>NC_046186.1:105492921-106746421 GCF_011004875.1 Balearica regulorum gibbericeps
ATAGTCCTGTTAATGCTTTATCATTCATGTCCCTTATCATGCACTGCGGGCACGTATTGTGCATGAGTCATAATTAGCTTGTTTGTATAATACTAAAAGGAAAACAAACAGCCCCATATCTCCCTGTCACACTAACAATAAGCTGACACATACTTAATCAAAATAGAGGATGCTGAATTAATTCAAAGAGGTGGACTTTCAAGAGGGACAATTGGAAAGTTCTCCCAGAGCAGTTAGTCACTCAGGCGGAGTTCAGCCAAACACAAGATGAAATTTGTCACATTCATTCCAGAATTAATCATTTCTCAGAACTTATTACAGTTTGCATTAATGTATTTCCAGACTTTGCCATGAAGCAAATGATGAATGAAAGACTGATGCATCTAAATATTTAAGAGGCTCAGACACAACGGAAGAAAAAAAAATCCATGGGGAAACTTCCTTGCTCACACTTCTGACACAAAGCCAAGAGCACCTTCCTGTGCCCTGGCAAAGCCCGCACCAGTGGAAAAGTTGGGGGGGCAGAAAAAGAGACCCAGTTAACCAGTTGCTGAGAAACAAAATGACAAATAGTACTATTTGTCAAAGAATCTCATTTCCACAGCTGGGCCTTTGTTAAATCATTACAGACAGAGGTTGCTGGAGCAGGAAAGTGAAGTAATTGCTGGCCCTTTGGCTGCTCTGCAAGTCTTCAGCATGGGACTGGCTGTTCTGTACAGCTCTAGGTATTCCAGAAATCCTAAAACATCCATCCACTGAAGCAATACTGGACATTTGTGTGGACTCTACTGGCAGCACTATCAGGTATAAAAACAGGATGGACAGATTCAGACAACTCGCCAAAGGACGACCCAGCTCAGTAAAAGCCTGCCTTATTTAACTGTAACAGACAAACAAGAGGAGAGGAAAGATTTTCTGTTGACAAGGCAGAAAGAGAAGAAACGTGGTATGCTGGATGCCTACATTAGCTCATTATGACTACTTTTTTGCACTTGAGCAACTGCATGCCTTCCTCTGCTAGGTGTTACACCTGGTACCCATAGGATCAAGAGAAAGAAGCAACTAAGGCACAAAGACACTTACATCCAGAGGCTATGCAGGGACCTTATACATAGACATGTAAGTTCAACATTAAATCCGGCAAAGAACAAACATCCCCTCTCTTTACATTCAATATTATGCTCTCTTTTCAGGTTTATACCTGTTGCTTGCTTGCCCAGCAAACAGTACTATTGTTACATAGCATCAGAGGAACATAAGTACCTAAACAAATAAAAGGAAAAACTATGAATACTTAGAAGTCTGATAAATCAAAGTACCTTTGATTTGTTTTATTAATAATACACAAGTTTTCTCTAACAGGTAATAGGGAAAAAAAAAGTTGTTTGTTTGTTTGTTTTTTTTAAAAATCTTGGCTAGAATCACTCACATCTCTCCTGATTTAGGTAATAAAACTGTTACAAAATGCATTTGGAACAAGTCACACTGCACGTGCCTGATAGTCTGTTTCAAAGCCTAGTGCTTGTCCTCCCCAATTTTGTTTCCTTTCAGACAGCCTGGGTTTTTCCTGCCAATTTACTCAGAGTCCTACTTATGTTTACAGCACCACAACGGAAAACCTGTGTGGCGTGAGTCAGAAATGATCATGTCATCCATATGATATTCTTAAGCACAGACTAGCCAAGTCTTTGGGAAGAAAAAAGTTCAATGTCGGATGATTAGTCATGTTAGCTTCATACCTCTGAGCAATGAATTACTCATTTTATATCTGAGAAGTAGGAAAAAAAGAAAGAAGAATGCAACTCATGACTTAAATCTGCCTCTCTTGGAGTAGGAAAAGATACAAATTACTTAGTGGAAGAGTCATGCAATATCATGAGTATTGGATGTTGCCGCTTTTATTTGAGAGGCCAACACATATTTGAGAGGATTAAAAGTGATGACTAAGGAGTCTTTTCTAGTTCTGCTTGAAAAGATTTTTTTTTTAAAAAAAATATGGCAGCTCCAGAGTGTTAATTCATGTTATTTAACTCCTTCCTCCTACCAGGGAGGCTTCCCGGGGCAGCCAGAAGGAGGTTGTGGCAGCTCTCAGACCAGCTTCGAGAGAATTAATTTGTCACCAAAAGGACACGCTGACTTTTGGTCGATAGTTTGGAGGACGGCAAGGCCTCTTTCTTTATGCCCAGAGGAGGACATTTTAAAATTTGCTGCACACAAAGTTCATTTTGTTTTGTGGCCAGCTGCTGACAAACCTAGGTAAGCCACCACTGCATGTCGAACCACCATCCAGAAAAAGCCAGGGTGTCCTCCTCTGGGTTATGGCCCCTCACTGTAGAGGTTCAGGTGTTTCCAAAAGTAATCCTTTATTTACTCAAATGGTAATGTGATACAGAGTACAAACCAGCAAATTTTAATCTAACAAAGAAAACCTCGACATAAATCTGTTTTTGAAATACTATTAATAAAAACAGAACAGGAATGAATTCAAGGAAGTTTTAGTACGTAACAGCTATCCCCATCTGCACCACAAGTGTTGTGACAGCCGGACTCTCACGGTCATTTGTCACATGAGGATTACAGTTCAACTTTCATATTCGTCAGAGAAACAAAAGCAGCAGCCACCGTGCCCCGGCAGCCCCAGTTGTTTTGCTTGCAGCTTTCCCTGCACACTGCGCCCTCACTGCGTGGCCCCTCGGGTACTTGTGATGCCCCTCGGCTCTGACCGTGGGCTGATGGCACCAGGATGTCCTCCCCACTGGCATGACTGGTCCTTGCCTGCAGCCTCACTTGCAGTAGGGGTATACACAGCCTCATGCTGTTGTTGCCTGAGATGACCACAAATCACCCAGTCTCTGCATAAGACAGAGTCCTCTCTCCCTCCAGAAACTCCTCTGTCATCCTTTATGCTGCCTTTCGGGATCTCCTGGTGCTGCAAAACAGCTGCTGATGCAGATCAGAGTATCCACAGGCAAATGGACACAGTACAGAGCAGACCGCCTTGCCTGTGCCCACACCTCTCTGGCCACGCCTCTTGCCACTGTGCACCCAGGACAGAACCAAATCCAAGCATGGTGCCATGAAATGCCCCAAGACGCACCTGAAGAGAATGCCTGAGCGACATGCAGTCATCAGCAAGCAGCAGCAGCGAAGTCAAGCATCCGCAGTTAAACCTCCTCCTGGTTTCACGTGCTCGCACAGTCCGACCTGCTTCGGCCCTGTCCAGCAGCCCCAGTCCTGAGGGTATCTCCCTGGTCTTTGCTACCAAGTCAGTGCAAAGTAGAGCAAACTATTCATCTGCTGATGCCAAAATCGCTTAGGAGAGTACTCTTGCAGCAGTGGATGTCATCAATTACACAGCAGCTAGGGAAGGTCATCCTCTCAGCACAAATATTTATACGAGAAGTCTATGGCAAACGTCTCCATTCTTGACGCTTCTCTGTATTTACATCCTTAAATAAAATGCCTCAATAACTCCCCAGAATGAGCCATACCAAACGCACTGTTGGGGTCTCAGTTAATGTCACTTGTAATCCTTCTCCTCTGAAGCAAATCGTCAACATCCATTAAAACCACTTAAACCATCCATTAAAACCAGCCTTCAAAGCCTGCCCTCAAACACCCTGTCCCCCTAGCTAATCATTCCTCCCACGGTCCTCCCTCCTCCTGACCAGCAGAAATCACTTGTAAGACACACTCAAAAGCCTGGCATATAATTCCAACAATTTCCTACCAATCTCATTACTCTTGTGCACACCGCAGCATCACTGCCTGGGCTGCACTTCAGGCAGATGCTCTTTCCCTTCTTCTACTGTCTTCTCTGATTAGGGTTGTTTCAGAGAGTACTCGGAGAAGAAAGGATGGGAAAGAATATTGCAGCAGAGTCATGTAACAGGACATAAAGACTGGGATAATCAAGCCACAAAGCTACTGAGGGCACCGTTTCCTTCAACCATCGCTACATGATAGCTTGCAGTGAAATTCAAATAGACCTGGAGATATTTATCACTTCCAGTGTTTCCCATTTGCTGTCTCTACCATAAGAAAAACAGTAAAAAGAGAAGCAGAAAGAACTCAAGGAGATGACATGAGACTAAAAACTTGGTGTCAGGTGCAAAAAAGTTGTGCAGAGACTTGCAAACTAGAGGTGTTCCCCAGGTGAGGCTCTGCTAACTAGTTTGCGACCCACATGCACATACATCATGCTGATGGCATGCTGTGCACAGAAGATACGTCACAGAGCTGTAGGATTTCTTACAGTCACAGAGGTAAGGGCCTAGCGCCAAGTACGACAGGTCATAGCAAAAGCCTTGGAAGAAACCAGAGGACAATAAGGTATTGCCAGAACCAAGGCAGCAGCAGACTGGTGGCTCATGATCCAGCAAAGTAGTTCCCTTCACATAGGTCAGATTGTTTTCTGCACTTGGCCTTCAGACAGTGAGATTTAAGTCCTGAAAAAGAGGGAGGAAGATTTTGTTGTTGTTGTTGTTGTTATGTATTGCTGTACAGCACAAAAGCATGCTTGGCTGAAGAAGTATGAAAGGTAGAAGCACATCAACATGATAAGAATTCACTTATAACCTGTTTGTGCCTCCATCCCCTAAACAGCTACTCTTGCTCAAAGTAGTCCATGCATTTGGAGTCTCCCATATTCATATGGACCACTCAAGAAAAAATATGGAGTAAAACATGGGGAAAAAAAAAAAAGAAAAAAACGAACAGTTCCAGATATTTAAAAAGGTGATTTTTTTAAAAAGAAAAAAGCCAAATCACTGAAACCTTAACTTTTTTGCATAAGAACACCAGTTTCAACTACAATTTTGGCAGCAAAATCATCTTAATTCCGTGGGGGAAACAGTGAGTCGGAGAAAGAGAACTGAAGTTCGGGATGCTAACCAGGGACAGAAGGGTCCTCCTTTAAATTCCACCTCAACGAGAGACCTGGTGAAGACCTTTGGTGAAGAACCCAAGCAGGTTTTTGGGGCACTCCCATGAATGGTGGGAGAAAGGCAGGGAAGGGGTAGGTCTGAGATGCTGCGAGTGCAAACTGTACTCATTGTACAGGGTGTGTGGAGAAGACATGGTATCCTAGAGCATCTCTCTTCTCTTCCTCCTACTTTCTATCTCCCTCTCTCTTTTATTTTTTATTCTTAACAAAGTGTGTTGAAAGGTTAGAGCTTTCTTCCCTGGGTGGAAAAGAAACATGTTTTGAAATCTCAAAATTTTGCAGGACAGGAAAACTGCTCTCTGCCCAGCTCAAAGGAAAAACCACGTCACCTACAATATCTGCACATACACACTCAGGAAATACGACTCTACCTAGAGCTTATTAGTGCAACTATAAATGAATTGTTCAGCTCCCTACAGAATTTATGTACCTTGCTTGGCTTGCTGACTTTGGCAGTTTCTTCTATATTCCAAGCAAGAAGAATTGTCTGCTGCATTTCTTTTCTTGCACGACTAGTTTAACACAACTGAAAAATTTTCCTGTGTTCATCCTTTGTCATAGATACTTGTCAGACTTCAAAGAAATAGCCAGAGTACTATATTTGCAATTTTTCCACCCATATCCCCTGTCCTGGTCCAGCAATTGGCATTTTCCAGTCTCAGTCTTTTTTCCTATTCTTTATAGAAAGTTTCTATAATATTATTTTAATTCCTCTTACCTAAAAAAAGGAAAACCCACAATAAAACCCTTCACCTTTTCCTTCCCAAGAGAAATAGTCTAAAATAGGAATATATTTTCTTTATATAGTGTCCTGGATTAAGGATATTTTGGAATCAGAAATTTGGTTGGTAGAATTTGATTCCTGTAGCTGTTTTCTTAGCTGCAAAGGAAAGAAGAGAGTTTCTACATGCAGCACTGAGAAGACTGAGAGCCTGAGGGTAGAACCATCCTCAGTCGGAATGAAATCACATGAAACGTCTCTGCTACAAGACACAACCCATACGACACTACAGATCCATAATGGCACCAAGGACCTGACCCATCCTCACTGACATTAAATCAAAGCCAGTAATTCCGTGGGGCTGCTTTATGGCTCCCAGACACCCACATATACTCGGACTTTTTCAGTGCCAGTTCATGAACTTGTAGTTCACAGAAAGACAAGTAGCTACAACTAATGCAAAGACACCCAGCGTCTCTGCCACCATAAATGTGTATATAATATATATGCAACCCTCATGCCACCGCAAAGCATACACTTAGCTTCCCTGCTCTACCAATACAATATTATTCAAGCCCACAAGCCAAATAAACGACATACAACTTGAGCTCTTTTATGCCCCACCAAGAGCCAACATACAGCTCTGTAGGTCTGCAGCTGTATATAACCTACTTTGCTTGGCAGAGGAGGTCTTTTGGTGTGCCACCTGTGCAAAGAACCACCACTATCTCCAGTGCTTTTCTGGCAACTGATCATGCCTAATCTGCTTCATTAGTACTGGCCAGGGGAAATAACATTTCTAATTAAAATATTCAGCAGAGTTTTTCTTACCAGAACTTTTTGGCTCACAAAAGTCTCATTATGGAGCTGCAAGGAGGAGCGGGGGGAAGCACTGCAGGTACAGATCTCGTGGTTGTCTTTGGCAAAAAAAGAAAAGAAAGGCAACCATGGGAATCTGTTCCTCAGCATAGACTAAGTTCAGGGCTGCTTTCCATGCTGACTTCACAAATGGCGTTTCTGGAAAAGTAACTACCTTTGTGTTGAAGTGTAGCCAGTCAAGTGGGTAACCAACACACAGCTGAAAACAGAGATATACAGAAATATCTATGGCATCTTTGTTGAAAGCTAAAAAAGGAAATGCTTGTTCAAAAAAAAAAAAAAAAAAAAATCCCTCAACAATGAAAACCAACCCTTGGACTAGTATGCATTGTGGAACATAGCTTTTGAAAGACACTAAGTAAATAAGGACATCTGTCCCCAAATCACTACAGCAGAACAAACACATTCTGAAACAGTGCTGCTGCTCATCCCATCTGCAATGAAAGGGAAAAAAGAAAAGGTAGATTTGGGTAAGAGTAAAGACAGAGGAAAAGAAAAAGACATTGCTTACTTGTTTCTGCAAGGACTCTAGGTGGACATGGCAGAAGGGCGATGGGACTTGGCTAACAGTGTCATTAGATACAAATCATTCCTTGACAAGAAATGATGAAGATGATGAAGAGCCAGATTGATTGATGGGGGCAACAGTGTGACATGGCATATATCCAAGTCAAATCATGCCATCTTCTCAACAGCCCAAGTGAGATGATATGGTCTGTATCAGGCCAAAATTAGAGCCTGGCATATTTTTCATTGCAGCCTTCTGTTTCTTTGTAAAGACCTGAAGGTTCTGAAATCTAGGCTGACATAACACACTGCAGGATCTCCCTTTCAAAAGGGAGGAAAGAGAGGACTTAATCAAACATACAGATTTTCTGTTGCCCTAACACAGCTCCTGTAAATTCCCCATGCTTTTTTGTTCGTTTGTTTGTTTGTTGTCCTTTTTAATGTTTTGCAGCTGAGGGATAGGATACAGAGATCACTGTTATCCACATGGGGAGTTGCATGGTCCCAGCCTGAAGCTCAGGTTCTCTTGGTCTTACCCATGAGAGCACCCTTGAAGGCAACTCCCTTCAGCTTGGGAAAGTGGCATGAGAACAGATGATGCCAAAGGGAGTGGGGGAGCCACCATGGGGCTGCAACAGAGCCTCACCCTTCAGCTCAACTCATGGCCCAAGGGGTGCTCCAAGATCATGAGCTCTCTAAGTTATGTAGAAAATAATTTCTAAATAATTGAGCTACCCGCTGACAATTCTAACATGCTATTTAAAGCTCTTATCAAGGAAGGAAAACAGGAGACTCAATGTACAGAAATATATACCCCACCTGGAAATTATGCTATAAAAAGGAAGTAACTTAAAATAGGGTTAGGATGGAAAGACATCCAACATCCAGCTTCCCAGGCTCTGTGTGGATCCAGAGCTTGGACTGTAATAACCACTCCTATTTCAGTAGCACCCCAAGCCTTGAACCAAGATGGGCCAGCACGTGATGGCTTGCCAGTGGTTGCTCAGCATGTAGCAGCAGAGCAGGACCTACATTTTGGGACCCCCAATTCCATCTTGTGCATGGGATACAGAGGCCAGAGCACCCACAGCCAGTCAGCTATCCATTTTGTGCTGTTGGGTGACTACACACAGCATTGAGGCAGTTTCTGCTGCAGACCTCCAGCTGCTCTCTGCCCAGCCTTTTGCCATCTGTACAAAAAGAGAGAAGTTGCAACCAGAGTTTAGCAGGTGGTTTTGCAGATGCTCTGTACATTATGATGGAGCCAGAAGGTTAGTTGTGGTCAAATGCATTTTGTTTCCATTTGCATACCCCTCCTCTTCTCTATTAGACAAAATTGGCTGGGTAGCTGCAGTGATGTGAAAGGTCCCCCTGCCCTTTTTGGGCAGTCCACTTCTCCTATGAGCACTTTGCAGGACTTGATGAACAAGTACTTCTCTCTGTTTGTGGTATCTCAAGAGGTAAAAAGTTGGCTGATATTGGATCGGGAAAACAAACAAACCAAAAACAAAACCAAAGGTGGCCTGTGACTGAAGTCACACTAGTCTTCCAGGCAGGTTGGACTCCTTGAGTCCATCTCCACAAACAAATAAGGAGTGGGGAATGAGACCACTGGAGGCACGTGGAAGAAAAGCAGTAAATGCACTGTTGGGCTCAGCTCTTGTAAGCCATCATATTACGTGCTTGTGTATAGGGGGAGCGATTTTATTGGAAAAAATGTTTCCAAGTGAATTTTCTATATAAAAAACCCCACCATGAATAGATGATTACCCCAGGAACCAGCTAAAAATGTCTGCATTTAAACCACAACACAAAGGGAACAAATTAAAACCCACAAGAGATACCATAGCAACATGGGTAATTGCTCAGTGCATGACTGCCTGTTCAGGTCCGTTCTCACTTCAAGGCTTACTGAGATCGTGTTTGTAGATCTTGAGACATCAGAACTACAAAAGCTTGCTGTATCACATCATTAATTAATTTTGCTAAGAAGATTAAAGAAAAGGTATTTTGTGCCTGATAAAGTTGTGTAGTTCAGAGAAAATGAGATGAATTAAGTCCTACTGAAAATGACTGGATATTGAATCAAGGGAGCAAAAAAGAACGTGGACTTCATGTTTTTTAAAAAAACAGTTAAAAAATAGGTAAGTTCAGTAGGGAATCCTTCAATTTTCCATCTGTGACTTATTTTAACTCAAAGTTGTCTTCCTTACTGTGGGTCTCTCTACTCAGAGGTGCAGCAAACAAACCTCAGAAGAACATAATACTCCTCTGTATCATCTTCTTTCCTCCCTTGGCTGCCTCTCTTACCGGAAAAAAATACAGTAAGGTCTGTTTGAGGTGGCCTGGTCATGTTGACAAGCTAGTCTTTAACCAGAAGTCACACAAGAATTATAACCAAAACCACATGGGACTATTTCAGGAAAGCATATGGGCTGCTGGATTGAAGGATCTACTGTATATGGAGAAATTGGTATCTCTCTCCTGTATTCCTCCAAAATGACACATGTGCCACAAATAATGGCACATTCCAGGGTTTGGGACTGAAGCTTGCTGGCCTGGAAGATGTATTCACATTCAGTTCTTGTCTACATAACAAAAAGCTTGACCACCCTTCATCTCAACATTAATGAGAACATGCCCTGCTTTCTTTTACCCAGTTCTTGGAGGTAGTTTCTCCTGAATAA
The DNA here is from genome assembly GCF_011004875.1 of Balearica regulorum gibbericeps. Lineage (NCBI taxonomy): Eukaryota > Metazoa > Chordata > Aves > Gruiformes > Gruidae > Balearica > Balearica regulorum. Next base: position 105,502,661 of record NC_046186.1, read on the forward strand.
ACACAGTAAGAAATAGCAAGCAGAGATCTCGCATAGCCTCTAGGCTACAAATGGATTGTTATTCATGCAATGCTTTTCTCCTTAAACCCCACACATTGTCAAGGTTATTTATAGGACTCCTCCCAGCAGTAGCAGTTCGCAATATAAACAGCCAGTAAATTTCAGGGGTGCACTGGATGCAAAGATAATTCTGGTTTTGCACTTTCACTAGGTATTTTGGGAGGTTTTGTCTATGAACTTGGAGCCTTGTGGGACCTTCAAAGCCAAAATAATAAAATTCACGCTGTTAAACATTATTCATTAAGTTGAAAGGTTGCAGCATCAAGTCTGAAATGGTGGGTGGCTTTTTAGCAAACACCCTTTGCTGCTGAACAGGGGGCAGGCTCCAAACTGAAACTCGCCTTGCGTCTTTGTGGAGTTATGGCTTTGTTAAGAGAAATTTTCAAAGGTGTTGCTGAAAGGTAACTGCTTAAGTGCCCCTTGGTGCTTTTGAAAACTTCTTCTGCTTTATGAACCAATTTGCACGTCCAGCCCCTCCGAACTGCTCAGGCAGTGTGCGATAGGCAGAGCGGCGCCCTGGTGAAATGTTTAAGACCCAAAGCAGCGCCAGGAGCCCCTGTCGCCTGCAGCCACACATGCTTCTGTGCTGATGTCTCTAGCAGCTTTGCACCACGTGTGGGCAGCTACCAGAAGACTGCGGCGGGGCCGCTCTTGGCAGAAGACGTCTTGCAATAAAGTCTAGAACCAGCTTCTAGATCCCTTTTCTCCGTGTAGCCCAGGACATCCTAGGACTTCCCAGGGATCAGTTAGAAATGCCTCTGCTTCATTTCCCCTCTTGCTCCCAACTCTTAATCAGTAATGAGTAATTTTTATTTGAATACTTGCCCTTTCTTGCAGTAATCCTTGAGAAATGGAGTCAGACACTGCCTTAAGAGCTGATTATGCAAATAGACAGGACACTAGAGAGCCAGGAGGCTACAGCTTTCATCCCAGCCCTGCTTTTCACTTAGTATTACCTGCAGAAGGTAGCTTTACCTCTCATTTCCATGCCAAATATTTGGACTGTGAGCACTTTGGAGTAAGGATAACACCTTCTTACATTTTTGGACAGCATCAGCCTCAGCAGAACTCTGATTTTAGGTGAATCCAACCACAACAGTAAAAGGCAGCCCATAGACAAGATCCCAGGATAAACATGATCATGGCAACAGACGTTTTTCAGCTGAAGACACTGAGAGCTAAACCCAATGAAGTTAATGAAGATCTCGTACAACTCAGCAGTTTGAGTTTTCCTTAATATTTTTACCAAGGCATTCCCTCTAAACGTATGTATAAGATAAAATTTGCTAATTATATGGCTGTGCAGCACTGATACTAATTTAAAGTATTCCAGCTGTATAAACAGAGAAACACTTAGGCAATTGCTTTTGATTTAGGTAATAGTTTTACTTGCTACTTTAGGGCTATTTAAAGAAGCTACTCTCCCTGTTAATGGCTAAAATAAAACAAGCTGATGGATCTGTCATCATTCCTAGTGGGTGGATGCCAGCACCACAAATCAATCCCACACAGTCAGCACTCATTAGCACCTCGCCAGCAGTATCTCTCTGAAGAAAGGTCCGAGCCTGAGTCAGGGAGGAAATGAGCTTTCCCCTGACTCTGTCACCTTCAGAGAGTGAAGCACAGATACTGCACTCAGGTCATTTGGCCTGAATTTAAAAAATGAATGGGAAATTCTGATGCCTGAATTATTTTTTTCTGAACGCTCCAAAAACCTGTGGTGTTGATTCAAAATGATGCGACAAGCAAGGCTCAAAACAGGAAACAGAAAGAGGAAATACCATGGTGATAATGAGGCAAGGCAGTAAATCAGCAAGAAACAGGCGCATCACTTATTTCTGTAGGGTTTTTAGTATTAACTTGGATTCACCTTTCTCCCTGATCTCACATCTTCACCTACTTCATGACAATGACTATTCAGGGTTGATATACGGAGTCATTCGTAAATCTGTGAATGCAATTTGCTCAAAAGCAGGAGTTACAGTAAGGTAAATGGAAAGGCCACAACTCTGGCCCCAGCCAGGACTCAGCAAGAAGCACAACTATGTTTGTCACTGACAGAGGAAAGCGGGCAGAGTGGTGCGTGTAGAGATGCAGCAATAGATGACCCTTTCTTGGGACAGATGACTATGGTGCTATCTAATGCACAGAGTATATACTTATATGTTTGCTTTCTCTCATTAAACTCCTGGGCTTTATTTGCTGAGTGGAAGGAGGAGAAAAAAATAATTCTGAAAGAACAGACAGCAAAAGTAAACTTGCTTCAAAATAATTTTTAATGGTCACCTACCCCTTGAAAATGAGGAAGCATAGAGTAAGATAATGGAAAGATTTAAAATTCCAGCTATTTAGGATACACCTAGATGCAAGCCTGCATCATAGGTGGTGCTCAGATTGTAGCTAAAATAAGAGTATAGAAACATGGAAACCCAAACCAGTTGATGTAAAATGCCACTGAAAGGAACACTGAATATTTGGGAGCAATATATAGTCAAGCTGCTCATATACCTCTCAGGTGGATTGAGAACCTTTTAAAAAAAGTGAGTATGATTGATGAGAGTGTTCTTTAACAGTGATTTGCTGCACAGCATTTGTAGGCAGCTGGGAAAAGCATAGTTTGGCTATTGGAAATCCTTCAAGTCCTGTTGTCAAATAGGTGTTACAGGTGGTTGCTCTCTTTCAAAAACAAGTCAGTTTTGAGGAGTGCAAATGTTTGGAAATCATTAGATAGATTGACCCTATTTGTGTTCGGAAGTACAGGAGGGATATGCTTCCAAATGAGATCACATCTGCATTTGGTTAGAAATCCAAATCTGGCAAGAAAACAGGTCTTTTTGGTTGAGTTTCCGAAAGTATTTTCCAGTTTGAACAGTGCCCATAAGCCAAAGTAAAAAAAGAAAAACAAACAGTTGAATGGAAGTCTTGCAAGATATTGCTTGATAAAGATGAAAATGTATTTTCCAAAATGAGTTTGTGCTTGCCAATATCCTGGGGTGCATATCAGCCTGGTGGCTGTGCTAGAGCAGGGTTGGCTTCGAACCAAAGCTGAAGGTATCAGTGAACCTGGGTATGAGATTGCTCCTCAGTGACTGGCAACTGGCTGTACTACAGTTTATAATTAATTTGGCTGGCCCATTCCTAAACTAATTGGGCTGGAGTTTGCAGTAGGATGAATTTTAACTGGATGCTCTTAGCTGTAACAGCATACTGCATTTTAATTTCGTTACTTAACAGTTTTCACCAAGAGTGAACAACATGGTCTAGGAAGAGAAGCAGATAAATCTAATCTAAGCACCTTCACTATTTTGTCAGGAAAAGGACAGGTCACATTTGTTTGACCTTTTTTTCCCAAAGCCCAGTCTTTGCCCAGTCATGTGCAATCATCACAGAAGTTCATTCCCCACTGTCAGCAGGACAGGCAATACTGAAATAAGTGCATGATGACATTCTACTTGTGTTAAAAATAGCAAAACAAAACAAACAAAAAACCCCCAAATTAACCAGCAACAGCAGCCAATTCAGTAAAAACAACATGGTATTGGCTCCTTTAAGTGGAGGAGATTTAAACCTCTGGGAATCCCTGGGATGAATCTCCCAGGCTCTTGCAGCAAAAGGGTCTCTCTGTCACTGGCTGCTTTTGCCTTTTCCCTCCATGTGCAGTCTCACACTTGTCCCAGGTGGCTGAGCTCCAAGGCACCATCACTAGCCAATTGCCTGCACTGTATTCTCCTGGGTGGAATAAAGACCCCTTTAAAAAATAATTGTGTTTCAGTTAGGAGGGAGGCAGAGGGGTGTGCTAGACCCGAGCATGAGGCTAGAGAGCTCTAGCTGGGGAGAAAAGCTGGCCTGGTCTGGTCTGTTCATTTGCCGGGCTGCTTTAGGGTCTGGCTCAAAGTTCAGGATTTTCCACGCTGAACCTGATTTGAACCTGAATTGGAGCCCAAGTTTCCTTTGGACATAAATCAGTTTAGGGACACGATCTGTCCAAAGACACGTGAGCAACTCCCGTTGAAGTAAAGGCTGATGTGTGCGTGCGCATGTCTGTGTAACTGTAGGAAGGTCACGACTACATTATAAACTTTGGGTACTTGTTTGATGTGTTTTTTTGCCTTTCATTGCCTCTGTACTCAGTAGTAATTCTTGTTTCTCAGTGTTTGGAAAGAACAATGCTTCTCGTGACACTAGCTGTTGGTCTCAGAAGACATCATATGTAAAATCTTGCTGGATCTCTATCTTGGTCAAGTGTTTACAATGAAGTTCTGGAAATGAGAGCATTAGGGTTATGTCCTTCTACCTGGCATACACATGCCATCTCACTGTGGCTGACCAGAGCGAGCCAAAGCTAACCAAGATGCCTTGCAAGACTGAAAACTTTGAATCAACTTCTCTGCACCTTCTGCACTGCTCCATGCCACCTCTGGTCTCTGTGGGACTGCACACACTCACGTGTATACAGCAAGCAGTTACCCTTAGGTAAGTAGGGGCTTTTAGTTTAAAAGAAAGCAGGTAAAAGCATTCCCCTTCAGCAGACCCATCTCCCAAAGATTTCATTATTCTTATTCATTCTGAGATGTCTTTTTCTCCACGTGGAAAGAAGCCCTCTAGATTTCTTTAAGAGAAGTTTTAATGTTCAGTCAACTTGAAGGCACAAGAAAAAAACCCCCTCACTGTGGGAGCTCTATGGCACATGCACAGAGCACGTGGGAAGTTTCTTAGAGAATTACCTTTTGTTCCCCCCTATCAAAGGGGACTGCTCAAGAAGTAAAGTCCAGTTTCAAGTGAGAGTGGCAGCCTCACACCTTGAATAAAACAAAGATCCTAAACCAAACACAGACTTAATTACTTTTCTAAGCATCGGTTAGAAAGCTGTGTATCACAGACATGTCATCAAGTGACCAGTCTTGCTGAACATATAGATGGTTGATCTGTTCTGGTCCCTCTCTACAAAGGGCCATCTCTGTCTCTATGGGATGTTGTTTCCATGGCAAACGTGACTTAGAAAATGATGGAGTTTGCTTTCCGGTCTTAATAACCTTAAATACTTAACAATTACCTTGGTATACTGCATTCAAGAGACATTTTGTTTGTTTGTTTTTCTCCTGAGAACTATAACAAAAGCCAGTTCAGCATCAAGTATAGAGTTGTGCTCTGTGTGTGGAAAAAAACCCAATAGGTCCAAGTACAGCATAGTATGAAGTGGATCTCCATACCTTCAAGCTCTCAGGGAGAAGGGGGAAAAAAAAGAAACACTGGATCAAATTTAGCCTTGGCGTAAGCGGGTGCAATTCCCAAAGGGATTTGCACCCGCTTATGCCAGGATTGAGTTTGGCTCATGGAACTTGCAGGGTGGTCGTGTAATTAAATTATATGGTGGTTCTGTATATTTCTACAATGTCAAATGATGCAATATTTTTTCAAAAAGGACAGTTGTGCATTATTGAAACTTATCTGCCACCTTGCTCTCAAGATTCAGCAGTTTTTCAAACAATCATTGAGGAATCTTGAGCTTTTGTCTTTAGACAGGAACACTGACAGTCTGAATTATACGCTGCTTCCTCCTTATTAGAAGCTGCTTATAAAAAAAATATGGCCACTGTGGTCTACAGTTCAATGAAGTCCATTGTAAACTCCCCAGTATAACATAAACCTCCCTAAAACACATAAAATTATTGGCTTCCAAGACCAGCCTCACTGAAAGAAAGCTCTGTATTTAGTCTTTGCTTAACACACAGGTATTTGGTTTGGAATTCAAACTCCCAACTCAGTTTTAAAAGGTTGGGTCCAAGGAAAGTTGACACGGACCATGTAATTTTAATTAAAGAAAGATTTTGCTCCTTTATGGCCAACAGGGGCATTGTAACGTTGACATATTGATGCTAAATAATTATGAGTCCATAAATAATTCAGTATATAAAAATGCTGTATGGCTGGTGCCAGGTAGCAAAGGGAAATAGCATTGAAATATCTGACCTGCCAGGTTACTACTACAATGCCAGGGGATAGACAGGTAATGTGACCTAGCAGCTATCAAAACAGTGTAGCCTGTGGTGTTCACTACCCACAGAGAGCACTTGAAAGTGGAAAACCAAGGGCTGTCCAGTTTTGTCACCTCAGTATTTTAGCACCACTGTCATAGAAAAGGATAAACTTCTAGGAGTGGTACCAAGGAGAAAGGCAGTAGGGAAATCACATGCAGAAAGAGAAATATTAAAAAGCAAATTAGTGATGAATTTAAGGCTGCTTTTTTTTTTTTTTTCCCAGGAGCTGGGCAAATACCACAAACTTATTTCCATGGATAACCATTCAACCTTTAAGACTGAATTCAGTTCAGATGTGCTCCTGATCCTTGGGTGTTGGCTCTCCACGAACTTCCAGAAGGCAACTATTCATTGGCATAGATAAATGGGGAAAACAAGGCTTAACCTCTCACTCTAGAGTACTCATGGCAGCAGGGACATATTTTAAAAATGATAGGATTTAAAAATTGTATTTATTTTAAAGCTTGATAATGAATCATGCAGTTCTGGATCAAATTAAATGTGTCACACAAGTTTGTGATGAGAACCATGCCCACGGGCTTTCCAAATGTTTTCTGCCTCTGTGCCATTAGCCATGATAACACTTGAAAATGCTCTGCCCATGGATGCTGCAAGATCAATACATTTTATAAGCAATGAACATGAGGATGACAGGGAATCAGAGTCCTCAGGCAGATACAATCAAGCAATCTGCCTAAAGCTTCACAAAGAGAGATGTGCACAAATGAACCTTGCATTGAAACTTTCCTCTTTTAATTAACTATAACAATGTGCACATGTGACCAGTTTTCATAGGAATATTCATTACCTAGAAAAGCTCCATGGCCTGATAAAAAAAAGAGATTTTCCAGTTTGTTTTCTAAGATTCTCCTCCCTGGTTCACCTGCTACCTTTCCTATCCTTTCCCTTTGGGAAGACTCAGTGGCCTCAAGTAGTTCCTCTGATTATGAGAGTTATATTGACCAAAAGGAAAACAACTGGCCACCTGTGACCAACAAACCACTGAGCAATGCAGCTCAAACAAGAATATCCAGTAGGAAAACCCTTCTGCTGGATTAAATTAACAAAGCAAAGACAATTGCTAATGAGTGTACTAGGAGACTTTTATCAAGTCAGGGCTTGCTGGAAGATCAAGTGCTGAACAGGGATAAAAAAAAAAAGCAATGCTGGACTGCTTCTTGCATCTGCCAAATCTAAAAGAATACTTCAATCCAAGAAAACCCTTCCAGCCCAGCAAACTGTTTGGTTTTAGTAATTTACCCTGAAGATTTAGGTTTTGGTGCTTGGGCTTGTTTCATTGCCCTTCTCATGCACACCTTAGATCTTTGTGCACGCTACCAGGCTGCCCCTGCAAGTACAGTCGTATTTGATTTTCATTAGTGAATCAGAATGGGGGGGCGGGGGGGGGGGGGGGGGGGGGGGGGGGGGGGGAGAAGAAACCTTTCCCTTCAAGGAAACAGCCTTCAAATATCTGTGTACCCAGCTCTATGTATGTATATATGTTGCCAAAGAGACAGCCAGTCCTAAGCACTCGGCTGGAGGTCCACGCAGCAGAATGTCCGCAGCGGGAGAGCCAGGTCTACCTCCAGGTTCATACGCGGGCTGGCGGGATGCAGGCAGCTATCTCTGACAGGTCCTGGCAACTGCAAGGGGGTACGTGTAGCAGGAGAGCAAAACAAAGCCCAGGGACACTTTTAGATGCCAATGCAAGGTTGCTGAGGGGTTTGTTTTGACCCCACGTAACTCGTCACATCCCCGCTGCAGGTGCAGCCCTCTTTCATCCTCTAAATCGAGACATTTCCTTTCCCATAGTTGGGGAAAAGAATAGGTTCGTCCAACTCCAACCAGAACGGCACCTCCCGCTGAATGACTTCTTTCCTCTTATTCCTCTCCTCCCCCACAATGACAGCTGCCTTGTGGTTGCTGTTGCAAGGACGAACATTACAGACAGAACTGAAAGCTTGGCCACGCAGGGCCGCACTTGTTCCCTTGCTCTACTCAAAACCTTCATCACTTTTTTTAAAAAAAAAAAAAAAAAAAGAAGAATATACCCAGATCCCTGACCTGGATTCCAGGTGGAACCCACACTTCAGTTTTGGAGAAACAGAAGACCCTAATGTCCACTTGTGAACTGGATTCACAGAGCTAGGGAATAGTCTAGACAGAGGGCCACCACCAATATGTACCCCTGAATCTTCATCAGAACACACGAGAACTTGCAGTACTCACTTATCACCGCATTCATTTAGGAGGGCAGCTTTGCCAAGGCCTCAGCATTGGACCAGTTCTATCCCCTCCAAAACAGTTAGGCTTTAGGGATGTTTTCAAATTCAAGAGGACCAGAGCAAGTCCAGGCCAGAGGGCACGAATTCTTGGTTCTCTGCAAACAAGATGCAAGCCACTCACAAATTCACATGCAAACCGAGCATAAAATTATCACTCTCCTTTTTGCTGAATCCTGCCCAAGTATAGAAAACCAAGACAAAAAAAACCCCAGCTTGACACAAATCCATAAAGCATCTCATGGGTAAAGGGCCTAGGGCATCTAATAGCTAGGGTTAAAAGTGCGCAGAGAGGAGGCAGATCAATTCATTGATCATAGTGCACAGGTTCAGGAGAAATGGAGGCAGCTTAATACAGAAAAACTTAAACAGGACAAAAGCAAGCTGGATAATGCAGTCCACAGCTTACTTTTACAAAACCAACCTGGGCTGGCAAAGAGGCACCTCTGATTTCTTGGTGGCTTTTCCACCAGTCCTTGGCTCCATTTCCCTGATGGAGCAGGAGCATCCCTGTGGGGAAGCTAGTGACACGGTCATTGCCACCTTTCTGGAGCCAGCTTTGACAAACTTGTACATTTGTGCACATTTGTTAACATGCCAGAATTAAGAGTCAGAGCTTTTATCTCCTTTTATACCACCTTTCCTAAGAAGCTTCATGATCCAAGGAGGGGGGGAAAAAAAAAAAGCAAAGAAAAAAAAAGCATTATTTCCATGGCTGACAGCCCAATACACTCAGTACAAAAGAAAGAGCAATGTGTGCCTGCGCAAATGGTTTACTTTCCAAGGGGCCTTTGTGATTTGTCAGATTAACACCTGGAGAATGAGACAAGGAGGAGTTTCATCCCCAGGCCATCCCCCAAGTTTCCTCACGACCTCTTTTGCAGACACAGTTCCCAGAAGAGGGGGAGAACAAGTTGCTGTACATTTGCCGTGTGTGGCCTAGCTCCTATTCCCAAGCTCTTAGCTGCTTAATTACCCTCCCTCTGAAGGGTCAAGCTTTGGCTAAAGAATATCCTGCACTCAGTTATCCCTCATCCTAATGAATGCTAATAAAAGCATTTAGTTGACAAATGCAATGTAAAACTGTGTCCCATTTCATTGCATCTGCTTAATAAGAACCTCATTTAATATCAAATTACTGCCTGCTCAGCCAAAGTCTTGTATTTGTGGTAACAGGGCTGCGAGGCGGGAATATCAAGAGCTGCAATATGGAAATTCCTCACTAATATTCTCTGCAGGGCTGTGCAATTACTTAATTCATTTAGCCGAGCAAGTCTGATGGCTCAGCCAACTGTTTCACAACACCGAGCGCAATGCTAGGCAACTGGACTCCCCACGGGCTGGTCCTGCCATATCGCTTTTCCTGGGACCCAGCTATTAACAGTTGCTTTGGGGATTTCGAAGAGGATCACAGATAGTGTTACCAAATGAATGAGCTTGTAGTAGTGAACATGAAATCCTGCTTCTTCCCAGTCAATCAAACACCAGCCAGAGGATGCCCTGCGAGGTGGCAGCCATAGAGAAACAGCGTTGTTGGGTTTTAACCTCCATCTGTTCGTATCTGGGAGTACCAGCACATGGACAATTGTCTGTGTTTAAAAATACTCCCTCTTGCAGTTTTAGAGAAACCTGCCCTAAACCTCTCCCCTGCCCCCCGCCCCCCCAGCCACTTGACTCAGCTGGCTCCTGTAGAAAATCAAGTTCTCCATAGTGCACATCAAACCTTTCGGGGAAATGTAAAAAAATGTAAACAGTGATAATTCCCAGTTCCCATGAACAATCACTTACCAGAAACATTTTCACACACATTCTTCACAGCTTTGATCAAACCTCAGACAATAATGTTTTAGGGGAAAGGATTTTCAGTATATTTGAGGTAACAGAAGGAACCATATTAAAAAAGAATGCTAAATGTTACCATTCATAGACCATGGGTTATTAAAACAATTTAAAAAATCCTATCACGATTTTAACTCTGTACACAGTTTTGGCAAGACCAAATACTGAAATATTTTGTCTGGTCCTGGTTTACATTTGTAAAAAGGATATTGAAAAATTGGAGAAGGTGTCAAAAAACACAACCCACAAATATGATTCAGCAGCTGCAGAAGCTGCCTTGTAGTGGAATTTAAAGTGTTTGATTTGCTTAGTTCAGTAAGAAGTGACTAGATTAGGGAATTCTTATGTCTTCACAAGAGGAAAATGGTCTAAAAAAATAATGTGAAGAACAGCAGTAGAAAAAATTACCCGTGACACTGAAGTCAGGTAAACACAGGGTATCCCATGATGGGCACAGGCTAACAAGCAAAGTAGGAGCTCTGCCAGTATCGTTTTCTCAACGGATGTCTGTCTCAGAGATACGGTTTCATCAAATAAGTAACTGAGCTCAGGAAAAGGTGTGGGTGGAAGGCAATGGTCTGAAGCAGGTCAGACTATGAGCACTATTGGATGGGGTATGGTACAAGTGCAGAGACTGGCAAGGGAAGAGAGTTGAAAAATCCCTGAGGAGACTCATTGTTGAGAAACCCACCCAACTCACATAAGAAGCACAGCAGGGTAAACTCCTGCTGTGCAGAAACCTCTGAAGCAAGATAGCTTGTCTCTACATCTCTCCCTCTAAATCATCCTATTTCCACCATGACTTTCCACCATTACAGGGTCCCTGCAGACACACGTGCTAACACTGGGACAAAGCAACTGGAAAACAGTGCAGATATTCTAGCATATATTTTCCTATAAGAGGAAAAACCACATAGAGGGCCAGGAAACCTGCATTGTTTCAAGACTCTCCAGGGCCAGCAGATGTCCTGAGAGCAGAGGAGAAAAGCGTTTGTGGGAAAGGTCAGGCTGCTGCCGCCACACCACGTCCACCTCCCTGGCAGAGGGGAGGTGGGTCATGAGCACAGGGCAGCAAAGTAGCATGGGAAAATTGGATATACCTACAATGGCACACTCATGCATTTGAGTGCTTGCATTTGGTAGGAAATAGTGACCCCATCTCTTCTTGCTCTATAGGACTTCTGTGGTTTCTGTCATGTCAAAGCACGAGAAATACAATCAGCTTCTGCCTTCACCACTGTGAAGGCCCAGGTTTACCCCTTGCACAGGTTTTACATTGCTGCTCCTCACAAAATACTTGACAATCAAGGATGTGCCCAACTTTTGGCAATTATAAAAAGCTGTTTTGCACAGAAAGTCACTGCTTTCCACCTCCATGCCTGCCTCCGCCACCCAGTTTCTCTCAAAAATCAAAGCTAGATAATTTGAGGAAAGTTTTCCTTTTAAAAATCATACCCCCTGCCATTGTGTGCAATCTGGAAGGAGCTTGCAAGTAGGAGCAACGTGGCTGCAGGACACCTATGGTGTAAACAACTTGGAGCTGTATTGCATCTCCCCCAGCACCCTAGCAGTGTTACTGCTTTATGATCACACACTTAACTGTCTACTTCCAGTTAAACAACCACCACTACTTCTTAAAATTTGTTCTGCTCAGATACTCCATAACTCCTTTGAACACCAAAAGGCATCTTTTTAGCAAATTTATAAGAAGTTCCCCTATTTTAATGCAAAATACCAGACGACTTGATAAGTCTAAGTCAGCAAGCCTTGTGAACAGACAAGAAAGCAGATGAAAACCAGTGCAGCCCTACAAGTAAAAGATGACCTCCCTAGGCTTGTGGTCAGCCTGACAGCTCCCTGTGTGCCAGCTACCATGGGTGGTGGTGGTGAGGACAGCAGTGGGATCAAAATCAGAGACCCAGAAGGAAGGAAACCCCCACAGTAGACTGAAAAAGCAAAATCCAGAGGACCTCTGTACAGATGTGTGCTGAGAGTAAGAAAATGTCCTCCCACAGCAACAAAGGGCTTCTGGGTCCTTGCCTCATCCTGGCCAGCCCCAGAAGCCAGCACGGACTCCTGGGTTTGTAGGATGATGGACAGAACAGGTGAAGCGGGACAAATGCCCTGATGCTCAGCAGCTGGTGGCAGAGCCACTCAAACCTGCATGACCACCCAGTCCCTTCCCAACCTGGGCATGATGGGACCACCACCGGCTTGTGCCACCTCTGCCAGGCAGTCACTGAACAGGGCTGCTGCTGTCTCTGGAGCATCACGGAGGAGTGAGCATATGGCAGGCCACAGTGTCCTCTAGAGGTGGAAAAACATTTTATAATTTGGTGACAGAGGAGGACAGGAAGGCAGTCAGAAGCAGGATTACACCACCAGGCCAGGAAGGATTTCTCAAGGCTGCGGAGGGACAAGGGTGGAAGACCACTACTGGGCACCAGCACAGGAGGGACAGACAGGCATGGAGTCACACCATCTGGCTTCTTCACAGGGAACAGTGCCCCCAGCACAATGGAAATGGTCAAAATTCACATACTCAGACCCAAACCACATAAATAAAATAGCTCCTCAAGGCTCCCAGATGTCAACCCCCAAATCTGGCAGCTTTGCTGCCCATCACACCTCTTTTACTCCTGGAGGGGGTTTATAGCCATTTGGCTTGCCAAACGTAATCAACCTGATGCTGGGTGGGCACACTAGGAGGGAGCCCTGCACGGTGGGGTGGCTGCTTGGTCTGGGCTCTTTAAGTCAGGTAAGACAGTCTTTGTGAGGATAAGGAGGAAAAATATTTGCAGTTGCTCTGTGAAGTATCAGTCTGAGCCAGGTTCTGGTGTTACCTAAACACAAGGAGCCCTTGAGTTTAAGTAGTCCTATGAGGCTTCATACAATTGTGGAAAATGAGGCTCTTAAGTATTCTAAAACTTGCTTTCAGCTAGTATCCTTATAAAACCAGGAAAGCCTCCTACTTATTTTCCAAAAATAGCTATGTGTTTTGGTTTTTTTTAAAAAAAAAAAGAATGGAAAGAAAGGAAAAAAATTAATATCTCTGAAATAGGCTTGATATTCTTGCCAGAGGCACTGTTCCTTGAAAGACAAATGCTCGTACAGAAGATCCCATCCTTCCTGTCTGTACCACTGTGGTGTAGCTGCTGGTAAACACCGGTCACCACAGGCAACGCAGTCACACAAAATCCCTGCACGAGGAAGAGCATACTGAGGAAAGGCAGAGACCAAGTACCTGGAGCAGTCACAGAGGTAAGGGGCTGCCAGACCTGCTGGAGCCCTGACCAGTTTCTTGCTGTCCTCTCCCATCACTGCTGGAACCAGCAGTCAACCTAAACTCAAAACACTGTGGGGGGTTCTTCCAGTAAGGAGGATAAAATTAAATTTGGAAATGCTGTCTCCTTGCAAGCAGACACTGTTGCTTCCAAGTAAGTATGAAGGCCTGATGTTTGACAAATCAAGAATCAAATGAAAGACACATGCACACACAGAGTCAGAGCATTGCCCTGAAGCTCTTGCCTTGCTTTTGCCTTCTTATCCTCCCCAGCTCTAGGCTGCTGCTATTCCCTCAAAATAGGTATCATAAGAGCATTCTGGCATCCACTTGCCCCAGGAGTTCAAGCAAAGCCTCTCTTGATCAGCCAGGTCCATCTTTCAAGCACCAAACTCTATTATTGTGAATATTACTAAACAAAAGAGCATTCAACAACTCCCTTTAGAGTAAGGGGGAGGACAGCTGTTCCTCCCACCACCCTTTTGGCTTGGCCTTAGACCAGTACAGAGCAAGCTGCAATACAAATAAGCTGAGGAAGTCAATCACAATATAAAGAATCATTTATACACTGATAATGGCAGCAGAGCCATGGGTGCCGATCAGCTCTGCTTCGTGGAGGGGACACTCAAAGTGCCAATACTCTGCTTCTTCATCAACCACCGACTGAGTCCACAAGAGGACTGAAAGCCTCTGGGAGGTTTATAAATGAACACTTAATCTCTACATCCCAATCTTGAATATAATTGCTAAAGAAGCCTGCAAAGTACAGTATTTCCCCCAGTTCTAGCCTAGGAAAGGGAGGAGAATTAAGAGAACTGAATTGTAGTGTGGTTTTTAAACAGCCCTGACCAGTGGTCAAGCTTGATCATGCGTGGCACTGGCTGAACTGATGGTAGGTGTCCCATGGCAGAAGCTTGCCCTCCCAGCACATCCCCGGCAGCTCCAGTAGGCCCAGTGGGGCGGCACAATAGCTCTCCCGGCTCAGGGCGTACAATCAAGGCAGGCTGTAGGATAAGCAACACCCTGGGTGCCACATTTTGTGTACATTTTTAATTAGCAAAATATACTGATAAATAAGCAATAAACAACTTTTGTGTAAATCCTGCACAGACAGGAAAAAACAAACCAAAACCCAAACCAAGGTCCATGGGTACTAAATTCACCTGAAGACGTGAATCTCCAGTTTTCACTGGACTGATTCAGCCAACGAATCAGTATTAGGTAGAAAATCAGAAAAGTTTCCAAGCCAAGAGACCTAATGCCTTGTTCCGACAGGGAAGAGCTTCATTACTTGCTGGAATAAATGGCTAGAAGCTGCACTGCTGTAGTGTGCCCAGCAGGTGGTAATATTTGTTAAAAGTTTAGCCAATACAGTCCCTGAACAGCAATTTGCACCTGAGTATAACCGAACAATTCCACTATTTGAAAAGAACATTATTTCTTTAAAAAAAAAAAGTATTGGGAAATAATTGTGTCGATTTGGTCAGATTTCTGTTCTCCTTTCAGAATAGTCTGTCTGCACAGAGCAGTAAGCACTGCATACCGAAGCAAAACTCATTTTCGTCTTGTTGTTCATATGTGCTGAAGTACACAAAAGATTAAAATAAATTTCCTTGGAGCAAACTAAGATTTCTGTAGATGGTTTTTTTTATCTGTCCCTAACATTCCCTATTTCCAGGGACAGGTGATACAAGTTCACAGCTTCTTTTTCTTGGCCTCCACTTCACTTTAGATTTCTGATATTTGTGTTATTGTTCATTCAAATTATTTATTACCTGATAACTCAAGCACTTGGGAGTTGGTGAAAAACAATCACTGAAAATCTTCCCTGAAGAGCTGCCGTATTATGTAGCCAGCAAGGCCTGTACGAATACACACGGGAACATGTCTTTCTGATCCCTAAACTCTAATTAGAGCAAGCACGTTGCTCACGCAGCCACATAGCACTGCTCAGTGAAGTAGTAGCAGCATCCTGGCTGGTCAGGCTTTGCTTTGGCACAAGTCACCACCTGAAATACCAAGGAACCGCCCCAAACACGAGTGCTCACCTCTTCTCAGATGGTGTACAAAGTTGTCCACCTGCTGAGGGTCCCCCACAGAGGAAGATCACCTTCTGTCCAGTATAGATCCTTCCTGCAATTTTTAAAGAAGTGGAGTTCACACAAGTCTCCCATCAGAAAAGCATTAACACATTGTACAGAATAACTCAAGGAGGAGGTTATGGTCCAGTGAGAAAAGCCAACAGGCAAGTATTGGTGCTCCAGAAACCCTAGACTGACCGTGCTTGCCACACTCTGCATTGATGTGAATTTTAGCTCTTTCACGTGTCTTAGAAATAACAGGATTTTAATAATTTTGTTTTAAGGCCTTCATTAGTGGCAGACAAATGGTTTCTCTGGAGGGTTTCTGCCTCTCTCCTAGAAATCTGGTATCCTTGAAAAAAGTCCAAGTGAAGACTAATGTTAGTATGCATTTCTATTTTTTCAGGCTTTCTTGTAGCTGTCTCCATAAACGGAGAGTATGAGTACAAGCACATTAGAGGTGTCATCTCAGCTGTTTTGCTCAATTTCTCACCAGTTTTATGCTCCTTTACTCTCTTTCTTGGAGGGCTTGAAAATAACACAGCCTTTTTAATTCTGACCAAGACCATCTAGTGATTAAGAACTGTGAGACCAGATTTCAAGACAAGAGAGGATTATCGCTGTAAGCTGTCATAACCTACTCTCATCCCCTGCACAACATAAGCTTAAGAGCTTCCCCACTTAGCTTGCTTCAAACTCTGAGACCTTGTTACTGTTAACCAGCCAGAAAGGACCACAAGGGTACTATATTAGCCCATACATGTAGATTCCACAGTTATCTTTGAGAGCTTGGTTTAGTAGCAACCATTTCCTCCCTGACACCCCACAATATCTTTTCAGCATAGGGGTCAAGTTAATGCTTTTTTAGTCTGCAGTAACTTAATAGTTTCCATTTAGTTCCAAAAGAGAAGTTGTGGATAGCCCCTCCCTGAAGTGTTCAAGGCCAGGTTGGATAGGGCTTTGGGCAAACTGGTCTAATGGAGGACATCCCTGCCTGTGGCAAGGGGAGGTGGAACTACATGATCTTTGAGGTCCCTTCCAACCCAACCCATTCTATGATTCTAATCATAGTCTTTAAAATAAAGCAGATTGCCTTGTCTGAGAGATTACATTGTACTCCAACCCAAAGTCCAAATGCTCCACTAACAGCCAAACCTGATAAAGAAGACTCCTGCTCCAAACTCTACAACCATGAACAGCTTCTCCAATGAAAAACAGAAGAGACCAGCTCTTTGAACCACAGCAGCCTGAATAGCCTCCAGCAGTAAAACAGAAGCAGTAGTAACTAACCGTCCTCATATAGCATCAATCTTCTCCCAGGTGTTTTCTTTAGGACCCACCTACCTCTATGTTGTGATCTTTATAATAAGATCCAGCTGGCTTCCCTTTCCAAACAGTTACACTTCTCTACCTCAGGCTTTTACCCTGATTATACTTATGGTACATGTCTTGCTTCCTTCCCATGAGGAGCATGCTCTCATGGCATCTCTCTGATAGCATTGCAGGTGTTGGACAACTTAGGAACAAAATTACTTCCTCACCCACCCTCCCACTAAAGCTCTATAGAAAAACACACTTTCCCTGCACTACTGTGTATCTGTAACTGTTAGGCTGTGTGACTCGTGTGAAAGGCATTGGGTGGTCTCTCTCTCTGTATTATGTCTGCAGAGGCATGGCCTGTCCTTACAAACACACCTGTAGGAGGAACCTGCTGTGCAGCTGAAGGGACAACCTGCCTCCATTCAGCATTTGAAGCCTTTTCTCCTCCAGGGGACCAGGACTCTTTTTTTCTCTTTTTCTCCCTGAAACAAGAGTTACTTTCATTATGACGGGATGGGCAACAAAGCCTGAAAGCAGTATCCCACCTGAGGAGGAGGGCATTAACACCAGAGACATGGAAACTGTTCAGAACAGTTTTATCCCATAGAAGCAGCAATACCTTGAATAGGCAACTTAAATATCTATCAGGTCACAAGGACATGGCAAGCATAACCATGTACCCATGACACGCGGGGCTAGGGAAGCCCTGGTATAGACTGCTTGGGGTGAAGGTTGGTTGAAAGTCTCTGAGATGGCTGCCTCCTTGGACACCAGTATTCCTGTTCTCTCTCTAACTTGAGCCCACCAGCTGAAACGAGAGAGATATGAACTGAGATCCCTCTCACACTGAAAATTTGCCTTTCAAATGAGTCTGTCAGCTCATCTTGGGGCTCTCTGAGCTAACCAGCCACTCGTCCTTTGATTTTGAAGATCAGCCTCTGAGACCTCTTGACACTTTTCGTGCTCCCACAGAAACTATGATTCAGACAGATGGGTTTCGGTGGGCAGGGACAACTCTGGGCTCCCCAAACTTGGGGATTATGACCTTTCAGAAAGGAGCCTTCAGCGTCATGAAGAGGTCAGGAATCCCAGCTTTCTGTAGGTGATCTGGCAGGAAAGGGACTCTGACCCAAGGATGAATATCCTCCAAGGGAACAAATGTGGCACAGGAGTCTTTGGAAAAGACACAGCAATCCTGCTGACTAGTGGAGGAGAGGACAAAATCCTTCTTACAACAAGATGTTCGTCTTTTGCAGAGGAAGGTGATGACAGCTGGGATAAGGAAAGGGAAAAAAAAATCAGGGCAGCAGCCTGTGTGGGAAAAGATCACTCCCCTGCCTGCCCCAACCAGCTTGCACTCGGAGCCAGCCAGACGGGTCACTGGCTTCAGCCGATCCACGGTGTGGCGAGGACTCACACCCTGTTCTCCAGTGTCTCCCAGCAATTTCCATCTATCTACATCCTGTGCTGGCTCTAGGGATGAAAAGCAGCTCTTTCCTGGGAAGCGTGGGCAGAGGATGCAGAAAGGAGTGGAGAAGGCAATGACTGCATCTGCCTGGTACCACTGCCTCTGGGCCAGGGCTGAGCATCTTCAAGAGCCACATCAGTGGGATGCTACTGCACCACCTCATTGGTTCAACCTCTACAGAGCAAGTATCCTGCCTGTTTCCTGAATGGTTTCCTTGCTTCCAGCATTAATACCCTCCTTTCTACGTGCTTTCAGCCTTTCTTACCCATCCCATCTCATTCCAAGCAAGAAAAGAGAAATGTAACAGAGGAAGATACTAATGAACCAATGTGTCATTGCTGTTTATTAAGTTTTAACCATTTGGCAATAAATCTATTCTGTGCCTGTTCCTTTAATTAGTTGTCTCTCAGTCAGGAAAATCAGGGCTGCAAAGTGCTGATATGGTGCTAAATAATTACCTGGGAATAAGTGCTTGGGGTTGGACCAGGAACGTTCTCATTGCTATTAGCAGATCCCTGCAAGGCACTGGGAAGAAGCAGGGCTGGGCAGGGGTGGGAGCTGCAGCAGTGGGAGTGCATGCCGAGGGACATGGGGAGAGGCTGCCACTAGCATGCAGCATGTGGTGGCTCGGCCGGTAGTAACGCCTGTGGGGAGTGGGGGAACTGCGGCGAGAAGGGACAAATTTGGCCCGCAGAACATGAGGGGGAGTCCAAGAGTAAGTGAACGACTATCAGGTTGCTTTGTTTCCCTGTTCTCCTGGGCCATAAAGAGAAGTAAGACCTTGCCCAAAAGTGACCCAGCACTGATGTGAGACCCTACTTGCATCTGTTATCTCTCCCTATACACGTGCAAAGACCAAGCCATCCATCTTCCTTCAATTTAAAAAGAAAGGAGAGGAAAGACTACACCGTACACACTTATTTCAGAGGGAGACACCAGGCAACATGACTCTGTCTTATTTTTTTTTGCAATGAACATGTAGCACCATATGACATTTGCTTTTCAGCTAGGTGGGTGGCTTTTACCTTTATGTGCACAATACACAGCGAAGGCTCTGGCCACACACAGGGAGACACTGAACTCAAGGCAAAACCTTGGAGCAAAATGCACAGCAGCAGGAGCGGCGCAGTAAGTAGACCCTTCACTGAGAGGTGTGAGAAGAGAGCAGGCTGTGTATCAAAAGTTTAGGTGTTTCATCATGTGAGAAAATGGCCCACAACAAAGCCAGGAGTAAACCTGTTGTTGCTGGGTGGGCTTAATGGCTCCTTACAACTGAATATATGTATTCACAGCTTTTTGGAAACTGGAACAACTTGAGCTGCTGTGGGTTAACCCATTCACACATCCATGGCCTCAGCCTTGTGCAAACACCTAGTTTTATTTCCACAGCGATTACAGGACACTAATGTGAAACTCTTCTCAGGAGAGAGCCAGCCCAGTTTCTTGGCCCCCAAAGCTCAGAGCAATTTAAGAGAGCACAGGAGATTTCAAACACACACATGGAGACATTAACCAGTCTCAGCATCAACTGATAACTCCTATTTTGCACCTTCAGAGGACTTGTCCTCCGAGCGCTTTTCAGCCAGACACGAAGAATTCCCTGCAGAAGTGCAGCAAGCGGGAAAGTACTGTCCCACCTCAGGGAGACACTGACATACGCACAGGTGGTCCCTGCAGGGCTTGGTGATAGGATCTCTGAGGGGCTGGCTGCAGCCCGACTCCATCTTGTGGATTTCCCTGATTTCCTTGGAAGGGAGCTGAGATGCGCAGGCAGGGAGGGAGGTGCGACATGCTCCCAGAGGTCCCCTATTGCTGGGTGCTGAAGGGCCCAACTGTGGGACCTGCTACGGAGCTCATCAACCCTACAGCTGGATGCAGCCAGGCTGTACGTGCTGGGGCCAGGACAGCTGCAAAGACAGTGCAGGACACATCTGCCCCACAGCAATGACACAGGCAGAGGAACCAGCTCTGAGCTGTGACTTTCCAACAGCGCCATCCCACAAGACATCATGACACATCCGGTCCAAGGCTAATTGAATCAGGAGATGACACACACCTCTCCTGCAGATAGACCTCCATCATCATACTGTACCTATCTGTTACTGCGTTATCTAGTCATGGGATTTATGTCTGGGTGGGACTGATTGTCTGTTTAGTTTACTACTACTTAGAAATTTGTTCTTGCATGTTTGTACACTGTAAATAAAGTCTTTTAATTGAATCTTCCTGATCTTCTAGGCTAACGCTGTTGACACACAGCTTCTCTCTTGGTGTTGCGCCAGGCAATGAGTTGACATGTTTTGTAACAAGCAATGAAAGACCACACAAAGAAGCCCCCAGCCAGGAAAGGAGGTAATCTACTCAGCCTCACAATCACACTGTTCTCCATTTTGATAATGCATTCATAGCGTGAACTTTTTTCAAATCCATGCAGCAAGACCTGTGAGGTGGGTTGATAATCAGAACCAAGTCCTACTTCTTAAAATAAGTAGAGGGACACACCATCTCCCCTTTGCATCAAGCACCTTGGCTTATCTTGACTTTCTGGTTACGCTGTTTTCCAGAACTCAAGCCAAGAAGGAATCTCACAGCATCCAGAATAAAGATTAAATTTAAAACCCACAAGAGCTGTGAAGTTAACCCCAGCAGAGCCTGCAGATGTGTACTTAGCCTGTGTAAATTTTAATTCCACTGTTTGACTGATACCCATGGGATGGTCATTCCTTACAGCTCATTTATGATTTCACACAGGATGGTGCCCTCAATTAATACTGCAGTTTTCTTTGCAGGAGGTGGAAGATGATTCACAGCACTTACTATCTGGTAAACGTAGCCAGCATCAGGATACACATACTAGTATATAACAGATGAATCGCAGTGAATAGGCAAAAGGGTCATCAGAGGCCACGTTAGAGCCAAATTTGTGTGTGTGCACACATCCCAGGTAATACTGCAGACAGGAATGAACTGAACTCCACCAATGGGGCACTTCAGCCCAAAGCCCACCTCCCTAAGGCAGGGGGAAGTGCCAAGGCATTCCTGCGGTCATCCATTTTCACAGGTGGATAAGCCAAAAGGCTGTCAAGTTACAACACGACTGCTCTTGCTGATCAGCCAGCCTCTACATACTAAGTCTCATCTTCTTTAATGAAAATAAAGATCATCCTGACCCTGCTTTGCAGCTGTGCTGATTCAGGGGCCCAACAGCATTCACACACGTACTGAAACCTCTGCACATCTATTGTGGACAGCAGGCTCTTGCAGCTATGTGTTCGTGTCATGAACCTGACTAATTTCATACTTTTTGGGGTCTGGTGGCTTTTATAAAGCAGACACATCGAACAGGGTGTCAAGAAGAACTGTAGGAGGCAAATGTCACCATTTCCCCCAGTCCCATACATGCTTCTTGGCCACGCAGTTCAGAGTTCCTCCAGGCATGATTCACTGATTGATTGGTTTGGTGTCTCACGGTGCACCAGCCCCAGGTCTGGCAGCTAGAGCTCACTGGCTTTCCACCCTGCTGCTTCACCAGCAAAGCATTCGTGACCCTTCTTCTCTTTACATCTCATGTTTTTCAGCTCCAGCAACATACTCCATGCCTGAAAAATATTGGGAAATGTATTTGTCTGCTTTGCAGAAACAGCTGAGTGTGTTTATACAGCTGAGTCCATGTGTGAAGATGAGGAATTGAATTATTCACTGCATGTCTCAGACCTTGATGACTAAATTGGGATTTGCTTCTTTATCTTCCAGGGAGGAGGGGGAGCGGAGGCTGAGGGGGGAAAGTCTAACAGAAAGAGGCCGTGCTGTGTCCCTCTGCTCCACTGCTGGGAGTGTTGTGGATGCTATAATTAACCACCTATAGCAAGCAGAAGCCAGGCGGTACCACGGGAATTACAACCTCACAAACCCTGTTATCAAATAGTCATGCATGGCGCTACCTGACTTGCATCTCTCAGGGTTTGTTTACCTTTTTTAATAAAAAGGAAAAAAGCAAAACAAAACAAAAACCCAAACACTCCCTCCCAGGCAATTTCCACAAGATTTTAACATGTCTGTGTTAAATGTTAACCTGGAGCCTCGGGATTAAAAAACCCCACTTTTATGCTATTGGCAAGATGTTGTGAAGGGTATGCACAGGCTGTGTGATGTGCTATGGTGGTCTGTGCTCCCCGCAGTGACTTTGGGGTCCAGAGACACACATCTCTATGGAGCTCATTTGACAGAAGGGAAAAGATTGGGGACCTTCAAAAAACTGATTTCTGTAGGATCTCTCAAGCTGAATATGCAAAGATGGAAGTGTCTACGTCATCCTAATGCCCTCAGGATGCTTTTGCATCTTAAACAGATGAATCCTTGATGAGGTCCCACTTGGTACAGTTAAATTAAGTGCATCCAGTTTCCCACTCCTACTCTATTTCACCCTGCTATTCAGAGTAAAATGGCCAGGCTACCAGCAGTGTGAGAGGAAAGGAGAAAACTCTGACACCATGCAGGTATTTGCTCACTGCACAGAGAACCTGAGAAGATTTTGTGCTATTTCTGTAAGCTTGCTGTGCAGCCTTCAGTTTCTCCAATTTTTTTGTAAGCAATTGATCAATGGAGAGAATGGGTTAAAGTCTTTTCTTTAGCAAAAAGACAAAGAGCCTGGAGATATGTGCACTTAATTGTCTAACCTAGAGGTGGAGCAGTCCTTCAGGATTTGAATGAGGCAATTACCTGAGAGAATTAAAAAAAAACCCAAACCCATAAAAAATCCAAGGCAATAGGAAGTCTCAGTCACCACATATTAATTTTTAATATATGCCCCCCCTCCCATTCCCCTCTGAGTGGGATTCGAAGAAACTATATGGGGGGAAAAAAAAAAAGAAAAAAAAAGAAAGTTAAGAAGAGATCAGGAAGGTAAAAGAAACTGAGAAACACCTCAGGAGATCCAGAAGAGGACCAGGGCAGTTCATGCCATGGCTGAGGGCTGACAGATGAAGGTTTTACAGAGATCCTCTCCCCTTCCCAGAGCTTTGCTTCTACCACCAGGCGACTAGTCACCGTAGCATCCCTTAGGAAAGCTGATGTGCCTATCCATGGTCCGTGCCAGCACCTGGGCCGTCCCCGAGGCCTGCCCTCCACCAGTAGAAGGGTGCAGGTCCCCAATGGCCCAGAAAGTTCTCTGCAGCACCCCCCTTATCCCAAGGCTACACCATAGGCTTCTTTCAAAGGTTATCTGAGGGGACCGTGGAAAATTTCCCTTTGGCCAAAAATTCATGATACACACTGCACATATAAAAATACACATTCCCCCAGTGTAGGAATCAGAGAAACTACGTGAATAAAGGTGGATAAGAAAGGAGGAGAGAGGAAAGAGAAAACAAACTCTGAATTATTCCCATTTTCCTAGTTGACGTACAATAGTCAGGAAAGCATTAGTTTTCTTGCAGCATTACCAAAGCAAAAAGTTTCACAAATCCTCACTACACTGGTGCTAATTCTGGAGTGATGGATTGGGACAAATGGGAAAACAGATGCACTAAAGAAGCCTATTTGATTCTGGGTTGCTTCCAGCAAGTCTCTGCAGCGTACTGTAAGAACATCATTAGAAAATTTTACTCCTTCACTTCTACAAGATTAAAGATATTCCCTCCTTGCTCTGGCTCAAACACTAATAATTTCCACCCAAACCCATTTCATTTATTGATAAAATAAATAAAGCTGTCTATTTTGTGTTTTCTTCTCCACATAGTGAGCATAAACCAGTCTGGATGTTCAAAGCTGTAAAGGCAGCAAACCTTACAGGTCTACCTTCATTAACACAGACTGTTTCTCTGTCTGCCCAGGTTGCTTGGAGTGTGTAACTTTGCATTTCAATATCTCTTGAAAGTTTAATGAGTGTGAGGAAAAGACATCCTCTGTGTTTCTTGCTAGGACTTAGATCCCAGTAATCTCTATTTAAAGTTTACACAAGGGCAGGTGAGTAGCACATCTGGTCTCCTCAGGAACATTAGTACTTTCTGCGTCAGCACATGTCCCCTAACACTGCTAGGATCCTTAAGGTCGTTTTGTACCCCATACTTAATTCATGTACAAGGTCGGGAGAGGAAGAAGTTAACTAGACCTTTCCTCTCACCTTTTTCCTTTCCAAACTCTCATTTGATGCTCGAGTCCATTTGACAAGTTACATCCATGAAGCAGTCACCATCTGTTGGGAACCAGTTCAATATTGCCTCCTGAGACAGACACATACAACATTTTGTGGGTCCCATTCATCTCACAACATCCTGGCAGGACATACTATGGAGAGAGAAAGCTTTATAAGCCTCCAGTCCCACATCAACAATGCAGTCAGTCAGCAACTCTGATTTATCTGGCTTTTTCACTCCTTTGCCAGACCCTCTCCGTTTCACAGTCTGCAAGGTGACCTGCAGATTTCCCCAGGGAAGAAGACCAGACCTTGTACTCCCCCTTCTTCTCTTCCCTATGTGAACTTTACAGCTGGTTTGGGGCTCCATGCATCACACTAACATGCGCACTGCTGCAAACGAGTTGGAGTGTCATAAAGTGAAGGTTAAAAGAAAAAGGGAGATGAGCTGGAAGGGGGATGCCTGGGAAGATCTCGTTAATAGGCCTGCCCAGCTGAGGGGAGTTTCATGGCATCACAGGTCCCTGCTGGGCTCTCTGCAAAAGACAGTTCTCCTTCAGATCCCATAGCAGTCCCCAGTGCCTGCTTTGGTTTGGGATGTACTGACTTGTCCCAGAGACCATATAAAGGATTTCCAAAGTACTCACCACACAAGCACAATCCAGACTGCACAATTACACTCCATATTTCCTATCAAAATCTTTTTCTTTTCCCCAATATACAGCTGCTAAGCCCCACTGCAAGATGTGGTATAAGTTGTTTGCTAAATGGTGCTGGTTTTTTTTCCTTAAGGAAGAGGAGTTAAAGCATTTTCATCTAAAAGGCACAAATTAACAAATTTTCCAATCCCTGTGTTCGCAGAGCTGAGAGTTTACAACAAAGACATTTTTAAGGAAGGCATTTCTTAAAATACTAGCAGTACCTTACTGAGGGAGCACCTTTAGAAGTGGCTACTGTTCACTTGCAATCTCCAAATCATGCTCCAGTTCCCCAGTGTGTGCAATACCTGCCCTCTTACAATACACTTTCAGTTATACTACAATTGCCTTAGAAATCAGCAGTCTTGAACAATGAGGCATGTTTTATGATTCATTCTTTTGTGCTGTTCATCGACTTTTTCCCCCATACATCTATCAGTAGTTACATCACTCTCCTTTCCTAAAGGCAGTGCATACCTCCCAGGCTAATGCCTTTAAATACAAAGCACATCTGAGTTAAACATTAGCTACACACTAACTGGGGCTTGCTTTCCAACCGAATAATCAGCTTTAAAGGAGAAGGTTTTCTACAGCTCAAATGAGAAAGCTACAAAGGAACTGCTTAGCCACCTTCTTGAAAGAAAGCATTCAGTGTTGGAAACTAAATTCTATTTTATCTATTTAGACTTGTCACTAGTAATTACTTGAAAGCTCCATTGGCTTCTAGTTTTAATGATGTAGTAACTGCTACAAGCCCTTTGGAAAGGGGGAGCAGATCATAACAGAACCAAGAAGTTATTTCAGAGTAGGTGCATATTTCCATAAAACCAATGCAGAACTGAATTCCAAGAAATATCTTCTTGTGCTCCTTGGCCAACTCCTGAGATGACTCTTGAGGTCATCTCCCACTCATGCCAGGCTGAGCTAGCTTGAGTACCAGAGCCAGGAGGGAGCTCCTCAGTCCCTGGGATGATGAGTCCAAAGCACATGGGCCATTCTTGCTCACTGCTTTGTCAGAAATGCAGCATTTACTTAAAACATGTAGTCTTCTGAAGGTAGCACCCCTAGCACAGGCCGACAACAAAAGCAGCTAAATGTAAAATCTGGAAAAATACTACGTATTTGGATACGTTGTTGTGAAAGGTGAGGTTCAGCCCCTTGGTGCCCAGGACCTAGCCTCAACATCCTGCTCCAACCCAGCAACAGCAAAAAGCAAGCTTGCTGAAGCTGTTACTTGCAAGTTTTAGACTCTAAAAGGCAGCCCTCCTTCTGGAGTGAAATAAAGGACGTCAGTTCTAGAAAAGTCTGTTGATCGACACTTATTCCCAATATGTTAAGACTGCCTGGCAAAGGCTTGTTTCAACAGTCTGATCTTCTTCAAGGAGCCAACTCCGAAAACTGATGCTTTGGAAGTAGTTTTGAGGACAGCTGCATGGTGGGAAGCCAGCAGGGCGGACCAAGCAGAACCCTGGAAGCTGAGGATGATAAACTCTTCACTGAAAGAAGAAAAAACCTATCACTGGAGTGGACCTTAGCTAGCATCACTACCTCAGAGCCTTGCTGAAGCTTCATTGATCCCCTTGACCATCTGAAGGACCAGAAAATATAAAAAAAATTAGTTCATCTAGTGGAACCTGTCCCTTCCTATGTCACATGGCTACAACGCTAGAAAAAACACCAGTAGGCAGATTTTCTTCAATATCAAGATGAGCAAAAGTTGCCTCTCATTCCCCAAGTATCTTTTGGGGCATGGGTGCATGACACAACTCTTCAACCCTGTTTAGCAAAGGGTTCATATTGTACAGTGCGATGGGTGAAAACTGTCAGACTTGGAGAATGGGACTTGACTCGCACGTGAGGTATGTGGGCCTCCAAGCAGAGTGTGTTTTCTGTGCCTAAATCCTGGAGGGGGAACTAGCTGATGGCAAAGCGGTCTTGGATATCATACATCTGCAGACTCTTTGAAGCCCTGGCAGTGAATACCAATGCTTGGGACTACTGCAGCAAACTTTCTCCTGAGCCTGACTGGGACCATGATCTTTCAGGAACTTCCTGATGGAGTCCACCATGACCTTACTGTGTAAGACACATGTGGAACGGCCACGGCCATGCCTTTGTAAGCTCAGTGGCTTTGGTCACACTATATGCTGATAATGACATGAGGCAGAAGCTGTGCAGAGCTTCTGTCCAAAATGTGTTTCTTGTGGGCATGATAAAAACAATCACTATAGCAAGCAGGGACAAAAGCAAAATAAAAGACAGGCAGAAAGAGATTAAAAACAAAGATAGAAAAGAGCAATCAACATTGCCCAAAGCAAAGGAGGAGAGAAAGGCAGAGTGCTGAAGGGAAAAACAAAATCTACTTTCCCCCTTGCTATTCCTTAGCAGGGTCACAACCAGTGGGAGCTTCCTAAGAGAATTACCATCATTTTTACCGGTACCAATGGGAAAATGCTGTCATTTCCTTTCACATCATAGCAAATCAACAGGAAAATTATCCAGCTGAAGCATTAAAACAATTTTTGCAAAAGTCTGGATGAAAAAGTATACAGGTCAGACACCGAGGAACACGCAGGCACTGTCACTGATGGCTGCATCCCCATATTTCTCAAAGTCTGCCCAAGATCCACTCAAATCAAGAGGGATACTGAAGTGGCAGCTGCATGCTGAGATCAGAGCAGCTTCCCTGTAACAACCAGCACAGAACTTGGTGAAAATCCTTTAAGATAATTATATAGCCAGAATAGGGAAAAAGCCTTTTGCTCCATAACACTGCATAATTCACCAGGTATTAGCTACATTTGAGATGCTATGCTGCTCTTCCGGTCTCCTCTTACAAAGCGCTTTGGAGGCAAAAAGGAGAGGAGGGAGAGCAGCACAGAGTGAGTGCTGAGGGTTTTGTGCTTTCCCAAGCAAACTGATTTTCCGAGGGGCTGCACAGCTTGCTGTTCCACATCCCCCATGGGTCAAGCTCTTCTCAAGGTGGATGGTGACACATGTCACAGAAGCTTTCTGCAATCAATTAAGAGTGAAAATGTCTCATGAGCTTTTTATACAGTTCATCAATTCAGTGAGCACAGTTCGTGCCTGGCTACCTTCCCTCACCTAAACCAAGGCTGCTTGAATGGGCCAAATCTAGAGGTTATGTAAAAGCTATTAAAATTTTTTGTAATGTGAAGGACACAGTGGGATTTTTTTATTATTATTTTTTTTTTAAAGGTGGCAGTCACTTTGCCTTCTTTCACAGCAACCCAAATGTTAGAAACTCCTGCACAGATGGTAATTTTTGATGCATTTTTCTGTCCTAGAAATGGGATTTGTCCATCAAATTCTCATCTGCTCTCCCTGTTTCTGTGATTTTCATTTCTGTTCCCTGCAGTTCCCTCCTAATACAAGCATTCAGGTGTCCTATGAAGACACTGTTTTCTTACACATCCCTCTCTTGAAGAGAAGGAGGTGTCATTGTACTGCCCACTTCTACCTTCCCTGACAGCCCGGTCCTAGATGATCCCAAGAAAGAAAATACTGCCAATTTGGGGTTTTACCAGAGCTGTGATCCCACAGCAGAGGAGAAAACCATGCTAATGTCCCCACTGCTCCAAGGCCACTGTGGCAAGAGCTGTGAGCAGCAGCCATTATAGGTAGAGCTTATCAGATCTTGGTCTGTTGTCATGCTCCAGGACATCCCGACCTCTGGAGAAGAAGGAACTCTGCTTTCTGGACCTAATTCACATTCCTATGTGCCTTTATGCTGCTTGTCCCCTTGTGTCACAGCTCCTTGCCCAGTCTCTCTTTGCTTTCTGATGCTTTGCAGTGAGGAAGTCACTAGTGCTGCTGTATTTACAGGCAATATTTTCTTTTTGCAGCAAACCCAGCTTCTGACTATGGAAGGTGAGAGTAGGTTGCCCTTCAGCCACAAGTACAGGGTTGCTCCTGTCCCTCCAACTACAACCAGGGCTCTTCAAAGCCTCCTTGTGCACTGAGGGCCTCATCACAGTCTTAGATGCTAATTTTCCCTATTCAGTCTGTCTACACATACAACTGCAGACCCAGAGGGGCCACTCTGAGGTGGGTATGTCCATCAGGGCGTTGCCCTCCACAGGTGTTGGCTGCAGATGGCAGGCTAGGGAGCAAAACGCATCAATGGTGTGCTCTGGTTTTGGTGTAATTAAGGTCATACAAACCATTGATGTTTCCGTGGGTGTCAGGTTCAGGTCTTATCTCACAAACTAAGGCAAGTGTGGCACATCTCTGTTCTCTATCAGAGTAAGTGCTAAAACAGGGAGTCTCCTCCTATGCTCTGTATTAGGGCTGAGGCTTCAGCCCAGGGAGAGAGTGGTCAGCCAGACCCGGCAGAGCAGATCAAGTAAAGCCTAGGAAAAACGCAGGTATGGTAGGAATTGGTACCTGAAAAGCAACATTGATACTGTACACACTGACCCAAATATTGACCATGAAATAAGTCAGTTTGCCCATGGGTTTTATCTAAATTAGGTTTTAATGCATTTACCACCTGCAGTGACTAAGCAGGTGCTCATCTCCTCTGCTGATGCCTTTGAAGCAGGTTGTTGAAATGACAGCAGCCAGGCAATAAGAGCGAAGGAAGGACTTCAGAGTTCTTGTTCATCCGTACCCAAGCAGTCTTCCTGCAGGTTGGCATCTGGTGCCTTCACTGGAGCACTTTAATGCCATGAAGTGCTTCCAGTGAGTGAGAAGCTATGGTGTTCTTTAACAGCAAACCCCATTTGTTATTTGTGCTTGGACGCATGACCTCTCTTTCTGAGCTGCGGGTATGAGCAGTGATTTAAACAAAGCAATAAAATAGAGGGGAAAAAAACACCCCAGCATGGAAAAGCCTGCAGCATGCCTGTGGAAGCAGTAGAGCATTGAGACAAATTTATTTGATGGCTTTCTGCAGCAGGGGAGAGACAGCACCTGAAATTTATGTGATCATTAAACTTTCATGTGCAGTGGCCCCGTGAATCTAGAGCAGTGACACAAAGCCATCAACCCCAGAAGCATCACCATTGTTTATCAAACTCATAGCTTTTCCCCAAAAGTGGGTAATGGGACAGGGCAAAGAAGTTCACAGTTGAGGACTCTGGCATTGATTCTTGTATGTAGTCTGCAGCAATTGCAGGTAATGATTTCATTGTTCACCAACTGTTACACTTTATAAAAAAAAAGAAAATAAAACTGATCAGGAATGAAGGCGTTATTCAACCACATTCAGAGTTCTCTGCATCTTCCAGTACTAACCCACTTATTTCCAAGCACAACCAGATATAGTATGGCACCAGCTGAGCCAAGAGCTGAGACGGGACGTGATGCAGACCTCATCACACTTTCAGAGATTCAGGTTGCAAGACAAACTATGGTCAAAACCAGCCTGAGCAGGGAAATCCCTAATCTTACCAAAGTGCCTCTGACAGTAAGGACCCCTTATTCTTTCAAATGTTTTATTCAGATGACCTGCCACTGTTTTATTTTACCCTAACATTAGAGATTAAAGTGTTCAGGGACAGAAGCCAGTTTTAGCAAGTTCCTGAACCTAGTGTATAGCTTTTTCTGGAATGGAGATGGGCAGAGACACATAATAAATTTTGGCTCCATTTGGGTGTCCCCAGTGCGCCTTTAGAAGTGAGGAGCTAAAGGCAGAAATCCACTGTGGATCCTCAAAATAACTTTCACTACCATCTGTAAAAGTGATGTAAACCAGGAAGAAATGAAAGGAGAAAGGTGGAAGGGAGCAGCTGAGTAGATAAAGTCTGACCAAAAGTCTGCAGGTTTCCGAAGGGGATCTAGGGAGGGTTGGTGGACAATCACATAGATCCCACAGGACCAACAGTTGCCAGGGAAGGAGCCAGGGAGGGTAAGGCTGAAGAGCTCTGATCCACAGCTGTCATCTGTATTTTTATAACATCTAGCAACTTTGAAATATGAACTTCAGAGATTAGGATTGACAATGGCCTAGTTTATTGAGGTGATTCATTTGTCAAGATCAGCTGATGTATACATGGATATAACAAAACACCTTTGTTAGCAGGCCAGGAGAGAAAACTTCCCACTATTCCATCCAATGTTAACAACTGCATTCACCAGCATCTAAAGTTACATCAATAGTGTATAAATAATAACTTTAGGAAGTATCTCCAGGTGGTTGTTGGGAAAAGCCTAGTTTCGTTTTATACAAATGTGTCTGTGCTTGACTGCCTTGCCTGATGGTGTGAAGGCAAAAGGCCAAAATTTATAAGCTTACTACTTTATGCTTATTTCTACAGAGGAGCCTCAGCTATCCCCCAAGTGTTGTCACTGAATTGTGCCCCTGTGGGTGCTCTGATTAGGTTTTGGTTTGTGCAAGCCAGCGGCAGCGATGATACATATGGGAAGGCGGGAGAGGCAGTGTGCAACCTGACCATTCCCCATCACGTGGGGGTACCAGGAACACATATTCTCTCTGACGAAGACTGAAGGAAAGGCATCTCACGGTAGGGCTGCTCCTCTGTCTTGGCATTCAAAGGTGAGAGACAGGATGGTGGAAATGAATGAAGAGATGCGGTTGAATCAGGTGCATGGACACACATTAGAGATCTAGTTCTGATCAGGATTTTAAACTAGGAGATTCTCAAACAATCCCAGCCAAAAAGTTTAGCATTACGCATTTGCAGTTTAACGTTTTGCCTATAGCTTGTTAACTTGCCATATAACTGCTGCTGATTTGTTCACTATATTAGCTTAATTGCTGTAAGCCTAGTGTGTCTGAATCAAAGTTAAAACAATAGAATTACGTTTTTAGATAATCACATTTGACTAGAAAGCAAGCTGTGCAGAAGGAGGTTCCACATGATGTTCTCAGATATCTTTACAGAGGAATGATAATTAATTCTGCACTACTTCTTCTGAAGGGATAGAAAAAGATGGTAAAAGACAATGGTCAGTGGTGGTTGCATAATCCCCTGCCCATTCGGTTTGCTGCAGTACACTGATAATGAACGATCTAAAGTATAAAGCTACTTTGAGCACTAGCCCAAGAAAAGCTTAACGCACATCAGGGCAAAATGCACATCTCCATTTTCTGGTCAGGAGCTGGGTCATTTTTATCCTGATTCACAATGACAACGCAGACTCATTTATGATGGCTCTGTGATGCTGAGTGCCAGCAAGCAGATTGCTTTGGAAAGCATGTTCGAGTGCAGGGAGAAGACCATTTGCCATGCACAGCAGAGCAGAGCTGAATAATCAGCTCACCATGTCCAAACCCAGGTTTTCAATACAGGCTAGGCACCTTAACAAATTGACATTTACTCCCAGTTCTAGCAATGGGTTAAACTAAACTAAAGGTCCTGATGAAGGACAGTTTCCTTTTTTCCTCTCCCACCCTTCCTCTCCCCATGAACTTTTCCCTGTGACTCACTGAGGCTCTATCATCTCCGCTGAGGTGAAAATTGCTTGGAGAATATCTTTCTTTGCACTTACAGGCACATGCCGTGTTCCTCCTCTCCCTCCTTCTGAGCTCATTCTGAGAAGTGGAAGAATATATTTATAAGGAACTAGTGATGTACATGGAAGACCATGTCACATACTAAGTGCATGTGAAGTTTCGGTAGAAAATTAAAATGTTTTGGAATTCCTCTGGTCTAGGAGATTTCTGAACTTTAGGGGTTTCTGAGAAAAGTATACTTTTATTCAGGGAAAATGATAATTTGACAAGACCAATGAAAGACATTTGATCAGCAGAAATTAGATGCAGCTCTGAGCTTTGTCCAGTCCAGGAATGGTTGGATATAAGATGCCAGAGAAGGGCAAGGGGACACATCTAGTCAAAACAAGGAAAAACTTGTATTTTCAGATTGACTCCCATCAGAAAGCAGCAGTTATAGCTGATTTGTTTGACTTTAGGTTTTAGATAACTATATGAAACAAACTAGATGATGTTTCTAAGCCTTCAAAAAAGCTGAGGCTGATAAAAGTCCCAGAGTGAGCCATCGCCTGCTTTATCCAAGTTACTTCACTCCTTTCCACTTGTGTTGCCATCCTCCCTCTCTTATCACATGGCATTGTACCAACATAGCAAGGGACCGTGTTAGCCGTACAACGAGCAAACTGTAGAACGAACGCACACATTACTCACCAAAATATCTGCCATTAATTCTAATATGACCCAATTATATTCTTAGACAGCTGGTTCATGAATCAAGCAGAGAAATGGGTCATTTCAAAAATATATAGAAAAATCTTGTGAATCTACATTGTGTAATGTTGCAGTACTCACATATCTATTATTAATTATAATTTATCCTTTCCGTAGATTCTGGACAATGAAATGCCTGTATTTTATCTTGTAGAATGTTCCTCCACTTTAAAATAGTTTTAAATAGAAAAATGAAACGATTTTAATTAAAAAAAAAAAGAATGACTTGTAGGGGTGCTGGCACTACTATCAGCATCACTGAAGGCTATTGATGAAAATGACTACCATTTTCTGACTGCGGCATGTTCAAAGAAAAAATTGCTACTATTTCACAGGACTTCAGAAAATTGCTTCCTTGGAGCTAATGCCTTTAGTGACTGGGTAAGGCAACCCAACTAGCAAACTTTGATCTGAAAGACATCCCAAAGTTTTGCATTAATCTAGCAAAAGAATCAACACAGAGATGCAGCGAGGGACCTTGCTGCGGTCAGGAGCAATGCATGTAGAAGCTCAGGCAAACCGAGCATTAATGCTGCCAGATCCACATTATAAAACCTCACCCAATGCTTTAACAGCAAACACCAGCACATCTCCAAGGACTCCACAGAAGGACTTTGTTATCTCAACCCCCATTTTAAAGACAGGGCACATAGGGTGTTGTGAGCAGAAGGGATTTGCTTAACCTTAGGTGGTACCAGGAAGAAAGCAAAGAGCTCCACACCTCTCCCATGGTGTCTTATAACATCCATAAATTTCTTACAACGCTGAGGGCGTGCCGATGCCCCACAGAGGACCATGGTGCTGAGAACCCTGCATTAGACCAGACACAAGCTGGTTCCCTCCTTTGGGGGAGTGCAATATTTTGCAGAAATACCAGTCTGTGTTCTTAGAGCTTCAAGTGTGGCACTGTGAAGGGATTCACTCTGCCTTCATGCGTGAGCAGTGCACCTAGCACGGGGCACGCACGCTGAAAGCTGGGGTCTCTAGGTACCACAGCGATGCAAACAACATTCATGGCATAGCAGGTGAAACAGAGAAGGTCTTGCGATAGCAAAGGTGTTGTCAGAAGGAGCTATTTTTCTTGAACCCAGTAAAGCTGACTGAGTTTTGGGAAGAAAGGGCTTGTCACATCATTGCACATATACTTGCCGATTGTGACATTTGTGGATTTACAACATGCTGGCTACTACATGGCCATGGGTCATGCATATGATCTCACCCTATAGTAAATGAGAGAGGAAATTGACTCTCCCAGTTTCACTGAGGGGTAGCTTACATCACAATTAAGAGAAGAGTAGACACACACCTACTTAATGCAAATTTGTTAATGAGGTATGTTCCCCTTGTGGCTTACCTACTATTTATTCACGTGCCTCAGCCCATATATGCTTGCTGGATTTTGCTTTTCCCTCCTGGAGGATTTGTATATGGTTGGCTGACCCAAACCCAAAATACATACTGTCACCATAGCAATGTTAAAGAGTAGTAAACAAGAACTCTTACGACTATAGGAAATGCTCTGAATAAAACCCTGCATCATTTTGGATTTCAGTATTGCTACAGCTAATTTAGACCATGAAAACAGTAGTAAAATATAATACCTTTCAATCAAAGCAATTATTTCATTTAACTTCTGACATCACTGAAGTATAGATAGAGTTCTGGTTATCTCTGCATAGTTTTCTTCCATTGTTTTCCCTATATGACACCATCAATTTAATAATCAGAATAATAGCCACACCAGAGAAAACATTATTTCTGACTAAGGACTTTCTGCCACTGGCTCCATGTGGAAAGCAGATGAAGAAAAAAACTAAAGAGGGCCATGGCTATGGAAAATGAGCCATATTCCTGACTTTTCTTCCCTTTCCCCTTCCCCAAACTCTTAATGAGGGTCATCTGTTTCTGGAGCTTCCCAGAAATGTGAGAACCACAAGCATGGAAATGCGTTTCTTCCTTCAGTGGTGGGAAGTGAACTACGATGTCTCTGGGAGGCGTAACTGCACCAGGGAATCTGATGGCAAACCCCAATATCCATCTAAATTAAGTCTCATGTCAGCTTTGAGGTTTTTTAAAATGTATAGCTCTTTGTCTGCAGAGTCACAAGGCCTGAAAAAGGCTGGAGTGAAGTGACTCTCAAACGCATTGCTGCAAGTCAGGAGAAAGGAATGGTATGCAAGCCCATAGCATGGCCTGGGTTACGGCACTGGAAATTTGTTTTGCTAACCTCTTAAAACAGAAAAATAACCTTTCAAGTCATGAGGTGCCACAACACCTTCAAGACAACAGTCAGCTAAGAAACAGCCTCAACGATTTGAGAATTTTACCATCAGATTCAAGGGGAGCAAAATTGATCTCTCAAGTTGGCAACCTATACAGAAAGTCTTAGTTTGCTCTGTCCTTTGACATATTTTCAGCTTTTGGAATATAAAACGTTAACAGTGATTAACGTGGAGCTGGCGTGGGCCAAAGCAACTTGTCATAATTCAATACATTGCTATTATGATACACTCCAGGGACAAGAGGATTGAAGACAGCTGGCTTTGCAAATTTACACCAGCATTTGTCTCAGTACTATAAGGAAAATAAGATATTCATAAAAATATTCTAGAATCCCCAAATCTATAGGAATTTGTGCCAAAAACTCATACAAAACAAAATCATTATTCAATAGTCTTTACTCTTCTATTTATAAAGTTTCTGTCACTCACTGGCAAACAGAGGCATTTGACTTGGAAGACAAATCACAAACCATGGAAAGTGGAAAGTGAATTGCAAGTCATCAGCCTGAGCGTGTTGCAAGCTGAAAAGCATTGGTCCAAACTATTCTGAGAATCCTTATGAATAACAAATACATTTGAAGAAACCCAGATCATTTCATGCACAGCTCAGCCAGAGAAAAACAGGCTAAATTTATGAGCATCACTCGCAGTGGACAAATTAATCAGCTCTGCAATATGCTGCAACTATGACCAGAGAAAGTATCTAGCATCAAGCATGAGTAAAATTTCAAGTGGCATTCCCCAGCAACAAACTGCAACTCCTTTAACGCAGTTTCAGGCTGGTTTTCTTTCCTGGGGATGAAGTGGTAGAGATGAGCTATCCCAGCTTGTCCATATGAATATATACCTCCTCTGTTATTGGATAAGTTCTTGAGAGCGTGTACTTCATATTCCTCTTTGCAAAGAGTTAGGAAAGTTGGCAGGACATGACACAAAGGGCAAGCCACACTCAGAAATGAAAATGGCATTCGGAGAAGCCTGATTTATGGCAGTGACTTTGGGGTTTCCATATCTCTTTTGGGTTATTCTTGACACGAGCACACTGACTCACACAGGAGCTAAGAGCTTTGAATTGGAATAGATACCGGATGTTTGGCTTCAGGCTTGGCAATCTTCTTGTGACCTTGGCAATGAGAGCCAAGGGAAAAGAGATGAAATGGATGAACCTGGCGATGGAAATAGCAGCCCAATCAGAGCCCTGTAGGTTTCCCTCATAGCCCCACGCGGGAACAGCACACAAAGCGTGTCCAAGTCAAAACCCCGGAGGAGTATTTGTGGAGAGGAAATACATCAAACTAACTCATAATGAAGGGAATAAAAGTCATCACAGAATAATACCACCAAAAACAAGGGTCTTGCAGCCTTACAGACCCTGCAGCTTGGGGGTTATTTTCACTCCTGTCCCTTATTGTGTCCACACTCATGGCCTCCCAGACCTCTGCCTTCTCCCCATACAGCATCTTCCTGACCTGGACCTTCCTGTCCACAGTTTCTGGAAAATCTCTGGCTTTTGTCTCACCAATCTCTCTCCTCCTCTGTCTAGATGCTCTTAGCCTCTTTCTGTTTGATTTGTGTGACCAGTGCCTACTCAGGCTCCCCACAGCACTCACATCTTTTTTCTGCAACATGATCACCTGGAAGCTCTACAGAATGTCCAGCACTTCTCCCCCTTGTCCCCAGCGCAATCTGCTCTCGCTGCTCTGCGGAGCAAAGCAATGGGTCTGCTCGTGCTCCTCTGTCCCATCTGCTCCTTTCCTTCGATCACATCCCTAATCCTTGCGCCTTGCTTAAGGGAAGGTGATGCATCCATAGATGTATATAAACACACACGTACACACAAGCTTTCCCTCCCACTGTTCTCAGCCACCACTTTTGGAAGAATGCTTCTGCAGGAACAGTACAGCCCATTCCCTGAGACCACCTAGGCTACCTCTAAGGGACAGGCACAGGAATTCAAACACCACAAGGAAAAAAAACCATAAAAATCTTTGGTGTCTTCCATCAGACAAAGCTAATCATGGCGTGCAACCCAGTGAAGCCACAGTAAAGGTTAGCCTTGTTAAGGCCATCAGGTTAGTTGTGTAGATGGAGCTGTAGGTTTGGGTTGTTTTTCTTTAAATTGCGTCATGCAAAAATGATACACCAATACCCACAAAAAGATGCACAGTCAAATAACCCCGGGAAATAGAAAAAGAGACAGATGGAGAATTTGCCTGGCTAATTTTCTCCCCTGTGGCTACTGTGCTGTTTCTGCTAGAAAGGATGTGGAAGGAGGCAGAGTGAATAAATATAAACTGACTTTGTGGGATGCATAGATAAACGTAGTATTTAAGTCCACATGAAAAACACCAGTGAAAAGAAAAAAGGATTAGTGAAAGCCAGAAAAGAGATATTATAACTCAAACTAAGAGTGAAGAGGAATTTCTTTTTCATTCTGGTAAAGTTCCTTGTTCAGTTTTGCAAACAAGGAACACTTTTGTTCCTTAATTTAATACCTTTGAAGGGACCTATCTGTACACTCGAGGTACAGTTCACAAGAAAGCATTTTACCAAAAAGAAAGGATTTCAGCGTTTGCTTCAGTGAGGTCCAATGAAATTCTTTATATTTGCCAAGTGCCTGACTGTGAGTGAACCTGGGGGCTGCTCTGTTCTGCTTTGCAGAGCCGGGCAGGTGCTGCCGAGGGGGTGAAGCACATTAGGACACATGAAGCACAGCACACATCAGATGACATCCGAGCCACAGTGTTACCTACCAGTGCTATCTGGCAATGAACCAGAGCAACGGTAATGAAATATTAGTGGCCATATCCAGTGTATCACATAGCCATGGACAAACCTATTTTCCCCCCTGCCCTCTGAGCCAGGCATGCAGAAGCTGGGGGACATGGGCCAGGCAGGTGGTGCGGAGAGGAGGGAGGCTGGGGGAGCAGGCAGGCTGCACGGGGCATGAACGGTGCCCAGAGCGGTCACCGAGCACAGATGGCTTGTGCCTGGCTGGCCGGTGGGTGCAGCGTGCCCTGCTTTCCTCAGAGTGACATTCAGCAGGGGGACGTGGCAGCTGCTCACTTGTCTCCCCCAGGGAAGTTCGGATCCATGCTTTCCCCCTGCATTCCCCCCTTCAACCTCCTCAGTCAAGATTGCTGCCTGTTGTCACCTCCGGTGATTTCCAAGGGGTGGTTCTGCCATTTGAATCACTTACTGCCTTTCCCCCCAGCTCCCCCCAGCCAAGCCTGTAGGTTCCCTGGTCCCTCTGGGCACCTGCAGCGATGTGACCCGGGTCAGACCCAGGGCTGCGAGCGCAGGGTGCCGGCAGCGTGCTGCCACTGGCAGAGACATGCTTGCAGCAACATGCAGGTTTGGGTCTTTTTTTTTTTCTTTTTTTTTTTTTTTTTTGCTTGCTTTGCTGGCTTGCCCCATCTCTCATTCCTCACACACCACATTAGGGGAAGGCTAGCCATAAAATCCTGTACGTATTTTTCTTAGCATCTCTAGCTGCTTAGTCAATTGTCAAAAATATAACTGCTTCAGAGAACTGGTTTCCTTTTATGTACAAAAAGCAAAAGGCAGGCAAAGAGAATTCTATGTTAAGTATTTTCTTTGCTTTTGTTCACAAAGGGAAGGAATTAGGCAGTTAAAATAATAATAAAACCTGTAACATTCATTTTGAATGTTGTTTATGGCGGGGGGGTATTTTTAAGGCTTCTATTCTCTCTCCTCCATTTCTCTCTCTTACCAAATAGAAGGAAAATTGCCTAGTTTAGTTTGGTTGCTCTGTTGGCCATATTAGTGCATCTCACTCAGAAGAGCATCCTCGAGAAGAATGGCATATTTTTGATGCCCACTTAACGTCAGTCTTTGCATTTCTGCTTAGTGTTGATTAGTGAAGTCACTCTAAAGATCCGATTTACGAGCTATTCTCCTGGTCTCTGAAAAAAAAGTTAGCTATTTCTCGGCTGGAGAATTACTATACTTGTAGCTTGACCTCTAGACGTAAACATCTGCTCTGTTCACCCCTTGTAAGGGTAAAATTGGAACATTTTCTTACATGCCCATTTTTGTCCTCCAATTGCATCTCTCCCAAAAAGCTATATACACCGGTCCCTGTAATATTAAGTAATCCCTTTACGTATATAGGTGACTCTACGTTAGAGTAAAACCTGCATACGGATGTGTTTTGGCTTCTGCAGGTATGGTAGCAATTAAAGAACCACTGAGTGACAGCAGTGGCCATTCCCATGCTCAGAGCAATTGCCTTCGAAAAAGCAGCAAAAAGTGACTTTGCAGAGTCAAGCTCTGCATTGGCAAGGAGGCACTATAGTTAAACAGAGCACTTGGAAAACAAAAATATTTGTATTTAAATTATCTCCATCCAGAAGCATGATTGCTGTCACGGAGCAGTGCCTGGGGATGATTTCTCCCATTAGAGGGACAAGGTTTTGCCTTGGCAGGACTGAGAACCACAACCAGGGCTTCATGTAACAAGTGTGTGCGGTTACTGGCTCAGTTTCTGATTTCATCCTATAGCAAAGGGCCAGCACAGACAGGCACTTGGACTCTGTTATGGGTCCCTAAAGGTACCTGTACAGATACTGTGACCTAGAGAGTGCGTGCAAGGAACCAGAACCGACTTAACTATTTCCAACAAACCATGTTTCAGTGTACAGCCATCCTTTCACACGTTTCATCTTTCAGCGATTATGATGCTTCCCAATTGCAGCTATTTCCAACCAACCTTACATTTGCTTTCTCAAAGGAGGAGACACTTTTTGAAAGCCTACCAAACCATGTTGGCGCAAAACTTTATCTGACAGCTCTTGCAGAAGAGTTTCACAGGAAGCAAACAAAGTGGGCAGCACATTAATTATCTTTCTTCAAATAAATTATTTTAAACCCATTTCCTCCCATCATTAGCTGAGTTCTCATGCTGATATGGGCACTGTCAGTCATGTGCTGCCATTGTTGCACATGGCAAAGCCATCAGCGGAGAGGAGTCTGGCACATTACCAAACACATAACCCTCCCCACCGCTGAGCTGACTTACCCTGGGGACAAGTTCAGCCCTGACATACATGGGTGTTGTTTCCATTATAGCTGTTTTGCAGAGATGAGGGACAAAGAAGTTGAAGGAAGAGGTAGCTCCAGAGCTATCTTTCATCCTTCTGTAATTGTTTTTTCCTACTGCATTTGTTTTATTAGCCTGCAAGGCTCATTCCTCACGAGGAGAGGTCATACTAATTTGCCACTCACACCCATTTTATTACAAACATGTACCCAATGTGCAATTTACTCCCCCAGTTATAATCACAGATGGAATTATCACAGAATCTTCCTAGGTGTTTCTTCTACAGTGTTTTTACAAGCTCCTGCTGGACTGAGTTTGGCATGTCCAGAGGAAGGTCCTTCCATTGAGATGGAGGACCACCACCATGCTACACTGGACACACAGCACCACTCTGAACAGCCCCAACATCTCCTGCTGGTGGGGAGGTTCAGTGTCCAAGATGCACTTGTTGGGAAACGGGTTCTGCTTGGCTTGAAAAAGCATACAAACAGTAAATAACAACAATATGGGAAAAAAGCATGAATATCTCCATTTTTCTTCTCCAGTGCTTCACAGAAAAGCACCCTTGGAAACAAAAGGATTGCTCAATCTTTAAGACAATGAATGATACTCCCTAAACACATCTCAGTAGCTCTAGAGTCTCATTTTACCAACTTTCCGAACACAGAAGGTATCAAAGAACCCATTTCCTTATTAAAAACCTACAACAGGTAACCTAAGTGCCAGGAGCCTACAACCCTAGCAGACCTGGACATGAAACTTTCAAATCACATAGAATAGTATTTGCAGAACCACATACTTTTTTTTTTTCTTTTTTTTCTTCTTTTTTTTCTCACAAATGGGAAATTTATACACCAATTCCTTCCATTTCAAGTTACCACAAATGTGGGGCAAGATATCGCTTACCGTACAAAGAAGAGCTGTGCACACAGCAAGCCTGATGGCTCAGCAAGGGCAGGCAGGATAACCCAAGCACCAGAAGAGAGCAAAAGAAGAGCAGCAGGACAGCATGGGGTCATTAATAGATTTGAATAACAACCCACACTTGGTGCTGCCTAGTATACTCCCACCACTAGATGGGGAGACATTGGCTAGCCCTGTGCCCATCTGCCTGGGGAAGGCAGGCATTCAGGTGTGGTTTGGCTAAAATTAAGCCAACAGGCAGATTTGCATATCAATTGCCCATGGCTGGTACTTGCACGACCATTTATTCTGTTGCTCATAAAGATCCCTCGGAGGTTATCAATAGGTACACTGGTTTCACAGTATCAGGTTTCTGTATCTGCTGCCGTACTCCAGCAAAACAACTCAGAAGAGCCGCTCTGTGCTCAGGTCAGAGTGTCAGGTCAAACTCGTTCCTCTCACTTCAGCTTTCATAAATTTCAGTTCAGTTCTCAAGACTGATCCACACAGGAACTGGTACAAATTCCTGGTATTTTTCCTGGGCAGACCTATCGCAGCAACTGATGAACTTTGCACAGAATGAGGTTTTTCCATCCCTCCTGCACCTCTCTGCCTCTCTGAGCGACTGCCCTGCAACCTCTTTCTCTCAGCTGCCCAAGGCTGGGATAGGCAGGGCCAGGCAGTGATGGGGATGCTCAGGCATTGTGCTGGGGGATAGTGAGACGTTGTCGTGGCAGGGGCGAGCAGGATCCACCTGCACATAACACAGCAAATCTAGCCTGTTTGGAAACCTCTTTCTCCTCTTTGATGAGAAAAACCAACACAGTACATTTAGTGTGGGGCCACGGTGCTGAGAAGATGAAATCGGAAGAAAAGAAGGAGAGAACTGCGTTTTGTCCCAAAGTGAGACCTCCCGTGAAAATTTTCAAGCAGGACTATTTTCCCTAGCCTTCCCTACTGACTTTGAAGCTTTCCATGGGGAATGCTTCATTTTCCCTTTCCAGCCACAGCTGTGTGACCTCAACATGAGAGTGCCTTCCCGTTGGCTTATAAATCTCATAATTTCCCCTTTATAGCCACTGGCAGTTCTGCAGTGAGCGGTGCAAGACTGATCTTCCCACTGAGATTAGAAGCACGTGCGATACCGACTCTGCATTATCCGAACATCTCCCCGTGCTGTCAGACACGATAGGATCCACCACAGGATGGACAGAATTGGCAGAGTGAGGAGAAGTGGGGCTCTCAGCGGGAAGGAAGAGGTTGGATGCTCCCTGGCAGGAGCCGTATACTTTGCCTGCAGATGATTTTATTCTGTAGGCCTTGGGTTGCTGCTCTGCAATTTCACTGCCTGGGGATTGCAGAGGACACGAAAATTTTCCTTACCAGTTATGCTGAAGCAGGAGTTGTCTTCAAGCACAGCTATCCAGTGTTGAGTATATGACGAGCCTAACGAAAGGTATCCTGGAAAATTGCCATATCCCTGCAATTTGTTTTAAGTCTAATATAAGTGACGTTCAAAAAAACCCCCTTGAAAACTGAGTTTCAAAGGCAAGTCCTCTAATGGTAGGAGATGCTAGGGTTAAATTGCCCATTCAAACTTTATTTTGCTCCTTTCTGCATATTATTACACAGCTTTTAATTACATCCTACATTTTATAAAGAGCTCATATCTCCTTCACTGAACATGATGGATGGAACAAAGGAGTGACATGGAATTAAAATGCAGATTCCTGGCACAGAAGATTTTTATCCCAAACTGCTGAAGTCTGGCAGACTGTAAGCAAATGAATGTAGGGTTTCCCACTGCAAAGTATCTGGTAAACTTAATTGTGACAACAGCCCTAATGATAACAGTGCATTGACTCCCATGGGAAAAACAATTTGATTTAAATACTCTTCACTCCCTTTTAAACATTCTGTTTACATAATAAAGATATCATAAACGCATATGAAATGAGACAAGCGAGGTTTCTGGGGAGGAGGAGAGATGGGGAGGCAGGGTGGGAAGACTATAGATGCTTTTGAATCAATGGGAATCAAACAAAACCTTTGGGAAGTCGGCCAGTGGGACTGTCAGATAATGCTTCCTATAAGCCTTATGGAAAAAAAATGTATTTATGCAAAAGAGATACGAACTGTGAAATGGCAAATCTGCTTTAAATTTTGAAAAAGGTCTATTTGCTTGCAAATCTCTCGTCAGCTGCAGAAAAGATATCAAAAAA
Organism: Balearica regulorum gibbericeps; assembly: GCF_011004875.1. NCBI lineage: Eukaryota > Metazoa > Chordata > Aves > Gruiformes > Gruidae > Balearica > Balearica regulorum. The sequence continues at coordinate 105,546,523 of NC_046186.1, forward strand.
GGATAGGACTGAAAGTCAATTTGCTTGCAAATCCTACAGATAAAGACGACACTGGGATACAATTGAAGAAATAACATGCACATCAGTTTTCTCATTTTGTCATTTGGAGCTTACGAAATTTTTCTGGAGCATATCAGAAAGTGAGTTTTAAGGGGTAAAAAAAAGCTGGACTGTGTTTATTTGAACAAAGTTTAGATTAGCAAGTTGTCTACACTTTGGCAAACTCGCAGTTCCTTGGGAGCAAAAATAAACTGTTTAATTTTACTTCCAAAGAAAGAATGAAAGATAATAAACTCAAACGGGAGGAAACAAAAATAGTCACTGTTGTTGCTGCTTTTGAAACAGTAAGCTTTGGCCTAAGTTATCTCATGTTCAAAACTCAACAACAACCAGAAAGGTAATATTCATAATAGATATGTAATTTTTCCCAAACTTCTTTTTTTTTTCTACTTTTCTTTCTCTATTTAATAAAAGCTCACAGAAGCAGAAAAACATTATATTCTCTTTGCAGATCATACACCAAGTAGACAACTGTGTATGTTGTCTCCTCTCTATATGCAAATGAGTTATTTTTTATAGAATGCAAAGGATACAAATGCAAATTACACAGAAGTATTTTCATCAAGCATCTTAAAAAAAAAAAGCTTCCGACAGCAAGATTAGCAGCTGGTATAAATGCAGCTCCACATTTCCCTTTTCCTTCCATCAGACCAAATTCTGTCTTTGCTCCAGCCACAGTCCGCAGGGGCTCCCCACCTCAAAGTCCAGCTTTCTGCTTTCTCACACACCTCCCTCTCTGCCTGGAGAAGTGGGGCGACACCAGCACCCACATCTCCCACTCCTCATCTCCAACTCTTGCGTTTACACTCACTGCCGCTGTGGCATGAGCAGGGACCTCGCTGGCCTGCCACTGTGCAGCACCAACACCATGTCCATTTGCATACACCCATCTCACGTAGGTTTTCCTGCAACCTTCCTGGCACAGGGGCCGTGCTTTCACCATGGGGTTATGGTTCATGGCTGCAGCGTGCACGTGGTCTGGTGAAAGGAAATAATACAGTGTCTGAAAGAAAAGCTTTACCAGGGCAAGCAGTGGAAAAAATGGTCTGTATCACATGTGCAACGAGGGGGCTGAAGCTTTAGCAGTACTGTGCCAACCAACCCTATCAGCTGAACAGGACTAAGAAATGACACAGACAGAACATAGCAGTACAAAGCTGAGTAGGTAAAGCAGGAAAAAACCCTCAAATCAGGATGGACCCCAAGAAATGTAAACCACAGGTGGCAACTGGAGCATCTGCAGTCCATATTGCTGTTCAGAAGCCACCCCTCCACCCTGCTCTCTCAAAAGACCCCTCAGCAGTTTACATTCAATGAGGTTATTGCTGTTTACCTGGCAAGTCTTCCGTGGGCAGTCTGCGGTTTTTAAGGCGAAAGATGAGTAACTGCCCCATGATCAGGCTGGGATCACACGGCTGCCTGTGGTCTTCAGGAACCACGTGCCATCAGAGTATTTCTGGCTCTGTTCAGTCCCTTCCTCGCTGATGTGAGCCCTGAGGTTATTTCTAGTGAACCAGGAGCATGAGAGATTAACCCTCCCAAGCATCCTCTGCTAGCTCACAAACACCTTCTCTGTCCAGTTAAAGACCTCAATTCTTATTATAAAACCAAGAGAGAGTTGTGATTTGGCTTACAAACCATCAGGACAGCTCTTGCCTTCAGGGTCAGCATGCCCATGAGTCAGAGCTGGCTGCAGTGGCCATGGCTGGGGAAAAATGGAGGTGTTTCATGCAAGGAGCAGCCCCTCAGAGGGGGCCCGGTGAATTGGGTCATGGCCCACCTTGAAGATCGTTTGCAACACCTTCATCTTCCCGCATGCTTTCCCCAATCAAGGAGTCCTGCTCAAAGCTGAAAGCCCTCACGCCACTGACTACAAGAGAGAGAAATTAAGTCTAGTCCAACCCATTCTTCCTTCCTACCACAAAAGAAAAAACACCAATCCTAGCAGATCTTTGACCAAGACAAAAAATGAGAGAATGGCACAAACTCCATGAAACTCCTAAGGGAGATGGCTATTGCCTTTGTGTAAGAAGTAGGCAGATACTGAAGTGAACAGTGCCAGTAAAAGGCCAAAGTCAAGAGGCAGGACCATCCTCCCGTGCTCCCCTTCAGCTGGCAGCCCCATCCCATCCCTGCTGGCTTGGGCACACGTTGGCCCATGCCTGGCTGGAGCTGTCTGACTTCAACGGGGCTGGGGGACCAGCACAGACCCTACTCCACAGATGACTTGTTGCATCTCCAAGTGTATGTGCATGCTGCTACGAGCGAGTCAGATTTTCTGAAATGTTGGGCCTGCCTGGAAAAAACCAATTTTTTTCCTCCCAGCAGCCTCTAGGAGATGGGCAGCACTGACAGCATTAGCTCCCAAGAACATTTGTTTCCATGCTGCTAAACCAGCAAGGAATCCAGCAACAAACATAAGCAGTGTGGATTGGCATTTAAGCTGATGGTGCTTCGTTAAGCCGTTCGCATTCGTTGTAAAACTACTCCGGGATGAACTTTAGCATTCATGGCTCAGTGTGAGGAAGTGTGAAGAATTACTGCAGAATGAAAGCCTGGGAAGGGAAAGGCTGATTCATTCTTTTTGTGTGAAAGCACACACTCTAATTGTGTATTTTAAAAGCATTATAATTTTCACAGGTATCATGCTGGTCAACGCAGCTTGAAGAGACATTTGACTATTTATATGTCTCTGCCTTGCAACAGGAGAAGAATAAGGGTGTTACTGATGATAAATACAGCATCTTGCTTACTTTGCTGAAAAAAAGCTTCACATTTTTACGAGTGCTGGATAGGCAGGTAAGCCCCAGAACAATTTTGTCTTTCCCAGTGGTAGCCTCACTCAGGTGTCTGGGAGGGATAGCATTTTTGTCACCGACTGCACGCAATTTCTTCCATCATCTTTTTCTCAAAGTAAAATAGGCTGCATCAAATTTGCAGGACTTCACGTGCATGGCTGGTAAAGAAATCTCTGCCCTGTTCTAATAGTCAACTCAGGAGATAGCAGGCCAAACAGCTTTGCATCCTGAAGAAGTGGAATCTACATGAAGAAGGGAACAGATTTGTGGCTTAAGCAGTGGGTTAAGATGCAAGAGAATCGAATTTAATTCCTGACCATAGGCATTGCCTGTGCCTTGCAGCAACTCCTTCACTCTTGGTGTGCTCCAGCTCTATACCTGTAGGAAACTGCCCTGACACCTCCAAGTTACAGGGGTTCTGCAAACATAAACTCATTGTGTTTGAGTGCCAGAGAAAAGCAGAGGCATGAATAACTTCTGCAGCTTCCACTGGTTTTTGTGCTTACTATCTTACACCCAAATGGACTGACCATTATTCATAGTAGGAGGTAGGTTGGTGGTAGATTGAAGAGATGTACCTTTTCATCCCAGAAGTATGCATCAGAAAGTGTTTAAACAGCAAGATCCTAAGTTAGCTGCAAATTCAGCCAAATGCAGAACTTTGGTTGAAAATTTCCTAAGAGGTTGGGGTGTTTGCCTTCAGGGTTGTATATCTGGCAGATGTCACGCTTAATCTATTTTGTCAAACACACAGCCTTAATCAGGGAATGTTATATGAGAGCTAAGCACTACCAGATCATAAAGGAATGTACTGTCTCCAGAATGCTAATGAATGATTGGCTCTTCAATCCAGCCTCTGAATTTTGAGGAATCTTTTGTTTTGCTTTTAGGTTAAACTAAGGGCAGAATAAGCAGTAAAGCGTGCAGATGAGGCACTGACATGAGAAAATAATGATTTGTTTCACTGCAATAAGAAATCTCATTTACATAAAATGAGAAATAAATAAATTGGAGCTGAACTCTGTGCCCTATCAGTTTAATTGAATCTGAGCTACATGTATATGGCTATTTTATCAGGGCTGGTTCCTGGAAAGCATTTGTTATTAGTCACTTTTTCAGCAAAAAGATGAGTCAACACTTCTTAACTGAGCAAGAGAAATAAGTCCTGGAATAAACTCCTGCTGAGCACCACAGATCAATACAGACAACAGTGATGTGCCTGTAGAGCTGTGGAGAGCTTAGTCAACAGGGAATTTAAAATATTGGTGAAGAAAGGCTTCTGTGTATCCTTGATGCCAAAGACGACTGCTATAGCTATTCACTCCGATCTTTTTAACAGGGCCATATGATTTCACCACTTAACTGTCTTCCTAACTACTTCCTTACTACATGAATGGACAAGATAAAGTCCTTGGTGAAGGTAGAAACTGTCTTTCAGGACTGGCCTTTCCCCATCAAGGGGGTCCATCCAGTCAATTTATGTTCAGAAAGTGCTCCAGAACTGCCTGCTGTCAAATGTTGCATTTATTTTCCTGTTTGCTTTCAATTTCAATATTCATTGATTGGATGTCCTCCCCTTTTCCTGCTAAAGTATAAAATCCCTCAGAAATCAGATGTGTTGTCGACAAAAACAAAGACCATCAACAACTGGGCTTTCACCCTTTTCTTAGAGAAGTCTAGTTGATTGAAAATCCTGTAAGGTGCATCCCCTAGAGTTTTACACTATTTATCAGGTCTTTCTGAAATCCCTGTAGTTAAGTGCAGGCATCTTGACTACACAGCATTTCCAACTGTGACTTGATCTCACCTCTTTGTATACACGTGTCTCTTTCACATTGCTTGAGCTTTAAGGGAAGGTTTGCAGTATGTCCATGTACCTGGTAACAAGGTCCCCAGCCCTCCTCAGCTGCTTATGAAAAGAGCTTTTCCATTTCTTCAGCTGAGGAACTCTACTGCTCCTTTCAATATCCCCAATCCCTACCAGCTACACCTGGAAAATCACCTTTTCCCCGTCTCCATTTGACATGGGCAATATTCTTTCATTACTCACAACATTTTGTCAACAAATCCTGATGAAAAATACTCAGACTATGAGTTGGGTATGATCTAGCCTTACCAACATCTGATGTGCATCAGTCATCTGTATCACATGGTGTTGTTTCAAAGCTATGGTGAGACTGTAAGTTTGGGACTCATCAGATTGACTGGTTTAGGAGTGACCGCAGAAGGTTTATCCTAAAAAGGATGAAATTGGTGATCTTATGCTGTATTTCAGTGAGCCTTGCCAGCTGCAAACACACTGTTTGTTCCAACATTGTGCTATGCTCCTTCCAACGCAACCTCCCACTTGTAGACCTCTGCTTCAGGTGTGGTCTCCTCTTCTGGCAGGTCAGGGCAAGACCTGAGACTGGAAGAGCAGAAAGAGCAACCTGCACTACTCAGGATGTGTTTGCCTAAGGAATTAGGGGAATCACAGATTTACAGTTTGTACAAAAGAAAGCTTCTGTGCTACCAGCTTCTTGGCATAGCTCAAACATGTGTTTGGGACTCAGACAAAGGAAAACTGGTGGTTATCACCACCGTGCAATAAGTGCTTTAGACAGTCCCCAAAAAACAATGCAAAGAAGTATATATGAAGTGCCTGAAGCACTCAAAGCTTGAGTGACCTGTTAAAATCACAAAGGAAATCTGGGCAGAGTGGGAAGTGGAGTATATCCCCAGTCAGTACCAAAGCCCAAAATCTCTTGACTACAAGAGCAATATTTCCAAAAGTTCACAAGTTTTATTCAAAATCAGTTACATTTGTGCTCTTAGATGATGGTTTTAACTCTCTCATCCATCACCTAGGGCATCTTGACCCTGCTGAATAAATCTAGACAAACTCTCAGAGGTTTGTGAGTGACTATATGTGAGTGACATACCTAGCTCCACAGAAAGATTAATGTCAGAAAAAGACTAGCACTTGTGAGCTCTTGGCTTCTAATCTTATGATTTACTCATCAACCAGAAAATATGGCCATATCTAAAGAGTACCACTAGGGAAATGAGTGGCAGGTTCACATGTGACCAAAAGTATTTTTTTGTGACAAGAGCTTGGATGAAATTTTTTCTTCTATGGATTTATTTTGGGGGGAAAAAAACAAAAAAACAAGTTTAGCAATTCTGCATGAACTCAAATTGATTTTGCCGAATTATTTGCTGGAAAAATATCTTTACATATTTTCCTTGAAACATCTGCCTTTTATATTTCCTTAGTGATATGTTCAGAATTTTCAATTTGAAATGGGTTTTATTCCAAAGTTCTCTTTCCTTTTATTTACAACTAGAAGAAAATATTTTTTAAAAGAGCATACAAATGACATATGACCTTTTAAAAATGTATTACATGATGATTCTCCAGTCTTTGACTTCCTAACAGTAGTAAGAAACACTTAACACCCAAAAGTTCCAGAAGAAAACATGTCTTCATGCCTTCAACATGTCTTTCAGGCAACATCTGAAAGATATGCCTCTTCTTGGCTGTCTCTGCTGTGCTAGAGAGGAGGTACAGGAAAAGGGATTGATAGTTAGGAAAGAAAACCTTTTATCACTAGGAAGGCGCAGATACATCAAGGTTTCTGAGGGTACATAAAGGTCTTACTGAGTCTTTAAAAACACTTAGACATTAAGATGCTCCTGATCTTAACAGTAATTATTCCACTTAGCTTTTTATACACAATTATGAAGATTCGCCCTGAAGATCAAAGATCATTTCTTTAGTGGAGACCTCCCCTTCACCTGTGCTTGTGCAGTATCATCAGCACATTAACAGAGAATTGACATTCTAGTTTAAGTGTACCTCCATGCAGTCACTAAGAAAATGCGTTAGAAGCATCTGTGCTGTAGTTAAGTAGAAGACATTTTTCCTACCAGCTTTTCAAAGGCATCTGAGGAAGGTGATACCCTTATCTCCTCTACTGACAGCAACAGAGATGCCATTTTAAGTGCAAAGGTAAGCCTTGGATGATATATAAGCCACTTACAGTGACCTCCTGGGAACAAAATGCCTCAGAGGGCTGGGCTGTAGGTATTGCCTGCCCTCCTGACAGGTACTAATTGATGGATGAGAAATTTGCATTTCAGGGCTCAGAGTTATCTCCTTCTAACTTTTTCTAAACAACCATTAGCTTCAACCTGATGAGAAGATCTGCCAGACAGGCAACAGGACAGGTCTTAGTAATGAACAGGGACCTTCAGAAAGAGGCATTTGGCCTTGGCCAGATCTTGTCCAAGCACTATTTTTATCTTCATCCCTACATCAGTTTTGGGAGAGGGGAGTGAAGAGGAGCACAGGCAGGGAGAAGAGCTTGGGCAGCGTCAAGGAGCAGCACTGTATATAGAGCCACCACATGCCTCACGCTTCTCGTTTCAGTGGTTCCATAGACCCTACATGGCTCCTGATTCAGGTCCCCACCAAGACTGGGTCTTGCTCACGGCACAGTCTGTCGTCTGACAAAGTTATTGTTATCAAGGTATTTTTATTTTTCTAGGTCAAAGGCAGGTTGGAGGTTCGCTGACAGCAGGTGACGATTGCGCACCGGCTGCCAGGCCCCCGGGGGGAGTTGCAGTTCCAGTTGTTCTGGGAACGGGTAACTTGCCAGGGGCTGAACCTGGCCGAAAACTTTTCCCCCAGCACAAATCCCTTTCAGCTTTCCCTGCTCCAATATAAAACTTGGGAAATGGTTTGTGGAGGGTCACCTTCGTATATGGTACAGCAACAGGCAACTGAAACAGAGACAGAGCTTTTTGTTTTGCTTTGGTCCAAGTGGTGAATGCTTTGGGCATTTTGGCATCGTGACTTTTTCAGTCAGTAATTTGAATTACTTGGTTACGCAATGCACTACTCCAGCCATGTACTTCTCAGGGAGAAAATCGTAATTAAGCCCAAAGAAAGGAGTCTAAAGGAATTTTATTGCTCTGTGAACCTGTCTTATTTAGGGTAGAGGTTATTAGAAAATATTTGTCTTTATATGGGGAAATAATCAAATAAATTTGAACACGTGTCCCTCTGATGCAAATATTGTTTCTATAGGAGATGGGAACTACCATTTAGCCTCCATTTCCTGAAGACAGTGCAACTTTTAGCATAATCATAGAATGGCTTGGGTTGGAAGGGGCCTTTAAGACAATCTAGTTTCAACCCCCCTGCCAGGGACAGGGACATCCTCCACTAGACCAATAATCATGGCTACAGATAGGCAGAAAATGTTTCTTCTCTAACTTGGAGGTAATCCTGTGCTTACTCCCATTCCTCAGCTGGGTAACCTGCGTGTGCACACAAGAGGATTAACCTGTCAAAAGGATTAAGCCATGGATGTGCCAGGGGAAGAGAGCTGTATTCACACTGAAGTCTGCTTTGCAGTGAGGTCATGGTTTTGTAGGAAAAGCAAAACATCCCACATGTTGACAGAGCTCTACCTGTCATCTCTCTTGGTTCACCTATTTTTTTCGGCCCAGCTCCAGCCAAAAAACATAAATGAGTAAGTTAATGCAGCAAAGACCACAAAAGATGCATCACCCATCAATTCAGCCATGCATCATTCACACATTTTTAAAGGTGAGTGAATGGAACGAACCTATGTCCTCCTTCTGACACCTGGTTAAGCAGAATAAACACTATGTATTGCCTTAATGGAAAAAAATATAACTTGCTTTTGAAATCAACCTTATGAGATATAAACAATCGTTAAGCCAAACACACCGATCACATTGCACTCTTCTGAATAAAAATGTGACTAATTTTTCCCCTTGCTTATGCAGCTACCACCCGCTTCCTGAAGCCCTGCCATCCTGCCAGCAAGACTGGTGTCAGGAAGCCTCCCAGGAGGACACTGGTGACACCTCTCCAGCTGTAACAGGGGAACCTGTTTAAGGTTCTCTGCCCTTGGGCTCCTCACACTTTTGGGAAATTTTGGAAGACACCGGTCTGACATTCTCCTACATGCTGAACAAAACTTCTCTGACTTATCCAATTTGAACTCCCCTTTCCAGTGCAATTGCTCCACTGCAAAGACTTGCAGCAGTGCACTTACCACCACTGCTGCCCAGAGCTGGAGGTAAATCTTGTATCAGTGCCTTTGTGCTCATTTTGCATCTAAATGGTGTGTATGGCAATGGTGGGGAAGCAGCACCTCAACACTCAAGAGCAGATCAGAATTTACCCTGTGCGTGCCTTACAAGCCATCTCCTGGCGTACTGGCATAAATCAAGAGTAACTCCAATGGGCTCAATGAATTTGCAGTGCTGACACTAAAGTGAGCAAGCAAAGGAGCAAAGCTGCTATGCCCAGGTGCAGGGTTTCATCCTATAAACTGAAATTACTGGATTGAATGGGATCTGAGCTTCATCCCATACGTTCATTCTTGCTATGGAAACAAAGGCCGGAACCATAAACCCATGGTGGCAGGTCTTCCTTTCCTGACTCACACCATTTCACTTGCCACGGGTGTAAGACACCGTTCTTCTTGCAACCAGCTATGAGTTCAAGGCTCTTGCCTTGAACACCCTGGAGCACGTACACCCTGGAACAGTCTGCACAGGCAGAGAGCACTAGAGGGTGGAATAACGACTAACGCTTTGCACAGAGAAGCAAGGTAATGGATGCTTCTTGCACCTTCCCCTCAACCATCCTTTCATTCAACCAGAAAGGCTGAGCTACAGTCTGTCCCTACAACTTGCTTCATGTATTCAGCCTTACTAATGTCTTAGAACTAGCAACTTAATTCTCACTGCTCCCTCACTGGATTGTTGTGAACAGGTTAAAAGAAAGCAAATTAAAAAACACTCCCAAAGATGTAATTATGTGTATGGTGCATAGGGCCCAAGCAAAGACTCAAGAGGAGTTTTTATTAGAAACTCAGTTGTTCATCTAGATATGCGTCAGATTATTCTGCTAGAGATATTTTCAAAAATAAGTTCGTGTGAAAGCAAGATTAGACTCTGGCAGAGCACAGTTGTGCAGAGACCTCCAGTGCAGACTTGGCATCTACAATAGAAGGTGAATGGGACTTCAATACCTACAGGCTTTTTTGACCTCTCTGGACCTCAAGTTCCCTCATAAAATAGAAACGTCACAAATTATTTGTATTTTCAAAAGGCTGTAGGAAAAGTGCCCTTGCTTGGTCTCATGGTTTATTTAATTCAGTGCACTCTTTTCAACAGCAAAGTGATCATCTTTCACAGCTAGAGCTGTGAGAACTAATTAATAGCCTTGCTTTCAAATGTGCAAAGAACTATGTATGTGTCAGGTATAAGATTAGGCATGATCATCTTAATACATTGCTAAAAGCTTTTGGTGCTTACGTCTGAAATGATCGATTGTTTATAGAACAGCCCAAAGGGGGACCTAGTCTGTGGAAGAAGCAGGGTAGGTAGTCAGGAGCCCCCACCACTGTCTGGCTCAGCTTTTGTACTCCCCTATGTGCCGCTGCACCCACAATGAAAGCCCTGCCAGTGCTCCGCCAAAGTTGCTCTGGAAAATAGCGAGGATGGTAACAGTGGGGAGACAAGAGCAGCGGTCACTCCTGCAGAACTGACCCTGCACTTGGGTTGTGGGACAGGACGGACACACGTAGCTGGTGGATGCTGGGCAGCCAGGATCTGGAAGTGATCCCACCACAGCCTCCAGTCAGTACAGGGGCAATGCCGAAGGTAGTATGTTCATATCTGAAATGCAAGGTCACTTTAAAGTTCCTTCACTAGAAGGTCAAATTAAATTATAGCTCTGGGGAAATCCCTGCTTTATAATTTACAAGGATGCCTAAGGGAATAGAGGAAGCAGAGACAGATAAATAGTAAAGCACTTATACCCAATTAAACACAATATTGTAACATTTCCTTATTTTTTGTTTTGTTTTAAAGGTACAGCTGTAGATAAGATCTGTGGCTCTGAACATCACTTTCTGTTCTTTACTCTGAGCAGAAAGACTGGAGTCAGTACACTACAGCCTAGCCAAGAGTTTCTGTAGGATGGATCCAGAACTGAATTGTTTTTCTTCCCAAATCAAGGCTGTTACTCGTTCTTCCCCCACTCAAAAATCTTGCAAATTTTTCAAGATCCTCCAGTAAAAGGTGGCAACAGTCTGTTTGCACATAAACTATCTCTCTTAATTTCACATATATTAACATTGGCCCAGCTGGGGTAAGAGAAAAAAAACCATCCCTAAGCCCCCCAAAAATTAAAGGAGCCAGAATGAAAACCATCTGAATGTAAAGAATCAGTGGAAAGAGGGAGAGGAAAGCTATTTTCCCTGTCCAGGTCAGGCCAGGAACCGGTGGTCTAAAACCACGGGAAGAAAGGAAGAAACGTCTAAGGCCAGGGCTAACGCAGCAGTGCAAGGATGGCAGCAGGAGTCAGAATTCAAGAGCGGGTAAGGCAGCTGTTTTTCAAAGGATGGTCTTAAAAAAGCTAATCCCAGTTTATGCGAGGACATGACATTTCAGAGTACCTTCCGCCTCCTTTCTTATGATTTCTGTAACAGCTGCGCTGAAATCAGTCACACTGGCTAAGGATCAGGCCTAGAAAGCTAAAATGACATTGCCCTAGCTTCTCTAGCTACACTGTGTAAAACCTCAGCCTGAGGCTTCACTTCAGGCTTTGTTGTTCCTGTTACATGTCCTCCACCCAGCACCAAAACCACATTCTCACTCCAGCCTGAGGGCAGGTCCCACTTCTCTTTTATGTAAGTGAGAGAACAAATCAGCTGCACCAGTGAGCCAGCAAAACCCACTTAACACTTCCCGTCATGAAATCCACCTGCTAGCAGTTTCATGCCAGAACCGATAGCCTGCTATGACATTTTCCTAAACTAGAGTTTTCCTGCTGTAAAAATACTCCAGGGATGGCTTGGCATCACTTCCCTGAAGATCAAAGTATCAGCTTCAACACTACTATATCATTTGATATTTCAAGACTATTTAAGACAAGCTGAAAGCTGAGTATTAGAGAAATGTAGGGGTGCGTGCTCCTTCAGAATGCAAAACCTTACAGCAGAGGCCCTCCCAGGTGTGTTTGCAGCAATCTTTCTCTATGACATCAACCATGGACCCATAGAGCAGAGGCGAGAGCAGTTTTTGAACTTAAATAGGAGATGCAAATGTTGCAGCTCTCCAACAGCCAGAAGGAGAATTCTTCATCTCAACTTCCTCTCCCTGTGCTCCCCTCCTCCTCCCCTTGCTTTGTAATAAACAGAGAGAGAAAAGTCCGAAGCAGTGAGTCAATGCTAAACTGTGCAGTTTGTGTCTGCTGTTCCCTTTCTTTCTTTCTAAGAGATGATATGAGGGCTCAGTGATGGTAAGCCTCAGGAAGACGTAGTAAATTTACTGATGAAGAAATCTGGTAGGTTCGCCACACTGTTGCATGAAGAGATGCTTCACCTTACTTAATTATATCTGAATTCAGGAGAAAGTTTAACCTTGGCTCTGTGCTCACACAGGAGTGGCCATGTAGCCCAGTGTTTCCTCCTGAAACTCCTGAAGAGGAAACGAATGGCCCTGGATTTGGCTGGTGCTGTTCAATGTACAGGATGCTGCACTCCAGCCCACGTGGCCCTACTCTTCTACCATCATTTCTCATGCTGGCCATAGAAGAGTCATACAACATGTACCACTTCCTATTTTGATAACTAAACATACAATTGAGGAAGCTCAAGAAAAATCAGATTTCTTGGTTTAGGTCTTTGTTGCAAAATCACAATTGATTGCTCGGTGCCTAGGGCAAAGAATTGGGGTTGTAATCTTTTATACGTCTCCAGAAATTCTAATGTAGTTCATGCTGATGGCGAGCTCCAGTGACTTACTAGATAGCAGCATTATGAGATGGGTTTAAAGCCCCATCTAGAGAAATTTTGACCATGCTGTATATGAAAACCACTATTCCCCACAGCTGAATCATTAAGCACCACTCCTTTATTTTTTTAAAGAGCGACTATAGCAGTTAAAGTGATTATGAACGAAGTTGCTGTCTCACAACTGCAAACAGAAAAAAACCCTCCAGTGGCAGGATCTTCCCAATACTGCTGCTCTCTGCAAATTGGTGAAAAATGTCCCCCCATTTTTTCCTCAGTTCAGCAGTCACTTACGCTTCCTTGTATTCATTTTTTCCAGTAACCCCAACAGCACATTCCTGACAAGTCAGCCAAATAATGTCCTGAAACACACTTTAAGCCTGCAGAGGGCTGCAAAGGGCGTTGCAGAGAAGACAACTTGTCTTATGGCAGCTTGGATGTTCCATCGAGAAACACCAGCCATCCAGGTGGCTCAACAGTAGCACCACTGGCAATGGCCCAGGCAGGCATTTGCCCATTCTGGCAGCCTGAAGTGGAAGAACTGGTTGTGATTTGGGATGTGAACAGAAATGACAAATCTCTGCTAATGAAAGAAAAGGATAACAATGCTTGATAGCTTGCCTTCTCTTACTTGTGACTGCTCACACAATAACAAAGGTGGCATTCTGGAAGAACTGCTTCAAGAGCCATTGGAGCATATAGATACCACAGCATAAGCAGGATTCTGTCTTTGATAGATCATCCATGAGGAACATAGACTGGGCATTCTTTAAAAGGACATTGCTATGGAGCCAAGCATCTGATGTGTTCATATTATATATGTCTGGGATGCAAGGAAAACAAAATAGTCACATTTTATGTATATAATACATAAAGTTAGACAGGCAGACATCTACAGGCATATACACACACACATATACCCAACGTGGCTGTCTTCTCATGTACAGAAAGAACTTCAGAGCCAGGCAGAACTAATCATTAGGAAAATGAAGACTTCCAAGTTCGTCACATTTGTATGTACAAGCACAGCAGCTGTGGACTCATTGGACCACTATAAAGGGATCCAGATGTTCCTCCTTGACAGAGTGAGATGTGGGGGGGTTGGAAGCAAACAGCTGACAGACTATGATCACCAGCCAGCCAAAGATCACCAAGCATCAGCTCAGAAATCCTTTGCTACATTGCAATCATTTACTTTGAGCAAACACATGGCAGAAAGGCACCAAAAGAGTTAATCTAAGGGCTGCTGGGCCTTAAAAAAAACAACTCACTGTCTATTTATTTTTACTCAGCCCTCAGTAACTGTAGTGCTGTTGATCACATTGCATTTTAAGACTTGGTGATTACAAAAAGTAAAACCTATTTGTCTACTTGTCAAGTAACTGTATTTGATGTGGAAATCCCTAAGAGACCATAAAAGAAACCTCCATTCATGTTTTCTTGCTATACCACATTGATATTACAAGAGTGCTCTTTCGGGTCCAAAAAGGTAGCTCCTGTTTGCTGCTAACTTTTATGAGTTTAAACAATGGAAGTTTTCCTATTTTAATAAATAGTCCAGCCCCTTCTTGCTGAGAGAAATGCTGCAACTCTTGCTCTATGAAACAAGCAACATAAGGAGGGAGGGAATTGTATGGTTAGAGTTTCTCGCTACTTAAAGGTCTCACTGGATGTATGAGAGAGAATAGAAGAACACTTACGCTACCTACGAACAATATCTCAATATAGGTGCAACATAAAATGGGAAATGAAAAATGTGTGAAAAATCCAATTGCTTATGCTTAAAATAATGGGAGACAGCAATGATAATTACCCACTGAAACGTGTTCACTCATTCCAGTGGTAGATCCGAGTGCCATGTCTCAGTTCAGTAAGTACCACAGAAAAGTACAAGGCACAGAACATGGCCAAGTATATTTTTCAAGTATTTAATGTGTAAAGATTATTGGGGAGCATGGAGAGATTACTGGAGAATATTTTGAAGAGTGAACTCATACCTCTCATCTTCTGTCTTCTATTATTGTAAGCTAAAAATACATATGAAATACTGGAAGCCTCTCTGTTCAATTCTTAGCCTGCTTCGACTTTTATTTTCAGTCTGTCTGCACTGCTTTTAACTGAGAGGTTTGGTTTAATCAAGGCCAGATCCTTCAAACTCTCAGGCTATGTAAGGCATGCTCCTGCTCTCTGTCTTGTGCATGGTTGTGTATTAGGACCTCTGGCTGCCAGTTCTGCAATGAGGGCAGACCCCCACGCTGGCACAGAGTACTTGTTGGTGGCCGGGTCTCATCAATTTTGCTCAGCCTGATTAGTACCTTACTCTGCCAGTACTATCACCAAAACCGAGAGGAATAGGGAAGCAACAAAGAACTAGTGATCGAAGACAGTAGGATATGTCTCTAAAGTTGATGTATACGCTTTTGAGACAAATGGTTTTTCACGTTTCCCATCAGACTACTCACTAGGCAAACATACCTACGCTACCCAAAGCAGGAATGGATCGGTAGCAAGTGAAGAGCTATCGCAACACAGTAAAGAGTAGAAAAGAAAGCAGAAAGTTTTGGGAAAACTCTGCCTCATTTATATGGAATTTAAGGAGGGGGGAGAAAAACGACAGCACCTCATCTTCATTAAATGGATAACCTGTGTGCATTTCAGGTGTAACTCCAACCTGACTTCCCATCCCAGAAAGATCATTTTTGCAGAAAGATCTGTCACACGTAGGTGCCACTTCACTCCTAGCTGATCCCGAGCGTACAGGTGCCCTGAAATGTTGGACTTTCACAATGAATGTTGCTGATGTTGCTATTTTATTCTTTCAGTCATCTATGACCTACTTATAAGCCCCTCCAATGGCCAGCACTTCCAGCACCTTCTACATGTACGCTATTTTTAGAAAGCACACTTTATACTTACACTTACATCTGTCATCAGGAGATCTATGGCCAACATCTCACTTATGCTACTGTACTTTGACACATTGTCAGGCCTGCATTTCAGCTGAAGTTTGATGCTACATTGAAGGTCATGTCTTTGGTAGCATTTTGACGTGTGGTCTTCTAATGCAGGCTCTGAACACTGATTCCACCAAACTCCAAGTGCACTGTCTAGGGAAGGAGTTACTGCTACCTTGCCACCCTCCCAGCACCAGAAGGACACAGAAAGGAAAAGACCGACGGCTCTCTTTTGAACAGTAAAATGTGGTGGGAAGGGCTAGACCAGTGTGGCTTGGAAGAACTAAAACTGACCTTGGATAGCCTTTGAACAGTTAGTGGGGACTGAGTGGACATAAAGTTTTCTTTTTATTTAAAAGCATATTTTAAAAATCCCGGAGCAAAAAATGCAAGATCGGGGAAGGTTACACAAAATTTGTCAGTTTTAAGTAGAACACTTTCCTTTCTACAGAAAGCGCAGTCCTTCCCAGAGGTCTCACAAGAAGCAGGGGGACACACTTGTCACAGCTGAGTGAGAGGCACAAATCTGACTTTCCTTCAAGTAAGATTGGTGCAACATGGCCATCCATTGTTATTTGTATAATTCAGAGAGGACCTGTGCACCTTCCTTTATGTTTTGCCTTGAGATCGGCATGTAAGTCTAGACATAAGCTAGCAGGTCATACAGAAAACTGAGAAGGGTCTTTCATTTGCTTCATCCCTGTAAGCAAACAGCTGAGTGCTCTTTTGAGACAAGGAGATGCCTCCAGGAACGAGTTATGCTCTTGCAAGGAAAAATACAGGGTGTTAAGAGCAGATCTCTCTACTCTGAACCCAGCCTCCGGCACATCTGTCACAGCCATCACCTCCTTAGCCAGGAAAAGGAGCAGCAGCTCCAAATTCCTCCCATGGTGAGATACATCCCTCATCCTGCAGCCACCACAGCGACACCACTGCCTTACACCCTTCCAAGGCCAGTAAATAAAGGACAGTGCAATCTGTCACTGCTTTCCCATAAAACATACACACAAACCAGAGACATGTGAGCTGCAGCTCTGATGGGAAGACTTCACACCCTTTTAGGGTGAAGAGGAGCTCTTCTGACTCCTGGTTTGAATGCAATAGCTTGTGTCAGGCTATGCAGGCTGACTCATCTGCTTGGGAAGGGCTGGCCATCAGGAAGCCTCTTCTCCCCACTTGTTAAGGACATTTTTTCTTACTTTTAACTTTAAATACTTTGATATTTTTTCCCCTTCAAGTATGAGATCAGCAAAGCATTTGCTGAGCTACGTAGCAGGATTTGATACAATCAGACCTTCCTGGCATAAAGAGATGAAACGGAAGTTACCTGAGCACTGGAGATACATGGGGACTGTAAACCCTGATGAGAATGGGCAAATCAACCCACTTAGAGTATTAACTGGAGTAGTGAGGAGACAAAATTCATGCCAAGTCCATGGCACAGTTGCGTTTTAAATGAAATTATATCTTTCACTGAAACTGAACCTCCGGAAAGCAAAAGGTTTTTAATGTGGATAATCTATGTCCTCCATTTGTGTCTCCTGTTTGTGACTCCTACTGCGGTATGGCCACTGAGGAGGTAGAGGATTACAGAAAATATCACTAAAGTACAACATTATCTGGGTTGCATCCCATGCTGGGATGGAAAAGGCGAATCTTTGCAGCTCCTTTTAGGTGCCACAGCCCCTTGTTTCAGTATTATCTGTCTGCTAGGGGGATCTGGAACCACTAATCTCATATCTTCATGAAGAGCTTAAGCATCTTCCAGAGGAAGTACCACTGCTTGCATCTTCACAGATGGGTAGATGAGCCAAGGGACTGCTCCAAGACCAGACCTGTCATTCCGTGTTATGGGCTAGCAGGAGCACAAGCTGGACCTGGTTTAGGTCCCTGCCTGATACTTCCAGGGGCAGGCAGGGATGCCAAGTGCGCCTAGACCATTAGAGGTCTTTCCTAGGGCCTTCTTTGGTGAGCTTCAACGCATTTCTTAACAGAACTCTGACCTGGTCCACACCGAAGGACAGAGAACAAACAGGTCCCGGGACAAGCACTGCAGGCACGGGTTACCCAGTCCCAGGAACCTCCTGCAATGCAGAGGGTGGACAGAGCCACATCCTCAGCCGCGGAGCAGATGCAGCTACTAGCCCCATTTCCCAGGGGAGGAAACTGAGGTAGAGAATGATGGTAAGAGCAGCCATCCTGGACCAGACCAAGCACCCATTTAGTTTTATGTGGCACCTCCTACATTTTTGTGTTTGGAAATTACAGGGCAGCAATAAGCCTACCCATAGGATTTTTAACCATATCAATAATTCCAATTAGCAGGCTTAGAAATCAGTACAGAAAGGACACCAGGAACTGCCTATGAAAGACTAGTTTTGCTACACTGTCCAGGATTTCAGAATAAGTTCTGTAAAAATATGCAGACTTAATGCCTGCTCATTGCTATGAGTTCTTTAATATTGCTCTATCCTTGGTATAGAAACAACTAGACAGCATAACTCAAACCTGCAGCATAAATCACTGTATCACACGCTCAGTGCTGCTGCTGTCCAGCGATCTGTGGATCTGGTCGAAGGAAAGCAGCAAGATTTGCCTCTAACCACTTAGCCCTTTTCCCAGCTGTCGCTGTTGAACCTTCATTCGCCCCTCAGATGATAGGTTTTGGAAACTGTCACACACAGGACCCTGTAGCCTGGGAGCTAATGTGCGTGGCTGCTCTCCTGGTAGAGAATACAACAGCTGTGGGATTACACAGTGATCTTCATGTAAAATATCCCATGTAAAAATAAGGGTGTTTCATCCAGTTTTTTGAAACAATGCAGCTCATTTTAGCCGTGGCCATTGTTTGGATGGCTGAGAAGGTGTCTTCTGTCAGGCCTGTGGGTGGAAGCGTGGGCAGAAGTGGGATTACAGGGTATTGTTTCCACTGTTCCTGCCTGCAGCATTACCTCACTGTGGACATCCCCCTGTGTGTGGACACTTGCCTGAGCAGCATCCCATAGGGATCTTGGTTCAATCTCTCTGTAATGCTGATTAAATACAGCAAGCACATGTGCTAGAACAGACCACCTCTCATTTAGTCCAGGCAACCAGTCTTCATCAAAATCCATCCCCCCAAAAAAAAATTCACAGTCAGCATCTGCACACAGCAAACCACATCCCTCCTCCACACTCATGCCTCAGCATTCAGTCCCAGGGATGGCTTTTCTCCATTTTCAAAAGGGCAAAGTGTTCAGGTGCCAGTAGATCAGGAAAAAAAATATGAGAACGCCCAAGCTGAATATAAAAACTATGTTAAAGCTCTTAGAACTTTTGCCCCTGCTCCCTTTCCGTAGCATCCAGCACTGCAATGGCTACATCATCCCCACACACCTTCTGCAGGCAGGAGGAAATTCATGTCATTGTAGCACCAGGCAGGATCCCATGAATTATTGCCCTTTTATGACATCTTATGACACTATGCAAATGACTTCATACCCCTGAGAAGCATTACATTTTCACAGATCCCTTTGTCTGCTTTGAAAGGCCAAACTATAAAAATATTCACTTAGAAGAGATGACACGGGAGAGAGGGGCAAAGTCTGTCTGCCTGGTTTAAAACCTGGGTTTCCCTGGAGCTGGAAACCCTTTTTGAAACAGAATTGCATCATACTAGAAAATAAACACCAGGGGATTCAAAGGCCAAGACATAGGATTATGAACTGGAGATCCTTTTGTGAATCCCATAAACATTTTACAAGCTACACAAAACTTATTGTCCTCTTCTGCTGTATGGCATTTCACAGCTACATTACATCCCCAAATATCTACCAAAAGGCACTGAGGCTAAAAAGTCAAGCACTTTCAGTGGTTTGGAGGAAGAAATTAAGGTAATCCTGTCTACTGTAATCACATAATGCCACGCTTTTTTTTTTCCTAGCCTCTGTTTTGTTCAATAAGGAGCTATTGAGGCAAACTTTCCTCTTCTCCCACACACCACATGCCCTATATCTCAGCTAACAAATGCTGTGACTGTTCGCTTGTGGTGCCCTGCACCAAGTCTCTTCAGTGAGATTCAGGAGGATTCAAGCACCCAAGGAGATCTCTGACCTTCAGCTGCAGAGGGGCACCAGTGGGTCACCCCATGAGGTTCAGCTAGCAGAGGATGGTGAGGCCCACATCTTCATACTAGGCTCTGCAGCTGCTTTCTGGAAGTGGAGGACAAAGGCTCAGCCCCATTTCAGACCCTGTGGAGGAGACATGCATCACTGCTCGGGTCCTTCGACTCTGTTCTTTCCCAGCCTCTTTCAAGAGCAGATCTCTTTACCCTCTGCCTCTCACTTGCTGATTCCTTGCTTGTCTTGGCTATTTTTCCAGTCTCAGTTTTGCCCCAATGCACTTGGGTCCCTCCAAGCCCCTTCATTTCCTCCAAGTTCACCATTCCTATGCCATTGTCCTCCTTCCCCCACTGCATCCCAGTCTCAGTGCTTTCCCCACCAGGTCCTTGCCCCAGACTACCTCCACCAGTCTTCCTAGAGAAAGCCTTTGATCTCCCTTTAATTTACACTCAGCCTATAGCTTTGGCTTATAAAAAGAGAAATCAGAAAGTGTTGTTTCGGGGAGCTTTTTTCGAGAACCTTTTCTTGGGTAATACGGCAGGCACAGGCAGCTGCAGCTGTCCCTCAGCCACCGCTGCACGAAATAGCCTTCCCTTTATCCTCAAAGGTTCACATGAGGGATATCCTGTAAGCTGGCATCCCTTCAAGTCACTACCAATAATAGTGCAATGTATTCCCCTTACCAGGGCGCCGCACATGGCCAGGCGTGCTGGGGTCTACCTTCAACATGAGAGGTGGATCCGAGTTCAGCCATTCCCCAGACCAGAGGGGTTCTCGTTTTAGCAGCACCAGCCAGCGCTCCCACCGACTGCGACAGCTGCAGAATGAGCCCTCAGGAGCTGCACAGAGCTCTGACGGGCAGAATTAGCATCACTCAGAGCACAGCGCTCTGCACTGCATATCCCAACGAATGCGAGGTACATGCTGGGTGAATGCTTAGCATTTGGGGAATCTACCCCCACATAAAATTTGAGCATTTTCTAACCTATTTATATGGCATGTTTCACCCAAGAAACATGAAATATTGGTTTTCCAACTAACTACTTTTAACCATCTCTGTTGCTATGATGCAGCTGTGAAGGTGTCTGGCTGGACTGTGCAAGTCCATACATCAGGTGTTTGTTCAGCTTCGAATCCACAGACACAATATAAAAGAAGTAGTTGAGGATTAAAAGGAGCATCACTGCAGACAGAGAATTTCCCTTAAGCAGCCAGGTCACACATTTTTCTTTCTCCCTCCACTCAGTTTCCTCATGCAGGCAGAAACAAAAGGCCTCATTTCTCCAAGCACCAGTCTCACCTGCTTCTGGATTTGGCAGAACACAAAAGCAAGAATCTCCATAAGCAAACAGTCCTTATTTTTTTCCCCAGATTGAGTTTATTTGAAAGTTTGACTTCCAAAGCCCCTAGTGTACTCCATGTAGGCTAGAGTGACTTGGGGAAAACTTTTTTTTTTTTTAGAAACTCCCATAAACATTGACAAAGTGTCTCTGTTGCAATGCTCCCTTGCCAAGTTACCCACAGAAAACCTGACAGCTTGTACATTGTTGATTGCCCGAGGTCCTCTGTTTGTGATGCTGACTAGCATCATTTTGTTATTTCCTTGTTGTCTCCTGCATGTCTGGGACCATTTTGTCTCAGACTATGGAGTGTCTTGGAAGGGGGGTTCATCCACACAGCACTCAGCACTACCATGCTCTGGGTAGGAAGCAGGCAGTGATATTATATCTCCTCCCCAGGTTTTGCATGGAAAAAACTATAGGGAACATTGCAATCTTTCACTACTGCAAAAGTGATATCTCTCCATCAATATATTTCATATTTCCTATTCAATTCCATCCAAGAGCTCATTGACACAGTGTAGCAGGTAACAAACCACCGTCCTCTTAACATCAGATG
Source organism: Balearica regulorum gibbericeps (assembly GCF_011004875.1). Lineage (NCBI taxonomy): Eukaryota > Metazoa > Chordata > Aves > Gruiformes > Gruidae > Balearica > Balearica regulorum. The sequence goes on from NC_046186.1 coordinate 105,568,158, forward strand.
ATACAGGGAGCCAGCTGGCTCCCAGGAGGGAGCGTTATCCAAAGCAGCTCCCACCTTACCTGCACTTTGTTATCAGAGCTGTCTGCTGACATTGCACCTGCTGCTTCTAAAAAGTGGTAGAGGAAATCTTATAATATACCCAGCTATTACATTACAACCCATGTGGCACGTAGCAAAGAATTACACAAAGCCCCCAGTGACAGATTGCTAAGTTATAAATAGGTGCAGGACCTACATAACTGGAGTGACTTGTAGCTGCAGAGCAGGCCTCCAAATTAATGACATTTATGAAGTTTCTTGCTGCAGCTGGCTTTTGCTGGCTGCTGAACAACTGGCTCTGCAGACTGGGCAGAAGCAGTTTCCCTCCAAGTGCTGATAGAGAAAGCAAGCTGGTAACAGGCACATTCAGTCAAGGAAACTTGGGGGAACGTGTGCAAACAGAATTGAAGGCATACAGGTGAGGGAAAATGGTTTTATGTAAAACTGTCCACTTCTAGAGAGTGTTATGTTCACAGCAGCACAGCCTGCATGCAATGCCAAAGCTTGTATTATTTATCCACATAAAGCCACGCAATGAGGTAGTCCCAAGAGCAACGTGAACAGAAAATGAAGGAGTTTGATCTATTGACTCAATCCAATTATCATCTCATCTGCCTGCTCACATGGTTCTGACTCCTTCTCATAAGTGATTTAATTAAAAAAGAAAAAAAGTGATTTCTCCATGGAGTTTTAACCATATTTATACCATTGTTTATAGCAGAAATACCCATGACCCATGTTCAGGACACACATTTCCTGAATTGCTGCCCTGAGCCACAGCTCAGTACTCCCCTTCAAGCACCCCCGGGAAAAGCAGGTCTGTCACCCCCTGCACCCGGCCGGGAAGCCACCTACTCCAGTCGACTGGTTCATTTTCACATGAAGAGTCATTAGACACTGGGCAACAATTACATCCACTCGATTCTTTTTATTACCAGAATAACAAAAACAGAATGCCGTTTTAACTACCAGTATTGTCACATTTCAAAGTTTATAATCTGCTAAAATAGGGATTATTTTATGCCTGATGAGCTGCTCTGAGCAGCCTGCGGGCTCCAACACACAGAGTACAGCATCCTAACTGATTGGCAGTAACTTTCCTTGGGCACGTTCTCACCCCAAACAGCACACAGTGACCGAACTAGTTTAACCCTCCCTTAAAAAACAAAACATACACACACACATGCCCCCCCCAAAAAAAACAAACCCAAAAACCCCACACTAAACTAAGTTAAACCAGCTTGTATTTGCTGTGAGACAACAGCAAGCCAGCAGATGGCTATGACAGATTAGCTGAGGAGAGGCAACCTGCACTTTTCCAAACCTTATGTAATACAACTTTATATTTTTGCTGAGGTTTTAACACTTTCCTAACTCCACAAGTTTGCAATAGAATTTTCCCTTCGTGGGATGCACTCCTCAAAGCCGATACTCTGCCCAGGGGAAGTAAGCGTTTCTATTGTCATAGTACTGGAAAGTCTCAGGTGGGATTTGGTCACATTATGCTGTGCCCATACGTCTTTATCCTCCTGGCTATAGTCCATATCTTTATATTCTTGCCCTGAAATACCGATTGCCTAGATAGCATGCCAAATATACGCTGGTTTCTAAGAAAGTCTTTCTTGGGCATTTAATTTTCACATATGTTACACAGGGACTATAGATAGCTGTGTCATGCACAGATTTCCCATATGCCATGGATACAGGCACTGCAAAAGGCAGGTGAGGATACATGAGTCTCTAAGATTATGGACCTTACTGACCTGGTAATGAGGAGCCTTTATGCCCCCTACATTTGTACTGTATTTTATGCAATCATAGATATTTACATCATACATGTGCAGTTTGATCCCTTTTTTTGGATTACCCCAAATTCTATGAGTCCCTCCTTTAGCAGGAAGTGCCCTACAATGGATGGGCAAACAAAACAAAACCAAAACACCAACAAATTCTTGGTTTCCCAAATAGTCAAATACTAAAGAGGCTACAAACCAACTCAGTCTCACATCTCTGGTCCAGCAGAGAAATTGTGCTTCTTTCCTTTTTCATAGCCTTTTTCCTTTTTCTAGCTCTTTAGTCCTCTTTTAATGTAAAATCCCTTCCTCTCTGTACCTGCCTTGCCCACAGTTAATCCTTTTACCATTCTCTGGATCTTCCCAGCACCACCCCACCCTATTTCTTTTTCCACTTCAAATTCAGGCTCAAATACCCAATCCTCTCTCTTTCTCTCTCCTTTACATTTTCCTCCTGGGTCCTCCAGAAATGTTTTTCCTCTTGATGGACCCACTGCTTTCAGCTTCAACCTCCCAAAGCTCCCACCACACATCTCCTACCCTCTCCAACCCACCTGCCCTTGGCTAGGTGCAAAATGCCTAGTCAAGACCAGGACATTTTTATTGAGTATTTTGAGTAGCCTACCAACTTTGGCTGTGTCCAGCAGGTTGTGTTAGAGGAGACGGAGCAGAGCTTGCCATTGCATGCAGCAAGGGTGCCCAGAGGACCTGTGCTGTGGGCGTGCTTGGCCAGCCGTCCCAGGAGCTGGGCACACCAAGCCAAGTACATCACCGGGCTCATGAAGCCAACACACAACCAGTTTTCAGAAAAGCTTAAATGTCTGCTGGAGAGCTGACAGGCTAAAGCTTGCAGTGTTAATGGCAGGCATAAAAATACACCCCCACTCCCCCCGCCTCGGGAATTCAGAGCGCATGGCATAATCATTAGCACTTCTGATTTCCAATAAATTCGGAAAGTGTTTTATCTATAAAGAACACCTGACCTCATGAAAGTTTTCAAAGAAATCTACTGGCAGTTCCAGCTGTTACTGAAGTGCTTTAGATTAGGTTTCATATGGAAGGTAAGAATAGAAATACACAAACAAACCCCAGCCCTTTCCACAGAAATAACACCTGCAGTGTCCCATGATAAATGTTGTCCTTCAGCAGCCTCAGCTCCTCGTTCAATTCCTGCGCATATAATAAAATTGCCAGTGATCAGGGACTTGTGGAAATATCACACAAAACAATTGTTGGAAACGTTAGGACAGGGCAGATAGAGTTTTGCAAACTGACTTTCCCCACAGCCAGCAGCATCGCCTGGCAGCAGCCATGTGCATCCTGCAGTGGCTGGTCCCTTCCCTCCCTGCAGCTCTCAGTAGCACAATGAGGAGCTAAAGATACTGAAACTGTTGGGCATACATTAGGTTAGAAAAATACCTTTTAGCCTGCTAAATCAATGTAGGGCATCAAGCAGCATTTTAGACACTAGGGTTAGAAAACTAGGCCCTATTTCCAGTTCTGCCACTCATCAGCTGCCCAAAGTTGGTGACTTGGCTTCCCTGCTGTTGACATTTCTCTTCTCTCTTAGAAGCCCTGAAGTGCTGAAAAAAGCATGCAATGACAGCTAGTGAGCTGCTAACTGGAACTAATACCAAAAAGAAATAAATAAATAAGTAAATATTTCTTTAATTACTATTTGCCTTGTTGCTTTTAAGGCAAGCTCATCTCACACATCATGAAAAAAATGCAAAAAAGGCTGAAGTGAAATAGTTATCTTAACCTGCAGCTAAAATATTTAGTGGGAAAAACCAGCTCTTTCAGGAGTGATTGCCGCTAACATCTCAGAGAAATCTTCAGCAGATAGGGTCCAGTGAACGGGCCACCTCAAAAATACAAATTTATAATTATTTGGGCCTCAGGCAATGCGGGCTAGAAATTTGGTAGCAAGAACTGACAGAAAATGTCATGCTCCTCTGTGTAGGGAGGACAACTAAAAATAAAGTAATATCAAAGCTGAGATGACTACGTCATGCTCTTTGGACATTATTTTGATCTTTCAGTGCACTGGAAGTAAGGCTTATAAATTATAGCTGTTATTGAAAGTGGCATGGAAATATCACAAGACAGAAACAGGTTATTAGATAGAAAGTAAGGAATAAAAAAAGACGGAAAAAATTTGAGACAGCCTGGGGAAACCAGTAAAATCTGTTCTTGGCTACAACTGTGTATACAGAGAGGTTTTAATTGGAAGAAGTAGATTTTTCTGTCAAATACAGCGCTATGTTGTCATCAACGTCCCAGCAACAAATACAAATATATGACTCAATGCTCAGAAGAAATACAGGACAGATTAATGAGTCATTATTTCCTACAGACCTCCAAATCATGCAAGCAAACAAGGCGACGAGCTCCTAAAGCATCCCTCTCTAAAACAGCTTCCTCATTCAGCATTACGACAAGGATTTCAGTGCGAGGATCCTGGTTTGGAGGCGTCAAACTGCCAGAAATAATACGGCCATATTTTTTAAATTATAAACAACAATTTCAACCATTTCCTGACTCAAAAAGGCTGTAGCTTGACTCAATCTGGCAGATAACAAGGAAACACAAAACCAAAACAGAAACCAAGTGGTTACACTTCAGTACATGGTGACTATTCATTTTGAACATCACAAATGCACAGCCCAAACCACTGATCTAACTCTACTTCCTGACATTTCACACAGCTAAAAATATTTGGCTGCAAGATGGAAAAAGGACACATAAAAACATGAGTTATCATTATTTTACTAAATAATCTAGAAATGAATATTCCATACTCAAAAAAAATAAAAAATCAATCAATAATTTTAAAAGCCCTTGGCTTAAAGAGAAGTGAGCAACTCTACTCTACACTTGAAACAACATCAAAACCCCAAGCTATAGCACATAGCCAAGCGCGGAAGTTGTTAACTGATAGTACAAATTTAAATCGAAAATAATAGATGACTGAAAAAAGAAACTGAATTTAGCACTAAATAAAGAAGAGTAGGGTTTTCTGAGGATGCTAAGAAAAGCAAACGATACAGAAACAGTGGAGTTATCACAGTAGTAACAAAGAAAATACAGTAGATGTCAATAGATATTTCTGTGCTACAGAAATAGGTAAAAAAGCATCAGCTTGTAACATATGGTGATGAAATGCCCTGTGTTATAAAAATAACAGGACAAGATTTAACAAAAGCTAATGGGATTCAAGTTTCAAAGTCTCCTCCAAAGGGTTGTTTAGATCACTGAAGGTGAATCTTTAAACTTTTGAATATTGGGGAAGCTCCAAGAGAGTACAAGAACACGTATATTGTACCAGCGAGGCCCAATTTTGGCTGATACAAGAGGATGGCTGGTGTGAGACTTCATAACAGAGATAATACAGATTTTACCCTTCTGCAATAGCTTGCCTTCTGGACCAAAGAACGACAACACCACAAATCCATGTGGCACATGCCAAGCAGCTCTCAACCTGGACGGCAGTCAGATCTTCAGCTCCAGTAGTAAATAAGGTATCATTTCCAAACACAGGTGAGTTTTTGTGGGTTTCTGTAGGAACCAGTCCTCACCCAGCGTTATTTACTACTTTTTGTCAGTGACCTCGCAGCACAAGCAAAATCACCTTTGATCCAGGGTTACAAAGGACAGAGAGATCTAAAGACTCGTGGGTGAGGATGACAGGCATTGGTGATTGGTGGCCTGCATTGCTGGTGAGCCAAGAACAAGAAAACAGCTCCTGCTCCAGGAGAGTCCACTGACCAGCTCTGCACCCTGGAGGAACAAACCCCGGCCACAATCACCAGGGAACCGGCAACTTTTAAAAAAGGCTTATGTTTACAGCAATTATCAAGCCACTGTGACTTACTGTGATCAGTATATTTAAAGCATGCAAACAGGGGAATATCAAGAAGCCAAACAACCTCTCATTTGGCTCTGTTGCAACTACTGCTGTGCTCCATTCTGGTATCCACATGCCTGAAAAAACTGAAATGGATCAGTGAATAATGAAAACAGTTGAGAATGAGGGATGTACATAATTCAGTCTATATAATTTATGAAAAAGAACATTACAAATGTTTTCATCACTGTTTAATCACCAACTTCCACAACTGCCATAACTAATGGCTCTTACTTTCAGCAACCAAAACTATAGCAGGAATCAACTAGTGGAAGAGGAAGTAGGAAAATTCATCCTAGAAATGAAACACAAAGCAAGAGTGGAGTGACAGATCATTGAGATTATGTATCCCAGACCTTGTGACAGATCTTCCCTCATCAGGAATCTTAAATCAAGAGGGGGGAAAAAAAAAAAATCATTATCAAAAGCTATGCTCCAGATCAACTCTACAGTGGACTTTATGTTATAGTTAATTCTGGGGAATTGCTATGACTTTTGCAACACAAGAGCTAATCACTTACATCACTATGTATTCTCCAAAATATTGTGCTTGTAACCCTGAAATTTAAAAATTAGAATTAATATAATTCCCCAAAATATATACTTTTAATCCATTTTGAGGCTTCTCCATATGGATATATCTTTGTACGTCTGTTATGCTGATTGCTGAAAGAGTAGTTTCTTGAAGCAGCAGCAATCAGCATCAGAATGCAATACTTGGCTCAACGTCACCTCAGCAACAACATCTGAAAAGGCCAGAGCAAAAGAAAAAATGTGAACTGACATACATCATTTAAATGGCCTATTACTTTCTACTATTGAAGACTATGGTCTTCAATATATTTCAAGAGCAAGCGGGGCAGATTTTTGAAAGCATGATGGGCTGCTCCCTCTGGAGAGGCAGCTGTGTGTTCAAGGCCCCTCATGAGTGAGACTTTGGTCCATGGCCAGTAGTTGGACTGTGCCACAAACTTCAGCAGAGTTAGTCCCAGTGCTCTCTGAGCTGTCCCATCCTGCTTCCCCACACCACCATGCCGTGAAGCCAGGTGCTTGTGGCAGCAGTACTACCCATTCCCCTGCTCTCACAGGTTTTAACTGCCGAAATGACCACTGCCCACATCTCTGTTGCTCTCTATAAGGGTGTTAGAGAGCATCTAAGCTGGTAGACACATTTTGAGCTCTGAAACACTCCTGCATTGCTCTCTGTTGATGGATGAAGCATAAAGAGGGAGTCAGCCCACTTTGTGAATTTTCCCAGGAAAGTGATTTTTAAAGATAAAGCTCTTTTGGTGACCAGGGAGCACAGGAACAACAAGCTGGGCACCTGAAAGCCAGGCTATATATTAACCTGCTTCTTGTAGCCTGGTCGCACTTAATTTACAATCCAGCAGAAATGGTAACATCAGGAAAATACTGGCAATAAAACTTCCTTCTTTCTATCCCCTAGCCAGGCTGTGGTTTGTGCTGGGACACCTCCTTTTCTCCAGAGGGAATCCAGTATGCGAAAGCCCAAATTTGCTTTATCGTGCCAGTCTGCCAAACTCAGGTTCTGTTCCCTCAATAAATCTCTAAGAATTGATACTTTCTTTTCTTGAGTACCTGAAGGAGACTCCTAAAGCTCACCTGAGACCTTAAACACACTTAGGGCATTTCTGAGAGCTAAAGGCAAGCCCAGGGCTGCTGGGATTGATGCTCTGCTACCTCCTCAGCTCTGATGAGCCGAACACTTGGCTCTCCAGCCAGCTGAACTCATCCTGTTGCACAATGTTCTCCCCAGGCGAAAAGCAGAGGAAGAACTGCTGCTTATTCAAGGGAATTAGGGCACCCTAAACTCAAGCTGGGATAAAGGAGCTTCAGGAGAAGTCCAGAAGCCTCCGGCTGTATTGCTCACTCCTAGCATTTCACCAAATAAGCCATTAACACTGTGTCTTGCTTTAGTCATCTCTGAAACACAACTAGAAGGTGCTGTGAGGCATAATGAAAAGCATGTATCAAAATGCCTAAGGCTGCCTGATGCACAAGTTATCTGAGTACAAAACACCCCTGGTTTGCCCCAAAATGTTTACAGGATGCTCTGTACAACTCAAAAACTCTCACAGAGAAGGTATTGCAAAACTCTTTTATCACTGACTGCCTCAATGACTGTAGAGTCAATAAGTCATTCAAAGTTAAGCATGAAATACTCAAACGGAAATATCTCGGAAACAGCAGTCTCCTTAAAACATCAACAGCAAAGCAGGTCATGATAAAGACCACAGGAAGATAAATTTTCATAGAAAAGGTTGTCTTATTTAAGCACCAGACTAGCAAAAAAATCAGAGGTAAGAGGGCTGGCAGAGAGATGGAAAGAAAGATGGTGCCATTTTCTGAAGGACAAACATGAGATACAGAAAAAAGCTCTAGGACAGCCCATAAGACCACAGTCTGACTTCTGAATGGACTTAGGCTGGCAAATGCATTTATTATTGTCTCTAATCTATAATATTCCTCAGTGTGATGATGAAAAGAGTCACTTGGTTTTGGAGCCTGAGAAAATGCTGTAGATGTTTATCAAACCTTATCCATAATTGCTAGTGTCCATAACTGCAGTTATTCTAAGGAAGGGTGAATAAACTACCTTGCAGGAGGAAAAGGGCTCATCACCCATCCTTTGCAGGTGGACTAACTCTGAGAAAGGGACATCGAAATGAGGATACACTTAGCAATTCCAGCCAGGCAATGCCTGGAATCAGGTTAGAGTCAAGAGCCAGAAAACATACAGAAACTAAAATGAGTAGCTGAGCATCTATCCTTCAAAAGTGCCACAAGGGCATTGCCAAGATAATGCTGCCATTCCACTGTTATGGATTTCTCCATGGCAAATTCGTCCATATCTATTTGTCTGTAGCAGCCCCATGTCTCAGCCACAGTTTGCACCTCTTCGGGTCTGATTCTCTGCTGAAATAACTCAGTTGAGCATATGTCTTTGAGATACTGCAGAAAATAAGAGACTAAAGCTACTGAATAATTGTAGTCAGTTAAAAAAAATTGTCAGGATTATTACTTGCCTCTAAAGGGATAATTGAGGATCTTAAAATCAAGGCTTGCCTGGCAGGAAAAATAATCTAGAAAACAAAACTCTAATTGCTTTATTTCCATGTGTTGAAGGGAGAACAGTGTCTTTAAAGGCAGTCTTTTTAAGAGGCATAGGTTCACTGATACATATATGAGACTGTTACTCTAGGTCATATATGGACAGTTTGAACATACACACCTAGCCTACTGCATAAAAGACTCCTTGGACAGTGCAAATAAAAGGGAAGGGACAGAGTATATAAGTGACCACTGATCTCTTCTTGCCCTATTAATTCAAGATCATCCATCACGTTGGTTTTTTCTTTAAAAAGACTGCATATACCTATGTATTTTACATGCCCAAGCATGCTGTTTCTTCTTAGCATGTTGAATGCCCGTCATTCAATCACTGTGAGTGATTTGCCATGAAAGACCAGGCAGACATTTCTGTTGTCTGAAGCGGGAGACTCTTGCACGAAGCTTAGGATTCCAGTCCCCATTTTATAGTGGCGCTTCTGCTGTGTTTCAGAGATGAGGAAGTGCTGTATCATTTTTCTAACAGACCTTGAGGCCCAGTATTACAAAAGATGACCACAAGCACAACTCTTCAAGTTTTTGTGGAGTCCCTCTCCCTGTTCTTGCTGCAAAACCAGAACAGCCACTGCCATATATCTGTTGTATAACCCCTGATAGTTCAAGTGAATTAAGTGCCATTTCAGGAAAACAGCAAACACGGTAGTCGGCAAAAAAAGAATCACGCATCTTTTATATAAAACTTCATTTAATGTCCTTTGAAATCAACGCAAAGCCTTGCATTGACGTCAGCGAGCTTTCAGTCAGACTCATACCACTGTAAATGTAAATTCAAGCTTTCCAGTAGTAGAACTCATGTAATAAAACACATTTTTGATGTATTGAACAGCACAATCAGTCTTTCCTTTGATCATCCCCAGCAATCTTCTTCCGTGGGTTTTAAAGTGTGTTACAAAGGGAGGCAAGCATCATCACCCTCAATTTACAAGCGAGAAAGAAGAGGCAAGAGGAGACAAAATGATTAGCAAGGCTGCCTAATACGTCACTACAGAGATGAGAATATAGCACATGCTTCACAACACCAAACTGGGGTCTTATTTTATCTAATAAGTCACACTGATAGAGGATCTAGTTTGTTACCGAGATATCAAAACAATCCTTACTCTTTATCTTCCCAGGCAGAGCTTTCAGAAGGAATGAGCTCCAAAAGCTTCAGACACAAATTCCAATTGATATGTAGGTTAAAAAAAACCCCCGACCAACCAAGCAAAAAAAGACACCCCCCCAAGTCATAAACAAAACTGAAATGAGAAGTAAATGTAAATGTAATGTAAACACCTCATGAGACCTCTGCATGATTCAAAAAAATCAGGCTCAGGTCCGCAGTGAAGTTTTGCTTATGAGCCTTACCTTTAACTGGACAAAGGTTCATGGGAGCTATGATTTGGGTACTTCCTGGCTCCTTTCTCTTCCTGGGGATGGGCTCCCTGACAGGATGACACCTTCCGTGACATACCACTGTGCCCCTTCTTGCTGAACGGGTCATCTCCGTGCCTCATTGCACATTCTCCTAAGAAGAGGTGGGCCTCCACTCCAGCCAGCTGGCATTGCAGGGCAGTCACGGCTCCAATTTCCACCCAGAAGTTAACTAGAAGTCAGAGAGGGCAATTGCTCTGTGCACAGCCTTAGCCTTGCCCAGCTGTGGGGGTCACCCGTCCCCACGTTCAGCTCCTGCAACAGCTAGTGGCTCCTCTGTGGGATTACCTGCATGATGTTCTACCCTTTGGGCACTGAAAACCTACCATTGGACTAGTCAGCTATGGCACTTACAGCACCCCACCTTGGGGACCACCCACAGGCTGCATGCCCTCAAAGTGAGAAAAATATATATATATATGACTAAATAATTTTTTTTTAAAAAAGTCCAGTTTCACAGCTGAAATTTTTCATATTGCTGTGGTCAGGTATAACACCATGTGCTGACCTTACCGGTGCACAGGTGGAAAAAGGAGGAAAGTCTGATCAATTTAAGTTAGGTCAATCACATAATTATTCAGTTAAAAAAAAAAGATTAAAAAAAATCAGGTTAGTTCAAATAAAGCACCTATCTAATATTTTACACACCATTTCCCCTGCTCAAAACCTGCTGCACTGTCTTGCACCACTGTTAGTCATTTGCAAGTAGTTTGCTTTCCCTAATTTTCAATGGACATCATGAAGATAGCAATATCAGATTGCTTGCCAGAAATCCTCATCATTTATGCAGAGTAAAGCCTGATTAATTAATCAGGCCTTATTTAAGCACAGAATTTAAACACAGAAGAGGAAGGGAAAGCGGAGATACAGAGCCACTCCAAAAGAGACTCTGTAAGGAAATGCTATTTTTAATATAAATATTGGCTCGCAGCACAGTGTTCAAAGTCAGAAGGACTTAAAAACTATTTTCTATTTCTGTTAGCAGAGCAGTCACAGTTAGGAAAGCTGGAGCCCACTGCTGCTTGTGCATCAGCAACAAGCCTATTTATGTAAGCTGCCAAGTATTAACATATACAAAAATCGCAGTGCGCATAGTTTGTAAACAGGCAGACAATGCCGGAGAGCCAGGGACACAAACATGCGCACACACTTCGTCTCCTCTCCAAAAGGAGCGGGAAACACCATGCGCTGAACTACCTGAACTTTGCATTCAGAGATGCCTCCACAAGTCAAATCTGAAGCTGCCAGATAAATGTTCCCTCAAATGCATCCGTGCACATTGGTGTGACATCCTGTGGCAGGCTCAGTTAGCCTCAAGCGCTTGCTCTTACCTATGCTTTTCTCCCCGCTCCCAGCCCTGGAGAATGGTGGATGCAGGCAGCTGCTCCATCACAGCTTGCCGTGCTCAAGGCTGGAACGAGCGAGGGGACTTTGTTTTAATCAGCTCCTGGATTAACATCATTCTGTCTTTTCCTCGCTTGGTGGTCAGCGTTGCACCCCTTTGATCATCTCCCTTGCTGTGGGATGGAGGCAGCACCCTGAGCCCTCCTGTTCTTTTCTTTTGCTTCCCTGTGAAAGCACAGGTTCTGCAGGGGGACGTGGGGCACTGCCACGCTGTTCGCTGCACATTGCATCACCTTTTAATATTTCACGCACAGATCCAGAAACAGCAGTGCATTTTTCTGTGTCACAGGACACATACCACATGGCCAAGCTACTATTACAGCCCCTGTCTCCAGTGATCTGTGTTTCTCTAGGGTGCTCTTATGTTTAATCTCAAAATCCAGTCATCCTCCTTAGGTATTTCCCATTTATCTAGAGCACCACAAGCAATAGTTTTCCTCTGTGACAGAGGAAAACCTTTGGTTTAGGTTTTTGAGATGTGCCTTTCTCCAGAGGTGGTCTCGGATGGCTTGAAGAGCTAGCTGGCAGCTTCACGGCCATGAAATACATGAAAATCATTTATGCAGATGGTATCTAGGATAACCCAGTCAGGTTGACTAGGTCTTTCCTAAGGAGGTCAAAATCTTAAACTATTTTAGAGTCTGCTGAGACGCAGCTAGTGACCTAACAAAGTCTGGGGAGCAGGACTGTGTCCCTTTCTCGCTGGGTGGTGGTGATGGTGGTGATAGGGCCTGTTCACACCTCACAGATGAACGGGTTTTCTATTAAAAAACAATAATAAAAGGCATCTGTATTTATTTGCAGGAGCACTTTCATAAGAACTGCCTGAAGCAATATTAGGACTGTGTCTCCATGGAATTTACTAATCATACATAAAATACATACGTTCTTCTCCTGGGACTCGTTAACAGGGCTCGAGGCACACAGGGCTGAGACCGCACTTCTTGATGGCTCTGCGGGAAAGGGAGCTTTGCCTACTGGAAAGGCTCAAGAATCACTGCCATAACGGGCTGTGATTTAATGCTAGGAAAAACTGTATCCCCTCAGTAAATGTACTTTGACTAGATTGTATGTAAGTACACACAGAAAAACCTTACTCATTCTTATGTCACTGATCCACACACCTCATAATTTGCACAGGGTGGGGGGAGGAGAGGAAAATCAGCACACTGCTGCTTGCCAGCCAAAACATAACAATGATTTCTTACTACCCAGATTTCAATGATTTTCTACACAACAACAGTAGCGTATTTACTAATATACACAAAACCACACACAGATGCCTGCAAGTATTTATTGCCTTTGCTCTTTGATATCTACTGTTTATAATTAGGTGTCTACGCACAGGCAGATGTAGACGCACAGCCTTTTTTGGCGTGCTACATTTTAACAGCCACAATGAAATGAACCTACGCCAGTGGCTGTTATTTGGGGGCATCATCCCTCTTTTCCTGTACGGTTGAAGGCCAAATATTTTAGGGATCAGCACATAGTGTCTTAATGTCAAATCAGTCTTTCTTTGCATCCTTGTGCATTCTCTGCTCTTGGAAAGACAGCCCAGTCATCATCTTCTCCTCTGCTTTTCCATCCTTCCCTCTACCCACAAACACTTCAGAGTCATTGAGTAATTCAGTCGCTGCTTTCTCATAGCTGTCTCCTTACCCACTGCGAGAGTGTACTTTTAAATAAGGGCGAATAATGAAAGAGATCCTTTGAGGAGGTAAGGGAGCCTGAACGCACAAAGCGTAGGGTCCCTTGATCAGCAGGAATACACATGCACCGAGCCCTGTGTACCTAAACACAGGTCAGATCAACTGAGTCATACACGGGGACTTGGTAAGCTTCCACTTCATGAAGCAATGGATGTGCTTTAATCACTCACTGGCAGTGCCCAAAAGAGTGTCTGCATAAGCAGAAAAAGAAAATTAATTAGTTGCTAAACCTTTCCCAGGAACCACATTACCCTCAGACTTAATGACCTCATCTGCTGGTTGCTGGCTTTGGGGTTCTTCTTAACAACTCCCAGTTGTCTTGGTCCTCTTTCCCTGGGAACACTGCTATTTCCATACACAGGCACATAATTGTCAAGGCCAAATGGTAACATCCACTCTGTTCAAAGTTATTGCTCCACAAGCACACCATCATGTTACGAAAAAGTCTCAGCACCCACAAATCTGTCTCGTTCCTCCTTAATTGGGCCCTACAAGACTTTAGAACTATGGACAGCAAGAAGGAACTGAACAAATGTATCCACTAAAAGAACCAGAACAAAACAGAAATATTTACCAAAAAGTTTCTAAATGTTACTACCCTTGGAAATTTTGCTACCAAATACCTTGTGGAAAGAAAAAGGTAATGTTCTGACCTTACTGCCCCATCACTTTGTGTTTAATAGGAGACTCTCCCTGCCTCTTCAGCAGAGAGCAGCCAGCCACCCAAATTTTGCTCTAGTGATCTCCTGCACATGGAGCTCCCTCCCACCAGCATCTGTCTCGCTCTACCCAGCGGTGGGAAATGGCCTGTACCATCAGTCCTGACAGGTCTTGTTCAGAGGAGCACTTTCACATAATACAGGCATCGGCGTACTCATGCTGTGCAGTCAGAGGCAACCATGGCGTTACAGTTGGCAACTGCACTGCTCTGCTGCCACGAGCAGCAAGATCTCCTCCCTCCAAGCAAAGGGGAAAAGGAAGATGAGGACTCCTCACTCTGTTGTAACCCTCCAGAAAAACACAGTATAAGCTTAGGGGAGCTTCAACCTGCATGCTTACCCGTTGGGTCTCCACAAAGCTGGGGAGAATGTGGATTCAGGATCAAGAGAGCTTGCAGGAATGTGACCAATGCTCACAGCTCTGGCTAGCCACAGCCAAAACCTGTTTTGGAAGAGAATGAGTAATTTTGGAGACCCTCCTGAGGAAGCCAGCTCATTTGTTTTGTGAAACCAGGGCACTGGTGTATAATCAAAACCCCAAACCCAGACACTTGCGAGTAACCCACACCTTCCCATCACGTAGCTCTAAGCAATCTGTATTTCAACGTGGCTGCTGCTTTAGCCACTTCTAGCAATGCATGCATGGAAACTGGCACCAAGTTTCATGAGTTTTAGCCATGCTGTAATTCACACTCTCCCGCAATTGTTGTCATTTTATGATTTTTAATTGCGATCTTTTGATCCTATTAGATCTAATTAGATAAGACATGATTTTATGATGAGACTGTACTTCTCACCAGTCGCTGGCTATTTAGTTTTATGTGACATCCAGCATTTTACGAATCTGAATTCCCTTTTAATTTCATCTTTACACCAAGTTCATGCCACGTTTATAGTGAAAGGCTGTATTCTCATGTACTCCCAGCCCATGGGCAGCCCCCTGAGATCAAAGGCAGTGCAGGAGCTACATCTCACCATCCCTGTGTCACCAAGGTTCAAGTCAGGAGCCTCTGCAAACTTGCCACAGGGATAGGAAGCAAAGCACACAGCAACACAGACCTTAGAAACTCCGCATTGGCACTTCATATGTGCATGAAATGGTATCTCACCCTCCTGAGCACCTCCCTTTCTGAGGGAAAGCATCAGGAACGTCAGGATCTCTTGGGAAAGCTCACTGTTACCTCAGGATGAACTAGAACAGTTATCACAGTTTTTGACACAGACATTTTCGGGCAAGGTGCAGACATTCCAGAGTCAAGATCATTTCCAAGTCCCTTTTTAAGCACTGCGTAATGATTGCATCAACCCATCATTTCCTCTGATGGAAACTGTCATTCCCAACTGCTTATTTCTACTCTTTCCAGTCAGTTAAAAAAAATGCTATTTCTTGTGCAAGGCCAGTCCTAACCTATGTCCTCTTAACCGAGTCCCTTCCTTCATGATCAACCAGGGACAGATGTGGAGAGAGGACTGTGGTTCTGCTTAATATCCAGAAAGCCACTTCTTTTTTATATGTCTTAAATTTGCTTCATCCAAGATATTTAATTCAACCATTTCTCACCCCAAATTTTATGCCCCCCAGAAACACTATTCAGCCCTGCCTGGGAGCAATTACTATGGTCTGAATTTGTTTCAGAATTTATGAAAAGGCTTCTATAGATTCTGGCAGCAGATTTGTTTGTTATTTTTAAGTAACATTCATAGACTGCAAGTGATCACTGAGGGAGAGAGTGTTATTGCCAAAGAACTTCATCCAGGTTGGCAGTAGCACTATATTACTTTAAAATAAATAAAAGGAAAGGTAGCTTGGTTTTCCCGCCCATGCACAGAGACCAAGAACAACAATGCCTTTAAATGAAAACTACGCAGATTGATCCGCCACTCATTAAATTGCTCACATAGTAAAACAACCACCAGGTTTTAACAGAGGACTGCAGCTTCCAACCTACAGTTGGGTTTTACTGATGCTGAAATCACAACTAACTGATGCATTTCACATATGCCACAGATATCTCTCAGCTTTTGGAAAACACTTGGCTGGACTGGATTTGATAAGTGACCTGGCAACACACATGAACTTACCCCATCACCCTTCTGCCGAGCCACCTAATCGCAAGAAGCTACAGAGTTAACACTCAAACTCAAAGCCAAATTAGTTTCTCTAGTAGAAACTTAAAGCCCATGCTGTCTATTAGGAAGAGAGGAGATCACAGGAACATGGTGCTTCAGAAATCGAATTTGTCAGGTCAGAGTAGCTTAGAAGCAAGGAATGAGGTTTACTTCTTTCTGACTTACAAGTTAAGTTATGCATTGAAATTTCAAAACCCAGTTTTGCTATCAGGATTTTAATGCAGTAAGGGTATAAAAACCTCAACATAAGGTAAAAAAAAAAAGATGTAAAAGACATTAATAAAATAATTACATTAAATAATTATCCTCTTATTTGCATTCAAAAATAAATCCTTTAAAGGATTATGGAGTAAGCTTGAAATAAAATTAGTCAATCAACCAGCTAATATGTGGTTAGGATGACAGAAAGCAGGCTAGCTAATTGTTTATGGAAGGTTATTTCTGTGGCATTCAATCTCAAGGTCAGTTAAGGAGAAGATGATGAAGAAGCAAAGCTAAGCAAGAAGAAAATAAACAGTGTGAACTACCAGTTGTGGGAAAAATATGCTGTCAATGGATTGAGGTGGGTCAAATTGTAAGCATGACTGATGATCACCACAATCCAAAAAGCTGGTGCTAAACATGACAAAGCCTGAAAAATTGGATTTATAAGTAGCCACTTTTAAATAGGTACATAGATTTTGGCTTGAACTGCCAAAATTAGTGAGTAATTTTAAAAGCATGGGTACAGAGAGGCAGACTTATTTTGTAATCACTCCAACATAGTAGTTTTGATAACTAGACTGGAATTTGAACTTTCACTGATTTATTTTCTGGGTTAGAGTGGGGCTGATAAGGAAGAAAAAAGGACCATCTTTTCTGAGAAATATTGCATTCTGTCTGGAACAGGGTAATTGAGTGTTCAAAATCTAATTAGAAGAGGGGGGATCTAGGTAAAAGAAAAAAAAAGGGAATTTTTCTTTACAAATTATGGCTAAGTTTCCTTTTATAGAACACAACCAGAACTTGGGGAGAGGAGCAACAGGAACCAGGTACGTGGAAGGAGCATCAAAGCTTCCGACTCCTTGAGAGCTTCAGCTTCAGGCAGGGTTCATAGGGCTTTTGAGATCAGCGGTTTGAGAGGGTTTCACTTTGCAGGAGCTTAGAAGCTGTGGGGACTTCAGCTCCAAGGCAGTAAAAAGGAAAATAAAATGCTTAAAATGAAGTTTGTAAACTCATCAGTCTCCCATACTTTGGTAGAGGATGTGGAGCTGTTAATATAGAAGCACCAGAGTGCTTCCCTAGCTATATCGCTTCCCACCACTGAGTCCCACTGGGGTGAGAAACCATCTTTCCTGGAGAGCTGAGGATGCCTGTGCTCCCTTCACTTGGTCACCAACCCGACAGGTGGGACACCTCCGCCGTATCCTCCATTTTCCTGGTTTCTGAACTGTGTTTGCTCAGCTATGCCACACGATATTTGGACAAGTTCTAACTGGTGTCTTCCAAGAAACTGCACACATCTTTCCTGAGGCCACTGTTCAAAAACATGCAGAAAATGCCACAGCACGAAGACTGCATGTCTCATTTTCTCAATTATTTACTCAAACTTCTAATTGTAAGGACGCTTTTGAGGAAATGAGATTGCTAAGGCTGTGATCACAGGTCTGCAAAAATTTTATAGCATTTTTTAAAGTTGCTAGCAGACTTCTATAAAATAATTCAGAGGAGGCAATCCTAGTTTCATCCACACAAAACCAAAACTGTGCAAACAAGACATGAAATTTTGTAATTTACATTTTAATAGAGAAACATTGCTGGAAAATTATTTTAAATTATACCTTTTACCTCATCAGTGGAATTATCTGTATGAAATAAAGCAAATGCCCCTGGTAGCTGTCCTGCAAACAACATGCAGATGCTTTTTAAAGAAATAAGAGGTAAATTATCAACTAAAGAATATACATCTGAATTATCAAGATATTTAAATCCCTTTTGGCATACTTTGCTTGATTCTAAATTGACCTTAGATGGCAGCTTCTCCACAGGACTAGTTTCATCAGAATTATGATCCATTTTGTTCTTTTCAGCACATTTTCAGCTAATTTTCTCATATTGTTGCAGGTCTTTGTACCAGCTTTTACTGCTTGTTCTCTTTTATCACAAAGAGACCAACTTCAACATGTTGCTTTCTTCCTTTCACAATTTTCTTGACTACACTAAACATCAAGCCTCCTTTAATTTAGCACTAATCCCCAGTGAATACCTAAACACTTCTTCTGCATCTCTGAACGACTCAGGATAATTATGCACGAAGGCACGGGGGTCATATTGCTGAAAAAGACAACAGGAATGTTTTTCCCCAAGATGAATTAAATGCTCTGAGTTATAAAAGCCATGTGTTGCCTTTATCTCTAGACTGGTATTCAGGCACACCTTGATTTCTTACTACCATCTTGCAATAGGAGAAACATGCTCTCGCTCAAGCTCAGAACAAGCACGGCACTTCAGGCACAAGGCTGTCGGCGCAGTCGAGCGCTAGGAAAGCGGAGCTGAACGAGTCAGTCATGGGCGATGTGAGGCCCTTGGCTTTCAAGCATATGAACTTTGATACTCCCTACTTCTTGAATTGCTCTTTGGCAATTCAAAGCACTATATTGACTTCAGTTGCATAATATTGTTTCACAAACATATTAATGTTCCTGCTCTCGTTAATAAGCATTCCTATCCCATTACCACATGCAGCGTCAAGTGCTCTTCACAGTGAATCCAAAGAAGTGCATAGGTATTTGCTCCTTAGGCCACAGCTCCTCTTTGAGGACCTCCAACCTAACTTCTTCCATTCACACTTTCTGTGAGCAGCACTGAGCCCGGAGGCATGAGCAATTCCCTCCCCTCATTTTACAGGTGACAATGCTGAGGATGAGAATTAAGATCACACTTCAGCACATAAAAGTCTACCTGCTTGGAAAGAGGACCAGAAACAAGGAAACCTCCTCTGACATAGCTGTCAGGTGAGATCCCAGACCAGGGTTATCAGCCCCTGCTCTGCACTGGCTGGTGGCCTGCCTTGGGTCAGGATGTGCTCCAGGAAAGGGCTGAAGGAGCTCACATCCCCCAGAGTGGAAACAGCACTGCTACAGCTACAGCACCACCCTTGACATCACCTCAATGGTTGGTTCTTGACGTTGGCTTGGACTTGACAGTTTCCAGGTATCCCAGCTGGGCTGGAGCCTCACATGGAGGTTCAACACTGAACGCCCAGCTCAAAAACATGCCCAGAGTCAATGGCAAAGGAGGAGTTGCACTTACCAAGACCGCAAGCTTCAAACGCTTGTGAGGCCTTCTCCTACTACTTTCAGGATATCAAATGAAGGCTTTTCCCAGTAAACATAGATAACTGCTTCTAGTCTGACTCCTCCAAAGGGAATCAGGCAAATAAACATTAGGAAGGATGAAAAAGAAATACCAGCATAGACTATGCTGTTAGAAACTGCCATCTAGAAGGAAAGCTTCATTTCTCTCTAAGTCTGCCAGACTGAAGAGACTGAGGTAGTAGTTTGGGAAAGCTTGAAATTTTGGGGAACCTCTGTAAGTCAATATTTTTAAGATCTCTCATGAATGCAAGAATACTTTGTTATTTTCTATAAAGACAATTTCACCTTCACATTAAGACCCAGTTCAGAGATACATGCCTATTTGGCCCCCATTTGCAACCTCATAGTCTTGGTAGAACAAATACATGGTCAACACCTACCCTCCAGGCAAGACACAGCAGTCTTGCAAGTGCTGTCAGCCATTGACATGGACATCTTCCTTTCTCAATCATAGCCCCATAAAGTCTGGTTTAGCAGTAGCATGTTCAGGAGTCCATGCTGCAGAACAAACTGCCTGAAGACAATGCAAACAGGACACAGGAGCCTCTTTCTCTTTTCTCTCTCCCATCAAGGCCAAGCTGGACCCTTCTCTGACCTGGCTCCTACCAGGAGTGAACTCTTGGACTCACCCAGAAGAGCAGCAGCCTCATTTCAGGATGTCAGCGCACTGCTCTGACATCATTAACAGATCTGGGTCACACTCATGATGCAGGCAGTGGATGCAAGCACTGTGCACCAGTGGTCCCACTGGTGACCCACACAGACCCCACACCAGCCCCTGGGGAGGCATCTCCACAGCCTCAGGGTGCTTCACAGTCTGTAAAATAATGAGGTAGTCAGGCAAAGCTACTCTCTTTGCTCACATGTACTATTTGGGGTTATTATCCACTGGGAAATATTGACATTCCTTATTGGAAGAAACACCATCATTTCAAAAACTGCCTGCCCTGAGCCATTTAAAAAAATTGTTCATTTACAGATGACCAAAAAGTTTTGTCAAAAGTCAAAGCACTTCTTTCCAACAGGAACTTTATTTCATTTTAGATATGCATTCAGAAGATGAAGTCCTTTTTTAGGGTGAGCAATTGAATGGTTTCATTGCTAAAAAGGTCAAAGTGACACACTGACCTTATCAAAAAGGTTTCTTTCCAATTATTCTCTAAACAAAAACCTTATTAGAATTATGTATTCCATGCAATGCCTTGCTGCTAGTGAAATGAACAATTTTCCTAAAGAAAATTAAATTATTTTCATTTTCCTAATGAATACAATCAAAACATCTTATTCCAAAAATTCTTATCAGTTCAAATGAAAAGAGAATTACCTATGAATACAATGGAAATAAAGCAAATCAGCTTCAAATGAGCGCAAAGGGATGCTTAGCCTTGACACCCACCCAGCATGGAAAATTTTAGCCCCTAATTAGCTAAGTTCAGCAAAGTTATAAGCAACTGAAACCTGAGCCTTCTCATGATAAGCGTAAGAAAACCACCATGAGAGGCAGGGTCATGACAAAGTGCCTAAGTCCACTCCATGAGGCAACAGAATTTAACCTTCACAGTGAAAGAGAAGCCAAGATGGTTCTCAGGTGGGCAAAGCTGCCAATGGGCTGGAAATCCAGCCTTGTCTCCCAGCATTAGGGTGCCAGTTGGACACCAAACTGGCTTTCAGTCACCAGGATGCAGCTAGCCCCAGGCCCTCCCTGGGAAGCTGAAGACTCCAGGAGGATCTCAAACCCTTGGATGGGCACACAATGTCTCCATTGCCTTCTGCAGGTGACTTATCTCAACCCAGCTCTCCCTGCTGCCCAGAGCGGGGATTAAGGTGGACCTTTGGCCATGTAGAAACTCCCTTTCTATCTGGGTCACTGTTTCCACCTCTCTGAACCAGGCCAATGATATAAGGAAATGTGTGAAGCAAAATTTGTGTTTTGCTCCAGTCCAGCTCCCAGGACCCATTTCTTTCCCTGGTCAGCAGCTCATCTGAAGACATCCAGCTACCAACTGCCAGAGGTGGTGTTCCTGATTCCCCACCACTCCAGAGAGATCTGGCATTGTCCCTCAAACCCAGGTGAGGAGGGACTCTCACTACTGCACCTAGTTTTCCCTGTGTGCCCCATCCTCTGCTTCTTAGTACCTTTCACACATAGTACTTTTCAGCAACGTGGTTGTGCCTATTCCACCCTCCAGTCATTAAAAGCCTGAAATTTTTTCACCTTAAAGGTGAAAAGGAAGCAAAGAGACATACCATCTCCAGCTGAAACAAGAATTTTAACAGGCAAACCATCATTATTCTGTGGGTGTAATCATGTGCCTGGAGTGCTACTGAAGGCATCTGGCAGACAGAAACATAGAATAGGAGTGATTAAAGAAGCAAAAATACTATAGTATATTTCCTTGGGATCTTAGGATGATCCAGACATCCTTTTGCCCAGTTTCTCCATACACGACCCTTACTCTGACAGATTGCACTAAGTCACGGTTCCTCTGCTTCCTCATGTACAACGTGTGGTCATCCTAGCGAAAGCAAGGCAAAGGTAGCAGTAGTTTACTTAATTCCCCAGTGGTTTATCTAGCCATATCCAGCCCAGTCATCCCAAAAATTCAGCTAGGAGGGACATTAGGTCCAGCTTACCCTGGATCAAACAGCTTGGAAGAAGCAGCTCTTTGCAAGGTGGTGACTGGGACAGGACTTAGCTCTGCAGAAGCCTGTCTTGACCTGGGCTGGTACCAATCAAGCAGCTGCAGCTGACTGCCAGCATTCAGCTGGCAAATTCCCACCACATCAGGGTGTGCTATAAGATGCTGCTGTTTAGCTGTTCAGTATTCAAAGCCAATAGGATACGCACAATTAAAATGAAGAAAATAGATGAGGGAAACATTACTAGCTTTCAACAGGCATTATCCTGTCCCAAAACCAAATCTCCTGCCTGCACAATACTAGGTGACCTGCACATGGGTGCAGAAGACTAAATTCCCATTTAGCAGCCAAAACAGTGGTACCAATTCACCTGGGCTTCCCTGTTGCTATGGTCCTGTCTTTCCACAACTTTCCTCCATTCTGCAACACCAGGTAGGCAGCACTCTGCACCTCATGATGCACTGCGCAGCCTCTGGCCTAAGCAGGAACATTTCCCGAGTCACCATCTGACCCCAGCCTCAGCTTTCTCATCTGTGTAGTACCTGACCCCAGGCTCCTACTGCAAAGATTTTGGGATGATTGCAACCGTACTGAGGGCTGTTAAAGACTCGGGTTCAGTTTTTAAGAGCGGCTTGCACTGTCTTTTGAGAGAAAATTTCTGCAAACACAGCTTAGACTGAAGTCACTGAGGACAGCAAGAAAACCCAGACTTTGCTTGTTAACAGCGCTCGTTATAACCCCTGGAAAAGCTTTGTGCAGGTGTCCAAGAAGAAAGGGGAAAAAGAGAAGGGAGAACCATGATAGCACGGGCCCTTTGCCCAACTCTCCCTCCCTCTGAATTGTGTCCTCTTGCTCATAAAGCCGAGGCTGTAGCGGTGTAAAACCATGCCAGCCATGCCCAGGGCTGGTGGGACCAGGGAGCATGGTTCCCACCACAGAGGTGCTTGTTCTGTACAGCTGATGGTTGCTGGCATGGGCAACAGCCCTGCCACCCCCTGAGCAATGAGAGACACTGTGGCAATGGTTCACTGCTCAACAGTGTGACCGCCTACGCTGCAGGACCTGCCAAACCAGCGCTCTTGCTCAGCCTAAAGTCGGGGTTGCAAAGACACCCATGCACATCCCAGCAGTCTCCCAAAATGCTGCAAAGCCCCTCACACCCTGGGTCATCTCTGCTGTGGAAAGGCAGCCCAGCCAAGCTGAAGTCCCTTCAGTGCTGCACTGGAAGCTTGTCTTTTCCAAATACGTCGAAAAGAGAAGGCCAGGGCTGGATGCAGGTTTGCTGAGATCAGGGCTATTCTGGTGCAGACAGGCTACGTGCTGCTGATAGGGAGGATTAATGAGCCAGGCTGCTCATCCGTTGCAATTAGAAACAACACTACAACTATTTTGGTGCCATTTCTCTGCAGAGTACTCAAACGGCTTATCAGCCCCTTCTATATCTCCATGTAATCATGGCTTTGTTAAATATAGGATGGTAAACTGCCGTACATATGCATTGTTCTTCATTTAGAGCTAAGGTGCAGAGGACCATTTGCTAATGCTCGTACAGCAGTAGCAAGGGGTTTAGTGAATGGCACTAATAAGATTTCAGTATCACTTTGTTGAAGCTAAAATTGCTCTGGCATTTGCAGTGCATATAGGACAGCCAGACACAACAAGGACCTAATTTGCTCTGGCTTCGAGGAGAAGGGCCTCAGCGTCTGAAGCCGTAGCTAATCACCGTATTTATCAGTGACCAGATGAAGTTTTAAGAAATAGTTTTGTGACATTAATAAAGCAAGAGGAGTTCTAGCTCCTGGGCTCTGCTCTTCACTTCGGTCTGTGACCATGGACATCCCCCTCATCCACCCCAGCTGCAAAACGGGAGGGACAACACCCATCTAAAGGATGAGGTCTTGCCTCCTGCTTCCACAGTGTTATTTACAGGCAAGGACGATACTTCAGGGCAGGGAGGACTCCGAAAGAAACAAAATCCTATCTTATAGCCAACATACTATGTTTCATATAGATCCTATAGAGTTGTAAATATTTTATCTGCCTAGACTCCCTGACAAAGGTTACATATTCATGACTGTGCACCAAATTCTCAATACACATCAGAAATTCAGAATAGGAACTGGGCTTTCATTTCAAGCTCTCTGAGATTTTTACTGATGCTACATGGACACGAGTTCAGCCAAGTCAGCTGGCAGCAGCAGCCCACCCAGCGCGCTTGAGTTTCCCTTCCAGGCACTGTCACAGACCCCAGCCCAGAAAAGCCAAGCCCAGAGGGGATTCTCCATAAGTCGCACTCCAGCAGGATCAACAACTGAAGCACAGCTGGACTCCATGTCATGACCTGACTGTCACCGCAGCCCTCGCCACTCAAGGAGCACAGCTGAAAAGCAAGGAGGGTTTGGAGACTCCTCAGCACCCATTTGCCTCTTGCTGGAAAAGAATCCCTACAAGCTGCTATCAGTAACTGCAAAAGTTTGGTCTCGGGTGTTGGAGTGTTATAGGACAGAGCAAAGCAACGCGAGGCAGATGCACAGCGCTGCATCGAAACTGGATGCCTGGAAAAGAGCTTTCAAACAGATGCTAGTGGGGCAAAGCTTTGCTCAGGACTGTCAGACCTTGTTCAGACCTCTGAAAACATAAACGGCTACAGGCAAGCTCCTCAGCCCAGCTGCCAATATCTCACATTTTTTCACGCCAGCATCCTCTTCCATCATCCCAACGGATTTTAACAAATAACCAGAACGTGCCCTTGGGGAAGAGGCTGCCTATGCCTCTGGCTAGACATTTTGTATCTGCACGTGTCCCAGACCAGAAAGAGATCTAACAAATCCAGTGGCTCTCTATTCAGAGTCCCTGCATTGCAGACAAACCTCTGTCCATCCTTATAGCAACTTACTACTCTGCTCTACAATGTGATCTTCTTTAAACGCTCCACTGCCGTCTGCCAGAAGTGCAACTTGATACGAAACCCCCAAGTGTCAGACAGCTCCTTCATCTCTCCATGACAAATAAGTCTTCCTAATAAATCCATGTGCTCCAATGTCACCTCTTTATAGATAGACAATCAAAGTAGCTAAGGTACAGAAGTGTGAAGACAAGGCATATGAGTCAAATTGCATTTAACCTCTGGTTTAGTGCTTTTATCTTTCAGAAATTGTTACATGCTTTAAAAAAACCTAACATGAATCAAGGAGTAAAGTTAAATGTTTCTGTACGGTGCTCAACTCTTCCCCCTTCTAGATACAGCAATTCTTATCCCCAGGAATAAAACTTGAGGTTATTTTTCCTCATCACTGAAACAAGCCCAGCCCTGAGGCAGGAGCTCACAGGCTTCTGTTCTCACTCTGACAAACTCACACCACAGCCTGGGAACACACTGAACAGACAGGCATCTCACAGCAGGGGATTTAAGCCAGACTGGATCCAGCCAAATTCAACAGCAGCTTAGACAGCTTCTGAGGCAAGGGACCACATCTCTATGTACTCTAGGATACTGGCTCCATAAAGATGCAAAGAGCAGATCAGTCACTGAGTCACCAGCAGGATTTCTGGCTGCACACTGGGTAAGTCCTGCTACAGCTCATTCCACACCTGACAGGCCTCCCCACCCTGGGCAGCTCCAACTAGAGACCAGGATACTACTCAGCAGGTGATTGCAAAATGCAATTTTGTAATCCCAACAGCGTCCCTTGTTTCTAGTGATGAGGCAGTTGCAAACAGGAATTGCTGCAGGAGAAGGTCTTGGGCTCTGGCCTCCCTAGGAGAGATGCTGCCTGGATAACACTCAAATCAAACCAGGTGGCTGAAAACACTCACCCTGCTGCAGTACACCTCGAAAATGACTGTCCTTAAACTGCTTTCCTCTAGTCTGAGGAATGACAGGGTGGTAAAAGATGCAGAAGACAGCTAAAGCAAGACAAAAAAGGAGCCTGCTCCTCCATGCCATGCTCCAATGGGACAAGATTCCAATGGAGGGAGTGGAGATAGCAGAAGAAAGAAACCCCTCAGCAAAAGAAGCACCTGATTGAGCAGAGAGATTAATATTGCACCCAGCAGTGGGAAGATGGCAGGGACTGCTCCTGGGAACATGGCATGGCTTGAACCACCTCCCTTTGCTGCCAGCAGCAGCATGCCCGGGTGCAAAACCAGTGGCTCTAATTATCAGCTACTGATGTCAGGCTGTGCTCAAACCATTGGAAACCTGCTCATCAGTAACCTCTTCTGTGGCACCTACAGGAGCAGCAGGCAAACATGCCACGGGAAAGAACATGCCCTGCTAATGAGACAGCCATCAACCACTTGTTATCTCTCTTTGATTACCTCCTTAACTCAGTCAAGAGATAGCACTCTTTATTTCTGTCCTCCCTACTGAATCAGCATCTTCAGTTCCCAGAGCCTTTCCTGCTGCTGGTAGCACACATGCTGGGAGCCAGCTCCACCGCAGCGGAGCAGGACGGGAGGCCAAAATGCTCCCACCCTGCTCCACACTTTCCCACACCCCTTGTGGCTCCTATCTCGGTCTCATCAGCTCCTGCATGTGCTTTTGAACACACCTCCCTACAACGAGCTGTTGGCAGATCTTGTGACCATCAGGTAACAACACACTTCCTACACAATTACTTCATCTTACAACACTCTTAGCCTTTATCTGTCAAGCGGGTAGAGAGGGACCTTTGATTAGTCTTTCTCCAAAGCATGTTTAGCACATTTGTGAAAGGTAAAGTCATAGAAAGCTTCAGAAAATTGACTGCCAAGACAAAAAGGGGGATTTGGTTTGGTCTCTAGTGTGACCCAGAGGAATAAAGCAGATGAGATACTTAGCATGGAAAGTTAAACAATCTCTTGGCTCTGAAAGTCCAACCTTGAAATCAGGATAGCTTGCAAGATCAATGAATTGAACAGGTTTAGCTTTAATAGAGATTTGCAGCACGTGTTAACACTCTCACACACTGATAGTTCACCATTCAGTAGGGTTCCCAGTTTGTAAAGAGAAAGTAAATTCACAACCAGAAGCAGCACTTGCTTTGAACACCCTGCCTTGCTTTGCAAGTTGGATCTCGGGTGACCTGCTCACAAGACCCGGATCTCGAGGGCAACGGTCTCAGAAACAAGCACTCAGGGGTCTACCCCAGGGTCCCAAAGGGGAGAAATGGAAAATAAGTTATGAAGTTATTAGCTCAATGTCCAAGTGGAGAATGGTGACGAGCGGCGTTCCTCAGGGGTCGGTACTGGGACCGGCACTGTTCAACATCTTTGTTGGCGACATGGACAGCGGGATCGAGTGCACCCTCAGCAAGTTTGCCGACG
This sequence comes from Balearica regulorum gibbericeps, assembly GCF_011004875.1. NCBI lineage: Eukaryota > Metazoa > Chordata > Aves > Gruiformes > Gruidae > Balearica > Balearica regulorum. Next base: position 105,595,728 of record NC_046186.1, read on the forward strand.
ACACCACGCTGTGTGGTGTGGTCAACACACTGGAGGGAAGGGATGCCATCCAGAGGGACCTCGACAGGCTGGAGAGGTGGGCCCATGCGAACCACATGAAGTTCAACAAGGCCAAGTGCAAGGTCCTGCACGTGGGTTGGCACAATCCCAAGCACAACAACAGCCTGAGCAGGGAATGGATTAAGAGTAGCCCTGAGGAGAAGGACCTGGGAGTGTTGATTGATGAGAAGCTCAACATGAGCCGGCAGTGTGCGCTTGCAGCCCAGAAAGCCAACTGTGTCCTGGGCTGCATCAAAAGAGGTGTGACCAGCAGGTCGAGGGAGGTGATCCTGCCCCTCTGCTCAGCTCTTGTGAGACCCCACCTGGAGTACTGCGTCCAGCTCTGGGGGCCCCAGTACAGGAGAGACATGGACCTGTTGGAGCGAGTCCAGAGGAGGGCCGCGAAGCTGATCAGAGGGATGGAGCACCTCTCCTATGAGGCCAGGCTGAGAGAGTTGGGATTGTTCAGCCTGGAGAAGAGAAGGCTCTGGGGAGATCTAATTGTGGCTTTACCAGTACCTGAAGGGGCCTACAGGAAAGATGGTGAGGGACTGTTTATGAGGGAGTGTAGGGACAGGACAAGGGGTAATGGGTTTAAGCTGAAGGAGGGTCGATTTACATTAGATGTTAGAAAGAAATTCTTCACTGTGAGGGTGGTGAGGCACTGGAACAGGTTGCCCAGAGAGGTTGTGGATGCCCCATCCCTGGAAGTGTTTAAGATCAGGCTGGATGGGGCTTTGGGCAACGCGGTCTAGTGGAGGGTGTCCCTGCCCATGGCCAGGGGAGTTGGAACTAGATGGTCTTTAAGGTCCCTTCCAACCCAAACCATCTATGATAAGTGATGAATTTTCCAGGACCAAACCTATTTTAGCATACATTGCACACAATGCTGACACTGAGGAGGGAAAAGCAGGTCCTGTCCATCAAAGGCTATCGAATGATTTTCCTGATTTGTGTTTTAACTGTGACCCATCTCAGAGAGGCTGGGAGTGAGTTGCAGCCAGTGGTAAGAGCAGGGGATTGGTGATCAAGCCTCAATGCTGACCTTAAAGTCAGAAATAACCTTTCTGGAGGTTTCTGTGGCAAAGCAGCACAGATGTCTGCTTAAACTCCTTTGCAACTGTGGCCCCCCACCCTTTCATCCTTGGTTCCTTCTAGAAATGAAGGCAAATCTTTTTTTTTTTTTTTCTTTTCTTCTGGCTAGGAGTGTGCGATGCTCAGACAGGGGCTTTCTACTGATACACAGGCACATATTCACAGCGCATAATGTCAGGTACCAGAAAAGGAGGCATCTCCAACACACACGCACATAGGCAGGGCTCCCAGGTGGTCTAATGGTCATACAAGCCTTAACTGAATTTGTGCCCTCAGGCACAAAGATGTCAAATGATCATTCACTAGCTTCAATAAATTCTGCCTGAAAACATCAGCATTTCTCCCCAGCCTATTCCCCAGCAAAGCAATTCCCAGGCTGCCATTTCCCAGCATTGCCTTCAGTGGGACACAACCCTCCTGAGCTCCCCTCCTCCAGCCCAGCTCCAGTCCCCTCCGAGGGAACGGTTCCCCACAAAGGAGAGGTTTGATCCAGGCCATCTCCACTACCACCAGACCCACAGCAAACCCCGCTCACTCGCAACCTTGCGTCGTCCTGCCCCATCATTTCCAAATTCATCACACCGGAAAGCAAAAGCAAGCACTACTCACCACAACGAGCAGAAAGGCTGCTGGGGCTTCTGCAGCGGGGTGCAAGCCCTCCAAACTCCACACTTGTGCGTGCACAAGCACTGCCGCTCAGTCTTACCAAGGCAAGTGCATCAGACCATCTGCTGCCAGTAACTTAGGGCTGTGAGGGCTATTCTTTGGCTTAAATAAGAACCAAACACAAGAACTTACATGGCTGCAAACTTCATCCTGATCTGAGGCAGCGTGTGGCAGCCGAGGCTGAACCAGAGAGGACAGCGAGTCACGTCAGCATAGCAGGCCCTTCCTCCCGCTAGAGATGTTCGCATCGGGCCGCTTAGCACAGGAACAAGAAAACAGTAGTAACAGGGAAGACCCCAGTTTGAACACAGCCCTCCTTTCCCTCATGTTTAGGAGGGCCGTGTCCCACGTAGGCAGCTCACATGCTCCCCTTGCTGAATAAGCCATTTCCCTCACAGGCACCACTTACAGCCACCAACGCAGGCCACGAGCCCTCAGCAGGCAGGCAGCCCTCCCTCAGCCTTGCCGCTGCCTTTGCTTCTCCAGCAAGAGCCACAGAGGTTTTCTAACCTCCTCCCTGCTCTCAAATGACCTGCACCTGCAGTTCATGGAGAGCAGCTGGAAGAGGTGGAGCCCATATGCAAGGGAAGGAGGGCAGGAGACCACCCTCTGCTAAAGGACCTCTGTCCTCCTGGAGCACGAAGGCTCCCAACCAGCCAACGGGGACTTCTCTCTCTGGCCGCTCTCTCCTTAGCCCCAGGAGCAGTCACAGTCCGAAAGGTTTTGCCACCCAGGCAACTGTCGCCGCCAAGGGCATCTTCAGCAAAAGGAATGATATTGATCATAGAAAAGAAAAAAAAAAGAAAAAAAATCAATTCCAGTAGAAAAATAATTTAATAAAGGGATAAGTTTCAAGAAAATATCTGTATAGTAACAACATTTTAAGTAAAATGTCCACAAAAATATACATGTCTAATGTGATTATACATAAGTTTTCCGACAGGTCCCGTTTTAAACTTGGTTCAGTCCATCTGGGTTTTCATCTAGGAAAAACCTTCACTGCTACCAGACTTCCTGGGATATATCAGTTTGCACAACAGAATCATACGAGAAATGTTTTCTATCTCATTTTAGGCTTATACAAATAAACTTTAGAGTTGGTAACAGTCCAGAAGAGATCAGATTATACCATATCTTTAAAAAACAAACAAACAAACAAACAAAGCAGAAGTCAGCCACCTAAGGGACACTGCCGGGCAGAAACATCAGCCCTACAATACACACCACACTTAACACTGACACAGCTGGAAAAGGAGGGGGATGAAGGAAAGATGGGCAAGAGGGAGGGGAAAATCCCAGGAGGAGGATTCCCAGGAATTGTGGAACCCCTAAAGAAGAGGGCTATAGAGAGGCCAGGGGAAAAGCACACAAGAGACCCATGTATTTCTAGAAATTTTATAACGTAGAGGATAAGCTAATTGCAGGAAGATGAAAAGAAACCAGTGGAGAATGTGTATTTCTTATTTTTCCAAATGGCTACTGAGCTGTAGAAATAACAGGTCTGTCCCAAAGAGCCCTCATCAGCTGAATTGGCACTACTGAACAGCTCCAAAACTGATGTAATTCTAGGAGAGAAAAATCCAGTTACAGAAATTGAAGGATGCAAGAATACAGTAGAAAATAAAGAAAATGTGTTCCACCAGCAGAGGACAGGAACAAAACACCAAAGAGATGCCAAACAAGACGTATCGGTTTTGTCAAAGGGAGATGCACACCGCAACAAAAAAAAGAAAAAGAACAGAACAAAAACCCATCCCATAGAAAGAAAATGGAAAATTGCTGAAGAAATAAAAGCACACACATTTTCCAAAAGATTTTTTGTTTTATAATCAAATTTTTTTTTACATAGACAACTGAAACACACCAATATTTTGTGCGAAAAATATTTTTAAATAAACTTTGCTCGTTCTTGATTTTTGTACATTCTGATATACATATGTAACAAGGTTTATGGCACTGTAACCAGGATCAAAATCATATAAAGGAACAAAATAATTGCTCTCATTTATCCTTTCTGAACCAAGCCGGCTGCCGTTGCACTATTAGACTTTAAAAATTATTATTATTATGGGGCAGCCAACTCTAACTGGTTTGAACACTCAAAACAAACCCCAAATTATTATTGCACAAGAAGCCAGTGAAGGCATATGGCATAGAATGATCAAAGTCCCTTACTGTTAAAACCTTACACCCCAAAAATAGAAAAATAGAACTGGAACATGAAACACGCCAAATAAACTTTTTTTTTTTCTTCTTCTTCTTTTCTTTGAGTCAGGAGTGTGAAAAGTGCCTTGCAGCCTTTTTAAGCTGCTCCGATCTCCTTTGCACCGGTGAGCATTTAGCTAGGTTATCTTTAGCAAAGCCTTTGCAGAACAAAGGCCCTTATGTCTCAGGGAGGTTTTTTTTCCGGCTTTGTTTTGGCTGTTTGTGTTTCATCTTCAACTTAGGTTTCTTCAGTCTATGAACCTGCACAGACTACTTAGCCATAAACTCTACAAGTAGCTGGAAAGGAGGGAAAAAATAAAAAGAAAAACCCAATATTTCTTCTTGATTTTAAGAAGTACTCCTTTTGCTCTGAAGCCTTCATACTCTGCCAGTGTCTGGAAAAGAAATCACAACAGCATCCCAAACATGGCGAAGTTCTTCGATCTCTTTAAAAAAAACCCTTTCCTTACCAAAAAAAAAAAAAAAAAAAAAAAAAAAAAGGTTTCTATTCACAAAAAGTTTTGCCACAAAAAGCCCCCTTGAAAGCTAAAAAGAAAAACCCACAACCCACCCATCACTGCCCCAAACCAGGTGAAGAACAGGTTAATCCCTCCTTTGACCTCCTCCTTGCAGCTTCGCCATCACACAACAGTCTCTACGCCAATCAGCTTTGGTGTGAGGATTCGCGGTGTGACACCGTTGTTTAGATCTTCTTCGAACTCCAGCAACTGCCCCATAAAGTTAAGGTTAGGTGAAATGATTGGTCGTTTGCCTTTTACGAATTTATAGGCATCCGTCATGGTCATGCGCGTGTGCTTCATTAAGTACGCGATAACTATGGTGGCAGATCGGGAGACACCAGCCTGGCAGTGGATGAGGAGGCCTTTCCCACACTGATGAGCTTCCTCTGGAAACAAGACAGACAGAAGAAAGTAAGATTTTTGCCAGTGTTTAAATTAGAAAAAGCTCTGTGCAATTAAGAGTAACTTAATGTGAAAAGTCCTTTTATTGGATTACAGGCACAGCAGTGTCTCCTCCCGTTCCCCTCCAGCTCATCTTCCTTCAGGGTTTCATGTGAATGTGAAACGCACAGGCCCGTCTAACACTGAAAATCCTCACGTTCACCATTATCTCTATTAAATGAGCTGCACATTGAGAGACACTGCTGCGCTGCTCATGTGCACTGGCAGGGAGCATTTATTTAGGAGGTCAAAACCCATGATGAGGCAGCTCGGGCTCCATCTCCACCTCTGTCGCAACGCTGCTGCATTACGTTGGCATCTCAACCTCCACATCTCTCAAAGCAGGACACCCCCTTTTCAAAAAAACAGGTATTTTCAGCTTCAATTCGTAACAACACATCTATTTTGAAGCCCTGTTTTTTGAAGCTATTACAAAGCTACTTTTGAAATGAGCTTCAACAGGGCACTCTGCTGCTTTGTCTCTGCAAAAGCAGGAGCTGGATCCGGTTTATACGTCAGCAGGACTTCACCAGTAAGTGACCTCAAATTCCGACTCCTCACTTCCTGCATATCAAGCGCTGTGTTTTGACTTTGTCACCTTCAGAGGTGTGGAAAAAAGGGATTTGCCACCCTGCCTCTTTGCAATTCAAGCACAGAATCACATTCTGCTGACCACTACCTCTCCAGAGCTTCTCCCTGGGAGCTGTGGGGAAAGGATGAGGTAGGTAGGGAGGAAAATGACAGCACACACATACTCTCCACCAAGCTACACCACTTAGAGAGATGCAACCTGGGCAGGATTTAGGGAGAACAGAGCCCCTGGAACCACATGTTAATAGGACACAAGAAAGAGGAGAGTCACTACCATAACACCCTTATCTCCCACAGCTTGCTTTTAAAAAGAAGAGATAAAGTTTTGAAGATGTGACACTTAAATCTATTTATTTTGTTTTAATCCATAGGAGGAGCACGAATTTAGTTTGCAAGTTTTGGCATGAATCCAACCCCACCAAGAGTATGGTTCATCCTACCCTACATGTTCAACCTGTATTGTGAAAGCATAAATGAAGCCGACTTCCCTCTAGACATATTTGCCAGTTAGTATTTCAGAAAGCTGAAACTCTTCAATGCATTTTGACACTTTCCCAGAGAGTTTTTGATGATTTCACTTCCTATGGCTTTAGTCTTAGCTAAACCTGGGTTAGGTTGTGGTTTTTTTTCATGACATATTTAAAGAAACATAGGCCAATGATCTGCTGTTTAAATATTTCCAAGTTCTCTCAAATGCAATTTAAAGTTTACCCTGAGGAAGGGAAAGCTTTGACTAGTTACTTCCCCAGCTGGCTAAATTTGCTATGGAGAAAAACTCTCAGTGGAGAAATATTTGTTTATTGAAAACAAAGACAGACCCTCAAGCTGCAATTATTAAAAAGGAAAGTAAAATGGGTTTTGAAACACTTTCTGAACCTTCTCAGAGAAAGGCTGCTTTCTCTGCCCTTGGTAAGGTCATAAGCCAAACACTATCTTTTAGTGGTTTTGAGAGCTCTAATCCTGCAGTTTGTAGGGACGCTGGGTGCAGAAGTCTCCCTCCCACCCCCAAAGGGCCTCAGAGTTTGCAGTTTCTTTATGTAAGCTTAGCCTATTGCATCTCGCCATCTTATTGAATTCAAAGTTTAAGGTTTTACTGGATTTCTTGTCCCAGCTTTTCTTCCTAGAGGATCAAAGCAAGGTCCCTTCTCCCCTGCCCTCAGAGAGGGCTTTCCTCTCTGAGGAAAAACTTCTTCACTGTGAGGGTGACCGAGCACTGGAACAGGCTGCCCAGAGAGGTTGTGGAGCCTCCTTCTCTGGAGATACTCAAAACCTGCCTGGACACGATCCTGTGCAACCTGCTTTAGCAGGGGGGTTGGACTAGATGATCTCCAGGGGTCCCTGCCAACCCCTGCCATTCTGTGATTCCTTTAACTGAAGAAGGGGCGTTCACCTTCTCATGCACATAGCAGTTCAGGGAGCTGACAGCACTACTGGTAGAGCCAGGGTTGGGTTAGGAATACAAGGTAAAACTTGGTTTTAAGTAGAGATCCTTTGGTCCTCTACAGTGTAGTGGACAAGCCCAAAGGCCCCTGGTAGAAGCTCTCAGTGGTAAAACTCAAGCTTTCGTGCTGCACAGTCCATCTGAACTGCAGTGTAAGCAGTGATTTGCCTATTCACCTTCACTAAAGTAGCATGGCTACAGACTGTCTAAATCAGCACACAATGACCCCCTGCCAACTGAAACACAGCCGGACTAGGCCAACGAGCTGTCTGCTTCAGAGCAGCGATCCCCTGCACAGCCATACGGCAGGAGCAGATGGGTTCAGAAGAACATGCTGAGCTTGGACCTCCTGCACTAGGACACAGTCCCACACCTGGGGCCCAATTCTTGCTGAGCCCAAGAGCACCTCAGAGCCAGCACAAGCAGACTTGAACTCCAGGAGTTACACACCCACACCCTGACTCAAGGGCCATAAACATTGATGGTTTGAGGGCAGGGAAGAAGACGGCTCTGCACCCATTTCATGGGGTCAGCTAAGGACCTAAGCTGTGATGCAGCACAGAAACACACTTCCTTTGTCTAGTCCTCCACCATCAAGCCTGAAGTAGTGGTGAAGAGATTACCCCAGCCTCAGCACAAGAAAATAAAGTTGCTTTCTGAGATATGCTGGGGGAACCACTGATACACCTCTCACGACATGTACTTGTGCTGGGGAAGCACAAGTGGACATTCACTATGCTGCAAAGGTGTGCCTAAAGACATAGAGGGGCAAGGGAAGGTCCTCAAAAAGCTTTCAGTATCACGTGCTGATGTCCTCACTGACCAGCCTTGATTAAAGAGGCCATCTGGCTTTACCCTAGATGACCAGAGCTGAACGCACCCCTAAACTCAGTTGAGGGTTGTGCTGCGTGGATCAGAGCAAAGTTCAGAGCAACGTGGGTAATGTTGCTGGCTCATTTCTTCAGCGACCTCCCCAACAAGCTGCATGTCTGTGGTAAACTCCCTCATGCAGCCTATAGGGTTTAGAGGCTTATTAATACAAGTTTTCAGCACAATCCACTCATTCACACATACACTCTGAAGTTCTAAATCTTACGGTAGAACAAGTGAAGTGTGAAAGTTTGTCAGTTTTCTCAAGAAATTAAGTTAGGAAAGACTCAGCTATCATTAAGAATAGTTACTATGAAAAATTGGCTGGAAGCCACTATGGCAACTAGGAACGCGAAGTAATCAAAAAGAGGGGATAGCAAATGTCTCAGTTTTCTGGGGTTTCCTAAATTTGGAAGCCTGGAGGTAGGCATCACTATCAAGAGGTAAAAACTGTACCCCCAAGCTACCTAACTGGATGTGCCAGAGATGAGAATGAACAGAAACATGAGGTGCTCAGCAATTATGACAACCTAAACAAAAGTAAATATGGCCTTACGCAGCCTCCAGGGTAGTTAGTGAAGCATAAAATTCACTCTAGATTCTTAGAACAGGTAAAAAACCAGGAGTATTTCCAGACAAAAGTAATTACCAATGAACTCAAAAGCCTCTTCAAAATACTGCCTGAGATTCTGCTTGTTGCTGTCGGTGGCTGGGAGCCGCTTGTAGTTGAACATGCCTTTCTCATAATGGTACAGGGGCAGGTGGGTGGTCACGTTGATTACGTAGCCTATGTTCATCCTCTGCATTTTCTCCAAGTCCTGAGCATCATGCTCGTTTCCAAGGAAAAGGAAGGGCAGGATGGGGGTGAGCTCAGCATTCTCGATGTCCGGTGTGGTGGGGATGGACTGAGGTAGCGTGGGGGGCACGGCTGCCGCACCGCCGCCGCCCCCTCCTCCCCCCTCCGGGCACTCTTGCAGCTGGAGGGAGTTATCGCAGAGGTTTTCGTGGTTCTGCCTGAAACTGCTGAGTCCTCCTGGGAAGAGAGACCAAGCGGATATTTTGGTTAGACACCTCGAGGTCAGCTTTGGACCCACATTTTGTCAGAGCACATGCTGGGGCCACCAGGACTGGAGCTGGCTCTATTGTTCCCACCACCACTCTGTCATGGTGACCGATGCTGGGCACAGCAAGGGTGGCATGAATCAGCAGCACGTATTGTCCTCCCCTCTGCGAGGCTGATGGTGCCAAGGAGCAGGCTCACAGACAAACGCACCTCTGTGCGACATCAGTGTGCTGGGGCTGCCTCACCTATGAGCCTGCGACAGGAGGGAAGGGGGGCTGGGGGGGAACCCACAAAAACAAACCACCAAAAGGCATTTTTCCAAGAAGGAAAACATGGCCAAAACTACAAGGAAATGGGTTAGCAGCACATCAAAGCGAGCCAGCTGGGACGGTCTTTTAGCTTTACCTGTCCACAGCAGATTTGCCTGCCGGGAGCAGCCTTGCAGGGCATGCCCCCATCCAACACCCCCGAGGAGGGGCAGGTGCAGCTCATGCTGGCATCACTCTGGGGAGCAGTACGTATGCTTTTGTGTGGCTGAACAAAAGAAAACCGCTCCTCACAACCTAACAGCGACTGAGGTGCTCACTTCACATGTGGCAAACAGCTCTCCTTTTTCTGCCCCCATTGCCTGAAAATATCTAGCAAGAGTTATTTTTAGGACATTAATGTGGATTGGGAAATGGGTCTGAGGGGGGGGAGGGAGAAGCCACTTTTTTGGCTTGTGCCTCCCCTGGCTCTATTGCACATCTTGCTGGCTTTTTCAAGCAGCATTTCCCCCCCTTTTTTTTTTTTTTCAGGAGGGCGGCTCCACAGAACTGGAGCAAGAAAAGCAGACCTTTCTACACCTCATTCGGCAATTACATCAGCCCCAGGCTCCCCACCTGCCTGGTTTCCATAGCGATTACACAAAGCACACAATGACATCAGCTGGCATGACATCAGCTCTTTGAGTGCAAACAATACAAGAAGAACTACTTTGTGTAAGGCCTTTGGTAGGAGGCGGCGTTCCTGGGAGCCGCTGATGTAATGCTAACAGGTGGCTCCTCCAAAAGAAAAAGGCGGAAAGAAAGAAAATGCAATGATATATTCCCCCCCGCCTCGCCCGCAAAAGCGCACATTTATGTTGTACCAGGATACTTGGAGTCATGCACCGCATTGCGATGGGCCAAGCATTCAGACTCAACTGCACTTTGTTAAATGCAAGCCAAAAAAAAAAACCCAAACCAGGAAGGGGGAGAGCTATGCTGAAGTTACTAGAAAGAGCTACACTGGCCAAAATAAATGCTGAATGTCACCATACCAATAATGTTATTCTTAATAAAAGAAAAAAAAAAAGAGGTTCTTTGTTTTTTCCATGCTTTTTTGCAGTGATCTAGCAAAGAAAGATTTTAAAGCAAAACACACTGTCTCATAGGCTCTGGATTAGACACAAAGGGCTTAGAGGCCTACGTCTCGCGTGCTACAACTCCAAGTGTCCACACGCCTGCCCATAGGGTGGGACCCACCCAGGGACCACCTTGGTGCCCTACACAGTACTCGATGGGCATGAGGCACCCAGACTAGGTTACAACCGAGTCCCTCTAATGCAAGTGCTCTTTTGATGACCGGACTTCTGTCCTTCACATGCTGCTAATAACTCATTTTCCCAGAAATCCTTGAATTGCCCGCAAAACACAGAGTATTTCCCCCGCCTCAAAAGTATGCTTGTCTTCAGCTGTTTCTGCTGTTTACAGGACTCAGAGCAAACAGATCTGCCTTAAAAATCTCTACTTGCCAAGTCATTACAACAGGGGAGCAGGATAGAAGGAAAAGCGAGGACAAAAATCTGAGCTTGGCTGCCAACTACACCACCTGGCCTTGACAGGGTTTGGAGAGTCTTCTCAATCCACTCAAGAAAACAAACAGGACTACAGTCCCCAAGCTGAAGATGTTTGAAGTCTCATCCAAACCGACAGCCCCGGCCTTGAGTCTAGGCTAAAAGCTAAGCCCTAACCCACATTCCCATCCTTCTGTAGAGGCAAGTAATCCATTCAGCTTAAGTATTGCTGTTTAAACGGTAACCAGACCACACTGAGATTCCCAAGAAAATCCCTGATAAATAAGTTGTTTTAGTGACTCCAGAGCCAACACTCATTTTCCACCTCTCCTGTAGCCTTCTGGGAGTAAGCAGCCATAGGTGGAGGTAGGATCCCATTGCTTCATCACTCAGGCACAGACACACTGATGGTGTGGCAGATACCATCTTGCTTCACCACCTGCCTTGTAAAATACAGCAGAGCTAGAGAATCTAGAGCAAGCTCTTTCCTCACCACCTATGTCCTCCTTTCAGCACCTCTGCTTTCCCTGTTGGCCAGAAGACACTATTATTCCTGTAACCAACTCTTCCTCAGTGCAAGCTTTGGTCCAGCAGGTGGAAACAGGGAGGAGAGGACAAGAGACCATTACATTGTACAGAACTCCTCTGCTATCACTGTACCCAGAAGAGATCAAGGTTGTGCAAGGCAATCTCCACCACTCCAGCAGGAGCATTGGGCCAAAGGATGGGAAGGCAGCCCCCAAATACACCATGTGAAAGATGCCCAAACAAGCAGAATAGCCAGACATACAACAGCTTCACCCACTATTTCTTTCCTCACATTCACCAGTGAAGAGGTCACCTTTCCTAATGTCAGTCCACACACCCCCTTCTCCTTGTTCTCCTCCCTCAAGTGGGCAGGGAGTTAAAGTCAGTTCAAGCAATATTTAAAGTACCATACCCAAGCAACTCTCATAGTAAGCGTCCCTGAAACAACATGTTAGTGGGGAGAGGATTACTAACCTGAACTGGCTCTGACATGTGAGCAAGGGAGGATTGGACAAGAACACTAGTACCCAGAAAGGATGCAGCAAGATGCAGCCACAGAGAGAAGCTGAGCTCCAAAGCTAACAGTAGGAGCTTAGCTTGGATCTGTACTGACATACGAGTCATGCAGGTCCAAAACAGGATCCAGGTACTGCACTCACCACACACAATCCTTGCTCCTAGCTGATTTATGAGGCACTAGTGTAATTTAAGTGGAGTTCCTGCATGCATGATGCTCAGGTTTTTCTAAGGCTTATGAGACTACTTCCTGAAAGGTCCAAGCAAAGTTCATTATGACCAGTCAGAAAGAGTCTAAGAGGGATGGACTTTCCACATGAAGGTAAATACAGTGTGCAAGGTATTCAAGTGCACCTGTATTCCTTTGTCAAGCAGCTGCTATTTCAGCATTTAGTCTTTGTGCAGTGGGGGAGAGGAGGTGGGAGAGAAGAGGCTGTACCCAGACAGAAAGCCCAACACATAGCTACCACAAGTCTGGTCTAAGAGTTGATTCATTAAACTCGGCAAGGACCAAGACATATCACTGCTACTGACAGCAACTCCAGATCGTGAGGAAGCTCAAGGCATGGATGCAGAGACTTCACTCGTGGTTCTAACAGAAGCTGTTTTGTGATCAAAGCTGCTCAAGCCTTCCCGAACCTGGGGCATGAAGGAAGCGTTACAGAGGGCAGCAACAGGGCGCTTAGAGAAGCGGCACAACTGGCAGAAGCTACTCACCAGCACAGAAGTAAGCTGCATTTTAAAAGCAGCTTTTCAGCTGCTATTTGCAAAACACAAAAAGCCTTCATCACGTACAGGCAGCCTAAGCAGAGAGGCAAGACAATATATCCACCAGCAAAGACCATTAGCATGCACAGCACTGCAGTCTGAACAGCAGCCATGAAGCCCAGACTCAGCTTTGTAGCCACCTTCAGTGACAAACCAAAATGCCAGCAGCTAGAAAAGCCACCAATGTTCACTTCTACCGAATGCCATGCTTGTAACCGTCTCTTCTAGCTTTAAACGTATCAGATATCTTTAATAACCAAAATACAGCAAAAAGCCCAAACCACCCAGCCAGTGTGATGCAGCCCACGCACGGATGTGGAGAACATACCAAGTGCTTTTGTGTGCACTCTGCTCCAGAACAGCTGCCGGGCAGGCTTTCAGGGGGGACTGAACCTACCCAAATCCAAATGAAGATGGACATGCAAGGACGCCTAGCACACTGGGGAACCCAAGGTATTTCTTCCGTAAGAAAATGAATCAATGAAGCAGAACCCTTCATAGCAGGTGGCCTTGCCTGCTGTCTAGTGGAACACAACAGAAGACCAAAGGCTATTGCTTGCCACTGATGCAAAAGCCAGATTTTTTGCAGTTATCACTGCATGGTATCTTCCAGCATCCTGCCCTGCCCGAACAATTTGTGAGCGACAGACTTTGGATTGTCCAAGATCTCAAAACTTTTAGGAAGTCTCAAGTCAGCACCATAAGCTATTCATACTTGTTTGTTCAAGTTCTTTGCAGCCATCTGCCCATAAACATCTGACTTAATGCTCCTCAAAATCCCCTGCTGAGCAGCGCCTGGGCAGCAGCTGCACACAGATTTCCCAGCTCCAAAGCCACCCAGGAGCCTGGGGCTTGCACCAGCACTACAAGGCCAGGTGAGCAGCTGGACAGGAGCCAGAGCAGCTCTGAACAAATTAAAAAAAAAAAAAAAAGACAAGCAGCATGGTGCTTGCATAACAGCCCTGCCAAACATGGCATCTGTCATTTACCATCAGAAGAGGGCAAATACAATGCAAATGAGGGACAAAAGTTATGTTAGAAGCTCGGCAACCAGCTTTTACAAGGGACCATGACCTTGCATAGAAACAATCTTCAAAGCAAGCAAGAAAAACAAGCCTTACCTGCATACATTTTATACAAGTGATTTTTTTTTTTTTTTTTTTTTTAGAGAAGATTGAGAATTAAAGTACAAGTAGCACAGTAACACCTGCCCCCCTTCCCTATGTCTTCTTTGACACCTCTTTCAACCATCACTGCTGTCCTATGGCTGCGTGACTATATACAAAATAGGATGTGGCGTTACAATATGTTACAGCAGATTTACAATATGTTTCCTATCTGGAAACAGGCATTTACCTCACAGTAAAAGAAGCAAGTGACCTCGTTCCCCCTGTAGCGAGAGACCTTAGAGAGGCAATTACCGTGAAATACCCTCACCATAAAGCAATACCTTTGCATTACCTCATCGGCATGGCCATACTTTGTTCTGAGCGTGGCAGGTACTGGGTGTTCCCGCTACGATTACAAACAGGAACATATTTTTATACATGACAGACTGCAGATGCAGAATCCACATTTAGACAGAACACGTGGTCCCGGGAGACAAACAGACCTTTTAAACAGCTTTCAAAGCTGTCCAGGCAGATTTCTGGATCCGCTCATCCTCGATTACAATACCACAAAGCCATCTCAAAAAATAAAACCAACACACACACGCACATGCATGACAAGAGCGCATCCCAGGACGCTGTGAAGTATCAGCAGAAGAGATGTTTGGTCTGTAACCTCCCCTACTCTTGAGTTGCTGGGCTCTTCTGGGGGGAGCAGCAGAGAATTCAGCGATACTGGGGTTCTGGCCACCAAAAGCTTGACTTGCTCAGGAACAAAGCCAAGTTTTAAAACATCCACTCAGCATGTGCCCTGTCAGTACCAACACAGCAAACTGAGCCCCTGCAGCTGTGTGTGAGTGTGTTTAAGGTCTAAATGTTACAGCTATCACCTGGGGGGCAGGACGGAGATACTCGGACAATTGGTGTATATCTGTTTAAGATGACGCTTTGTGCAAGTACAGCCTGTTCCTTTAAACCTGTGACCTCATTTATTTACATTACTGCAGAAAAGCACTGCCAGAAGCAACAGCTGATGACAGTCTCATGTATTTTTCCACCAATACAACAATTAAACTGCTCCTGTGTTATTAATGAACAGATGACTTTGTGTCAAGTTGATTCAAAGTGCAGGATGCCTCAAGGTTAAGCAAACATGGTGCCAACATGTAAAAATAGAGGCCAGGTACTGCCAGCTGCTTCACCCACCTGGTGCTGCACCCCTTCCCCACCCAGGCAGGTGGGGTCAGGGCCCCAGGGTCACCCCCGTGCCGTGCCACCAGTGGTGCCAGGAGGTCCTGCTGCAGGGTGGCATGCTGGTGCTGAGCCACCACTGCTTTACTGCCGGCATTTGGGCTGCTCCTGTACCAGAGCAGGTCGTGACGTAGCCTGTAGCACCACGCTCAAGCAAGATGCACTTACCTTTGAGCATCGTGCTTGCTTTTCTTTTTTTGCTTCCTGTCACATCTTCCTCCCCCTTGGCTCAGGCTACAGTCCCCACTGGCTTCAGCAGGTAGGGAGCATCACTTTCGTCGTGCTGACCTTCACATGACAGGTTTACAGAGGGCCAAAGCTAGCTGAGCTTATTTGGAGACAGTGGCTTGTCCCCAGGTTACAGGTCTATGGTAGGAGTGCTTTCCCACACAGAGGGAACCAGTGAGCACGGAGGCACTCCGAAGACACCACCACCACTCCCCATCCAACACAGGTTCGCTTTTAGCAGCGAATCCATCACAGCTTGCTTGCTTGCTTCCACCAAGGAAAAAAGGAGCTGTAGAGGTTGAAGCAGAATTCAGCCAGTATAGGCCAAATCCACTCCTAGGATGTGGACAACCACCCAGAACATCTCTTCATGCTACCAACCAACACAGCCATGTCTGTAGAAGTTCATGGCTACACACAATGGATCTTGTAGTTGGGCCATAACCAAACTGAAAGCCTACTATATCTCCAATGCCACCAGGTGACATGGAAAGAGTAGAAGTAGGAGAAAAGCACCTAACTCTCCATATTTCTTCTGCAGTACTCCCTTACTCTCAAGCAGGGGTAGGTCTACTGGGTACCCAAGGCACTAGCAGGGAGGGCATGGAGGCACTGGGGGTACACCCATAGAGCATGAGAGGCAAAAACCACCTTGCAGCAGAAGATCTAGCCATCACACTTTCCCCATAGCTGTTGCTGGCACCATTTTACCCATAGCAAAAACGGTTCACAGCGCATAGTGGGGATCATTCTCTGTTCATCCTGAGGTACTGAAAGGAGGCATGCCCAAATTCCCTAAACACAAGACAGCCACTTTCCCTACCCAAGCAGGGCTCCGCTCGCTGTGGCAAGGAACTGTGCTTCCCACACCTCTTCTAGAGCAACAGGGCTAATCCAAGCAAGTTATCATAGGAGTGTTCCTACTCTCCAGGAAAGACATCCTTCTCCTCACCACAGCTGCTGCTGGGCAGCACCCACAGCTTGCCCTCACTGCTGTAGAAAGCTTGACATGGTTGAAAATACTGTATTTGGCCCACAGAGCAGGAAGCTGAGATGAGGAGGACAACTCCCTTCTGTCAAAAGGGGTGGGGATCTATCAAACCGCACTCACCCAGGTGACACTAAGAATTGCTCCTTTGATTTCAAGGAAATTGTGGTTTGTTTGGGTCATGTCATCATCCCCACCCCCCATTTGATTGTTTTTAAAACACTGGAGGGAGGTTTACATGAGGTCAAGCCCACAACAGAGTGGAGCCCATCCTTCTGCAATGCAAGCAGACCACAGCGACATCAGGACCGCTTTACATATTACCATTCCTGCTGTTAAGGAAGGGAGGGAATAAAAAAAATCCATCCTTTTACAACATGAGGTAAACGTGTATACTTATCAACCCATGCTGCCTCCCGCTTTCCAAAAACAAAGGCATAATTGAAGGTTTTTCTACTTCTAGTGCTACTAGAAAGTAGAATAGGTCTGACTTTTTGGCCCCGCAAGCATATTTCTCACCTGCCCACAGGAGGTTCAAAAGACCCATCGCAGGGTTTCTTTCCCTGTCACCCACATGGCATTCAGCATCAGCCTTGCCAGAAAAGATTAAACTTTAAACAAACATAAAGTAAAAGTAAACATAGTTCACAAAGAACAGCTTCCACCTTGATACACTCAATCTAATCTAGTCTCTCCCTCTAATCGAGGTGCTAACAGCACTTCAAAAAGAAGCAAAACCCTGCATTCCAGAGAACTTGCAAGGTCAGGTTTTTTCCATGTGGGAACTACCCCGGGAGGTCGGTTTGTACACAAGTTCTGGCCTGGAAGAGTTACAAGCACATCCTCGACACAAGAGCTTTGAGGTCCCTTTAGAAGCCAAGAGTGCAATGCCAGATAAAGAGGAAAGGTTTCCCCTCAGCATCGAGATACACACACGTTTGCATGTTATTTCCAATTTCATCTTGCTACAGCTCACACCCCTCACCACAGCACATCCTCTCCCACTGGCCTTTGCAGTCCCAGGTCTCACCTACTTTTATTTTGTGCTTTGACACCAGGCACAGCACGGCTGGCTGTCCTAGGGACAGGTCCCAGAGAGGCAGCAGAGAGGTCACCGACAGCCCCTTCTCCTGCCTGGCTGTGCCAGAGGCGCTGGCTCTGCCCAGCTCTACTCCCAGATCTTCCTGCCTTGCCACCACCTTCTCTCAACCATGTTGTCACCCCTGATGCCTACCACACCTCAACATGACTTGCTTCTTTCGACCATTAGCTCTCACCTCTTTGCCTTTCTTCTTCTGAGGACCACTAGATCATCCAAATTCCAATTTCCAATTATAAACAAACAATGATTATTTATTTTTTAGCCTGCCACTGGGGAACCTTCCTTGGCATTTCAGGGGTGGGTTTTTTTGGTGGTTCCCCCCCTGCTCCCTTAAACTTAGTTTTTCCTCCTCAGACCCTAAGTTTTGAGCCCAGGCCACCCATGCAAGTCACAGACCTCCCTTCCCTGCCTTACTCACCAACTCTTCCAAGACATGCCACTAACACTTCTGGACACTACTCACCACTTGTCCAGAAGCCACTATGAATACTTCCAGACCACATCTTTGAATTCAAGACAGTGGTTCCAGCTTTGTAACTGGAAATCCCCTTATGCCAAGTGAGTGCGGAGCCTGCCCATTTGAAAGAATAATAATAATTAAAAAAAAAAAAAAAAAAAAGAGTACCCACAGAAAAATAATCCACAGGACAGCATCCTTCAAAGCACTGAGTTATCCTCAGGGAGCAGTCAGGAAGGTGAAAGAGGAGAAGGTCTGCTCTCAATTTTGGTACAAAGATTAAGCTATACAAGAATATAATCAGGAACAAGACAAGAAATCCCACATCCCAAACACACTACAGTGACAATTCTGCAGCGACAGACAAGGACTGGACTTACCGTCCCTGGAGGGCAAGCGTTTATAGCAGAAACTCAAAATTAGACACATTACAACTTCTCATAGCAAAAGTATGCATTCCTGTGGGGATGTAGGCTAACATGAAGTCCAATTAAATAATCACTGGAAATGTCAGCGTAAACCCTGAAGGAATACATACTTCTACTGTGAAATGCTCCCACTGGAAATCATATTAACAAAAAGGTCATCAAGAAATGCTAAAGCTACGTACAAAGGAGGCAGGGGAAGTGAGGAGGGAAGGAACAGAAACTATTTTAATGCAATAAAGATACCACAAATGGTTTTATATTGACAGAGAGCTATCAGTCTGTTTTCACAGACGGGTTAGAGCAGACCAGATTTGCCCAAAGTGCCAGGTTTTGTTTGCTTTGTTTTTTAAACCTATTACCAAGTCTCTCCCTGCCCATCACCACGTGCATCCCTCAAGGAACTGGCCTGGAAACAGCCGGCGTGATCAAACACGAGTGCAACGCAAAGGGCTTTGGCTCAGCACGCCTGAAGAGTGGAAGGGTCCCGGCACGGTGTCAGACATCTGTAATCCTGGATGCATAGCAGCAGACATTTCTGTTTAATTCGCATGTTTTAGCGAACACTGACATTTTCATGGTTCAGCCATCCATTTATTCACTTTACCCTTTTAAGGGCAACCTCTTCAGGACAACTTCTTTCTAACGACGGAGCAGGCTGCTTTGTTTCTCCCAAGGATGAGTACAGGCTCTTTTCTAGTCCAAGCCACTGCTCCTCCACATCAGAAATACCAGCAACATTTGCACTAATATGAAAGGAAAAACGGGTGCTGATATACCATGCCAGTGTTTGAATGCCATCCATTCCTGCTGGATCTAAATGCTATTTAAAGTGAAGAGTTTCTATCCTTTTAGCTAGAAATAATATATCGGGCTCTGATTTGACACTTTCCAGCAAGTTATTTCAAAGCACATGAAAAAAAACTCAGAGAAAATAAAGGGTGCTGTCTTGACATAGCCACACTATCCAAAAATGAAAGCAGCAAACTACTGAACTAGCATGGTGCAAGCCAGCCCCCACACTGATACAAACTTCAGCACCAGCCCTGCCACCACTTAAATCCCAATCCTAATGGTCAGGGAGGCAAGGCTAGACCCTAAAAACCCCAAAGTGCAAGAGAAAGTTGGCCCAGTTTGTATCCATATACTTCAGAGTCACAGGAAGAAAAAAAAAAAAAAAACAAAACCCACCAAAACCCAAACACCACACCAAGATATTTACAGAATCGAGAGCTAAACATCAAACATAGAAACTCTTCAGTCACATCAAAACCAACGCGGGTCTCCTGGTCTCCACAGGTGAGTTAACACTAACACTTCCCAGGAAGCCTAAGCACTGTGTTATCCCTCAAAAGAGATGTCATTCTGCCTTACAGGACTAACACAAACACCTATGAACCTAAGATTAACCTCAGGTTAAATGATCACATTAAGTGGTTTTGTACCTAAACTATGCCAGCAAATTTTAAGCAGCAGCAAAAGGCTTATTCTTACTTTCCACCAACTGAACAGACTCCCATTATCTTAACAGAGATTAGAGTCCATCACCAACACAGTATAGGTCAACTGCTCTAACAACAGCTTTTGCTTTAAAGCACTACTGGTCAAATGCTTACGTTAGGGCTTAATATCACACTTTGGCACAATAAACTGAAGACAACCAATTTGACTGATAGGACAGAAGCTTGCAAGTTATCTTCTATTTTCCAAATGTCTTTAAACCACTGTAAAAAGAAAGATACATTTGTGATAATTCATGTGTGGACAAGGAGTACCATTTTCTGTTCTTTTTATTACCTTTAATTAAAAGCTGTTCTTCTCTGTTGCAATGAATCAAGTTGGAATTAACCCAGGCACACTGTAGACTCTTTAAAGCTAGAGCATAGTAAAAGAGTTGGAACCAACATGTTCACATTACTTTTTTTTTTTTTTTTTTAATCAAAGCCATTATCTTTGAAACAGAGTAATGCATACATGCAAAGCAGCATCTAATCCTAGTAGGAGCAGTGGGTCCCAAGCCCTCCCACTGAATGCATTCATGTCTCCCCAGCAGAAGGTGATGACAGATTTATAGTCACCAACTGGGTCTGCTAACCCCAGACTCCTCTGGTGGGAACAGCCCGGTGCAGGGACACACGAGCTGGCTGGACCCCAGCCAAGGGAGCTGTGGGTGCTGTTGAGCTAGACAAGCCTAGCGTTGCCTCAAACAGCCAACAGTCGGAGGCTCATTCCCTCAGGACAAGAGGGACTAGGTGGCACGTGGATCTACAAGGTCCCAGTTGCTCCCCACAGACTCACTGCCTGAGGTCTCTCCACACACAATCCTCTAGAAGTCACAAGGTGTTCTTAGGGAGACCACTAAGAATAAGCACCAGGAGATCATAAGCTTGTGCCCCTTCTGGATCTTGGTCTCTTCACTGGAAGTGGAGCTTTCCTTTAGGAAGGCAGTAACCTGCTCTCCCAAGCAGAGAAAGACATGAAAATGAACCTTGAATTTGTAAAAGAACAAAAATCCCCTATAGGCAAACCAGAGCCTACAGTTTATCACTTTTAGCAAAAACGCACTGTTAAGGGAGGAGGGGCAGGGGGTGCTTAGAAGCCTGTCTCCAACATCCTGCAACAGGCAGCTGTGTTGAAGGGCACCACCACGATGGTGGATGATCCTGGGTCAGCCACACTTAACACTGATGGCAACGAGACAGGCGAGCTCAATGTTATAAATGGTGGAGAGGACAGAAAAAGAAAACCCAGACAGATTGAAGTGATTTGTCCAAGGCCTCACAGAAAGCCTGTTATGTGAGCTTAGTCACAGAGTGGGACAATGACCATTGCACAGCCCTGGCCAGAGTGCTCCTGGCCCCAAGACTGCCCTGCTATCCAGGCACAGAGTTATCCCTCTTGCCGTATCACCCCCTTTCTGCACCACACAGAAGAGACACTTACTTCTATCTCCCCCTCCTCTCCTTCAGGCCCTAAAATGCTGCTGGACAGGTCCAGAACCAAGTCAGATACCACCTTCTGGAGGCACACACACTCCCAAGGAACCAACATCTTTCAGAGCAGGGTAGGACACACCAAAACCAACCTCCAGTGGGCTGAGATGCTTCCAGACATGAGGTTACCTTAATCATAGATCTTAACTGAAGCAAAGATTTTCCTGTACTGAAAAGTCACAGGGCATTAAAAACCCTGCAGATTCACTACTGAAGCTACTGGAACATCGATCAGCCACCCCACACAGAAACTAAAAGCGCCTCAGGACTTTCCAGCGGCGCAAATAACCCCACTGAACCCCTCCATACCTTCTGCTCACAGCAGCCCCCATTCTGCCTTTGCTCAGGGTGTGCTGAGAGGCAGCCAGGGCTGGTGGCCGAACCCAGAGGCACTGGTGCACAGGTGAGCTTTACCACCATAACCATCAACATTCACTGGATCAAGACCAGGTGAAAGGCAGCCACCTGAAAGACTTGCCAGCTGAAGCAGAAGCAAGTGCAAAGCTCAAGAAGGCACTTTTATCCAGCTTCCTCTCAACAGGACTCTCTGCCAGCTCTGACTTTTAGGGGAGGAGGGGAAGGTGACATCCATGATACCTGCCACTCTTCTTTAAGCCCCAGCTTACCAAACACCATTGTGATAACAAGAGCCTCAAAAAAAGTTTAACTTTTATAGTACAGAGATGTTTAAAAAAACCCACAACCTGAAGACAGATTCAGGTGAGTACCTAGAAACAAGGCTCCAGGCAAACAACTGCTCACGATAATTCAGGTCAGCCTTGTGATTTCTGTAGCCAGCACTCTCCCAGGCCCACCAGAGACTTCCCAACAAGGCCAAAGCACCACACGTAATCTTATCTTAGGTGCAAAGGGACAATGCATTAGGTCATCTTCATAGATTACCATAATCTATTTCTTTAAACAGCATGACTTCTTCAGCATGGGCTTGCAGGGCTGCATATTTGAGAAATGTTTCCCCTCCTGGTTAGCTGGTAAGCATGCAAAACCAGACAAACGTTAAGACTGTGTGCATGCTGTTTATGACATTTCTTTACTTCAGAGTTGCTTACATAAATAAAAAGCCCAATTATAAAGTGGCTTTTCACAGAGTAAAGAAAGAGTCATAGTCTAAAGACAAGTGGCTGATACCCCACTTCTCAATGCATTGTAAAGCCAAGGTAATCTCACCTAAAAACTTTTGTGCCCTTAAGCATAGTAAAAACATTGGCTGCTGCTTTGGAAGGAAAAAAAGTTTCTGGATTAGTTAACACCCAGACACAACTCAAACCTCAAATACAGCTACTTTTCCACCCTGAGCCTCTCCAAAAGGCTGTGCTGACCTTAAGAATAAAAAGCCAGAAGACAACAGCAAGCCACACTGAAGATTTTACTAGTAGAGCGTCTCACCTCCACCAGGGTAAGGGCAGCACATGAGGCATTTGGCTAATTATAACTCAACTTTGTGCACCAGGAACGTTGCAGGGGATGTCCCCCCAGTTTAAATAGAGCTGGAGCCAGATTTTTCTTTACAAGCATCAGAGATACTTGCCTAATGTAACAGTTTGCTTCTTGACTCTCAGTTTGGTTTCCACAGGTATGAGAAGCTAGAGAGCTAAAAAAGAAGTCCTTCCTGTTCCTCTCTTTCCAAGGCAGCGTCATTGCTCTTCCCCACAAGGACAGTTAAAGTGTGACAGGTACTGTGCAAGCCAGCACTCAGAAGCCTCAGATGCCATCATCTGGGAGGAAGTGCTACACTTTCCATTACTGGTGAATAGGCACAGTTTAGAGGTACACTCCTCCGCAAAAGCATCCCTCAAAGCGCAGAAAGAGCTGTGGTCTCCTACCACACCATCGGCCCAATTTCTCTATATATGCAAGACGTATAGACACACACAACCAATTTTCAAGTGTTATGGCCAATAAGATTATCTATTCCAGTGGAGAAAGATACTTTAAGCTCCAGCAGTCTGAGTCTGAAAACTGAAGGTGAAATCTCAGCTCTAATAGAGCCAGGAGAAGTTTTTTCCCCCAGTGACTGATGGGGCCACATTTCCTCTGCAGCACAGAGAGAACATGCTTTAGTTTTAAACACACTGGAAATTTCACATGCATTACTTAACACTTAAAAATACACATTTCCCTATTACAACCATGACCTAATAATTATTCAGTGGAGATCTCTGGTGGAAATAAGTGCCAGGGACGTGTTTTGTTGGTCAGCTGGATTTGTTGACCATTGCATCAAGTTTTACTCTCAAATATACTTGTGCAGGGTATTATAAATCCATTACGATTTAAAGTAACACCAACAAGGTTAAATAAATTAATTATAAGATTTGCAACAGATTCTGACCAGGTCAGGTATTCCAAAGGCAGTTGATCATAGTATTTTATACAATCATGGGACAGCATAAAACAGATACTTATTCCTTTTACAGGTGTCTTGGTCCCTCTGTAGGTGTTTCAACTTCTCCGATATGTGACTTCGGTGTGGCAAGAGAACTGAAGCTATTCTTAGACTGTGGCAGAAAGCATGAAGTGGTTTGCTGGCAGGTCTTACACTCCCGGCTATAATGAGAGCAAGTCATTTCATTTATTTCCCTGTCAGATGAGCAATGAGAAGACTGAAAGCCAGAGCATAAATAAGCTCCTCAGATCAGGAACAAGAACAGAGAAGCACCCAGTTGTTATCACCACCAGCCGGTTCCTCCCCATCCCCCTTGCAGCAGTCTAGCCATCAGTTTACAGCATGGGGGGCGGGGGGGGGCAGGGGGAAGAGGGAGGAAAAAAAATTATTCACCAAATTACATTTTGCACCTCTGCTTTTAATTTGGTGTTTCCCTGCAGCCAAATGCAGAAGCCTTTGAAAATTAAACACAGGACTTCAGCAGGTTCACAAGGCTCCCACTGCTGCGGCTGGAAGGCAGAGGAGGAAGGACAGGATGAAGACAATGCCACTAGACACCAGCCAGGGAGACAAAGGCAACTCCTCTTGGGTTAAAAGCCGTTGAAATGTGTTGGCACAGATGCTTCAATTTTTCATTTCATTTCATTTGTAGATTTAATTTAACTTGGAAAAGAGATGCTCAACTCCAAACCTAAGCATTTCATTCTGGATGAAATGATATTTTTCATCTGAATGCAAATGAATTTCCCACTTCCTATTTTTAGGACCCAGTAGCAAACTCAAGCACACAAAGCCCCAAGACTTCAGGCTGCTTTTGCTATGAGCCAAGGCGCTCAGGGAAGGTGGAGATGCCTCGCAGGAGAGAAAGGGGTACAGCCCCACCAAGGAGGGTCCAGGCTGCTGAGCCAGCCTGGGGCCACACCGCCATGCTCTCCCTTCCCAAATTCAGCAACAGCTTTACCATTGGCCTCAAGCAGAAGGGATGCTGGGCTCACATCACTGGTTTGTCCTCCTCTCCTTCCCAATGCTAAGCAAAAAAAAAGAAAAAAAAAATCCACAAAAAGGGAGGCTTTTAGGTTTCAGTAAGCACGCAATACCATGGTCTAGTAGGAAGGTGTGTGAGTACAGGAGTAAAGTATGACTTCTTCCTATTTTGTATACAGACTGAGCAGCAGCTTCAGTCCTGACAGCTTAGGCTGCTAGAACCCATGTAGAACATAAAAATAGGAGGTTTATGCCTGTCCCAAGTGTTCGGCATTCTGAACAAAAAAACCAAGCAAATCTTCGCTTCTAAAGAACTTAAATCAAAATTATGCAAATGTTATAATTATGACAAAAAAATGTTCCGTGTTAAAGGAAGCAGCAAAGAGAGGCATGGATAGAAAGAAGGAACAGAGGTCTTCAAATCCGCCCCCCATACCACAACATACATTAAACCCCAATGTTCTCTTGTCACAGTGCTAGTTTATATATTGGTCTGCTACATTAAAAATAAATCTGGCCACCTCTTTTCAACTTGAGCCTAATAAGGTGCCCCATACATATATTTATCTATAGATCACAGCCTGGCCTTTGGAAACAGCAGAGAGTTTCTCTGCTGCGTAAAAAGACTCGGGCACCTAAAACCTAAATACAGGCAGGGCCACGTTGTTACCCCAGCGTGCTGCAAGCCAAAGCTGTAACTCAACCCTCGGCTTTACCGATCGGATTCGCCCCACAACACGACACCGTGCCACAAAAACGGCAACGGGTCTGCGGGCTGACAGGCAGCACCAAACATGGAGAAGGTGGCACCGGATCAGGGGGACATAAACTTGGACAGCCAGGCTAGCAACCAGTGTTTGCAAACACAACACCGGGGATCAGATGGGCCAGCAATAAATTAGGACCGGATTGCGGCGAGCAGGAGAAATCGCTCAAAATAACAAACTGAGGCAGAGAGGGCTCCCCAGCTACCCCCAGTTTCATTTCGGTGCCTGAACCCAGGGGCATGCACACACCAGCTCCTGGGCTGCTGAACCAGGACAGGAGGGGGGAAAAAAAAAAAAAAAGCTATCTGACAAGTGAAACTAAATAACAAGCACTCCTCCAGCTCAGAAACTTAACCACAGCCTTCCTAAATGCTGCTTTATTGTATGCTCAACACCATTTGACCCTAGTTCAAGCCCCACTTCAAAGGGAGGGCGAGGAGTTAAGGTGATGAGGGGGAAGCTCCTTGCTACACACTTCCCCAGGTGAGGTCTGCTCTGGTCCAGCCAGCTGCTACATCCAAAAAGCAAAGGATTTGGGCTTCCTCTGTCTTCTAGCACACTTCCAGATCTGTTGACAGAACAGTTTGGGGAGGAGATTTCTGCTAAGCAGGTCTTTGAAGCAGATGCTAACATTTCTCAGTGGTTGAAAACAAAAACCAGCCCAAGCAGTCCCACAAGCACTCAGTTAAACCCAGCACAGCACCCAGGGGCACCTCCTCTCCTTTTTTTTTTTTTTTTTTTTTTTTTTTACAGATGAAGGGCACCATCACAACCTGAGAGATTCAATAAAAGCATACTGGAAACCTGTAGCAAGTGTCAAAGTAAACCCAGCATGACCATACACTTGCTGGGAGCAAGAAGAAAGTTCAGTGCTATTTTAAGCTTCCACAAGATACACCCACAGAGGAGTATCTCACAGGACCCTTAGCTCCTATAAAGACCTGAAACTAAACAGAGGAAAGGGGATAAACTATCAGCCCAATACATTCTCCTGCCACATTGTACAGGTTAGAAGTAGTAAGCTGTACAGAAAAATTAAGTGAATGTATACAGTACAAGCTAAGCAACAAATCCTTCCATAGTTTCTCAGTGCCACAGCCAGTCTCTGCCAACCATGCCTCCGAATGGCATAAACACCCAGAGGAAAGGAGATTCGATCTAGAGGGCAGCATTGTTATCAGTAGGAGCTACAGAATCAGATGAAGAAAGAGCAGTGTCCTTGGATGCTGCCTTAGCTGGTGGGGCTCATTTCTCCTAAAGCATTAAGGGATAGACCAAACACCACATTAACACAGAAGGCTTTACAGGAAAGCTATATACATATATAAGCATGCATACATGTAAACACAACACTTTCAGATCACTTTTTTTTTTTTAAGGCAAATTATTCCTTTTGTCCGCTATTCTCGCCCCGTATCACCAAAACAAGGCTTGACTGCTCCTCAAGTTTTGCTGACTGGTCCATGATGCAATGCCTCAGACCAACTGGCCTCACTCATCGTTCCTCCTCCCTTCTTCTACTGTCCTACTGGTCATCTCCAGCACCTATGAGTTCAGTTTTATATGGACTAAAATAAGGCTGCTAAGTAAAGGTCAGTCCGATGAGCTAAAAGAGAAGTATACCCTCCTGGACCTCTGCTCCTTGGGCTATAAATACTCAGAGCAAGCACTGGGGGAAATTCTTTGTCTGCACAGACAGACACCAGGAAGCACCCTTCCTCCTCCTTCCAGTTCCCACCCTCTCCGCTACTCAAGGAGAACAGAGAAATGCAAGCATCTCCCCGCTATGTTCATGGAAGACGTTCGCTTTGCCATCGGTGACTCAAGGCACACAGGCCCGCCCAGAAATAAACAAACGCTTTGAAAGTTCAACCATCAGCAAGGCTGACGGCAGAATACACGCACTGCAAAGAAAACCAGGAGGTTACACACAGTCAAAGAGGAGGATTACCTTTCAGGACTAGGGGTTCCTTGCCTTCTCGCTTGAGTGACTCCAGCACTATGTGGAGTGGCTGGGAAGGCATTACTCTGCTTGGCTCATTGGTATTCTCATCATAAACTATGATTTCTTTGGAAAAGATCCTCTTGAAGGAGTCCTTGCCTTCCCGGCATGAGATCAAGTCCAAGACGGTGATCTTGCCCTGCTGGAGCCTTCTCCGGCTGATCTTGTCAGAACAGTTAATGTGGACAGCCCCTTGAATGTGGCTCTTATTATACTCCATGAACGGCCTGCAGTCAATGATGACAGGCCCTTGGTTCTGTTGGTGGCTCTTGCTGCATTTGGTCATCTTCTTCGCCAGATCGTTGGGGTAAATTATTTTGATGCTAGCGAGTTGCTTGGTGGTGCCTGAGACCGGGCCCCCCACTCCGCCCAGCGGGCTCAAGCTGCCGGCGTTCTCATTGCTGTTGACCATTTGGTTGGCAGGGCAGGCGGTGGAGGCTCCGGCGTTGGTGCTGCTGGTGCTCGCTTGAGTTTGGGCCTGAGTGTCCTTGTCGTACGTTGCCACAGTGCAGCAACTGGCACTGCTGCATCCACAACTCAGGGAGCGTGCAGAGCCGTTAGATGAGGGCATATACGTGAGATTAGCAGTCTTTAGGGACACGACAGCTGCGCCGAGCAGACTGGAGTGGCTCTCACTGGCAGAAGAGGCAGATTCAAGATAGCTAGAGTCTAAACAAAGGTTGAGATCCTGAGGTCTCACTGGCCTCGAAAGTGCCACTACTACCCTGTCGTCTAAAGGAGATGGAGGCATGAGGAGGCTGAGCACTAGCAAGTTAAGAAGAACTCAAGATCACCCTGCAAAAGAAAAAAGGAAGGGGAAACGGGAAGAAGAAAAAGGTGATGAAAACAGGCCGTGAAATCACATAACCCCACAGATACAGCTACTTACTTTGCCAACATCCATTATCCATGGGTAACAACCTAACAACCCCTTCTGACAGTTATCAGCTCACAGTAGTCGCTAAAAAAAAAAAAAATCTCTTCCAATCCTACAGCAAATTCTTCAGCTACCTGCATGCGTGCACATGGCACACAGAATCCATGCAACTAGCCTGGACTGTGCAGCTACACCCAGGAGGAAGCATTTGTCTACATGCAGATGGTGCTGAGCTATTCTGAAAACCCAGGCTGCAAGGTACGCAACTGATAGTGACAGAGAGGCATGATGTCTTGTTCCCATTGCTTACTGCAAGGGAAGCAACTACTGGGCTGACTCGACTACTAGGAAGAATGCACAGGAACTGAATGTGTCAGTGGTGATATGCAACTTTTCCAGCAAGCTAGAATAAAATTAGCTTGTGAATAAATTCTGCGAGACTGTTACAAACTTGAACACACGAAGCTAAACACAAGACAGGAAAATTAGGTTCTGGAGATCGTTACAAGAAATAAGCACCGTGCTTTGCGCTTCCATCCCCACCCCCCCTTCAGAGAGGTTACTCCAGCCCCCGTTAAGTCCCCAGCTCCAGGCCCGGGAAGGCTGCTGCTCTCCAGCAGCCCCAGGGGCAGAAGATCCCACCTTTCACAGCTCCTAGCAAGAGTGGTCCCCTCTGCCCCGGCCAAGGTCACAGCCTGCCCAACCTTCGGCTTGCCGTTTGCTAAGAGACGGCACACGGCATTGGAAAACCACGCTCTCCGCTCGGGAGGAAAGGAAAACAAGAGCAAGACAACCTAAGAAAGCCCAGAGAGTGTCTCCTCTTCCCCAGCAACTTTGGGAGCAGCTGCAGCTCTCGCTGAAAAACACATCCTATCAGCAACTTCACAAACTCCACCAAACCCCCAAAACCGAGCAAGCGCTGGCGGCACCGGTTCACCTCTCCGTCCAGCACCGCACCGGGCGCACTGACAGGGAGCACGGAGATGCCCCGTCCCGAACAGCGAGGCTTCCTACCGGGGCGGCTCGCGAGACGCTTCCCCCCCCCCCCCCAAAAAAAAAAAACCAACCCAACAACAAAACCAAAAAACCAGCCACCGGAGCAAACCCGCGGGCACCTCCGGAGCGAGGGAAGGTGCCGCGACCCACCCGCCCGGTGACGGCGGAGGTCCCGGGGCCGGGCGAAGCAGCGGCGGCTCAGCCGGGAGGTTTTCCAGCCTCCTGTTGTATTCCCAAACCTCCCCTCGCGCTGCTCAGAAAAAAGGATAAACAAGCCCCGAGCGTCTTCGCCTGACGCGATTTTAAAAAATTAAATAAACGAGGGAGATAGCGCAGCTCCTCTAGCGAGGGACGGGGAAACAAGACAAAAAAAAAGCAGAACAGAAGTGGGAAACTGAAGTTTTACCCCGAGCGCAGGGAACCGGGGCCGCCGCCACCCGCGCGGAGGGCCGGGCCGGTGCTCCCTGCCGCGGCAGCTGTGCCCGGGCTCCCCCGGCCCCCCGCGGAGGGATGCAACGGGACGGGACGGGACGGCGGCGCGGAGCGGCACGGCACGGCACGGCACGGCACGGCGCTCGCACTCACTCGCTCGCTCGCGCACTCACTCACCGGCGCGGCGCGCTCCGGCCCGGTACGTCGCGGCCCCGCGCGGCCGCCGCTGCGTCTCGCGCCCGCTGCCCCGCACACCGCCCTCCCCGGGTCCCGCGCGCCGCCCGCACCATCCTCGTTACTTTCTCTTTTGCTACCGCGTAAATGTACGGCTCGGCGGGGGCGGGGCGTGAGGCGACGGGCGGCTTCGCCGACCAATAGCGACGCGACGGCGAGCGGCGGGGCGGGGACGGAGGCGTGACCGGCTCGCGGGGCGCCGGGGCGGTGATGTCATCGACAGCCAATCGGGAGGGCGCGGCGCCGGCCCCGCGCCCCGGGGCAGCAGCTGCTCCCCGTTGACAGGCGGAGGCGGCCGGGCCGCGCGCCCCCCGCGGCAGCGCCCCCCGCAGGACGGGCTGGGCGCAGGCGGCCCCGGGGCGCGGCTCGAGGGGCGCGAAGCGCCCGGGTCATACGGCGGCCTCGGCGGCGCTGCCACCCCCCCCCCCCCCCCCCCCCCGAGCCGAACGTCAGAGCATCCCAGTTAAACAACCAAACAGCCCAAATCCGTGCCCTCACCGGGAAGAGCCACAAAGGCCCCTGTAACCCCCGGCCTGCCACCTCCTGGGCCAGGCCACCGCGTCGGGGAGCTGCACCTCAGGGGGGGATGCGTCACCTCCGCCATCACCACCGCTCCCCAAACTGCCTTTCGAAGAAAGCGAGCTGACAGAGAGCGACTGCCCGTAGCCCAGACGCGTCGTTTCCATAGGCAGAGCTATTTACGCAACCCACGGGAAAGGGCCAGCGAGGCGACCGACCGTCTTCAAAGCGTGGCAGGGAGAGCAAAGGTCCTGCCCGTCCTCCCCAGAGCCCGTAACCAGCACTTGGGTGATGTACAAGCGGTGTCAAATCAAGGAGGCGTCTTTTTTAGATGCCTTTCCAAACATTCCTCTTCTAACAAAAATAAGCCCACACAAGATACTTTGAGTAGAAAAACAATAACTTCCCCGCACGGCAGCTATAAATCACGGGGAGAGCAGAAGATGTCCCCCCCCCCCACGCAGCGCGGAGCTGGCTAGGCTTGTAGGCCTCTGCCTGCCTGCCCTCCATGTTAAAGATGGATCCAGTCGCTCCGTGTGATGCAAATTCAGCTCAAATCCAGCTTCTGGCATACCGCCAGTCCACCCTCGCCCAGCAAAGATCACGTGCGTTCGGATTAGACTGGACTCTCCCAGTGTAAAAAGGAAAGCAATACAGGCGTGAGGAGAAGATTTTAGGGACCAGTTACAAGGACGAGTGTAAATCCCTTTCATCCCTTCTGTCACACCTTGCCACGGGTGAAATAATGAGCTCTCACCCTCGCTACAAGGCAAAAGGTGAAAATTGATTTTTGAGCTGTATGGATTTACTCATCAAACACTAGAAGGGTACCTGGCAGCAGCACGAGGTTTTTGCACCCCTTCCTTCCCCACTGTGCAATCCATTCCAGCATTTCCTGGTTCAGCAACCACATCCCATCACGGATCAATCCACCACGGATCAATCCACCACGCCAGAGACAGTGGCGTCGCCAGAACGATGCATCCCGCCATGTCCTCCCTGACAGACGTAGTGCTGGAGAGCCTCACCTACAACCGGGAACACGAACCCTTTGAGCTAGAGGAAGGGTGAGGTTAGAGCGGATAAGATGTTGTCAATATGATTGCATTGAACCTAAATTAGCCCCCAAAGATTTTTTGGTTCTGGTGTGTACGTGGAGAATTCATTTTTCAACTGGGATTTTCAAACTGTGACTACCAATCCAACTGGTTCTATTACCAAAAATAGTGTAAAATGCAGTAATATCAGCATTCAGCAATTCAGAGTTAAAAAAATCTCATGAAAACAGATAACAAGATTTGAGAAGCACTGGATACTTGATTTTTTTTTTTTTATGAATAGCCCTGACTTAAACCACAAGTCGAGTCGTTCTCCTCACAGCCATCCTTGAAACAATTCCCCTAAATGTTCCTCGCAGGACAGTGACTCATCCAGCACAAACTCAGACTTCTGCTTTCCAGTCTTGCGATGCCGCGGTAGGGTACCAGTTCTCCCGCGCGCTGGAGAGGAAAGGGGAGCCGGGGGGGAGGCTCTCGCATGCAACAGCTTCACCTCCAGCAGCCTGCTCCCACTGAGAGCAAACACGCGAGTCAAGACTTTGAGCAAGGCAGCCATGCAGTGGCTTCATCCTCACGCTGGCAAAACCTGCAAGTCCAGAGGTATTACCTTCTGAAGGCTTACAAAATGTAAGTCGCCGTGATACCCAGCATAAAGGCAAGTCAGGCTTCTAATACCAGCCTGCAATTGCTGCATTAAGAGTTGCCCTCCCCAGTGAGACAGCGAACGGATCGATGGAGAAACGCACCGGTCTCAGAGTTTCTCCACAAACATGGTTCGGTTCCCTGGAGGTGCCAGCATGAGACACCACTGTAGCTTTTTTATGCTGTTCCTCTTGTCCGTGGCTTGCTGCGGTTAGCACCAGGGTCACCGTAGAGAGGAGGATTAGCTCATGCTTCCCTCAAAACTGCCCTTTCAGGCCATGCTCAGGCTTTAGGGAAGGAGCTTTCCATGGGCTTGTGCTCGACTCACTGCCTGAAATGGTCCTTCCAACCAGGGGAGCTGGAAACCGTGTTTCTGTGTTTGGGCATCCCCCCGAAGCTAGACGTGTCCTAAAGGAAACACTTGCTAGAAAACACTTGGAATCACTGATTTAGCTATCTTTCACTTTCTGACCAAATTTCTCAGTAGTCACAAAGTGCGCCGAGGAAATGTTTCGTGACTTGTTTATGGAGGAGCTCACTCTGCAGAAGAGCCGCGCAGAGCTTACCCGTGGCAAGCACTGCTCCCTTCTGAAGGATACTCAGCCTTTGCCAAGTTTTCTTACAATATAAAGGGAGGCCAAATGCAATTTTGTCTCATATTTGACTTTATATTTTTCTAAGAATGTTGACTATAAGTTGTTATTCATCCCCGGTTTCAGAGGATTTCCTACAGATCTTTTACTGACTTCATCCGTAATATATTTTATTAGCCTATGACATAAGATTGGCTTTTTTCCTGCTCTCAGAAACCACAACCCGCTGTGATTTTTTTTTTCTGAGCATATTCAATGAGCAGCTTTCTAAATACTTTTGCTTTCTGTAATTCAACACCCATAAGAGACACAACTTATCTATCCCCTAACAACTAAACTTCTGTTTTCTGAAAAGCACACAAGAATTCTTACTATGAAAGCTGGCAGATCTTAGTTAAATTCCCACTTCCAGCAGGAGCAGCACACGGGATTTTGACATTCATTTTCCTCAAATGCTTTCGCCATTATGGTGCACTTGCTCAGATATTTGCAGAAAACCACAAGCAGACAAAGAGAAATCATCTCAGAACTGAAGCAAACTCTCACAGTATACTAATTGCATAAAATCCAATCAAACCCGTTCAACCTCACAGAAAGGGTAAAGATTGCTAAAAAAATGTGCTGAATATTGAACAGATGTGAAAAAGAAGCCATCAAAATTCTCACCAGTAACACAGACATCCCTTAAGTGCTCTCAAACTAAAGAGTCCCTTGTTATTGAAAGATTTCTTCCACGTCAACCATTCTTACCTTCTGCTCTACAATCAGGGAACTTTTCTCTTGTTTGGGATTAAAAAAATAATAATAACCTTCACCAACACAGCCATGTACAGCACCTCCCCTGCGTCTGAGCAGAGAGGAAGGTCTGCTGTCCTGTGTCCCCCTTAACATTCAGATCTCCTCCGAAATGACGTGTGAGGAAAGGATTTGACCTGATGTACAAGACAGTACATCCCTCCGCCGCGACCGCTCTGTGCTTTGTATGACGGCGGGACCGGGCACTCCTGCGTCCCGCTGCTGGCAGCGCACATCCTCTCAGTGGTAGCGTTATTTCGGTTTTAGGACAGAGTAACAACCAAAGTTAAGTGTTCGCTGTAACAGGCTGTGTAAAGACAATAAAGGTCCCTCCTGAGACTGGGATTTAAACAGAGCAAAGAAAGTTCCCAATTTTAACGGCAGAAATGGGAAGCAAGAGGTTGAATGACTTGCCTGAAGCTACACAACAGCTTACACCATGGAGCAGAAAACAGGAAAACCTGGGGAAAGCAAAGGTGTTAACCAGCACAGTATTTAAATTGCAAACCAGTATCTTGCATTTCAGTAGGTATCACGTGAACTGGCTAAAAGCAGATCTCCCTGGAGCCAGACTGAACTTCTATGTATTCACGACTTAAGTTTGCCCATTTGGTTTTTCAAGCACTCTTTGATTCTTGATAGTTTTTAATGCACTGCATCGCGCCTTCGTTTGTCCTCATTAGGAATGTCAGTTCACTACAGAGGCAAAGCTGAGAAACCATTTGGTTTAGTTTCTGTTAGCCTTTTGCAAGAAAAGGATACCTTTTTTTTTTTTTTTTTAATTGAAGACTGTTTTCAAGCCACCTTCCTCAGTAAAATACAAACTTCCCTCTTAACTAATCCTCTAGTATGAAAGGAAACATAACTCCTTGTTAGACAAACAGTTCATCTTCTAACGCAGGGTGTGGGTGTAAAATTGTGCACAAAATGTGTCTATCAAGAAAATAAGATCCAATAGTAAGCATCAAGATGTATCCTTGTACTCCTGTTCGCTTTTTGTGGCTTATCTTCAATGACGAAGCCGCTATGAAATGTCCTAGGTGAGAAATTAAAATGCAATAGCTATGGCACTGTAACTCCATGTGGATGCTTTTGCTGCAGCCTGAGTGGGCTTGGTAAGCCGCGGGCGATGCCGGCTGTCCCTTCTCCAGGGCACACCATGGGACCATTCAGGCACGGAGGTCACGGCGGTGAGCAGCATCACCCCTTGCCTTCCTGGTGCTTGGTGGCAGATCTCAGCTCGAGACAACCCTGCAAGCACCCTGAGCTGCTGCAGGTGGGATGGCTTAGGTTGAACAGCATCTGAAGCAGGGGATGAGCTAACCCAGGGGAATTTGCCTCCGGCAGCCCCACGAGCACCTCAGTGACCCCTCTGCCAGCAAAGCATGGGGACAGCTGCGCACTGGGAGGGGCGGGAAGGGGTTCAACACATTTAAGACATGGTGCTCCAGTGAGAAGATGATCTGCGCTCACAGCCTTGTTTATACAATTTCATTAAACATTTGCAGCTACAGATTGACATTTTAATTCCTCTACAGGACATTTACCCAGGGCCTCAAAACAAACACATTTCCACTTACCTGGCAGCGTATGCCACCTTTAAAGCAGCAGAGGAATGATCAAACAGGAGTTTGCTCCAGTAAAGCCAGCTGGTTTTTCCAACCTGCCTTGGTCCAACTTGCTCATTTGTATTTAAGCTTCTCCAACCACCTCTGGCTGCAGCCTGGCCAGGAACCTCAGCAGGACAGACACAGATCATTATTTCTTTTTACAGTCCTTTTATCGTTATGATTTCCCTGTTTAAGCAGCAGCTGTTTGGGTGACCATGCAGTTACTGACCTCCCCGGGGTACACGTACCATAGGGAGCAGAACAGACTCCGGTCACAGGAAGCCTTCAGGTGTGCTCCTGGAGCCCCTACACCACCAGCATGAAGCAACACCCGGAGCACGTCAACAGGAAGAGACGGGCGGCACATCTGTGCCGTGCAGGAGGGGACATGAGGGCCAGGGAGGGAAGGAGTAAGAAAGTGTGAAAAGAAAAAGGGAACTGCTTTCTGAAGGTCTTTATTTATAAATTGCCTTTGGGCCAGACATGGTCTTACTTCCTTTTCTTAGAGATTTGGTGAGATCCCTCGCTCTGTCCCTCTTAGGAGAGCCAAAAGGAAGACACTGCTGACGGGAAGCAGAGCTAGGAAGCAAGAAGACTGGAGAAAGTCCAGTTGGAGTCACTCGTACAGCTCTGTTCAGCAGTTTGGGGTCATAAAGGCTCCTGGCTTCAAAAAGAGATCAGGCAAGGTGAATTATTCAAATCAGCTCTATTGGAAAATAAGTGCATGAATAGTTGCTGCCCTGACAATAACTGTGAGCTGAGAAAGCTGCAGTGCTATTGACAGCCAGCTGGGCCAAACGCCGCTCTCCGTCGCACCCAAACCACCCTATCGATTCAATGAGAGCAAACTCTGCCTTTCGGTGCACTGGCACAAGGTCTCCTTCCCAGAGGCAAATATCCGATTGTCCTGTCCTGGCAGCCTGGGAAGTGCAGACAGGACACGCACGGGGTAGGCGAGGGCACGCCGCAGCCGACACCGTGGGACAGAGGGCTCTGGAGGGTGCTTCCAGGCCCCCGGCTGAGAGATGCTGTGGGTGTGCTCCCGGGCAAGCCTGAGCCCTGGTGCCCCTTTGCAAAGCCAGGTAAGGCCAAGCCCTTTCCTCCTCGTGCCACGGAGGACAGCTGCCTGCCTGCCAGAAGGGACAGCCCTTGCCTTCTGTGTGCTCTCCCTCCTGGTTTTTCTTTCACTGGCCGATGAGGGTCATCCCTCTGGAGCCACAAGAGCGAGAATACTCTGTCTTGCTTATTTCTGCCTCCACTTCCATAAACAAAAGGGGAAGCAGGACAGGAATATGACCTTTATGGCTTGTCTGCACTTGGAAGCATACCAGAACAGATCTTCGGAGATGCTTGTTTCAACTGCTGCTGTAGCTGCTACAGCAGTGGCCCCCGTATGGCCCCTCTTCGGGAAGGGCAGCTCCTGTCTTATGTGAGAATGTTCTCATCTTCCAGAACAAGCTTCCACATCAGCCCTTCCACACGGACTGCAGTTTTGGTCCTGCTCGGCTGCAAACACCAGCCAGGCTGTGAAGGTCAGGGCTGTGAAAAAGCACAATGCTGCACACTGATGAAGCCCCGCTAGGCAGCAGATGCGTGTCTGCCGCAGAGCTGAGCTCTTACCGGCCCCACTCACTGCCATGAGCAACCTGACTACCGGGGGGCAAATCGCAGCCCAGATAATTGGCACTAGTCCTGGTTCACAAGCAACTTTTTAACCCAACATTTTGTGCCTGTGGCACCTCCGGTCGCTGCTCCTGCCTCGCTGCCTGCTCTGTGCTGGTCCACGCACGCATGCAGGCATGTGGCGCGGGGAGGTCATCCCACCAAGACAGGAGCCAGCAGAAAAGGCACAGATCCCACTTCCTCTACCTCTCCTTGCACCAGGCCAGGTCTTGAATTTGCATGGGCGCTTGTGCCAAAACAGCAGAGGGGCAGCAACGAGCAGTCCCCAGGGTGGGCTGATCTGCCCCTGTCCAGGGACACAGAGCAGAAGAGCTTCACCAGCAAAGCACCACCCATGCAGGGAAACCATCGGCTCGGGTCTGTTGCTCAAAGACCACCTGAGCCTTTCTCAGGGCGTGAACGATGCAGCTCACCCACCTGGTTAAACAGGGCTCCCAGCCCTCCCGCCAGCCCAGGGAGATGAGGGCACAAAGGACACGCACGGGCATGCTGCAAGGTAAAGCGCATCAGTCAGCTGTCAGCAGTGCTGCGCTCTGGCATTCGCAGGTGTTTTGGAGGAAACTAATTGAACTATCATAAAACCACTCCGAATGTTGGTCCTTAAGAGAATATCCTAACTAATTTGTTTATGGTGGAGGCTTTGTGTTGTAAGTTGCTGCTCATTTAGATCAGCATTCAGTGCCAATTTCCACCCCGCCCCATTTCCATCTGTATTAGACAGAGCTGGCAACATCTTACCTCCAACGAAAAGAGCATCAATATTCCTCGGCAGCAGGCAGGGGAAGCTCTGCGCAAAGCCAGAATTTTAACAGTTTAATGGATGTGCAGCCTTGTGAACCTGGAAACTTTTGCTCAGCCAGGCTAGGTGGTTCAGCCCAACCACCTCCCTCCATCAGTGTGTCCACCACCAGAAGGGAAGGAGAACAGGTCCTCTTCTGACCCATGTACCTTCTGCGTGGCCACACAAATGACTGGACGGGAACAACTCCTGAACCTCACAGACCCTCTCTGTGGACCACAGACTCATTTCTTAAAGCATGTTTTCAAGTGACTCCTCTCCTCCTGCCTGGGCTTCAAGAAACTTCCCCTCCACGGGATAAACAGCCTTTTCCTCGGCTTGATTACAGCAATCCTAAAATTGGAACTGAGAAGTTAACAGGAAGAAAGAGCTGGGATCTTATTGAGATCAACTCTATTTCTGTCACATTGACTGAAATAGGCAGTTGACCTTGTTCTACTTATGACTACCACAGCGCAAGCCACAGCCTGCTTTATCACCAGTGTGGGGCAAGCAGGTACAGCAGAGGCTCCTCAGCACAAATCCCATGCCTCCCACCACAGTTGAGCAACCAGTGGTCACTCCTGTGGAGCCAAAGTCAGGCAACAGGGAAAGTGGAATTTGTACTAATAGGCTCCAAATTTTCATCTCGTTAGTCAATGAGCAAAGTGCTCTGGGTCACAGGACGAGCTTGTGTCCCTCCTCCTCCGCCTCCCCGAGGTGGTGAGCAATAATTACGCTCACCATCTTCCTTACGCTGATACGACAAACCAGTTTAACTACAGAGGGTGCTTCCCTTGCCAGTCTATTGTACCAAAGGCCAATGAGCCCTATGTGGGTTTATGCAGCTTTCAGTGAGAGATTTTCCCTTTGAAAAAGGATGACAGTTTAATCAAAAGCATCTCTGGCCTCCATAGAGCCACCCTCCCACCAGAAAACCACTCCTTGCTTCCTTCTGCTCTCACAGCTGCCAGCTGGGTCGCACAACACGCCGAGGTGTGGTGCAGGTGAGACGAGGCGATGGGAGACACCAGCTTGCAGGTTGCTGCTGCCAAGTTCTTTCCTTGGGAGGTCACCAATGCTTTTAGCTTAGCACGATGCGCTGGCCTTGTCGAGCCTTTAAAAAGGGCATTGCTCCAGGGGGAACAGCAGGTTCTCTCGCCACGGTTCCAATGTTCCCTCTTCCTTTGTGGCGTGAATATATTAAAGCCACCAGGAGATGAGGGAAGGACATTGAGGGTTAAAGGTGGTAGGAGAAAACTACAGGTCAATTTGGCTCTTACAGGGTGAGCCTGTCTCTGTGGTTCATGCTTGTGACCAAACTTTAAAGCAGGCAGACTACGCTCTTACCACATAAATCAGTGCAGGTCATTCAGGTAACAGAGCAACGGGACAGTATAACCAGCTAATCAGTATAATCAATGCTTGCAATTGATAAAAATTTTAAGGCAAATCCTGCTCAGTTGACCCATGAGATTGAGGGACTTCCTAAGGGACTTCTACCACTCTTGGTAGAAGGAAAACAACATGATGTAATCGAGGGAGAAGAGGAAGGTGGCTCCCTCATGTCCGCTTGCAAGAGTACAGCAAGCAGTATTTGGCCGTAAATATAGATCTTGTGCAAAATGCTTATTCTTGCTTAGAAGGTAGATTACTCATGCTTGGGTTAGGCTGGCTGCTCCTAATAAGAAACTGCGGTGCCCTTCTCTTATGTGTATATAAGGCACAAAAAAACCCCCGAAGCTTATTTAGGGTTAATATTAATGTGTCCAGGCATTTCTTACGACTTCTGTTTTCCCACGCTGATGATCCTGCAGCTGATGGATTGTGAAACCACAGTGCAGGGACTCACACAACAGATGTCAGCACTGGAGATTACACATTACGGGCTTGCTTCCCCAGCCCACTGAGAATTATCACAACACCTACCATCTACTTAGATACCTCCTTGAGAGATTAATTTGTTGGTTGGACCAACAATCATTTTTCCTCCTGCTACCCGCCGAAAGCAATTCGGCATGCAGCCAACAGCTGACCAGTCCTTTTTCTTACACCAGTCCAATCCCTGTTCTTCTCCCGACCTCTAATGAACTCCTTCAGTCTTTATAAGTACTCCGTTCTCACTAGGAGGCCACATGGCTGCTCCCGAGCTGGCTATAAAATCCCTACCAGCAAGCAGTGGCCCTGCCTCCACATCCCAGAAGCACTTCACCCTGCAGCTGGTGCCATGTATTAGAAAGACATGTCTTAGTGAGATGCTTGTGTCATAGTTTTAGGTCACACAGTTTTTCTCTGACTATGGTAGTCTCTCAAAGAGCACAGCTGTATCTTCAGTGTCTGCTCGTGGTTTTGGTCAGCTCAGCCCTTGTTTCTCTGTTCAGCAGCAAACTGCAGATAGTGGGAACTGGATGGGCAAGCTCTAATCACAGCCTCCTTCGCTTTCTCAAAGCTGCACCTGAACTGATATGCATGGTGGTATTCAGGGAGGTGTGGGACTGGCTGTCACTACTGTAACGATCATTAGCATGCAACACCGTATTGCTCCATTACTCCACCGTGGTGGCCTTTTGCAGGTGATCTCTGTAATTCGTGGGTCATCCTTTGAGCTCTGGCTGGAAGGAGTCACTACAGATGAAAGCAGTGGTAGTACCAGTCCTCCACAGCCGAGTCAGTGTTGGCCACACCACCCACATGGCAACAACCGCACCAGCCCCCAGGTTGGCCTCCTTCCTCACCACCGAAGAACAGTTTAGAGTGCCCTCATAGCAATGGACCTTGTGTGTCCTCAGAGAGTTGTCAGCACGTTGACTAGTCCTCCATGCCACCTACATGAGATGAGGAAAAGAGGACCTGGCACTTTGCAAGCCATTCCAATGGTGCCATACCCAGAAGTGGCCCTACAAGCTCCAAAGTGACCATCTGCACGATAATGGGTGGAGGGGCATGGTGGCTTAGAGATCCCAGATCTTAAAACCAGACTGTTTAGGACATAAAAGAGTGATGAGCTGACGCAGCAGGAAGAATCCAGGGCAGACGTCTCTCAGCCCCAAGATCAAACCAGTAAGAGCGTGCCAGGACACGCATCAGAATTTCAGTTCTATGTGAACTGAAAGCATTGTTTCCAAATTCTGCTCCTTTTCCTAAGCCCTGCTCAATTTTGCTTTTATAAACACACTCAAAGAACGCTGCTTTCCCCTCCTTCTCCAAAATAAGGCCATTAATTACAGAGATCTAATAATAAAGATACAGTAAACTTGCAGGACTTTGTATGTTATTTATGATGTGGTGACTCAGCCTTAAAATGCTCCAGAAGCCAGTGTAAGTGGCTGTAACCTAGCAGAAGAGAAAGGTTTCGATAGCAAAGTCAAGTAAAACAGTCACCTGTACACCAGGACTGAGTATTGTGCAAATATTTCCAAGCTGTGCCAATCATTTGTGCTGCATCAGGCAAATCAAGCGGATTTCCTCAAAAATGAAAAGGATTTTTCCTAGCGGAGCGAATGCATTTACTATTAGTCTGATTAAAGTAGTTTTCAAATATGACTAATGCCATCTGGCCAGCAAGAAAGTAAACAACAGCTTTTTTTTTTTCCCCCTGTCAGAGGCAGCGGTACTACAGCAAACACTGTTGCTCCAGGTATCATGTGGGTTTGCTCTGAGTCCTGTCAAGGGACTTTCATTCAGGATTTTAGTCCTTTTCCTTTCTAGGCAGTGATGCCATCCAGATGAGGCACCCAAACCACCCGGATCAGGCACCCGACCATCGCTGCCTAAATTAGACATCGCCCCCGGATCACTCCAGTGCTCTGAGTCACCCCCCTGTTCGCTGCTTATCGCAGGAGATCTAAGAGGAGATGCCAAAGTCAACAGTGCGAGTAATTACTCACCGTGGTTCTAATCGAAGGAGTGTAATAATAAAAAGTGATGATATAACGAAGTGAAAGATTCTTTCTTGATGAGCATTAATTTAGTCACAGTCACACAGCCCCTGGGAGCTGTGAGTAGATTATGGTCTTCAGGTGGGGCAACAGACGTGGGTTTGCTGAGCCTCTGGCCATTATGGGATTAATGTTCAGCAAGGAGCAGTTACCATCCCTGCACTCACACTGCAAAAGAAAACTCTGTCTCGCCATCTCCCTGACTCCTTTTGGCTCTTCCCCTTCCCAAAGAGGGGATTACACCCTTCATCTGGTGTACGATATCCCCGTTCCCCTCCACATCCCGGCCCCATTCTGCTTTGCCGCTTGGCCAGGGAAAATCCACCCAATAAGCACTGCTCGGGCACGTGTGGTGTTTTGGAAACACCACAGAAAATCACTAAGGAAGAACACTTTTTCCAAGAGGTATTTCCAGAGGCATTGCAGTAGACGTGCGCGTTGACAACAGCAGCTACCAGATCCCCGTGTGTCTGTACAGGCGCAACACACATTCAGGAAGATTTATCTTCTCTGTTTCTTTACTTCCAACAGTACTGAATGACTTCTTCAGAAATAAACACTCCAAAGGGACTTTTCCCATTATATTACTGAAGATGAACTTCCCTGCCCACATGGGCAGCTTTATATCGCAATTCAGCAACTACTAGCAGTAGCAGCACTGCCCAGGGTCTGTTGGAGGAAAGGGATGGGAACTGGAGTTTCATTACCCTTTTAAGCATAGATTATCGATTAAACAGGTTCCAAAAATAAAAAAACGTAAAGGATTGAAACTTACGGTTTGCATTACCTTTAAAAAAAACCAAACAAAAACACAAAACAACTTTCTGATATCATGGCCAAACAGGGGCCAGCAAATGTCACAACTCAGGCCAGCAGCATGTCCAGAAGGACCCGTAGGCACAGCTGAGTACGCCAGCGTGCTTGTGCGCTGTTCTCACTGGCGCACACGGAGAAGCTCTGGAGTGTGCTATACACTCAGCCATACGGCAGCCTGCCCATTTTGAGGACAGAGAACAAGCTCTGGGTCCACACCTGAATAATTTCCCTTGTAGCTCTGTGCCCCGTACCTGCAAACGGCATGCTTAAATCTGTGCCTGCAGCTAGCAGACGGGGGCAAATCTATTTACTATAAATTTGGCCAAGAATGGGGAACCTACGCTATAAAAAACATATCTTGTGTGTGTTCAGTGTGAGAGATGAGCAACTCAATGTCAGTTTTTAGCTCCAAACTAATTTTAATGGCTGAACCGTAAGCACTCAAACAACAGCGTAATGGAAATCGTCACAAGCCCTTATCTGCAGCAGCTCTGCCAGCTGCTGCTGTGATGCTGTTTTTCACTTCTAACTTTTATTTTTTTTCTCAAAAGAGTCTTTGCCTGTCACCTAGTTATCTGCAGGATGAGCAGAAGAGGGATTGAGAAATGTGCAGGAAAATTGTTTCAGACCCATGGAGGCTCTGATAATGAATCACCAAAGCTTTCCCTGCCAGGGAACACATTTCACTGCTTCTCCTCAGCCCTCATCCTCCCACCGCTCTCTTGTCAGGGTGTCAAGAGCAGAAGAGAAGAGGGGTCCTGCAGTTCCCAGGCATCCCGTTTGTTTGTCCTGCCCACTGCCTGGCCCCCTCCCAACTCTTGGCTCACACCTTCATTCCCAAGAGGGGCTGGGATAGTGCAGGGTGCCTGTGGCAGGGATAAACTCAGCTCCTGGTGAAGGAAATAGCGATGTTCCCACCTATAGATTTAACAAAATCAGCACCCCTTTTGGCTTTTGATTTAGGTACCACCTGTGTCTCACTACACTGCCTGTGATTAGCACTAATTGTAAATGCCACGGGAGTGAGCAACGTCCTCTGTGTTAAACACAGAGCAGCAAACAATTAGCGCCCGATACATAAGTAAGGAATTGCTTCATCAGGCGAAGGATGTATGCAACTGCCATGGTGGATGATAAACAACAGGTCTCTTCATCTGTTCCATTCATCACTGCAAATATAAGTCATCTCTCATCCACAGCATTTCTTAAAAGACTACAGTGTATTATAAAATTATACATCCTTTCAAAATAGATGAAATAAAAGTTTAAGAGGACAGTTGTGTGATTTTATGGATATTTCATTCATGACTAACTTTTTCCAGAAAAAACTTTATGTAAATAAAACTTCAGCTTGGGCTCAGGAGAGTGATGGGGGCTGCTATCCTGGCTGGATCGATGTCCTTCAGCCTGCCGGGGAACAGCAGGGACCTCGAGCCACTTCTCAGGGGACTAGGACATGCACATTCCACTAAGGCATTCCAAAGAAACAAAGATATCAGGAAGAGCTCAAAAATTTTAGTTCAGACTGCAAACTTTGGTGTGAGGATCTTACACAGTGCAGATTTGGGGAGGGAGCGGGACGAGGAAGGGAAAAGGAGGTTGTTTTCACCTGATTGCTTGTTCAGCCCATTATAAAGGAAAGGCTTTGCAAAATTCAAACCTAGCTCAGTGTAAGATTTGGGAACGTGCACGGGTAAGCAGCTGGGAGGCTTTGTTTTGATTTTTTTCCTTGATATTGCTGTCTTCATTGCTACATTTGCTGAGGTCAGTATATAAAATGAGCCTGCAAGCAAAAAGGTGATAAACACAACTTTTCTCCTTGACAATGTCATGCCTTCAGACTTTTCACCCATAAAATTTAGTGAGGTCTGAACAACTATGCATATTAAATAGTTTCAATTTACATAGTGTGCATAGGTATATTTACACACACACACACAAAATGCTTTTGGTGA
This sequence comes from Balearica regulorum gibbericeps, assembly GCF_011004875.1. NCBI lineage: Eukaryota > Metazoa > Chordata > Aves > Gruiformes > Gruidae > Balearica > Balearica regulorum. The sequence goes on from NC_046186.1 coordinate 105,639,927, forward strand.
TTCCCCCCATGCTATACAAACTGGCGTTGCTGGCAATCCCAGTGACCCACCTACTCTGACACAGAGCCTCTGAGAGCAAAGAGATTCAGCAAAAGATTGAACGAACCCCTCAACGGACAACCAAGGAACGGCTACAGTATCCAAGCCTTGGCAAACGCTCCCGACGGCAAGACTTGTTAGCGCTTTTGATTCCTTCTAACAGAGTTGTTAGGAGCAGTCTCATTAGCCCTGTAAGTGTTTCGTTCACTCTCTTAATCCCCGCTTGCCTCTTGACCTTGAGACTCTCTCCGCAAGGAACTTCCACGTGTTAATTACGCCTTGTGTAAAACACAGCGTTATTACTCCTCACACATTTGCTGCCTCCTAATTTTCTGGGATACTCCCACACTGCCAGAAGCACCACAAAAATCTGGTGACCTAACTTCCCCAATTCACGTGCTAGTTAGCCGAGTGAAAAGGGCTGTGATAATCTCAGGCGGGTTGCAGTGAGCTGTTCCCTAATCTTTTGGGTTGATCTTTCCCATTACAGAAGCCTTCCTGCTCCTCTGTGACTTTATTCCCCTGCTAATGAACAAAATGCCTGGGAGAAGAGTCACGCTGGATCCCCATGATGAGCTCACTCGTCTTCATCAAGGCACAACGTTTCACAATTTGCAGTCTTTCATGACCATGATGACCGGAGTCAACCAGTCATGGTCAGATATTCACAGTAAAGGAAAAGCTTTAAAGGAAAAACATTCGTTATCAAGCTACAGAAAAGGGAAACAAAAGGTGATTCATGAGCTTTATACATTTAGAAATCAAAACTGGCACAGAGTTGGTATCTGGAACGGTGGCGCAGCATATAAAAAATGTGAGTAATTTTGGCAACTACCCTCCGACCTGCATGCAGCTCACACCTTACCAGGTCACAGAGAGCTGATTTTCTTTAGCAAGGGAATTACATGTAACCCTTGTGGGAGGCAGAAAAGAGGTTTTGCTGAAATGCCACCACCAGTAGAAGGTGTAACACCTACCCAAGGGTTTCACAGTGCCACGGTTTAACAGCAGTCAGGTGGATGTGCTATAAAACACGGCCATATCCTACAAACTCTGCATGGGACTCGAGAGATTTCAAAAACAAGTCTCCTCAGGCTGCAAAACACCTTCTTGGTGGTACAGTACCACAGCTCCATAACCCACTGTTTAGAGAGAGGATCTTAGTACACCCTATGCTTAAATATACATTCCCAGGCAGGATATAGTCTCTTAACTTTTCAACTCGGATCTACTTGACCAAATCAGCCGGTTTATTTTTGTTTTCCCCTGAAGATAACTATTTGTCAGCAGAAAAACAAAGGATTCACACACTTTTTCTGTGCTGATGGACAACTTTTTCCAGGCTTGCAGTCTGGATACCAGAGAGCAGTTACCACTGTGGGTGTAACAACAGGCACTGGTATTCCAGGTCCTGCAGAGCTGGAGGAGCACAATAACCCATTGCTAATGTATTACCTTTAAAGTACTGCACACCCACCGTACAGTAAGAAGATCAGGGACAGTATGTCTTAGGACAGCTGTGGGCAAGAGTTGCCAAATGTCTCAGACCGCTCCTTTCTGCACAGACATCAGGAGCTAAATATTACAGTGTATTTAAAGGCCTTTTTGCCTCCCAGTTCCCTTAGTGCATCATTTTACATAGCTCCGTGGAGCATTAAATCCAATTCAATATTGCCGCATGCAAAATAGTAAAAATCAAGTGCCTGAAAGTTGATCTGATATTACAAGGGGAGATCTCCATATATAGTAAAATACTCATTCTCCCCCAATATATATACTTTTCATAAATCAGTACATTAAATATAACAACAACTCAGGTTAGCATAACATATAATGAACTATGTTAGAGTCATCCAACCCAGCTTAGTCACCACACACATCCCAGTTGAAAAACTGGTATGAGTAATTCTGAGTGGAAATCTGAAAAAAATGAGTAACCAAGGTCAACGGTACCAGTGAGGCCAATGTCCCCTGTCACATTGGTCAGAATAGCTCTAATGACACCAAGGGAGTTTTGCCTTTTTGTGCCACTGGAGGCTCATGCCCTTAATTACAAAGGGATAGTGGAAGCTATTAAGAAATCCCTTTACAAATCCCAAAGAAGGGCAGGTATTTTTTCCATTACTACCAATCCCAGTAGTAAAAATCTACCGACTGAAGACTTCACATAACCACATGCCTCGAGCATTTCTGATGGACCAAATGTTTAATATTTTGTTGCCTCAAAGAAGCAAGTGACCAGCTCTGATACTGCACAACTCTCCTGTTAATCTCAGGATGCTGATACTTACCGGGTGACCCTGACCCCAGGGAAGAGTTTCCCCCTCCCCTGCTGTGGCCACCGCCATGGGCAGGCCAGATCTGCAGCCAGCAGCGATGGGCACACCAGCATCCGTCTATCCAGCTGCCGATCCAGGCTGAAGCTGACAACAGAGCCATCGCCTCCAGCTTACGTGCACTGTTAATGTATGCTCAGGATATAGGTGTCCTGAGAAGAAATGACCTGAGAAATAATTACAAGGATTATTCAATGGTGCATTAGTGGTGCACAGCATTCAAGAATCTGTATTCCAGGTCTGGCAGTGAAATACACATCCTGGCCATACTGAAGGTACCACAGATTTGCCACCAGTATCCAGCTGAATGAGAGAACTGAACATCATGCAGGAGGAAGGCAAAAAGAAAATTTTACTAAGTGTCATGCTGGGAGATCACTATGTCAAAAACCTGGCTAGAATTCTGACTTTCAGGTGACACTTGTTAGCCCGAAGGTGTGCCCTGCATTACCATCCTCCCACTTATTGGTATGCCAGGAGAAGCAGTGTCCTACTGAATGAATGAGAGATGGAGGAGGAAAGACCACTGAACAGCCTTTTAAAAAAACTCTGTATATATAGATACACACGCATGGATGCACAGAAACTAACAGGGTGGAGGGCTGAGGTTTCTGTTCTTTTTTTAATCACAAAGTTTCCTTGAGTACTTAAAGCTCAAAATGGACAAATACTCATTTCACATATTCCTCCAAACCTCCCTCCACCTCCTGCATGCAGCTGGCCAACTTGGACTTTTCAGACTCACAGAGCTCCCCGCTGTGCAGACACCCAGCGCAAGGTCCGTGTGGCACCTCTGTCCCACCTAAGCTTTCTGCTACAGCTAATATGAACCAAAAAGGGTGACAAGGGCTCCTAGTCACCTGGAGGAGTTAGCTGTACCTGCAACCACTGCCACAGTCTATCCTTATCTGGGAGATATGAATAAAGCTGTCTACAAAGCTCAAGAATTTTCCCTGTGCTTCTTCATACCTCACACACTGGACGTGCAAGAGATGTGCTGTGCTTGCATCATGCAGGCTTTTGCCACATCATCCCCCTTCTATTCAGAGCCCCAGCTGGAATAAAACCCCTGCCACTCCCACAACACCTCCCCGATGCACTCATGGCCATGGGACGCCATGTGCCCAAGCCACCCCAGTCTGAACAGTCACCTTGGGGAAGGTTCACCTTTAGAGGGGAACAACCTCCCAGTTCGTAACATGTCGTCACCCCAGAGGTGGAGTCCAGTTAGTCAAGAAAGCAAGCGGGAGGCAGCAGGGACACGCGGACACATCTCTCATCGTATTTTCCATAGCAAGTGCGTTAGCTCCCTAGCTCAGCTGACTTTCTCCAAGACAGGTCTTTGGAGCAGCATAAACAGGGGGCAGCTGCATTTGTAGGCAGAGGCTCTGCACCCATTTATCTTCCGGTGAGGATTTGACCCCTTTCTATTTATCCATATCAAGGTCTCTGTTTTCACACATGGCATTTCTACACCAGCACTTCAGTCACCTTCTTCATGCCAGCATCCAGCAATCATGAGCAAGGACACCCAAATAAGAGGGCAATAAAAGGAAGAACTTTATCACAAAAGAGAAAAAAGCAAAAACCTTTCCCACATAGTCTAGTGGTGTCTTTAAGCAATCAACGCACCTCTGAATCCCAAACGCTCACTTTTTCCAGCAATGCCTTGTGATACACAGGCCATGCAATGCAACCTAACCAAATAGATGCTGTGAGGTCAACACAAGGGTTCCGCTTTGTGTCATCCTTCTTGGAAAATCCCCAGTAGCTGCAGATGAACCCTGCCTCTGGAAATCCCCCGCTTGTGGCAGTTCAATCCCTTTTGTCTGTGGACAAAACCCAAGCTGTGTGCTCTGCTCTCCAATGTGGGTACCACGAAGCCAATCTTGCATGAAGAACATTTGGAAAGGAGAGAAGGCAGAGGTTATTTTTGGCCACTGAGATAAGGAAACAAGTACAGGCTGAGGAAGAATTAGACATGCCTCAGCTGGCATTTTTTGTCCTAGGGGACAGGGGAAGGATCAGATTGAAGAGGCAGCAGGCAGGAGAATCACATGGATCAGGCCCAGCTCTTCCCCATGTTCCCGGCCCTTCTGCAGCCCAAGTCAAGCTGAGGGGACATATCCTGACCACAGGGACCACGCTAAGTGCTCCACTATGGACAGGTGGCCTTAACCAGCACTGTGCTGGCAGGACCATTCCCTCATCCCACTGGGCTAGGCTGGAAGTCCTCCAAGGCCTGGGATGACCAAGTCCCTCCTGGGTTACCTGGTAGCTGCAGCCACCGTGTGAATGCCATGGCCATTCACAGACTGCAGCAGCTTTAAAAACTACCAGCAAACCTCAGGGATAGCTGCAGTCCCCGACAAATGCCTCTCTCCTCTCTGCCAAGCAGATCTTGGCACGAAGAAGAGCTTGGCCCAATAAATTGAGGGCTTCCCTTCAATGAAATCAATGCTGGCAGCCACGATGAGCATGTTTGAGGGCAGACACGTGGCTGGCACCACACAGCACTAATATGTTGGCCTTCAGCAGTGAGGAGAGCTGCCTCCTCCCTTCACAAAGGGTTAAAGTGATGTGATCTCATGCATGGAGGGGGGGGGCAGTGTGGTGCCAAAACCCAGGTCCCTGCTGCCAACTTAAAGCTGCCCCATGTGAGGGACCCAACTCTTCCTTGGTCAAGTCTCCACAGAAGTGGATCCTCAGGAAGCTTTCCATCGCCCCTAATGGGACACAAGGAGAAGCAATTTTCACTTAGGACAACATCAGCCATGGCTTCTTTGCCAAAACTGGAGGAGCAGTGATGTTTCCGTGGTCCGCTACAAGGAGCCACACCACCGGCTCTTCTCTTCATACCTCATCAGAAATGGAAACTGAAAAAACCTGAAATACCACAACAATTGCTGCCCCATGGCCTCACGCAGTCACAACCACAGACCCAAGGGCTCGTGAACTGCTGAGGTCAGGCTGACAGTTTCCCTCCAAATCCTGGGAAGGAGGGCTGAGCAAGAACCCAAGTTGCTGTGACCTTTCCAGTGGCCTTGGAGCGAATGTATTCATCTTGAGGATTCCACGATGCTGCCACATTTTGTACTTTTGCCTGCCACTCTCCAAGCTCTTTCTAAGCCTCAACTCCTTGAACTATTTAATACTTTGATAAGATAGGCCAGTACAATCATTCCTACCTTCTAGAGGGAGAAAAGTGGACAAAAATGGGAAGTATGAATCATGCTTTCCATGACAATTGGAAATGGGTCTTAGCAGGCCTGAGTTAGACCTTAGACTTGCCTTACCAGCAGATCCAGCCTTCCTCTTTTCTCTGGTGCATCCTACAGATCTGAGCTTGGATCTCTGAAGGTAAGCGAAAATGAAAGGAGGTTATGGTCCTGTAATTTGAGCAGAAAGAGGAAGCTAACACTCGACAGACAAAGCTTTTATTAAATAAGCTCTAGGTCAGACCAAATTCTGCATCATATGGGTCCTTGAATAGCACCATTTCCTTTAACAGTACTGTGTCAGGCATAAAATAATACTGACAGTTATACGTGACTGATAGTGGGGAAACACTAAGAATAAGCAGCTATCACTTATTAGCCATTTAGCAACTAATTAAGATGCAGGCAAAAAGGATAAACTCTGAACAAGGCAGTTCATGGGCAGTCGGACACACCTGCAGCCAGCTCCGCGCTGGTGTGTACGTCCCCAGGGGCCTGACTCTGATACCACCGTCACGCAGCTATGGCCCCACTGATTTTGGTGATGGGGTCTCTGGGGGTTACCCGGTGCAACCACCCACTCACAGCAGGGCTTGCCTTAAAGATGCACCTGACCCTGAAGCCAGACCCCACTGCTCAGCTTTTCTACAGTAATCATAGAGGGGAAGAGGGTGGGAGGCGGGGAGGCAATTCCCAATCCAGCCATCAAGCTGCAGTGACTTCCAGGTAGTCTGTTCCCTGCCCTGGAAGGGATGTGATGAAACATTCGTGCTGTACAAGCTGCTTCCTGCTGAGCTGCTGCGTGCACAGTCAGCGCTGCGTAAAACCCACCACCGCGGCATCACGAATCTGGGTCAGCATCTTGACGCACCCCATGGAAACGAATCATCCCTCCCTCCCTCCTTCTGCCCTGGCTCTAGCTGGGGTACGCACTGGGATTGTCTTTTCTTCATATCCCTTCGTTTGACAGGGATTTTCATCTGCTAGCCTTCACCCAAAAACCACACCCACCCACCATTTTTTGGATGCGTTCCCAAATTCATTTCAAGCCCCCAGCAGCCGCAGAGTGGACATTTTGAGTGGGTGAAATGCAAAAGAAAATCCACATGGAACAACATGCCTCGCAGCTGGCATCTCAAGTGAACGAAATCATGGCACGCCCCAGATTTGCTGCAACTGCTCTGGGAAAGGTTTTTCAAAAGCCACTGTTGTGCGAGTGCTTCTGCTGCGCTGCATTCATTAAAAATCCCCTCCTAATCTCCAGTGAATATTTGCCCAAGGCCCACAGCCCATGTCTTAAAATTGACATGAGACTGGAAGACTCTGATAAAGGAAGACACGAGATAGCAGCAGCAAGAGATATCAAAGGTCAGAGCTGAAATATATTGCAGGTCCAAGCAGATTTAGCCACCTCATTTTCAGCTGGTTCCCAGTGGCACGCCACACTCCTCCCTAAATATTACAGACCAAAAATATACACAAGCTACAGCATCCTTGGGGCAAGGACCAGCACAGAGCTGAGACCCCACTTCAGCTGTGCCTGCCCTGCAGCAGCCTCGGGGAGGACGTGCCCGGGCATCCCGCCGGACAGCAGGCACGGGCAGAGGCATCCCTGCTGGGGTCCGGAGCCACAGCCTCTCATGGGTGACAGACTCGCTTATCTCTAAACCATCTCACAGTCACGGAAGGGCCTGAAATATTTTCCCCAAATTTTTAAAGAGCTCATAGATTCATTTTCAGCTCACAGCCGTTGCCATCTCTTGTCTCCCTGCTCTGCATTGGAAATACCAGTTACGCGGGCAACCGCCTCCCTGCTGTTACGGGCTGCATCCTGCCTGACCGGGAAACACAACCAACCAACCATCCCTTTGATCCTTCTCAGCTAATTAAGCCTTGATAGTAACAAGAAAGGAAAGTAATACAGGGGAAAATTGTATCTCGTTCCCCACTGTCCCAGAGATTATGTCCTCCAAACTCACCACTTCAGGCAAAAAAAAAAAAAAAAAAAAAAAGAAAGAAAGAAAAAAACAGGCATTGAAAAGACCTCCACTTAAATCAAGGTAGTGAGGAGAAGTCCAGAGACCTTTTTTGGCAAGGTACTAACAGACAAGAGTCCAAGACTGGTACACAAAAGTGAATTTTTGTGTTCAGCTGGTTTGATTTTTTCATTTCCCTTGGGCTCAGGGAGCTGGGCTGCAACAAGAATAACAGCGCGGTTCCCAGTTTCTCCATCTCATGAAAATGAGCCCCAAAGAACCTGACTTGAGGTAACTGCTCCCAAACAAAACCAGTTCTTTGAATTGATTATGGACAATTGATAGGGTTTGGAGAAATTATTCTCTCCAAATGGAAACTTTTTTAATGTTAAATGAAGTAAAACATTCTTTTAAGTAGCATTTTGTTGTATAGAAAGTAACACAGGAAAAAAAGGAAACTAAACTTCTCCACAGTGTGACAGCCTGTAAGGGCTTATTTTTCATTCCCTAACAAAAACATTGCCATGAAAATGTTTAAAATCTTTAATACCCTACAGACATATGGTAGCAGTCACTGACCATGGTTAATTCAAAAGAATCATATCTGATCTTTTTGAGTCATCAAAATTATACTGAAAATCTTGCAAAAGCAGGCATTTTGCAAGATTATCAGTATTCTGCCCCTTAAATAAGCCTTATTAACAGGAAGAATCTAGGTGGCACTGTGATAGCCCATTGCATGAAAGTTAATCAGAAGGAGCTGATTTCAGATCAGATTTTCTTGTAACATTCCGCAGACTTGCTGGAAACATTCATTCTCATTCAGACTTTGAAAAAAGGACTTGTTAGAAGCAGCCAATTGTCAGTTTAATCCACGTTTGAGATTATTATTTGTCTGTTTGAGGAGAACAGCAAGCTAGCATGCCGCAGAAGACTAGCGAAGCAGAGGGCTCTCACGTAAGACAAGTCCAGATGAGATTTCTGAATCGATTTAAAAGGCCTGTCTGAATATAATTTCCTTCCTTATTTGGGAACTGCTAAAAGACAATCGATAGCTACGCAGCCCTTTTTTAAAAAAGATTTTTGGGTAAGGAAGAAACATTGTTCTTAGCACAAAAATCCGTCTGAATGGAACATGTTTGAAACAATCCCAAGCGCTAAAACTATTTTTATTAACAAGTTGTGGTAATTCATTCTTCCCTGTGTGCCTGCTGGATGACGTTAGTAAGACAGTAGCTCATGGCAGGGCAGGAATCTAAACACCATGGACGATTAAAAAAATTTTCTATTAATAGGAAAGCTGAGAACTGGTCTGCTTCAATGCCTTCATCTTCGCTGTGGCAGAGGCAGTTAACGAGGAAGAAACAAGGAGACAAACCATACCTTCCTCCAGCCCAGCTGATGCTCCTCTGCTGCCCGCTATGGGATCACAGCTGAGCCCCCAGACTGGTCTGCCTTTGCCCTGCCATGGGCACAGTCCCACTGGAAAAGCACCCAGGTGATGCTGGACTTTCCCAGCGGTCATATGCGGCGGTCGTACTCCTCTGCTTGCACATGGGAGGAGAGCAAAAGGGCAAAATGGGTGGAGAGAAATAGGAGAAAAAAAAAAACCACAACATGTTTTTTACAGCCCCCAAATGGGACCGGGACTCCAGCGTGGGCCCCTGGGCGCAGGTGGGTCATGCAGGGGTTGCTCCGGGGTGCTGGTAGCACCCAGAGCACGAGCATGTCTGCGGGAGGCTCATGCTGTGCCGGACAGGGGAAATGCTCTCCTCCCTTGTTCTTGCAAGCAGAAATGCAAGAAATGGTATGGATACAATGACACATTCAAATCAGCTAGGAAGCTGCAGTTACCTCCAGCGTTTCCAAGTTCGTATCATGATAAACCCCAAAAGTCCAAATTTAAAGTTTTCCTGCTAGCTATAAATTCTTTTTAAATAATTAAGTTCAGAAGTATGGAAATACCTCACTTCTACAGCGATATCACAATATAAAGCACTGCTGCCTTTGAAGAGTTTTAATATTAACATTCCCATCCATGTAAATAGACTGATCGAAAAGTAATAGGAGCATTGCAGGTTGAAACGAAATGCCTTTGTCTCATCAAATCAATGCAGTCTGGCACCAACTGGAACAAACCAAGGATGTCAAAGCGACCATGCGTCCCCTCCTGCCACCCCCTGAATGCTGGTGTGCTCCCACAACACGTTTCAATTTTGACAGCCTCCATTTTCTGATGCAAATGTGGTTCGGAGAAAAGCTCTGAGCCATCTCTGGGGAAAACAGCTCCAAAGCCTCCATGGCGAGGCACGCGCGTACGCAGTCTGAGCACTCTCCTGTCAGACAACAGGTACAAATTCAGTGCAAGGAGGGACAGAAGACATTTTACCAGAGGTGCAACAACCTCTTCCTTACTTTTTATATTCCCATGTAATGATTTCATATTTGGATTGCAAGGGCTTCGCCCCCCCGCCCCTTAGCTGTGCTCCAGGCCATGTGGATACTACCACAACATACAAAGAGTCGCTGGCAGTATACTATAATCAGCCAGGAATGCACTGGTTGTCACATGGAGCTTTGCTCAATACAGCTGTTAGCTGGCCCAGCTGAACAATAAACATTTGAAGTATGGCAAATGTTCTTTGAGGGGGAAGGTTTGTTATTAATGTAAATACGAAAGGACTCTTGAAACAGCCTGACGACTTCAGCTTCACTTGAGGAGTGCCCAAAGTTATGAAGCTGGAGAATACAAAATTTGAAAACCAAGACATGATTTCCCTGTTATTCAAGCAGTGAGAATTCATTTAAAAATATCTGTATGACCTCAGGGGAGTCACGACCACAGAACCCAGAACATTAAAGAAAATAAGCTTAAAATACCTTCCTCACAGAGTCATGCATTTCTTTCCTGATTGTAAGAAGCGATGGGCAAACCTCAAAAGGTCCAGAGGTTTGGATACATCTCCAGAGCAGCTGATGCCTTCTTAAAATGCCCCTCAGGGAAGATTTCTGCTCACGTTTATTGGGAACAAGAAAGATGGTAAGGTTCGAGCTCATTCCCGTGCACTGCCAACCCAAGTCCTTCATTACCTGCTCGCCCATGCTGATTCTCACTAACACAAATAATCAAGTCTCCAAATCCAATAGCACTAGCGACAATGTTGGCCAAACCACAGAGGAGGTCAGAAGCTGTGAAGAGCCCACAGAAAGTTGTTCAGATGGCATTTTCTGTGGACAGAGAGTCCTGGGAGACATTAAAACCACTGAGAGTCACAAAATGAAAGAAAATGCAAGAAGCAGGCTTTCTTGGAGGGTGCAGTTTTCCCCCTCAGAGATATTCCTCCCATCGTGCCAGACTACCACTAGCTGATTGCATTTGCACAGCAACCAGCCAGCAACTCGCTTTTTTTAATTTATATTTACTCTGAATTACATGTTTTCTGGTGTCGGCATTAACAGCAGATACAACCTAGCTGCAGCAATAGCTTTCGAATCAGCTATCATCCATGCTTCAGTCAACAGAAACCTTTAATTAAAGCACTGAGTTGCACAGGTTTTGGTTACCATACAACTAGCAATATCTTCAAATATTTGGATTGTAAACAATCTTCATAACTTGGAGACAGGCATCATCTTTCCTACTTCATGTTGAAGGCTTTGCAAGCGTTTTGTAGGTGTCTGGCAACAGCGAATGACAGAAGAAAGTGCTGATAAGGTGCTGCAGCTCAGCAATAAGGTAGTGCAGGAAAAATACAGTAGATATGTAATGGTTTGTGATCTTTTATTTTTCTTGGTTTTGGAACAAACTCTAGGATCTCTGCACTTATATAATCCCAGATCTGGATTTGATGTTACACTAAGCCATGAAGTTCATTTATGTTCTCATTGAAAGTACAAAAAGATGCTGATTTTACTGTATTGACGAGCCAGCTGCGTTTAATGTGTAGAGCTATTTATTTATATGTGGTACTATAAGCATCCTCTTTAATCTTGCTCTTCAGATTCAGGAGAGAGGACTTGCATATTTAAAAAGAGCACTGGACATTAGGAAAAGTATTTATGGAGGGAAAGAACAACTAAAGAGATTCCTATTAGCTAGATGAGAAACATTAAATGCGCTAAATCGGTAAGTATTCTGATTAGTATGCAATAAGTATCTGCTCAATCTAAATAGACTGAGCCTGCTATAACACTCCACAGGCCAGATGTAAACTGGTATTTAGACAGCCTATTATGTAACTTTAAATTCTTATTTAATAGAATAAGCAATAGAATTTTGTATATCTATACCTCTTTATAAGTATCTACAATGAGTGATTTCTGTCCCTTATTTCTCTACCTTCAGTCATAAAGTATAAGCCTGTTGTCTATAATCCAACACCAAATTACATGTCAAACAGGGCCCCTCGTGAAAGAGGGGACAAGAGAAGCAGCAGAGCTGAAGCCCATCAGTGCCTGTGGAGCAGCAAATCAGGAGAGCCATATTTTGCTATCAGATCCAAAACCTGCCTTCTGTTGGGCTCTGGGCAAATCCTCTGAGGCTGTGTTTTCAGATTATTCAGATACCTCAAGGTACACATAATTACTCAGTGGGAGTCAAGTTAATCTTCACTGAAACCCTCAAGCACCTACCCATTTAATCACTGGGGGAAAAAAATGCCAAGCACTTCCTTTCCTGATGCTAGACATAGGGCTATCTTTAGAAATCCTATCCTCATCCAAAATTATGAAATAATTATATTTACCCATTCTAAAAAGCACTTTGAGGTCTCCGGGTTCAGGTTTCATTTTAATAAAGCTTTTCAGCAGAAATGAAGCATCCAAGTATAAAGCTGTGACTCAGAACGGAGTCTCTACCTGCCACCAAGCCCTGGAGGAACATATGTTCATGAGATCCCGGTTGGACTGCAAGGTTCATCAGGTTCATCAGAAAATCTCTACATGATGAGAGCTGCCCTAGGCGAACCTGATAATATCCACCCTAAGCCTCAGCTATAAACTAGATCTCTCCTCCATCTTCCACTCTCCTTGAGGGATGAATCCAGCAGGTCCTCTCCTATGGTCATCATCTCTCAAAAATGAAACTTAGGGATGTCATCTCCTCCCCTAGCCTTTGTACATTAACTGCATTTTCATAGCAGCTGATCGGGGAGATTCAGCACTTTTCTCAGGTCATCTCCTACCTTCTCACGGGGTATTTAATTGCCCAAATGCAGTCCAGATTAGGAAGAGAGTTGGTGAAGAAGGGAAATAGAGGCAAGAACAGCTCTTCACCTCTCCCCTTGGAGCTCTGTCACCATGCAGTATAAAATTCCCTGTTCCTAGAACTAGATAGAAAGAAGGAGATAACAGGCTTGGAGGGGACATCAGTCTGGAGCCTGGTCAGGATGGACTGGTCCCTGCTTCTGAGGTTGTGCTTGAGTTTTAACGAACACGCAATGCTAAGTGCATAAACAGCCACTGAAGGAGCTCCGATCTGGGCCAATGCCTAAGGGGATGCTATTCAAATGCAACAGTCATTGCCTCATTAGGGACCACGAAGCACAAAGTGCCCTATTTTGCGAGGCTAGGCATGAGGCACGTTGTCTTGGAAGGTTTTTAAAGGTTTAGGGTATGATGCAAAGCCCGTTTGCCTCAATGGGAAGTTTTTCACTGACTCACCAAGACAGGATCAGGTCATTACAGCAGTAGACCTTGTTACATGCAGAGACATCTCCCCGGTTCTGGAGTGCCCACCACACTGCCGTGCGTACATTTCTGTATCAGACCAGAGGACAAGCAAATGCTGTGAATATTGTTAGTCTTCCAGTAAAGTATCCCACAGCCACCCGACCGATCCACTTCCAGCACCACCCTGAGGCACTTAACATTTACTTGCAGGAGGTGCCATTCAGTACACCCAAATATTTCTCAGTGCTTGTGGGCTCCCTGCAACAGGTATACTTCTGGGTTGGGTTTTTTTGTGGCCTATGCTTTTAAATCCTTAATCACTGTACTGGTTAAAGCAGCAAGAATGCATTATGCGTTCAAAGCAGCGTAGATATCGCTGGGAAGGCCCCCCTCCTCTAATTAAAACCATCCATTTACTCTGTGTACAGAGAAACATAACACAGCAGGAAACGACTGTCATATCAAATACCCCTTTATGGTAATTGTGGTTAAATACTGACTTTTTAATGGTAACATACTTATACAGGTTTGGCAACAGATGCAAAAATAAGCAATCACTGTTTCTGGAGGGCTACCAAAATGGCAGGTTTCCCAAGTCAATCAGTCCGCCCGGGGACCGGGAATGCAAAAAGCAATTTAGTGCTGCAAGGAATATGACAATCTATTTATAATGGCACAGTGTGCGAGGCTGAGAGGAGAAACTGCAGCTGTCGTATAAGGATTATAAGTGACTGATTGTTTCTAACAAAATGTATCGATATATCAGATGGAAGTACAAGTTTAGCTGCCTGGCTGATTCTCTTTCCATTGTACAGGTGTGGTGCCAGCTTGAAAGAAATCAGGCGCTACAGCTAAAAATGCCATTTTGCTATCTCCGCCTTGACATGCCCGGGTAGCCTCTGTCAACTCTCTTGGGGACTTACTGCGTCGGAGCTCATCCAGCCTTTGTTAAAATGAACAGAAAGGCTAGCCCAGTTTCAGAAGACCCCACGGGAGCATCGTGACGGATAGAGAGCATCCCTAAGTGTTAAATAATAGTCCTGCCTCTTCGGTTCTTGAAAAAGCTTTGCTTCCTGTTGCCTTATTTACTTCTTTTCCAGCTGCTGTATGTACTTCTATGGGCTGTCAAATAACAGTCCCTCCATCCTAAGGGAAGGGTGCTTGCCAGTGCAGAAGAGCAAATGATTCCTACATTCTATGTACAGCACATTACACATGCAAGATGTTATAAAGACTATTATGTTTAGGATCAAGGACACAAAAATTAACGAACAGCAAAATTATCAGAGCACCCAAAGCCAAGGGACTTTGGATAACCCATGATCCAGCAGCTGACCCACTCCCCGGAGACTCAGGCCTATGCTGTTCTTCCCACCCCAGTTTGAAAGGGCCCATGGACAGCAGTAGGGTGGGACTTAACCTTGCAGCATATTCAAGACCCTACATCCTTTTTAAAGACTGAAACAGAAAACATGCTCAGTGAAACATGCTTTATCAAGTAGGATGCTAAGCATGATCGTGCTATTAATATAAGCAAGGGGACTTCTCACTCGTCGATGTAGTTAACCCTCACGCAGGGTGCAGTCTGTCTCCTAAATCTGTGTTCACTCTTTCCCTGCAAGAAGATAATCCAGTCCTGATGGCTTCTTTCCTACACTTCTCTCTACTATGTAGTCATCTGAAGTCTGGGGGACAGAGAGAAAAGTCTGATGAGAAACCTCGTGCATGTAAACAGCTAGTTTTTACACCTTATGCCTTTGGAGCATGCATTTTTCATGGTTGTTTGGGCACGCTCAGCCTAGAGCAATGGGAAGAAACCCAGTCCCCAGCTTATGCATCCCACTATCTTGACTTTCTCAAAGCCAAATATCAGCAGAAATTTAGGGACGCTTAGGTCTCTTGATTATAGAAGCTCAGGACTGAAAAAAGAACTCAAAAAATTAACCTCAGGATCGTTCCCTGACACGTGAAGGTCTGACGCACACACGCTGAGGCTGTGGCCAGTAGTGGTTACTCCATTGGGACTTTTCAGCTAGCACTCTATGTCTTGAATATGCGTCATTTCCACATATTTTTTTTCATGCAGCTGGAAGAAACCCCTGATTATATGGCAGTACCAGCTAGTAACACACAGAGACAACACCACACCAGGTGGGAAGGTCATCCCAGCGTTGAGACAAACATCAAGCAGGCAGCAGCACATCGTAAAGGAACAAATCAGGTACCAGACTGCTGCAATCCAGCCACCAGCAGTCCTTAATTTTCACCTCGCTCTAGCATGGGAAGTCAACTATATGCACAAACCCTGCACCTGGAAAAGGGTCGTCTTTGTGCTCTTTGTAAAGAGGTTTTTTTTTCTCTTTGCGTCATATTGACAGCCATGGTGATATCTCTACCTGCTCTCCCAGCCCTGCCCAGTGGCACAGACGGAAAAGAAGTCTTTATTACATCCCAGATAAGCAACTAGGGCATGGGAATAAAATAAACCTAGAGATATACTCGCACACAGTCCTAGCAGACTGTATTCCTTCTCTGTAAAAAAGGTGCATTTATACAGCACCTTTCATCAGGGATCTTAAAGTACTTTGAAATACCAAACATCACCAGGCCCCTGCAAGAGCTGCGCAGTCAAGGGAAACCGGGAGAGCTTGTTTCAGCAGACTGGTGTAAGAGCAAGAAACTATCTAGGCATCCTGAGAAACAGTGTGTGGGGCTTCAGGGGATTTTTGCTTTTAGAAAGTTTCCGTTTGCATCTTTCAAAACTTTCTCTTTTAAAACGTCAATTAAAAAATAACCTAAACGACGTTCGGAGACAAAATCCTGATTCTGGTACCTTCTGGAAACCTCAGGTCTGCCGCGTGCACTAATGCTCTCCAGCCATTGCCAAGCTACGCCTGCACACACATAGATGGTCTGAACACATGAAGCAGTAATAACAAGATGCCAATGCAATTATTCTTCACTCTTCAACACTGAAGAATGAATTAAAGCAGTGCTTTTAAAATTGAAACTAATTTATACCATTAAGAGGTACCTTTACCCCTTCAGATTAGTGTAATGAGGCCTTACTGCAATTAACATTACACCTAATAGGTTTTCAGTAAGTAAATAAAACGAAATGAAAGACTTAAATATTAGATACCCTTTGGCCTCACTTAAACTGTGGGATCTGGGAGCTTGCAGGACCATGTATGACCCGCCTCTGTGCTAGAACGGGCCCAGGTACATAAGATTTTCTCACTTTCCCCCTCTCAACAGTCTGGTTTGTACGTGGAAAATAAAACCCCAGTTGTGTAGGCCAGAAGGCAGCGTCAGCATGCTCCAGCCAGGCTCATTTCTGCTCCACAGTTTAGCCACAGCCCCTCTAAGTGGTTGTGCCGGACCGGAAGCTGAAAGAGCAAAATTTCTCCAGTCCATCACAATATGTGGCAAAAGGACATCATTCAAGGAGGATGAGAAGCAAGAACACATGGTGGTGGGGGATTGCTATAAACAGTCAAGGTGAAACACACTGGTTCTGGCTGCTACGAGAGACCCCCAGCAACCCTTGCTCTATGGTTCCCTCCACAAGTTGCATGGACCCCCAACCCCTTCCTGAAGCCTGAGGGCAGAAAGAAGGCCTTTTCCCACATCTCAGAGTCCATCCTCCCTGGGAAATTTTCCTCTGTATGCTACACTCTTCAAATACAGGACCATAGCAAAAAAACCTGGCACAGATCTCCTTAAATCCAAGAGGTTTACCCCACAAGACTTCCCAATTGCTCCCGAAAAGAGAGGCCAGCAGTTAAAACCAACCCTTCCATTGGGGTGAACAGGTCCAATGAAGCATGGACATTGACAGCAGCAGCTAGGTACCCCATGGATTTAGGTCTAAAGGTACTGACAGCTACCTCATGTAGTAGTATCTTGCTACTGCACCGCATCAGTGCGGTTAAAGCCAGGTCAAGAGGATGAATAACACTTCATATTAAGAAACCCGGAAGCACTCTCATAAGGAATGCCCACACGAAGATGAAGGTCACTTCATTTTAGTAGCTGGATCCTGCACATATCTCTTCAAGTGCAGCCATTTTATTAGTCATATTTTGATGGTTGCCAAGAATCTAGCTACAAAGAACATTGTATAAATCAGACATGGAAAAAGTTAGTTCTTTGTGGTATCGCATTTTAGATGAAACCCACTTCCTCTCCTGCATAGCAAAGCAAGAAAGCGTAGGCTTCTATCAGTCAATGCATCTGCGCCTTCTTAACAAGCTTAAAGTCTGAGAGCCAAAAATGTGAGGTTTGTGGTCTGAATCTTTCCCTGTTTTACATTCATGTAAATTTGAAACATCTAGAGCTTCATTAGAGTTTACAGTGCTGGAAATGATGAATGCTGGAATTTTGTCCTTTTCATTCAAGAACAACAAATTGTTTCACAGAATAATACGCTTTCACTCGAGGAGGCTCAGAAGTTATTTCTCAAACTATGCCAGCAAACTACATTGATTTCATGGGTTCAAGGTGGATTGCAGGTGAATTATTCGCTCTGGGCTAATGGCATGGCTCTGTAGTGACAACTGGTCTCTAGGGAAGGGGAAGAGTTCACTGTTGCTCACAACCCTTCTGGCTGGTCCCTCCTGGTCACAGCTAGAGCCTGGTTTGACCATTTAAAGAACCAACCTTTTCCTCTTCTGGCACTTGTTATTACTTCCATTTACTGTTATTACAGTAAAAACCCACAAGTATTTAATCATAGAATGGTTTGGGTTGGAAGGGACCTTAAAGACCATCTAGTTCCAACTCCCCTGGCCATGGGCAGGGACACCCTCCACTAGACCACGTTGCCCAAAGCCCCATCCAGCCTGGCCTTGAACACTTCCAGGGATGGGGCATCCACAACCTCTCTGGGCAACCTGTTCCAGTACCTCACCACCCTCACAGTGAAGAATTTCTTTCTAATATCTAATCTAAATTGACCCTCCTTCAGCTTAAACCCATTACCCCTTGTCCTGTCCCTACACTCCCTCATAAACAGTCCCTCCCCATCTTTCCTGTAGGCCCCTTCAGGTACTGGTAAAGCCACAATTAGATCTCCCCAGAGCCTTTTCTTCTCCAGGCTGAACAATCCCAACTCTCTCAGCCTGTCCTCATAGGAGAGGTGCTCCAGCCCTCTGATCATCTTTGCGGCCCTCCTCTGGACTCGCTCCAACAGGTCCATGTCTCTCCTGTACTGGGGCCCCCAGAGCTGGACGCAGTACTCCAGGTGGGGTCTCACAAGAGCCGAGCAGAGGGGCAGGATCACCTCCCTCGACCTGCTGGTCACACCTCTTTTGATGGAGCCCAGGACACAGTTGGCTTTCTGGGCTGCAAGCGCACACTGCCGGCTCATGTTGAGCTTCTCATCAATCAATACCCCCAAGTCCTTCTCCTCAGGGCTGTTTTCAATCCATTTCTCGCCCAGCCTATAGTCGTGCTTGGGATTGCGCCGACCCACGTGCAGGACCTTGCACTTGGCCTTGTTGAACTTCATGCGGTTCGCACGGGCCCACCTCTCCAGCCTGTCGAGGTCCCTCTGGATGGCATCCCTTCCACACAGCTGGGTGTCGTCGGCAAACTTGCTGAGGGTGCACTCGATCCCACTGTCCATGTTGCTGACAAAGATGTTGAACAGTGCCAGTCCCAGTACCGACCTCTGAGGAACGCCACTCATCACTGTTCTCCACTTGGACATTGAGCTGTTGATCACTCTGAGTGCGACCATCCAGCCAATTCCTTATCCACCATGTGGTCCATCCATCAAATCCACGTCTCTCCAATTTAGAGACAAGGATGTCGTGCAGGACAGTGTCAAATGCCTTGCACAAGTCCAGGTAGATGACGTCAGTTGCCCCTCCCTTATCCACCAACGCTATAACCTCATCATAGAAGGCCATTTATTTTAAGATTATATTTATACCCTGAATTTTCATTAGGTGGGTAAAATAGGTGACAGTAGGCAGGTGTACCTTTCTATCCTTTATCTCATGCTACTTCTTATGCATCCGGGTATCTTCAGGAGCGACATTACTTCTTCAATGCGTTTCCCCAGCTGAGCTAAGTATAATTCTCAGTGTATTTCTGTGGTCACCCCTATCTTTCTTATCTGGCTGTCTGCTTAGCTAGCTGTCTGGTTTGATATTTCTAGTTTGCACTTAACCAGGCTGGATATTTCCCCTTTGTCTTTCCCCATGGTCATACGCATCAATCAGAGGTTTTTTTCTTGCTTTTGCAGCAGATAGAGAAGAAATATAGCTGAAGCCATGCTTACCAATGCTTCCAAAGAAGAAATCTACACCACACAAGATGTTCTGGCTACATCAGCCTTAAGATGTGGTAATAATTTGAAATAGAATATAGGCCTATATAGTATTAAAAAAAAAAAAAGTAATAACATCTTGTAATTATGTAAGAAAAATATTGAACTTTTAGTAGGAACTACACTATGACTAATAACAATATATCTCGGTGAGCTAAAGGCCTGTTTTTTTATTATAATCATTTAACCAATGGATAATTTCAGGTGTAGAAAAGGCAACATAATTTATACAGAAATTACACACATTTTGGTAGCAGAATAGGAAATGCTGCCCAGGTGACCTTCTTTAAGAATGAGATTTACACATTCACAAGCTGTTAATAACTTGCATAGTTGTTGAGGGTGTTTAATTCATTGATTTTAATAAAGTATGACAATAGCTGATAAACATTTCACCAGAATGTCACTGCTATCACTTTCCCTCTGGCATCTCAGCTTTCCAATATTCAGGAAACAGTTTCAGAATTCCCATTTGAGTTTTTCAATAATGAATCTCAGATCTCTAGTCAGTCTAGGATATTCTATTACCATTCTTTTTCAGAAAAATCATCATTCACACACCCCGCACCTACTGACTAACTAGACGGCAAACACATCTGTCATTGGAGTTACTGCCTCCCACACAACTGCCACTTGTAGGAAAGGGGGATCCAATGCTTCTTACCTAATCTCCAGTCATTCCCATCTCTGATTTCTGACATGGCACACATTTGTTGGATGACACCCTCCAGCACTCTTTGACCCAGAATTTTGCCCTTACAAGCATGAGACACCAAAACCTTTGGCCTGTTTCCATGATTACAGAACAGTCTCTACCATGTTGCTGATTTTTCGTACTCAAAGTTGTATTTTATAATAATATTTTGTCTAAAGTTATTTTATATAAAAGGTTGAGCTTGGGGGAAAGCTTAAACCATACCCCTCCAGGAATTACTGAGTTTGTTGACTGAAAAAAACCACCAAATTCTCAAACTTTTTAGAAACATTTTAAACAAGTACAACTAATTAGAGCCTGATCAAAGCCCAGTGAAGCCCTCTGGAGCAGCTGCATTCCCTATATTCATGAAAATCAGGCCGTTTAGATAGTTATTTAAATAAGGAGTATTGGAACTAAGCCAAAGCCCTTTGAAATCAGTGGGACTTTTTAATGACTTCCATGCATTTTGTACATTAGCTTTAGAAAATGACCTTTTTTATTTAATTCATCATTGCTGCTGACTGGTGCAATATGGATTGAGAGGTTCTTCACTTGTAAAATCTACATAGGGTGTATAAATTCACGCTTTCACCAATAAAGGTTGAAAGAGGCCTCTTGAGATCATCTAGTCCAACCCCCTAGCTCAAGCAGGGCCAGCAAGAGCAGGTTGCCTGAGAACATGTACAGTTGGATTTTGAGTATCTCAAAGGATGGAGACTCCACAACCCCTCTGGGCAACCTGTGCCAGCGTGACTACCGTCACAGTAAAAAAATCCAAACATTTACTGCTTTCCCCTTGTCCATCAAGTTACTTATCTCATTGTAGAAGACAACACTGTTGCTCAAGCATGACTTCGCCTTTGTAAATACATGCTGACAACTCCCAATCACCACCTTGTCCTTCATGTGTTTGGACACGTGAAGTTCCCCAGATTTCCTTCCTGCCTTTCTTAAACATAGGAGTGATATTTGCTCTTTCAGTCTTCATGAACCTCTCCCAATCATAATGACCATTCAATATAGTCAAAGATCATCAAGAGCAGCCTTGCAGTGACATCAGCCAGCTCCCTCAGCACTCATGGATGCAACAGGTCAGGCCTTATGGGTGCATGTCCAGGCTCCCTAGTCTGATCCTCCTTCACTGAGGGTAAGTCCTCCTTTTTCCAGACTTTCCCTCCGGTCTTAGGGGCCTGGAATTCCCAAAGGTTAATTTTACTCGTCAAGTCTGAGGCAAAGACGACAATGAGTACCTCAGCCTTTTCCATGTCATTTTATCACCAGTTCCTCTGCCCCATTCAGCAGTGGCTCCATGTTTTCCCAAGTCTTCCTTTTGCTGTTTACATACTTTAGAAGTCTTTCTTGCTGCCTTTCTATCCCTTGCTAGATTCAACCGCAGACTGGCTTTGGCTTTCCTAATCCTATCCCTGCATGATCAAGAGAGCAACTCAATACTTCTCCTGGGTCACCTGCCCCTGTTTCCACCTCTTGTACACTTCCTTTTTGTTTCCAAGTTCAGTTAGGAACTCCTCGCTCATCCATGCATGTCTCCTCTTGCCAATTGCTCAATTTACTTTTCAGGATGGTCAGAAACCTCCTGGATTGCTTGTGCCCTGCTGTATTACCCTTCCACCAGATATCAGGGCAGGTCCCCCATGAGGACAAGGGCCTATGAATGTGAGGCTTCTTTCAGTTGTTTGAAGGCCTCATCTACTACTACTTCCTAATCAGAAGGTCCGTAGCAGATACCTACTACAACAGCATCCGTGTTGGGCTGCCTGCTAATCTTGACCCATAAAACTCTTGACCAACTCCTGGCCTGTTCCAAGGCAAAAGTTGTCAAAAATCAATTTACAATCCCCTATAAGTAAGAAAAGATCCTATTTTTGTAGCCATTTCTACTTTAAACAAACACACACAAACCAAACACCCCAAAACACACACAACTCCACAACTGAGTGTACTCTTCCAAATTACAAAGGTACACCGTGCAAGTTCGCTGTAACAGGTCAACCTTCAGTTTTAGAATCTCCTGCCTGGTAACACTCAAGTGTGTGACCAAACACTCAAAGACTGCTTAACTCAAAGTTAAGGTTTTCTATCTGGCCTCCAAGGACCAGGAGCTTAACAGTGATGCTGGAGGTCAAACTAAACCCCACCAAAATGTTTCACATTAGAAGTGGAAGTGATTCTGAGAGAGGTACAGACCAGGAGCATGATAAATTGGGAAGGAGCTCTGGATGCAAACAGTCTGTGCTGAGCTGTGCAAGTACAAGCGTTGGCAGAGCTGCTGCTTTCACAGCCAGTCCAACATGTCCTGATGCACTGCCGCTGTTATACGTGGCACTGCGCCAGAAGATCCTGCACATGCAGCGAGCCACACATCCTCTGAAGCCAACAGCACTGCGACAACACTCCTTATAGCTCCAGCCCTGCTACCTATTATCCAGAAGTTGTAACCAAGGTCTGCAGAGAGTCCAGACTACCAAGCCAGTCCATAGTGACAAGGCAGCTCCAAGTTCCAGCTAAAAAGTCAAGTCCAGGGGTCAGGATCTGGCCCTGAATCAACAGGGCACCTGGTCAGGCAGGACCAAGGGCAAGAGCAGGCTAAGGAAGTACTCCCAAGCAAAGGGAGCTGAAGCCTGCAGTCAGAGCTATCTGGATTGGAGCAGGGTTTCCTCCAAGAGCTTGCCCCAGGGCTGGAGAGCTGTGCCCCCACAGCCAACCCACTTGGAAAGGGGAGGAATCTCAGGGCCAACACACCCTCAGAAGGGAGGCAATCCAGAGACATCTGGATCGAGGGCAGCCTTCCTATTTGTGAGGCAGCATTTAGTTGCCACAAGGGAAGATTGCTCTTTTCTTTTAATTTTGACATGGTGACATCCATCTCAGGTCTTGTTTCTACACTTTTCAGCCTCTCCCTTACTTCACAGGGCTATTTTCTGATGCTCTAATCATGCTGTAATTCTCATGACTAACACATAATTCTTGATGCAATCCAGGTCCTACCTCTGCTTGTCTGGAGTTCAATCTTGACTGTCTAGCAATTGCTGGAAATGAAACTCAAACAGAAACTAAGCAATGCTTGGCTGAGCATAGAATTTATTATTCAGCTCCCTGCCACTATTACATATGGCTCAATTATCATCTCCTGCCTCTCAGAAATCTGGATATGCACAATGATAGATATTACAGGGACCTCACAAGAAGCAGAGTCATACTGTGTCTGAATCCAATGCTCTTCCTTTGGTTTCTTGTTTCACTCCTGTATGACAGTTTACTATTTTTTATGAATCTGAATTATTTCAAGTCCCAGCTGGCTGATTTCCCCAAATACTGTTGCCTTGGTTAAAGACCCACCATAGTACCACTCTACAGATAATTTGAATCTAAAGGCTTCTACTGCATATTAGTCTGACACCTGAGTTTGTCCACTTGAGCAGCATTTTTAAAAGACTTAACAGATGTTGTACTGTATCCTTATCAGGAGGTTTGATAAGAAGGAGTTCCACTGCTTTCTCCAGCCAGAAGGAAGTGTGATTTGTGCCGTCCAGCATTTACACAATGACCTTTTAGCAGATGGAAAAGAAAGGGCAAGTAGAGGACTGCATCACAACTGTATGTTTTTTATAAGGTTATATATAAAGGTATTATATAAAATCTGACTATCCATTTACAGATTATATACAATATGAAATATCAATACATATATAAAAATTGTATTGATTCCTCCCTCTCCAGTCCTCTTGTTTATTTAAAGATTTCACAGGGACATCTGTATTTTTGGCAAGTGCTTTAAGGCATTTCTTATAAATATGCTCCAAATATGGAAATTGATTGATTGATTGACCTCGTTGTGAGGCCAGTGTTAATAATAAAACTCATTGGCGAGTTATCAAGAGACATAAAACAATGCCATCTATGTCCTTTCTCCAAGAGGCAGAAGCACTTTTCCTGACACTCTGCGATAGTTCATGTGCAAGTCTCAAGGTCACAGCAGCTAAATCTCCATCACCCATTATTATCTATCCTCAATTTGTCTTGCCGCTTGCTGTTTAACCATCAGTGATGGGAGCTAGCGATCAGAGCGTGGAGGCTTACCAACAAAAGCATGTCTGGTGTGTACTGAGGCTACACAAAAATAACATATGCTCCACTGCTTTAGAAGTTGTGACACTGACATGAGGCTGCTCAACATCAGGCTCTGCTATTCCCAGGGCAGGTGAGAGCTTGGGTCCCATCTTCTACCAGCCTTCAAAGAAACAGGACTCCAAAGTCAGGGAATTGGTCCCTGTTCTTTGCAGGCAGGGACTGCCTGCCTTTGCCTAAAATCTTAGGCAAAGATTTTATATTATTTTTCTATTGTTCTATTTTCCAGTGTGATGGCTATCTGATATTTTAGTGGTAAGCAATGTCATGACAAGCTGGAATGGTGCCTCGGACACTTCCTCTACTGTTCACGATCCTGTCTCGTAACTGTTAGAATTTAAGACTAATGAAACCATCTGATCATTTAAACTAGCTTGTAAACTATCACAGCTCCTTGAGATTCAGACTGTTATTGTTCTGCTGAATCCACTAATCCCTACGAACAATTGGTATATATTTGTTTCCTAAAAGACAGCCTGTCTTGTTCTCATCCAGAGATGAGAATCCACTGCTGCCATTAGCAGTTTTCCCAGTGACTGATAAACACAGACCAGTAAAAACATTTCCTTAACTTTTATTCTAAATGGCCTCAGCTCTCAGTCAATGGGTCCTGTTACAGGTTTTTTCCCCCACTAAATTCAATATCTGTTTAGACTCAATACCTGCTATATTCCCCATGTATTAGGTTTCTACATCATAACCAAGGAACCTCTTGATCTTATTTTTTTGACAAGTGAAGCGTGATGAGTTCTTCAAACTCTCTTTGGACAGCATTTTCTCCAAACGCAAGAATCATTTCCTAGGCATTTTTCTGCCCATCTTTTTCCACACATTTTCTTTAAATGAGATCAACAGAACTGGACAGACTGTTTCACTGTTGTGCCCACCAGTATCATACGTCACAACTGTCCACTCTTTAACCTCCCTGGCTATAGGCTTAAGAGCCTCATTTGACTTTCTGCCACATTATCAGATTGGAGCTTGTGTTCACTTACCCCTAAATCCTTTTAAGGGTTGCTACTTTTCACAATATTATTATTCATTCTACAAGGCTCGTCTGCATTTTCCCGTGTTCATTACTTTGCAAACGGCTGTAAAACATACTTTGTTTGACTGGGACACACTAAGAAAGAAATTCACCCTGCTCAGTGTAGCTGACAAATCCTCAGCATAATTTACCAGTCCTAGTCAGGAAAAAAGTGTTGAACTGGAATTTCCCTTGGAGTTTCCCTAACCCAAATGTTTTGGGAAAACAGTTTGATTTCAACAAAGTCGCAATAGAAACCAGGCACAACATTATAGAACTGGGAACCACAGCGCTTCCAGGGGTCTTCACCCCTGTCTTCCTGGATGGGAAATATAAAAAGTTATGAATTTTAATTTCAAATCGGAGTGTTCCAACTCCGCCAACCTCCAACAAAAACTGAGTTTGAAGTCCAAGTCCTCTGTGAAAGAGGATCACCTTTCTCCAGAGCTCCATCGCTTGCCCCTCTACCGATCTTTGTGTCATCTACAGCTTGTCACTAGCAAACTGGAAAAACCATTATTTATATGGAGACTAACATAAGGAACATCTCCAATGTGTTTTTAATCTGATTTCAATGTAGTTTAGCAGCCGGAGACAAGGAGCTGAGCCAATTCAAGAAGCTCAGCCAACTCTGTGGACCATCAGCAAGTGATGATTCTTGTTTCCAGAGTGGGAAATCCTACACTATTTGTTTCTGTTTACCCTTCTGGTTGTGTCTCCTCATTAATATTCCTAAAAGTGATGCCAGTTAGCTTGCCTTATATTATATTTCAGTATACTCAGTCTGATAATGCTTAGGGTTATATTCTCCACCAATATAAATTAGTATATTGTTCAGTGATGCTTTGTGTTAACTTTACCAGCATCTTGAGATTCAGGGAAGAAAACAGAACTGACAGCAGCTAACTTTTTCTTTTCAAATAGAACACTGCTCAGAGTGATTCCAAGTTCTCCTAGTTTGAACATAGACGCTAAACAGGCATGTATTTTGACACACATAACCATACCATGTAGAGGACGAAATAAGGGTTGGACAAGGCCATGAATAACTAGTCCCTCATCACTGCTTCCAGTGGAAGTGTATTCTGAGGGGCAGAAAAACTGATTTTGTAATTTGGTTTTAGTAGGTATTTTGGAAGTCTTTTTCCCCTCCCTTTCTCCATTCCCTCTTTCCTTAGCATGTTTCCTCTCTTTTACCACTTGATCAGCAACAGCAGCTCACCCTGGAGCAGAAAACTTAATCTGCTAAGGAGTACAGATGAGAAAGCCTCCTCTATTCCCTTTAGACAGACTAACATGAGCAGGACTCGTTAGATGGTAGTTGTTCAGGATATGAGAACCCAAACAGACACCCCATGGACTTAGTTGTCGCAGGCAGTAAGGCTGCCAATTTGCAAAATAATCCTCCTTTGTCAGAGACCTCCTACATATGCTTATGTCACTGCTCGCTCTCAGCCAGGGAAGGGTACCAGGATTCCCAGGGTTATCTGTTTCAATTATTGGCTTTTGGAGCTTCTGGTGGCCTTTCATTACACGTTTATCTATGTGTGCACAATGGGGCCTCCAGCACATTCGTGGATCCCATGCACCCTCTGGTCCCCATTGCACAGAGGTAGCATTACAAGGGTAATCCAAAACCAGCCAAAGTCAAAGAGAACCTAAAGTGTCCTTCCAATTGGGCCCGAACAAAGAAGATTAAAGAAACAAATATCCAAGAATTACAAAAAGAACATGTTACCATTTCTGATCGCTGTGGATTTGACAAGAAAAATATGTAGAAAGTCTGTATTTGTGCACACAGCTTAACCTACTGTTTGAACTCCGGAGAGTCTTTAACACAGCCCAAGTCACAGGTAAGCCTCTGCTCTGCTTTAAACTGGAGTTACACACCTCAGCCCTGCCCCTCCAGAAACACCAAACCCGTGCTCAAGCCCAGGATCCATGAGGAGCAGCCAGGACTCAAATCCTGATCAAATGCTTCTTTGTATGTGTTATTTGTTCACGTAAAACTTTGTCTCGGATGCCAAACGTAACGTATAAGCAAACTGCACCCCTCTGCTCCCCTAAACGCCTTAGCCGGCATTTTAAGCAGTGTTGCTCCTGGAGGCTGCCCCAAGCTCTGCATGCAGTGGTTGCCACAGCCCCCTGGGATGGCTTGTGCACCCCCTTCACAGAGGAGGGAAGAGCCCCAGAAACGTGTGCAGAAGGTGGGAATGTGGCAGAAGGGAGACAAATATTTGTAAGCAGTTTCATTCATCACCCAGGAGATATGAAACAGCAGGAGCAATGCAACAGCAGGAGCTATGCCAGTTCCCTCTTCACAAGTGCTTGCAAATAACACTTGTCTCACCCCTTGCCACCTCCCAGACCAAAGCCAGAAAGTAAGAGCACTAGTCCATCACACTCCTTCACGTCAGTTGAATCCACGTTCTGCATTAATGCTGCCACCTCTCATATATTCCAAGACTTTGTTATTTTAAAATACTTAAACTTTAATCTCTTCTATTTCCCTTTAAAGACCAACAGGAGGACTTGTCAGCAACTTACCATGGGAGAAAGAATTAGATTGTTAACACCGATAACACTTGCTGCGAGGCTACATTTAACGTGAATGAGATACGAGCTCTGAATGCAAATATGTGGCTCCGGCTTATGTGTCAGAGAGCTCAAGACCAGCCGCTCCAGGCATGACTGTGCAGAACGATGTCTGTATTGCCCCAGGTACCTGAGGCTTGCTTCACAGAGCCAAAAAAACGGTGTTAGGTCCTAAAGGGATCAATAGACTCAATAGCTCTAACCCAACAGTTGCAAATGTTGGAAGGGTTACAAGGGTTGGGAACGTGAACAGCAGCCAAACTACCATTCTCCCTGAAAAGTCTCTCCTATTGCTGTTGTCAGAAACTAAACGCTGGGCTGGATGGTCCCCACAGGGGACAGCTCCTGTGTTCACCTGCAGCCAGACAGATCAGCTAGAGAAATGGAGCCAACTTCCACCCACATACAGTGCTCTCGGTCTGGCCTCCTCTGCTATCCCGCTCTAACAAATGTGTTCTCGGGCACGAGCAAAAGCTCCAAGCTTGCACAACAGTATAGACCATACAGCACCATGGGACTGTCCACCTTAGGGTACTTAAAGGAGGCATCCTCTGAGGTGCGGCAGCGTGGGATTTCACCCAGAGAACAGCCTGGAGCAAAAGGTAACCGTATCTCAAGCACTTCACAAGCAAACATTGGGAAGCTGGTCCTGGACCCTAGAAGGCCAGCCTGACATAACGACACCTCCATGACAGTGCTTCCACCCAGCACAGCTCTGACGTGCTCAGAGCAGTCAGCCAGCCGCGCCGTGCAGAGAGACCCCGCTGTCCATGCTGGGCTGGCCAGACCACCGATGCAAAAAAGTTAGGCTGCTTTTCTACATGCGAGTTGTGAGCAAGGAGAAGGGTCCTTTTAAGGCTGGTGCAAATATTTCTGCAGGATAAAATAAAATAATAAAAAAAAAGACCTTTGTCTTAAGTCAGAAATATCCCCCAAATCTACACCCACTCTCTTTTAAAACCTGCTGCCCAGATCTGCAGTGTTATGTCTAAAATGATATTAGCCTGACTTGGGAAGGGAAAAGAAATCTCTAAAATGATTTCTACCATTATTGCTCAGGAATTCATGAAGTTGAAATAAAGGATTCTGGAGAGTTATAAACACATGCCACATACCTCCTAAGGCCTGTCAATTTAAGCCACTAGACCCTAACTTCACTTTGACCTCTGAGCCATATTTGCATTTATTGTGCAATACCTGGCAAGGCAACGCCATGTATTAGGTATCAGCTATTCAACCCCTTGGTGAAATCATCAGAGCAAATATGAAAAACAAAACGTCACCCGACCAGTATGGCAGCTGCATGGCGTGAAGAAAACTCTGCTTGACTTAAAGAACAAGATATGGGTTAAGGTTGGGGAAAAAAAAAGGAAAGAGAAGAAGATCTACAACACTTAAGGAGAACAGCCCGGGGAATGGGAGCACTTTGCTGCGAATTCTTGCAAATGAGCTGCAATGTAGTCATGGCATAAACATTAGAAAAGCTTTAGTTCAAGAATATTTTTGGATATTTACTCTCCGTCAATGTTTTAAAGACAGTATTTGCAAAAGCACTGAAGTTCCCCTTCCCCTCTGCTGCTGAAATTCAGAGGAGATTTCTACTGTTGACATTAGCAGGAACCACATTAGGCCAAAGCAGATTACTTTCAAAAGTCTCTCTGAAATATAGTCAACACAGCCAAATAGTACAATTCCTACAGGCCTACTTATATTTACTAGGTAGTCAAACTAAATTTGCTATATGATCCATGAAATCATAAAAAGCAAAAAAACTATATAAAACCAAAATAAGCCTGAGCTCTTAAGTTCAACGCACAATTTTACACCGTTATTTTTAATTTGCTGGGGATCTATCCTTTCCCCTTGCTTGCTGTAACATGAAGGAAAAGGATGGGATTTTTTTGTGTTCATTTGTTTTGAGAGGAAAGTTGCCCAAGAAGTCCATACAAGAGGACTTGCTTCAGAGGCGTAGCTGCCCCCAAGACAACACCTCCCAGTGAAATCTGTTATCCTGTAAGAAATTTCCCAGGAGAAGAGGACAGTCTTCAACTCACTGTAGGATGGGTGCTTTCACAGATACGTTCATAAACGCACAGAAATCTGTAAGATTACAGCCCCTGAATTCACAATATTTTCCATTTCTTTTCTTATGCATACTACAAACTGTTTTAAACTATTTTCAAAAAAGGCAGTGCAGCTGGGAAGGTGGCAGAGAGTGAGATAAAGGAGGCGAGCTCTCTCTTATCACCACCACCTTGAGGAGGAGGGCTGTGGGTTTTCTTCACCACTGTACCCTGCCACCCACGCGCCTGGGTGAGCCATGCTGGCAGCACAGCCGTGGGGACCTCGGGTGAATTAGGCAACAGGGCTGGCGGCTGGCTACAGCAGGGCTAGGAAAACACTCTGCCACAAGGAGCCTCCAGGTCTTGGTGGCTGAGCCACCACCGCTCCCAACAGTGCTGCCCCTAGAGAAGTCCCAGGCATTTTACAAGGACACCGACTGCCCTCCCAAGGCCGTCGGTCCAGAAACGGAGCCGTGGCTCCATAACCGCTCTCCTGCCTGGCTGGACAGGGTTGGCTGCACCTCCTGGATGAGTGGCTCAGAGCCTCCCTTTGAGGCTGCCTGCTGCAGCTACAACCCCAGCAGTGTGGAATTTTGTTAAGCATTTCCTTCAGCCTCTGAATATCTACTTTATTTTGCCCCTGAGATGAAAGAACAGGCTTGAAGAGAGAGCCTGGGAGAGGAGGAGTATGGGGAACACATCAGTGACTTCAGCAGTCTTTTAAGCTCAAGATGGCCTGCTTGATGCAAAGCCCCAGCTAATGACTGAAGACATAAGCTACACTCCTAGATGGAGTGGGTGGTCAACCCTGGCAACATCTGCGTACTTCTCTTTATGTCCTTTTTATTAAAGTATTTACATTTTCAGCTTAAGAAGAAGAATCTCTTAACAGACGTGCCATTTGTGAGACACATCAGTAAGTTACGCAGCTTTCAAGCCTTAATTGCAGCATCAAAGATGGCAGAGTGGCCACAACCACTACAAACACAGCATATCTCACTTACCACGCCTGCAATCACAAGCTAGAGAGCCTGCAGAGTGGGAAGCTGGTCATTTGTATTTGTGAAACTCTTCCAGGATGCCTAACAGTAGCGCTAATTTTGTCTCATAACTTTTCCCGCAGTAACGTATCCCTGTTGGACTCCTCCCTTAATCCATCCACAGGTGCTAGAACATCCCAGGAGGATTTATGGCTAGAGGACTCCCATGAAGTCAGGGACAATCTGGAGCCAGCCTTGAACACGGAATGACAAACTGGGACCAACATAAGAGACCAGAGGTCACCACACCAGTTACCACACCACCACCCTTCTCATGGTGGCTTTGTCAGACATCACGTATTCACCTACACCATTCCCAACAGGATGGGTGTGAGTCATGGAGCAGCTCTTGGCACAGCCACACAAAAGACAATAATGAAAGGATCGAGTGTAATTTTGATGACAAAAGAGGTATTTTGGTTTCAATATTTTTCCAGTGTTCTTTGGGGTTATTTCATTTCTAACAGCAACAGATCCCAGGTACGTTTCCCAGCATAAACATCTACCTAACAAAGCATTAATTTTTGCAAGGACCTCTCAGGAACGACATTCACTAAATCCTGCAAACCCTTACCCCGTCAGAGGACTAACGTGATTTTTCACCCCCTGTTTCTCCCTCCACGTGGCTGTCCTCTCACCTTTTCATCCTGGTTTACTTGTGTTTTGCATCAACAAAGTTTTATTTATACTGGATACAAGAATTCATAAAAATGCCTTTGTGACAAGTGAAAAGTGAGCAGGAAATTGCCCTGTGCTGTGCCATAGCTCAATGGTATCAAAGCTGAGCTCGGAAACCAGAACAAACACACAAGTCCTGGACACGTTGCCAGACCTCTTGTGGGGATTATGGGCTTAAAAACCCATCTCCACTCCACTTCATCTGGGAAACCCAGCATTAAGGGCCGGGGACTCCTCTGGACCCCAAAGGCTGGTTGCCTTCAGTTCATCACCACAAAACAAACCCAGCCACTCGTCACAAGAGATGAATCTCACACTGCCCCAAGAAAATCCATCTCATGGATGTGCAACACCTGGAGCAGCTAAGCCACCAAAGGAGCCTCTTCTCTCTCACGCAAAACCCCAGCAGGGCTGCCAGCCTGCGTACAAGCCCAACCGGGCAGCAGCTCACCCAGGAGACCAGGGTCCTGCCTCTCCTGCACATGTGGACACCTACCTGGCCATAGTGTGGCTGCCTGCAGCTCAGCCCTTGTCTCCAGGAGGTTCACAAGATGCATGCCGGATACTCAGAGCGCTGAAATCTGCTCTCTGCAAGGGAGGGATGTGTCTCAGCCTTGGAAAGACCTGTCGCATGTGACTGATCCCATGGGAAGAGGAAAGGCCAAACGCTTCTGTGGTCCTCAGCGATCCTTGTTACATGTCACGGGGCATCAATTGTTCTTCAGCATCCGCTAATGCGTTAGGCAGCTCCTGAAGTAGAAAAACCATGTTTACTTCCTGCTCCAAATTTTTTATACAGTAGAAAAGAAAAAAAAAAAAGTTGTGAGGTAGAAGAACTAGAGGGAAATGGGTTATGACAATGACAGAATATGGGTATTTAGCCATATGCTTGGTATTGTTCAACAAAATCTATTGTGCCATTTGTGTGTGCACATGCTACGTATGAACAACGACAGTTAACTAGAAGTATGTAGGAAAAGAAAGCACATGAAAATCATAATTGCGAAGCAAGAAACACGCCATCACCAAACATGATTATCCAGCCAACCAGCATCAGGGTCCAGAGTAAAACAGGAATTCATGTCACCCTGAAGTGCATACCCCCTCCCACCCTCACTGTCCACGGCTACTCTCTGGAAGCTTTTTCTTTGTGCCTGATTGATATCGCAGAGGCATAGAAAGAAAGCTTTTTGAAAAAATATATTCAAACTTCTCTGCATGAGAGACAAAGCATGAAAAATGCAGCATAAATAATAGAAAACTTTCTCTTAGAAGAGAGAGACAGGTTGCATCTTCCTCTGGCTCACTGTTGAGTGCTGGCTAGAGAAGTGGAGGCAAGAGGAGGCTGTAAGCCACCTACTCATTGGTAATTCTGGCCCTTGGCAGGGTCCCCAGGGGCAGGATTTAGCAGCCCCAAGAGAGCTTTGAACAGAACTCATTTGTGACATCCCAGCAAGTCATTACATGGGCACAGACCAGCAGGCAGGACAACGCCAGCCTGCCCCTGCAGAGGAGACCAGGCAGCCTAGATGAACTCATGACGGAGCTTTTTTCTTCTCTCACTACTGATGGCATTAAAAGGACCAGAACAGAATCTGATGCAGAGACGCAAGCAATGTCATCCTGAAATTAGGTTATTTAATACTCCAAGTAGACGTGTATAAGAGGATCCTCCCTGGCAAAACCAGCTGCCCAGCCAGTCTTGCTTAGAAAATTCTTTAAAAGCTCATTTCTGTGCTTTGTCTCGTTGCCCTCTTTGCCTGCCAAAAGCAAAGCCTAACTTTCCCAGTTTGGCCGCTGTTTTGCATGTGATGTCATTTTTCAAATGCTCTGCAGTGTGCTACAGTATTTGGAATATTCAGGCTGGGTTCAGTGTTTACCACCACCACAACCTGTGGAGAACATTGTCTCAAAGCATCAGGTGTCCTCTCGGCACCACAGCGAAAAGGCAAAACATCATGCGGCAGAGCGGGAGCTGTGCCAGGAGCCCCATCCTGGTGCTACGTGCTGAGGTCCCTAATCACAGCTGGCAGG
Source organism: Balearica regulorum gibbericeps (assembly GCF_011004875.1). Classification (NCBI taxonomy): domain Eukaryota; kingdom Metazoa; phylum Chordata; class Aves; order Gruiformes; family Gruidae; genus Balearica; species Balearica regulorum. The sequence goes on from NC_046186.1 coordinate 105,673,783, forward strand.
ACATCAAGTCCCAAAATGAGGAAAATTACCCGTGGCATTGTTCATGCACACCAGCAGGATGTCCAGGATGGACAACTCAGCTTCCCCCTGCGTGGCCCTCAAGCAAAGCCCCACAGCTATGTGTGCTCCTGAATTGGAGAGCCATGGGCAAGGGCTCTACCTCTGTTCAGGACACAGCAGCACAGCAGGAACTCGATCCAAGGCTGGAACAACCACTTTGTGCCACCCCTATGATAACATGCTGGTTTGTTTTGAATAGCTGAATCAGGACAGAATCCCTCATGCCCACAAGGGACCTAGGTGCACAGACACTTCACCAGGGCAGGTGGTGCTACCTTCCTTCACACACGGTGTCACCTGGCTTTGTAAGACACCAGGGTTTTGCAGTCGTACTCTGTGTGCACACAGGCAACGCATTTATGATCTTTTTCTCCTACTCTCCCCACCAGCTGACTTCAGTCAGATTTGACAGAAACTCCGTGCCTTTGAGGGGATTGCATTCCTACATGCTTTGTGGAAAGAGATGGCAGTGCGGAGAAGCAAAACCCAAGAGCTACTCACTCAGAGAGAAAGGCTGCAGCCACACTCATGGCACAGCGGGCAATTAACGCAGGTTCCACGTTTACACCAGAATAAGCTTAAGGTCTTGAGATAGGCTAAACAATCAGAAAAATAACCTCAGCATGCTATTCTTTTGTTGAGAGCACCAGAAAGCAAGCACTGGTCTGCTTAGTGGGTAGTACATACTGACCTGTTAAAGAAGGCAGTGCACATGGAGTATGACGGTGAGTATCCAGTGAAGTCACTCCTAACTTCCCCCTGAGGTGGTGGCACTTCAAAGAAGTCTCCAACCATGCAGCACAAAGCTGAGCCAGGGAATAATTGTACTGAGGTAAGTGGTTGCAGTATTAGGGCTAAAACAGAAAGGCAGGATTTGGCCTACTGACTCCTCAAAAAGGCAAGATTAAGTCTCCATCAATTTACTATTCTGCCTTCAGTGCAACACTGCACTAATTGTAAGAGAAGTTGGTGTGGTCAGATACTTTGAAAAACATTTAGGTCTCATTTACTCAGCCAGGTGCCTTTCTGAAATGCTGCTAGTTTACTCACAGCCTTTGTCTGTCATTTAAAAGGCAATACTTCCTAATGCCCTTTAAAACAGGCAGCTAGGCAGCACCGTTGTTACTCTTTCTTCATATGCAAATTCAGCCTCTGCACAAGCCCTGAGATTTTCATATACGGGCAAAACTGTAGGCAGCTAGCTAATGCACAGGTCAGTGGCACTGAAAAGCTCACCAACACAACTTTTACCTGGATAAACTTTGGATAAGTCTATTTTTTTTTTCCCAGTATTGACTTGACGCATCCCAGCACAAAGATCAATGGGCGCTTGGCTTCTCAGCTGCTGAGCCGAGGGCTTTTTCTCCCATAGCAGACTTGGAATTTTGGAAAGGGACCCACCATCAGTGGCAGCTAGGAGGCCTGACCTGGGTGCTGTATGCAGTCAGAAGGAAGGCTGCGAGGCTCCGTGCACAGTGAGGAGTCAAAGTACAAGCCACAAGACATTTCCATCACTTGCCACGCCATGTACCCAGACAGAAAATAACCACAGGGCCCACCTGGGATTCAGGAGATAGCTGCCACGGATCTGCCACGTGACATCAGGGTGCTCGGCTCACCCCATCATCTCTGAAACGTAACATTTGCTCATCTGTGCCTGAAGAGCATCAGGCAGGGACCTTCTCTGACCACGTATTTGGCCAGCAGGAAGCCCAATGGCTAACACAGGTTTGGCATGCACCCCTCAGAGAAGCTGTATCCCAAACCAACACTTAAGAATAACAAGCACATCAGTATTAACCAAACGCCCGTCATTTCAATGTGGTTATCACTTTGAAAGCCACACAGCAAGCAAATTAAACAAGTTAATCCAGCCAGTATCAAACACTGCCAACACACATCAATGAAGATGACAGCAGGCTTTGCCCTTGGCTTGGCTTTTGCAAGACAGGCAACGTCCTCTTTATTTGTTCTTCTGCAATAACAGGTATCTAATGCTGGTGTTGAGTTGGAGGAGGAAAAACGCTATCCCTCCAATGTCAGGTAACCCATTGCTCTTTGTGCCTGTGGGGAAGAGGCAGCATCAGTGCAGCCTTGCTCTCCTCATGCTTATTCAGCCATACGCTATGTTAATACGGACCTTCGTATTGTGTGGCTAGCACAAGGAGGTATTTTATGTTTGCAGCCACATTGTTGGTACATCAACTGACATTTACCTCAGTTCTCTTTCTCTCTGTTATTGTGATTCATGCTCCATGCTAATCAAACAGCACATGACAAATGCATCATTATCAACAGCAGCTGGAGAGCTAGTAAATCTTGCAGCAGCTTGAACAGAGGAACCATGCAGTGCGATAGCATCCTCCAGGTGCTGAGGCAGGGTTGATGAAGAATGCTGAACCAAGGCAAGGCTGGGAGGCAAGGCATAAACACCACTTTGCCAAGTGCCCACGAAGTAGTCTCAGACCCTCAGCAGTGAAAGAGCGCTGCGTGCTATGTGCAGGGACAGTCGCAGGTAATACCAAACGCTCACCTAGCTGCCTGCGATGTGCAAACCTCTTAGGTGAGGGTAGCCTGGCGGAGGCTGTTTCCCCCCTCACCCAGCCTGCAGTCACGGAGACCATCTTTGCTTGCTGGGTATTTTACTTCACACCAGGATCCTGCTCCGCATCTACTACTCTTAGCTCAGAAGCACTACCAACATAACCTTCATTTCTGGCCTCAGCCTAACACCCTCCCATCCTCAGTTTTCCCCTCTGGCTTTAGGACACCGCAGTGCAATGAAGCAGCTTGCACTGATGTACACCATGGGAAGATAAAAGCAGATCTTCAGCTCCTAAAAGTGGAAAGTTCATCCTAGAACCAGGCAATAAAAGCTAGAGTGATACCAGATTTGCTAACTTAGTTTCAACAGCAACTAAGAGTTAAAACTCATATGCATACACTGTAAAGGTATTCTTTCCAGGGGGCAACTGCTCAACAGACTTTCCGAATCCTGTACAGTTATTGCTTTTTTCTATGCATCTTCTTTTTGTCTCTAAAAAAATATTATTGTCAAACAATACAGCAATGAGGAATGAATGATGATTTGTGATAATTTGGTGGAAGAATTCTTTAAGAATAACAAGTAGTTGATGCATTTTTACAGCAAAAGCCTGCATTTTTTCTTCACTGTTGTCATGGGTTTATTTATACAGAGCAATTCATGTAGAAAACTTCCCCCCAGCACTGGGCAATCCAGGGCACAGCCATGCTGAAAGTCATAACTGCAAAGTAAGCCTGTACAAAAAAAGAAAAAAAAAGACTAAAAAAGGTTTGACCAAAAGACCTTCAGGGATTTTACATCCTTAAAGGCCTCTGGGAACAGAGGGTGCTCCTGAAGCTCAGGTGGTTGCACAGTATGTGGTGGTGACCCAGCGTGTGAAGGGTGTCTCAGGCAAAGGAGATTAAAGCTTGGAAAAGCAGAAAGATTTTTGACTCCTTGTTTAACTAGAAGCTAGAGGTTTTGTTTTTGTTGCTGGCAAACATACAGTATAAAGGCACTCTCGTTAGATTTAGAGAACTGTTTCATTAGTTAGGCAAATGTGAGAGGCACGAGCTCTTCATTTCAGTCTGCCTTAAACCTCTGCTGGCTCATGAACATTTTGACACTCAGACTGTTTGCAGAAGCCTCTTTCTAATGTTTTTTCCTCTGTATGAATATTACATGGGGCATTTCCATGTTTTAGAAGCATGAGATTCAAATGCCAGCCTGGTTTCCCAGGACAGATGAGAGCGCAAACCCACCACATGCTCTCTTGCACCTGAACCTGATGAAGGTGACCGAGTAGTCACAACCTGCTCCTGACTATGGCAATTGACCCCAGCAAAGGCTCTTTCACCAGGCTATATCCCAGCTCTAGAGGAGACCTTCCAAATCCATCAGCTAAACAAGCATAAGAGACCCACAGAAAGGGAGAAGGAGCCATCAGGATCAGCAGGACACACTGCTGCTTCGCTCTCAGCCCTGCTGAAACACCCCCCTGACAGCTCTCCATGTCCCACCAGCCCCTGAAGGTGCTGGGGGCAGGCACAGTGTTTACCCAGCTGCCGCCCTACCCTGCTGTGGGCTTGGATGCCCACACCCAAGCTGGTGTGCTGGGGCCATGCAAGGTGGGGCAGGGCCTTGAGCCACACCAAATTTGCATTTTTAGCCAGCTTCTGTTCTTAGAGGCATTAGTTTTTCACACCCTTGTTTCACCAGATCTAATCAACTATGCCTGACCCGCATTTCCTGCAGCTGGACAAGGTCTGCCAGCTCCAGCCCCTGCACCACAGCTGAGGCTGGGCTCCTCACCTCTCAGCAGTGGCATGTATCACCCGCATCTTGACCATCACTCATCTCCACCTTCTCCCTGACCGCTCACAGCAAACTCCCAGCACAGGTGTCCCAACCTTGCCTGCTCCCCTGCACTTATTCTCTACATGCCCACACCCTCACACCCCAAGTGTCCCCAGACACCCATGTCTATAGGGTCACACGGAGGCGATGGGGCTGATGGCTCTGCTGTGTGATCAGTACACACTGAGTCACTGTGGCTCCAAGCAAGCAGCTGGAGCCCTGCTGAAGCTATGTAAGTACGGGATGGTCCATGGCTGAGCTATCCTGGCCCTCTAGCTGTAAAATCAGCTATCATGAGTCATCTGATTATCTAGTACCAGGGAACAAGCTGGACTAGAGATGACCCCACCCCCAAGGACACAGAGATCAATGTTTTGAGACACTCTGCATCTGCACCAAGCATGACTATCTGAAGCCAGCCACTGTTTTCACAGAAAACAAACCATAATGCTGCTGGTAATCTTGCAGCATCTTTCCACCATTCCCCTGCATCCACCCAAAAGGACGAGCACGAAGTCCTGCAGTTCACCCTGCAACTCAACTCCAGGGCAGCAGAGACCACCGAGACGCCTCCCTGGGACAGAGGCGGAGGGGGGCAGCACGGACACGGCAGAGGTGGCAGGACCCTTTCAGAGAGCTGAGCGAATGCCAGAGCAGGGAGCTGATTATGACCACCTTGGGCACGCAGGCAGCAAGCTGATGCTGCAGGACGTGCTTTAGGGGAGGGAGACAACAACAGCATGCAGAACGCTTAGCACCTTTGAACAGGAGGTCAGTCATCATGCTATAGGCAACACAGTATTAATTTGTCCAGCACAAATGACATTTTTATCATTACCCTGTGACTCAGCACTTTGCATTTTTAATTTACTGCCATTACAAATGAGACAAGGGCCAACGCAAAAGGGAGGGAGACAGATGTGAGTCCCTCAATAGGGACGATGGAGAAGTATGCCGAAGAGCTGGTACCGCTGGCACAGCACGAGAGCCCTGTGACAGCTGGAAGAGGAATGAGTACGAGTGATGTGTAGCCAAGCAGTGTAAATTCATCATGCGTGCGAGGGAAATCTCTCTGCATCTGCCAGCACAAAGTGCGTCAGAGCTTAGACACAGAGCCGAATCTTACACCCGCTGAAGTCAGTGGTAAGCTGCCTGTGGACCAGGACTTGTTCCTTAATGCTTTCTGCAGGTAAGAGCCAGGATCCTCACACAATTTGTTTGCGCTCTCACATCATGAGAAACCAAAGCTCGCTTCTTTGGAAAATAAGATATATTGAGTCTCAGCAAGATATTAAAGCAGCTAGCTGACGAGCACTACACTCACGAGGTCGGGCATTTTACATCACTGAAATAGCATGTCCCCTGTTACGCAAGGGAAAGCACCGGTAGCTGGGTCTTATGCCTGGGGTCAGCTGCCCCGCAGCTGTGCGGGTGGCATGCCCCGAGGCCAGCTGCTGGGTGAAGCGGGCAGCACGCTCGGTCACTCCACGCAAAGGAAGAATTGGGTCATACCTGTCACTGCACCGTACAAAAGGTTTAGCGCAAGTCTTTACCATCAGACCACATTGTTTCAGGTAATTGCCACTTCTAGTGTGGGCCAGGAGCAATAAGCTACAGTGGGATAAGGGTCGGTTTTATTCCAATAAACCTGCCCTCACCTCGTGCTTTTGCAGGTCAGGCATCCCGCCAGCCCAGGCTTCTCTCTAACCTGTCAAACAGTGACAGCATTCTCAAAATGAGATCAGCTACAGGCATAATTAAAAGAAACTGACAAACATTTTAATATCTATTGCTCTTGAATCAGTAATGGGGTTGCTGAAAAGATCCCTTGGTCTTAAGCTTCAAAATGTGAACCCGTCAGAGAGCGCGCGTTACGGCTCTGGCCAGTATTCAGACTCCAGTTATAAACTAAAATTAGTGCAGTTTAATGTTAGACTGTAGCTTAACTGAGCCAGTGAGCAGGAATGTTTTGTGCTCCAGTAGGATGCAAAGAAAGGCAGTCTGAGTAATTACTACTTTCTTTCTGTTTATAGAGAGAAGGGCCAAATTCTGACCCTTTCTATGCTGATTTAGGCCCAACTTCATTGCTGCTGGTGGAAGCTGTCCCAGGGAAATCAACAGGTACGATAAAAGTGCCAAAGGGCCTAGAGGGGGGAATATCAGCTAAACACATCTGGTAAGGTACCTTCAGAGGGTCCTGGCTGAACCACGTGTCAGTATGACTATAATTGGGTTCACCCCAGTTAAGCAAATCCTCCCCCAGTGAAAGGTGGCTATGGGAGGCTGCAGTTCCTGGGCTCCCCAGATCCCTGGAGACCCACCATGGCGGCAGGTTGTGGGTAGAGGAGCAGCAGCTCCTGGCATCATGGTTCCTGTGCCCTGCGGTGATGTCCAGCAGAAGAAACACCATTGCTGTTTCCTCCATGACAGCACCCAATTTGCAGAATAAATCACCACAAGGTATGATGAAGACAAATTAAAGCATGAGGACTGTACCTCTGCACAGCCAAAGATCAGCAATATACAGCCGAGCCTATTAATAACTTGATTTCAGGGCAAGATAGGTTTCTCAAGACCAGCCACAATGAGGATCTATTAAATCAATCACAATCAAAACCTAGTCTGCCTTCAAGTGACTTCCAATTAGGATGCAGTAACATTATTAAAGGACTCAGACAGGCAAATTAAAGAGCTACGCTGAGGAGGAATTGTTTCCCAGAGGGCTAATTTTCATCATCCTCAGAAATAAAAGCCTCCAGAAGTTCAGATTTCTCATTTAAAAAAAAAAAAAAAAAAAACCAAAAACAAAAAACCCCAACACCAAAAACCAAACAGAAACCACATTATCAAATTAAAAGACTTGCTAACGTTATGTCACTATTGAGTTTTTCCTTTTCGGAGACTTTTTTTTTTTTCCTACCCAACTGTCACCAAACCAAAAGGATAAAATCATGAAGCAGCTCCTTCTTCATGTTTGAATACCCACACTTGATCTGAAGGCTTGATAAAGAAAAGGACATGATGACAGGAAAATATTAATTGCAGCTTTGTCAAACGGTTTGTATTTTTAGCAGGGGAACAAAGACAGGAAGCCTACTTGATCATTCAAACAATCAGGAGCCAGCCTGAAACAGAGTGATGAGCTCGGATTAAGGGGGCAGATTAGAAAGTGGAATTTTGCAAATCAATTTTAAAAATATGAGAGCAAAAGGGAACATAATCCATTTATCTGTTTACTGATCTGAGAAGCAACCACCTCAGTAACTCCTGGAAGTCTCTGCCATACATTTAAAATGAACCAAAGGCAAAAGGAGAAGTTGCCCATACCTGGGAGGGGAACTATTTAATTTTGAATGTGTGTATATATTTATTCCTACATTAAAGTACTACAAGTTATTAATAATTGTATTTTAAGACATTATTTCTATATAAATTTATGTGTATTTATATATATCTCTCTCTGAAATTAAGATTAGCTGCTCATCAACAGCAATATTTGCCCAGCCTGAATGTTTAACTAAGAGCCTGAAAAAGCAATGTTCTTAAATCATAACAGAGACCTCATCAGCTATGAGAGGCAGACAGTAGAAAATTCATCTCCAAGAAACTACAGGAAGAAATATCCATCATCTTCCATGCTGGAGGTCAGGCAAAGCCCTAGCATAAGTCAGGCATGTCACAGGTTTTCTCATTTTCCTCTGACCAACACTAGCTTGTACAAATCATCTCTGAACCAAGATTGATACGCTTTATATTCATGCAAAATAAGGCATTTTTCAATTTGGTGGAAGAGCCAGAAAAAACCCCAAACCTGAAGGAAAGACTCCAACTTACATCACTCCTGACCTACAATATCATCCTCTCCTCACCCCTCACACTCACTCGGCTGCAAGTTCAGCGCTTGCTTTCATTCTTTTCCATCCCCATCAGCCCTTTTTTTTTCCTTTTTTCTTTTTTTTTTTTTACATTTGTAATTGTAATTAGTTCAACTTCTGAACAAAGGCCATTGAGAAACAAAAGAGTTTTGCTTAAAAGTCTGAAATAACATGCTTGAACTTTCCCAAGAGAAACTTCACTCAAACAGCTGGCCACATTTGACTAGCAAAGTCACCTGTCTGACCTGAAATTGCTTTCCACTCCTCCCAGTTTGTTTGGGTTGGTTTTTTTTTTTCCACCTTGGGTTTTTTGAGTTTTGTTTGTTTGTTTTTTCTTCATAAATAACTGGTCACACAAAAATGACACCCAGCCATATTTCCATCCCAGTCCCTGGGATGCCAGCAACAGCCAGCTCAGGGCAAGCGTACGGTCACTATACACGTATTTCTATACCGGGGAAACCCCATCGTTGGGAACCTCATCCCGGTTCACACACCCACTGCTGAAACCCATCAGATACAAGATGTGTTGGAGTCAGTGCCCGTTCCTGACTATTTAATTTTCATTTGAACTGTGCTGGAAGTGGAGCTGGCAAACTGGGCGTGTTTTGAGCAGAAACGATGGCAGGCACAGAGCCCATCGCTCTTGCAGCTAAACACCTTTGTACATGGCCACGAGAGCCACTGCCTTCTACTCCAGGCTCACCTGGCCTCAACCAGCCTGTTATATCTACGGGCAAAACACATCAAGTGCCTGAAACTAGGAGGAGGAGAAGCATTTCTTCCTACAGAATCTATGAACTGCATCTGAAAAGAGGACATGGATGACTCCACCTGGCATCTTTAACACCTTCCCCATCTCCTTTTTATTCTAGCTTTTAAAACATTAGCTCTGTTGAAATGGCAGGACTGGGTGGTAATCACCGGGAAGTGACAGAAAATATTAAAGCAGAAAGAGCAAGAAAACAGAATACAAGAAGTCTGGGTCTACTTTCCAACCACAGCCTTGGCTGCTGTGTGACTGTGGAGAAAGCTGGCTCCCTCTCCTCCATATCTCCCCAGTGGGATGGAAATTATCCTCCACCTCTTAGGGGTCTTCCTCCCCAACACAAATGGTTGGACTGAAATATTTTTCCATAGCAAAGAAATTTCATATTAAAAAATGAATTTTTCCAATTGGATCTGGCAATTAACCAAACCTGTGCCTTGCTCCTCTGTGGAGACACAAAGCAAGCATATGCAAGGCTGGTTTTTGCAGGTTTGGGGATTTTTTTAATGCTTTGGTTTTTTAAAAGCATCTTAGTGCACCTTAGTGCAGGAGCCCAGGCACAAGGTCACACCTCGCTGTGCTGCTTCTGCAGTTCTGTGTAATCCCAATTCTAAATGTTAAACCAGAACGGAAACCGGCCTGCAAGTTCTCACACTGGGCTGCAGGAAACACCTACACTAGTGTCATACAACATCATTGTCAGAAGAACGAGCAACAATTGTAACAGCTGCTAATTTCATGCCTCACTTTCTAATTTCACAGGCCAAACGTGGCATGGGTGCAGTATAGCTGTACTTCCCCTGCATGGCAGCAGCTGGCTTATTCCACGGCCACCCCAGCCAGTGGCTAAGGTGGGGGCTGAGTTATCTCAGCAGAGCATTTGGCTCCATAGCACACAACTGAAAAAAAATATCGTGGACTAAGTTACCGCTGGTTTATCTCCACTGACAGCAAAAAGCAACGAACAAATTTGGCAACACAGAAAAGATGAAGGAGATACGAATGCTGAGGCAGACAGCATAGAATTATGTACTTTGCCTGACAGCTCTTACATGTATGGCTTTAAAAAAGATGCCAAGTTCTTTCCCTAGAAGTACATATCTTTAACACAAAATATGCCTTAAAGCATAAAATGGTATCTGCAGGCATTTTGTGTGTAGAAATATTTTGGAGCATCATCATATATAAGATTACCATACTTTCTATGAATAGCAAGTCTGGCAATTACTTTTATGCCTTGCTCCAGGCACCAGGTGTGGTTTCTGTTGGAAGTGTGATGTCATATGCGCACATCACAGCTCCATCTGGTAAGCTGTGCTACAAAACGAGGCCAACAGGTTGGTTGCTTCTCCTTCACATGTAGTCTGTAGGTGGCTCCTAGCAGCTGCCAGCTATGACAGCTGTTTTTTCCTGTAGCATTTTGCTTGGAAGAGAAGGGAAGGTGTTTATCCTGCAGTGCCTGGCACCCTGAAGCTGTGATCCTCAAACACAAGGAACAACACTGCATGCATATGACTCATAGTCAACCAGGGTAAGCCAGAATACTGTTTGAAGATAAGAGAATCCCTATGTGAAGGGAGGATTTGGTTTCAACTCCCAAGCCCTAACATATTTGTCCACCTCATCACCAGGAATTTGCTTGAGAAGCCCTCACTGAAAAGATCTGTGGAGATGATGAGTGGTAGGGAAAAGGGGCAGCAGAAGGGGCTAGTGCATACATTGACCCACTGCTAGGGCATCATACTTTTGGAATAGAGATACCCTTACCCAAATCACTGCCACCTTGTCCAGCTTACCAAGACAGACTTGAGAGCTGGTCTTCCCAGGGAGATGCACCAGCCAACAAGGATTTATCCTCTATTTGGCACCTTCCTCAGGAAAACAATTAGGACAGCCACACACACGGCCTTGTCACACGTAACTCTGCAGCTCCTAGCTCTGCCCTGGTGCCCTCACCACCAAATTCTTCTTGTCAACATTTGGAGAGAAGCAGGAAGGTGCAAAGCAGCCAAAGCTGGGGCAGGGCAGAGAAGACAGCATTTAGAAGGATACGTCAGCAGAAGAGGCTGTGAACAGACTGGGTTAAAATTGCAACAGCGGCCAGGAAAACAAAGCAGTTGTGGTTGCAGTTGTGCGGCACACGCACAGTCAAGAGTCAGGCGCATCCCTTTTCATCTCAAGTCTGTTGCACACGCTACTCTGCTCAGTGGCACCGAGCGTTTCCTACAGATCTGTTTGCTTGTCTGAAGATGGATACAAGGTGAAAGTTTGAGGAGCACCAAAGTCTCCAAGACTGTGAGCTACAGCCATGACTTGAAGGGGGCATGCAAACACCACAGACACACAAGGATCTGGCTTTCACCTGGTGAGCAAAGTGCGCAGTGAGAAAGAACATGATTTTGTGTGGGCTTCCAACTGATGTTAGTGATTGCTGCACTTGAGTGGCTCAGATACAGAGAGAGATCCTCTTTCCAAAAAGCTCCTGGGGAAACGGAGCAATAACCAGCTAAAAGATGTACTCAGTCCCTCGCAGAGAATACCAGGAGCACACCAAAGAATAATTGTCAGAAACTCACAGCGTGGTCACAGCTCAGGTCCTTTTCCAGGAGACTGGGTGATGGCTCACGTGGGCTCTCTTGGCTCCTTACAGTGTCCTGTGCATGACAGGAAACCCATAAGTTTTCTTCCTTTGCCCTTCCCACTCTCCCCCTGCACCCCACTGCGGAGGAGTGAGCGAGCGAGCAAGCGGCTGTGTGGTGCTGAGCTGCCGGCCATGGTTAAACCACAGCAACCTGTGGCCAAAATGGTCACCTACCGAGCGTGAGTGTGCTCACCCTTCCTCCTGCATCGGGGCGCGGGCGGCCCCTGTATCACACCGGGATGCTCCAAAGCCTCAGCAGTCCGGCTGCTGCTGGAGCCGCTTCCAAAGCTTTTTGGGTGAGCCGAGGCATTTAGAGCGCCCAGCGTGGAAGTTAATCTCTACCATTGCCATCAGTGAGGGGGGTCTGAGGAAACTGCCCGACAGTCAGCGTGCCGGGAGGATGGCTGCAGGGGACAGCAAGCTGCGGGTGACGGTGGCTGCATAGGGACCTTTAGCCCTTCCTGGCCACCGTGCCCTGCCTACGTCTTGCCCTCGCTCTGCCCTCATGGCGCTGCTCCTAGGAGATACCCAAAACTCACCAGGACCATGTCCTGGGCAACGTGCTCTAGGCCAGCCTGCTTCAGCAGGTGTCGGGCCAGAGGACCTCCACAGGTCCCTTCCAACCTCCACCCTCCTGCCTGACTCGGTGCTTTGCTTTCGCTCCTAAAGCGCCTCAGCTCAGCCCTGGCGCCCGCTGGAAAGGATGCTGGGACAAGGGACGATCCCAAGCTCCTCCCCGAGGACTCATCACAAAACAACAGCTCCCCACTCCACAACAGCCTATGGCAGACACAGTCAGGAGGGAGAAGAGATCATTTTATTGTGGATGTCAGCTCGGGGGGGCCAGGAGTCACAGCAGTTCAGCCGGTGAAAATGAATCGGCACCTGCAACGACAGAGTCCGAGAGCTCCGATAAATCCACAAAGGCAGCAAGAGGCAGGACTTTGGTCCCCTCTCTTTGGGGAACACCACTTTTCACGAGGAATCGTTCACGGCCCAGAAGAGAGAGCTATTGCTGGCATTGACTTCGGGCTGGCTCTGGCGCCCTCTCCCCACGGCTAATGCCCTCAGAGACCCGTGCGTGTGCAGAGACGCGCAGTGCCCCTGTGCCAGGCAGCAGGGCTCCATCGGGAGCCCCTGGGGAGCTGCCAAGGAGTTATTGCCAAACCCCGCGCAGCACCGGCCCTCGCCGGCCCTTGCCAGCCGGTTGGACTGCCTTGGAGCAGCGCTGAGAGTTGTGAAAGATGGGCAGCCGAGCCTGGTACACACCTGGGCTTCCTGACCTGCTGCGCCTTCCTGCATCTTTTCTGCCTTCCATGCCCCAAAACGTTTCCTCTCTTCTTCCTCCTCTTCTTTGCTGCCTGGCCTTTGCTCTCCTCTCCCCAGGCCTCTTTTCTCTTCTCGTTTCTGCTCTTGTTCTCCTTGTCCCGGGGAGAGCCTGCAAACCTTTCCATCCCACCGCAGTATTAGTTAGGGAGAGGTGCCATCCACTGCCGTCCGTTCTGATTTTAACCAAAGTGAGCTCATTTTACCTTCTGTCCCCTGGAAGGCTCGCCCGTGCTTCTGGGCACCCCAGGGAGTCTGCCGCGCTCTCGGGGGGAGTTGGAGGCAAAGCTGGACGTGCCTACAACAGAGATGTGCGAGTTGGCAGGTGGCAAGAAGACGACCTGGAGCCGTAAGCGACTGTTTGCCAAATCACCGCCTTGGCTCTGCAGAGGAGATCCCTTTGGCTTGTATGCATCAGCCACGTTTCACACAGCCCCCCCCAAAATAGTCTTGACAAAGCTCTGACGAAGTAGGGCCTGAGCAAAACCCTTCTGAAGTTGACAGCTACTCCCCTCTGCCTTTCTGCAGGTATTTGGTGGGCATCTTGTTGGATGAAGCACGTGCCCAGTGCGTTTGAGAAACAAGCGTGCCAGCTTTCCTTACTACGTATCATCCCGGGGCGCGGAGGAAGAACCCAAACACGCCCCGGCTCTGCTGCCAGCAAGAGGCACCGCAGCTGCTTGACCTCCTCAGAAACTCCCCTCCTCCACCAGACACGCCGTCACAGTGCCTGGGGAGCTGACGTACCTCTGCCATTTCAGACTCCAGCGCCGTGTCTCCCCCAGCTCCTCGGAGGACACCGAGCAGAGAGCGGGGTGCACGCGGCAAGGCTGCTGCCTGATGCTCGGTGTCCGCTGTGACTGCAGGGACACTTTGCTCCTCCAAACGCAGCTCTAGAAAGCAAAAGCACGTGCAGCAAAGCGCCTTCTTGGAAGTAAGCGGCAGCTAAAGCAAAGCCCACCTGAAGCCCTACACCGCGTACGGTTTCAGCCCTCCAATGCCCTGTCCGCAGGCTTCAGCTCATCTTGCAGAGCAAACCCTTCATGCCCCGAGCGGCAGTGGCCAAACAGAGGCCAGGGGACAGGCCGGGCTGAGAGGACCACGCCCGATGCCCAGCCCCGCCAGGAACGGTGCTGAGGTTTCTGGCATCCCAAGCGCCAGCCTGTGAGAACCCTCAGTCCCTCCTCTTACCTCTGGATCTCTCCGTGGGGGCTGGCGACTCCTCGGCTGGCGGGCTGGAAAGCTCCCTTGCCTCCTCCCCAAAGAGTTCCCTGCAGTTCTCCAACACGAACTGCACCAGCCCCTTCACCTGCACACATCACAGCCCCGGTGTCAACCCAGCTGCCTGAAAACGGACCAAGCAGGCTCTCCCACTCCTGAGCCTTGCCTCTGCACAGCAGGCTGTGCCTGTGGGGCTGCTCTTGCAGGCAGCCACCCCACCGGCCCTTACTCAAGGCAGGAGGCAGCCAGGGACCTCTGAGCAGCCAAGCCCCGATGGGCCGGGAAGGCCGCAGCCAGCTGCTCCATGGAGCGTACCTTCTCAGTCACCGCCAGCATGGCCTCCAGCGGGAGCAGGTCCTCGTTGGGCGGGCTCAGCAGGCTTGGCCCGATGCAGATGGCCAGGTTGCTGGAGGTCATCCTGCTGGTGCCTGCGTTGCGGCCGATGTGCTGGAGCAGGGACAGCAGCCGCTTGAGCAGGAGATTGGCCGCAGGCAACTTCTCGGCCACCCTGAGGGCACAGGAACACGAGGGTCATAAAGCAGATGCTGCCCGCAGCCGTCCCCCAGACTTGCCCAAGGCAGGTGGGAGCCAGCAGCTGTGTTGCGCAGCTCTCCAGGGCTCTCAGCCAGCGCTCAGGGCTCCTGCTCAACAGGCAGGCTGCTGCCCACGCTTACGCTTTCAGCTCTGAGATCTTCTCCTCCTTGCTGCTCTGCTGCATCGCTGCCATCCAGTCCTCGTAGAGGTTGTTCACGAGGAGCTTGGAGGGGATGCTTCGGAGGAAGTCCTGCAATGCCAAGGGCTGCAGGTGAGCCTTTGGACACTCCAGGCCAGCCAGCAGCTCCTCCAGCTGCAGGTCAGAAGCCCTCACCTTCAAGACGACGGCCAGCAGCAGCGCGGGCTGGCTTCCCATGTCGACGTCGGCACCGCGGTCCAGGGCCTCCCGCAGCTCCCGGCAGGCTGCCCCGCTCTGAGCTCTGCGGAAGATGCCCTCCGTCGAAGGCCCTTCCTGCTGCAGGACAGCCAGCAGCTCCTGCAGGAGAGGCAGGAGGACAGTGGCTTGGCTGTGGAGTTGCCTTCCAACGGCGCTGGCCAGGGCCAGAGCTCTGGCCCAGACCTGGCTCCTTGCTGGGGCTGAAGAGCCCAATCCCCTGTCCCTGGAGCTCCTGGGGACACCCACCACCTCTCTGGAGCAGCCGGCAGGAGGGCTGGGGACCCCCTGTCCAGGCTGCCTTACCTGGATGGGCCGGGGCAGCGTGCCGTCCTCCCCGCAGAGGGCTGCCAGGGGCTGGCCAAAGAGCGCCCTGCTGCAGCCGCAGCCTGCCTGGGCAGCGGCCGGGGTCCGCTGCAGAGCAAAGGGCCAGGGCAGCCATGTCCTCCTCCTCCTGCTGCTGCTGCTGCTCCGTCCTGCTGCAAAGGAAAAGAGAGCCAGAGCCCGTCAATGGAGACCGCCCAGCCAGCGCTTCCCGCAGCCTGCCCTGCCCTGCCTGCAGCGCGGTGCTGAGCGGTGCGGCAGGACGGGCAGGGAGCCAGCGGCTGGAACCACGGCCTCGGCTCAGCAGCTCCGGTTCGGAGGCTCCTGCGAGCCGGCGGGACGACGGGACAGCCTGGCCCAGCCCTCGCCCTGCCCTGCTCCAAGCTGTGGACAGCAGCAGCAGAGGCTGTGTGTCCCCGCAGAACCACGTCCAGCGGCCGCTGCCCAGCGGGTGTCCTTCCTCCTCCGGCTGACGTCCTCCCTTGGGGTGCCCGACCTGCATGGCGACACTCAAGGGACAAGCGAGCGCAGCTCAGCCGCTTGCAGGAGGAGCTTGCCTTTCTTTCCAAAACTCACCTGGTGAGACCATCCCTTCGTTGTTAAACGGGACCGTCGTTGGCCTTTGCTTGGGGTCAGCCTGCAAGAACCAGGCTGCGCTTAGAGAGCGGCCCCGCAGCAGAAAGGGCCACCGGCCAGCTGCCCCCCGGCACAGGCAGCCTGAGCGCGGCAGAGCTGGGACCCTCTGCCTGCACGGGCTCTCTGCCCCGCACGACAGGTTTCCTCCCAGCGCCGCCGGCCAGGATGTGCCGGCGTTCCTGGGGGCTCGCCAGCCCTCTCCGCTGCCCGAGCGGCACCCTCCCTGCCGCACAAGCTCCCCCCACTCGCCGCATATCCCTGGCACAGCCGGGGCAGGGGAAAGGCAGCCCTTCTCACCTCTGCCTGGCCCTCCAGCAGCCTCTCCAGGCTCCTGGCGCTGAACGTCCTCCACTGGGCAAGAGAGGAGGAGTGGAAGAAGGTGAGCAGCGATGCCTCTGCTGTTGGGCTGGAGGACCAGTGCTCGGGAACAAGCCCAGACCAGAGAGACACTCACAGGGTGGCGGCGGCTCAGCTCCTTCTGCAGGAGTTTGAACGATGGGACACGGCTCACGCGGGCTCTCTTGGCTCCTTCGGGTGTCCTGTGCACCGGCAAGGGACAGGCAGAGAGCTGGGTGAGCCCCAAGCCGCCGCTTCTCTCTTGGCAGGCAGCTCTGCCTGAGAGCTGCCCGCAGGTGCCCGCGGGGGCACCTCTCCCCAGTTGGGGAGCCGTGTTCCCCTGCCCGGCTGCGCCTGGAGCATCCCCCCCACCAGCTCACCCCAGCAGTGTGCGCAGCCACAGCTCCTTCAGCGCCCAGGAGCTGCCGAAAGAGAGGAGAAGCACCGTCAGGCCCCGCTGCCCCCCCCAGCCCGTGGGCAGATGTGGGCGCCTGCACAGCCCTGCCCCGTGGGGAAGGACATAGGGGCAGGAGGAAGCCCCGCGGGGCAGGACAGAGGCGCTGCCCAAGCCCTGGCTTCCTCTCTCCTGCCCCAGCAGCTGCTTTTGCCCTTGCCTTGCCTTCCGGGGACGCAACGGGGATGCTGACTGTGGAAATGCCCCCATCCCTCCCTGCCGGCGTGCTGCCTGCTCCCTGCCCAGGCTCCGCACGGAGAGCAGAGGCCGTTCACACCACGGCGTGGGCATGGTTGGGAGCCTCTCCTGCCCGGCCAGGGGACGTGGCACCAGGACTCACCCGAAACTGGCAACGCAGGAGCCGGTGGGCCAGATGAAGATGAGGGAGGTGCTGTCCTCATTGCTGCCTTCCTTCTCCTCCTGCCCTTCTTCCTCCCACACCACCTTGTTCCCGCCGCTCAGCACCCACATCTGGTCCAGGGCCAGGCGGAGCTGTGGGCGCACGCTGGTGCCACGTCTGCAGAGAGGAGAGGCGCACAGCGAGCTGGAGGTGGCCTCCCTGGGGTGCCCCCGCGCAGAGCCCTGTCCCCCACCTGCCCTTGGGCCGGACACTGGTGCATCCAGCAGCAAGGTCCCGGGGCCTGGGGCTGGTGCCCAGCTGTCCCTGCCCCGCTCCCAGGGCCAGGGATGGGGGAAAGGCAGCGGGGCTCCGAGGGTCTTACTGCAACTTGGCCACCACCAGTTCCTCCTGGAGGAGGAGAAGGCGCCTCTCGCTCCTCCTGCGGCCCCGGCTCAGCCGCACATCTGCGCTCAGCACCGCCTTGGCCTCGCTGAGCGCCTCCCTGCCCAGGGCAGAGCAGAGAGCAGCGGGCATGAGCACGGCGGCTGCTGCAGGGGCCGGCCATGCCCGCGTGTCCCCGAGCCGTGGGGGGAGCCCACCTGGAGCCGCAGCAGCAATTGGCCTGGCCCATCCTGCCCGCAACTGGAGGGCCCTCGCCGGGCACCAAGGACACAGCACAGGTGGTGAGGGCGAGGATGGGAAGCGGGGTGCCGGTGCCGGTAGTGGGTCAGAGCTGCTCGGCCAGAGCCTGCCTCCTCCCGGCGCTGCTGCGTGCCAGCACAGCTCCGTCCTGCTGTCTCTGCGGGCTGTTGGCTCCAACTGACCAACGTTCCGAGCCCAACGGAAAGTGGGAGGGGCACTGGGGGGGCACTGGGCTGAGGGTTCTCTCCAGGATGGCCATGGCTGCCTCGCACTGGGGAGCCCAGAGCAGGACACAGCCCAGGGGAAGGACCACCTGCCTCCACCTGCTGGCAATGCCGATGCCCCCTGCCTCGGGGTTCGCCGCGGGTTCCTGGCCTCCAACCCGGCTTGGTGCCACTGCTCACCAGCCTCCGGCCCTGGCCCCTCAGCCGCTTTTCCAGCCATGGCACTGCTCAGC
Organism: Balearica regulorum gibbericeps; assembly: GCF_011004875.1. Taxonomy (NCBI): domain Eukaryota; kingdom Metazoa; phylum Chordata; class Aves; order Gruiformes; family Gruidae; genus Balearica; species Balearica regulorum. The sequence continues at coordinate 105,692,173 of NC_046186.1, forward strand.
AGCCCACGGGCTCTCTGCTTTCTTCCAGCCCTCGGGCACATCTCCCTTCTGGAGCGGCCTCGCTAGCCCGTCGGCCAGCTCCCACAGCCCTCAAGGGTGCACCCCAGCAGGGCCCACCAGGGACTGGGGCATCCCCACTTTGCTTCAGCGTTGCCCGATCTCACCCTCTGCCCCCTGATCCTACCGCAGCCTCTTGCACTCAGGGTACCTCTTCTTCGCTCCAGCCTTTCCACCAGCTCTCCAGGGCCTGGGCTTTCTGGAGGCTGGTCTTGCCAGGACCGTCCTGCCCCAGGACGACTGGCAGAACCCAGACCAGCCCAAAGGGCTGCCGTGGCCTAGGGAAGGCCGGGAGGGTCTGAAAACGGAGCAACATACGTCCCCAAATGGGACCCTATGATGAGCTTGATCGTGCTGTGATTACCCTTCTCCACAGGAGCTTGTACGGGCCTATGTTTTGCATCGTTGCTGAAACGGCCTTGAGACCCCAGGGATGCGCTAGTTACTGCTGAGCAGAGCTTGCACAGCGCCAAGGGCTTTTCTGCTCCTCAGGCTGCCCCGCCAGCGAGCAGGCTGGGGGTGCAGCGGACGCTGGCAGGGGACACAGCGGGGACATCTGATCCCAGCTGACCAAAGGGATATCCCACCTTGCCATACGACGCTGTGCTCAGCAGTAAAGCTGGGGGCGGGGATGGAGGTTGGCGGGGGCTGCCCTTGCTCAGGGACAGGCTGGACATCTCTCCCTTGGGGGTCAGCAATCACTTTCTTTTGCATCACTTGTTTCTCTGGGGCTTGATTTTCCTCTCTCCTTCTTTGTTGCTGGTTTTCATTACAATTTACCTGAACCCACAAGTTTTCTTCCTTTGCCCTTCCCATTCTCCCCCTCCACCCCACTGCGGAGGAGCGAGCGAGCAAGCGGCTGTGTGGTGCTGAGCTGCCGGCCGGGGTTAAACCACAGCAACCTGTGGCCAAAATCGTTACCTGCCGAGGGTGAGCATGCTCACCCTTCCTCCTGCATCGGGGCACGGGCGGCCCCTGTATCACACCGGGATGCTCCAAAGCCTCAGCAGTCCGGCTGCTGCCGGAGCCACTTCCAAAGCTTTTTGGGTGAGCCGAGGCATTTAGAGCGCCCAGCGTGGAAGTTTATCTCTACACCATTAGCCATCAGTGAGAGTGTCTCCTAAGGAGTAACACACAGTCACCCTTCTTTGCCTCAAAATATGCCTTTAATACTATGTAAACACACATTTTATAGCAATGAGATAAACCCAGAACTGTCTATTTGATTTGCCTCTGCCACCAAAACCCTGCAAGACTCAGAAATCAAAGAGCAGCCCTTTCCTTTCTCTGGCTGATAGGTCTCCAAGGAAGTTTGCCCTGCAGCAGGCTGCCCATGTGTCAGGCGCCATCATCCCCTCACTGCCTGCACACACTATTGGGTGGGGAGGGAATAATTGAGAAAAACAGCCTCAGAGCACAGACGTTGTGCTCAGGCCATCAGTATTAATGTCCTGTAAGAAGGAGAAGAATGGGGGTGGAGAGGTGGTGTACCAGCAGAGGCACTGCATCTGGGGATACATTTCTTCCAGCTGCTAGTAAAGCTATGAAGAGGACAGCGAGTGCAGTTTTGCGGCAGCCCTGAAATGCTCTGCAGTTTGCCCAGCCTGGGGACAGGGGATATCTGCGTGACTAGATTTGATTAGGTGCTCTTGGCACCGGCCTTGGCTGCTGGTCTGAGCTCCCCTGTCATAAGCAGCAGTAAATGAAACAGGAATTATGTAATGCAAGTGTCGAGTGATGGAATAGCAACTGGAATGGAAAAAACTGCCCCTCAAACCAATAATTTGCAGACATGCTGTATCATTTACTATCATTTCACTGTAACCGTTCTCCAGGAGGAGAAATGATGTCGTGAAGCAGGGGGTTATATCTGTAGTGTACAGTTAAAGGCTCCTGCAAGGAGTTGACTGCTGGCTACGAGATGCTTTCACAGCCAAACCCCATGAAATAAGAGGCTCCCGTTCCAGTTCAAAGTCACCACTGGATGCAAATGATTGAATTTCTTCTAAGTCGCTGTGGAATTTTTCAGCCTGAGAGCAGAAAAATCAAGTCCTTTTTGGCTCTCTTTTCATCAGTAATAAATATCTACTTGAATTCACGTCAAGTCTCACAAAGCAGCAGGCAGCCGCAGTGCCTGTTGCTAGTGCACAACTTCCCTGTTTCTCCCCTCTCCACACACCTCTTAGTTCAGTTTTCCGCACCCCTTGACTTTCTCTCCAAATTTCTGGAGGGATCAGGGAAGGCAAATGCACTTCCCCAAGGATCCTCCCCACACACTGCCTCAGCCAAGAAATCGCCTGGGTAAACATTAAACTGAGGTTTGGTATCTGCATTGCAGAAGACAGACACCTTGGCAAAGGAGGTCAAGCAATATCCAAGGACAAATTTCTGCTTCAAGGGAGGCAAACTCAGAGCAGGACCAAGGGGAGAGTAAGCAGAGGTAAAAAACCCACAAAGGCACTGAAAGCAGAAATAAAGATGCTAACAGTGGCATGAAAATTGAGAATTAGGATAACTTGAAAGAAGCCTGAACCACAAACACAGGCAAATGTGTCCATACTGCAGAGGGATGCCGCCACTGGGGCTGGCTGCTGCCTCCCCAAAGTTTTCCACAAGTGTTAGGGAACTTGTGGAAAAATTAGACTAACCAACTGGCACATGTGCAGAGGGCAGAACTGCAAGTGCTCAACGCAAGCCTCTCGCTTAACAACCGCAATGACTTTTTGCTCACCTGAACAGAAGCATCCTACCACACTTTCAACTTTTTGCTAAGTGACATGCCACTTCCTAACTTGCTCTTTGAGGTATTTTCAAGAGTCTTCTGGTGGGCGTTGTAGGGGTTTTTTGCCCCGTAATGTCCTGCCCGACTCACCCCACGCCAGAGGGACCCATACAGGGAACTGACTCAGTACATGACTCTGACTCATCCCCGAAGCACCACTCAACAGGTGGTTCAAGACAAAAATCATAATGCACATCCTGACAGAGACATTTCTAACATCCTTGCTGCACAGAGCACTCCAGAGCTGCGCTCTAGCTGTGACAACTATGAGTTTGAATCTCAAATGCTATAGCCACTGACACAGCTGCTTCAGTAAGACTGGAGCTTTTGTCACTGCCGAGCCACTCGACACCTGGGGCACCCATTTTATCGAAAGCACAGGGTATGAATGAGTGTAACCACAATCGGAGAGCTTTCAGAATAGAGACAAAGGCTGTGACTTAGGAGACAAAACTTGTAGGGAAGAGAAAAATCAGGTACAGCAATGAGACTGAAGAGGTTTCCTCCCAGGTTTATTCTACGATCTCAAGTACAGTTGATAACTATGGCCTTGCTGCAAAAAAACTTCAATCCCTGCTCAAATAAGTGGAGTAATAGAAAACACTTACTCATTCAATGTTTATCATTGGCACTTAGTACAGTTAATGCAATTAATAGTTCTATTTTTACTAGTTAAGTTTTACTAGATGTGCATGTTCCTCAGAAATACAGCTAAGTGGGGAGAGGAAGAGAGAGTAATTATTACCTGGTCTGCAGAGTCACACACATTCATTTATTGTTTCCACTGTGGTTTGGGTTTGCTCCCTAGCACACACTGTGCGAAGCAGCATGATAAAAATGACTTACCAGCAAGCGAGACCTTTTTTGCTCTTTTATGAATGATCTCTCTCCTTCCTCTTAACCTCTTCGCCCAGCAGGGAGCCCAGGTTGCTAAATACACCGCCTGCTGTGGTTTGTCACTGGCTGCTGTCAGCCTTTTTTAATGACGTGTTTTTCCACCCAGCAGAGCTACCATCCTCTTGTAATTTCTAGTACTGCATTAACATCTCATTACACAGCACACACCGAGGCACTAACTGAAACACAAAGGACAGACAGCCCCAGCATTAACTTGGTAGTGGAGGACAGATCCATCACCCAGTCCCTTCTCTTCATCACAGAATGGCAGGGACCTCTGGAGATCATCTAGTCCAGCCCCTCTGCTAAAGCAGGATCACCTAGAGCAGGTTGCGCAGGATTGCTTATGGTTGGTTTTAAGCTGTGATGAACTTTCTGGTTGTGATTTAACGTCAGGCTGAGCTTACAGCTGTTCTTCACTGTACCAAGAAGGACAATCTTGAGGCTGGGGATATCTGGGCTGTGAAGAAGCGGTGGACCGCTGACAGGCACCTATGTTGATTGCTTATAGTGCTGATGCCAGGCCCCAGTGGAGAAGGGCTCCTCAGCCGGTAGATGGGAAGGAGGTCCAGGGGGGACAACAACACTGTACAGCACAGGAAAGGTCATTTTTGGGAAAGGCTCTGTAAACTTGGTTTATTTGCTTCAGTATTTTGCAATCTAATTTGATTCTTCTTCACAGAGGCCTAACTCCCCCTGTGCTGAGCCATGCCAGGGGGCAGCATGGCTATTTCTAACTGTGGTCTCCATTAGCACCATCATTTATTTCACCACCTGTCACCATCTGGAATTGGGATTACATGAGGCTTATGGCAGGCAGTTTCATTGCTGATGAAGCCCACACTGAACCAGGGAACTTCAACAAAAAGAGAATATTTTATCTGAAGCCAGAGCTTGATGCACACAGCCCCTTTCTCTGGGGCTACTCCTCACCTACACACCCCGCCTTTTCTGAGTCCTGTGTGAAGGGCAGCCAGCCTTCCAAAAGGCCACAAGACATTCACCGTTCAAATCCACCTACGGGCTTTGTATGACCTTGATCAACTCTGCCGCTGCCATAACCAGGGGATGTAACTAAAAGGGCATCGCCCAAGCTTACTACTCAAAGAAGAGCAGCCTACAGAGATTGAATCATCACAAGTGGCACTGAAGTAATTTGAATTCTACACCACAAACCCTGTGTTCTCTAAATAAGCTTTCCTGCCAAACCACTCTTAAAGAGCCAGGGCCACCAGACCTTAATTGCCTTCTTGTTTATGCTTTTTCCAGACTGTGCAGTGTGACAGATTTTTAATGTACTTCGAGTTGTTCTTTATCATCTCTTTTCTGATTAAATGAGGGGAAAAAAGAAGTTAGAATTCAAGTAAACCCATTCTGGGAGCAAAACATATCAGTACTTTGACCATATTTCATTTTAGTTTTGTGAAAATGCAACAAAGTCCAGCAAAAAAAACTTTTCAGCACTACAGAGTTAGAAGTAATTCATGCCAAGACAAATTTCCTTCTTATCAGGCTCTTTCCACAGTAATAGTTTTATTGGGGGTGGGGGGCAGAAGCCTTAAGAAAAATGTGTAGAATTTGCCAGCAATTAAAATGACAACTGGAAATGAAGCAGTTCAAAAATTTGATTTCTCCATTCTCAGTACACAGATACACCCACTCAGCCAACAGTCTAATAATTTTCTCAGATAAAGCCATTAAAACAGAAATCCTAATCTCCAGTTAAATGTAGGTCTTACAAAACCCCAAAATGAAAGTTTTACCGGAGACAAGTTGATCTTTTTAAATTGTAGAGAGCATTTAATTTAAAAGCAACACACACAACCCCCCCGCCAAAACTGGAAACACTTTAAAAATGTTGAAGTGTTTTCAATTTTCCAATTTATCTTTTGGGAAGAGAAGCAAGAACTACATGATGAATTGACCTGAATGTTTGGGCTGTCCTGGTCTGCAACGTCTTCCTCCCCTCCTCCAGACACAAGGAATTTAAGATGCAAAACACTCTCAAAAATCTGCGTTGTTCTAATTGGAAATTTGACCATAAGGCCACAAGCCTGTAATTCATAACAACAGATTTTTGGCTGAATCTATTGAACTCCCTAAAGCTTCGTTTGATGTCAGTACAAATAGTATTATCCTGCTGAAACAAAGGGCAGTTGGATTTAAAAAACACAGCAGCATTTTCTCCTGTTGAAGACATCCCACTCTATGGCCCATAAACATCCTGCTAGCATGAACCAGATTTTGGGACAAGAGCGGCCACCCCACACAAATGGCAGAATGGAGGCGACACGTTATTATGGAATAACTGCCTGTAATAATCCAGCTGTGCTATCAGCTTGTGGCATTTACCTCAACCCTACAACAAATTCTCAGACTTCACTGACAGACATGCCGATTTTGATCTCTAAAGACAGATTAGGCTAAAATTCATCCTGTGGCTAGGCAGGTACTCATGATTTGAAAACAAGATAAAACGTCCATAATTTCCACAGCAGCTCATCCCAGTGGCCGACTGCTTTCTTATCTCTTTGTGTCCAATGGGGACTATAAGTTTGCTGAATTTGGCTTTCAGGTACTGACGCCTGTTCTACCTTTTCCTCACTGCCTTCTCCCGAGTTACCATTCATCACTGTCTTTGGACTTCCCCTCCACCTCTGATCCTCTCACCAGGGCTGAGCTCCTGGATTTCACCACAAGAAGGCACCCTCTCAAACCCAACTCTGGGTTTGTGGCCCTTGTCTGAATTTTTGCAAGTTTTTTTTGTGCTTTTTTGTTAAACCGCACACACATCCATCAACACATTGCACACTTGTGATGCCTCCTACTCATCTCAGCTCTCCTGTCCTCCTATTTTCATGCACAGGGATGATACTAACAGCTTTCCCACTCCCCGTTGAAGGGTTTGGTCCCAGAAATCTACCCATAGACAATTGCCAGTAGATGCCTGCAGGGATGGAGGGTTACAAGCACCATTGCATTCACTTAAAAAAAAAAAAAACAACAAAAAACCAAAACCAAAAACCCAATAAAATCTAACATGAAGTGCTCCCCCCTGCCAAGAGCAAGATCCCTTCATCATTAAGGCTTCCTTGGATCACTCCTCAGTAGGGACTAATGGGATCCATGACCTGACAAGGCCTTCAAAGCACCCGAAAATATATTCCAGTTAACTTAAAGCAGATTTCTCCACAGAGCTTTCCTCCTTGTCACACACACTTCACAGGGGCAAACATGAGCAGATCCAGCTCCTCACTACAGAGGCCAACGTATTTCTGCTGGGACTTAAGCAGAGCACGAGATCTCAAATGACCCTCAGGTATCACCTCCCACTGGCACTTAATAGCACCTCAATATCATTTTTATTATTTCCCATATTTTCAACTCCTGTCTGTTTTCATTGAGTTGGTCTTGAACCCATTTCATGTTTCCTACAGTCAGTCTTCAACTCATTAAATAATTATAACCAAGTGAGATGCTCACAGAAATACTAAACCCTTGCAGCTTCCAAGGATAAAGCTATATTGGGGGAGGGAAGGGGGAAACAATACTTAAGTCTTCATTGAACCAAAGGCAGAGCGAGCTCAACCCTTCTCAGACACCAGAAAAATCCACCAGTGTTAGGACACACATTCTCAGTCAAGGAAACACTCCATTTGGTATCCACACCCAGTTAGACACCAGAGAACAATGCCACAAGGCCCAAACACCAGATTTAATCAACTCCTCTGATAGCCTGCAGGATTTTTTAAAAATTATCATTATTATTAAAATGAGGGTTGGATCATGGAGGAACCACAAACTTGGGACCCTCAGAGCAGCCTCCACTGCCATCAGAGCCTCTCCAGCTCTCACAGGTGCAGTAAAACCCTCTGGTTAGTAAAGACAGCTTTTTAAAATTATTATTAGCATCTCTCTCTAACAAACTTTAAAACCAAGCGGTAACAAATCCCAGGAAAACCTAGCAGATTTGTCAACTCCGATCCTACACACGCTGGGTTGTCTACATCCAAGGTGACTTTGGTTTGCTAACAAAACAAGGCAAAAGCATTACAGAGCAAGGAAAGCACAACAAAATCTGTTTGGCAGAAGTAAATGACCACAGTTCACACGCAGCACACTCAAATGCATTAGCTTCGCACTCTGTTGAAAGAAAACAAAGGTCCAGATTTGGCTGCACATGCCCCAGTAGTTTACATTAAACATCTAAAATACAGGCTCAGCAGGTGAAGTCTCTACAGATGTAATTTTGTCCCCCAGCTTTGTAAGACATTAGCCACGTGTCCAGTTAAACAAAACAGCAACAAGACTTAAGCCTTTCAAGCTTTAAGCCTTTAAAAACTGTAATGTAAGTAGAAAATGCTTTGTAATAAGGCCTTATATCTCAAAGCCATCGCACACAATAACTTCTTCCACATTGTGCTGCCAATCCTGGCTTTGCTCACCAGGCCCAGATAGACTATAGGAAAGAAACCCCAAAAAACTGCCCCCGAAAACACTTACTCCTGCAGCCATGACAGAATTCAAGAACCTCTTCAATTGCAGACGCAGAAGTAAAACTCAGCCAAAATCAGCAGAGCTGGGTTTGAGATAACCACTGCAGAGGATAAAGGCATTTCACTGGGTTTTCTCTCCCAGGATAAAACAGCCTGGATATACCAGTAGGTTTGCAAAGTTCAGGATCATAACAAGCCCTTAACATGCAAAATCTTACTTGGCACCAGCAATAAGTTTTAGCTGAATCAGACTGCTCGGTGCCCTTCATCACAAGCCACAACAGATGCTGCAAATAATCAAGGCTGAACAACCCAGAGTTTTCTAGCACCGCTGACTTAAAACACCTTGGCTCACCACAGCTGTGACATGGACTGGTGATGAACCATTATTTCCCTCCCAGCCACATGTGGCTAGTGATTAGTGGGTTCAGGTGGCTGCTGTTAAGCTCTAGATAGTGCCATTGCCTTCCAGCTCTTGCTTGGTTATATGAACCCAAAACTACCGAGGGAATGAACCACTCTATAATGCAGTCTAACAAACTTTGTTACAGTCTGTCTCACTACATAAAGGAAATGCACCCAACACAAGCAGTGGGGTTCTGCTCTAGAAGAGCTCAGTGTTTGAGGAGAGAAGGGGAGAAAAGGTTTACAAAACAAAATCCAGAACTGCTGGTTAGAGAAGCCTGAACACTAGTACATAAAACGGGGCCTGGGGCTAGTACCGTGATGAATTTAGCTGCTCTCCCTGCACACAGTCTTATTGGTTTTCATGCACAGTTACCTCCAGGTTCCCAACACCCTGACCTAGAAAGTAATAAAAGAGAAGGTTTGTTACTGCTACAGGTGTAGCAAGCACAAGTCAAAGGCATTTTTTTAGTTAGACTGCAAAAGCACTCATTCTCATCCAGCAAAACCGTCGAGCATCTCGCCCTGCACTGGCATAGCCAGCCATGACCCTGCTCCGACACTGGCTAGTGCATGGCAAGTCCTTCCAGCCTCACACGATGACCATTCTGTTTTGCAAAGCTGCTTTTCACGCTGCTTTGCACAGGAAAGCAGGTGGTCAGGTCAGGCAGCCCGGCCGCACCGCCGCGGTGCAAGAGGCAGGCAGGTGGGGGGAGCGCTGCAGGGACGGCAGGAGTCTCTCAAGATTCCACACAATCCCTCACTGGGGACCCCTAATCCTGTCAGACTCAATTTGTTGTCAATTTTCCACAGCGCTTAAGTACCAAGAGAGAATTGGTTTATCACAGGAAACACTTCCTCTCCAAAGCTGTTTAATTATTTCCGTATGCATTGGGTAGGTGTAAAATGTGTGCAGGAGTGATTTACGGGGAGGGAGGCTAGAGAAATGGAAGCACAATGCAGGGACCGGTCCAGCTTATCTCCATCACAACGCGTGACTGCTCCGTACAGATCCTGGTAATGGTCCGTGCCATTTGGTTTCTCCCACTATAGGGGACTATAGATCATAAAGCTGCAGTTGAGTGCAATGTTAATGTTAATTCCTCTTCCCATTCCTCCATCAAGGAGCAGCATGCACGCAGAGAGGAAGCTCAGCCCAATTGCCATGTCTCAGACCACAGGGATTAACTTTCTCACTTTCCTTTCAACGCTGAATCATTGTATGAATTTGTTCACCTTGCAGATAGCTTGATTTCCAGAATCAACTGTTTCCAAAAAACAGGTCACTAACATTGGCAGCAAGTTTATTTATCTATAATATGGCTGCAAGAATGTTTACATACCATCTCTCACAGCTGAGTTACGATGCTTCAACTACTATTGGTAAGACTTTTGCAATCCCTGCAGAAAAAGCAACACATTGATCTCATCGCCATCATTACAACTTGAGATGCCCCTTCTCATCTCAATGTTTGATATGCAATATTGTTAGTCAAATAGTATTTGATGGAATTCTTCCACATTCAGGCTGAATTTCTTCTCAAAAGCAGAAACAGAGAAAAGAGTCACACCAGAAGAACCAGATGAGTTTCCTAACCACTGGGCTGGTGGCTATTCTGGGTGGTCTCTTGCACTCTTTCATGAAAAGTACTTAAAAGCTTGAGCGTTAAAACCAGATGTCGTAACTTTGGAAAGCATTAAGAAAAAGAGTACCTCATGTCCCAGGATGGTCTGCCTGGTCTTCAAGTCCACCAGGAGTCCATGAGAGTTTCTGAGGCTCAGCATTTTCAAAAATCAAGTTTCAGCCTGGATGCCTAAGAAAAGCCCTCAAATGGACATACATTTGAAAATCTGGGGTAGATACGCATCCTCTCCACAGCACAAGAGATATCTGCTAAAACTTGCTTTCTTGTACTTCAGCATTGCTCTTAGTTTTTCTATATAGCCCGTACTAATTTACAAATGGTTTTGTCTTGACTTAGAGGGGTTTATCAGCCACTGCACAGTGGAGCTGATAAAATTTGTTCTCTTCCAGCATCACATCAAATCTGAACAAATGACTTGAGAGCTAGTACCATTTCTATAAAGAGACAGTTGTAAAACTGTCTGGAGAAGATGAACTTTCTTACATGCCAGTATGGTAAAATTTACCCTCTGGTAAATAATAAAATGATTGAAAATGACACAGAGTCATGGGTGGTCCAGCTGCCACATGGCCTCATGTGGTCAACAGACCCAGTCTTTAGTAAGAACGACACTGGCTACGACATCCTAGAGGAATTCACATTTGCACAAAATGTTTTATAAATGTCCAAACAGTGTTAGAAATGAACACAAGGCTTGTCTTCACTCTCCAGCTTCTCCATTAACATCCCCAGTACATTGTTAATCTGGCACTTTATCCTGCCTGGAGGCTGAGGAATATCTGGAATATTCTTGACTCCTCCCTGTTCAAAATAGAAATCAGAGGCTCTCAGTTACCACCCTGAAATTTGCAGAAGAATTTATTTTATGAGCTTAAGTAAATAATAATTTTTCCCACTGAAAATTTAATGTATGGAAAATCTAGACCACTCTGCCATGAAAAGAAAGAAGGAAATAAAACAAAAGCCAACCATTAGTGGGAGATGCTGCTTTGTTAAAATAAGAAAAAAACAAGAATACTGTCAATAATTGATGATTTAGAAGGTTTCTAAGTAAGAGATTCCAGGGCTGGGCATGGATTTGTTTCCATCATTATGGAAATCACATGGAGAAACAGTGCCTCTTTCAACATCATTATCTTAAATTAGTTATTGCATCCACTTCACATTCTTTCAATCACATTTTTCCTCCACTCATGCTACAAAACCCCCCTTTTTTCTCATATCCCACTTAAGAATCCTTCTTCCTCCTCGGAGCAAGTCGCTGTTCCTTGCTCCTGAAATGAAACAAGCAGTTGTCCTGCAATGTCGTGTCTTTCTCGGTAATGGTGTTATAAATAAGGAGAAATAAACCCTGGGGCAAAAGAAGGTATTAGTTGCTCTCCTATCTTTACTGGCAGAATAATTGGCTGCACTGTAAGCCTGACTCTACTTGATTTTGCTATCTGTCACTGTGGTGGCAGGTTACAATTACTTTCTCCCTTTCCCTCTCTCTGTCCCTTTGTCCTACATTTTGCTTCCACCTGGGCTCCTGCCATGACCCCTTCCTACCAAAGTCTGATCTAATGCTGACAAAACTCACTCTTTCCTTCACCTCGTCTCCTCTTTTACTGTATCATATAATAAAATACCATGTGATAAGCGACTTTAAGAGGGAGAGGCAATGGGCAGAAGAAGGGGAGATGTCTGGGCCAGCCTGGCCGGATGAGGCTGAGCAGATGTGGGGAAGAAGGGAAAGACAGGCAAAGGTGCCCCATTTCTACATCTACAGTGCCCTCTTCCCTTCTGTCAGAACATCACAAAGACACCAACTGTCCATAAGTTTGAAAAGAAAGCAAGCCCCAGCAGCATACTCTGGATGATCAAGGATATATGAGGAAAGCCAGTATGACCTGACAAGGAAAACCCACCAGTGACACAGCTAGGTCGATTTATGATGGCAAATGAAGTAGCAATGGCATGGTGCGGCAAGGGGAGAGGAAGGAAGGACAGTGCCTCTGAAGCATAAGGATAAGCCAGGTGCCATGGGAAAGCTGAACAGCAGTGATGTGACTTAACGCAATGAGGGCAATTCCAGAGGGCAATGAAGCATTGTAAGAAGAAATCCTCTAGCCTACTTCCAAACTTCTCATTTCCTCCACTTATGGGTTAACACCCACCTGCACTCTGAACTAGCATGGAGCTTGTATTGTTTTAATTTGGAGGTAGGTGACAAAGAGGATTTTAGAGCTGGAGCTGAGCAGCAGCCAAGTTCAGGGTGCCATTTGCCTGCTGGACCCTGATAACAAGAAGCTAAGCCTCTGAAGCACAGCTGCAGTGATCAGCTTGCCTGACATCATAGTCAAGGTCTGTGTGTGCAGCAGGACTCGTGACATTGAGCTCCTTGGTTGTTTTTAGCATCATTGGAACTTTCAGGGCAGGGAAGGTGTCTTTTTTGTGAGCAAAAAAGAAAAAAATTAAAATGTGCACATGGGTTTGTTCCCCACAGCTGAGAACAGGAATGTGTGGGAGGAAACAAAGAAGGAAGTTTCGGTTCTGGTTCTGAAGAGGGGCTCAGGTTTCAGAGCTGCCAAGTGAGCAAACCGAACTCCCACGTCCCTACAACCTGAATGTGTGCAAAACCATTTTGAAATGGAAGGCTGCAGAGAAAGGAGAAAGAGGCTGCATTAGCATCACTCCACTGAGCCCAGAGGAGAAGAGCAGGAGTGGATACTGCTCTACTCTGTGACCTGTACTTTTCAATGTCCTTTTATTTATTAACAGCCTGCCAAAAATAACTCCTCAGCCGGCTTTGCTGCAGAGCAGCAACATGGGCCCTTTGAAATTTGCCTGCATTTTGGACACACCAGTACAGCAAACACACACACTCCCAGAGACAGGAGTGGATGTGGGCAAGTGAGTAACCACCATGGTGTGGCCCATGCCTGGAATCTCCACAGGAGATATCTGGAGAGACTTTTCCAGAAGAGGAGATACCATGGGGGCTGACTTTAGCCCACAGAAGAGAGTAATTTAAGCATGGCCTCTGCAAGAATGATGTTCCTTGCATGTACATTTTTTATTTCTCTCAAGGTAGACTCACTCAATCCTCCTCCCTAAGATACATCAGCCAACACCTCTGTATTTACCTTCTGTAGTATAGAATGGAAGTATATCGATGCTCCTGAAATGGATAACAACAGTCTGCGCTCACCTGGATTTGCTCTGAATCCAGAGTGGAAGCAAGCACATCGCTACAGCGATTCATGGAGTCCCAGGGCTTCAGATTCACCCTTGCGAACGGGCTGAGCTTCTGGCCCCGCAGGCAATGGGAGTGCTGTCAGTGAAGCTGTATAAAGACTGATGCACTGTGCGTGCTGTAAATAGGTACCATTTACTCACTTCTTGTCAGTATATCTAAACAGTGGCCTGCTATTAAACAGGAATATCTGGTATCTTTAATTAAGATCAGCATCTTTCATAATAATGGTATCAATACCTGGCCCTGCTGACAGAAGGCAGCAGGAGACCGAGCCCTAACCACGGCAGCAAGACAGTCACTCAAAACTGTGGCCTTTGCAGGCACACCAAAGAAGCCAGACAAGTCCCAGGAGCAACGAACCAAAAATGAGTGTTTATCGAAAGCGACAAAGTGAGGCAGAAAGAAAGATTGGGACAGCAAGTTTCTCAGTTTCTCTCTAATCATTTTCTGCCTCTCAGGTGGTATGATCACCTCACACCTATGAATGTGAAATGGGAAAGAAATACTGCCTTTTCCAGCAGCTCTGTACCTGTCTACATCAGATGACTCACAGACCCCTCGGCAGGGAAAAATCCTATTGAGCTGGGACATCGTGTTACTCACTGGTGTTGCTATCCACAGCTCTCACCCCTGTGCTTGAAGGCCTCCGCCACTCCTTGACATGCAGCATGCCCTTGGGTGGGTCATACAGTCTGGGTTCCCTTAGGTTGAAACACAAAGTATATTTTTAGTACATTGCAAATGATCTGTAGACATTTAGCACTTTCCCTGGTGCTCAGACCCACTCAGGAAAGGAACAGTCACCAGCAGACTCTGCTGTAGCTGAGAGAGGTGGGTGGTAACACATTTAAAGTCTCTTCTAGTCCCAGGTTGACGAGCAGTGCCCAAGTGTAGCTTTCAGGTCATTATGATAGCCTCATTTCCTTGCACGTTTCTCATGGGTGAGGTCACATTGCTGTTCTCCTCTGGTGAGGAGTCCTCTGACTCTGGAACTGAGAAAGGAAATTACAACACAAAACTCAAATTGGGGGAATTTTTGAAGAACTTGAAGTAGCACATAATAAAATGCTAAAAATATGTTGCAATACAGTTCTCCAGTCAGATGGTTTTGCAATAAGAGGAAGCTGTTGCAGATGCCCTGCAACCTGGTTAGTGTAGTATCTGGGCATGAGAGGACATCCCAGAACAGACTGTTCCACTCTGACTTCCCTAGAGACCAATTAACACCGACAGCTCTTTTCTTTTGGGGTGAGATGATTTAATAATTCTAACAGTGCTATTACATTTTCATCTGTTTCTGGTCTTCCCCCAGTGACATGTAGGTGTAGGAATCAGGGTGAGGAACAAACCTAGACCAGTGGACAGACCTGATCTCACTTTTTTGAACAACTCCCTATCCTCAACACGTTGCTCCCTACTGCAGTAACTGTGACGAGAGACGGGCGACTGGTACGAGCGACCTTCAAAAGGATTAGCCAGAGATGTGTGACTGCCAGTGAATAACTCTATTCATTTATTGTGCATGATGAACAGTAAATCATTCTAGTAAGATACTTTTCCATTCATTCATTGCTTGAGAATGATTAGCAGCAAATAGCTCTTAGAAGCTTTTCCAGTGGAGCTGAGCAAAAACACACACAGGGAGAGCCAAAAACTTTGTCCCATTCACTTGTGGTCAGCTCACATCACCAGAGTTGGCCAAATGTTGGGAAAAATGGTGTGTGAGCACGTATCTGTGTGAGCGTACACAAATGTCCTTTCATCCTAACTCATATCTTCTGGTCTCCTGACCATGCCCATGCTACTACTGGAGACATTAGTTGCCTAGTTTTTTGTTCAGATGTAGCAATGACTACACTTCGAACAACAGAGATCCCGTGTAAACTAACATAATTATGAATAAAACGGAGCATTTCGCTTATCCAGACCAATAGCTAATGGATGCCAGTGCCAGGATTACCTCTGTCACTGTGGACACCAATGACTTATCAAAACTAGCAGGCTTAAGCTGCTGCTTAACACAAGGAGCTGCCATTTCCACCCACCCACAGGCATAAATATCACACCAGAGTTAAAAAGAAAGAAACCAGGGATCCTGAATCAAGGTGTAAATCAATATCCCACGTTGTGTTCCCTCCCACCCCACCCCAGATATATGAGATATTCCTGTGTTGTGCTTACCAGTGTGGCATGAATTCACCATATGGCTGGACCATGGCTAAACTGGATGTTACTTGGCTAAGGGGATCAAGGACCAGTGTGTCCCAAGCCTGCTGCACAGGATGCTTCCCTTACATGGGTGAGACCCCTGCTCAAGTCCTTGCCATCCAATTTGGAGCAGAAGGTTGCCTTCACAGACTGAGAGCCCATGACTTGGCTGCAGAAAAGGTGACTTGCCTGTTGAGGAGGCATGATGGCCTAGCAGCTGTTCTACCAGGCATAGCTCAGGAGACCTTGCTTATCTTACCTCTTTCCTACGACCTTGAGCAACTCTCTCTCTCCACCTGTTCCCACTCAACTTCACCATTACTTGTATTTTAGTTTTTTAGGTAGTGACTGCTTACAGGTTCATCCCAAAGGGACTCCTCTCTCTCTGTAGGTATGACTGAAATTCAAATAATAGCAAATGAATTTCTCTTTTCAACTACACTTCAAAGTCGAAGAGGTCATGTGTACATGCACACAAACAGAAAACCAGTGGGGCTATTTGCTTCAGATGATAATGCTGTATTTCACAGCCCCATTCTCCAGCAGCAAAATTGTTGGCATTTTGCTCAACATCATATGACTCTTGAGTAGTGAGGACTCAGTGATGTCCACTTGGATTTAACAACATAATTAACTGTTATTCAGCACAAAGAGAAAGTCACAAGATTGCAAAGAGCAGTACTAAGAATGCAGCTACATGGAAGAAGAGGACCTCTGAGCTGGTGATTCACTACCCGTATAGCTAGGGCACTGGCTGCGGCACTGTATCATTTTCTGTCTATTCACAGCTGCTCTTGGCCAGTAAGAGCTGGTATGAAGCACGGGCTCCAGATTAGCTCATGTTCATGCAGAGCTAACAATTACCTTTGGTTTTGACTGTTGCAGGGAACTCCACAGCTTCCTTCCCAATCCGCACTCATATTTTCCAACCCTCAAAAATGTCATGCGCCCAGAGAAATAAATTCACAGTGGGAAGGAGTAGGTAGAAATCTCATGTCTTTCATGGGTCAGAGGGATTTCTTGGAGTAATGACAATTTTCCTAATTTACATCTTTTCTCCACATAACCTTACCATCGTTCCCCCTTTCTTCCTGAAATCTATGCCGCACAGTTCTTCTCCCAACAGCCGTAACATCTATAAATCATTCACAAGAAGTAGCTGTAAGGAATGACTAACACTTCGTCTTTAAACAAGGGCTTACAATGCTATCCCTTCAAATGCACAGTGGATCCAGGGCTCCAAATCGCACTGCACCCTTTCCCCACGGCAGCTCTCAAGGCCATCGAACCTCCATGAAGACTACTCCTCCTTCGCAAAGATAACCACAGGTTTTTCTGCTGGGTCCTCCCACACAGCACTAACTAGTAATTCTTGCTGACAACAATCAGACTTCTCATGTGAGTAATAACATATTAATTTGAGAGAAAAAGGATATTTAGTCATTCAAATCAGGAGCAGCCACAGCATTCTAATTAAGGAGGCAGTTTGTTTTCTTTGCACGGTTTCCTGAGCAGACATATCTCAGAGACTAACAACTGCTCTTATCTACGTTTCAGTGCTGGATAAGCACAAGAAAAATGCATATCAGTCTGGACACTAAAACAAAGAAATCTGGCTTTATGTGCAGAATAACCACAAATGGTATATGATTGATTGATTACATGTCATCATATGACAAGCCCGCAGCTAATGAAGCATAATGCTGAATAGACAAACATGAAATGAACTCCATTAAATAGCCCATACTAAGCATTTTGTTCCAAAGAAGTTTTCTAGACTCTTTTAAAAACAAATAAAAAAACCCAACACAGTAATACTTAATACCTGGATTGCTGCAACATAATTAATGAACTCTCAAAAACTTAGTAACAACTGTTGCAATAAAAAGAAAAAAAAGCAGTTGGGCCAGGCAAGTCTCATTGCATGGAGCAGACAAGACTCCTTTGTCTCAAAATAACCCCAGGCCCTTCCTTCTTTACAAGATGAATTATGAAAAGCTGCAGAAGACCATCCCACCCTGGCTATCTCAGAAGCTCCCTCCTGGGGCAGGGAGAGTGGAGCCAGCCACTAGTGAGGTGGAGGCTCCAGCCTTTTCTCAGCTAGTATCCACCTTGCTGGGGACAACACAAACTTCCACAGCCACTTCCAAGCAGAAGTGAACAGCTCAGCTGGGAAACCTATCCACTTCAAGACCTGGCAAAGAGTTAAACACGACAGTACAGACCACAGTGCACAGAAGAGACAGGCAGCATCGAATACATGGCTTTAACTGGTCTGCAGAAGATGGGCCACCATCCCACGGACTCCAGGAGCACCTGGTCTGTGCCAAGCCATGCAGGTTTACTTTAGCTGGAAACCCAAGCACTGGCTGTCTACTGTCCTCACTAGGATACCATAGGCTACTTTTGCCTCTGCGTTACCAGCAATGATCATTTCCATGGTCATTTTCCCTCTTTAGACAAACGTACAATTTCCTCAGTATCAGTCAAATGCTTTTCAATTCCAAGACGTGCAATCACAAATTTTTGAAGGTAGGCAAACCATCAAGTCTGAAAAAAATGGTGCGTTTTTTTTAAGCACTGGCAGACTCCAAGACTCATGCTAACACTGAAGCAAGAATGCTCATGGACATATTACACCAGTGAAAAAAGAAAAAGTATTTTGTTCTTCTGCAGCACCTCACATTCTGATGTATCAAAGGAATTTACAACCCAGTGAACTTTCCGGTGCACCTACGGGGTTTGCAAACATTATGCCCATCTGAGAGATGCGCATAATGCCAAGATGGTGTTTCTACCTACTAGAAATCACTTCTCTCAACCACTATGAGTGAATATGTTATTTTGAGTCTTGAAGTGGAAAGTGTGAAGAAACATTCACCAGAACTCTCATTTTCCACAGATAAGGTAAAAATGCTTCAAACAGCTGAGCTTTACGATACCTTTAAGAAATGATGGCACTCCCACAAACACATTGACACAATTAGGCATTTCAAGCAGAGGCAGCTTTTTTATTTTCCTTTAAAAAATGCTCCCTGTGATGTTTTTCCTCATTGTTTATGTTGGAGTTGGAGTGACTATTTTTGCAGGTGCTCAAGTGCAAATACCTCCCTTGACTCTCCCAACTTTTGAAAATCTCAGTAAGAAAGGACAGAATGAAAGAAGGGAGCTATTTTTCTTTCCCTAGTCAGTGAGAATCTCTAAGACAGGTATGCGTGACATATGCTTCCAGCTGCAAATGAGCAGTTGGACCTTCAAGGACTCCAGCCTGCCAATCTCATTCTGTACCTACACCTTCCTGCCACATCACCAGCGCCCTCTTTTGCCCCCAGAAGTAAAATGCCCACCTTCCTCCCTTTGAAATTAGCTAGCATAGAAGGAAATAAATTAAACCACGAAAACTTTGACATGTGATGGTCAGAAATCCATTCATCCGCCTCTAGTAGCTGCTCTTAGAAAGCACAGTGGTGTCAAAAAAATAACGGCTTTCAGAGGATCTCTGTTCATACCAGATTGCACGGACCACGCTGAGGTAAACATCTACATTTCTGCATGTCACCATCAGACTTGATCAAACTCATTCCTGTGAAAAGTCTTCTCTATCATAAAATGGTGGAGGCTAGTAAAATATTTCTTTGGAGTTTCTCTACACTGCAATTTTGACAGGACCAGTCTATCGGTGCATTCTTCCCATTATTACCATTAATAAAAGAGCATAAGATCATTATCTTCCAGTAACTGTGTGGACTCTGTAGTAGTAGGTTGTGGTGGCTCAATGTGATGGAAAATCTTGTGTGACCTTTCATGCTTGTGTTATATAAAGAATATCATCGCTGTTCGCCTGCATTTATGCTGATCACTTCATATAGCAGCATTTATACCAGAGAAGACAGTTCGAAGAAAGAAGGCATACAGAAAGAAAGGAAGGAAGGAGAAAGTGTGTTTGCATACATATAATTTCTAGGGAATCTTCTATTAACCCAAAGACAACAATCCTGAGGATCAGAAACAAAGTGAAAAAGTAAATTTCTCCTAAAATTTACAATACCTATTTACCACAGCCCACCTGAAATAATTTCAGCTACATTTTTAACTGTAGGAGCCAAGTTAAAATACTTTGGCTGGACTGGCTTTATTAGGAGCTTATGAATTAAATTGAGAATGAATGCTTTAGTAGAGGTTTTCTGGCATCAAAGAACTAGCTGCAATAAGCTTTCTTGGACTAAGCTGAATTATTAATGTTGATTATATAAGAGAACCATTCACCTTTCAAATGCTGAGGGTAATTAGGAATCACTCAGCAGAATAGCTGGGGAGAAATCACTCGAACAACTTTCTTATGCAGCTCCTTTGAAAGAAAAAGAAAATTAAAACCCTGCAAGAAAGGCTGCTTTGCTAATATGCATGCTTTCAGCAGATTTCAAAATGACAAAAAAACCCCCCCAAAAACCCCAGAATTCTTTTCTCTCTAATTACATTTGTAGTTAAACATTCACTTTTGAAATGGGATGTGTTTTCAGCACCACAGCATTAGAAAGGCAATAGAGACATCACTCTGAATGTTGAACGATACACTGAGCTGCTTGCTTTTAATAAAATCTCATTTCACTAACATCATTCTGCTGAGGAAGATGTGTTGCATAATGCCAGAGAGCCACCGAACCAACGCCATAGTATTACATCATCGATATTAAATATTCTTCTTTGTACATTCATGGCATGTTTCCACACATTCAATGCATGAGAAGTTTAAGCGGCAGTGAGCTAAAGCACCTCAGCATTCCCTTCAGTGTTAATCAAGCTTCCAGGATGTTAAATGCCCACAGGGTTACATCCCTGACCCAGCCAAAACACTGTCACTAAACAGGCAGGAGGTATCACCTAGCACCTGACGCGGGGAACTCATGAAGCACAATCACACAAAGGGCAATTAAAGGCTGATTTTAGGTATGCTCATTTCCCAGACAAAGTTTCTCTTAATCTCTGAAAGATGAAAAAGGACAGCAATAAAATGTACAAATTAAATAAATGTTTGCTTTTAGAACAGCCCCTAACGATCAGTGCCCCAAATAAAACGGAAGCCAGGGTCTGACTCTACTGCTGCTGCTGAGCCAGCCTCATCACTGGGATGGTTTTGGGGACCCAAAAAGCCCTCAAAAGCCAGACCCACACCTCCTACCCACAGACTTACATCTCCTTGGTTTTTCCGCAGCCCCTGTGCCTCTCTCCCCTCACTACCCAACTTCCCTTTCCCTCATGATTAATCTCAGTTCAGCTGAGCTCTGCTCTAACAGCCTCCCCGTAGGCTCTCCCTCTGCCTCCCTACGTCCTTCTCCCCCCACTCACTTTGTGACTGCTTTGAACACCAGGAGAAAACATTACCAATCTGCAAGCAAACAACACTCAAGACATCCCACGTATGAAGAGAAACTGAAAGCAGTAAAACCTTTGAAGAATTGGGGGACAATATGTAGTGCCTCAATTCCCTGTGCACCAGAGGGAATCTCCTGCCAAAAGTTACTTTTAGGCTTTTTCTCTGTTGCAGTGTTTCACAGCTGTTTCTGCTTATTTTCTTCATTTTTCTGTTCTCACTCTTCTCTCTCTTCAAGCACACGCCAGACCAAAACCTAGCAAAGCCTTCCTCCTGAAGGTCATCACCTTTGGTTTTGTGTCTGGCACTGTGCTGTGCATCTCTTTGCTTGATGGCCTCTATCACCTGCCTCCTGCCACGGAGAGCCTGCACAGGTGCTTGCCACTGCTGTCACTGCAGGGCAGAGCCTGCCTCACCACGGCAGGCAACGTTCAATCCAGCGGGCCCACAGAAACAGCAGCCTCTCCATTTCAGAAGGGAGGAAAATAAATCAAAGGCTTGTCAGACATTTATTTTATATACATTTTCTTACTGCATTTGAGGGGCTTTTTCTTTTTTTTTTTTTTTTTTTTTTTAAATGAAGAGCCTTGTCATGAAGTAGAGAGCAGTTTGCAGTGGGTGTAGCGTAGGGAAGCCTGTGCCTGTCAGCTCCGCTTCGTTCATCCAGCTCCTCCGCTGTGCGGGGAAAGGAAGAGATCTCCCAACTACCTCTAGAACAAGGGCACAGAAGTGATAAGTGGCCTGTGGGAGGGAGGAAAAGGAGGAGGAGGAGGGCCTAGTTTAAAATTTTTAAGGAGGTCTTGTTTTAAAAAAAATCTTTAATTTAGACATTCTTTCAGAAAAAAGGAACAAGGCGCAGTATATTTGGACACTCCTGTTTCCCCTGCCTTTACAAAGTTCTGCTTCTTCAGGCAATTGTTTGTGCCAGGAAAATCAGCCCACTGAGCACAGGGTGTCTGGATGGGGTAAAATTTGCATGTGGCTCCTGTTGCTGCCAGTCATGCCTTGGCAGAAGGGCTACACATACAGTAACTGATCCCTCAGGACTTCATCTTCTGGCTCCTTCACCAGCAGAACAGCGAGACACATAATACACACTTGCCATGTGATACTTTAACAACTCTTTTGCCATCTACATCTTCATAGGCTTCACCTCAACCACCTGGGCTCGTGTGTGCGAGAGTGACAAGTTACAGGCTCTCCTGCATCAAATGTACAACTTCTCTGCAGATCAGTGGGACCTGAGCAACGCAACACTGTCCTTCTCGCTCTGATACAAACCAACTGCTCCTGTTTCCTTCAAAAGGTAGAAAAAAGCACATTTGCACTTACCAGGTCTGTGCCACCTGAGAGGGACAGACCAGAACTTAGGACAAAACTCTAGACCTAAACTTCAGTCGCACTGGAGACGTGGAGGCTTAATTCCAACCCTGATTTGGGTATTCTTCCATGTCTTTCATGGGACAACACGAAATCCCCATTCAAACTATTTCTGAATCCCAAAGCACTTCATTCTCCCTCTGGTTTGAGAGGAAGGAATTTAGGAAAGGATTTGGGGGAATACAAGACGGGCTTTGCTTGTCTACAGAAAAAGCAAGCAAGCACATGAAAACGGTCTTTTCTGCAGAAGAGCATTTAGACTATGAGATTAAAAAAAAGGAAAGCACAAAAGCAGGACTCCATAAGGATGCCTACTCTAGCAGTCAGTGCTGAAGTGGGCCCGGAAAGGCCATCTGTCCTTATGGGCAGCGGCAGCCCTGAGCAGACGTGCAGAGCACAGAAAGCAGCAGCCTGGTTATGAGGTAGTTAAGCTAGTCACACATACAGAGCTGGAACATGCAGCTCAGCCTGAGCTCCTTGTTAACTTGAACTTGGTTGCAGGACCAAGGACACATAACCTAGCTGATGATGTTGCTGCTTTCATAGTGATGTCCTTGTAATTTGACTAGCTTACCCTAGCAGGTAATAAATTAGGGGACATGCTAACCGAGATGCATACGGAGAATAACTTCACGCTTGCTAACATCAGTGATGGCTCTGCCAGGTTAGTAATGCCTTCACTGTGGAAACTGTATACCATTACTGCAGGGCAGGAAAAAAGCATTCAAGATAAGTTCTCCCAGCTTTTACAGCACGAGATTGCCTACAGGGAACAAGTTTCCCTTTCCTTAGTATGCCATACAAATGTATTACCTTCCTTCGGGGAACATTCAGGCTGAGGTCATGAAGCAGAAAAGTCATCAGAAAGGGCACAGCTCCAGGTGTATGCTCTACCAGGGCATCTGGGGAACACCCTGCCCCTCTTACAAAACCAGCCTTCAAGTCCTTCTCATCCTCCCCTACGTGCACTGGAAATTGCAACTGCACAGGGAAAGGATAGTTTGGGCCCTTAATTCATCAGTTTATCTTGTGAGCATCTTCCACTGGTTCATTTTAAAACATCACTCTCTATGGAAGAACTAATACAGATGGGAACGTGGTGTCTCTGGTCCTATCCACTCTCAAAGCACTATTGAAAACCCCTTTTGGCCCCAGATGCTATAGCGCAGGGGAGATGCATTCGTGGTGCAGCTCTGGGTACCCACCCCAGGCTCATGGGCAGAGGGCAGGCAGCAGGCAATGGTGCCAGTGCCAGATGGCAGACGTAGGACTGCCTGAGGCTAGGCTCCAAACGGCACATCCCTGTGATCTATCCATGGGTCAGCTTCTTTTAAAAGAGAATGAGGTAATCAAAGTGCCCATATTCACATTGCCTAAGCACTCAGATAAGCCAGCTTGGAGTATGGGATATCCAATGTCTTGTATCTTCACAAACATTTTGAGTATGTCAGAGATTCTACACAAACCAGCAATAATTTGGAAACTGAGGCATGGGGCAATTACACAACCAAACGCAACTGGCAAGCATCCTAACAGCCAGAAACATCTCCAAGCTTCCACCAAGCTACTCAAGAGAGCAATCAAAACCAGCACTACCCAGAGCCAAACACCAAACAGCCCTAAAAAGTAAAGGGAAAAAAAAGCATGCCACAAGCAGCAGGCATCCTTGTCGCATTTAACAAATCTCTTAAAAAGGCTGTTAGATAGGAAATTATAAGACAAACCAAAACATCCTTGTGAACAATTTCACTGTCAGCAAAGTCCAAATGTAAAGGAAAACTCGCAGGCTAGAAAACCAGGGATGTGGTGGGTTGACCCTGGCTGAAGGCCAGGTGCCCACCAGAGCCGCTCCATTACTCCCCTCCTTCACTGGACAGGGGAGAAAAGGTACAATGAAAAAAATACTTACGGGTCCAGATAAGGACAGGGAGAGATCATTCTCTAATTATCATCACGAGCAAAACAGACCGAACTTAGAGAGGGAATTCATCTTATTTATTACTAAGCAAAACAGAGTAGAGGAATGAGAAATAAAACCAAATCTTAAAAACACCTCCCCCCACCCCTCCCATCTTCCCGGGCCCAACTTCACTCCTGGCTTCAACCTCCGCCCCCCCCAGCGGCACAGGGGGATGGGGAGTGGGGGTTACGGTCAGTTCCTCACGCGGTGTTTCTGCCGCTTCTTCATCCTCAGGGGGAGGACTCCTCTCATCATTCCCCTGCTCCAGCATGGAGTCCCTCTCACGGGAGACAGTCCTTCACGGCCTTCTCCAACGTGAGTCTCCTCCACGGGGTGCAGACCTTCAGGAGCAAACTGCTCCAGCGTGGGTCACAAGTCCTGTCAGCAAACCTGCTCTGGCGTGGGCTCCTCTCTCCACGGATCCACAGGTCCTGCCAGGAGCTTGCTCCAGCGCGGGCTTCCCACGGGGTCACAGCCTCCTTCAGGTGTCTCCACCTGCTCCGGCGTGGGGTCCTCCACGGGCTGCAGGTGGAATCGCTACACCCCCTCATCCTCCCTCCATGGGCTGCAGGGGGACAGCCTGCTTCACCATGGTCTTCACCACGGGCTGCAGGGGGATCTTGCTCCGGCGCCTGGAGCACCTCCTCCCCCTCCTTCTGCACTGACCTTGGTGTCTGCAGATGTTCTTACATCTTCTCACTCCTCTCTCTGGCTGCAAAAGCTCTCTCTAACTGTTTTTCTCTTTCTTAAATATGTTATCACAGAGGCGCTGATTGGCTTGGCCTTGGCCAGCGGCGGGTCCGTCTTGGAGCCGGCTGGCATTGGCTCTGTCAGACACAGGGGAAGCTTCTAGCAGCTTCTCACAGAAGCCACCCCTGTAGCCCCCCCACTACCAAAACCTTGCCACACAAAACCAACACAAGGGATCAACTATCAGTGTCATTATCCTCCTTACTTCACTATGGCACAGCAAAGAATATTCCCTTAACATTCACACGGTGACTGGAATATGCCAAGCACCTGCTGAATGCCAGGTGTGCTCTGCGATGCCTCGAATGCAACAGCGGGCCCCAGGCTCCCTCTCCATCACAACCCTTGGAGGTAGCACAGCGTTGCCCCATCAGCCCGTCCCCACAGCACCGGAGGAAGAAACTGTGCTTGCTCGTGAATGAGAGATTGCACATCTCAGGGCATGGGGTCCTGAGGGGTCCTCGCTGCACCCCACAGCCACCGCATGGCCTGAAGCAGATCATTGTTTGCACCTCCACCTTCCCACTTGATCTGCTGAGATTATGAGTTCTGCGGCCTAAGGTCTTCCTCTTTGGACTCGGCACCAAAGTAATAGTTTCTACATGAAGCAGGACTTAAATTTGTGTAACTAACTCGCACAGTGTAATCGGAGAGCTTTGCCAGTAACAACTTTGTCGGCCAGGGCTGGGAGAGGAGACCCAGCAAGGGACACACACACAACTGATCTTCACAAGCATGCATGTATAACTAGAGCTGATTCAAACATGTCTGAAAAGGCAAGGATTTACTGTGCATTTGTACCAAGACTGTAGAAAAATACGGTTGCACTTTGAAAAACCTATGTTACTCTGTTCCCTTTCACCTTGGGCAGGTCAATGATACATGTTTCATCTTGATAAGGAAACCCTGATCTCATGTGGAACATTGCTTTTCTAATGTAGTACTAATAATAATGATGGTGACGAATCTGCTCCTTAACAAATAATTGGCATTATTGGGTGAGTGTAACATTTAATGTCTTTAGATCTTCCCATAGATAGACATAAATGCTGTAGATGAATCAGACTGCACTGATCATTCACAGTTCATGATTACCCTCTTCAGGGTCAGTACTTTTCCTGTCTTCAGCTCCTCCCCGTGTACAACCACAACATGTTATAAAAACCAAGTGCTGGCTGTGAAACTTCCAAGTTGAAACTGTTTTCTCTCTCTTGCTAAAAAAAGCCCCAGTGCTTCCATGGTTTGTTGCAAACTCTTTGTGAATCCTAAGAAACAAATGGTATCCAGATTTATGTTTTTTCATTTTCCTGTTCCAAGTTCAGACACAGCTTTGCCAAAGCGCTCCTTCCCACAGAAGGTAAATCTGAAATGTGAGTTGTATGCTCCCCAGTGGCTGTTAATAAATTTAATCAGCACTAATTGTCCAAAACAGATGCTTGCAAAGATCAAATTACTTTTGGCTTCATCTCTCTGCCTGATAATACTCTTTTATAACAGGCGGTTGCAGTGCAAATGACAGTAGTTCTTGTCTATGTTAAGTTATCAAGACATACTTGATAAGTCGATGCTACTGGTTAGGTGAGGAAACGCTCACATGCTTTTCATTGCTGTGCAATCCAATCAATACACAATTGCCTCACTACACAAATCTGCATTTAAGTAATAGTATGAATGCCAATAAGCTCCCTTCTCTCATGCACTCACTCAGAATGGCTTTCGAGAAATAAATTAGATTCCGCTACATTTGCGGGGAAGAATGGATTTAGGTGGTGAAGTCTTGTCCTCAAAAAAGCTAAGAAGGTAAATAAACTCCAATCTTCTCTTGCATTTCTGCCTGAGTTTAGGGAACAAAAGATTTAAAGCCTTCCTTCTAGAGCATGGCTTCCCTCCACTCCCACCACTTCAGCCCTTTTGCTGAGTGCACCGTTGCATGCCGCAGCTTGGTTTGGGCATCCATCTGAGGTCTGTGAATTTCTGGCTGTACTTATTTCCATTCACTACCTTTCTTCTGCCTGGCCTCCCAGTGGAGATTTCTCCCCTTTAAACAGCATCAGAGGGAGAAACCGAAGTCTCTTCCTTTGCAGCCCTCTCTCCCAGGCATCAGTGGCATGCTAACCCACATGCTGCACCACTCCATTTGCCAGAAGGTTTTGGGCCCTCTTCTCCTACCACAACAGGAACAAATTGGATTGACAGGGTCCAATGGCCAAGCAGCTTTTCCATTTTCAGTCATGGTCCCTGATGGCAAAAAAAAAAAAAGCCCAGCAAACATGAGGCAGGTAAACAGCCATGAAAATGAGTGAAGCAGGCATGGCCTCCAGAGCTCCTGCAATACCTGTCTCTTTCTGCATTTGGTTCAAGGGATGGACATCTCTGAATCTGAGACAAGCTCTTTCAGATCTGAGGATTCAAATATTACTATGGCTTTTGCTCGCACGTAGCTTAAGCTGCAGGAAGTGATGAGCCACAAGAAGAAAGGAGTCTGGGGGTCTCTTTTGGGCTAAGGTCTGCTGCACCACCACTCCAGCACAGTAGTAACAAAACCAAACCAGCAATTAAGGATGAACTCAAACAATTCAAGTAGATTAAAGGGCCTGGAATAACTTGGCCACCTGCATTGTAGAAGTTCACACAGCTCTGGTTTGAGGAGAGCCAGAGCGATTCCTCCCCCCTCCTTCTTCATGGCATTTTAGCTCCTGAAAAAACAACGAGAAAGTTGATCCTGGAAATATGAAACAGGTTCACTACAAAAGAAAAAAGTTGCACTTGTTAGTGGAGCTTTGCAAGCAAGGTGAAACAAAAGCTAATAATTTTTGAAACTCAAGACGAAACACGTATCATTGGCCTGTCCAAGGTAAAAGGAAACAGAATGCCTCTGCATTTTTTTCCACAGTGCCTCTGAGTGCAGGATGTATTGTTTCATTCTGAGTTCTGCATCTAAGGCCCCCTGCAACCAAGAATTTAATCAATCTGGAAGGAGAGCATTAAATAATTATCTACCTTCAACCACCATCACACATACAAGATGGACAGATGCCAAGTCATCTGTTTCCCATGGAAGAATGAAATATTTTTCCACTATCAACTCCCACCTAGCTTTCAGATCCTAAAATAAGTAGGGAAATTTCCTGGCATTTCAAAACTCTTCCCATGACAATTTAGAGCAGCTCAGATATTTGTAGTTCTTTAACGTGCTAATCTATGTATTGGTTCAAATTCATGTCTCTGCATTAATTTACTCATAAGATGATAGTACCTTCCCCAGTACCATTTCCCATCCTAAAACTTCTGATGCAGCCCTCAAACTGTTCCTGTCAAAATATCTTATGGTGGAGAACCATAAGCCACTAAAAGCAAAGTCTCACTGACCTCCTTACACCACCTTACTGACAGCAGCATCCTCAACACCTCAGCACACAGGTAATAAACATTTGACAGCATGGCATCCTCGTAAGGCAGATCCAGTGAGTATATGCTTCTGCTTACTGACTTACGAAGATGAGCTAGTGTCCCACATCAGAATGAAAACCTGGTGTTAGATACCTTTGGGTTATACCTCTGAGTTCAAGATGAGGTTATTACCCCCTTGCCTAGGTGAGATGCCATTTGAAATCACAGGTAGTTTGTGTGAGTATGGTGACCTACCAGGAACAGTTGGCACAGTGTGAGCCTCCAAACATGCAATATTAAACCACCATGAGATTATGTGGGTGGTAGGAAGCTTCTACAGGTTAAAGCAAATTCCTGTTATCCTTTATAACCCGTCACTTGAGTGGGATCTGGAGCCCGCAAGACAATCTCTGTGAAAAAGCACCTATCAGTTGTCATTAGTGTTGCTCACAGTTTAACGGACACAGAAGTGACAGGCACTGAATAAAAGCATTTTTAAATACATATCTTCTGCTTTAGTCAAGATTTATTGCAGAGATTATACATGATTGCTCCAGTTTTGTTTTAGAGAACCATCACTATGAATCAGCATCCAAGAGCCCCCTTAATACCAAATGTTTAGTTGGCAAGAGTTAATAATTGAATGAAATCATTTCTATATTTAAGAAGGGAGCAGAATATAGCTCTTCAGGCAGATAGTGGACAGGGTGACTCACTAAGCTATTTCTCCTCCTTCCCTAAACCCCTCTCCCTTCCTTTTCTTGGTTCATATACTAGGTTACTCAGTCTACAGCTGGCTGAAAGGAAAAAAGCCACGGAAAATAAGAGGATTTGCTCCTGTTTATCTTCCCCATTGCAATAATGGCTGCCTAAGTAAAAATCAAAGCTCAGGGCTGGAAGGAACCTGAATCTGAGTCTGTTTGGAGGGCAGGACCCAGCTGCATCTTAAAATCTCTCTGCTGGAAGACGACTGCTGATGTACACAAGAAACAGAAGGGGGATGACCTTGTACCTTCACAGTCTGCTTTCTCCCATGCCACAGGAAAAAGCAATTATAAACATAGTTTCAAAGAGTACAACCTGTTGGTCTTACAACTTGTTTTCTGGGTACAAAGCCTTTCACAGATGTGAGATCTCTTCCTGCCTAAATCATGTCTGCCATTTTATTCGCACCGGAGTATGCTACAGAAACCTGAAAACACAGACACTCTTTAACAGAACAAACACCTTAGAATGTCTTCATTTCTTTGTTCTTCTCCCTGTATAAACTTCAGATAACTCCACCCAAAACATTTAAGAGGGCCCATTAAGACAAAGAATTCAATTTACTTCAGTGAAACTTCAATAAGGCCTGGCCAATGGAAGACCACATTACTGTTAACTTAAATGAAATACATTTTTCAATGTTATTATAGACCACTGACTCCATAGTCACAACAATCTGTCACCCCAAACCTATATTTTAGGATAATTCTTTCACTGGCCTTTTCTGTTGGGGTTCCAAGCCTGTGCCATACTGAAGACAACTTTAAGTTTCAAGGATGAAGTTCCTCTAATTGATGTTCTTGGTCAGGTCTAGTTCGAAACAGTGGAACAATTAGCTTCATATACCAGTCGTGCTCTCTGGCCATAGCTCTCCTTCACTTTTCAGTTCAACACATCTTCCTTAAATTCCAGCTCTCCTTCCAAAAGGGAGAAATTCATTTTTATAGGATGGTTATTAATTTAGCTGTGCTGTCTGAAGTTAGTATGATAATTTTTATTCTCTCTGAAATCTTTGCCACAGTAAAAGCAAGAGCAGTCCTGATTTCTGACTGTCATTGCCTGAACATATATTGGCAGAAAGGGTAAATAGATCATGAAAAACCATGTGTTAATTACTTCAGAAATCAATATGCTCAACTTGAACATCCCCGAGCAAAGACTGTCCTTTGCTATGTCAAACCACAGATATGTTGTGCTCACTTGCTTTTTCCCCAGCTCTGAATTCACCACAGACTTACTCCTCTTCTATTCCATTTGTGGTTCTGTCCATAGTGTCCTGAAAGCTTAGATGCAATAAATATTGGGGCAAATGGACCCACTGGCGCTGGAAGACTTTGTGAATTAGTTTGAAAAATCAGCTGCTTTGGCTCCAGATATGGAAATTATTTTTTTAATGGAGTTTTCTTAACTGCTGGAAATGAAAAGCCTTACTTCCACACACAACTGTTAGTGCTGACCAGACAGTATTGCATACAATACCTATTGTGGGTTTTTTATTCCTCTTGCACAGTTCTTGTCTGCTGCAAAAACACTTGGCATTTTAAGTTCAGGTGGAGCAAAAGCAAATGTTAACATTCTGAGGCAGCCTGTGAAACAGTATGTCCCCTTGTGTTTTCACCAGAAGAGTTTCTTTTCACCATCACCACAACGTACCTAATGTATGCCTGGTTTAAGACTCAGCCAGGCACTGAATTAAACTGACATATTTTAGGTCACAACTGTATAATCAGCATCCTTATGTTATTCCTCGTTCCTTCACAAAGCCCAGATGCTTTTTCCTTCCAAAGTCTGTGATAAGCTTAAAACCTTTTACCTTTCCAAGTGTATCTTCACAGAACAATGTGCTAGAGACAAACTTCATGGAAATAATCTCAGAAAAGCTGTTAGTCTCTTTGGTCACAGATGGTATGTCCTTCATCAGGCCCAAGCATTAGCTTTGGAGGACATGCTGCAAGACACCTACTCAGGCATCATTCCCTGTCTCCTGGACACCAGGCTTTTGGATAACTTTCATTTTGTTGTTCTTATAATGGAACAATCAAGGCTATCTCCTAGAAGCGATACACCTGCCCATGGCTGTTGTAGGACATAAACCTCATATGGTTTGCTATGCTTGCCAGCTGGCCAGGAGGAGATTGTCTCTCCACTTCAAGAAACCAAAACGTACGGTGCTTTGCACAGTACACATGGATCCTTGTTCTGCCATGCTGTGTCCATAGCTACACCCAATCATTTCATCACACTGGGCAGCTAAGCAAATAACAGCAACTTCAGGGGCTTTGTCAAACAGACAGTTCACTCATGCACTTGACCAAATTACAGACACTTCCTGGCCGTTACTGGGATGAGCAAAAACGAGGTCAGGTATCAGATTATTTTAATCTCCATGTACAGGAATAAAAACTATGTGATACGCTGTTAAGCGCAGGAGAACATTTATCATGCCATAACTGTAAATGCCATGTTGGTTTTGTATCACTGTGCGCCTCATTATTGGAGCAAATGAGACTCGGGTGACATTGGCTGCCACATTCCAGTTGCTTTTTGAAGCGCCTCCACCTGTTGTTTTGCCCTTCTTGGACCCTGAGCAGTTACATTTAATGAATCCTTGTCATACCAGAGGAAGATCATTGTTGAACAGCTTCTGTCACACATAAGAGCGTTCTCAGGATTTACATAATTTTCACTCAACAGCTCCTAGGGTTGGGCTGCAAGAAGCCTGCCCTCCCCAGGCTTCCTATGTGGCAACCAAAATTAAGTAAATAAATAAAAGAGAAAGAGAAGAGAAATCCAGCTTTCTCAGGGTCCAAAATAACATCAGGAATGCATCCTGAATGACTCCACCCTCTGCCCACAAGTGGAAGAGGAAGAACCACACTATCTCTCCCCCGCTTACCCATAATTGTTGAACATTTGCTCCATTCTTCCTGGCTGTAGCTCTCAGGAAGTAGTTTTCTGTCCCTGGAAGACAATCAGTGCCTGCAGGCATTGACCCGCAGAGTATATTACACATTGGCACCACAAGCCAGCCTGCACTTTAGGTCACCATCCTCTGCTGCAGAGCGGGATGCCACCTCCCTGGAGCTGGTCTACAGACTATGTACAGGGACACAGCAATGGCAATTTGCCTTTACATCAATTATACAGCAACGCTTCAAGGACTTGTTAGCCAAAATGCTCTGTCTTCAAAGATACAGGTCTTTGAAGGTGAGACATCACTTTTGGAGAACAGCTATAAAAAAAAATAAGCTTTACAACCTTCTCATTGTGTTTCACCCATTTCATCCTACAACTGCCCCGAGTGTCATACATTTCTGTTTCTCCTTCACCTCTCTGGCTATTATTTTCCTAGCACATCTGTCACTGCAACTTTCAACAGATGCTGCTGTAATCTTCTTGCTGTGGAGTCCCATTAACTTCAACATTAACTTCAATAAATAACTTATTTCGCTGAACAGGCTCAAAGGCCTGTCTTTGGTTGCTTTCTTTTTTGCTTAAATCCATCATTAGAATTTGTTGCAAAACATCTGGACATTCCCTCATCTCATTTCTTCCTTCGTGGTTCTGTTTTACTTCACACTGTAGCTCTTCTGTTCTTTTTATTTATTTGCTACATTGGTTAATTGTCCATTTGGCTTTCCAACAAAACAAATGTCACGGATTCACGGAAATGTCAGTTGAAAGGGACTTTTGGTGGTCTCTAGTTCAAGCCCACAATTGGAGCAACACTATCACCAGTGCTAGACCAGGTCACCCACAGCTTTGTCCAGCCATGCTGTGAAACCCCCCCAGAGACCTTCCACATCACCTCAGGGTTACAAGGTGCAGTGCTGCACATCTCTCCCAGCCTCCTAATCTCATCCCAAGAGCCATCTCCAGACCTGCAGCACCTTGACTGAAGCCAAGAGCTGGGCTGCTGTGAAGTTGGCTCCTGGCACACTGGGAAGGGCACCATCAGCTCAGCTCTGCCCCAGCAGTGGACATGAGAGGCACCAGGCACCCTGCCCAACTTGTGCACGCGGGTATCTCGCTGTCTGAGAAGCTGTGCAGTGGCTTGCCCCAAGTGACAACAGAAAACCGCTACGAGAAGGAGCCCAGTGCTTCCACAGCGCCTGACCCTGCTGTCAGTGACTGAAACAAGTGCCAGTTCATCCCCACAGTAACTCTCTCTGGAGAAAAGATACTCCTCAGCAGGAATGGGGCTGCTACAAACCGGGTAATCACTAGCAGTCAGGAAATTTTGTGACCCTTCAGCTGGCTATTTTGACTTCAACTGACCACAGGTCTGCCAGGAACAAAGGGAAAGGAAAAGGGAAGACTGAAAGATACACCCCCCAAATGTCCTCATGGGTCCAAGGATGCACCCCAAAATGCTGCACTCAGAAGATCTGAGAAGAAAAAAGGATGAGAACAGGGGCAGGCAAGCTGAAGTCTGCAGTGTGACATTGCTAGGGAAGGGCAGAGAAACAAGAGTACTGTACTTTTTTTTTCATACGCCAGGAGAAGAAAAACAATTCCATATACATTAGCAGAAAGTACAGAAATGCTCATACATATTGCTGCGCAGACTGGCGATCCACAGAATACTTCTACAAGGCCAACAGAAACACTGTGTGGGCCACTGGCCCAGCACCACCATACAGCCTACAAGAGCGTTAATGCGAGGGGCCCGGAGAAAACCAGTGAAGCTCATCAGTGAAAGAATTGTTAGGGAAGTTGAACAGTGTTATAACTGAATGCCAGTATGTTTTACAGAATGCTTCGCAAGCCGTTTGCTTTGTTACAGCAGGCAAGCTCTAATAGCAGGGTAACAACTATATAAAGTGTGTGAAAGCCAACAAAATCATTTCAATAAAAGTGAAACAAATAACACATTGTGTAACAGCAAGCAAGAAGATGATTTTACCTATGAGAAAAATTAAGAAAGGCTCTGTGGGGATTGTATGCAAGATCCCAGGAATAACTGGAAACAAACAATGAAACAAGTTCATTCCTGACACCATTCCAAAGAAGCCAGTGAGGAAAAAATGCACTGGGGAAAAATTTGACCCTGTTGAAGTATTTACATGGACAGTGCAAGTGTTTTGATCAATAGCTAAGAGAAACATGTTGACAAGGGGGGTGCAAATTAACTCTAAAAGGTGGAGTGTCTCTTTTAGGAAAGGAGACGCACATTGCTAACCTTAAGAAACCAAACCTTAAGTAATTTCCAAGCATTATGTAAATCCCTAACAAGCGATACATTTCAGCCTCCCCATTTTAAACCACTATCATGGCATTGAAACTGTATTAGCTTAATATGAATCATTCTCAGTTTACACCGATGTAAGTAGAGCTGGTCAGATAGATAAAGAATCAAGCTCTCTATCTGTGAACTATACATTGGAGAAAGCTGGAAAAAAGTCAGCTTCTAATCTGAAAAGCTAAGACAGGTTGATTAATATCCCTTTATAAAAAAAACCCAAACAAAAAACATTTTTGCCTGCTGGAACAACCCAGGTCAGATTAACCTTATAGAAGCAAACTGCCTGCTGAGATGCAATCCAAGTGAAAGTTGTTCATACATTTCTTTCTGTTTCTGGCCTAAAACTCAAAGGATCTCAAGCAGGTTTTCATACAAGTGAGTTGTGCTGGGAAAATAAGAAGGAAAAGGCTGTTTGGAACCTTCCGTAAATGGACAAATTGACTAAGAGTTTTTGCCTGGTGGTGATCCACAAAAGAATTATTTCAATGGCGCTTTATGGAGTTTACAAAGCTGTTACACAACCACAAGCACAGTTACTACTATGGATAGTGGGATTTGCAAATGAACCCAGAGGAAACTGGCCACTTGAATCCCATGGCATTAATCTGGGTTTGGACAGGAACATCTTTTACTCCTCAGGATTCCCCAGCTCTTTCTACCAGGTAAAACTAGAAATACTTTTTATATCTACAACTAAGCCCACAGGTTTGCCATCATCCCTTTCCTCTGCTCAGTCTTCAGACATCACTGAAGAGGTAGATTTTTACCCCATCTTTTGGTATGAGTAACAAAGCACGGTGGATTGCTAAATTCAAAATAACAGGATGTGATTTACCATGAAACGCAGACAACTTCATTTAACACTTATGAATTGCTTTCAAAGGGTTGGATTTCAGAGGCTGGGGAAATTGATGCCAGGAGGTACAGAGCAGAGCTTCCGCTTGTGCTTCCTCCCGTAAGACTCTCGTTTGCACACACCAAAACTGCTCTGTGAAGCAAATCGACGCATCAGCGGGTGGGGGATTCGCTTCCTCACCATACCACTGCTCTGAAGCAACTCACTACTGTCAACTCTGTTGATGAACAGCTCTTGCTTTGGCTGCAGTGAAACCACTGTCCAGGGTTGAACACTGTCAGTAGAAAAGGGTATTGTGTTACTCCTACAAAGCTGGAGAAGTGGACCCTCATCATCCACATCATTCAATTGACAGCTGGCTTTGTCCGGACAGCTTGAAGACAAGCTCTGGGCATTTTTCAGGAGGTGATTCACTCCAAAGGCTGCCTCCCCAAAAGCAAGAGGGATGAGGCGACATCAGCAGTTGTCTTCTTCCTTACATTGTACCCCAGAACAGCCCCAGCAAGTCTGGAGCCCCCAGACACTCTCAGGGTCCCTCATGCTACATCCACCTCCTATTTGCTGCTGCAAGCACACCACTCTGGTGTGCTTTCAGACTATTATTTCAGACTGATGGTCCCATGCACACGCACACAGAATGGTAGTTATGTCACAGGGGTAGATATTGACCTTGGAGATGAGACAATCTCCACACAGCGTTTTTCAGAATTTCATGGTAATTCCACTTTGTACAAGTTTTATGCATTCTTGAAATTTGTTTTCACTTTGGTTAAGAAAAGCTACTAAACAGAAAAAGCCCTGCATTTTGAAATTTCAGTCAAAGCATAAATCCTAGTCCTGGAGTCATCTGATGCTTCAGAGCCCAGGGCTCTGGGATCGGGTGCCTCTGGCTGGGTGAGGTGGTACACTGGGAGCTCCCAGGGTGCAGCCTCCCACCAGCCTGCAATCTCTGTGCAGAAATGGGAGACACCCACCCAGTTTCCCCAGAACCATTTTCTGCGATGGACTGTTCCACAGAAAGTTTTTATTTCAATTAATTCTCCTTCCTGATGTGAATAAAAAGCAAAAGTTGTGTCAGAAGCTTCTGGACCAACTCCAGTGATGAAAGGAATCGCAAGTCTCACACCATTTGTGTGAATAGTTAGTATTACCACTGCCAAAAAAATCCAGCCCAACCCTGATAAGCCTACCTTGTCACAGCATAAGGGATATCCCCCATGGTCTCTCTGGGGTTTACAACGCAGAACAGCTAGAGCCATGTGCCTCTGCCACTGTATAGTCAGACATACTAATTACTTGTGAGACTACCAAGAGCTCAGACTGGGGAAAAAGATCCAGTCCACTTAAAAAAAAATCTGCTTCAGCAAGCTCTTATTATTAGTTTTCTTTAGAATTCCTTCCACTGTTTTACTGCTGTTTCCATTATTTTTATGAACTACATTTTTTTTTCAGAATGTCTACTCCTCAAAACCACAGAAATAATCTTCCCTTTCAGAGCATCACAAATTCACTTATTCCCACAACTCCCCCTCCCCAAACAAGCAGCTAAAATGTCCCAATTCTGCCAAAAGCGAGGAAGAGGCCAAGCAAAACATGGCAGAGATGCCAACGAGGAGAAATTTGCCCCGAGCGCCTTCAGGAAACACAAAGCAGGTGGACGCAGCATGTCCACACGAGACCGTGCTGATGAAGGGACAATGTGGAGACACGGCAGTGGCACAGGTGGTGCTGAAAGTCAGGCCAAAGCACAGACCCATTTAATTTCAAAGAGGAACAAAGGTGTCTCCCTGACAAGGTCCTTAGTACTTTTGTCTCCTTTGCAAGTGATAAAGGACAATTGTAAGCCTGTAGAAGTTAGGCACGGTTTAAAAGAACCGAAGATGACAGAGGATATATCAGCATAAAGGTCAGTTTAGATGGAAAAATATTATTCTCAATTTATCTGCAAAGTTTTCCACTCAAGAAGCACAGCATAAAGCCTCCCACCTAACCTTTCTCTATTAAAAAATGGGTTTGGAGTCTTTTGTCAGCATGCCAAGCAAAACAAACTCCAGGAGCTGATTTTTTCATAAATCATGATAGCATCACTCTGCAGAAAAGAAAAGCAGCTTGGGAATTTCAGAGCTTATCAAAAACAACTGTATCCAGAGCTCAGTCCTGAGGAGAGACACGAAAGCCAAACCCAGCTCCGCAAACAGAGGTGGCGAGAGATTCCCTGACATTAATCATTCACAACAAAACATCATATTTTAAGTGAGAGGCACTTGCAGCCACAATCTCAGGTTTACCTAGGCTGTAACTGTCAATTGGACAGATCAATCTTACAAGGCATCCAGAAGGTAAAGTGTCTGATTTCAGTTTTATACATGCTTTATATAGGGTTGACCAGATAAGTCAAAGTGGCCAATTTCTACAGTAAATTTTATATTGTTTTTGTACAGCCACTGTATATTTCTAGTGAGTTTATGGATAGACCTGTAGCAGTAACAGATTTCTTAGTTTATGAAAGATGTGACACAATGGCATTTCAGCTCCAACTAGAAAAAAAATCTAGCTGCATTTTAAAAGAAATCGAAGTTTAAATGGACCATATTTAAGATCAAACAAAAAAGTTTTCATTCCAGCCATTTAAAAATATTTTTAATATCTAAGTCACATTGAAGAATATTGCAAAACAAGACACTTCCAACTAAAAAATCCAAATATTTTGTTTTGAAACTCTAATATGATAGCTTTTCCTTGAATCTTTACATAAGATTTTTTCTAAACAAAACACCCAACAAAGTTAGGAAATGGATATATCTGAACATTACTGAATCTGCTATCTTTACCTTCTCCTCTCCAAGAAACTCTCTTAAGGCTTTGGTTCCCATGACATCCGAGTGCCTCACTACACGCAATGCTCAGCATCCCTCACTTTTACAGGAGGAGGAAATGAAAAGGGAGGCCCAGTTACATGGAAATAATTTGCCCATGATCAGCCAGCAAAAGCAAACCAGACTACTGCACTTAGCCTGTCCCATGTTAAGAAGCATTAGTCTTCACTGATCAAAAAGCTTTGCCTTACAGTATGCAAGAACTTTATGAGAGTCTTTTTCTTTTCCTTTTTTATTTGATAGACTTCATGTCAAACATGCCATTGGAGATCAGGGAGATGGGCTGGGGGTCTAGATACTGGACATCTTTGTGCCTAAGGATTTCCAGAGGATTCTACAACCAAAGCAAGTCTAGAAAATAAAGAAAAGTTGAGATCTGGGCACCTAAATTTATGACTGTATTTTCTAGAGAGCTCACACAGGCAGGTAGAGCAGCCTCCAAACCCTTGGCAAACATCACAGTGAAGATGTGCTGGGCTGGAGGCGTTTTGGAGCACCTTATAACCACATTAATGGGCTTCAGCAGGAGCCAAGGACTTGAAAACATAGCCACAAGGATCTTACTGCAATTATCTGTCCCATTCGAGCCTGGGACTATGGGCACGAGGACAGACATCATAACACAGTGCCAATGATTTTTATGATTGCTTTCATCTCGGTGCTTTTTTTGTGAGGTTTTTTCAATGTAGCTATTAAAAAAAATGAGCAGGAAAATAAGTGAACTGAAACCATGATGAGTCTGGTGTTTAAGCCCTTCTGAAGGTCTGTGGCATAGTTCACATGGAATTGGTTCAGTTACTCCGTTGTTCAGCTGCAACGTTTAGGAGAAGTTTCACGGCGTGAGCCCAGATTTATGGGCAGGCCCTGATCACAAGCCTCCCAAGTGCAGCGAGCAGTCCCTCACCCTGCACAACACAGCACTGGCTCCAACAAGAGCAGGGCTGACGTAAAGCACCAGTTAGCGAGCAGGGCTGGGAGCTGCCAGCTGAATTTGCTAGAACAGTTGTGGAACAGGAACAAGCCATGATGCAAACAGCTGAGCTGCCTTTTTATTTGAGCCCATTTTCAGACTGCTTCAAAAAATATTCCCTGCTCATTTCATTACAAACCAGCCAAGTTTACTCCAAAATGACTCACACTGTCACCGAGGGAGAAGGTACGATCTGCCACATGTGTCAGACAAGGCCTATGAGGTAATTTCATTCTCGCACCATATGAAATCTATTATTTCTACATGTAATGAAAAAGCAAGGATGTAGGTGGCAATCCCTGATGGACACAAAAATGAAAAAAGCTCTGGTGGATTGCTAATCATGTTCTGAAAAAACAAATGCATTTCAATCATGGTGAATGTTTCTTTGTATGGAAAGTAGATTTTTCTCATCTACAGCATCCGCATAACATTTGGCAATAACAGCGTAAGCCAGAATTCATATGCGAGTGTATCTCATTTCTGATGCTGACATTTCATGATGACTTGAGTTACCCAAGAAATTCAGGTGCCATAAAGGGTAAGCAGCCACATATAGCATATCTTTTGCTTCCTATGTAGTTCCATTACTCTTTGGTACACTTCCAGATCATATGAAATACAATCTTGCTCACCAAGTTTTCTGGACCCTCAGCATTTGAATTAAGCACTCACAGATGTTCCCTTTGCGCTCTACTCCCTTATGCATGATGGATCCCCTCGCTGCAGGCTCTCCAGTGAGGTACAGTTGTTTTCTCACTTCGAAAGGAATTTCAGAAACCATTTCAGTTCATCCATGGAATTTT
The DNA here is from genome assembly GCF_011004875.1 of Balearica regulorum gibbericeps. Lineage (NCBI taxonomy): Eukaryota > Metazoa > Chordata > Aves > Gruiformes > Gruidae > Balearica > Balearica regulorum. The sequence continues at coordinate 105,732,271 of NC_046186.1, forward strand.
CCATCCAAGTGTTGTTATTAGTTTGCATTGTCACCACCCACCAGACACCAGTGATTAGCAAGGGCCCTGCTATAAAGGTACTGATGAAACTTAGATAGTCCCCACTACACCCTTCCCAGAGGACTGTGACAAAGCAGAACCCAGCATTTTTTAATTACCTGAAGCTAAAGAGGAGGAAGAAGAAAGGAAGTCTAAAGGGAGAGGAATGAGAACTGAAGACTTGTCTGGTGAATCAGTAGGGTCAATGCCATAGCTTTGCTGCCTGTGAAATTGCCACTGAGACAGACAGCTGAGGGCCATACAGCTGAGCTCCCAAACCAGCAAATTCTTTGAGCAGCATTTCACAGCATCCAGTTTAGGAGCATCAGTCTTTCCCAAGAGATACTTTGATCTCCTAACTTTTCTTCAGAAACACACATAGTTGAACAAAGAAGCAACATGAATGTTCTACACTCAGAGACTTGCATTGAGTAGGAGGCTGTATATCCAGTAAGGGCTTGGTGGGCCCCCATCTCCCTTTCCTGCTGAGGTGGCACACCCACATTGCAAGCCAGCCGCTATTGCCACTCCAGCACTAAAAGACTATTTGTCCTTTAGAGGGCTGCTGGGGCTCTGATGGACCCCAAAAACTCAGGGCACAGCTCAGAGCAGCCTCTGGTGAAACAGGAGAAATACCACTACTTCACCAGCTTGTACCAGATGAGGGTTATACAGATCACAAGGCTGGGCGGCGACCATTAAGACCCCTATGTTGAGAAATATTGAGTCATTCTGGAATTTGTGCTGTTGCACAGAAACCCCATGGAGAAATAAGCTTATGGCTTGTGTACATACACCAGCGTGCTCCAGCCTGTGCCAGAGAGCAAGACCATGACACAGCTGGGAGAGGAACCCCATCCTCAGCAGCAGGTCTCAGCTCCCCAGCAATTAACTCATTTGCTCTCCACCCCAGCACTGAGCTAGGACAGCTGGTAGAGCAAAGGCCCTGTGCCCACTTTATAGCACAGGCTAAGCTTTGCTGTTCTCCTGGGTTCGAGAGCCCCACCGAGGAGAGACAAGCAGGACCCAAGTGGACCAGAGCCTCCCCACAACAGGAACCCAGCACGATCACTGGAGAGGCACAGCCCAGATTGTCATCATCTTACCACCCATTGCCTACCCAGGACAGAGCTGTGCCACAACTCCTTCACCACCCTGAATCCAAACCTGATTCTGTGCTCAAAAAAGCAGCAGAGAACAACACAAGCCAACGCTACAAGCCAAAACTCCTCTATTCCCTCTCAGGCCATCAGCGTACCCCTCCAGCTACCAGCCTCAGTACAAGCTGTCCACAAAACCTGCCATGCTAGCAGCCAGAGTCTGCTCCACAGGCTGGGACCTTGCACGGCACCTCAGTGCCAGGGACACACAAATAGCTGTCCTTCAGCTTTTCTCAGCAACAGCAACCTCCACGCAGCTACGGGAAACAGTGGAGTGGTACAACTCCTGGGCTGGGTTTGATACACACTCCCCTTCTCTCTGGCAGACGGATTTGAAGTTTGGCTTCAAACCTGCGCCTTTGGGTGCTCTGGAGGGTGAAAGCACACCGAGCGCCATCAGGAAGCCAGAATGGCTGGAGTGTGGTCAGCACGGAGCATGGGCTCACTGACTACAGCAGCAGAGTCCCAACACAATATACTACATATGTAAGTGGGGATTTGGGGATGCAGCTAATCAACCAGATTTAAGAAAGTTTTGCAGTGGCAGCAAAAGACACATCACCTCTGCAGTGTTTTGGGGGTTTTGTTTTTTGGTTTTTTTTTTATTGCCAGTTCCAAACGAGAAAATGTTCCTAGATTAAATATGTTTTCAGAAGAGGTTAAAAAGACTTTGACAACCCAACCTATTTTCTTCCAGTTCTTGGATACCTACTGGTTTACTAACATTTTCCCCACCCCTGAGAATTCACACAGCCAATACAAATACTCCATCTGACTCTTCCAACTGAAAAATGTAACAGAAAAGAGGAACTTTTGGGGGGTAAACTCAGCTCATCTGCAAATGATGGGCCTGAGCCAAGTTTCCTTGCTCTCTCCTCCCTCCTTTCAGGACTGTGCTGTCATGGGAGCTGGAGACTCTACACAGAGACCCAGTGTTTCTGCAGATGGTCTGCTTTAGGAGGTGAAGCCCCTCGGACGTACAGCTCCCCCTTGCCAAGGTAGTAATCAAACAGAAACCTTACAGGCATGACCGCCCTTGTACTTGTGCCCGTTCTCTGTGGACTGACGTCAAAGATGCTACACATTTGTGTTGGCATAGATAGGAAGAGAGACAAGAATCGATCCCTGTTCAGCCAAACGCAGGTCACTTCCATCCCCTGGCCAAAAGTACTCTCAGGATAGCACACAATTCGGCCCATTGATTTTAATATATTGGCATTTGCTCTCTCTTACTGTGTGAGCATTTTGTTTACAATTTCAGTAAGCCATTTTGGAAAATGCTGTTATAAATCAGGATAAATAAAAGCTTGTCCTGTTTGCCTCCAGCGTTGGACATCGCTAATGTGGGAGGAAGGGCAATCAAGAATACAAAAGATATCCCCAAGCTTTCTTCCCTAATTCCTTAGTGTTTCAGGTAGGTCTGGACTGTAAATCTGTAAATGGTGTCTCAACAGGAGTCTAATTTAGTGGAGGCATTTGACTCTTTACCAATTCATTTACAGTGGCCATCAGTATTATTTTAAAGTGGCCATGGCTTGCACACTAAATCTCTCAGCAGGGGGGGCAAGCCTTGTTCATTTACTCTATTTGTGTGTTACTTTAAACCAAAGAGTAAAGGGATAATCCAGATCAAATGTGTATTCTGGATTGGCTTGGCTCTGTTGCAAAGGGTAAGCACGGAGCTTCTCTTCAATTAGCAGAAGAGGCAAAGCTGAAATTGCTCTATGAATTGCCTATAGCATTTGAGGAGACAGCAGAGGATATGGCTGCACTTTCCAAAGCAAAAATGAGTCACCTGTTGTCTGCAGGAGCTCATGCCAAGAATGGTCAGATCTGAGCTCAAGGGAGAGCTTTCCAGAGGACTTCAGCCAACAGCTGTTTCCCTTCAGCTGGATTGTGCTGAGAATCTAGCCTCAAGTTAAAACACAAAAAGAAAAAATGGTACTAGATGCCAAAAGAAGTGTGAAGGCCAGATTTCCCAATAAAATGGAAACATGGATTGTTGGAATTGCCTACCCTACTTTTCTGCTCACAGACTATCCCCGGCTTAGTGTGGTGACCCTGCCACAGCGTTGGGGTTGAGGCAACTGACAGAGCGCCCTGGAGAGTTCCTGCTCCTTCCTGAACAGATCAGAGGACCAGTCTCATTAATACATGTGTTCAACTTGATCCAGAAGCTCAAGCAGATGATTGTTCAAGCAGTATTAAAGTCCAGGGATGGTTTGGGAAATGGAATTTACACAGCAGCAAATGAGGAGACAGAAGTGAAGATGAGGCTGAGGATACATTAGATCCATCACCGACCACCTCTAGGCATATTGTTTATAGCTGACCTCCTGAAGGTATTACAGACGCCTGACCAGCCCACTTGATTTTGGTGGGACCTAGGTGTCCTACATCTTCAAAGGTCTGGAGCTTGGTCTGTTTAGTCACTTTTCTGTGAAATTCTGTGTTAATGCTTTTCTCCTCCATACAGGAATTACTGTGAGAATAGCTGAGAAGCACAGACCTCCTCTCTCTTATGGCCTGTGCATCAGCTCAGGGGTGAACTATCTTCCCTGCACAGCCCTGCAGCTCTTTTAGCGCTCACGATAAGGTATCAGCCAGAGCCCACGCTGCGCTCTTTAAATGGCAAGTCACTGCAGAGGAACAACACTTGAAACCATTTCCCTCACCACTTTGCAAACATGGTGAGCTAGTTTTAAGTAGGATCTTAAAGGAAAAAAATAATCTTCTCCACTGTAATTACCACTGGAAACCTTCAGCTGATCATCACAGGATACAAGAATAGCTCTAATCTAGCAGCTGTGACCCTTGGGCAGACTCTGCGGAGATTACAGCAAACGGGTGCTCAGCATAGCAGCTTGCTTTTACTTCCTGACCCTCCTCTTTCCCAGACATGCATACGACTGTCACAGCTATCGTGGGTTTTGTATCTTCACCTCTGTGCAAGGGAGCCAGAGTGCCCTATATCTCATTTCAAGAAGTATGCCTCCCAGAGACAGGTGATTCCCAACATGGACAGACAGCAGAAAGTGACTATAAAATGTTCGTTTCTGTGTTAAGACTGAAAGTAATTTGCCAAGCCTCAATTCTTAAAAAAACCCATTACTACTGAATCAAGAAAAAGACCTCTTTTTAATAGACTTCAAAACCAGGAACGATGGCTGATCAAGTCCGACTCTTAGTAAAACACAGGTCAATGATTTCACCCAGTGAAGCCAGTATCCTGCCCACGCATGCAAACTGAACCTCCCAATTAGTACTGGTTAGAGTTTTCTAGTGCAGTATCAGGAAACACTATTTCATTGGAAGTGAAATGTGTCAGCTCCAATTACCATTTAATTTTGAAAAAAAAAATCAGACTACAGATTTCCAGGACAGACCAAATGTAACATTTTGCTTTTCTCTTTTGTAATGGCTTTTTCTTGGAGGAATGGGTATACAAACACATCCAAAAGGAAATGTTTTGATGAATATTCAACTTCCACATAAAACTTAAACAAATACATTTACTCTTCTCTTTGGACAAAATGGAAAACTTAATTCCCATAGTGCCACAAACAAACCAAATACAAGATCATACATAGACAGTAAGGGGAAGGCAAATGGGATTAGATACATGGCAACATTCATACGACGTTACTCACTTTCATGCAGTAACACAATGTTTACACTCACATGAGTAAAGGCAGTAAGGACAAAAGCTAGTTGTGAGTCCCACAAAACTTCTTAGAAAGAAACCCTTTGGCTAAAACATGTGTGTGATGTTCAGGGAATATTTTTTTATTCCCTGTATTCATAATGGTGAGATGACAGGAAAGAAATGTCATTCTCAAGACACAAAAAGGACTATTTAATCATTGAAAATCCTAATGAATTTTCACACCCTATGTCACAAAGTTTTGCTTACGAACATCAAATGATCTTCTAATTATCAAAACCTTCTTTAATTCAAGCTGCTTTGAGGGTCTCCCACAGTGCTGAGGCTCTTCCTTCTAAAGAAATTTCAAATTATAATGCAGAGGACTAAATGAACCTACATGTGCTACCCTTGCTTTTGCCTCTTTGGGACACAAGTAAGGAAGCTTCAGTGAAGTGCATTTTCCAGACTTTTTTAATATACCTACCAAAGCTTCTCTCCTTTTTCCACTTTCTCATTTCCCCCACCTCACAGTTTATATCGCTAAAGTTTTCCTCATGAGAACTTCAAAGAATTTTAATTTAAAGAGAGGAGAAAAATATTTTATTTTTGCAAATTACTGTATTTGTGATGGTCTTCCCTATCCCTCCAATAAAAAACCCAACCCAACAAACAGACATTAGGACTAGTTAGGAAGGCGGGGGGGAATGTAAGATTTTTACCTGGGTTCCAATTTTGAAACCAGCACTGTACATTTGGTACAGTGATTTTAACAATTTTCTGCTGTATATCAATTCAGAGTTCTCATTTTCTGACTTTCAGCCATAGTGAGTCTGTCCCTGCAAGAACTTCACACTGCTTTGCTTCCTGAACACAGTTACTTTCTTGGATGCTGAGCTCAAGCGTAAGGAGGGCTTGATGCTCTGCACACTGGGGAAGTTGCTGCTGATGGTCCCGAGGGCAACGCACATGCCAAACCAAAGGGATTCATGCATTACTGATGGTACTTAACTTTGAAACATGCTTTCTCTTGGCATGAAACCAAATTTCCATCACTATAGTATCCTTCAGTATTTACTTATTTCAGGTGCTTGCTGCTGTATCAGGAAACGCTATAGTTTTAACAACCAGCAACATATTCCTCAGATAGGAGAAGCAACTTGTAGGGCATACAGGGCCCTGCTGCAGCAGATCCCATCAACACTGACACCCAACCCTACATAAACCAAAGGAGAACCAGCACTGTAGACATCCACCTATGTCACAGGCACTGCCTAGAGGTAAGTGTGTACCACCCTATGGAGTTAGCAGTGGACTGGATGCCTTTTAGACACCCAGAAAGTCTCGGCATGGAAGAGATTACAGTCTATGGGTACAACTAAAACCCCAAAGCTTCTTTGTCTGAAAGAGTACATATCTGACTTAAGAATTTATGCTGTTACTTGTTACTAGAGTATCTGAGCACATTCCAGTTTAAATCAGTGGGAAGAGAAAAATCTCTGGTGGTAGTACTTTTTGAAACTCCTTACTTAATAGCTGCACAAATATGTACCTTGCACCCATAAAGATTTTTTATTTCATCTGAGAGCAGGCAACTATCCTTTGTTAATGTTCACAAGGACATTAAGGTCCAGTTCAAAATTTGTGCTTGTATTAAGCTGAAGCAGCAACAATATAACATCAACTAATTTGACAGCAGAGGGAATGAGCCACAGAGGGCCTACAAATGCACCGGTTTAAAATACTCATTTCTGTTGCCACATTTGCAGCTGCCAGAGATGCACTAAGTTCACCTTGATGTTGCAAGTAAAGCAGAAGCTCCTTACAAATAATTATGGCAGCAAGAGGAAAGGGCAGACGATGAACTACCTGAGAACAAGGCAGTATTGCAATATCTGAACTCAGCGGTAACCAGTAAAAACCACTCTGGGCTACCTGTGGCCATTCACGAACATTTAAGAAAGGAGAGAACTATAGAAAGGAGACAGGCTGACACCTTCACCTGGAATGGGATCCCCTACATTTTTAGGGGGAACGTCCCCCACATTTAAGCCACCTACATCTTTATTTCCACTCCAGCTACAAGATCTCTAAGCACCTCTGACACAAAGAGCTTAGGAATTTAGCAACTTATACTCTATTGCACCAGATACAGCTCTTATCAGCACCAAGAGTCAAACTGCTTGTTGTCCCATACTCCATCTCCATTAACCACGTCCACACAGGGGAGAGATACAGAAGGAAGACTGCAGCAGAGGTAAACAGCAAACTGAAAATGTCAAGCACTTACCATGAGTCAACATGACCACAAGTTTTGGTGGACCCTCGTTTGCCTTGCAGGAGTGCTTTGCTGTGGGTGTCCTTGGAAACTCAGAATCCAACCAGAAGGTTATCCCTCCTGCTTGACCTGCCCCATAACTTGCTTAGCTGTGGAAACACCTCCCATCCAGGAAAACCTGGTCCAGGCAGTGCAAAATGGGTCATTTTGTTAACTGAGTGTATTCTGCTCTCCTGGCCACTTGCCACCATGGCAAATGCAATGAGAGGTAGGAAACTCTTCAGACTTGGGGAAATGACACCTCAAGAGTTAACACAGTGACTCTTCTCAAAAATAAAGGGCCTAGCTCTGCACTCAATTACATCTGTGTGACCCATTTGACATTTCTGCTACATTCATCTCCAACACAGTGAGGCAGCTAACAAGCTCATTAACTGCTGGACTCTGACTTGTCACAATACGGAAGTAAACAAATTGAACATTAGACAGTCTACCACATTGGATGAGATCCTGAGACTAGATCTGTACTGCCTGCAGGCTTTGAGAAGAGAAGGGAAATTTCCTCAGGTTCTTTAGTGAAAAATCCTTCACATATCCTCTTGCATTAGACTACATAGGCTGATTTTCTACTAGGTGGCCATGTTGTACTCCAGAGAGGCCACACTGACATAAAGACAAATGGGTGAACTAGATAAAATCATTTGCAGTCTTTTTACAAAGGAGGCATGGGCTGGCCTGCAAACATCAGTGAGCAGAAAGAACAAGACTGCTCCCTGAGGGAAGGCAAACCAGGAGGGACCTCACAGACAGGGCCCATCATCCCACAGTACCAAGGACAGACCTGGAGATGGCAGTCAGGTCCAACCAAGAGTCCAGACCATAAGGCAATATCACAGTGATGAGGCAGGTCCAAGGTGAAGTTGGGCAGTCAGTCCACAAGTCAGGATTAAAGGTCCAGTGACAGCCAGGGAGACTCACAGCAACAAAGCAGAGTTTAGGTCAAGCCAGGAAGTCAGCCTGCAGGTTGAGGTCCAGAGCAAAGTACTCTATAGCTACAGCTATAGATCAGCACTCCTCTAATAGAGCTCTAGCAAGGAAAGACTGAAGGGCCAGAGCTGAGCTTAAATAGAGCCCTGGGGCCCATGGGTGTGGTTGGAGGCCCCAGGTGAGGTTGGTCAGGGCCATTAAGGCCCATTAGTGCACTCAAGAACCTGACAGCAAAAAAATAATGATTTTTTTTTTTTTTTATATGTATGTTTGTGAAGTTACTTAGGGCATGACACAAGAACCTATTCAAATCAATGCAAAGATCTGGGCCGGTCCTAAAGGAATCCCAACAGAGAAATTAAAATGAGTGTGAAGACGCAATAAAGTGTACAAGTGCTTCTTAAGTCAGTCCTACCTGGTCGAGGTTGAGATCCTGTGGGTGATCATGTGGGGCACCTTGTGTCATCTTCATATCTGATTGACAGATAAAAGATTTCTGAGAACTGACTCAAGGCTTTTTGCATGGAATCACTGAGCATCTTCTCTGTAACAGATGTACTGCTACATATACACCTTATCAACATAGGTAGTAAAGCAATAATCTGACACGCCAACTCTACTGGAGTCACAAACAGAATGAGTGTGTTGCTTGATCCTTGTTTGAAAGTGAGAATAAATAAGTATTATCATTTTTGTGAGTATTACTGTCATCACTGATTAATTGGAATAATGAGCCATGACGGTGAGCTAGCAGATGTTCCTAAAGATGAAAGGTATATCATGCCAGAGAAAGAAAACCACTGGCCCTTACAAAAGACATTGACTGTCTCTAGGGGAAAAAAAAAGTAGTACAATTACAGGAGTACCGAAGACATTATCCCCTCCCAGAACATAATCCTGAAGTATGATAAAATGGTATTTCACCCAGAGATTATGAAACATTCAGTTCTAACACAGTGGGAGATGATTTTCAGCAGCCTTGATCTGGTACTGCATTTAACATGACACAGGGGCTTCAGGGCACTTAAAGCCTATCTGTGGGGAACATGAACTTTAACTTAGCCATATTCACACAGACAAGAGTGCATAGGGATATGACTCCTCTTTTGCAATTGCATGGCTCTGCTTCATCCTGTCCAAAAAGAGAAAAATAGAAGCACGTGCCTACTGCAGAAGTTTGTTTCTGGGCTCTGTTCTTCGTAAGTGACATTATATTCATATCCAATCATTACAACCAAAAGAATGAATAAAACATCTAAATATACATGGATGGTCTTGTTCTCCAGACAGCATGTGATGTTCAAAAGCACTGAGAAACTCAGAGATCAAACCCGTGACTTTCCTTTACAGCTGGCTGCATAATTCCTTTAAGGTCCAACCATAAAATTCTCTTCCGTCCCTGAACCCTGCTGAATTCTTGCATTTCACAGGGGAATTATGCCTTGTGTGGAAGAAAATATTTCCTTCTGCTACTTCTACATTTGCAGCTTTCAAATCTCTGAGTGTTTGAGAAGGAGAGATAAATAAGTGCATATGATTTATTTTCTTAGCTAGACAGAAAGCGTGGCCTGAATGAAAGATTAGGGCTCCAGATGTGCTTAACAACTATCAGTCACTGCTTTCAATGGACGTGCAGCTCTTTTTAAAAAGGGACTGTTTCCACAAAGTTCTTCACCTGAGGGCCAAACCCTTGAAAACTGAACTCTAATTCTGAGCATCTTCTCAAAATTTCCCCCTACTCTTTGGAGTGGGTCTGACACGCTCCCCCACTACGCCTGCCGTCCGTTGCTGACTTCGGCTGCTGGGTGTAATTTAATTTCTCAGCAACGCCTGGTGCTGGGGGCCAGTAGGAATACATGGACTCTGTTGGCACTCGTCAGGGAAGGCTTGCAGAGACAAGAGTAAGTGTCCTAGTCACTCCACATGAATGCCGATAGTAGCTACACATCGATTCACACCTCTGTGTATCTGTCAGTACTATCTGCATCTATCAATTAAAATCGCTGAGTTTTGTGCCACAAGTCTAGGCCTTGGAGGAAGACTGTGAGAGCTACCAAAGATAAAGAAATCTTGAAAGCTGAGTGCTACCTACCTTCTCTTTATCTAATTGTATCAAGAAATGTTTCATAGAGGGAGCCTGACTCACCTCTCATGTTTGCTAATTAAACCTAGTTTCAGCAGTGTTAATACTCCTCCCTTACAGTGTTGCCTGAAGAACCGGTAAAGGCCTCTGTAAGAAAGCTTACTGAGAAACTCACCTGGGATTGGACTAAGTTTCTGACAAATAAAAAAGAATGGCCAAAAGCAAGGATGATTTATTCCTGGAATAGCCCAAAGCCTGGCAAATGTAACACCCACCTGGTCCTGAGAAACCCACGTCAGATGCTCAGTTTGGGCTCCTGAGGGCATGGACTGCAGCCTATGTCTTCTCCACCTCCAGCAACTGCTAGCACCACTGTCTGTTGGGCTTGTTAAGGCTGGCCTCATGCTTGCTGCATGGGGGGAAAAAATCAAAAGGTCTGAGGTTAGTCCTGGAGTCAAATGAGAATTATAATCAAAAATATTGGTATGAGATAGAGAATGGTTTCCTGTAAGGTAAGACACAGAACTATTTTGAGGAGACAAGCGATGAGGAGTCAGAAAGGACACAATTGCTGTGCCCTTTAAAGATTGTTCATCTGCTCCCCCCTCCCCGGCCTGGTGGTTTCGATGGCAATGACATGGGCACACACCAAAAAAGCCATGCCTCTCTTCTCTCCCACCGTCTCGGCAGCCCAGGCTTGCCTGAGCCCCCATGGCAGGGCACCCACAACAGAAGGAATTTGTTCCTACAGCTGCTCAGGTCTGGGACAGCCAGACCCAAAACAGCCCATGAGATCATGGTTTTGCTTCTTGCTGAGATGCCTGCCTTTTACTTTGCTTTGTGGGAAACACAGACACACATTCATGCAATCACAGCAAGGGCTAGATCCTGGGAGGTGTTTTACATCAGCATGGTCTACCCCCAAATGAAGCTGAGTAACAGCACGGGAATAACAGATGTGATGTCAGGTACGTTGCAGACATCATTAATCAGTTGCAATTATTGTTCAGATACATTCATGTCTCGTTTGGCCATCAGCACCCAAAGCATGAAAGGACTCCCTTAGCAGAGTCAGCATTATTTTATCATTATGGATGAAATAAAGCATAATAAAGTGAGGGATTATTTGCAGGGAAGAGAGCCTGAGACTCGGGGAAGATGTGAGTTTTGTTCCCAGCTGTACCACAGACCTCATTTGTGCCTTGGAGTGAATCACTTCATTTTTACCCTGTACAATGGGGATTCTCCCTTCTCTTTGTTACTCTTATCAGTTTAGGGACGAGTCTCTGACAATGTGCAGGCATCTAACAGCCAGCACACAGGCGCCTTAAACAAGTTAAGAGCTTTGAGATGCTTCTGTAATTGTAAGAAAAAAAATCTGCTTTGATACGTGAATTATATTGTTCTGTCACATAAACACATTTGCTTGTGTAACATTAAGCAAGATGTTTTTTTCTTAGATATTTTATGCAGAAAAATACCATGTTAGCATACTGGGAACTAGAAAGATCTACGGGGTAGGCACCCACGTATGTTAACTGAGCAGAGATGGACTGAGAATGTTCTTCTGAAGAACTTCAGTTCCTCTCTTTTAGTTACTCACCTACTATAGGGAGCCATGGGATCGGACATCGGGGCAGTGTGGGAAAACCTGAGCCAACTGAGTCTGTCTTCAGAGAACAGGAGGTATCTTTCAAATATTTTGTCAATGTTAAACCCAAGAGGACCCTACTGTCTCAGCTGGGTGAGACAGTTGGTTCCATACACAGACTGTCTTTACCCTCATGCTCCACAACTGAGTGAGAACCAAAATAAACCCTTCTGAGCTGTTTCTGATTTTTCCAGCAGCAAACTCCCATAGTCTGTCCTTAAATATTCAGACCAGCTTCGTCAGGTTTTAGAGACACAGGCAAACTGACCTGTGTTTACTGTGCGCTGTTACAGCCCACCACTACCCCAGCGCTGCTGAACATGTGGGTTCTGACTCGGGAGAACATTTTTATTCGAGCCATGCACAGGGGTTCACTACGAAATAAAACCCTGTAACTCCAAATAACTCAAAATAACTCTTTGTTAACTTCAAAGCCTTGGCAAGAGCTTTGGAGCTGACAAGACGCACTGCGAGCTGGCAGCTGGGACTAACAGGCTGACAAAGAAGCCTCCTGGACACACTTACCATATAAACAAGAAAGGTCAGATCATTCTCCTACAGAATATGATACTGATACCGCTTACCCATAGGGTAACTATTGGGTTACATGGACTGGCATGACCCAAACTCTGCGTGGGAGAGCGAAGAGAGCTGCACACACCAGGTTCTTCTTTTGTAGACCTTGCAAAGCAAAGCCTGATTGATGGTGTGGCTTTCTAGTGACAGTGCACAGAAAATACCTCCAGCCAGGCCCTTCACTGAAAAGGTGAACGTAGCCCTTCACCCTCCTGAGAGAGCAATCAACACCTTGGGGCCCTGGCTCAGCTAAACCAGCAGCTGGCAAAAGCCCCAGGAGCAGGAGAAAAGCAGCCACGAGCTGCTTCTCCAAGGCTGATGTCTCTCAGGGCCATTTCACAACAGAATGAGGACGACCAAAAAGACTGCCTCATCCACTGCCATCGCCTGCCTTATCCACTGCTGTTCCCATAGACTGGCAGTATGCTGCTCTCCCCCATCCTGCACCCCCCCCTCTCCACAAGGAGGTAGGACCCGTCTCAACTATCGGCTCCTGAAGGCAGGGATCATGTTTGCTATACATTCAAGCAAAGGCAAGCACACTGGTGCCAGAGCTCAGCAACATTAACCCTCTGATGGTGCATCTCACTGGGGGAGCTCAGAAAAGAGTGGGATCCCTGGGGAAGGTGAGTCACACAGAGGTGAGGTGAGCCAGCAGACCTGTAACACCACCAGGTCTCCAGGTTATCAGAGGGACAAAATGTGAAGTACGTATTGCAAGATGTGCCTCCTGTAGACAGACACAGAGTCACTGATAAACAATCTTCCAAAGTCGTTGTTCAAATAACACTTGAATCATTCTCTGACTCAGTGATCAATGAACGACGGGTGACAGAAATAACAAGTTAGCTAAGACAGCAGAAAATGTTAAAGAAAGCAGTCAGCAAGGTGTGGCATTCACAGCTTAGCCTTTGGGTCAGAAAATTACTTAAAAAAGTCATTGTTCTGGATAAATCCTCTAAAAAGCTATAATAGGGGAGTTTACATTAGAAAATGTTCGTCGGTTCCTTTGCAGTCAATGGTAATTCTTAAAATGGGATAGCATTTATACTTTGCTCTGTCCAGTTTCTCCTAAACTTCATGCGCTTCTTTGGCACTTTTCCATTTTCTTGCTCTTGATTAAAGAGCACTGAGAATCTCTCTCAAAATAGCAGTGAGAATCAAATTACATCTGCTCCAAAAGGAGGAAAGATAATAAGAAAATGAGGAGAAAACTTAGTTAAACATTGCTTAGGTGTATCATTTAGGGCTTTCCTAGAAGAACTTTCTCTTCAATGAGTTAAAAATGAAATAAAAAAAAATTGCTGTCCCATGGAGAAATCCACACAACTGTTGGCTTAGACCAGTTACCTGACAGGGAAAATCAAAGTTTTTCAGTAAATGACTAAACAGATATAAACATCCATGACAAGAGCTACCCATTTCTGTAGTTGCCCAAGATGACCAGACATGACCATACAGTTTTTTCATTTTACAGAAGTAGCCTTAGCACACCATTTTGCCATATGCCAGCAAGTCTGCAAGATTTTTAACTAAAAAAGCCCAACATAAGCAACCACTCCTCCCCAAGCAAACCCAGCCAGAGTTTAAACCCTCCTGATGGACTTAGGTGTATATCCCTGGAGCAAAACAAAAGCTGCTGATCTTTGGGAGCACTGAATAGAACCACTTCCGTTTGCATCGTAAGACGTGTTTTGAGGATTAAAAACAACTTGTGTGATTAAAAGGGCTGCAAGGCCATGTTTTGCATGGTTTGGCCAAAGTAGCACCAGAATTCAGTGGCAAAGCAGGAATTTAAACTCTGAGCGCTTGTCTGGCACTCTACCCTCCTGGCAACCTTATGTCCCTGCCTGATGAAGCCAGGGTAAAGTCCAGAAGATACATGAGGGAATCATGACTGTACAGGTGAGACCAGACACACCACCAGCCACTGCTGACACGTGGTCCGTGGAGACGCACAGGAGGACACCATGTTTGGGACTATCTCCAAGGCACCCACACAGAGCACAGGGTTCCCAACAGGGCCTTCACCCAGGTGGTCCAGGGAAATAACAAACTCCATTTCACAGTGAAAGATTTTTATTTGTCCTGGTGCTATTGTGAACTAATAGAGAAACTCATCTCTCCTCACAATGCCAGCCTGATGGAAAGCGACAGAGCGTCTGTGACAAGGTGCCAGCCTTTCCAAAAAAGATGCTGTGCTACCTTTACTTTTGACAGGGATGGTAAAGGGGAAATCAGCAGCCTCTGAGGCTTTAAAAAAATGCACAGCTTGCAAAGACTTGGTGAGGAAGGTGGTCTCAGGTGTGAAGCCCCACGCAGGGCTCAGGAGCCGTGGTGCTCTCCCAGCTGCAGCAGCAGCCTCCAGGCTAGGCAATCACTCCATCTCTCGGTGGGAAGGCTCGGCCGAGGTGAGAGAAGTGGGAGGTGAGCTCATTTCCCCCTCTCTCAGTTTCCCCCCACCCACCCCACAAGAGGTGACGTGAGGATAAGCTGATGAACGCACGCAGGGTGCTTCGATCCTGCAGTGATAAGCACCAGAAAGGCCCCGCAGACAGAAGAGAAGCAGGATGCCAGCAGCAGCTGCCAGACCTGAGCACGCATCCAGGCCCCTGCAAGAGCTCACCATGGCTTTTAAAGGACCTGTTCTCTTGAGGCTGATTTGTTTATTCCCATCCCCTCACAATCCAATATGTTATCTTTACATCGCAAAGTTTATTTCTGAACATGTCAACACACTTCTGAAAAGGTCAGACACATGAGGGCATGCACCCGTGATGGTGCACAGGGAGGTGCAGACACAGCTGCATTCCTGGAAATCATGATTTGAAGGGTTTTCACAGGAAAGTCTGACACAGCAGCTGGGTTGGTAGACACACGTAGGCGAACCACCATCTCCCCCTTTTGTTATCACTCCCATTTCATTTCTGTGCTTCGCATGAAAAATCTGAAGGTTGCTTCTAAGTATAGGTTTTGCTGGCTTTGTTTGAAAGCTTGCCTTAGCTCTCAGACATGATAACACCAGCAGGGTGCTAGCTGAACTATATTTATCGATGTATTTCATAAAGGAAAAACTTAAGTGGTTTGAGGAGTTGAGGTATTTTCTTTTCTATTCTTCCTTTCTTTTCCTTGCAGCAGACAGCTTAGTTCTGTTATTTAC
Source organism: Balearica regulorum gibbericeps (assembly GCF_011004875.1). NCBI lineage: Eukaryota > Metazoa > Chordata > Aves > Gruiformes > Gruidae > Balearica > Balearica regulorum. The sequence goes on from NC_046186.1 coordinate 105,747,848, forward strand.
CAGACGTCATCCTGACAGGTCAGATATTATTAAAAGAGGAGTCCCAGGATCTGTTTACAGCGAACAATGCTTTGGATAAGCAGCTTGTGTTTAAACGAGACTTGATAAATGCAGTTATTCAGTTTTTCTCTTTTTTTTTTTTTTTTTTTAATTTCAAAATAAATAAAGAAGTAACTCCGTCGGTTCCTCTCATCCCTCAGCCTGAGCGTCTCATCCCTCAGCCAGCTCTCAGGGCATCTGTCCCCGACTGGTGGCTGGGGGTTGCTGTCTGCTCCCACCAGGACTGTGACAGTGCCCGACCAAATGTCTTTGAACTAGGGACTGGAAGCAGAGCTGTTGAAGAGTGAGCCAGTGAAAACAGCCTTTAAAACAATAAAACAAGTGGTACGCTTTTCCAGATGGCAAGCATCCCCCAAGTAGGTCATAGGTCCTGCTAGGCACCTGGAGATGTCCCCGAGCCACGTCTGCTCCTTGCCTCACAAGCCCCTGCGTGGCGGGGACATCTCTTTCCAGAGCTGTGTAACCACTTGGTCCCCAGGTGCCCAGGCTGAGTGAGAAGGGCAGCGTGGAGGGTGACAGAGGGATCCCCGACACCACCATTTCCCCCATTAATGCGCAGTTCTGCTCCGCTCCAGGCGAGCAGCAGTGAGAAAGGCTGGAGCAGCATTGGTGGAGGTCTGCTCCTGGTCTTCAGGAACAGAAGCACATACGGCCCCAGGAAAAAAAAAAAAAAACCAAACAAAAACCAAAAACAAAACCAACAACAACAAAAAAACAAACAGGGCAAAATTGACATCACAGGTCTCCACTACCACACCTCTACTTGGCAGCCATGTCCCACCAGGAGGGCAGGGCTGGAAACAGCAGGGAGAGGTGACAGATAAGAGAGTGCTGAAACGCAGGCATTCAACTTGTCTGGTATGTCAGCACGTCAACGCTACAGCACTGATGAAATGTCTGCAAACGGGCTGCTGAGAGGAGCTGCGTTTGGCACTGCGCACTGTGGTGCTGGTTCCTTATGCAGAGTTCCCAAAATGCTTCCCGGCAGGGGATGACCAGGAGTGGCCATGCTTGCTGTCCAGAGAGCGTGGGGCACCCGCTGGGCCCGCCACTGAGTACCCCCACAAGCCGCTCTGCTTCGAGCAACCACTCTCGGCATTGCCCATTCCTCGCCAGGTATCTTGATGCACGTTCAACATTAGATCCAGCAAACATCCAAGGAAATAAACTGAAATGACCTGAAGACAACAGACAAGCCTAAACATTTGTTTCATCAGCCTTGGAATTTCTCCACTCCAAATAATAACAAAATCGCCCCCATCCATCTGGAAGGAACAATGTAGAAATGCTAGAAAATTGGGAAATTTTTTCATAACAATATTCTGATTTGCTGTGTATGACAAGATTCCTCGAAAGTTCAAATATTTGATAAATCACAGCCTAACCACCAAACCATCTGTGGAAAATTTTACAGATGTACCCATGAAAACGTTTACGGTTATTCAGAAACGTATCATTCACAATTTCAAAACATTTACAAGCTGTACATAGAGTGATTAACTTGGCGGGAGGGAAGGGTCTGGATGAAACCCAGCACTGTGTGGGCAGGAAATGTACCACAGCTCTTCATCTAGAGGCTGATTTTAGAGCATTAACCTGTATTTTTTCTACTTCCTACCTCTCATTGGTGAGGGCAGGCCATGCTGGCCCACCTGGCTGCCCCTGACATCCCAGCCACACCAACGGCACTGAACGCTGCCCGGGGAAAAGCACGCACTGGGACAGAAGATGCTTCATAAATGCCAGACGCTTGGGGTGATGCTCACCGAGTCGGTGCTCTGTGCGAGGATGGGGAGGGGGGTCCTTGGACCCACAGCAACACACATGATAACAACAGCAAGAGTATAAACTGTTCCCAAAGCAGTCAGTCACATTACGGTCCTTTAAATGATGCCTTTAAGTTGCAACATGGAAAGTTAGGGAATGACAGGGATGACGCCATATCTTAAACCTGATGAATCTCCACTTTAATTCAAAGTCAACCAACTCACTGCAAATATAAAAACTTATCTTTGTACTTTTCCTTATACACAGCTAAAAATACTGTTGCCTTTAATGCAACTATTCACCTTTCATAAAATCATTGAGCGGGACACAGATTTATACTGCTGAATGCTGTTTAACAGACATTACGTTCCACCTCCCAAATGATCACCTCTAAAAAGGGGAGAAAATGATTTCTGTATAATTTTATCCCTCTAGAGTATAGACATTTGATAAATACATGTTGCCTTTGTATTGTCAATGACAACTCACCCCTTTTTAAAGTAATCCCTACTCCCCAGCCCCCAGTTTCTATGTATAGCACACACCCTCAGATGTTTAAAGAGTGAGACTCAATGTTTGCCATCATTTCAGACTTATCTTTGGCAAACAAGGAATTGACTCCAGTATAATCCTCCAAAGGAATATATCTGACCTTCCAAAATCCACATTCAGCCTGGCTGCTGTTGTACTGAGAAATTCGGGTCCAAATCACATGATAGTGATCTTAAAAATTGCAATTTAACCTTGAGTTCACTCTCAGTTTATCTTTTAGAGGATCCTCTAGACTTAGTACCAGAAGAGTTTTTACACCAAAAAGAAACCAGAAGTAACCACAGGGTAAATTGCTGTTCTCCACAACTAGAAAATCTGTAAATTGCAGCATTATAATAGCTGGGGGGATGGGAGGGGGGATTTATAAATATATATATATATATATAAAAATCTACCTATCTGTATCTGTCTCCATATGAAATCGCTCTCTTCTACTGCTCAATTGCATGACTACATAGAAATCATTTTTGTGCCTCTCTTTGACCATGGAAAATGGGGAAAACAAAGCTTCCTTACAACTAAATTGCTATCCTTCGGGATTAATTCAGCAGCACATTTGAGACTTTAAAAGACAGTGTAGACAAAGAGAGCTTCTGCTCTAAAGAGCTCACTGCATCCATACCCCCGGAGACAGCAGGTCGGTGGGAAAAACAACAGGGGCAGGGGAGGGAGGGATGAAACCACAATGAAATGACAAAGCTGCAGCAACTCTTGCAACACATCATTAAAATTAAATGATGAACTGATCTTAGCCTTACAGAGTGTCGATAAGCTCCACCCAGTTTAACGGATACAGTTGTTTCCATGGCAACAAATTAGTATCAATAAAATGTAAAAAAAACCAAACCTAATAAAGCCAGGCAAAGATGTGACGTACAAAATATGGGATGGGGCTATAAAAGTTTTATCACTGCTTATTTGGCATAACCTGCATCATTCACCAGTGCTTCTGCCGTTCATATGTATTGCGGTGATGGCTATAAAATTTTACAGCCTCCTTACAGCTTGGCAAATTCTCTGTTGATTTGTCTCTTGCAAACACACCAAGGGGGAAATGTGAAAGTGCTAAGTCACAGAGGCACTACCTGTCCCCTCACAACCTGTTGCCACGTGGAAGAACAACCTCAAGTTAAACAGGATTGTGGTACGTGCCTCCTTTTGCTAGTCACGTCGTACTGCATGGGTGTCTACACTTGTGGGTCTTGGTCAAAACAGAACAAATGGTCACCAACAGAGTTCTCATCTGCATGGTGGGTGATGATACTAAGATGCTGTCACCTGTGAAGTTTGCTGCAAGCGTCAGAAGAACAGAGCCAGGAAGGTCCAGCACATCTGTGCTTCCAGCAGTATGAAGCAGGAGATTCGCTGCAGGGCATTGGCAATTCAGCTTGTTAAGCATCATCAGCGATTCAGATCACAATAACCTCTTGGTGGAACAAGAGGACTGCAATGGCATACAAAGCGTGCCCTACGCTGTCAGGTAAGGCCCTCCACAAGGTGTGCAAAAAATAATCACTCTGGCAATGACTCTACTTCAACAAGAATGGTTTTGCTCACTTTTAAACATGATAGCTTCAGGGCAAATTTTGAACTTAGATTTGTTAGACTGCTCTGAAAGCTGTTTTCAAACCTTTTGTTTCTCCAAACACACGCTCGCAATACGTGGGATAAATCCATTGACTCTTGAGTTTATGAAAGGGGAAGACTCATAAGTTAATCCCAAGATTTTGTTTACCCACATAAGGACCATGTGATTCCAAGAAGAGTCCTACCAGGCGCCTCATCGTGAAAGGATCGTGTTTGCTTCCCAGCACCCGTTTCAGAAAGGGAGGGCAAAGCACAGCTCTCAGAACAACAGAGTAATAGGACTTCCACCAGTGCAGCCCAACCCAATGCCACCGTTATCCTCAGCAGTCCCACAAGGTGGGACTTTGTCGCCTAAAAGGTGTGAGTCTGATGCATGGCTGAGGGACACCCTCCCATTGAGTCTCGAGGTTCAGAAAGGACCCCCTTGCTTTCTAAACTCCTTCTCAGCGAGGAGCATAGGTGCAGCTGGGTCCGGTCTTAGTCCCAGACTTGGTCAACGGTTTATGTCTAAAGGATTATGTGTAGCCACGTACCAGAGCCAACGTTTGCCCGTCGGAGCGCCCTAAAGGACTTTCACTGAGACAGTTTTGCAAAGTTGAAACTAATAGAAAATTATTAAAGCGACAGATATGGAAAGTTCAGAATTGCCATTGATAAATACACTTACCACCATAGTGCTAATATATGATTATAATGCCAGCAAAGGTGAAATCGCAATTTCTTACCGAGAAGGCGTCCCTGTCTTGGGTGGAGGAGAAGGAGCACAGCCCATTGACTGCCTCTTTGGGGCCTCCAATCTCTTCTCTCCCCCCCAAGAGGTAACTTCCTCTATATCCCTTATAACCCACTCTTAGCTGTTCCCTCCCTGGGGTGACATTTAACATGATTTGTGTGGAGAGTCGAGTACTATAGTCATATATGCTTAGCATATAGGCCTTTTAGTTCATTATCATACTTAGGGGTGTCAGCTTTAATAATTCCTTTCACGGATAATGAAGCAAAAGGTCTCACTCCAGGCACTGTGGCCTTCAAAATTCCATGTAGAAACTATCTATCTGTTTATTCTGCATTCTCTAGCCAAAACAGGGCTGTCTTGCTGCCATAAGACTCCCTCCTTTGGCTGCTTCTCATACCAACCTTGCAGATCTCCATTCACAATGTTTGCATAAGAGATAAGCAGACACCGGTGGTTTTAACTTCTTACTTAAAGCCACAATGATTCCCTAAGTTCAAAAAGTGTCTAGATCCAGCACTCTCATTTCAGAGCATGTTAGTGCTGGAGCCAGTAAGATACTGAAGACTCATTGCCCTTAGCGAAGGCAGTGTGATGGAATTTGAGCATATTCAGTGCTTACTAGGACCAATTCTCGGTGCATCGGTGTTGCAGGCAATAAAAATGATAAAGTCTACAAGAGCAAATGGCTCAGTGCCTATAAGCAGTCTGAGAAGTAGAACATAACTGGCTAGGTTGTTAAAATATTCCCCGTTACGCTTTCAGCCTCTGCAACTAGCTCTCTCAAACATGATCTCTGAGTCACAACAGTCCCAGGACCTCCGTCAAAGGGCAGTTTGTCCACAGCCTGCCTGTCCTGGGTGCTAAAAACATTTATAACATGTGCACAGGCTTTTCCTTGGTAGTCCCCTCAGCAGCCAGTGCTGTTCCTGAATGCGGTCAGGAGTTACGAGTGTGCTGCAAGGCCTCCCAGTCTTCGCAGGATCTTCCAGAGTCATCTGCTGGAAAAGCTGACAACTTATTTCTGAGCTTATGCAGACAAGAACTTCACATGACCTAAATTCAGGCTCCAAATACAATTACAGTCAGACAAAGAATTGATAATTTGGGAAAATGAAAAAAAACCCAGACCCTGAAAACTAAATTTAAAAAAACCAAAACACTCAACCTGAAAACTCAGCCAGGTTTTTCTTTCTGTTTGAAATATTTTGACAAGTTACACCTTGGTTTGTTCTCTGGTTATGGAGCCCCATTGTTTATTTAGCACCTTGAAGATATGGGGGGGGGGACAATGTTCACTTTATAAAAATGACCCCGGTCTCTGCTGATACTGTTCTGTGATCTTGCACATGGGAAATGATAGTTGTATGTCCCAGTTTTCTTAGACAGAAAAACCACAATGGGCTTCAGGAAGGAAATGTAATTTTTTTAATGACCTGATTTAATAGATGTATGCGAACCTCATTAAAAAAAATAGAAACAGCAGCAGGTCAAAGCAGCCGTCTGCAAAATAAATATAACAGGTCAGATCCTTCACATGCCATAAAATAGATGCAACTTCTGTAATTTCAGAAGTGACCCTGCATTTGCAAGACCCCCAGGGCAGAGTCCTGCCAGCCTCTCATGTGAGCCATACAAGCTCCCTGCTGATTTCCCTGGGACTGCAAAATACCAAGCCAGGTGGAATCTGGACCTTCTGTATTTGCCTAGAAGGGAGAGTAGTCCTTGTAAACCTGCTTAGTTAGAGACAGCTGCTGGGTTGTGATCATCTAACCATCACCCAAATGTAAATCTGTTACTCGGAAGCATCAGACAAACTCTCTCTGCTTGTTGGGAGGGTAAAAGGAGCTTCCCTTTCGCCGGAGGAAGCTGTCACCCAATACAATTTTTGTTGTGTCAGTCCTCGTGTCTGGTTTGGCCACTGCTCGGTCTTGAGATAAATCAAGCCCATGAGCAGCTCAGGTGAGGCTGCTCTCCAGGGCTGCATCTCACAAGCACTGGGTGGCCATGGGTGCTGGAGCTCTCTAGGCACTGAGCCGTGACACAGAGACCTGGGACGCCTGAGCGTAGACTTTGCCAGGAAAGGCTGAGACAAAGGAAGCACTGAGTCCCTTAGTCTGTCCAGTGTCCTTCATCACCGTACCACCATTCAGCAACAGCCCTCCTGCTGCTGCTGCTGCTGTAGCTGTAGAAACGCCCTTGTTGCCCCTCATACCCCTCACCAGTTCTAACTCCAGACAAGGCTGGACCTGCCTGTTTCCATCCCTGCAAGCCCAGGAGATGCTTCTGTATTCCTCTTCAATGCCCTGTCCCCTCTTCCACCTCTTCTTAGTGCTCGTTTTGTTCACTAAATTCAGTGAGGAGTTACTCGTTCAGCCAAGGTGACCTCCCGCCACACTAACTCATCTTCTTGAACATAAAGGATGGACAATGCATCCCTGGGCAGCCCAAAATAGACTGCAGTACTGGTGGTTTTGCGGGAAATACTTCTCCGCTGGTTAAAAGCCCTCACTGTGTTTGTGTTAAGGAGCAGTCACTAGTGGTGTTTGCTCTCACAGAGGAAGAAAGACTCTCCCTCCAGGCAGGGAGAGTTTGAGTTTCTCTGTGAACACTTCTCTCTGAGAAACCATACCAATGTAGCAGTCACATGGACCTCCGTCCCTAAGTGGGAAAAAATATTTGCTTCCTTCCTTGGCAGAGGACTGGTAAAATCTGGCCTTAATCCATTTACAGGAAAGGAAACACAGTTGTACTCTGTTGAGCAACAGAGACACCTGTGAGTTGGCAGCAGGGTCCTTTGCCCCAGCTGAGCTGATGGATCACAGCATTTATAGCAGGCAAAAATGAAAATAGCTATAGCTAAATCCTCCCTGATCCTATTCATTGTGCTTCTAAAAGTGCTTACAAATTATGTCAAAAAACAGATGCCCAAGGTCAAATAAGTGGCCTTGGCTTGTTGCTGTAGACAAGGCTTTGACATAAACCCCATGTAAGAGATCAAATGGGCAGAGCCGTGCCCTGCGAGCGGACTTCTGCAGCGCTGGTGCAGTGACTCAGCCGGCAGCAGTGGCCTGCGGCACGGCTCTGCTGCGATGTTCGAATCTCAGGCTGAAGTCAGGGTTTCAGCTGCGGATGCAGCAGACCTCAGAAACGCTGGACAGCACAGACAGGCTCTTTTCTCTACAAGGAAGAAAGAGCTGACCTGCAAGGAAGGGAACAGCTGTCAGCTGGTTTTATCTTGACTTGGTCTGGTCTTGTCTGAGCCACGAGGATAATTTAGAATGAAATATGTATCAGCAAACTTAGAAGATGGAAGATGTATAGTCAAGGACTGCAGGAGGACTGGGAGGGGTGATTTCTCTCTTGTCCCTCTGTATATTTTCTATGTGAGTATTCTCCTAAGCGTTTGAAGAAGTATATGTTACATGTATTTCCATACGGATGAATGATTAGCATGGAGCATCGCAACTGCCATAAGCTGTAAACAGAGCTCTAGCACAAACAATGGAAAATATAGCGGTCATCATTGAAAAGTGAACATTTGCCAGAAAAATTACCACACTGTGGTATATGAAAAGACCACAGTTACTTCCTGCTCTGAGTATAAATGGAAAATGTGGTGTCTCAGATACCAATACACTGGTAACTGTTAGCAAATGTTGACTTTTCTATGGTATCCCAAACTGAATCTAAGCCTTTTTTTGAGGTCCAGCCATCGCTATTTTCCAACCCACAACAGACTGCATTTCACTGGTGCGTGAAACGATCTTTCTGCCATGTATAGTAAGTTGTGCAACCTTTTGATATAGCACACAGCGGGTCACTGTGTGTGCACCACTGCCCTCCGATGAGTGTAATCAGAACTGCTCTGAACACCACTTAACCCCCTGCCACCCCACATTCGGGGAAACTCCCCCATCACAGGACGCTATGCTCTTTCCCATCTGTGCCATCAGCTTCCAAGCAGCCGCTACGTGAAACAACTAAAGCTGCTTGGAAAAATTGGGCTGGAAAGCTTTTTGATGAAAAACGGAAATTGTTTCCCAATGAAATCTTTGCAACAAAATGTTCTATTTCCTCGTTAACTACAGAAGTGGTTGGAAATTTCCATTTAAAAAACATTTCCAATGGAAACCAGATTTCCCTCCTTCCTTTCCACCCTACCCCACCTCCTCCTTCTCAGTAAAAATTATGTGTGTGGAGAACAAATGTAATTTTTCAGGAAGGTCTTCTGAAGATCGTAACATTTTTCAGTGGCGGTGGATTAGATGCAATCCTTAAGATAGCACCCTACATCCTGGGGCTTGGCTGTTTCAGTTCTTTCAAGTTCCATTAGGAGATACTGTTTGATTCATCGAGAAAGACAGAAAACACCACGTTACTTCCCAGTCATGGCCCTCAAAGTCCACTCCCAGTTCTAGTCACATGCAAGTTTCTTTAAAGAGTTTTGCCCGCAATGCAGTGCATCAGTTTCATGCCTCTGATCCGATGTGAATTTGTCTTTATTATTTGTATTACTGTTAATTTGTTCTTAAATGTACTGATCTTTCACCAATTAAAGTAGAACCCTCAACACCTTTTCAGATGATGATCTTCAAAACCACCCCACTAGCTTAACACTCCTTCAAAATGCAGGCTGTTAAAAATATAAACAGATTTGGATTTATGCACTCGTATTTCTCTTTCTCAAATGCATGTTATGCCTAGCCTTTCCAACAACCAAAAGGGCCAAACACCATGACATCACTCTTTCTCTAAACACCCTAGTGAGCCATGTTAAAATTAATCACTTTTTAAGAGGTACACACATGCTCTTGAGGATAGGCTTGTAACTGGATTTTTTTGGTACGTAAGAAGTCAGCACAATGGCAAATGCAGAACTGAGTCTATGCTCTTGTGAGGAGGGGGAAGAGGGAGACACAGTTTTATATTTACTCAGAGGATATGAGAGGTGCCAAGAGCAACATAATAGGAATACAACCTATTATACCACATATGGTCTCACTTATCTGTTATTCATATAAGAATTCCACATCTTTCCCAAAGAGCAAATAAGAGATGAGTATTTATAATACTTGAGGAACTGCAGATTTCACTCTGTGAAAGCAAGCCAGTGTTGAATATGGAAATAAGACCTGACACAACCTTCTAACAACAGTTAAAACAGAATTTAAATCTGAAACTTTCCTAATGCCCTTCTCTTACTGTTTCTGCTTCCATCAATCTCTACGTGCAGAGAATATAATGGAGAATGACATCCTCTCTGAAGAATTTTTGACCAACGTGGGTAGTATCACAGAACAGAGCCCTGCTTAGAAAACAACTGCGTGATTTAAGCATCCTCTTGAAAGACTGTCAATTACCTTCCAGATTAGCACACTCGTTTTCAATTTTGCAGGATCAAAAACCTCTATTATACATTATATAATAAATTTGCCAAAATGATCTTTAAAGGGAAAACTGACTCAAAGAGAGACAGCAACAGTCCTGATCTTGCCCCATTGCTGTACCTAATGCCCAGTCCTTCAGACTCCAACCCACAATCAATTCATCATGACTTTACGCAGTACTGCCCACCAGCCAGCTCCTGCAAACCGTCCATGTGCTGGCTTTAACCTGAAAGAAATAAAAGGCAACATGAATAAAACCCTGGCAAGTTTGCACATTGGGCAACTTAAACCTAATCTCAGTTCCTGTTTCTTTTCCATAGGCTGTGGCTGTGTTCAATTCAACTAGTCACAAAAGCTAAATTTCAAATGCCCTTCAGGGACAGACTTGTCGAGAACCTTCTTCCACTGCCCCACAAAGTTCTGGACATGTTACTCCACAAGGAGTTCCACTGAGCTCAAAAGCACGGATTTAAGAGCAAGCTGCAATTCAGGATGAACGAGGGTGGTGGCCTTCAGCTCTGTATGATCTTGGAAAGGTCATTCTTCCCTTTGAGCCATGGAAGTACAAAGCATTACTTTTGTCTTATTTGACTAACTTGCTTTCTCGTTGCTCTTTAAATACAGGAGACAGCTTGTTTAGTTTTGGTGTTCACTTGGCACTGTCACTTTGTCTAACAGTACTTAATACTTAAATTTAATGAAAATGTATCTATCTGTTCATGTCTGTGATTTTTCCACATATTTAAGACTTTTGTTTGTGGTTTATTTCTTTTAAGTACTACATGAGAAAGTAAAAATTTCATTCATTTACAAAATAACTGGAATGGGTACTTGCAGCCTGCTACTGAAGAAATCCATTTCTAAGTGTCCTGCTGTGACCCATTCCCTTTTAATAGAAGAAGTTGCTTTTGGATGGATGCCTAATGCAAACATATTCCTGCACTGAATAAACAAATGAGTAGATAGTTGCTTCCAGATCTTCAATGCTTTTGATACTTTCAGTTATAATCCTCAAGGAATAAAGTGAGTGGAACATGGTCCAAGAACTACAGGCTGCTCTGATCTTTAGAGCTCCAGTTAACAGAAGCCTATTTGCATCCCCAGCTATGGTTGTGTATTTCTTTCCTTGGCATTCATATCTGCTGTAATACTCATTGATTGACTCAATATAGCAATGGAAACTTTCCTTAATTTCACTCCCACTTCTTTTTGTTTCATATTTTAAAAAGAAATTAGAAGAGGGCAAATCAAGCAATTAATGTATGTAAAAATATACACATTTACGTAAGTTTATTTAATACGGGGTTTTTTTGTGCAATGTATGTAATGGGGTTAATTGTCTCTTGTCTCAACTGTGGAGCAGGTACAGCCTGCAGGCCACATCACAGCTGAGGTGGAGTGCACCACGCTGCCCAGCCTGGGCTTTCTCCTGTAGGAAATATGCCCTAGCACAGAGGAAAGACCAAAGCCTCTGTGACATCTAAAGAGTCCAGTCAGATTGACTGTCTCAAGAAGTTTGGATAATTTGAACAAAGATGGAATAATGCTATGGGGTTCACTTCACTGAAGTCAGCCATCAAACCTCCACAGCTTCACAGGAGCAAGGATTTACCTCTGAACTGCTGGGAGGTGATGTGGCCCAGGATGTTGAGTAACACCTAGCTCCCGTGGGTTCCAGGCCCTGTTTCCAGCTCTTCTCAATGACCAGTTTTGTTACCCTTGGCAAGTTTCTTATGCCTCAACTTCTGCATTTGTAATTGGGATGGCAGCAATTAGCTTTTGTAAAATGCTTTTGATTCCATGGATGGGTAAAGCCGCCTACAACATGATGCTGTAACTCATTCTGAGCTTTGGAGCCCTTTGCTGTAATCCTAACAAATAATCTAATCTGAAACTCTGGTAAATTTGAGTATTACATGATATTTCATCTACCAAGTGGTTTGGTGGGTGATTTTCTTCTGGACTTGGCAGGGTCTGATATTGTTGGAAGGCTATAGAACGGCTTCATTTTACCAAAAACCTGCAAGACTTCTGATGATATTCCTAGACCAAAAAGTGGCAGTTCCCAACATTATAAATGCAGTTTGTAATCCTTTTAAGATCCCTTCATCACTTTGAAAAAATTCATTCAGTGAAATTGCTGTTAAAATCCTATCGCCAACAGGATTGCTTATAGGTAATACAACACCATTGACTTCCTCAGCATTGCATTTGGGTGCTGCATGCTCTCATCTAACAGGCAGCTAAGGACAATTAGAAGATAAGATCCCAGGGAAAGGGAAGAGAATTGAGGTGGACTTTTCAAGGTGATGTGGAGAAAATCTGCCAGACCTGGGTGACCACAGGTCCCAGAAAACCTGCCCTTGTGGAAGAGCACCACAGATGCCCTTTTTCACCTCAGTCTTTCCATCTGCCACAGAAGACATTTTATATGGAATTGTTTTTGCTGTGGAACTGTTTCTTGTGGGAAAAAGCTGTTAAAACATTTTTTAAAATATCTTGCCTCTGTTCAGTAACCAGATGATTCACAAAACCACATCTGCTAACACACAGCTAACGTCAGGGAGCTAGATGGCTCTGAACTAAGGAAATGGTTGTACAATTTACAATTACTCCCTCACCCATGTGTTGTTTAAGTTCATTTGTTTGGCCCTTTTTTCCCTAGCCAGAATAGACATAATTAATAGAACTGCTGGGCACTAGCCTGGCAGAAGAGATCACAGCTTGAACTTGGCTGGCTTGTTTCTACACAGCTTGGTCTTTCATGATGAAAGATGTGCAAACAAGAAGAGACATTTCTAGTGCAATGTCCAGAAAAGTGATGGGGATTGACAATATGGTATCTCAGAACATCCCAGTCAATCTGTTGTCCTGTGTGAAAATCAATTAAGGTTAGCAGATGCTAAAAATCTTCAGTATGATATGCCAAATCCCATGGAGGCTTTGATTATGCCCCCAACACTGACCTTAGCATGCTCTTATTAAAGTCAGTGATAAACTTTGGTCGGTTTTGAGCAACAAAAGTCCTTTTTGACTTTGCCATAATGCCCCACAATACTACAAGGAGAATATAATTTGATTTGTGAATGATGAAAGGCAGGCCATTTGCTACAGTTGCTTATTAAAAAAAAAAAAAAAAAAAAAAAAAAAAGGCCAAGCCACTTGACTCAGTAAAACAGGTCTTCTTATAGAGGGCAAGTGAAGCAAGAGGTGCCTAGCTATGAAGTCCTAGGACCTAGTTGAAAATTATGCTGTATACACTTATCTGTATGAACCTGCATTTGGAAGGTTGGTGAGAATTGGCCTGAACATCGCTCACACTCACCACATGCAATAATTCAGTATCACACATATGTGCCAGCAGGTAAAACTAAGGACTGTCAAGCCATGGCCTCTCTGAACTCTGAAAGATAATTATTTTGTCTACTGTGAGCTTATCAGTACCTTCATTTTCCTGTCTTGGGTACGACAGCAAAACACAGCCTTGATTATCCACAGATATTTGAGGTACCTGAAATCTGCTGATAATCACTGGCTTAAGATCTTTAGCCTCTGCTCTAACGTGGATCCAAATGTGCCTCCACGTGTATAGTACCTTGTAATTCTCCAGCCCTCTTCTCTTCTTGCCTGGAAGACTCTGGGGAGTTTCCCCAATATCTCAGGCTTTCATTCTGAATGGAGTTCAAACAGGTCTAACCCAGAGGCTTCAAGTAATTAAGATTTGGGGTATTTTAACTTATTTAAAGGCATGGGAGCTGAAGTTCAGCAAAATTCAAACATCTGCCCCCATTGACACATTTTCCACAGAGCTGGAGGCAGGGCCAGTTCATAGCAAGGGACAGGAAAATATCCTATCATGTTCAGGGAGGAATTATTCTCGCTAGAGAATCAGGTTTTACCCAGACAGGCCAGGTTTCAGGGTGCTTATTAAGTAGGTTCTCCTGTAAGCTGTTCTTGCCAAGGTGCTGTGAAGTTCTGAAACCCACCTGTGGCTTCCTCCAGGGCATGGCCACAAACCTGGCAGAAGCACAGCTCCTCAGAGAGGGCATCAGACCAGTGCTGGCTAGATTTAGGTCCAGACAGATCTAACAAGTCTAAACATAGTACAGCATTCACTTGCATTGAATATGTTCACAAGAAGGTGCAGTAAAGCCTCCCAAAGAGAAGTCAGGCTGCCATCATACACCCCAGCAATCATTTCTGGTCAACATACAGTGCTTATTGATGAGTGTCCCTCCCAAGATCATTTACCACAGACACAAAAGGGCAGGGCTGCCACATATGGACATGACGCAGCTCCCGCTCCACATCCCTGACTCATCTTCAGTCCAGGTTCCTTGATGGAAGGTCAGCAAGACAGTCTCCAGGTTAAGGGGACCATGGTGCGTGAGCCAGGTGGAGTTGTGCTACAACCATCCACAATGAGAAGCTTAGTGGAAAATTAAGTTGATTTCTGGCAATGTTCTTTGAGCCCTTGAACAAAAGTCATGGTAACCCAGTGTTTAGTGAAGAAAAAGGGTCTCAAATCTATGGCTCCTCCAATATTTGCAGCCAGGAGTGACGTTATGTGAAGAAGACTTTAAGGAAAAAACATAGCAGGCGTTAAGACAGGGCACTGTTGTTGCACAGGCCCTGTGATGCCAGGGTATTTCCTGCCCTAAATAAAAATTATGATGGCAGTTGCTTAGTGAATGAACAGTACCAAGAATGAGCAAATGTTGAGTAACTCTTTGAAGTGAAATAGCCTCTTGCTTTCAAGATATTTCAGTAGCTTTGCAAATAATGGCTCTTGTATGAATGGAACCTCAATCTCCCTCTGTATCTTGTTACTATCCTTCAAGGTGTTTTCATGGAACAGAGGTATGGCAGCTCCCACAGAAGTGTGACTTGGACATGAAGAGGAAACTACCACATTTTTATAGCAAATTTTAGATGTTTCCAAAAGCAACTGGAACATTCAGAATGAAGAACAAGGCAAAACATGACACCAAAGTAGAGCTGCTTCTGTTGTGCTGTCCTTAATTCACTGTATTCTTCATTGGCACGTAATCATGTGTCTGCAGCCCAAGGGTTGTTCTTTAACTCCCAGGATTGCTGCCATTTTCCATTCTGCCAGCCAAATGAGCACTGTGTGAACTCTGTCTCAGCAAGTGAACTCAATAAGTCCTTTTATTCTTCTCTGACCCTGCTAAAATGGTTGTTAAAGCTACCCACCATTTGTTCCCTGTGAGTATTTCACGCTTTGGTTTCTCATGACTCCTGCAGCTTTCCCTTCTTTCTTCCCCATGAAGCCAAAGCAAGAGACTTCCCTCCTGCAACCCCACTATTCGTTTCCTACTGAAGATCTTTCCTTTTTGATCATTTATTTGATTCACATCCACAGAGCAACAGATTTGGGGGCAGTGTATTCCCTCCTCCTCCACTGCAGAGATCAGTGCCTGCCTAATTGAAGGGGATGATGTCATGCTGACTGCTCTTTATAAGGCAAATAAAAATACATCCTGTCTCTTTGGATGCTGCTTTTGAAGTCTGAAACCTAGCTGGAATCAAGAAATGGGTTAAAATCCAGCAATGTGCTCATACTGTACCCAAATCTACTGATAAATCTTTTCAAAAATTACACAAACCTACCGACCTGACCTACGAGCCACACTTCAGACCCTGTGGAAATGAGCTCACTTGCTTGTCCAGCTGTTAAAGGTTAGACAAGGCACAGAGTCCTATGTTTGCTTAGTGGATTTGCCCTGGCTCACCCTCTGTGTCACCTTCAGCTACGCTGTGCCTTGGCTTAATCATCAGTAAACTGAAGACAGTATGTACCTGCCTCACAAGGAGAGGAGCTCATCTGCAAAATTCAGATGAAACTGCAGTATTAGCAAGTGCAAAGTAACTTATTAGGGCTGAAAAACACAAATAAATGTTCATGAGAAACAGGAGCCAAATCCTCTGATTCATAACTCAGAGGTAATTTCACGACCAAGAGGTAATTTGATTCAGCTGATTTAAGCTTTATTTCTTGTTTAATTCACCTGAGTCGTCTAACCACAAGGCTTTGGATTTTTTTTAATTCTCTCTCTTATCATCTGTTCTGTGGAATCAAAGGAAATTTATCTCAACTCAGATTATTAAAAAATATACTGTTAAAAGACAAAAGATTGGAATGAAAATGTATTGTTTCATTTCAGTGGAAGAGAACAAAGTCGCTTAATCATTTTATAAAATCACAAAATTCGGATCGCGTTATTCATTCAGAGCTACTGTTGCCGATGGGCTTTTTCTCGACAGCTCAGAAGTAAGGCTTTATTCGCAAACACTGTCATCTTACTCCTTAATGGAGTGCCTTCTTTCCTTGTTCCATCAGGACAAGCAAAAGGAAGGGTGCACCAATGCGCTGCGCAGCACTGCTCCCCAGGGTGTGTGCTGCTGCTCACATGAATTTCCTTTCTTAACCCCGGCACTACAGGTTATCTGATGTGTCTGCTCCCCACTTTACCTCTAGTACAAGTTGTATCATCGGAGAAAGAAAGACATAAAATAATTGGTGTGAAATCCTCCACTACATTGTTCTGGTTTACCGCCACTGAAGTTGCTAATGTCTTAGAAGAGAGCCAAGCCCTCAGAGACCACGACAGAAAACACGGACCACTACTTTAGGACAACAGAAGTCACGGCTATCTGCAGACCCCATTTGAGCTGGACCTTTTATGCCCAAATGGTGGGAAAAAGTTTCATCAATGCTCCCTCAAAGGTGTTGAGCCAGGGAACTGAGGAAATCAAAAGAACCACTCGGAAAACAGCACACCTAGAATTATTACAAGCTATCACAGCTAGCAAAGATGTGTTACTGATGACACTGAAATACTCAGAGAAGAAAAAGGTGGATGGAAGAAACTGACTCTTTAAACTCACAATGCAGCAGAGGTTGGAAAAAAATCCCCAGATTCCATCAAGTCACCTCCCAAAATCATGTATCCTGAGCAACTTGAGGATTATTTTATACGATGCGGCCAATGTGGGAACGTACTGCAAGCATGTAGGACTAAAGGTGACTTCATTCACAGAAGGCACCTGATCCCATCTGAGCCCCCGGACTCCAGGTAAGTGGTTCAGAGTGCAGCATGCTGAAGTGAAGGAGTTCACAGGCCCCCTTAGTTGATTTATTATTGTAAAGATTGAGAAAGAGACAAGAGAGATCGAAAATTACCAAGAGCTAGAAGCTGTCCAATATTTACCTTGGAAACAAGTTCATCCCATTAACTCTGAAACTGGGCAATGTCTGACATCTTCTCCCATTCAGTTGCTAAAGAGAGAGTGACCAATAAATTAAATACAGTCGAAGCCTGCTATGGGCTCTGAGGAGTTTACATGTAACTGAGCCCTGACACTTCCTCACTGGGGCCATATCATCTTCTCAGAGAGAAGCAAAGCCACTCTTTGTGAAGGTGGTTACAACAAGTATGAATGAACTTTTGTCTCCATTTCAGGACAGTTTTCCAGTAGCATGTATTAAACAATGCAGCCTCTATACACAAAGTGGTCCTTCTGTTCTCCAGGTTGTGTGATACCTGCTTTGTAAATAGCGTACATGTGTACAATGTGGGTGGTGCGGGTCTGGTACTTCCCTAATACTATCCTTAAGAGAATTTCCTCACTACCTCCCTCTTCTTAATGGGCCTTTGTTCAACTATCATGTCCCAGGTACAGAGGAAAGCACTTGAAAAACAGACATTGAACCGCCAGGAAACTACTACTTTTCTCCATGACCAGCACTGGAGACGTTGACGTTGCAGTGCAGTCCTGCACCGGTCTGGTACTTGGTGTGCTCACACTGAGGCAGCTGGGAGACAAGTACACGAGTATATGCCTAGGACCTTGCCCATTTAGAAGAAGAAACTGAAACTGAGTTGTTTTCAGGTCTTCCCATGTTTCTTAACCCCCAAGAGATGGAGAAAGACAAAGCAGCAGGGGAGGAAGACAAAATTTAGCCAGAAACTGGGTATTTATCTCACAATTAGAAAAAACCAAACAATCAATTTACACATGTAACTACCATGAAGCTATACTTGAAATAAAGTATAATTTGCTTCTGAACAAAAAGCACAAAAAAAGCTGTTGTAGCAGTAAAGGCTGCAAAGCATTAACCAACTGGTCACAGGCAAAGCAAGCTGAGAGCTCAGCGCTCCATGAAGATGTGCCTAAGCTTTCCACCTCTGGAGGAACAGGACCAGCCACATCCCCACATTAGGGAGCAATGTTCAGCACTGTAGCTATGAAAGTGGGTGAAACCCACCTTTTTGCCTCACACAGCCATAAAAAATGGACAACCCAACCACTGTCCATTTAGATTGTCAAGCAAAAACCCTAAGTATCTTCTCTAGACCCAGTGCTGTTCACATCAGATACTAATATGGACAGCCCCGGACATCACGCTTTTTGACGCATGTTTCCAAAGCATCCCCATACTGTTTACTCAGCATTTTGCATTCAATGCTGAGGAAAAACAAATGAATTGTGCTTTTCTCTAACTTTGCTGATTTTCTTTGAATTTCCTGGAGTGATCAATACCCTTTAGGTTGCTGCTGTGCAGTTTTTTTGTTATGAAATGGTATTATGCAAGCACAGCAAAGGTTTAGGCACGAAGCAATATAATTCTGAGTGAAAATCCAGATTTTAGGCAGATGCATTAGCCCCAGAGATTTCTTTCATTGTTATTTAATCATTATATTGCAGTAGCAGACAAAATCCCCATGAAACAACCCCAGTTGTACTAGGCACTATACACTGCGTTAAAAAAAGAACGTGCCTCCCTCAAGAGTTTGCAATTTAATATAAAAAACAGGTGTGCCATATAAGCAGCAAGGACGAAGAGGGTAATTGTGGCATAGAATCTCCAGCTGGATTCAAACTGATTTTAAAAACACAGGACATCAATCTCATCTCAATCATCATCAATCCATCCCAAAAGTCCCTCTTACACGCGTTGCCTGACGGGGCACTGACAGGCTGCAATTGCGAGTTGGCTGGCACCGTGAGCTCTCCCATCCTGGAGCAGGCTGACCCACAGCGCAGCTCAGGGATGTCCACAAACCTGCCCATGGCAAGCAGCGAGGGAAGGAACCCGGGACACGCATCCAAGGAGCTCAACCAGAGTAACTGCAAGTCAGCAGTGAGTTATCTGGGAGTGTGTCAGAGGAAACAGGCTAAAATGTTGGATGGGGGTGAAGACAGGGAGACCCCGGAGGGAAGGATCTGCTGGTGACCCATGAAGAAGGTGGGAGAGGCCCTGGGACAGCTGAAGATGATCCAGAGGAAGAGAAATAAAGAGGAAACAACAGCCAGTCCTAGCTTCATGGAGAAATTAGGCATGACAAGCGTCACCCTCCTTTTAGGGACTGCTTATTAAGGCTATCTCTACTGAAGCCCATACAATAACATTAATGTGTAGGAATTCATATAAAAGGAAAGAAAAAAAAAAAAAACCACCCTATGGCTTCTTATTTCTAACCCTTGCAGGCCTCGGTCAGGTCTCTGCTTTTTCTCTTGCAACACAAATAAGAAATTTTCCTGGAGAACTGCTATGAAAAAAATCTAAGTGATACAGTGGTCATGTAAATCAACATGTATCTCTCAAGTTGAAAGTGAAAATCATGCACAGCAGTATGAAAAGCACTACGAACAAATATGTATTCTTGTCTAACTCCATTCAGATTGATGCTGTAAAGACAACAAACTACCCAGGAATAATGTGAATTGCTCACATTGCCAAGACCACTTCACGACTTGCACTACTTGGTCAGTGCTGCTGCCATGCCATGCCCGCTTCACCTGCTGTGGTCACGCACAGATGATCTATCGTGTCCTGTGGCACCTCCTACCAGCCAGTGATCCAGGACAGGCAGCAAACAGCTCTTATTACTGTTTATTTGTTTTCCTCTCACTTTATTTAAGCTTGGAGACTTTATGATCTTATTAAACGCAAATGCCAACAATAGGAAACACAGAAAACAACAGCAGGAAATGGAAATGTGTATGAATGCAGCATGCTGAAGAAAGAGTTCTACAGTTTCTGATCCAAACTAAACATTTCAACATTCCTAATAGTTCAGGTTCCCATTAACTGTAATTGAGTCATTTCAGAGCCTCCTGTGAGAGAGACTCTGGTGTTCTGGATGCCCCAAGAGCATCACCATCATATGATGTATAACAGCAGCTAAGGTGAACGCAGACAAATGGCAGCTAGACTCAAATCAAAACTTCATCTCAGCCTCCTGGTGAGGAATCAAAACATCTGCTTCTCCTCAGACCGCTGGGATTTTGCAAAAGCTATCACTTCCACAAGAGCCTACCGAGAATTTTATACCTTCACTGGTTTTCACTTCAGTGTTTGTAGTTCATATAACCTTTCTGCATGAATTTACTGACTAGCTTTGATGACAATGGACTCTGGTCCAAACTGGAATTTTCTTCAGACTCACTAGAGCAATGAATAGCTCAAAATCTAGAAAGTTCACTTGAATTGCAGAAATATGGTATTCAAGTGCTTGTTTTGTCTAACTTCATTCAGTGGTTTCAAGGTGAGCCCTCAACTCCATGATCTGTAGCATCCTTTGATCAGCATGCCAGAGGATATTCAAGAGCTGGGCATTGTAAGATGCCCTGATGAAGACATGCTCCTGTCCATATAAATAATCTAATTGCAGCAGAGACTTGTGCCACAGCTAGGTTGTGGACCCAACTCTGTTGGTGGATGATAAAAATTCTCTCTCCCTTTCCCCATCCCCTCGGTCTGGCATGCCTTTTCACAGGGACTTCAAATGCATGTTTGGCTGACTGCAAGCAGATGAGCGAAGAAGGGGCAGAATATTCAGGAAATGATCCCCTCCAGTTCGGATACTTCCTCACATCTTCTTTTTTTCTTTCCTTTAGGTAAATCTGCAGCTTAGGCTATATCTGCTCTGTTTGTTGATGGGGAAACAATGTTCAGGCGAGTACCCGTGTATGCTCATTTTCATGCCGAGCATAAATGCCTTACCTGGTAAACCAAATAACTTATTTAATATGAAACAATATAGCTGATAAAGAGGATCCAAGGGAGATGCTGAAAAAAGAAACGGGGAAATTGCCCAGCTATTGTAGTAGGAATAACGTACAAGATTTAGATTAAAGTGTAATTTATTGTCTGAGTCATACGGGGAAGGGGATGCTAAATTGGTTCCCGGGATGAGAAAGCAGTTGCCACCAGCACCGTGTTCTCTACGTGCAAACAAATCAGCCCATGCTGTAATGCCTCTTTCTGCTCAGGCAGCATTTGGTGGTTGGGCTTTAGGCAGCTGGGTTTTGTCATCCAGTTAGAAGTGCTGTCATAAACTGTACACTCAGTCAGAAGCCACTTTGGATATGGGGTTCCACCATCCTCCACAGCACATGTCTTGTGGAAGAGAAAGTAAGAGCCTGTCTAAAGGCCCTGTGAAAGCCAACTTACTGTTGTCGTTAGCAGCTTCATTAAAGCAGGTCCGTTAAACCCCCAACCTCCCTGGGGTGTTACCCCTCTGCGCAGTAAGAAAGAGGACAGGATCGATCAGGTAGTGTTTTACACCCACTTTGCGTTGGTGAAAATCAATACGCAGCGCTGAACGAGCCTGCTTCACCGGCACTCTGCTTCTTCAGAAACATAAAAGCATTTGTAACCTAGTACAGCTGCTTGTGCTCGGCTGCAGCAGCTTTGCACTGCCAAAACATCAAAAAGCAGCCAGAGGATATTCAAGAATGAGGCTGTAGTGATCTAAGCCATAATGACTTTACACTTCTTTTTTAGTTCAGTTCTTATTTAGGTAAAACTTCCACTGGTGTCGTATTTAGGTCTGGCCTGCTGGCTGCCCTCTGCTAGGTTTCTGCAGGCTTACTGCAACCGGACCACAGAACTGGGCAGGCCCAGTGCTTCCCCGCCATGTTGGTCCTCGCACTCCTCTCACCACTGCCGGATCTGACCACCTTCCACCATGTGTAAACGTGTCCCGCCTTGGGATGTAACTGAGGGCTATTTTCACTTGCCCCAATTCAGCTGCATTTGGCTGTCCTGGAGCATCTGAGACTCCCATGTAGATTTAGCAAATTCGGCCCAGGATCCATGAGAGGTCTTCACCCCTCTGGAGAGACAGCTAGAGACCAGGTGTACCCTACAGCTTCTCAAATGACACTAAACACATAGTGCTAAGTAACACCGACTGTCTCACTATAAGTGACAAATTTTCTTCTTGAAAGCCTTTGAGGATTTTTTTTAAATTACACATTATTAGGGGTTTTTGTTATAGAAAGCAAAGGTCAAAAGAATTAATCCTGCCCAGACAGGAGAAGATGCATGACGATTCACGGGGAATTTGCCCAGAATCACAGCCCACTTTTTGAAAAAAATCTAGAAGAAAACATTCCCAGTTGAGAACACACCTGAACCGTGACACCAGGGGAGCAGCTCTGAGAACCGCTCTCCTCCCAGCCATCTGGTACTTAGCTTAGGCCCAAGTCACCTACAGGGTTACAACACGATCTTGTTTAATAGCTGATGGAAAGTCAAGTGAAATGCAACTGCAGGAGCTGCTGGGTCACTGAGAAGAAGGTCTGCACCATTTTCCATCAGACTGCAATTCCTTGACCTTGCTGGTATTGTTCCCACTACCACACACCATGCAATACAGCCACAATGTGATGACGTCATGACATGAAGTTCAGGTCATCATTTGTCAGAATGATGGAAATCCTGTATTCGTTTGTGGATGGTAAAAAGTCTTATCACAAATGCTGCTACTGAACACCGGGAAGGAGTCAGCAGTCAGAGGAGGAAACTGGCAGTCTTTACAAAGGAGGTCAGGAGCTGCATAGCAGCTCTTAAAAATCTTTCCTCTGCCCATCAAAGTCCCCTCTGCCATGAAAGAAGCTACACAGCAGGGAAAATGCACTGGTAAATCACACCCTGAGAATCTCACAGCATAAACTTTCCTTTGATTTTTGAGTATTAAACTACAACTACACTGCTATCTTTGTTTTTTTTCTTTTTTCTGTCTTTGCAGCAGAAAATATAATACAGAAGGTAAGCAATTTCTTTCCCCCAAAAACACAGACCTCTGGAAGAGCTCATTTTAGAGTGATGCTGTTATCTGTTTAAGTTTGCATTTCTTTGTTCCTTCTGTGCTGTTTTATTACCTCCTTCTATCAGCCATATCCAATGGCTTCTTAAATTCTGCCTCCAGCCACAAGGAATGTAAGCAAGTATAGCTGATGTAAAATGACATCCATGCCTTCATTCACTGAGCAGTGATTGTCTGCTGAGTACTTGCAGGGAAATTCTTTCTTTTTTTTCCCCAATACAAATCCCAAGGCAGCTGAGGTTACACAACCAGCTTCATACTTAGTTTAAAATATGTCTCAATTTATAAGCCATCTGCAGCACTCATCATTAAATGAGAAGGCCACAAACAGGAAAGCTCACAACAACGATAAATAATCAGGACTCAAACGAGCACTCTCGTTTGAGGCAAGAATATGGGTTGATCAAAATGCTTTCTAAATGGTGCCAGCTCAATGAATGGGACAATCACATCACAAACCACTTGTCTAGGGCAAATGGCCCACTTTCCAAAGTCAGTGATATATTTTCTGGCTCTGGAAATCCCCAACCTGCAAATCATTAGCGAGTAGGAGAAATAGCATTAGATGCTTGCCCTTTTCTCTACTCTTCCTTAGGCATCTGCTTTGGCATCATTGTCAGGGGAGAGCCACGGAGGTAGGTGGGCTTCTGACCTTGTACCGTGGCCTCAGGCACAAAGCAATGGGTCTGAGAGCAGGGTATGGGGTGTGCTACGGAAAGCAAAAGGCAGAGCGCGGTTCAAGGGATGCCCTCACCTTCTCCCACAGAATCCTTTGTGTTGAAATTACCATGAATGACTTAATTTACTTATATTCCTATTCATGCAGGAAGGAATATGTTGATATGTTGGGAAGACTTGTTACTGAAAAAAAAGCAAATCAAAGAAATTAGATTCTGTATTTAGATCTGAACACAACCAAGTTAAAGACTGCCCTGCTATCATTCACGGACTAAAGCGCTCCCACAATGTCTAAATGCATTACAGGATGCGGCCATGAGTGATACCACCAAAAAGAAATGCTGGACTCGAAGAAATTGGAGCCCTCATCTTTAAGAACACATAAAACCAAACACATTTATATCCCATGATGAAAATTACAGGACAAGTGGCATTCATTTGTTTGTGTAGTGAAGACTAGGCAACTTAAGTCTCTCAAGATTTCCACCAAAATATGTTGATTGCCTTTGGGATTTAGATTTGCAGAGGGTTTTATGATTGCATTTCAAGGCACATGATGTGCTCTGGAGAGGCAGTATAATTTCTTTATTTTTGTGAGGCCCCAGAAGCATTCCTAGATTTTTGAAATTAGAGATGGAAAGATTTATCTTTCCCTCTGATGAATCCCCCACCAAGACAGGACTGCCTACTAAAGCATACTGCCAAGGGCTCATGTTGTCTAGTTTGGAGTGACAAAGCTTGTATCATCTGGAGGCAATTCCAAAATTTCAAAGGTTTCACTTTTCTAGACCGATCATCAACATGACTGGTCCTTATCATCAGCTGTTCTTTATTAATTCTACCTTTTTTAAAACTCTCATCCCTTCCCATTATTCTAGGAAAATTGCATAATTTCAGATATATTTGTAAAAGAAGCCCTTGTCTCTGTATTAAGCCACTATGATAAAGCTGGACAGCCTTACCTCAGTGGTACCCTATTTTATTAATAAATTCCTATTGAGGTCATTAGGGTTCTCCATACAGTAAAATCAGCAGGCTTTGGCCCTCAGAGCTCTCATGCAAGAGGAATAAATCAGAAAGCACTGGAGCAAAATCTGTTCTTGTACTTTTGTCTAAGTTTTTTGTTGTTATTATTATTTGCTTTCAAATCTCTCATGCTTGATTAAAGAAATTTTTCCTTGGTTTTCTGTTCTGTTTTTATGATGTTTGTAGATAAAAAGCCTTTGCACGGCAGGAAGAAGAGCAACAATTTGCCAACTCAAGCTGCATTTACCATCTGGTATCCAAGAACTTAGCAGACTGCCTGTTCCATCAATGCAATAATATTATGTTGCTTTAATGACCTCATGCTCTGATTTGAAGATAAGCAAGTTGGACTCAGATGACAGATAGGGACATTCACCTCCTGTAACAACCAGCATTTCCTCAGCTGTTGTCACCAATTACCACAGCATTGATCACAGGCTGGTAACAAAAGGTAGCACAAATTCAGAAAATCAGCTTTCTCTGCTTTTTTCTTTTTGTGCCTTCTTTAATTGGGTTTAGATAGCTGTCCTGCTAGATGTATACAAGCTGCACCAAGTAAGATGACGGAGTCCCATTTCCCTAGAAAAAGGGAGAGGGGGGCAGAGTCCTACTCACAACACTAAAGCCAAAATTTCCAAAGGAACCGGTAATTGTGAAAGCTCGGTGTTAGACACCTTAAATGAGATATATTTTCCAAAGGAAGATGCTCAACATATTGCCATAAATGATAGTGTGATTTTTGAAACCTGGCTGGTTGATGATTGCCTCTAACATTTGATCTCCAGTACAGCTGTACAGCAAGTGAAATGAAACACAGATTTCCGAGGATGAGTGCTACAGTCTGAAAATCTTAGTCTGAAATGAAAGGAGTACAGCTTCTCACCCCCATGGTGTCCATCTGGGGGATTTAATCAGCAGTGCCAAAGAGGAAAACGCAGTGACAACCCATCTAGTTCACCTACCTGGCACTCTTCGTTACCCATCTACCCACCTCTGCTTCTGCCTCCAGTGGCTCTTATTTACTGGAAGGCACGTCTTTCTCCTCTTCCAATCCCACAGTTACTCATCAGCTTTTGCTGCAGTAAACAGGGAGTATATTGCACACTGCGGTGTATTCAAAAATCGGCTTCTACTTTCAAGGGCAAGGATGACAAATTGAATGTGGAGCAACTGTTAGTTTTATGGATAAACTATGTGTCTTGAAGTAGAGGGAGAACATACTCAGTGCAGGCTACTACTATATCACCGGCCACGAAGTGGTAACGCTGACAGCCACTAGCAACCAGCTATTGATCTTCCCCATAGTCAGTAGGAGCCTAATAATGAAAGCAAAGTATTTGGGGCTTATGCAGAAAGACATTAAGAGAGTGTTCCCTGCAAAGACAGACTTGGATTTGCTGGAATTGTACACAAAAGCATCATCCTTTAATAGAGAGAGTAAACATGGGTATAATCAGAGAATCGTATTTTTTGGAGACTAAAATAGCCTATAAAGCCTTGCCCCCTGCCAGGGCATATTACAAGTAAAACTCCCTACCTCAGTCTCTGCATTTACCAAATGAGAGAACAAGCAGGAAAGACAGGCTGATTTCCAGGCTGCTTTCGCAGCTCCCATCACACACGTGACACTGAAGGAAGGAATGCAGAAGGGGAATTTAGAGAGAATGAACCCTACCTGTCCCCAGTCAGGACAGCCCCTTGGAGACCACTGGTTATGGGCACACTGACCAGCTCACAGATGTCTAAAGCCGGGAGGAAAATCACAAAGATTTCTATAGAATATGGACAAGTCCTTTACACAGCATGAACCATAAATTAACCAGTCGCATTTTGCCACATAATAAGGAGAAGAAATGGTAATGGTTATACGTCAAGGAAACTTTTATCCAAAGCTGCCATGATAATTTCTTCCGCTATAGTGCATTTACTAAAAGAGTAATAAATAAAAGCTAAAAGGAAGGATAACGTTGGTAAGTGGGAGTGATGAATTTCGAGCGAGAAATTGAATTTTGGCTCCTATCCACAGGATAACCAACTTCGCAAGCATCTACAGGAGTTTAACAAGGCTACTCATGAAGCAAGGGAACCCACGATATAAGTGGGGTGTTCATGGTACACCCATTGATGGTAACAAAGATAAGCTCCAGAGTGAGATATCTGCATAGCTTCGCTATGAAAATAGCCACAAGAAGTAGGATGTGGTTCAGGGAAGGGCTCTGGAGAAGGGACTCGCCAGCAACAATGGCAGCAAACCAGGCGAAATACCACTGCTTTTAAATATTGCGTAACAAACTCTTATGTAATTCCTAATAGAGTTTCCTAAATACCACATGTTACTGTGCCATGTATATTTTATAACGTGAATGTTTTAATTAAAATGTGATTTCATTTATGACCTGGTGGAGCCTGCAGCTTTGTAAGGACCCTTTAGGATTCAGCCACCGCACTATCGGTCAGAAGAGAAGGTGCAGGCCCATGGAAGGAGCTGTACTAACCACCATCAAACGGGGCTGCAACTTCCTTGGTCCTCCCGTCTGGAAAGGGAACATAATGCCATCTTATTAACCTAGTTCACTGGAGAATAGATTAAGGGAATAACTTCAACACTGTCCTTGACTTAAAGGCCTGGCAGAAGGCTTTTTAAAGTTAATTGAATGAATCACACAGACTTCAAGCTGCTTTGTACCAGTTCCTAACAGACAAATTGACTGTACCATAGTGAAATGCAAGGCACAAACATATTAAATTGTTGTGTTTTAACTATTGTTGCTCCTGCCGAAAATACCAGGAGTAGCTGAGATCCTTATCGTCTAAATCCTTCCACCTTGAACAGTGACTGAATAGTACAACACCCTAAAGCTATTAAGATTCTTTTGTTCATAGTCTTGTTACT
Organism: Balearica regulorum gibbericeps; assembly: GCF_011004875.1. Lineage (NCBI taxonomy): Eukaryota > Metazoa > Chordata > Aves > Gruiformes > Gruidae > Balearica > Balearica regulorum. The sequence continues at coordinate 105,775,676 of NC_046186.1, forward strand.
ATGAAATGGTTATTAGAGAAATGTCATTTGGGAGAAAGATGCTGCTTAGTTTTCTGGAACAGGAACTTATTCAGAAGATAAATTTATATTATTATCTCTTCCATTTTTCTCTAGTGTGTTTAGTGATGTTCTGCCCACAGGAGAAGCTGATCTTTCTTGATGAAAGAATAAACCGTTTGAAAACAAAAAAAGCAGATCAAAGAGGAGAGGAGCTCAGTGATGGAAGATGTCAGCTAGAGGAGAGGGATGAAAGCTAATGTGCTGCTGACTGCGGAAGCCATTTTTGTTCAACTCCATGTGCACAAGATAAAAGCAGGACTCACTTTCCACGTATCTCTTCATTTCACAAATTGTCCAAGGTAGTATTTTTCAGCCCGCCTATCAAAGCACTATCTTCATCTATAACACATGCATTAGCCTGTGCAACAGAAAAGGCGTCTCACAAACAAACAGGAATGGGTTTGCCTAGAAAGAAGGATGGTTAGAACCCCTCAGCATCACAGACACTGATTTTGAGGCTACAGCTCAAGATAATACTGCATTTTTAGTAAATCTTTGGTCTCAAAACACAAATGTTCTCACATCTGTATTTGTTGGCCTCTTCACTAAGAGACCCTATGTATTGTTTTATGTGACCGTGACTTGTTCCTCACCTCTGAGCTCAACCGCAGCGCCAGGACACTTCCCATTTTCAAACTTCCCTGGAAACCTCATTTTGCCACACTTCCTCAGGGAACTTGGTTGGTATTTAAAAATACATACATATTTTTTCCTATCCTTTCCTAGCTGTTCTTAAACAAAGCTTCTGAGAACAGGGACATTTTGTTTGTATCACACTGGGCATCTGGCAAGACATTATGAGCACTTCAATAAAATAGAACAGTGAAATATTGCTTATGCTACGTGTCTCTGTCCCACTTGGCTTAGCCACTTAGCATGCTTAGGCTAATTACTGATGGTAAGCACCAGTCATATACTGTTGGTTTTTAGAGCTCCAAATATGTACTTTCAATGCAGATCTGGATCAACTCACTTTGCAGTTGACTGAACATCATCACTAGAACCATCACTGAGCAGCAAAGGGAGAAGAAACTAAAATGTGGGTGCAGATGTGAATTATGACCCTCCGTTGAATTCTTTTAAAGCATCCTGGAAGCAGAGAAATTGGAACATAAAGTTTTTGTCTTGCTTTTTTGTGTTCACAGTCATGATACCAAATAAAGCCCATTGCAAACTTGGCAAGGAGAGCCTTTCTACAGGTTATGCTGCTAAACTGGAGGCTACCAAGGCTTGATCATAATTATCAGACACAATCATTTAACTGAAACAAATTCTTTTCCCTTGAACTCCTAAGCCCCTGTTACAGAAACCTTCTTTATTGTAACAACAGTGTTTGGATTGACCTCCTACCAGAAAAGTTAGTCACAGATGAAGAAGAGATTTATAAAGATTGGTGTCACAATTTCTAAATTAAACACCAGATAACAAGCTGCATGAAAATCAGTGGATTATCTGGGTTCAAATACTAAGCCAGTGGCAGAGTCCAGCTAAATCCATGTATCCTAACTTGTAGTCGTTACCAACAAGGTAATTACTGGCTTACAGGTGTATATGCAGCAACCTTTAATAAATAGTCATGCCACAATGAAATGGACTGCATGAGTAACCAACACAAAACCCACACTACCTACGTTAGCTGGGAATAAAAATGCCCTGTCTTCTTAGTAACATCCATCGAGATTTGACACAGGACAGTGCCTGGTTATACAACCCTTCTACTCAGGGCTGCTACTGAAATATTATTTCACATCATTCACTCCTGCTATGTGGTCTGGAAATAATTGTCTGGAAGAGGGTGGCTTAATTATTTTATTTTTTCTATGGAGAGAGCACTTATTTTGAAAGAGTGGTAGCCCTAGCTTTAGACAGTGTCTAAAAGAGGGTTACATAAAAACTCAGTATTGGTGTATGTGTTTTCAAGGGATGGTTTTCAGACCTCTTTGGGATTCAAGCAGTTCTCCATGGACCTGCTGTGAATCTAAACAGAGTGGTGTTGCACTATTGCAATGCATGATGCGGAATGAACAGTGGCACTGAAACAACAACTTCTGCAACAGCAAAAGCAAGATACAAAAGGGGCAAAGGAGGAGAGCATTATAATACCTGCTCAGCCTTCTAAAAAAGTGGCATTTTCCTCAGAGTATTCTAACTTGTGTCAGCTATTAAAGCTACTGGACTGCTAGTCTGGACTTCACCTTGCTGATTTTTGTTTAACGTTCAAGAGATTAAACCTGCATCATCTAGTACTTTCCTTTACTCAATCTGCAAATACTGGAAAATACTTAGGGGAAACTCGGTTCTGTATTTCTGAGTGGAGGAAGTAAATTGTAAAGGTCTTTAAAAAATGGTAATAAGTGATTCATGGTCAGTTTCAGGTTCCACTTGCCTCCCATAAGTAAAGAGAAATATAAGCCTTATTGTGTCTTTTCTATTCTGGGAATAAGCAGAATATAGCAGATTCTAGCTACCCTGACCTGGGATTTGTGGGAGATTGCTGGATGGAGCACAGTAAAACTTCATCTTTGGCTCTTGCAATTATAAACAACATATCAATTAGTAGTGGAAGAGTGAATAAAGCAGGAAAATCTTAATAGCCCAATAATCTCCGGTTCTTTAATTTCTACCTTTCTCCCACCTTGTATCGTGAAAGCAGATTAGCCTCATACTTACCTCGGCTTCAAACTCATCACCATCTGAGGCTGTGAGGCTTGGATGACATAGCCAGGGAAAAATGTAATCCACAGCCTGTTTTCACCAGAATATTCACTAGAAACTTTTTTGTAGTGAACTGCTGCATACGACTGCTGGAGTACTTCGCAGTTTGTAAGCCCGCACCTACTGATATCACCCTCTGTCCCAAGGTACACAGTAACATGCAGCATGGTTGGGGCCGCCATTTAATTCCACACACCCAATGGAGTCAACACAGTAACCTCACAAGGACCTGGAGTCCATCAGACAAACTTGTGAGTAAAATCAGGCAAAAAGCCTTTCCATATAGGTCAGGAAGATGTGCCCCCACTGTAGTTTTGAGAGGAGGTGTACCCACCCCTAAGTCTTTGAGGACAAGCCACTGCTTCTGCTCACCAGAAATATATTCATTTCCTATCACTATACCACCGGGAAAGTGCAGTATTTGTGACTCAGGAGACAAGAACTACATAAAAATCTGTGTTAGTGGGGAGTGGGAGTGGAGGAGAGGGCTACGGTCCATGTCGTGGAGCCTGCAGCAGAGGGATCTGGAAGCCCCATGGCAGAGCGCTCCTCACCTGGCAGCCATCCTTCCAATCTCACAGGCACATGTTTCCCCAACAGGACCATGCTCTCTATCCTGCAAATTCTCTGGTGGGCCACTGCATTGAAGACACACAAGCAACTCCTTCTTCTCCTTAGACCATTTCGTTGCACCTACTCCCGATGCTTTGAACAACCCCCTTGAAGTCTGAGGGAAAAGCAAAGCTGGAGAGGAATGGTGGCAGAAGGACAGGGAAGACAAACCCCAGTTTTACATTTCATTCCTGGCCAAGAAGCTGCTTCTGCTCCAGAAGGGACACCCACAGCACCTGCAGTCCTGCCCTGCCCCAAACAGGGCACATACCCGGATAAGCAGTGAAATGAGGGGGCGACTCCATGCTGTGACCCAAGCCCACTTTCATTTCCAGCCCAGAGCATAGCATCATCCCTTTAGAATTTACATCGCTGGTTTCCATCCCATTAAACAACGTTTGATCAGATTAACTAACAGCGGCCACTGCTTGCCAGTGAATGCCAGCATTAACTGTAACACAATAGGAGCACAGGCCTAAGCCCGTTTTTTTTGCAGATAGCAAACCTGTCAGCGAAGTGGGAGTGTTGATGTCATCTTCTGACTCAGTGGCAGTGCCTGTTCCTGGGGTCACCCTGCATTCCAACACCATCAGCACCCCCTCTCCAAATCTCACCTATTATTTGCTCATTGTGGTTAGATTTTGCCTGGGGGAAGAAAGGAGGAACAGGCTGACATCACCTGCTTATTAATAGATGGGTAGAGAAGAACGATCTCCAATAAAGGCTTGGGCGAGGATGTTCTCTCAGGGTGTTACTCGGGAGGACGGTGTGTTACTGAGCAATACATGCTGGTAACCTTTAAAGGGAAGCAGCTGTCTGGCCAGCGGCTGCTTCCAAACCCTTGAACTTCAATCTGATGGTCCTTTAAGGGCATGGTTAACCCCTCACTGGAAAAAACAGTGCTGGGGACAACCAGTCGGAAATGAATTCCTGTGCAAGGCAAAGTCATTTGTCTTTGTAAAGGCAAATAGCGAGGTTCCTCGGGGACAAGATGTGACCCTGTGGCACTGCAGAGCAGTGGCTCCCACCATGGAGCCCGCAGCCATCAGTGACACCAGGTTAGGGATGGGTAAGGAGCTCCCATCTGGCCCTCGCTGCTGGCTGATCTCAGCGTCCAGACTGAGGTCGGCAGCTGGATGCAAGTTGCAGTGGGTGAAAAATGTGAAACATCTCATTTAATCAGTAAATCTCCTCCTCTCTGCTTGCATGCTTCCTGATAACAAACAGTTGGAAATGCTATCAAAGGCATTTGTTATTGAAAATTGTCTCTGTTAAAACCTTGGTAAAGAATTATTTGCTGCAGCTCAGTGTTAGGAATGATAACTCCAAGTCATATGGGGTGGGGTTTTTTAATGTTTAAATAGTTGTGTGTGACTCTTGGTGTTATGCTTCCACAGCAAGATCACAGGATTGCAAGTTTAAAATTCATCTCTTGTGGATCAACTGCTACATGAAGTTCAAATGTATCTTTTCTGCAGACTTTCCTACCATGAGGCTACTAATGAAAAGTAAACTCAGAACAGGAATAAACTGAGTCTACGCAAATTCATTACAAAATGTAAATACGTGTTCTTACTTTTCCTTTCTTTCTCCCAGCTGATGGGAGGGGCCATTTAACATGTTTGAGTTAGTCAAAACAGAGAAATTAATACATAGTGATATTTCTAAGATTTCTTTGACATATCTCCTACAAATTACTCTCATTTAGCCATGGAGACTCCAGCACAGAGCCTCTTCTCAGCAGCAACACTGCGAGATGAGAAATTTGTTTATTTCTCTCAGAAAAGGCAGAATATTACAGTATTCCCTCCTACGTGAACAGATCGATTTACCCACTCTTGGCTGCATCTACCATCCCTCATAAATTACCAGTACAAAAATTAAGCAGAGGGGAGAAGCTGCCGGAACCTTACAACTCAGTGGTAAAGTAAAGGTCTTCCCGGCCGGACAGCAGTGACCCTGGCAGTGACACGGTGGTGCTCCTGACACAGGGCAGAGCACTGCGGCTTCTTTAGGATGACCACACACCCTAAAGCACAGCGCTAAAATGGGAGGCACTCAGCAGCACCAAACTGGCGTATTTTCAATTTCTTCCTGAAAGCGCCATAAATCGAGTGGTTTAGTGAGGAGGAACACTGTTAATAAGAAAAGGGCTTGCTTTTGTCTGTCTTCTTTTTCAGATGGATGGTAACTGCTGAGGAAGCATTTGCAGAATATCAACTGCAGGATGTCCATCTTGCCTCCCTCCCACTGTTGACTGCAAGCACAAGACCTGAGCAGCAGGCTGCTGCAGTGTCTTGTTCACTGACACGAGTGTCCTGCTCCACATTTTTCTCGGGTATTCACGCTGGCAAGCCTGCCACTGCCTCCGGCTGCAGGTCTGGCTCATGATTCAGACTGCTTAAGTCTTCCAGAACATAATTTTCTTTTTGCTAGCTGATTAATTTGCTTGCTTTCATCTGTTTTCAAATAAACCCTTGCTTAAAATCCTCCCTGGGATTTCTATCAGCCAGTGCAGGAGGCAGGATGCCTCTTTCCAGTACAACTTGCTCTGACCTTCGCAGCGCCGCCATGCCAAGAGAGCTGGGCCATTTCCATGCTTTAAGTACACAGAATTGCAAAGAAGTGACAGTGCTACCCAACACCTCTGTCATCCTTTCTCCAGGCACCACTCACACCTTCTGCAGTGGAAGAGGACAAGAGCCACACTAGATCATGCTGTATGCAAAGGGAATGAAAATTCTCTCTATATATTGCGAAGAGGGACTTTTTGCATCCAAAAAATGAAATCTGGTTCTGCCTTCCTTGGTCCACATACCTACAAACCTATTTTCTTTGTTATAAAATCACAGAGTTCCAGCTACAGTGTTTATCTCTGAGCTGCAGTGAAAAATGAAATCAAATGTTAGCAGACATGAGCAAGTTTACATGGTTGCACCTGTACTTCAAGTATGCCAAACATGCCCGTTCTCTATTATCCTTCCTCCTGCTGCAATCTGTGTACAAGCTTGGAAATACTGAGGTCAGCATTTCATGCCACAAGACGAAACAGGATGTAGGTGACCAGGTTTTCCTCACATTCTCGATTATTTACAGTCCAGTAAGGATGGATGGGAACCCAAGAAGGAGAACACAATTAATGGTCATTCTTTCCATTTGTATGCTATGTTTTTGCCAGAGCTACCAGCATTTTACGAGTTCACAATGAACAGTAATGAAAATAGCAAAATAAGTTCATTTCACCTTTTTTATACTATTGGTGCACACTGGAAGTATCCAAGAGTGACAGAATATCCAGATTTGTAGACTTTGGGGACTTTGTATCTAAAATTACATTCAGATCTGAGACAAGGCCAAATCCAGAAAATGAATTTGATTCAGATTCCAGTGATAAAATCTCTGCCCTTTGCATTCTTGCGATTCTTTACATGGTGTGAAGCCTACATAAAATGTAGCTGCTTTTCACAGCTTTATTTTTAAAGTTTGTAAGTTTTCTTGCAATTCAAAAGAAACACAGTGAGCAGTAAGTTGTCTGTTGCTTTTTCTTTCCCTAAGGAATGACTCGGTTTGAATTCAGCAGTACATACAGTAACCACTGTTGGCTTGGACAATCCTTGTAACTCATTGAAATTCTGAGTCAGGTTCCTGACCTGAACTTTGCAGCTAGCTCTTGTGTCTTACAATGGCATATACCAAAGCCCAGGGTTTGAACGCCTGCAACTATGGAGGACTTAGATCAAGAATTATACTTGGACTTTACTATCCAGACCCACCTTTTATCAGTATTCATTTTGAAAATCAGGATCCTCAAAGCATATTGTACTACTCAGTGATGACACTGCTACGGGGTAAGGGATCTTCTTGCAGGTTTTGGTATCTGTATACATGGAAGAAACAGGTCTTAATTGGAGACAAACTTGGGGAGACAAAAAGGAAGATAAAGCCATTGCTTCTCCAGCATGAGCCCTTCAGCGTCCCAGCGTGGCCAGCTGTCTCTCCCAGCCCACATCCATTTAGCATTGGACTCAACTGCACAGTGATGGTGTGAACATCCCACTGGGGTGTAGTAAAAAAAAAAAAAAAAAGACATTGACAGTAGCCACAGGAAGACTCTATTCCACTGTTACTGAAGATGGGGAGGCTATATAAAATTCAGATCAAGATTTGGATTTTAAATGTTAAGGAATTTCTTCTGCCTAACCCCCAAGTCACATGTTTCAGCTAATGGATGTATTAGTGTTTTACAGGTGAGACGTCTTCACAGAATGTGCCATCAAATAGGCACTAAACTATGTTATTCCTATTTACTGTGCCCAGGAACTGTTTACACAGTAGTTCACACACACATTTATTCAAAGAAGCTTTGAAATTGGCCAGAGGCCAAATGTTTGCAGATGGGTTTTATAAGACAGGATAGCTCAGTGCCTGGCTGGACACAGTTCTGCCCACAAACACAGCCTCCTTGGGGTTCCAGTTTTGCAAGTAAGAGTACAAAATGTCAAATACCAGAAGAAAAAGATGCGCTGACAAGCACGGGCAACTGCGTGCTCAGAGCTGTCCCTGCCTCTCAGCAAACCTGCTCCCCACCCATTCCCCTCGCTTGCTTATTAGTAGTGTGCTTCGTTTTTAAGAAAATGGAAAATTGTCAAATATAAATTTCCATTTACTTGGCACATTGCCCCCGGAAAACAAAGATCTAAGGTGCATATTCAACAGAATTTAAACTGAGCATTAAATTGGATGCAGAGCTCAGTCTGGTCCTGCAAAGCAATGCTCCATTCGCCCGCAGGATTTTCTATTTCTGTGCTGCTCAGGATAACAACAGATGGGACCCCTAATTCAAAGGATGATCTTGAGGCTAGAGGCAACAAAACTGGACCAGAATGCAAAAAGCAGGGTTGTTGCAGACGTGGGAGAAAAATGTGTATTTTCAGCTGGAGGAAAAAAAAAGGATGGAGTCCAGACAGCAGAGGAGGGGACTCTGGATTGCTAAAACATCTCAAGACATCACTTTATTTGCTTCCCTCAAAACCCAAGCCATTGGTTTCACTGAGAAGGCCAAATTAACTGTGAAGGCAAAAGAAGGGTCTTATCTAGAAGACCAGGAGTTGGGTATGGAAATTTACTACCAGCTCAGAGAAAGAAACTTCTCCTCTGTGCTACCAGTAGAGTTGGTTGGGAATTTTCTGCCAATGCCTTCTGAAGGAAAATAAAGTAATTTTTATTTTATTTTAATCAGAAAATCAAAATGAAAGATTTTGTTCCAGGTCTTGTTGACCCAACTGAAACACTTCAGCTGACCCATTTGAAAACACTTCTTTTTAGGTCAATTTTTCATTAATCTCTGCCTGCCTCAGCTACCACATTGTCTTGGAGAAGTGATACCTCACATTATTCTTTTCATAGAATCATAGAATGGTTTGGGTTTTATCCCCTACCCCTTCCTTTCTCTGTGTTCTCTCCTTGGATTTAATCTGAGACAATGCCGTAAGATATCCTCCCCAGCTGAACTGCTGCTGTGTACCATGGAGATGAATCCAGCCATGAATTAGAAGGGAGCCTAAGGCACTATGATTGATCCAGCGGATGTGGTCAAATCAAGCTGAAATGAAATGCTTTGATTTTCAGAATGAACACAGTTTGGAACATCTGATAAATTAACGATAAATTTCAGTATCTGCACTCTTTGTTGAACCATTAGACCAAAACCAACTACCGAAGCATCCATTTTCCACAGGATTTGAATTCCAGTTTATGAAAAAGCTGTGCGTGACCATCCCAGTGACTGTGCCATCCAAGACCTCTTGGCTGCTTCTCCATCGCTTGCCCTGGCTGGCCGCAATGCGCCCTCCTGCCTACTGCTTTAGCTGATGTACCCGAGGTTACTGTTGTTTTGGAGCCAGTGGCAAGAGGACCTCTCTGCCCAAGCTGGAAGCCTCTCCGAACACTGCCTATTGTCCCCCCACCAAGAAGATAGCCTGGAGCACATTGCCGATTCCCACTCTAGCACAGTTGAGCCATTTATGGCTAAAACAGCTTTTAGCTCCTGGCATTGCACTTCCTCAGAGCTATCTCACAAGCTCAGCCTCACCGCATCCATCCCGACGGCACAGAGCTGCACAGGGGCACCTGCACCAGCCGGCACACTGGGAGTGATACCCCTGCACGAGCGCAAGGCCACGTCTCCAGCTAATACAGACTCAGTGCAGCAAATCCGGCAGGCAGAGTGCCACGCCAACTCTGCCTCCGGTACCCCAGCAAGCTGTTCAGAGGGGGAGGCACATCCTGAGACAGGGCCAACCCGTCCTGCCAATTCTTTTACCAACAGGCACGGGCAGCTGGCAGCCGGGAGGGCATGCTCCCGTACGCAGAGTGGGGCAATTCCAGTAAAGAGCCAGTGATTCAGCACTGGACTGGCAATCCTCCCAGCTCGTCTCAGTCAAGCGGAGGAGAGCAACACCAAGGGGTTGCGTAGCCAAAGAGGATTTCTGCCGTGAATGTGCCGAGGAATGTGGCCAGCAGCAGAGCAGCAGACATCTTCATGTCTCGCGGCTGCTGCGGTCCCTCAGGCCGCTGTGCTGTTCTGCAGCCATTTTAACCTGGGCAGGCGAAAAGAACCCGGCAACACTCATGACAGAAGTGGCATCCTGAAACTCGTCATTCCATAAGATTAGCAGCTCTGCCACAGGCTTCCAAGACGGCCTTATATGCAACACTAAGAAGCAGTGCTTTTCTAATGCTATAACCATATCCACTTTCCCAGCACTCAGATTTCTCCTCTTCCTCTCCGTGCCTCAATTCCCCCTCTGTATGCTTCTGTCTGCTCTGGACGCTACTTAGGGAAAGCAAGGAGTGTCTCTCAGTAACGTTAGGAGAGGGTTTATCATAGTGTTTGTAGGCATTATCGTACCACTCCTTAGAATTCTGGTTTTGTATATTTTTACTGTATGAATATTTGCTTGTATAACATCTGTTCAGATGCAAATTAGCGGAGATGCAAGAAGCCAAGAGTTATATGAAATTATTTTTTTCATGACTTAGACTTGTTCCTTTGCTGTTGCTATACATTTTTCACTTTCACTCTATAAGCACAACGATCTCACGTTAACAAAAGACAGCTGCCACAGGGATTTTTTAAGTTCAAAGTGCATACAAGCTATGTGTAAAACCACGTGCTTTGCAATCAAAGTGAAAGTCAAAATATTACTGAAATATTTCGATGTCCCCTAACTGCAATAAAGTGCCCATCGAACAGTTCCCTCTTGCACACCGCAGGCTGGTGACCACCAGCACAGCAAGTTTGCAGTGCCCTCTGGAGGTGAGTCCTGGGCTTCTGGGGGGAGAAAAACACCAGCATAGCTCTTGTAAGGCTTTTGGGGAAAGAGCTGCGAAGTACGAGGAGCTTCCGAGGTCTGGGTTCACACTGGCATTTGCAGCCAACAGGATGCACTGGGAGCACTGCATTTCTTGTAAGGATAATCAATAAAATGAAGAAATCCGTATAGAAATTGACTCCTTTGCTTGACCGTAATTCACTCTCCATTTCTTACGCATGTACAGTTCGGTGGTTAGAAACACAGGATTTGGACCTCCCACTGCAATTCTGAGTTCTGTAGCCAGGAGAGAGAGACTCAGGAGAAAATATTTGAAAAAACAGGAGCACTTTGGAATCAGCACCACACTATGGTCAAATTTCATCCACGCTGTAATTAATTCCTAGATGATGCCATTTTCTTCATTCTCATTTTTCATTTTTAAGGAAAATTTTAATTTCTAGTTGCTGTGTGGTACGGGAAGGAGAAATGCTGAAATGTAAGGGAAAATATAAAAGTCTTCTTAGAGGATTCCCTTTTTCAGCTTAAAGGGGTTTGGCCCGGAAAATGTCTGAACAAAAGCATAAGAACTTTTTCATCTCAGACTTGGAATATTTGAAAATACTTCCATCCTTGATAGCATCTCTAGCTCTCACAAATAAAAGGAAGAAGAAAGAGATCCAAGCATACTTTAGATGCCACTGAAATTTCATAAGGATATCTGCCAGCATCCCAAATTAAAAGCCTTCCAAGCCTAGAAAGAAACATAACAAAACTAAGGAGAATATGAGTAAAAACAGTTCAAAAGCCGGTATTATTCTGATTCTTTTGTTTGGCTAAGAGAGCACCACAAGCAGAATGCCTTATCCCTCCCTCCTTGGAATTTCAGATGAGAAATCCTGCAGTTCATAACCTCAGATCAGCTCCATGACTAGAGCTGAACACTTAACTGCGAGCAGAAAACTGACCTTTTGCCAGGAGCTTCATGTTTCTGGAGTCTGGTGCTACAACTACGAATTGTATTACAGCCTTCGGAAAATGGTATGACAAAATCTCATATATAACCTTTGTTTTCTCTGATACCTCCACGGCTTCTGATGTGTAATTTTTAGCTGACTATATATAGCAGATTCCCCTAATTGCTATCAGACTAATACATAAATGATTGATGATAGCAGCAATCCTAACATTACTAGCATAGCCCATTATAAAATGTCCACACTATTCAAGTGTTTTATTTATAAAATTATAATAATGCTGTCTTTTTTCTGGGACCATCATGTCTCTATGTGTCCTGTTCAGCTCTTTGGGCTCTCAATGTGTACCTGGCACAAGAAATACAGAAACTTAGCTGGCATCTCTAGATGGTCTTGTCAACAAAGGGAACAGTGAATGTTTCAGAAAACTGTCTGTATACATTAGCAGAGAAGGGGGAAAGGAGAAAGTGGCAGGGGAGAACAAGAGAGAAACACTTTCCATTTATCAGCCATACTATTCAGCTTTCCCTCCCCGAGGGGTCGTGGCATCAATAATCTCAGGCAAGTAAGCAATCCAGAGAGATTTTCACTTAAATAATTCATCTCTCTCCTTATTCTGATGCAAGAAATGGGAGACAGCTGGTGACACCAGAAAGGCATCAACTTAAGATGTACACATGAACCGTCCCCCTGCCAGACTACACAGGTAAAATACAGAGCTTAACATGTGCCTTAAACCAAGGCCCAGGCAATAACACAAACATCATGTAGTTCACTAGCAAAGATAAAATGAGAGACTATCACAGTCCTCATAGACCAAAATATGAGGCAGCAGCCCTTGCCAGCTGAGAAACATTTTCTCCCCCAGCCTAGACACACTTTAGAAGGCAGAAAGAGGATTTCCAGGGCTCTCATGTCCACAGCTTCCAATCCACCTCGGGGCTGTTTAGGATGCACTCAGATCTACAAAGCAAAGATCACTAGCTTCAGCTGGCCTTCTGCAAAGGGTTAGACCCAGCCTCCGTCACGTAGACAAGCACAACTACAGTAAAAAGTCTGCCTTAGACAGCTTTACTTCTATTTAACACAATAGATTTTGGCCCAAAGACAATAACATGCTCTTAAGTGGACCAGGCTTATGCCCTGCCATGCTTCAAGAACCTGGAAGGGGAAGGAAATGGTGCTTTCAAAAAGAAAAGTGTTTTTCTGCTGTTTCTTGTATGAGATAAGCACTATATTGTGGAGGAGAAGCAAAGTTTCCAGGAAAGCAGCAGTACATGAGCATGTTTTCCAAAGCTGCATTGAACAGACCTCTTATACCTCACTGAGACTAAAACTTAGCAAATGCTCATGCCCACAAAAAATTTCATTAGGCACTAAGTAACATTTAAGGCCAGGAGCCAACATTTCTCTGTTGTTTTACAGGGATTTTAAATCTCGACAAGTGTTATAAAATTCCTTTAACGCCACAGCGTCACAGCCAGCGCTAACTTGGGATGATGAAGTGGCAGGTAGAAACTGGGTTATCTGAAACGGCAGAAAAGAGGAGCCACACAAGTGGGGTTTTCACCATCTCCAAGTAAGAGCAGGAGCACACTCGCAGCCATCGTACCTGATGGAGTCGCTCCTCAGGAGAGAGCTGCCGTCACTGCACACCCGTCCCTGAAGCAGCAGCGCACAGTGAGCGACAAACTGTGCAGCCAGGCAGCTCAGTCCAGCCCTGCACCATGGAGAAGACCTATGCCCTGAGCACGGTGGTATGCCCACGGAGCACGAGGTGCAATGCAGACGTGCTATGACTCTCCCTTGTTTCAACCTCGATTTAAAATTGCAAAATTAAAATTGCATTTAATGATGATTATGGGATACACACACACAGTACAAATACGTCTCATATGAGGGAGGCGCACGTTACCGGGTTTCAAAAGCTACCAAAACCATCCAAAGCAATGAAGCAAACTGTGAGCTGTGCTAAGCACCAGGTTGGTTTGTTAGATTGTTTTACAGATTTCCTGGGAAACAGCAGATATTCCACAACCACAGAACATGCCATGAAATTAGCCCTAGCATGCCATAAGGCAAGGAAGTAATTGTGGAAGGCAGAGAGTGTCAAGAGAAAACAAAGCTTCAGAAACCTTTCTGAAAGCAAACATACTTCTCTCCATAGGAGTAATAAGAGAAAAGAAGCAGGGGTCCCGCTGCACAGCACATACTCAGGTTGGAGAAGTTTCTACTCCCAGGCTAGACATAAAATGAAATGCACACTGCATAACTGAAACCACATAAATCAGTATCAATGTTTTTCAATATAGCAAATTATGCTGGCTTTATAACCCATGAAGAACAATTATGGATCTAGAAAAGACATTATGATTAGAAAAATAATGAAAGGCGGAACAGAGTTTTTGTTCCAGGTGATTGAGGGGTTGTCAAGGATAAAATGGTCCTGAATGAAAACATAGCCTATGTTTAGAACAACTGCACACCCACTGCAGTGATGCTCACATGGAAGAGAGGCATGAATAATTGGGGACACTCCGGTTTCTCTTGTTTCTGGAAGCGATTCATTTGAATTATTCTGCTTGTTTATGGGAAAGAACAAGTCACTTGAAAATAGCCAACCTGTCATGTGGCTGGGATAAGAGGGGAACATCATCCCATTATTTAATCAACTTACATTAAATGCTTCACCCAGAGCTGGCTGCTAATAAACAAATTAATAAAGTCGCAGAAAGCTGAACCACCCTCTTTGCGAATCCCTTTGTGCTGCCAGACAGAAAGCTGGGCCTGGGAGCATGCAGAGAGCTACTCTCCCATTACTCTCTGGCTTTGCCACTGAACACGTCCCCTCCCGTCGTGTACTAAAAGCACCGACTATCTGCAAATGAACAAGGTCTGGGTGAAGTTGAGCATAAAATGCTGCTGCCCTGGTGAGAGCGCTGGCTAGAACCAGTCCCTGTGTCTTTTTAGGGCTTCACAGAAGCTGGGTACGACAATGGTGGGGAGGTTGTTAGATGGGCTGTTAGACAGACTGGTATTACTGGTACAACTGGCAGTGGGATAGACTGTTAAAAGGGGACCCTGACTAAACTGAAATAACAGTAATAGTGACATCAGCACTTCCTTTTCCTTACCAAAATCATGACACATTCCCTGCTTCTGATGACATGTACCAGAAATGGCACTATAACCAACACAAGGGCAAGTAGTTCGTGTTGGCTGCGGGGAGCGCATTGAAGAGGAGATGCAGTAATGACCATATTATCCAGTTCAATTTGTGGCTGCTGGAAGGCTCTAGCAGGAGGTACAGGAACTCACTGGCATGAATCTGAATTGCCTGTGACTCTCCCTCAAGATACTCCGTTACCTTTCATGCAGTACAATAGGCTTTAAGGACAATCTAGGCTGAAGGCTGAAACAAAACTCCCTAGGTAAACATTACAATCAAGAGCTTTCTTGTGCATTCCCAAGGCATTTTAATGAAATGTTTGACTACAGCTTGGAGTTCTGAGGAAACCACTACACAAAAAGTTTGGCCAAATATATTTTGGCTTCTGAAGTCCTATTTGTGTTCACAGCTGAGCTCCAGGCTTAAGTGATGAATATGTCCATCCTTACAACGGATGCTGTGGTTTTCAACAGGCTTTCCTGCTTCATGCCAAAGGGAAAAACAATATCATTTGTGAAAACTAATGGCTGGGTTAAAAATCAGTAAGGTCAACTATAGGAAAAGACGGTCTCTTCCTTAGTACTACAGAACATCAGGAAACTAGTCCTGACAATGCCATCCATTATGCATGCCATGCAAAACAGTGGAAGGGGCTGGTGTCAGAAACTGCATACAGTGCCAGCCTGTTGGGGATTGCTGGTCCCCTGTGCAGAGAAATCCCTGCCGCTGGTCTCCTTCAAAAAAAAAAAAAAAAAAAAAAAAATCTGTTTATCCTTTGAAGCTTGGCAAAATAATTTTGTATATACAAGGCAAAGTTGCTCTTCACTGTGCAATAAATGGATGGTTTCTTTCTTGCTCCTACCAGAAAATGGGTCTGTCAGAAAAAGTGTAAAGGGTCAAAGCCATCTAGTCACTTGAGGATAAATGAGAGCAGGATGGGGCCTAAGCACGTACAGGCAAGTGGGGGCGCAAGTTGCATTGACCTGAGATTCCCTGATGCCTGTCTCACGTTCAGTCCTGAATCCATACTGCCTCACCAGCTCTGGATACATCAGGAGAAGGTCTGGCTCCACACCATGGGACTGACCTCCTGAGAGCTGGTTTGTGGTACTACAGCAATGGAAAGTAGCTGCTACAGATGGGCCACTTGCCATCAGTGACTGCAGGCTGAAGTTCATTTCTTCTTCACTCAGAACTTCCCCTTTTCCATCAGAAGAAGGTATATCTCACAGCTGTCTTTCTACCTGTCCTCCCTTTTGTGCTGTCCTGATGTTTTCTTCCCCTACACAATCACTCCATTAACTACATCTCCTTTGGGAATCACACTCAGCAGCAGCAGCGCAAATGCATCTGTGCTCCTTGGCCAGAAGAGCGTGTGCGAAAGACCAGTCTCGCCACTTTCACCTTCTAGAGGCTCAGAGCTCACAACTCGAGTCACGCTTCAATTTATAGACAGCCAAAGAGACCAAGACCTCATGCTGGTCCTGGGCTCAGTCACCTGCAAGGAAAACAGATATTTCTGACAGAGGTTTCCAAAAGAGACACTCAGTGGCTTCTGCTGCCAACACATACAAAGATATTGGGATGCCCAGGAGAAAATAGTGAATAAACACAGTTGCCCTTTCCAAGTAACAGGAGCCTGGGTTTTTTTCAGGAGAGAAAGAACTAAGCGTGCTCCATGTCAGATAACACAGACATCCCACATGTCTCAATACCAGCTCTGCCCCAGCTAATTTCCTGATGGAGAAATTAGGGCTGGCATTGATTACTAAGTCTCAATTCATTCCCAATCTCTTTTACATATATACTGTGCTACATAAATGATGTGTACTTTCAAACAGTAAAATAAAGAAAACAAAATTACTCAGTATTTCAAGCTGGATTACGGACTGTTTTTACCTTCATCTAGACAAAGAATGAAACCTTTCTTTGTTGCTGAGGGTAGGTCAAGTAACTCGGTTTTCCTTTTCTATTATTTTTGCATTCTTTCTTTTGCATTTCCTGCAGATGTAAAATAATAGCTATGTATTTGAGACATTACTTGAAGCTTTTAATTTATGTTATCAATATGACCACAGATTTCAAAACTGTAAGAAACATATTTGGGCTACAATAAATCATACACCAAGATGCAATCCAGCTCAAATGAAATATATTCATTTCCTCTGGCCAACAAATGGGAAGTATTTCTGACTTGCAGAGCAATAATGAAAGTCAGGCAATCTTTAGTTACTGGAAATGGTGCACTGGCCCTAAACGGATGCATTTGCATGATCATACGAGAATTAAAACTTCGATACACTAGGTAGACAGAAACTCCTTCCATCCTGCTTTATGATCACAAAACCTTTGGAACACAAGCTTAAGAAAGCCATCAGTAAAAACTGCTAAAAATACTTAGCCTTAAATTCTATTACTTTATTAGTTAAAAGACTGGCTGCAGTCACTGAGTGCAACAGACCGAGAGTATTATATTTGACATATAACTTTTAACCTCCTCTGCACTAGAGAATTTCAGGGAGCAGGTCCATCAGCTGTACTGTAGCTTCATCTCCTTTTAACGGGGCAGACTGCCCATTTTTATCCCTCTGCACAGTGCTTTCAGTCACAAGTGTTATATAAGGATGAGTATTAATTACTCAGTGGAAAAAGTCCGAAAAAAGAAATCCAAATGTGAGTGTTCCCAAGCATTCGAGGGAAACTGTATATTTAAGTGCAGTCTCTAATGAAGGAAGGCGCTCCTTCAAATCATTTATTCCCAGTTTGGAGGGAATTCAATGTTCAAAATTTACACCTTTCAAAAAAGGGAGATATAGATAATTTCTTTCTGTTTTAGGTGAGTGTGAGATCTGTAACTCTGAATCCCCTAGCTGTTCCACAGGATCATAACAGAGACGGATGATAGAAAAAAAACTGAACTGGGAATAAGTTCAGCAGGAATTTATTTTTTAAATAATACATTTTTAAATACAACAAAAGGAAGAATAGAGATTTGGGGCCTTTTGGGTCATTCTCAAAGAGACAAAATTCTGCAATATGCCAGATACTGGCAGGGTCACAAATTCCAAGCAGCTTAAGATAAACCCAGTTTACTAACATTTTTTAAAAGCAGATAAAAGCTAATTCCCTGCTAGGAAATTAATCACTAAATTTGTATTGTGAAAACACTTCTGTCTTGCCTTTCACTTGGCTGAGTTTTCCGTATCTTACAGTACAAAGTTTGAGGTTTCTACTGTTTGCCCTCACTTATGTGTGCATTAGTAGCTGAGTTTGCGCTAGAAATCCATTACTCTATAGCTCAAGAATTCAAGGGGGAAAACACTTAATTTCCTCCCATCTTTAATATCTTTAATGCTATTTCATGCCATCTATTTTATGTTATGTCTAGAGGTCTGGGTAATAGAAATGACTCATGTATCCCATGCTTAGCAAAAGAGCATGCCTTCTCTGGGTGGATAACCTGAACCATAGCAAAGTTATCTGACCCTTGCACTAAACTATAAACAGAAATTTCTTTGCACACCCTGCTAGTGTTGGGTGGTCTTTGTACAGGAATAAGTTTTATAGGCTCAGCTTTGAATCTGAAAATGCACTAGATCAAGTGGTGCTTTGGGAGGAGCCTGGTAGTTTCAGAAAGCTTTTACAGACTTCCCAAGTGACCGGAGCAGTAGTTAAGATACAGCCTGGCTCCCGTCTCTTTTCCTAGTAATGCGTCTACTCCACTATAGTCAAATCCTGTGGGGTCCTTCCTTGGCAAGCACAGCTCTGAGCAAGGGCACGGTGAAAGCTGAGTTGGCTCAATCCCTCTCGTGGCCAAGCTTGCAGGAAGAAGTAAAGGTGCGGAAAGTTTTCTAGAGATGCTTTTTAATAGCATTCCCCTTAAATGCATCCATAGGGGACAATAAGGGGGAGCGGGGCTTTGCCTCCCTGTTCAGGTCCTAAAAACTAGGAGAGCTAATGGAATATACAGAAGGCTACAGCCAGCTAGGCCAGTAGCTTTGGGTTTTTGTCAGCTTCATTCAACCAGGGACAAATTTCACACCAGAGTTCACAAAAAATGGGGCACACAATTGCAAATGTCACCACTTTCTCAGCCAAATACAAAACCAAAAACTGCTTCTCAGAGATAAACATACACATGCTGTATTTACATAGCAAATGCTAAGTGCTGCTCTGCATATGCATGAGGAAGAGGATGAAGCCAAGCTACTCATCGCCTGATACATTACTCCCACACAATTTAATGTACTACTGACAGGCACTCAGACACCATAATGATAAGTACGACACAAAGACCAACGTGAAACAGAAGATACCTATTTCTTTATGCAACAGTGACTTTGTTATTTACTCATTGAAGCAACTTTTTTACACTAGTACTAAGCATCTAAATGTTCATTCTGGATTCAAGGAACTAAGGTGAACATAAGCCCTAAAGATTTTAAGTGCTACTGCAGCAAACAGGCAGGGGACAATAAATCCAGCTCTGCACACCTCCCAAAGGAGCTGGGTCATTCTACAGCAGTATTTACAAGTGGAAGCACTATGATGTCTGAAATGAGGGAATTCTGTTTTGTTTAGTGATCCCAGACTTAAGCACAGCAGGTAGGATGATCTCTCCAAAATTTTCTACCAAATCTAGATTTTCTAAACTACAAGTCAATACTATTTCCTTGTATCAGCCACTGTTCATGAAAATAAACGGCAAAAAGTTCCCTATCTGACCAAGCCCATTAAGTGACATTTTCACAACTCTCATAAATGTTCAATATCCAAGAGCCATACACTCTTTACTGAAAGACGTGCTGTAGGTAGGCAGAGGGAGCAATCTATACTAAAAAAAGGGTGTTGGGCTGCAGATCTAAATCAGCATCAGCCAAGCAGAGGTCAGAGAAGCAGAGTGTAAGTGCATGGCAGGAGCAGAGATCATTTACCAGAGCCAAAGCAGCAGCTTTGAAATGACTGAAAGGAGGAATACAAGAGACACCTTGGAATATGAAAAGACTCCGGTCAGGTGAGTACTAGCACTCTTGAAGCACAGCCTGGCTACATATTTTAAAAGGATTCATTACAAGGCCATAAGGCTAATGGACTGGGTTTACAGTCAGGGGAGCAAGTTTGTTTATACATTGTGTAAATAACTGCAATTGCCTCATAACTCAGTATGCCACCATGAAAGGGGATCACTTTAGCAAATCCTGTTTCTACGAAGTGAGTCTTGGTGCTAGAGCATTTTAAGCCACTACTGTTTTTAACAGTATAACTAAAATAGACCAGGTCCATTTTGCATGTTGCAACCACGCTGCAATACCTTCACACTTAAACCTGCTCACAGAGTGTTCTTTTTGTCCGGAGGGATTCTCTGCTGACATCAGGTTCCTTTTACAAGCTTCCCTGCTTTTGTTTGTCCCCATCAAGCTGGAGCCAGGGTTACAGGGAAGGTTTCCCAAGGATCCTGAATTCTGGGGAATACCAGAGGCACTGCACAATAAAGCAGCCATCAGGCTATTGTAAAGTATCCAAGAAGACAGTCACAGAAGTGCAGCCTAGAGATGGTAAAGGTTATCCACAGGCAGTATAGATGCTTGCTCACTACCTATCCATGCCGAGCAGCTTACTAACTTTTAAGACTATGGTACTTTCTTCACTGGACCATCTTACACATCTGACCTCTCCTAAGCACCCTAGACATAGCTGCAAGAAAAAAACGTGGTGCCCCAACTCATTCTGCAGTGCAGAGAGAGAGACATGGCCTCAATACATGGGGAACAATATTGACATGGTTACTTGGATTGACATCAACAGACTAAACTACCTGTTTCTGTTTCAAATGGCCAGAGGAGGACATCTTTGCCCTGCTGCCATTTTCTCCCATAAAGAGACACTGCTGAGTTCTCTGTCACAGGATCTGGTAGGAAGTTAATATTTCTAACAGAATTGTTAAGGGGTAACCTCTCATGTATAGACCTGATGGACAAGCTTAGAAATAACCCCTTTGCATGACGTGTGGGTGCCAGTGCTGTTCTGCTGTTCCCTCAGAGGACATCCAAACAACCATGCTGAGCTGAGCTGGATTTGAAGGCCTTTTCTCAATGTTCTACAATAGTTACTTTGTAAAAAGACACAAATGCAGAAGTATTTGTGTACAAGCTCAGGAAGCCACCCCATCCCTTTCTGCCTCCACGCCAGGCGTGTTGAGTCAAGGCATGTTAATGGCAGGAAGGTGCAATAACAGGATTAGTGCTTATGGCAAAATCACAAGCATCAAAACAGTTGTATCTCAGTCTCATCTGTTTCTTTACCCTCATTCTTTTCACTCATTCTGTATTTTCTCTCCTTTAGGTTAGATTTCTTCACTCCTTGCTTTGAAAAGTAGTTCCTATTCCTTCCCTCTTCTCCCCATGCCCTCCATTCCCCAAGCAACATTGCCTCAACCTCCCAGCTTTGCTTCAGCAGCACTCCCTTGGCATTGGCCACCACGCTTTGACACACAGGAGGAAGTTATGTTGAACACTCATACAAATCATATTCTACATGTTTGTAAATGGCACAAATATCCCTCCTCATGCCCACCAGGCAGGCAGTAAATATACCAATCCCCATCTTACTGAATCCCATCAGGTGTAAACTGGTATAGCTCAATTGACTCCAGCATTGCTACCCCACTACCAGCAAGTGGAGGTCCTTATTCAAAGCCCACAAGACAGAAGCAGGTTGTCTTCTACATGGCCACCCACAGAGACAGGATATGAGTGACAGCACTTTATTCCCCGAGTCCCATGCACACTTCTCTCAATAACCTCACCGAGCTTTGTTTTATGTCAGCTGGGAAGCCAGCTCCAACCTTTGCTTTTGTGCTGGATAACAGCCATAAGAATCCACTTGCCTTTAATTACGTGGTATTTCACATGTCCAGCACACTGAGGCCATATGTACTTGTGAATGTTTATAGTGTTCTCAAAAAGACCCACTTCTGCGCACGGTAACTTTGGGTCTCTGATTTTGTGCTGTACAGCAGCGACTCCCCCCTTTCACCAGCTCTTCAACACGGCACTGTTTTGTTTCGGTTGCCAGTGGGATATTAATGCTAGCTGCCAGCTTGCTGGCGCAGACCGGAGTGGTTCGAGTTCAGCTCAACAGCTGTTGACTCATACGTGAAGTATCAATCCTGGGTCTGGATATGCAAAATGCTCTTATGAAAGGGCTTTTCATTAAGAACAGGGGACACCACTTCAAGGAGTTGCACCCGGCCCCTGACGGCAGCCTTATGGCCCCATTGGGTTGCAAATCATCAGATCTAAGGACACTAATTGTTTCCCCGAGCTTAGAAACTGTGTGATAACAGGTACTTAGGTCAGGCAGCTGTAGTCCCTGAGTTACATCTCAGCAAATGCTGGTCTACAATGCACCGACGGGGTTTTTTTCAGTGATAGTATAGACAAGCTCTGCTTGAAACTCAGCCCCAAAACATTAACTACCGTCTTACAACCTTGCTGTCAGCTTTAGCATAGAGGGTTAAGTAACACGTAGCATCACAAAACACATCAGAAACACATCCAGAAATTAAATCTGAAGGTGAGGACACCCTATGTTATTATCAGCCAGTAACTGTCCCCAGCCCACCCATAAACCGGAACCAATGTCTCATGCCAGGTGACAACACACAGAGTACCTGCATCAACTCCTTGCTGGCCACAATGCGCTGTGCTGTCTGCATCAGTGTGGGGTGGATTTCAAGGGGACTGTCATAATCCGACAGCTCATAAACGTGTTCCCTTCTGCCTATGCACTACCAAACAAACTGCTCTTATTTGGATTTTGCCTTTGTCTTTTACAGTTTCACATACTCTCAGAAAGCACCACTTTGGCTGAACTACATTTTGCCCCCCCCAAGTGGGCAAATGCAACGGCAACTGTTATCCACTCATTTCCCATACGGCCTTAGTCCAACCTAACACATAAAAGAAAAGAGTTTGTTCCCATCGGCTCTCAATAAAGGTGCCATTTGGATGGTGAGTTTTGTGTCATGGCTTCTGGCAGCCTGACAGCTGAACTGATGCAAGGCTACTTGATCAACACACTGCAGGACTGCGACTTCCCAGCTGTTGTCCTGGAGCAAAGCGTCTGCTCTTCTCCGCTAGCGCGCGCTGGACTGCAGAAGGCCTTAGCTTTTCCTGCAACAATTTTCTGACGTACCTATAACTTGAGTCCCTCTCACCTCTCCCTAAAGCCATGAGTAGTAAATCAGACAGTCCTCTGGCCCACCTTTGGCAGGATTTTAACCAACAATCTGCAACTATTTCATTAGTAAATCCAGACTTCCAGGTCCCAAAAGACATTGCACTTTACAGGGAGATGATATGCTGAGAAAATCATCCATGGTTTTCCACTCACTCATTAACAGAGCAATAAAACATCTGTATTCATTTACTTAAACTCTTAAACCAGCGAGACAGAAGGAAGCGACTTATACCCATATTTAGAAACATGCAGTCTGCTCAACAGATCAATTAGGGAGACGAATTTACAGCAGACTATATCATTGTAACAGTGGTTATTTAGCTCCTATTAACAACCGAGAAGAGCTATCGCATCAAAGCACGAGCTTTCTTTCCAACTTCTCCACTGACTGAGATGCTAATTCAGCAAACCAGCCCAACTCTTTGCGAGCTCCTCCAGCCATTTGACACAAGTGTGACCCCCCCTCATGAGGGGTAACTCTGCCAAGTTATATCACAGAAGGAATCAGGCTTTTGGAATTGCCATTCCCTCTTGCAGGGAAAGGAGGAAATCTTCAGATGAAAGCAAACAGTGTAGCTGTATGCTTAAACTGATGGCAAATAGCTTCCATTAAACACAAGATTTCAAAAGAGAGAGGCATTATAATAAAAAGGCCTACACCACACAATTTCAAAGATCAGAAGTCTTTCCACGCTGCTTTATTGATTACTTAGAACCAGTCTGATATATTTAACTAAAAAATCAATGGGAAAAATAAAGGACTGCCTATTTGACTCAGAGGAAGAATTTCATTCATGGGATAAAAGAGCCTAATGAGGCAATTCAGTATTCAAAGAGAGCTATTAGCGATGAAGGAATGGAGTGGTTTTGTAACAAAATGATGAGCACTGAGCGCAGATGGAGGAAATGGTGTTTTGTAAATTCAGAATCCGGGATTTTTTTTTAAATCTTTAAATTCTTCATTGATATGCTCTGCAATATTTAGCATGATTTAGGGTCTCATTCGTGGCCATTTTTCCCCCAGATGGGGCACCTGCAAAAATATGCTTGAAGCCAGTAGAAGCACTTGCACACAATTACAGATCACTTATTCATATGGGCATGCCCAGTACATCCTCTCAGAAGAGTCAACATTTTAGAGACTTCAGTGCTTCCCACAACAAAATAAACAACTGAAAGAGGCCATGGACTGACAGAGCTATTATTTGTAGCTCCATCTGGACAGAGACTGATTTCAAGTAATGCTGCATGATGGTCATGTTTTTAGCCTGAGGGTAGGGATCAGGATAGGGACTGAGCAAGGCAGAGGTCTGTCCTTCCAGCAAGCCCAGACAGGTGAGTAGGGGACAATATGATGGGCATTTCAAATGGCTCTAATCAGTAAACTCAACCCAACACCACACAAAGATCCTTTAGACATTCTGCTTTGGGTTCTCAGGAATACCTATTGGTGTTCAGGCAGCACCAAACTGTTGGGATGAAGAAACATTACAAGTATTTCCTAAATATTCACATCATTGTCACATCTGGTTTTGTTTGGTTTTGGTTTTTTGGGTTTTTTTTTCAAATGCATCAACTTGCTCTGCTAGAAAACTAACCTGATTCATTAACACTGACTCATTACCTGTTTGTTGAATAGGTGTTCAGATAATAAATAACAAACAGATCCTCTAAGCGGAGATGCCTACTAATATGACATAGCTCAGTAAACTGTCGGGATATGCATTGACTGAAAGAACACAAAGCCTTTCATAAAAAAATTATTGGCTGGCCTTTTGGGGGTCCTAAACCTGAGAAGATTTGCCTGTATATGTGCTAAATAGCAAAGTGGTCCTTGCACTGAGAACCTGGTGGAACCAAGCTACTTTTTAGCAATAAAGCCATTTTGTGACAATACACAAGCTGCCCATTTTGATTCCTATGATTAAGGTTGCCCAATGTTTTCCATTAGAGGACCCTGCTCCCAGTTAGTTGCAGATTTACAGGGTTTTATCTGAATGGAGAGTGCTTGGTGTCCACAGCCAGCACGACTGTATGTGTGGAAGGAGGCAGCCTGACTGCCGCTCCCAGCTCTGCCACATGTGTGTCTTGCTATCTTGGCCAAAATCAGGGCACACATCCACGATCTGCTCTATTCACCTCAACTCCAGAACAAGAGTCCTGCAAGAACACTGCACAGCTCTGCTAAACATGAGCCAGCTTGAGTAGGGAAGCAGTTTAAAAGGGAGGGAAGATTTTCAGGGAGACGGAATATACTTGTTTTACCACCTGATAAAGCTTGGAAAACACACCTTTTCAGGCTCAAATCTCCACATTTACTTCGGCAACTAACAAATTCCAAGCAATGTAAGATCCAGACACAATTACTGTAAAGGTCTGTGCATAGGAATCATGTTCTTCTTCAGTAGCATCAGCATTAAAAGCTCCTCCTGTCCCTGCTCTGCCCTCAACTCCAGGCTGCAGCTACTTCTGCACATGCTCCACCATGTTGCTTTGATGTCTCCCTCTGTGGGTGACACTGAACTGCATTACTGAAGTGTCTGGATTAAGAAGTCTCCCTGATCAGTATGAAAGAAATTGGTTGCTCAAACAGGTAGAGAAGACAGGATATAGCTAGGGGACAGGCCTCTGGAAGAGACAGAAGGCAATGGGGAAATGCCCTCTGAGATATAAAAGAGGAGGCAGCACAATTTTTGCTTTTCAGTAGGGATTTAAGTTTTAGGCGCAGACTTCAGCATTTCCCTTTAGGATGATCCTGAGAGATCAAAAGCAGAGAGATGGTTTTGTGAAATCGAAAAGACAAAACCAGAACCAAACCCCCACGCTTTTCTCCTCTGCAGCTGGGTATTTGTGCCACTCTACAGATGCCCGGCAGCTCGTTCTGTGGCCCAGCGGATGTCCTGGCTGGAGTACTGGCTGACATGTCGTATTTTGAGGTACGCATATACAGGCTGTGTGGATTTAAATTATTCTGTTGGGAGGACATTGATTACAACTGCTACACGACTGAATTTATTGTTTGGGCACAGTTTGGCTCTGCTCGGAGTTTTTTGATCCGCAGAAATTTTGCTTCTGGTGATGATTTACTTTGATTTTTATCTTTTTAATCATATCTATGCAAACATTGCATGGCTATGGAGTAAAGAAAAGTCCTTTCAAGGAAGAATAACTGGTTAAAAGACAAAAAAACAAAGGGTAAGCTTTCACAGTGGAGAGAGATCATCAGCTGATTTCCTCAGGGAACTGTGCTGATATTCAATTCACTCATAAATAACTGGCAAAAGGTGAGAAAGTTTGCTGCTGATAAAAAAATTATTCAAGACAGTAAGAATGAGGGCAGACTTGGAAGAATTGCTAAGAGGTCATACAAGATTCGGTGACTGAGCAACAGAACTGCAGAGGAATGACAATGTCAGTAACAATGCACACAGGAAAAAAAAATAATCATAACTTCACATAGGAAGTGATGGACTCAAACGTGACAACTATCAGTCAGGAACAACATTTTGGCATTAGGACTGTTTGTTCCATAAAAACCATTAACTCGGTAGGAATCAAAATAGCAAAAATAAAATAGAAAAAAATAAAATATTACATATTATCATGAAGAAATGAACAACGCAGAAAACCTAATTACATGATTGTATGAATCTATCTTTGGCTCTTCCACATCTTCAATACAGTGCGTGGTTCTTGTTCCCTCATCTGAGAAAGGCTGTGTTAGAACCAAAAACTTTCAGAGAAAGGCAACTACAGTGGTCACAGCTACGGAGCAGCTTACACACAAGGAACAATTTCTGTATGTTTCCTTTGGTTTGGAAAGGGGTCATCTTAGTGCAGCTATGATACTGATCTGCACATCAAGAGTGGCCAGGATCAGATACGTAGGCACCAGTTACCCACTGTCTCTTCCAAAACAAAAAATAAAGCTATAATATGAAGCTAGAAGGAGCCAGCCTCAAGGTAAAGTAAAGGAGATGGTTCTTCATGCATGTTGTGGTTTAACCCCAGCCGGCAGCTAAGCATAACGCGGCTGCTTGCTCACCCCTGGATGGGGGAGAGAATCAGAAGGGTAAAAGTGAGAAAACTCGCAGGTTGAGATAAAGACAGTTTAATAGGTAAAGCAAAAGCTGTGCACACAAGCAAAGCAGAAATTCACTCACCACTTCCCATGGGCAGGCAGGTGTTCAGCCATTTCCAGGAAAGCAGGGCTCCATCACACTTAACGGTGACTTGGGAAGACAAATGCCATCACTCCGAACGTCCCCCCTTCCTTCTTCTTCCCACAGCTTTATATGCTGGGCATGACATCATACGGTATGGGATACCCCTTTGGTCAGTTGGGGTCAGCTGTCCCAGCTGTGTCCCCTCCCAACTTCTTGTGCACCCCCAGCCTACTCCCTGGTGGGGTGGGGTGAGAATAGCCCCATACTAACTACCAGGAAGAAAATTAACTCTATCCCAACCAAAATCATCACAATGCAAGAGGCAGGCAGCCTGTGGAATGTCTTGCCAAAGGATGTTTTTGTTGAAAATAGTTTAGAGGGGTCCGAGTGAAGACCAGACACCTACTTGGAAGAGAGATCTACTGAGGAGAAAAAGGATCTGGAAGAAAAAAAAAAATGTTGGTGGAAAGTCTGGCATATGCCAGTGGCTACTGTTGGCAGAGGGTTCTGGGGCAGGTGACCTTTGTTCTGAACTAGTGCTGCTGTGCTCTCTTGCATCTCTGCCCCTTTGTCCTGTACTTTTGCTGGGTGACACAGTATACTCTGGCTGTTTGCTTTTGGATGGATCAAATGTCCTATTTTTATATCTGCTAATGAATAAAAATTGAAATTATTTCAAAAGCTCGTCTTCCCCACTGTGAGGGCTGCAGCACAGGCCCAGGAGGGACTTTACCTCATGCTTGGAATGTCTGGCAAACCATTTTAGACAGAGCTGATGATAATGAACCCAGCAGCTCATTTTCCTGAGAAACAGGAGCTCACCATTCCTTTGTCCAGTAGGAAATTCACAGATAAAATGTTCAGCCTTGCAAAAGAAAGCGAGAGAACTGAACTTCAAAATGAGAGGATTCCTACTCAGATATAAAAGCCATCTGAGTCAAGAAGCGTGAAGTCTTTTAACTCTTCCGCTGCATCTACGAAGAGGCTTTACCTAACCCTCAAGAAGAACTTTCTTGGTACAATAATCACCGTGCTGCTTCCTCATGAATATGGTTGAAGTCTTTACCCGCTGAGGAAGCTGGATGTACACAGATATGCCCTACAGATATTCAAGGATAAATAACATGAAAATGATGGATAGCGCAGAGTCAATGCCAGTTTTCCAACTTTACCTCCGAGGGTGAAAGGGCTGCTATTGGAAAGGAATTAATGACTGAACAGCAGCGAGACAACTTTCAGCAGGGTTCTGCAATGCAAAATTAAAGTGAAAATGTTGGCAGAGCTTCACTTGGATAGCACCATATCAGGATACATCAAATAAAATATGTCTTACCTTCTCCTTCAAGCTCTGACTGTGCCTGGCCTGACAGGGAATTAGTGAGACATTTCTATCTGCTGACTTATTTATTACTGAAACACTCTCGTTATAGCCTTTGAAATGTGGTTCACAGTTTTAGCCATTTTCTGACTTAAATACAGTGACAGTCCTGCAAAAACATTCAGAACCAAATGGCCATAATATGTTCTGCAGACACACGAAATACCCTGAGGAGGGAGTTAATGGGAATGAACATAATAAGGCTTTTTGAGGAGAGTGAGATGTGGCATATATTTTGTCTTAGCAGATTTTAACTAACTCCCTGAAGGTTCTTTATGTGGGAAAAGTTTTTCTGTTTAAGTGAAAGTCCAGTTGAATTTGAAAGGACATTCTAATTTTGTTATCTTCCTCCAAGAAGAGTGTTGATAGATTTGTTCTACACTATTTTGATTGGGGTTTTTTGGATATTATTTTTTTTCCCCCAGCAGGGGTCCTCTCGACTAATCTGCTTGATTAGCAGAGAGTAATGCAGAAAATAGGGACTAGAGTATTTAGATTTTGAGCAAAGATTAAGATGGTCTTCCTTTCAGGTCTCTCTGTTTCCAGAACTCTACTTTTTTTCATTTGGATAGTCAGGCATCGCTTAGGACCTGATTCAACTCCCAGTGAAATGTGTGGAAAATATCTCCAAATCAAGGATCTCAAGAAAGGCAGAACTGCTGGAAGGCAGTATCACATCTACCCACAACATGAATCCAACACAGTCTTCCCTTCCAAACCAAGTCTGACGCTAGGAATTCAGAATGCTGTTTCACGAGACCAAGACCACCCTTTTCAGGGGCACTATGGTCTCAGAATGCCTTAGATGAGCGCTGAAATACCACCTCCTTTCAAAGCTTAGCAAGTCTTTACCACTACATCCTCTGCGACATTAAAAGGCAGCCTCGCAACACTCCTCTTTTCTCCCTGTTTATAGGGGACACGTGTGCAGGTGTGAGAATGCCACAGGGACCCAAAGCACCTCACTGAGGGCCAGTTAATGTGGCCATGCAGGAGTCATACTGGGCAGAGTCACTGCATATTTTTTCTTAAGACAACTTGGATGTCTCTTT
Organism: Balearica regulorum gibbericeps; assembly: GCF_011004875.1. NCBI lineage: Eukaryota > Metazoa > Chordata > Aves > Gruiformes > Gruidae > Balearica > Balearica regulorum. The sequence goes on from NC_046186.1 coordinate 105,805,359, forward strand.
TTAAGTTCATTTGTAAGATGCACTGCAGAAAGCTTCACTATCTATCTTGTATCTCGTATTTTTGCTCAGTCTTTCCACAGATGTGCCAATTGCCTGATTTTACAAAGGCAATCAGGAGAAATGCAGGATTCTCAGGGGTGTTGCCTATGTGTTCTGCCTACTCCTCTACTCACAGCACATCAAATGAGTTCCACTGTTCATGGCCATCATCAGTCAAGTGGCAAGGTAAGGTAGCTATGCTGTTTTAAGTTGCATGCGTTTAGGTTCATGCCCCAAATATTTCTTGCACCACCACGCTTTGGGAAATGCTGACAAGAAATTAGAAGCTGCAAGTTTCAGTCTTGAATGTGTAACCTGCCCTGTGGATTTCACTGGCTTTTTTTTCAGGCATTTAACTTACACATTTAAAAAGTATACACTTTTTAGTTGAGTCAACGGTTTCAACTTCCTGACCCTAGGTGGTTTCCAGAGTGAAAATACTGAGGTTCAAAAATTAAGAATTTGGCTTAGAAACGTTCTGAGCAGGCAGCGAGGTGAGCACTCAGTGCTGCCTACACAACTAACAGCCTGCATCAGCATCTCCTGCATGCACTGTAAAACAAGACCTGCTTCACCTTGGGCTGCCTGGTCTCTTTTCTACTAGCTTCATCTCTCTAGTCAGGGACCTGAAGAAAGCAACCTCTGCATGTTAACACACCAATTTCAAATGCACTTGTCTAGGCTGGTATCACTCACCTCTGAGGTGATTACAAAGCACCAAGATTGCCCCCATCACTCCAACGTAGTGAGTGTAAGACCAGCAAGTCTCATCACTGTAAGGATGGCAAGAGGAGCTTTCCGCCAAGAACCACAGAGCAATGCTGCTCTAAGAACCAGGACACCCACAGAGTTTCCCAGGTCTTCATGGCATGTATATCAAGCATCCAGCTGCCACTTTCATGGCCTGTATCTAAGAACATTCCTCTACAGTTCCCCACCGTTTCCATAAAGGCTGTGTTGAGTCTCAGCATGAAAGGTGCAAAGCTCACAGGACAAGAAAGGAGCCTGAACCTTCTTGAAGACTGGAGTGAAAACAGCAAGAAAATCCATTCTCTGAACTGGCCTATGTACTCTGGGGTCTGACCAAACCCAAGCAAATCCCTCCTTTGACCAGTGGATAGCTTTGACATTACTAGAGAGGTAATACTATATTCCAAGTCTTATATTCCATACGGTTCTGCAAAGGGAAGCCTCCTTTCACTCTCTACGTACATGTTTCACAACATAAGGCAATCCCTGCTGTTAAATAAACCCCAACATGCAAAGATTACCAACTGTATCGGGATTTTTTCTGAGTGTGTTCTTGCCCCTGCCAAGCTTGCTGGCACATGGAAACTTACAGATCCAAAAAGGGTGGGAGGAAGGGAAAAGACTTTTATAGAATTCTTCCCAGTTATATACTAAAGAGAATACACGCAAGCTTTAGTTTTGTGCAATAACTACATCTTAGCGGAAGCAGCGCCCTGAGCCCTGCAGCAAGCATGTTTCATCCAGCTCCAATTAAAATGCTGGGAGTTTATCACCCACTGAACTCACAGTGCTTCAGGCAAAACCTCTCACGTGGCTGCAAAACAAATCCAAACACCTGAATGATAGAACGCAAAACTCCTTTATGGATCTTCTTACTGTCATGGCTACCCATGCCTTGCCACAGTGAAAAGTTTCTGCATTTTTTCTGTGATCAACTATGAGTCAGGTGGATGAAAGATGAAACTTATCAGCATTTTAATACGTGTTATTGCTCAAATTTCATAGAGGGTTGTGGAGAAATCGAACCTACTCACATATCTATTCTAGACCACTTGAAAAAAGGATGATGGGATGACTTCTCCTCCCATCACGGTGGGTGACTGCAGCAGTACAACAAGATTGCTTTGCTCCACATTCCTCTGTAACAGCACAACAACACTACAGCACTTGTCCTGTTTGTTTGGCCCACAGCACTGGACAAAGGGTCAAAACCAAAGCTGCAGCACACCCAAAACCATGGACCCTCTCTGGAAACTTGCATGTGGATTTCACATAGATGCCCCGTTGCTATAACAATAAATACATACTTGTAATCATAAGCCTGTTCTTGGAGATGTGTAGACCTCAAAAAAATGACGCTGCAATGCAAACTTCTTTTTCTTACCCGCAGTCGTAATTTTCAGTATGAAGTACACAGCCATTCTTGGAGATTTCACAAGATATTTTCAGGAGGTCTTTCACTGTCTCTGACTAAATCCTCTGCCCAGTTGGGGTATGAACTAGCAAGGTTCCAATGGGAAAATTCAATCCCCTTAAAAGAGCAAGCGCTATGTTTCCTACCTTTCATGTTCCAAGCCTCTCGGATGGTTTCACTGCTCAATGTGATAGACAGATTAAGAGTTCATTGTTTGAAAATAGTTTACAAAACTCATTTTTATCTTAGGAAAAAAACTTAGAAATTTAATGGTAGATTTATAGGTTCAATTGTTAACTTTTTCTAGCACTTCCTGGTAATTTTGGTATTTTCCATATAATTTGTTTCCATTTTCCAGAGCATAATTATTATACAGCATAAACTGATGATTAATTGTATGGAGGGCCAAACACCAGCAGCAGCTAGGCTCAACATAGGGAAGGGAAGAAAGCTCTTACTCGATGCCTAGCAGTAAGCATATACCTACTGTCACAGTATTCGAAAATCAAGCTCTAATGCCAGCCCTGTTCCCCAGTAGGTCACTTAACCCCATTCCTGAAACCGCACTGTGACTCTGGGAGCTATATGTCTCTGATAATACCACCTCAGGAACTCTCTAGTAAAAGAAACCGGACCACATTAAAAAAACATTGCAAGATACACTTCCTTAACTTCAGTTTTACGACAAGTGCATAACGTGTTTCCAGCTCTGTCCTTCTGCGGTACTGGTGCAGGTGGGATTCACCTGGTTCAACAGTCCCCTTGTGCATAGGGAGTTTTAGTTTCAGCCCAGGCTAAGGGCAGCCCACCTGCAAGTCCTAGCAAGTACAGTGTAATCAATGAAAGCAGGCAATCACCAGCAAGTTTGTTTGTCCTTTCTTATTAGTTAAAGGAGAATAATAGGGTGACAGAAAACACAATGCTATAGAATTAAAAAAAATCAGCACTGAAGATGACAAAGTTAATACGAATGAAGCAAATGATCTTTCCTCACACACGCTATTTTCTTCATTGACCGCAAGCCTTCTTCAGTCGTCTGATAACGAAACACCAGACTTCAGGCACTGCAGCCTGACTTGCCATGATTAAGCTGGAGGCCCTGACAGGCAGTTTGGTGTGCTAAAAGAACAGCCCAACTCCACCTGCGGAAACAACGCAACAGCCTGGCCACGCGCTGCAGCTGCAAGCAGAGAATTTACACCAATGGTTCAGGTCATGAGTAAGTTAGAAGTAGAGCTTGTTCCTGTTGTTTTATGGCCACTTTTAGCAATTAATTTAATGGTCATATAGATGGCTCCTCTCAACCCTATCCATTTCACTCTTCCTGACCAAGCACTTTACTATTTTAGCAGCTGTTGAAAACTACAAGATGCTGACTTGAGAAGGAGAGAGAGATGCCAGACCCACACTAACTACCCCATCTGCTTCCTGCAAGCAAGGCAGGCAAATGAGAAGCACCTACTACATTTTCAGGCATGGAATATTTATCACTTGATCAGTGCTATCACAAAGGCAGCCTGAAAGGTTTCCTGCATTTAAAGGTGCAGTATAATCATTCCCAGAGTACAGTGGCAGGTATCGAATACCAAAGGAGTGCAAGACTGGGCTTCACACTTGCATCTCAAGGTATCTGCTACCTTCATAAAGCACTGACACAGCTCTTCAGGTTTCGTTTTCAACAGATACATCGGCATTTCTCCCTTCTTATTGTAAGGACTCACAAGAATTGAGTTTCTCCTCACATGAGCTGGGGTGATATGGAAGGAGGAATTACACCAGCTCTTTTAATAAAGTCCAGAAAAATAAGGCAAGTCAAATTCTCAGTCTCTGATGAACAGATGAAACTGTGTTTTAAATCACAGGTGTTTGAGAATCCAGACCTGTCGTTCCCATCCACAAAGATCTCTCTGACTTTCAACTTCATTGCAACAGCTGACATGTAGGCTCTGGTGTTAGAGAAGGGGAAGGCAAGCTTTGAAATATAAAATTAAAGGACTTACTGGTGTCCCAAATGGCTCAGTCCAGCTCTTTACTGCACATTCACAGTTCCAAATGAAGGCCGGTACAAAAGCAAATGATGAACATTTTGGAGAAGCTGGCCATCAGATTAGTTAGGAAGCTCAGTACAGAATAAAGAAGGGTTCAGCTGCACAATTCAATGCTATGTCTATGTGCAAGTCTTTCCTAGAGTTCAGCAATACCCAGTTTCTGGACCAGGCAGTTGCTGTTTCTCCCCATCAAAAGAGGTATCAGTCCCATCCTTTAAATTACAAACTGAGACTGGAACCCAAGTGTAAGGATTCTCAGATCTGGTGTTCTGATTTGGGCATAACTGCAGCTCTGAGGAAAACCAGCATTTTTTCCCTTAGCAAAACTATTCCAGATCTGTTTTAAAGAGAGGAAAGAAAGAAATTATTTTAGTCAACATCTAATGACTTCTGCAGGATACAGGGACTGCTAAAGTAATTGCATTTTATTTTATTGCAGAGGCAAAGGAGGAGTAATGCAATTAGGAAGGGTGTGTAAATATCCCTCTTTAGCAAACATGTTCGGCACATGCAAGTGCCGCATTAGGTTGCGTTAATGAGAGTGTAATGTGTGAATCAATTGAGATCATTCAGTGGTGTGTGGGCCTCATTTGCAGGGTTAGATCCTATTTAGAAGGACGCCATGTTTCATGTTTTCAGCAAAAAGTAACCTGGAGAGGAACAAAACATGGTGGAAAGGTGATTTCGTTACGGCTTATACATTGCCTGCCGCAGTCAGAACTCCCAGGCCAAACACTTCACGTACACCCGAACACATGGGACACCTTACCCTCTTCAGTGCATGTATCGTCAGGATTGCTCTGCAAAGAGGGGAAAAACCACCAGTGAATAACACAACAAAAGGAATGAGACACAGAAGGTAAATGCCAGGAGCAGCCTGAGAGCCTTTAAGTGATCTTTAAGGACCATCTAAATCCTTGGGGAGCATCTATCCGTAGGCTGGGGATTATAGCACTGCCCTAATATCAGCACCAAGCTGCCCTGTTCAGAGCGAAGTCCCTTCCCATGGTGCAGGCAGTCAACTAAGAGTAAAACTGAAGGGAAACGTGGAAGAACCCTGCAGACATGACCCGTGGTGTTCAAAGGGAAGCTTGTTATTCTTATCAGACAAGAAGGACACTGTGAGAATGAAAGGATCTGCTATTGTTCAATATTAGTGCTTCACAGCAAATTTCCTATGGCCAACAGCTTCGGTTACAGATCAGGCTAGCAGCTAAAAGTATATCCAAAAATTTACCTGTAAAAATAACCTGGCAAGTAGACTAAGGTGTCGCAAGAGATAAATATTTTCTGTGGATTTTTTTGCCTTCCACCATGGAAGGGGCTAACCTATGTACAAGAAACATTTTCAGTTCATGTGTTACACCTGATAGCGCATGTTGCAAGTTGCTGCCTTGTACTGATATCATGGAATTTGAGCCCCTTGCAGATGATAATGAATTCAAATGCAATACCAAAACCCTCTCACAGAATAGGGGATCATTAAGATCTCCAGTTTGAAGATGAGACAACTGAGAAAAACAAGGGTGAAGTCACTCATCCACAAGCATGCAAGGAGACCGCGGCTGAAATGGGAACCAAGCTCATATTCCATGAGTGCGAAAGCCCTCCTTCTTCCATCAAAACAGGAATATAGTAAAGCTGTTACACCTAATTCAGTACTCTAGAAAATTTTTCAGTGAACAGTTTTGCTAGAAGCCATGAGAATTATCAGAACAGGGGAAAATTCACAGTGGCCCTGTAAATTTCTGCAGAGATCATGAGTTTGACACTTGGATCCAAAATGCTTCCCAAAAACAAGCTCACAGGTAGCAGCGCACTGAACACTTGCACAAGGCACAAGAGGTTCATCTCTTTTCATTTCCCAGAGCACAGAAGGAGGAATCAGAATTGCCCCAGACTATTTTTCAGACAACCATATTTGAAAAGGAGTAATCGAGTATTATGCAAGTCATGCTAAACACAAAGCCACTCCAATAACAATACACTCCCCATTGCTTTTACTTTACTGGAGTCTCACAGAATTCAGCAATAATCAAATTATTTAAAATTATCAGTGAGCAAAATTCATGCACCATTTTAAGTACAAAAATGACAACTAAAAGCAGCATTATTGTGGATCCCATAATTCTGAAATTGTTCCATTCACTAAACCATAAAATAAGACACAGAGCAGGAGAGAGAGACGCTTATATAAATCCATTCACAGCATAGTCCAAAGCATGAGAGAAGGATGTCAGCACTTGTCGAGTTAGATATAACAGACATGAGAAACTAGCCACAGATAAAAACCAAAGTGGACAACTGAATTAATATTAACATGGGAAAAGTGTTCATGCTTTTACCTTGCTGCTCTTTAGAATGGTATAAAAACAGGAGGAAAGGTTATACGGGGAAAGTGGCATGGCTCTGATAGCTGGCTATGAGTACATTTGTTTTAGACCAAGATGAAGGCCAGGAGAGCTGGAGTGTGCCTTCAGATCTCTGCGGACCCAGGGCACAATCCACGATGCAGAAGGTCACTTCCCTTCCCCTTTGAGGGGCTCAGGCTTCGCACTCTAGAACATCTGCCACAGGCATAAATAAAGATACCAAATGCAATAGAAATGGTTGGTTTCCTTTTGATTTAGTGAAGTATTCCAGGAAACTTGTCTGTACAGTTTCCTCTGTTCTTTAATAAGTTTCTTTTAGCTAATGGTTTAACCTTTAGATGACAGTAAAAAGCTTTATAAGCTCACATTATGCAGCCAGAGTCTTTCTCCACCCACCAAATGCTGGAGACTGATACAGTCACAGTTCCCTGTCTGCCACGAGACGGAGATCTTACTAATCACAATTGCTAACGAACCTCCTGAAATCTGTAAAGCACAACAGCCTCCAACTCCAACACTTCAGCCTGTCCAGAGCTCTCACATACAGACAGCTTGTATCTTTAGGCTTGTTAGGGAAATCTGGAGATCAGGTGCCTTGCATTCATGCTCTGTTAAGCTAGTGTAAATCAGAGCAAATCAAATCAAGCCCCAGCTGCACAAGTAGCAACACTGCTTCCTCCCTACCTAACAAAGCTGGTTACCACCTGTGAAGCACTGAACACACACAGGTTTATCAGGTTGCTCTAGCAAGGAAGACAGAAGAATTGCTATCTGGATTTTCTGTGATTTATTTGGATGTCTTTCAAAGTCTCCCCTCCTCATTTTTAGGTTTTCACAGGGCTAATTCCTGATGAACCAGCCTATTTTCTAGCTTAATGTGCCAGATGACAGGATGTCAATTTTGCCTTGGTTACCCTTTGAAAATCATATTACACCTCTGTTTCCCATACTGCATTGATTGCTTATAACTTAGTATTTGGCACAGAGGCCAGTATCTGCAGCAGGATGCTTTCCTCACTGAAGCAAGGATTTTGTCCATAATGCTGGCAGGATTAAAAACAGGTCTTGTAAGGAACAGCAGGACCTCTTTGCTCACCCATGGAAATGCTTGTAAGAAGATACTCAGCGCTGAATAAAGAAATGAAAATAAAAGATAATATATGGGGTTTGGTGGTTGTTTTTTAAAATCAGTGTATCCATAATGTGAATTATAAACTGCATTAAGGAAGTGTAAATAGAATCCAGAGACATAGATGCTAATCCGTACACAGTACAGGATACATAGCAAAGTCTTCTGCATTTCTAGATGGGAAATTTAGGTATTAAATGGCAGATGCCAGTCAGGAAATGACATGTCTGCAAATTCATTTTAGGTGAAGAATTTTGCCAGAGACTGGTCTCACATGAAGGCAGCAAGCAGACACTATGTGCTTGGCCTCTGAATTCAAAGTGATAAGACAGTTAAATGAGTTCCTTCAGCCCTATGAAATGGCTTTAAGTAATTAATGTTTCAGCTTGCTTCTAATGCATGATAAGATGCAACGCAGTGAGGAGTGAATTAAATGAGAAAAATGCAAAGGACTAATTATGTTTACAACACTGTGCTGAAGAACAGCAAGAGAAGAGATTATCTAAGCACCAGAATCATCCAAGACACCTATATTTTATAGGAGAGATTTTTTTCTCTCTTATTAACAGAAAACCCAAATATTGTGATTTGTCAAGCGATACAAATCAGCTACATAATTCTCCTCAGATAGCCCTTGGCCATTAAAAATGGACAGTCAAAACCTAAGAGAAGTAAAGTTTGTTGGAAAAGAACTTACTTATCACTAGTACAGCATAACACAAACACTCATGTTTAACCTGCTCCAGAAAGCTAAAGTGATATTGTCATCACTATTGAGTCATACTGTTAGGATTCTGCCCCTCTACTCTGCTCCTGTGAGACCCCACCTGGAGTACTGCATCCAGCTCTGGGGGCCCCAGTACAGGAGAGACATGGAGCTGTTGGAGAGAGTCCAGAGGAGGGCCACGAAGCTGATCAGAGGGCTGGAGCACCTCTCCTATGAGGACAGGCTGAGAGAGTTGGGATTGTTCAGCCTGGAGAAGAGAAGGCTCGGGGGAGATCTAATTGTGGCCTTCCAGTACCTGAAGGGGCCTACAGGAAAGATGGAGAGGGACTGTTTATCAGGGAGTGTAGTGACAGGACAAGGGGTAATGGGTTTAAGCTGAAGGAGGGTCGATTTAGATTAGATATTAGGAAGAAATTCTTCACTGTGAGAGTGGTGAGGCACTGGAACAGGTTGCCCCGAGAGGTTGTGGATGCCCCATCCCTGGAAGTGTTTAAGGCCAGGTTGGATGGGGCTTTGAGCAACGTGGTCTAGTGGAGGGTGTCCCTGCCCATGGTGTGTGGGGGGTTGGAACTAGATGATCTTTAAGGTCCCTTCCAACCCAAACCATTCAATGATTCTATCCCCAAAAGCAAGATAGGGCGTGCACACACCAAAAAAAAACACTTGGCCCAGATCACCCAGCACATCATTTATCACAGCTAAGAAAACCAAAGTCCTGCATCTCCAAGTCCTGTGCTGCTTTGCAGTTAATCGCTTTCCATGCATTACTGAATTAAGGGAAAAAAAGAAAAAAAAACTCACATTTTTTGTTGTTAGAAAGATACAGCGTCTATACTTGCAGCTCTCTGGAGTTTCTCTCCTGCAAATGCCCCCTGGCAGCTCCCACCACTTGTGCTGTGCTGAAACAGCTCATGGAAGTCACTTCATCCCTGGTCTCAAAGCTCATGACTAGTAGCTCCCTTTCACCTTCCTCAAGCTGTCCGCCTCCCAACACACCACTAACCACACTCCTATCCTTGAAATCTTATTTTCTCTTGCTTTCCATGTCTGTTTTTCTCTGAGTTCACCTGTTATGCCTTCAAACACCTCCCTGGGCACCTCTGTGCAGCCATCAGCTCCATCACACTCCTACTGCTTTCCACAGGATTGGGCCCTTTTGTCCTGAAAGCTGAAAAATGTGTGTGAAGGATGATCAGACTGCTGAACTCTTCAGATGCCTTTGCAATTTTTGGCAACTGGTCTATGCTCCCCAGTGTATTGGAGAAGAAAACTACATGTTCTGCTTGTATCTCCACTCTGCAGCTATCATGACCTCAGCTGCCTTTAATCCATTAGCAAGCTTGTCAACAGTGTTGTGCCGGTGCAATTAGACAGTTATAGCCAATGTACCGGTATGAAATAAATAGAAATTAAAATTTATCAGCCTTTCCACTAGCAGCACCTTACTAAGAAATAAAATTTTACAATGCCAGTTGTAAGAGCATCACTAAAAGCATCTCTTCCGTGACCTTGAGATTTTATCACAAGACAACAAAACAAATCTTTGAGAAATCTTCTGAGAAAAAGTTCAGAATAAATAACCTGTATTTCTGGGGAGTGGGTCTACATGAATAATGCACATAAAACATAGATGCCCCCCCCCCCCAATACCAGCTTCATCTTTAAGGAATTCTTTGGTTGCAGCAGGACCTCTTTTTATTATTAATAAAGGTTTCTTTTTATTGCAGCATATTCTTCAGCCTCCAGACCACATCCAGGACACTATCAAAACACATAAGAGTACCCTTGACAAACATGTTCTGTGAGATGGTCCCTGTCTGCCCTGAGGCATGACTAAGCTAAATAGATAGTGTGAAAGGACAACATTATTTTCACATTCATTCTGAGCAATGAGGATCTGGATTCTCCTACTTATTTCTATGGAAATTACATATGAAATTATTCATTCGTGGTCACGTAGAAAGCCAGTAGCAGAAGTGGAAACAGAACCCAGAATTAATTCCCAGCTTGTTCTTCTAATCTCCCTTCCCTTTACACTCATCTTTTGAGATTCAAATTGTATCTCTCAGAAACATGTGACAAGAACATGCCAAAATAACGTGCATCTTTCCCTTCATTAAAGAGAAAGGAAACAAGACACTGAATAGATTCAGTGACTTGCAAAACTTCACAAATACAAGATTTCCTTAGCTCTTCCCAACAGACTTCCCCCCCTGGAGCCCTGTGGATGCTTTCTACAGAGGTGTCTGCAAGAGGTGCTCTGTGGAGCACTGCTGGTTCTCCATATTGTGTGGTGGCCACCGCACTTGGTCACACCTCGCCAACCCATGGTCACTGCTTATCAGTGTTGCAGGGGCTATGCAGCACTGAAGATATCCTGGTGCTTTGAGCTACCTTCCCTGGGACATTCTCCTTGCATTTGAAGTAGAACAGTGTCGTTTCCCAGACCTCTCACACTGCTTCCCACGGTTTGGGTATTTTTCCGCCTACCCTTTGTGCTGTTTTTATTCTTGAATGACAAGATCAGGACCTCGCCATTCCCACTTGCCTCCTAGATGAGTTTTGCTTACACTTGAGCATTTGGTATTGCATATGTGGTTGTTTTAGCCTTTCTTGGGGTACTCTGACCATCTTGCTCTCTAGAGACACTTCCTTAGGGTTGCCTTTTTCTCTCCTTAAAACCTGTCCAGTACACCAAAATTGCAAGCCCATCAGTAGCAATCTCAGAGCTCCCAGCTCTCTGGGGAAGTTAGCTATCCCCTTCATCTGGTAAGTCAAAACCACAAAAACCCTACCTTATGTGTACACAGTCTTGTTTTGTTCAGTGTGACAAAAATCATACACTTTTAACACCCGCTCCACTGCTTCAGGCATTGATCCCACACAGTATTATCTTTCATCCACTTCCTGAGGAAGAAAATAAAAAAGACTTCTCATTTAGTTCTTCATCTTGGTTTGCATGGCCAGCTCAGTACACAGACCCACTGATTGCTTCCCCTGTTGCCTTGTTTGGGCAGAGCTCTCTGACAGGTTCTACATCTCTATCAGCATCATGGAGAGGATAGTTTTCTGCAGCAGGTGACAGTGCAGGGACACGTTCCATGGCACAGCACTCCCAGCCCGACACAGGCTGTCTCTAGTTCTGCTAGCATGTGCTGCCTGTGGCAGAAAGCTACTTGGTTTATCAACATATTTCCTAGTGGACAACAGCATGGAAAGCTCTTCCATTTTGAAACTAAATCTATGTACAGGATCCTCTTGCTGCTGCTTCTACCCTCTGCTTTCTAGTCCATGGTGCTCCTCCCTCTGGCTTCTTATAGGTTGCAATATGAATAGCACCATGTAAATCAACACACCCTCAAACCATAAGAACCATGTTTCAGTCTTAAATAATGCATTCATCTAAGCAATAAAGCATATAATATATGCTGACAATTCTCAATGCAAACACGGGCCTAGCTCCACCAAGACATCTTCTTCCCTTTATAGGCTTTATAGTGTAAAAATACTGTCTCTTAACATCACCTTATGGGACTAATCCCAAACTAGTCATCAGAAGAAAAATCATCAAGCAGCTGACCATATTTAATTATTTTGCTCACCAAAATCAAAATGAAGAGAGTTCAAGCCATCGTTTGCATGAGTAAAACAATTTGAAACCTGCATTGACTAGCTAAATCTCTGGCACTAAAGATAAAAATAATTTTCACCAACTCTAAGTGCATTGGGTTACATCTGGAAAAATTGAGACTGGAATGTCCTTGAAGCAAAATGTCACAGACCCGTCATTCCGATTCCAAACTCAGTTCCTATTTCAGAGGAAAATCACAGAGTCGCCTCCTAAATATAGATAATGATTCTCAGGAATAACTGAAAAAGTGCACTGTATGGACTGCAAGTCAAAATGAGAAATGCTATTTCTAATTTAAGGGAGGCAAGCTCATAAGATCCATTAAGAGTTTATATAGTGCTAGCTTCATGATTCTGCTTCAAACGTTTTTGCTGTTTGAGACAATAAACTCTGACAATGATTATAGTCTATGTAAGTAACAACATTTTAAAATGCAACAGCATTTCATATTGTGTTCTTCACCATTTTGCGTGGCTGAGACTCGTAGGTACCAAGAACAGAAGAAAGGGATGGTCTTGATCTCAGGACTTCTTGGGACACTGACCTGTTCCCAGCATACAACGGAGCATTCTTACAGTTTCCTTTCCTATCTCCTCAGAGCAGACTTTAAACCTCTTCCCTCATGCATGGTATTGGTCTCAGCTGTCTTGGTTCAAGCTTCCTCTTGGCTCTTAAGCCAAGACAGGTTTTGCCTATCAGCCCCCCAGCATTCAAAAGAGCAATATACCACACCTCACTGACACATTGTTCAAGAAAATGCATCATATTGCCCATGATGAGCAATACAGTATGTTTTGTGTCCATTAGATACTATCTTGAAATACAGGAAACCTTTAGATTTGGAAAAGATAGCAATCTAATTCAGCTACTGCCCAAGAAAAACATCATACGTTACCCATCATCTTTTACTTTCAGTTGCCTCGAAATGCTCCCTGACCACCATTCTCAAGGGATACCGCTATAGATAAATTTCCAGAATGCACACTGGAGACAAGAAAAGCACACTGTGAAAATGCATGTGTTATTTTTATTATCAGAATTGACAAAATATCACTGCTAGTTTTATAATAGCCTGTTAAAGCCATAAAAACCAGAATGATGGGGGACAGCTGTGTGTCAGTGCTTTGGCATCAAGTTCACAGCATGGAATATATAAGTGAGCATGCCACTGCTCCGGTCTCAAAGCTCACTGCAGAATAACATCATACAGTGTTATCTGTCAAGCTGCAAATACTTCTTTCACAGCTACCCTGAAGAAGAGCTTTTTCACATTCTAGCATATTGAACTTGTGCATGGGCCTCCTCAAAATAACACTGGCTAATGGCTTCTTCTAGCACCTTCTTTTAAGCAAATGCTATCGAGTTCGGGCAAACAAACTCTTTACCAGGCACAATATTGTCTTTGTAAAGGCACGCGTATCTGTTCCTGAATTTTCAATGTGCTTCATAGATTAAGGACAGAAAATGCCATCTGCTAATCTGCTTTTGCCGCACAAAAAGAGCCGCTGCGTATGCTGTTTCTAATGATTTGAGGTTATGGCCCTTCTCCGCTGCTCAGGGAAAAATATGCAATGCATGTCATGCAATCAGTTACATTGGGTTCTTTGTAGTTTATCCCACAGTGCCACTGTCTGCCAGGGGGTTTCCTGCTCACCAACAGCCAGCAAAATGGTTCTCCAGTTACACATGGCATGGTAACCTAACCAGCTGTAATTGTTTCACCAGACACTGGTATTTAGCAATGCCTGCCAACAGCACGGCTACCTGCTGTGCTGCCAGAAGCAAGTGCTTATGAAATTCACCTCCCTTCTGGGCTTTGGCTTGTCCTTTTGGTCTGGAACGTAAATGAGTGAGAAGGTAGAAAGCCTCAGGACTGGCAATGCTGCCACCCATTTGTGAGAAAGCACGCGGACATACAGACCGTACAGGAAGAATAACACAAGCCTTGACCATCCTGGACGTGGACTGAGAGACCCTGATCTTCTGCAGGAGAACTCCCATCAAATGTACATAGCAGTAGATGAATACATCTAATAAAACAGGTAGCACTGCCTTAGGATAGCCAGCCAGACATGGCAAATAGCAGCAGCAGGGACAAGAGAGTGAACTCCATCTCTTTTTTGACACAAGAAGTTCAAATATTACTCCGGGCCACATTCCGATCTTAGGCCTTTCATTTCTTCATGAGAAATAAATCAAACCACCCATCTTGAACTTCTGGCCATCATCAAAAGATGAGAGGAAGAAAAAATAGAACGCAGATATGAATATTTCAGAAACTTAACTAGAGCAGGTGCATCTGGAAATGGGATGGGCAGAGAGGGAGGATTATTATTTTTCTGATTAGCTGCCTATCTCCAGTGACCACCTGAAAATCAGGCCTCTCCAAACTGTCTCATGGCAAGCATTGCAAATCACTACTTTGAAAATCTTGACCTAAAAAGCAAATGTGTATTTTTAAATAATTAATACCATTCTCTAAATGGAATTTTCCAGCCCCAAATGAGATGTACAGCTGAGTTCCCCTGAGAAGAGGTATTTATAATGGAAACACTGACACAACTGAAATGATAATGCACTGAGTGGCAATAAAGCTTAGCACATGCTTAGTCATTTCATTCTTCTTATCAAATTGGACTTGGTCCAATAAAACCATCATGGTACTTTGCTGCTTCGCCTGACCTCAGTTTAAACACCTCTACAGCTTACAAATAAACATTATCAGTTCAAATGCTTTCAAAGTCTAACATTAATAAAAAACACAACTTGATATGTACACAAAGAACAAGGGTTGCACCCAGCAAAAAGGGCAGTGCTCTGGTCGCCTCTACTGTTAACGTTGGTACAGGGATCTGGTGTCGTGGTTTTACCCCAGCGGGCAGCTGAGCACCACGCAGCCGCTCGTTCAACTCCCCCCCCCCATCAGGATGGGGAAGAGAATTAGAAAAGTTAAAGTGAGAAAACTCGTGGGTTGAGATAAAGACAGTTTAATAGGTAAAGCAAAAGCTGCGCGCACAAGCAAAACAAAGCAAGGAATTCATTCACCACTTCCCATGGGCAAGCAGGTGTTCAGCCATCTCCAGGAAAGCAGGGCTCTATCACGCGTAACAGTTACTTGGGAAGACAAATGCCATTGCTCCGAACGCCGCTGCCCCCCCCCCCCCCCCCCCCCCCTTCCCCCAAGCTGCTTATAAACTGAGCATGACATCATATAGTATGGAATATCCCTTTGGTCAGTTTGGGTCACCTGTCCTGTCTGTGCCTCTTCCCAACTCCTTGTGGACCCCCAGTCGTCCCGCTGGCAGGGCGGTGCGAGGAACAGAAAAGTCCTTGGCCCCACGTAAACGCTGCTCAACAACAGGTCCATAGAACAAAAACATCTCTATATTATCAATGCTGTTTTCAGCACAAATCCAAAACATATCCCCACACTACCTACTATGAAGAAAAATCAATCCTCTCAGCTGAAACCAGGACATCTGGGAATCTTCCTCCAGAGCCATCATGCCCTAATGACTTTGGAAGGAAGGCAAGACCCTGCTCAGCCTGACCACTGGTTGCTCTGCTTTGTCCCACATGTATTGGCTCAAATGTGCACTTCCAAAAGTAACACCCTTCTTCTGGTAAATGACCTTTACGTATTTAGGACCAAATCCTGCCCTTTTTCATGTATATATATATCGAGAGAGTGTATCAAAAGTCTCTCTATATATACTGACAGTATCAAAAGTAGCACTAAGCACTGCCTGGAAGACCATAAGTGGTCAGAGCCAAACCTCAACAGCATCATCACATTTTCTCCAGCCCTATGAATGTCTCAGTAGGATCTGTTCTCGCTGCATGTTGGAAGATGGGTAACCTGGACCTTTACTAATTGAGGTTGCTTTTGAAACTGGATCTCCTACCTAAATCTTAACCTATCTGGGTCAAATCTGGACTAGTAAGTCCCTGAAAAGACACGAGACATACTATCCCACTAAAATATATAAACCTACTTTTAGGCCTGATCAAACAGGAAAGAATGACAAAGAACCACGGAAAGATCCAGGGACAAGGAAATTACAGACAATAGTTGAGCAAAGTACGTGATTACCTGGCGTAAGATGAAGAGATATGTACAAGTGAAACATCAGCATCCTTGCAATCCGCAGGATGTCTTCACTGATTTCTGTTAAGATCAGAAACCCATTCTCTGCATTTTGTCATGACTTAGACACACACGAAGAAAAATCCAGTGGAGCTCATGATAAAATCTGGAGAGGAGACGAGAGAAAATTTCCAAAAAACATGTCAATTTTTCAGACAGAAATCAAACCATAACAGCATATATACTTCCTGCACTTGGGAACCAGAGGAGACTCCACCTTACATGAGGCATACTGCCCTCTTAAAACCTGTCTCAGCTGTCTATCAGATTCATCATCCTGGTCTCAGCCATTAGCTAGGCTTTTGGGTCAAGCTACCTTTCACATGATGAACCACGGTTTCCTTTTGTTGATGAGAACAAGCATGTCCCGAGAAACCCACTAATTTGTTCATCATATCTGAGATTAAATGCTTTCAACAGAGACATAAACGAGGTATTTCCCCTCAGGAACTTAATGGTCTTCCACAGTTACAAAACTAGGTGGCCATAAAAGTCTGTCTAGTCATACATCACCCTAACCATTCTCTTTCCATTAGAATATATGCGAAAATTCCGTATTAGCTCAAATGGGAAGAAGAGGAAGGCAGTTCTCTAATATACTTTTATTTCTTTTGCAAAAATGCTGTCCTTCTGAATGGCAGTGTTCAGCATTTCAAAGCCTAAAAGCACACTTACCCACTCTGATAGAGACCATGAGTTAAGTTATTGACCAAAAAAATATCACTGGTTTACAATAACACATTTGTATAATCTAATACATTGTAACAATAATACTTTAAGGTATATCACACTGGCTGCAGGTAAGAAATTCAGTGAGTGTCAGAGAAATGGTGAAAGATGAGTCAGGAAACTTCTACATCAGCATCATCTTGAATAATAAAATACATGCTGTAATATTTCCCAGCAGTACTCTGAAGTCAGTCAATAAGGGAAAAAACCCCACATATTTAACTTCATAATATCAGTCTTTAATATATCATTTAAATTATATTAGTGCCTCATGCCATAGATAAATAAATAAATAAACAGAAGGCTAAAAAGGCACAGCCAGGCTGGTTTTATCGTGACGTAAGGCCATGATGTTTTATTCATCCGATGAGAAGAGAGAGCAGCTTGCAATTACCCAGGGAGAGCTGTTACAGACACATGGGGACGGGGAAGGACAGGATGCAGCTCAGTGAGGCTGTTAAGCAGCAGGGATGCAGGTGGGGGAGTGGAAGGGGAAATAGATTTTCCCCCAAATGTTCAGGTGGCTTGACTGTATATTTATTAATCAGGGCAAGAGCTCTTTATTCCAGACAGGAGGAGAGACGGCTGCTCTGTCAAAAGCAAAATATGGGATGCTCAGGCTGGTGCAGGCTGTTGTTTCCGCCCGGTCCCTAAGCTATGTTGTTACTCACACCGACAGGGATCAACTGGACAGCACTGGGGCCAGCTGCCTTTCAGACTTGCTGGACTCTCTGCTCTCCGAGATGCTTCTCCAGTTACCGGCAGGGTGGAGGGGGATCCAAGCACAGCACTGACCCCTGGGACCGATCCACAGTGACACTATCTTTGCTACAACTGTCCCAAAGGCTGTGGACTCAGAGAGCTGGATTGACCCTACCTGCACAAGCTACGCAGCGCTCCACAGCCAAGTGCTGCTACAGGGGAAGGCGTGCATCCTTTCCCATGCAATTTATTTTCACAGGGCCATTTGCCCTTACTTTCTCCAGAGTACAGAGGTGTCTTTCACATTGAGGGAAATTTGAGACACATTTCTCAGGCTTGTAATATCTCCCTGAATAGATGCGAGACCAGCATCCTAGAACCAGGCCACTGAATGTTGTTTGCTACACCATGAGAAGCAGGTTTGTGGGTAACCTCTACAGACATTCCCTGCGGGAAAAATGCTGTTTAATAAACAGAGCATGCTGCAGTGACAGAAGGCATCATAACTTCTGTAGAGTGACATCATTGTAGAAATGGCGGGCGTATCTGAAAGAAATTCAGAAAGACATTTCTGAAAGAAGTTCAAGAAAAACTTCCCACTGAACGCAAAAGCAGCTGCTAATTCTCAGCACTTCTGAGAGGCAGACCACGCTGAAAAAGCAGCCATGAACCTTTGGAGAATCAAACATCCCAAGTCATTGGGATTGATTTGATTCCCATCTGCTGAAAAATGCAGATGATAATAATAAAAAGAAAAATAAGCAAGAAGATCTTGGCTGCGAAGGACTGGTAATAGAACACAATGAGGAGCTCGCTGCTGATTACAGCATCAACTAATCTCCCTTGTGAACCAGAGGCAATAATATCCATGAGATGCAGAAAAGATAACTCTGTCTCCATTGATCTTATGTTCCAGCTCACTGATCCTTCATTTTGTTTACAGTAACCACACACAGGTATAATTGCTTGTGGGGACTTATCAGCACAATTTAAAACAAAAATATAAAAAAAAAGGAAAAGAACTGGCAGGGGAAAAAAAACAAATGGTCACATTGCTTCTAGACATCTCTACAATTCGTATTCATGAACCTCCCTGTCCAAGTAGCCAAAGAACAAGTTATAACAGCAGGAGACCACGCACTTTTACAGGAGTTCTGCAAAAACACGAACTTTACTCCAACTGCTGCAGCACCTAAGCCAGACTTCAGGGTTTCCTATGGCAACTCGGAACCAGAGGAGGAGGAAATCTGTCAAGTCACATACTTCATCCAGGGCTGGCAGATTGTGGCTTCATGTATCGCCAGCAGGGAACAGGCAGCTTACCCGGATGCCCCAGAGGTGCAGACATTGTGTACCCACCTCTCCTCTCTTCCAGGCTGAAAAGACATATTCTTCTGAGTCACTCCTCACACAGAAGTTATTCCATATCTATGGTAACACTTTTATACTTGCTGCCCTTCTCTGAACCTTTTCCAGCTTTAATATATCCTTTAGAAATGAGGGGAATGGCACACAGTAATCAAAGTGTGTGTGAATCATAGATCTACACAGTGGCATAGTGGCATTTTCAATTTTGCTCTCTATTCCTTTCCCAATCATCGCAAACATTTGATTTGCCTCTTCAACCGCTGCTGAGATACAGGTATCCCCAAATGAGTGTTGTGAAAAGTTTTATTGTATACCACTCTTAATAGAGTTCACCATGGGCAACACTGCAGAAGAAGAATGTTATTATTTCAAAAAAGGAACATTTGCAGGCAGATATTCTCCTACCTCCCTTTGGTTTTGAGTATAAAGAGACAATAAACGTACTAATTACAGCATTCCAAGTGCAACAAGGAAAAATACCAGATGACCCTCTGCTGTCTAGCCCTGGCACAAGCTAAAACTTTTGAGGACAGAGAGGTGGTGTGAATAGGGAGCTTTAACTTGCATCACTAATGGAAGCCGAAGCAAAAGAATGAAGTTTGGTGGGGCTTCATCCTGTGCATTCCTCTTCATTGGTTTGCCTTGACTCTGCCCTTCTCCATGCCCACGGGTCCCAGTCCCTTAGTCTGGACAGCAGAGCTGTGACTCAGGACACTCATACCCCAGGCAGGGCAGAGCAGAAATGTGGCACACAGGCAGCGTGGTGATGGAGGCATTCCCCAGCAAGGGTGGCCAGCCAGGGTGAGCTTGCTCTGACCTGTGACACTTCAGATCTGGCATTCAGCTTCTTGCAAACAAGTAACAAAAATGCCCATATTAATATTCCTAAGCCCCCTGACCGAGCTCTCCCACGTGAAGCATTGCAGAGCACACCATGATCTATCTACAGCATCCAAAGGAAGACTCCATGCAGGTGCATGGTTAACTATAAATGTTTTTACACCACTTCTGTTCCTGTTACCCCTCAGGAGTCACAGTCACCAAGGTATGCGATAATTTCCAGACAAGCCAATGCTATGCCGATGCATTTCATTTACAACCTTCCTGTCTCAGTACAGCATGGATTTAGTTCCCTCCAGCTGAGGGATATGAGAGAGCAATGATCAGTGAGTGCTAAAATTTGGCAATGCAGAGACAACCTAATAAAAGAGATAAAGAAGCAACTGACAGAAAAAACAGTTATCTGCTGAAGCACTTCCCCTTAGCGCATGTAGGAGCCAAAAGCAAGGGACGCAGACACAGAGAAGCGCTCTGGGGTGATTAAGTCCAGGAAGTGAGTGCCAAGAGCAGCACCAATAGGACAATTTGAGAAACACCTCGTTTCATCAGACTTCAGCAAATTAATTTTTTGCAGAAAGTGACCTGTTTTGCCAAAGCAGCCATAGCCAACAGGCAATTTTCCTTCAAAAGTCTGGTTTCCTAGCATTTCCCCTTCCCAAATTTCTGACAGCCTCTACACTCCCCGCTGCTCGGGAGGTCAGGCTTCGGGAGCCCGACATTTCCAGAGCAAAGAGCCACGCACGCTGTCCCCCATTCCTGGGACACCAGAGGCTGCAATGCCAGGGAACCAGCAAACGGATCGTCCTGTGGCCTTCCACAACTCTGTCCTCTGGTAGTCCCATCGTGCACTCTAATCAGATTTACTTCCCTCTGAAGGGAATTCAGGAGAAAAAAGAAATCTGGTTTCTGCCAAAAAACACTGCTTTCTGCATGTACACCTTAGTCCTGAATGGCATTAAATCCTTCCGTTTGGTTCTGGTGACAGGACCCAGGTTGTGCTCCACGCTGCAGGCAAATTGCCTGCTCCCTCTGTGTGCTGTGTTCCCCATCTGCAAGGCAGGCAAGATGCATCGCAGAGAGACTGGGAATTTAAGGACTGGCATTCACAGTAGTGGAAAGACCACTGAGTTGTTATTAATATTCTTTGTCCACCTAGCAGCTGAACATGACCAGATTCCCAATGACTTCATCTTCACTTATGTTGAGGTCCCTTACACAATGCAGAAGTACAGATGGACCATAAAGTAGGAACAGATTATATTACTTGCAGTTCAGGGTCCCTTTAAACCAACCTGAGTGACATAAAGGAGCTTTTCTGTAAAGGAGAATCAGGTCCATCAGTCTTTTTAATGCCCACAAGCAGGTGATAACAAGCACTTTACAGATGGCTGGCAGCACATAATCCAGAGTAACACACTGTAAATAGAGCCACTACCTTGTGAAGCCATCACATGCTGTAAATTGTCAGAGGAATAATGTTTTTAGCAGTGAACTTTAACGTGGGGTTTAGGTTACGTACCAGCTCTGCTCTTTCGCATAGGAAATTGTTCCTAACAAATGCAAAATTGTCACTTAGCCTGAACTGAGTAATTAAATCAGATGGAAAACATAAGGAAAATGTGTTATTTACACTGTTTTAAAATGATATCTAGTAATAATTTTGCTACAGCCGTTCAGCTTTTAACCTGTACAGGGCATAAATGTGATCACCATAAAGAGACATTATTCAGCACCAGCAAACCTCAATATTGTTTTCTCTGCCTCTGTGCCCCAACTCTTGATGGGTTGTGTCTGGGATCTGGTCCAGATGAGGCCATCAGATCATCCAGTGTCTTCTCCTTTTTCTCATATCTTTCAAGCTAGGATTGCATTCCTGTAAACAGTCAAACTATGCAAAGACAAGACTGAGCAATGTACCTGAAGAAAACCCTGCACATAAATCCCATGCTCGCATGCAACGAGGTAGCAACAAAGCCCTGATGCTTCAGTGGATGGTTCCCTCCCTTTCATTTAATCCATCCCAACCGGACAGGACAAAGCACTGTGGCTTCAGATTGTCCATGTATTTCACCCAGAGCAGTAAAGACCATATATCCACTTGCTTTAGAAATACTTCAGAACTACTTCAGGTTAACTGGTTATTTCAGGTTTATCTTAAACAATAGCTCAACTTCAGCAGAAAAAGCCAACTGTAAGCATACTCAGAGATAAACCAGTCAGATAAGATGGGGAAGAAGGGCCCATCTTGTGTGTTCTCTAAAGAGAATGCTGGTACCTCCAGCAAGTGCCAGCACAGCTTCTTTTTGCCTCTCTCTTCTCCACGGTTCAGTTATGACCCCTCTTTCACAAGGAAAGCTTCTCTGTTGCCATAGCAGAAAGTGACCTTCAAAAATCAGCTATGACAAGTTTTTACAGTAATAGGACCTTTGTTTTATAAGCTTAAATTAATCAGTTAATCTTATCTACTCTGTAGACATGTTCATGCTCCAAAGCTGTTATTGCCTGCAATGAGGTTTGTTAAGGCTTCAGGATTTGGGTTCAAAGCTCATAAAAAGGGCATCCTCAATTTGAAAAGCCCCTTACTGATTAATCCCACTATAAATAACAAGAGGAGTATTTTATATTATTTGCTTGTTAGAAGTCTTCTTCCCATGGATTTCCACCATACCATAGAATCAGCATCAGTAACATTTGCTCAGAAAATCTTCATGTGTGTGCGCTCAGAGACCCTCCTCCTGTAATCTGTGTGTTTCATTTGGCATTCTCTGGTGCACGAAGACACAAAGAAAGCTCTTCTTTCAAAAACAGCCACAAAATCTCAGCCAGAATAATTGAGACTGGACTTGCATGATGTAATGCGAAGTGGTCTGCAGCTGGTCCTTAAAGCCATAATGAACATTATGGTTTACATTTGATTACAATGGCAATGATAAAGGCGCTGTGATTCCTGGGACATTTCTGATGGTTAACAGAGGCCCACTGGTCTGGAAAAAACTGTGATCTGAGAAAATACATGGCCAAAGTGGGCTTTCTTAACTTTAATTAAAATAAGACTTCACTGAACATAGAAGGCAAATTTTGACTGGATGTTCACATTTCATCCTCATGTATGAAACCTGGCAACAGATGAGGGCTGGCATGACTAGTCCTCCAAGAAAAAAAAAAACAAACAAACCCACATCTGATCTTCTTAGTGTGAAACCAGGTTGACAAAAAAGACATGAATACGTGAAGTAGTAACGTATAATTTTCAGAAGTTACTTTGCCATTTGAAATTCTAAATCCTGTTGACTTTCAGTGAGAATTATCATCAAATTTTCATAAGCACTTAGGAGTTTATGTACCATTTTCGTAAGTCAAATTATTATGAGCTTAAAATGATATGCAATGATGTAAGTCCATAAAACTGAGTTCCTTTACCACTGCTAAGAATGGAGCTAAAGGATCCTAAGCCATCTCAATAGCTGTGGAAAAAATTTACAAAAGAACCTAGCATACTAATTAACTCAACCACTTGAAATATTTTGTTCTCTTAATTGCCCTGTATAAATCTGACCACACCGGCCAGGTCTTCACAAAGAAATTAACTTAGAAATCAGAATGTAGTAAGACAGATGTTCTGAAAAACCCAACCCTCTCTTTTTCAGCTCCACCTCATCATGCTGATCTATTAGCTCCATACATCACCGTGGCGCTGCTCTCCTAGTGATGGCTTACAAAGCATTTGGCAGCAGCAGAAAGAACCCCCAGGGAACCTATTTTCTTTTGATATCATTATTTTTCAATATTATAAAATGAAGTATTTAAATAAAGCAGAAGAACGCAGCTTGGAGAACCATGACAGAAGGACATGTATTAACTCTTGGGCCGTACTCTAGGTGGCTCACAGAGCTGAGATGCCTCAAGCTCGTGATGAAAAATGAAGATAATGAAGTGGTAGGTCAAATTATGAAATGTCTTCCCAGAATTCACCATGGACAAAATCTAATACATGTCTAGTATTTCCAATTCCCATTTAAGCTACCAGACCTGAGGTGTACAACTGAGCAAACCACAAAAGTTGTGCAAACAACTGAAAGCACCATGGGTAGGAACATCTCCCTCAGCCACAGCCAAGTGCAAACTGAGATTTTTCTGACACACCAGAGTACATCAGTGCCCAGACTGATTTTCTGGTGATCAGTTTATAAAGTTAAAAATATCTTAAACCGTATTTTCAGATTAAACTGTGCTCTTGCCTTACACTAGCCCTTCAGCTGTTCTGATAAGATAGCAAATTGGGTCAAAGTAAAAGTATGCAATGATGAAACATAAGTTGTTGATAATAAGAGTACTTTAGCTTTCAGCCCTACAAAACTGTGTTTCTAGTTCACATGGTGGAAAAAAATAATCTTCTGAGGCAGGTGCAGTGTAACATACTTATCTTGTTTAAATCTGGGAATTAAAAGCTTTTTCATTATCAGTACAGTAAACAGCAGTGCTTCTCAAGCACTTAATCTTACTGCAGATCTGTTTTCTATCCCTAAATTTATCTACATCATGATTTTCCCCAATCTAATTTGCCAATGAAACTGATCTTACCAAGAGATCAAAACAACGCTGTGAAAAGATGCCCATGCTGGAAGAAAAACCAAAACATATATCAGAGAATACTTGGGAGATATACACAGAGCATACACATCTACTTAGCTCTCCAGAGACAGGGAGGAGAAATGTGCTCTGAACCAACTTGCCACATAGATGACAAAAATAAGAAAGGATGTCACTGGACTCGTCATTTCAAGCCTAGCTGGAGTTAAATCCATTTAATCAATAGTACACAGACTCAATCACCAGAAAAATAGAAGATGTAGTTAAAACCTGCAAGCATTGCTATTCATTATAGTTCACTTTTAAGAGATCTAGATTTAAAATCTAGAGCCCTCTTAAAAGCACTTGTCACTGCTGGCTTACTTGACAGTTTCTGTCCCTCTTTTACCTATGTTCTTGAGTCTTCTTTAACCTCAAGCTCCACACGTTTCCTTTTTAAAATTAACCTTTCTTAATTTTCTTAAATTTTGACTGTTTATTTTCATAAATGTGTGCCCAACTATAGACTTTCAAACTCCTCGCTAGATGCCTAAACACGGGCAGATTTTAAAAGGTCAAACCATTCAGCAGTTACAATTGCTAGAACCACCCAATTGCTGTCAACGCCACTTTTTAAACTTTAAGCTGTGGCTAGATTTCACAGAGGAGCTCATAACATACTGCTAAGCTTGTGACATAATTCAGCTTTAACTAACCATTTCCTTGTTACTTCTTAAAGTAATTTGTCTATAATCCACGTAAATCTACTTAGTTCTAGAGTCAGTGAAATAAACATAACCACATATCAACAGTGTGGAATTTTAAATAGCTGTATTTCTAATCATAAATCTATACAAACCTCACCAATCAACCTGGAAGACACAAGCATGGACATGCTGTAAATTCCTGCATGTTTGGAGGACTACAACATGCTGGCCTAAGCGGCAGCAAAACAAAAAGATTGTGATCACAGCATCCTTTATTGTTTGGTCCCAGAATAAGAGAAACTGGGGAGGTAGGAAACCTCACGAGCCACAGATTCGCTACAAAGCCTCAGTCTTTTCTGGACATTTTAGTTACAGCTTGAATTAGTGCCTTCACTAATCTCTCTGTGAAACAGCAGTCCACCACGTCCCAAGGACTCAAAAGCACCACTGCAGCCCCTTTTTAAATTTCAATTATCCATCCAAGAGAAGGCTACTGTAATTCTTCATTAATGTAGGATCAACAAGGTCTTCACCATTTCAAACAGTGTCAGAGGATAAGCCTGTTAAAAATACACTCATTTATTTTATCAAGAGCTTTTTTTCTTTAAACAGGAGAAGAGAGAGCAGAGAGTCCCTCTATGTTAGCTAATCCTCCAGCCTCTCATTTAAATAACTTCATTAACTTTATCTAGAAATTAGACTAGGTAATACCAATTCATAACACTAGCTCAAAACAAACATGAGACTAAAACAATATATATGTTATCAATTATTACCTTCCTGTGTTGGATTGGATCAGGCATGTATCTAGATAATCTCATCTGATTTATCTCCTTGATAAATCTTGTGTGACAGCTTCAAGCTAACCAAGCTAGAGTCTCAAAGTCAAGAAGAACTTAACAATCCATAAATATACTATTTCCAGACTAATATTAACCCCTTATCTGAAAAAGACTAGAATGATGATTTACAGAAGATTTATGGACAGAGACTAAGCTACTATCAGCATTGCAATTAGAAATCTTTCTTAGTCTACATGATATATCTAATCAAGAAAGTGTCTTACTGGGCAGAGAACACAAGCATGTCCCTACCTCCTGTAGTTAAAACTGATGTTTTCAGCACCATTCTCTTCCCCGTTACCTTTAGTCTCTGGTGCTGAAAGAGCTTGGTCTTGGCCCAATTACTCAATCCAGCATGAGCTGCGATACTGTGAACAGCCCATCTTAGGTGAGCAGCAAGACAGAATGAGATCTCTGCAAATCAAATATGCCTGAGAAGCAGCGGTACGGCAGAGTGTGGTGGGTTGACCCTGGCTGGGGGCCAGGTGCCCGCCAGAGCTGCTCTATCACTCCCCTCCTTCACTAGACAGGGGAGAAAAGGTATAACAAAAGGCTGGTGGGTCAAGATAAGGACAGGGAGAGATCATTCACTAATTATCATCACGAGCAAAACAGACTGAACTTAGAGAGGGAATTCATCTAATTTATTACTAGGCAAAACAGAGTAGAGGAATGAGAAAAAAAAACCAAATCTTAAAACACCTCCCCCCACCCCTCCCATCTTCCCGGGCTCAACTTCACTCCCGGCTTCAACCTCCGCCCCCCTCAGCGGCACAGGGGGACGGGGAATGGGGGTTACGGTCAGTTCATCACACGGTGTTTCTGCTGCTGCTTCATCCTCAGGGGGAGGACTCCTCTCATCGTTCCCCTGCTCCAGCATGGAGTCCCTCTCACGGGAGACAGTCCTTCACAAACTTCTCCAACATGAGTCTCTCCCACGGGCTGCAGTCCTTCATGAACTGCTCCAGCATGGTCTCTCCCACGGGGTGCAGACTTTCAGGAGCAAACTGCTCCAGCGTGGGACCCCCACGGGGTCACAAGTCCTGCCAGCAAACCTGCTCTGGCGTGGGCTCCTCTCTCCACGGGTCCACAGGTCCTGCCAGGAGCTTGCTCCAGCGTGGGCTTCCCACGGGGCCAACAGCCTCCTTCAGGTGTCTCCACCTGCTCCGGCGTGGGGTCCTCCACAGGCTGCAGGTGGAATCTCTACACCCCCTCATCCTCCCTCCATGGGCTCAGGGGGACAGCCTGCTTCACCATGGTCTTCACCACGGGCTGCAGGGGGATCTCTGCTCCGGCGCCTGGAGCACCTCCTCCCCCTCCTTCTGCACTGACCTTGGTGTCTGCAGAGTTTCTTACATCTTCTCACTCCTTTCTCTGGCTGCAAAAGCTCTTTCTAACTGTTTTTCTCTTTCTTAAATATGTTACCACAGAGGCGCTGATTGGCTCGGCCTTGGCCAGCAGCAGGTCTGTCTTGGAGCCGGCTGGCATTGGCTCTGTCAGACACAGGGGAAGCTTCTAGCAGCTTCTCACAGAAGCCACCCCTGTAGCCCCCCCCCCGCTACCAAAACCTTGCCGCGCAAACCCAACACACAGAGAAAGCGTTCTGCATGTGCCAGTATTGTGGAAAGTCAGTGTACTACACGCCAATTTAAGTATTAAGTGTGCAGCATGTATCTCAAAGACATTTTCTAGACACAAGATTCAGGAAAGAAGGATTTCTGTCCTTTGGCAGGTCACAATAGGAGACCTCTGCACTATCCTGGTTTCAGTATGTGGAAGACTTCCAGGACACCAGTTCTGTTTACGCTCCCATCTACTTGTATTCCACAGAGAATGAAAAAACCATTATGAGATGAGATTTTCAAAAACCACTTACAACCATGAAACATTCCACAGAGGTCTAGTTAAAACATGGCTTCTTAGTCATCCATGCTGCTGTGTAAATGCAGACTGAGATTATATGTGCAGTCAAGCCAGAATACTTACGTTAAAATAACTGCATCTGATGGACATTCACATTCAGGATCTTGCACAGGGCCAGGAAAAAGAAATACCTAAGCATCTGAATTTGGATGCAAATTTAATACTGTCCTCCAAACTTTCTCAACGTTGTCGAGCAGGAATAAACTTGTGTTCCCATTCAGGCCTATTTGAAGCAATAACATTTAAGTGATTGCAGATTTCATGCAAATTACTTTGTTGTCTATCTGGACTGTATTTGTTTTGCCTTAGCACACAGCAAGGTTTTGGCTAAGGATGTTCTCTAAGCTTTCCCTCCATTAGTCACTCTTTGATTGCACCCTATCAAAGTAGCCAGCCCTATTCTTCCTTCCCCAATCAGCTTCAAAGAAAGAAAACACTGTGCCTATTTGCAGTGTTTATTTAACCAGGTTTATGTGATAACTTAAGGATAACAAATTGAGAGAATCATTTTTACCTGCAGTGCAGGAAGCTGCTGAGGGCAGACAGGGATGGGCAATGCTTTTTTCCCTCCAGCCATTACTGTTCATTTTTTGTCCCTTTTCTTTCAGATAGCACTAACTTCTTGCTGCTCAGTCAGATAGCACAGGATAAACACAGGTCTCATTCACTAGAAAATTATTTTCCATGTCATCCTTCCAGGTAGTTCCAAACACTCACTCGTTTGGACGAGTTCTTGAGTGAAATTCAGACACTCTGATTATTGTCATCGCTTACCCTCCAAACTATCTTTGCACTCAGAGGCCTCTGATGAGGAGAGCTCCCACTGCGCTCCACACCAAAATCCTCAGGCTGGGACTTAGTCCCTACACTGAGGAGCATAAAGTCAAAATGAAGGATGAGCAAGCTAGGAAGCAATTTACCAAAGTTCATGCCGCCAGTGTGCAGCAGCACCAGGACCCTTACCCAGCTCTCCAGAGCTCTGGTCTCAGCTTCTAAACACTTCTTCCTTTAAGCCATCCAATTTGGAACACACCCCACCACATTTTTTTTCCACCTCCCAATTTACATTTCAAATCCTTTGCTGCATTTCATTTGACATAGTCCAGTTTTGTTATCATTTCCAAGATGCACTTGAACATGTATGCAATTAGCAGCTCTATTATCTCACTGTGACAGCATAGGTTGCATTTTAAATACAAAGGAAGATCCATGAAAACATGTAGAAAGATAGTTCTGCTGCTCACTTGACGAGACACAGTAGTTCCTGCACACAGTATGTAATAAAAACAACTCTATGTTTCCTGACGCTGTGCCATTTGTGTCATACAAACATACAAAATAGCACAGAAAATCATGGGTGCATACAGGTGTAACTGAGAGTAAACTATAAGTGACAGTTCAGGGGTTCATAAAATGTGATGGGTTTTGGGTTGGGTTTTTTTTTTTCCCCCCTATCTTCAGAGTGTCCTTTCCCCTTCACTTCTATGCCTTTGGTATCCTGGCCATAAATAGCACTCTGATAAAGTCAGTGGTACAACTTCCATTGACTTACCATGCCAGAAGCCAATTTCCTGAAATACTGTAAGAAAAGCTTCTCTTACAGTATATCTTCCTTGACCAGAAAAATACTAACAAGCTACAAAACTTGTTGTAGTGGGAGCCAAATACAAAATCTCTCCTGATCTCCCTGCTTTTCATACACTTACAGCTTTACTATTACGGAGTCACCCTTCAAAACAAACCAGAGTCCTCTGTTTCCATACAGTCTTCTCACCGTCATCAAAACCAATGTAATTCTTTAGACTGGTGGACTAGTATCAGAAGAAGAGTGATTTGATTACACGTTAAATCACTATTTGGCAATACTTTTAGCACTGAGGTAATGTTTTTTTCATAAACTATTATGATAGTTTAAAAAAAACCAACCCAACGCTTAATCTCTTTCCTTTATACTGCAAAAGGGTCGTTTTCTGTCAGCAAGCCAGTGTGAAATACAAAAGACTAATCCAAGATGATTGCCCCATCTGAGGAAACATGGCAAGACTCATTTTTTTAAGCAGAAATCACTCTACATTTACCAGACCATCTACTTGAGACACTCACCATCATTTTTCTTCCTCCCTGGAGCACAGGACACAGCATATAGAAAAAGTGAGGTAGCATGATGCTACACTGTGAACCAAGAGGAAGACAACTGGCTTCTGTAGCTTCAACATGTTCTTTTTCTACAGCATTTTTTATCACAGGTTCTCAGACTATTTCAATTATTAAACTTCCACTTGGTTATAAATACACCTCTTCAACTGTTGGTACCCCATTTTCCCAAAAAAGACAAATGACTTTCCACAGCACACATAGCAACAAGCTGCTGGTAGGGTCCAGCAATACATAGGGCTGACACTTCCAACTATTTTCTCTCATACTAGATACAATTCTGTCTACACAGAAACAGAGTACAACATATGATCTGTAAAAAAAAAGTATAGTCACACTGGAATATGTCATTATAATCAGTTAGATTACTATTTACATTTGTCAGTGCTTTGCAATTGTTAGCATCTTGCTTACGAGGATCATAAGGAACTATTTGATTAGAATCTAATTTTGATTCATGTAATTACAATCAAGGTGATATCTATTGCATAACTATAGAACACTTTGTATTTTCCAAAATAATACTGAATTTAGGTCTATTTGGGATTTTTCTGTGATTTCAAGCAGAAGATCCTACCTTTCCAGGATCTAGAAATCCAGCACAGAGGCATGTTTTGACCTGAAGTTTCACATAATGCATGTTGGGCATTTGCTTTTGTCTTGCTTTGTCACATGCCACGCACAGTGCCCCAGAGAACTTTGGAGCTGACTTTGCAAACCAGCACCTGGATTTAAGATCCTCTTTTTTAAAAAAATCAACCATGACTACTACAACACCAAAGAGACTGGCAGAATCACTTGGCTCTTGCACAGGCAGGAGAAAAATCCTGTGCTCTCCTTTTCCTCACCACCCCCTTACTACAATAAGTTGTGCAGGAAGGTTTAACATCTCCTATCAGCTTAGGGATAAGCAGGCGCTTCCCTTTTTCTGGTTGCTGCTGCTTTTTAGACCAAAACAAAACTCGAGAACTGGGTGTTCTCATGTGCCTATGGTGTCTAGACAGGTGTCTATGGCTCTTTTATAGGACATCTATAGAAAACAAGTTTAGAAAGAGTGTAAGAACGATTAGGGGACTGGAGCATCTCTCTTATGAGTAAAGGCTGAGAGCTGGGCCTGTTTAGCCTGGAGAAGGGAAGACTGAGAGGGGATCTCATCAACACTTATAAATACCTAGAGAGCAGATGTTAAGAGGATGGGGCCAGACTCTTTTCAGTGGTGCCCAGCAACAGGCACAAACTGGAACACAGGAAGTTCTATCTCAACACATGAGGAAAAACTTCTTCACTGTGAAGGTGACCGAGCACTGGGACAGGCTGCCCAGAGAGGTTGTGGAGCCTCCTTCTCTGGAGATATTCAAAAACCACCTGTGCAACCTGCTCTAGGTGATCCTGCTTTAGCAGGGGAGTTGGACTAGATGATCTCCTGAGGTCCCTTCCAGCCCCTACCGTTCTGTGATTCTGTGATAAAGGGCAGTCTTACTCATTGTCTGTCTCATTCCAATAGCAATGTACCCATTAATTTTTTCTCATAAATTTGTTTACCCTGTTCTTAAAAATCTATATGTCAACAGTTGACATAGCCCTGCTGTTAGAAAGCCTTTCCCACTGTCTAATACAGATTTCCTCCAGTGGAGTTTAAGCCTACTACTTCTTGTGCTATTTGTACCACACACGGAGCATACCTCCTTCTCTGAGGTAGCTATTTTTATTTTACTTTATCTCACAGCTCTGCAGTTATCTTGTCTCCAGATCAGACAGATTAATTCTTCCATCCTTTCCTCACTGCCTGTGTTCTCCAGATTTCTGATCTCCATTCAGTCCAAGACTCTGTGTGGGGCCCAGAACGAGACAAAATGCTCCAGCTGTGGCCATACCAGTGCCAAACACAGCTCAAAGGTTGTTTCCAGTGTTTTCCATGGTATGTTCTTGTTTATACTTCCTTGCATCACCGTAATAGCCTCAACTGGTGTTCAGTTTGTTATTCACTATAACTCCACATCCTTTCTTGAGAGACAGCCACCTAGCTGTTCATTCCTCATTGTTTAATCTCACAAATAATTTATACTTCATCATAGGACTTTGTACCTGTCCTTGAACTGAATCCCACTTAATCCAAATGAGTTCTTCTAATTGTCAAGATTCTTTTGAATGTTAATCCTGTCATCCAAATGCTTGCAGCCTTTCCAGCTGAGCATGGCATAGAAATGCAATGTGCATATTTTCTAGTCCCTTGCACAAATTACTGCCCTAAGTACAGACACACAGTAGACCCACCACACCCTCCCAAGGAATCCCACATGTTGCATCGTCCTCATTTGACAGAAACCCACAAACAGCTACTCTTCAAGACTCTCCCCACTGTACTACTCTCACTTTGTGTCACTCTGCGTGTCTTTATCTTGTTTATGAGAATGTCATTCAAAATAGTATCAAAAGGTCTCCTGCAGTGAAAATACAAGTTGCCTCTTCCTTATTGACATAGTCTGCTACCCTAATGTAGAAGCAAATTAAGATTATTGTCATGATTTAACACCTATTAACACCTCATCATATTCAAGACGCTTTGGTTTAAACTTTTTGTCCCACTGTTCTTCTAAGAAGTGAAGATCTCTTCTTCTCCCCCCACCCCACTACCTCCATTTTCAAAGCTGTTTCAAATACTGGACCCCTCTGGAACCTCACCCATCCTTCACCAGCTCTGAGAAGCAATTCCTGCTGGCTATTAACTGAGTCAGCTACTCCCCTTTCAACTCTAACTCCTCCAACTTGTTATTTCCCTATCTTAACCTGAACTGTTAGCCATTCTCACCAAGGCTAGCTGTTACACCTGCCTGTAATCATTGCAAAGATTTATTTTTTTTTAAATAAATCTTAGGGAGAAAAAAACCCAACCAAACAACGAAAAAACCCAAACACCATTAAACATTTTTCCTTGATACCAGTTTGCTGTTCAGACAGAAGCTTTATTCTGATTTGCCAGCCATCTCTAGACAATACATCATCACCTTTCTTCTTTACCCTGAAACCTTCTGCTCCCTCTTCACTGTAGCTCTGTGAACCCCATGGGCTCCCTGACCCACTTTCTCCTCCCTCACCTCTTCCACCCACGTACTGCTTCCTTGCATAGCATCATCCAGCCATGTGATTTATCCCACTCAATCTCTGTTATACTAATTAAGCCATCTGTTTGATTGCACATAAAAAAATTGCTCAGGTCCTGCTGCTAGAGGCAACTATCTTTTTTGAGAGGAAGAATACGCTTCAGGAACAAAATTTCTAAACAAGCCATCTACTCTAGGAGTCCAAAGTAGTGTTTTTAGGAGCGAGAACCTAGCTCATCTACTTTAATTCACCTCAAGCATAGGTGAATTAAGTCCTCCTATTACTCCACTCCTGATTATACTCAATGAAATCTCCCATAAAACAGTACATAAGGAAACATAACAAGGAGGAAAGCTTATCGGTAATGTTTAAGCCATTCATATTATTTTCTTCACTAATGAGCAGATTTGTCAACATTACTTTGACAAGAAGCTTTAATTAGCATAACAGAATTTTTTTTCCAATTAAACCTTTCTCTCCACTCCAGTTTAAACCTGAAAAATGTGAGAACCAAAGGCTTTAAAAGACTTGTTGTCTTTCCATCTGATGTAAGCAACAATCATGACACTGATAAAAAACAAATTGAGACAAACCAGGTAAACAGCTGTTTACAGGAAAAAAGAGCTAAAGAAGTTAAATTTGTGCTTGGTGTAACTACCTTTGCTCTCTTTTCCCACAATTATTTAACCTTATTTAAATTAACTCCTCATGTGCATTCACACCTGGGTGTCAGCCTTTAGGAGTACTCACCCAGAAGAGTACACAAGGATTGCCACAGTTACAAACCCTTGGGTATAAAGCATTAGTAGCAGGATCATTTTAAAAGAAAAAGGTGAGGTTTGTCTTGGGAGGTGGCCTCTAGCTCCCATGGTTTCTCATCAACAGGACAACCAGTGAGGTTTGCTGTCAGCTCGTAAGAGACACAGTACACCTCAAAGGACTAAGGTCTCTGTAAACTACCTTTTCAAAGGTGGTTTCAAAGGTACCCTCTCAGTGTCCTCCCACAAGGCTCGGTGCCATCAACATCCTTGAGACAGCACCTCTCCTCTGCTGTACTAAGTGGACCTCCCATGCCCCTTCCCTCAGCAAATTTTACTGCTAGTAACAGTGTTATCAGGAAAGAAAAAGCATAAACTGAAATAGAAATGCTGCTGGACTAAAGTATAACAGGACGAACACTGGCACTGAACCGAGAGCCTCTGTGTCCCTGCAGCACCTCCTGGGAGAGCACAGCCTGGTGGTCCTTGCCCCTAAACAGGGAACTGCAGTGGGGGTGACACACTGGAGCTGCTGGCAATGGATCCTTGCATTAACCACACTGCAGGACCCTAGGTTAGGAGATCCTGAAGCACTCACCAGCACCTGGGAAGCCTGGACAGATTTTTTTTTTTTTTTAGCTCCATCTGGTGGGCAAACAAGCTGCTTCTGGGCCACGACCACCCACTCTCTTTTGACAACAGTTACTACTTTTATAAGAAAAAGAGCTTATGAAGTGAGACTGTCTTCATTATTTTTGCTTCTCCTCTGAAGAACTCAATTTAGAGAGAGTAAAATACATCACTACTGGCTGGGATTATTTCCTGCACATCTCTTTATTTCCACATATTTCAGTTATAGAGCAGTGTTTACCTTCACAGGTCCCAGACAATTGAAACTACAGTCCTAAAAACCAGTATATATTTACAATCACCACTCCTGGGACTCAAAGTGCCCTGGTGATAGCATCATCAAGCAATTCATGAACAACTCCTACGCAGAAATGGAGCAAACACACAATTCCTACAAGTCAACTGTCTGCTGTTACTACTGTGCATAACCACAGTGGAGTCCCTGGGCTCAGTTTCTTCAGTTGTTACCCGGGGATTTGATTCTGCTTGGAAGAATTGCATCCCCACTGCGCACGTTTCCCCAGTAGAGACCTTATCTAGCTCTTCTCCAGCCAGATGGACAAGAAGTAAATGAACTATAATAGGAGCTCATGACAAAGGATTCATCAACTCCTTGAATTTGTCCTTGTCCTCACATTTCAAAAAATATAAACACTACACACAAAAAAGTTCCATGGTCCAATGAAAGGCAGGAGGTTATAATACACGGCTCCATTTAAATTCATGATGGATTTCATTTGTTCATCCCCCTGACAGGCTTTGGAATAATTTTTCATCCTGTGTTGTTAGATTTTTATACTCAAAGAAACAAAAAAGGTCTATTAACTGAACTAAGGAACAAGACAGTGCCAGCAATTTTGTCTATGCATCCCAGCTAATGACAGAAGCAAAAAGAAAATATTTAGTTAAGTATCTTTGTCTGCAAGCTGGATGCAAACCAACGGCATTAATAGCTCTCCTTAAGAAAGACATATGGACTAAAGCCCAAGTTTATATCTCTGTAATTGTGATTACACTAGGTTTCTAGTCACCGAAATATGTGTCCCAGTTTAACAAGGTCCCTGCTGTCACTACTTTTTTGCTGAAGTTAAGGCAATAGTTCTGCACTCTCGATTTCTCATTTGAAAAGTAACAATCCTAATAGTATTGCTACGGCCTTTTCAACATCAGAGTTCCCTTCTGTCTTTATCCTTTTTATTACATTTAATTTATTACAAGACAAAAATACTTCTCCAACTCACAACCATCCACTTGCAATAGCAATTGTATTTAATTAACAGCAGTATCAACTTAATTCATTCAGTGCTTAGTAAAAATGGTTTCCTATCAAGCAAATCTGCTCCCCTTCTTAGGCAACATTTAGTCATTATCATGACCAAAATGCATTTTGATTAATTCCTGAAGATGCAGATTTAGCTCATCTTAGACCTGTCATAGCAAAACATTCTATAAAGGAAGATATTATCCCTATTGTACAAGTGATGGGGTAGCTGAGGCACAAAAAGATGAAGTATTTCACCTCTGGAGACGAAAATAGGAATCAAACCCAGCTCCGTGGACTTCTGATGAAGTACTTTACCCTATGACGTGACATAGATCCTTCATGTACTATATTGCTAAAGCTGCTGGCTGTACCCCTGTAAAAGATTCTCAGTGCTTGCAAAGGTTTCTACTGGCAGCTCTGAAAAAAGAACAGATTCTGTTTCAATTTTGCTACAATTTCTGCTTGAGCTCACATGGCAGACACTCTCCTGGAAAAAAGGGGCTGTGCCTCCTACTTGCTCATTAAGTGACATGCATCTGTTTATTATCTGTGCTATCTATGTTTCTCACAGGAGACAGACTGCCTAAATATGCAGATATAGACTCATGTGAGCAGCACTGATGAGTTGCATCATGAAATTTTACTTGTCTAACCTAATTGAATCTATCCCAGGCAGTAATAACACTAAAGAAAAAGAGGAATTTCACAGCCTCTGTTCCCTTTTCCTTTTTCATAAAAAGCTCAGCTCTGAGCGTAATACACCAGGGCAATATTTGAATGCTACAGTGCACAGATGCAGTCACACAGAAAATTAGAACAGCTCCAAAAACAAAAAAAAAAAAAAAAAAAAAGGCAAAAAAAAGCTATAGTACATAGCTGCGTCAGTACCAGCTCAACAGTGGAAAAGTACTTCATCTGTTTAGCCCCTTTTCTTTCTACTCTGTTGGTGACGTCAGTCAGGCACTAATGAAAGCCCAATTAGCATATCACCTTGTGTGTTTGAATGTACAAGTGGAGCAGCTGATGATTCTCTTCTGAGATTTTAAATAACCACCAAAGCTGAGCCAGAGCTACTGCTTGGTAGGAAAGATTTAGCTTCATAACATACTCAGTTCCCTATGTAACACAAACAAATAAATATGCCAACGGAGGCAAAAAAAACCCATAACAGATGCATTTCTCTGAGGAAAGCAACACAAACCAGCTTCAATTCTGAACAGCATTAATTTGGCTCTTATTCCAGAATAAAGGTTTTAATTCCTAATTGAGTTTGAAAACTACACTGGCTATTTGCTCACAAAAATCAGGGTACAGACCTTTAAGAAAGCCAGCACCCTTACTAATGCCCTTCCAATTTTTCAGATGACAGTGACTGAAAAGCAAACATCCATGAGATAGAAAGTGCATCCTTCTGCCGCAAAAGAGCACGCTGCTATCACCCAACATAGAAAAGAAAGGGAATCTGCAGACTGTTTAACTGCAGACATTGACTGCAGTCTTTGGTGAGGACTTAGTTCAGGGGTCTATGACTCCCCATGGTCCCCATTTAGCCACCAGTGTCCAAGAGAGGACACCAATGTATGGCACTCACCCCGTCCTTCTCACCTGAACAGCTGCACCCAGCTATCTGTGCCACGAGCGTGGATGTGAGAGCTGCCATCCAAGCAGCCGCGAGGCATTTTCAGCATAGCAGTGCATCAGTAACTGGCACTAGATTTCGGTCCTGATCAAAATGAATAGTGGGGAAGGAGGTGAGATGTGAGGTCAAAGAGGCACCCACTGAAATAATGTAATATTGACAGAAAAGAGTGAAAAAATGAAAGGCCTAAGTCTCTAGCAAGGCGTTCTCCACTGAACTCCCTGTACACAGACTGAAAGCAAGACCAGAGGCTGCTGCCAGACCTTACAGAAATCCTAAAGGGCACCACTGATTTGCAGCATTTGGAGGCTAGAAACTGGAAAATCTGTCTTTGTCAATCCAACAGCAATGACAGGAATCTTCCAGCGCTCTGAGCAAGAACTTCAACCCTGACCTAGATAAAGACTATCTAAAAGAAAGAGGAATTCAAGCCCAGCTGTACTTCCTTGGAGTCTCCGTTGAAGTGACAAGGCTACTTACAAGGTCCAAGTGGTTTTGTAACCCTTCTGCCTAAATGGACAGCCTCGATGGAAATCAAACCCTGAACACAACAGAATACACCAGGAGCAACCCTTCAATTCCCGTACACCCCCGAAGAGCTTCTGCCCACTCCCCAGTCCCTTCGGGTACCGAGTCTTCCTATCTGACCACGGCAGTCTTAGGACACAAAACAATCTGTAACCATCAGTGAATGCTTCACGAGCAGGCAGAACTACAACAATTTTTAAAAGGTTATGTTAAGTGAGCTCATGTCATTGATGGATTTTCAGCCCCAATCCACACTCTTACTCATAGTCGATAACACCAACAGGTGCTGGGTTTTGCAGAAAAAAGGCAAAATGCTAACAAGTCAAATAGGAAGATGATACTGCATTTAAATCTTTATTAAACATGGCTACAGGGTGCGCAGATATAATTAAAGCTTGGGCTTTGATTTGGCAAGCAGCCTCTATAAATAGTCTTTCTGCTACACTGTTCTTTCTCCTCAGTGCTTCATCACAAGAGATGTCCTTCAGCTCCTCCCCCACCCCAGGATGATCAAATGTTTTATAGCTCTGCAAACCTTAAAATGGCCAAACACTACAGCAGTAATATTTAGGTAACTCACTGTGGGAAGAAAGGGAATTATCTTCAAGGTGCTCTTCTCTCAGCAACGTCTTCCATTTTCTTGCCTTGGGAGACTTAGCAGATACCCATAACAAAAGAGCAGGGCCCCATTCCAGAGTGCAGAATAAGAACATAGACTCGGTATCGCGGCTCCTTCCAAGTGGTGATCTATCTTCTAAGTGATCTATGGGAAAAGGAGACAATATCGAAAAACTTTAACACTGGAGCTAGCTACTTCTTGCCAGCTGATGTATTTCATCTCGTCGTTTCTCATGAGAGATATTATTTTGCTAATTATGTCTAATGATTTTTTATGGTAGAAATTTTCCAAAAGATTTTACATTCATTCTCACAGCACGGAAGAGAACCCATCATGTTGATCTAAGCCCATATTCAAGCTTTGTAGCAAATAAAAAGGGCACAAATCTTTTTTTCAAAAAATCCATAGATCAACAGAAATATTTTATTTTCAGTTCTGCAAGAAACAAATCTTTGTTTTCTTTGAAAACTTCCTTCCACCACACCATAAAGTAAAGCAGATCAGAAATACAAGTTGAGCTAACCTGACCCCTTTTAGCATTCAATAAACTTGGTAAACAACAAAAATCAGGAAAGGGAATACCAGCTGGATAAACAACAAAAAGTAAAGTTGACATCTAATGCTATTTATTTTAATACTTGAAATAGCATCCAAGACCAGCATTTTTAAACAAACATTCTGTAAATTAGAATACAGGAGTGTCTCCTTATGGTATTCTAACACTAGAGAAGATTTTAAAAATCCCATAAATATTCTTTAGGAACAGATCAGTTGGCAAATCAGTTCTGGCAAAAAGGTATTTGAATGGAGCAGCAACCCCAGCTGGATCTGATCTTTGGAAAAATTTTCTTGCAGAACAGCCCAACAGTCTGAAAATCCCCTAGAAATACCTAGACAAGAGCAAAAGCAACAGCAATAACGCAACTGAGATCATCATGAGATCTTCTCCCTAGAGTGATTTAGAGACTTAAAGTAAAAGAGATTTACAAGTGCTCTTGACCATTTTCAAGCCATTAACACCCGCACAGAGTGGGAGCCAACAGCTACCACATCCGAAGAGCAATGGTTTGTATTGACTTTCCTTATGCATCCAACTAAACTTCCAAAATGTCTCAAGTTTGCCTGTCCCTAATATGCCCTGCAACAACACATAGCCAGCTATACCCTCCTTTATTCTAAGGGAAATAAAAATTAATTCCGATACAGTCAGTAGTTTCATCCAAGTAAAACGAAAGGAGAACTTAGCTTCTCCTTTCAAAATTGACAACGTGATTTGCAAGCTGTAATGGAGAATTCCCACTTCCCCTTCTTGGGGACTGGATAACGCATCTGCACACAGAGTATCTGGGAATCTAGAAGTATCCACTTCTGAAAGACCACTACTTAAAATGACTAATCTGAATCAATAATAAGGACACAATTGATTCTTTATTTGCTTCCAGTGGCTACCCTCATCAACTTAGAGTGTACTACATTTCTAAAAATCATAGGGTTCTTTGTTTGCTTCCAGAGAAAACACTTATTTCAGATAATCTTGCCTCCACAAAGTTATTTTTTAATTTTCTTCAGTCACTGCTCTGCCTGCAGGAATGTCTGATTATCCATAAAATGCCTTCTGACAGCTCAGATTCATTACTAAATTACCACATTTAAATTTTTCATGTGCATAGGGCAATTACTTTTATGAATGACTGCCAGCAACATTTCACTAAATCTGAATGAATTTTTAAAGGATTCTAATTGCCACTTAGATGCCCCTATAACTCTTGTTTTAAAGGTTTTCATTTCTTTTAGTCATAGTTACCTGTGTTCAACGCAAATGTGTTCCCTCTCACATTTTATAG
Organism: Balearica regulorum gibbericeps; assembly: GCF_011004875.1. Classification (NCBI taxonomy): domain Eukaryota; kingdom Metazoa; phylum Chordata; class Aves; order Gruiformes; family Gruidae; genus Balearica; species Balearica regulorum. The sequence goes on from NC_046186.1 coordinate 105,845,834, forward strand.
CACTGAAAATTATTTACATCAGAAACAAAGAAATATGAAACTGGTGCTGCTACATAAGCAGTTAGACTGCACAGTAGAAATGATTCATAGCCAAAGTCTTGAGCATGAATAATTATCTGTAACCCTCATTTGGAGCTTTTGCATCAAGTTACATTATTCATTTGGGTTTTGGCAGGGGAAATTAATGAATACCAACTTGACAGACACCTTAAAAAATTCTGAATTTTTCAAGTAGTTGGGCCAAACTAAACCGTTAATATGTCCAATGAAAGAAAAAGGGGAGATGCACAAGGAATGTTTTTTTAACCACTGAAATGGAAAAAAAAAAAAAAAAGAGATACAAAAAAAGCGTTCAGAGAGGACAGGTGAGCTTTTAATTACACCACTGAGATGAGCTGGAGTTCTGACTTGTCTCCCAGTGGAGTGTCATCAGGAAATTTCATTAACACAGTCTATTTTTTATGCCAAGGTTGTTAATGAAAGTGATAAACAAGATCAGAAATAAACTAATCATTGATGAACTCCCCCAATCAACTCCAGCTAGACTGATGTTTCTCTTTGAAGTGCCACATTTTGTGTCACATTCTTCATCCAAGTGCTTGACCACATCAGAGATTTTTGTGTTTCTCTTTCCATTATCCCTGTTCCCTATCACTTTGTAGAGGGGAATCAAATCAAATGCTCCCTTGAAAACCAGCTGGATTAATGCTCCTTTATGTCTTTTGTCTAGAAAGTCAAGGATCAGGTTAACAGAAGAGAAACAGAAATGTGCATCTACAACATCTTTTGAAAGCTGTCATGAGTTTGGTCTTGAAAGCAAACCCACCTGCTGCATGACCATCAAATGTGACCGCAGAGCTCCAAGCGGAGCCGGTTAGGGCACTACTAAGAATGCTTGTTCAGGTCATCTACGCCATACACAGCAGCCGTTTGGGCAGAAATTTGGGGGTATCCCAGGCAAGACACAGGGCACAGAGATAGCTGTATCAATGACGGAATTACAGCACTGAGACTCAAGCACAGGCATAACTGAGCCAGTTGCAGATCCTAAAATGACTCAGAGATAAGTGGTAATTAAAGACGACAAAAGGTCTAAGAGACATGTATGAAGAAGGTCCCATCAAAATGGAGATGTTGAAAAATAACCTATAAAAAAGGGCTTCAGTTTCTTAAATTATATGTGAAGCAAATGACCCACCACAATCCAAGGCTCTTGGATTACCATGCTGGTTTTACCACTGGCTAACTGGAGAAATGGGGGCAATCCAATAAACTTCTCCATCTCTCTGCTTCCATTTTTAGCAGGGAGGAAATGGGGGAAAACACATGGTGTATACACTTCTGTAAAGATTTTGAAATCTGCAGATGAACGTGCTGCAAGTCATTTTTAAGCAATATTAATCTTCTGCAACAGCAACCAATTTCCACTGTGACCTTCTACAAAGACCAAAGCCTCCAAGGGATGGTTGCCAGCAGTATTCAACCTTGCACAGGATCCAAGAGGGGTTTTCATCTGCATCCAAACTCTAATTAGCAGCTCTCAAAGCTGCATTTGATAACTTTATTCCAACATTAAATACCAGCCCTTAATACTTTCCCCTGTGTGTTACTGTCCAAAACACGCAGCTACAGATGAAGAATTGCTTGAAAAAGATGATTCCAGCAAAACCTGCCACCTACGAGAAACACTCCATTGTAACACAGAGGCAACGACAGGTCAATTCAGCAATGACCTGGCTGAGGCTAAGCCAAGGGAGTAGTGAACTGCAATGGTTCCCTGATTCCCAGTGGTCCCACTGATCTTGTGTGCAGTAACTTAATGAATCCTGGTCTTCTGATCAGTTCCAATACAGCTCAGCTGGGCTCTAGCTTCAACCTTACTGGTATGCTTAAATACAGATGAATGGTATGTATTTCCACTCAGCAGGCAGAGTGGGTTGTGTTTTGCACTTGTTATGGACTGATTTAAAAGAATTCCAGGTTGCTATGAAAACTGCATATGTACAGGAAGAGTTGGGCTTTTTTTCCATACATCAGGGTACAGTCTAGCATTTCCAAAGATCCTCAACATTTGCAAATCAGAGTCCTACCCTAAAAGCCAAAAAAGGTTGAAGAAGCTACCTTGATACATTCTCTTGCTTTCTCTCCTCTCCAGCTTCCCACTTGAAATTCCTCTCAGATGAGCACTATTGAATGGTTCTCCAAAATCTTTGAAGGTCCTGTGTCTTGTGTCATTCTGAGAAGAAACGGTCTTCATTACAAGGAATGCTGTTTGTGTCAGTTAACACCTTGTTAACAGTCCTAAAAGAAAGTAAACTTCACAAAGTTTGCTAGGCTTTCACTGAAACATAATTACAATGGTAACTATTTGAAAAACAGAGGCTGTTCCCCTTCGGCCTGTCAATCATGTTGCTCAGACATTAAAATAAACTGCATTCATTTACTTAAAAACATCACAATGACAAGAAAAGATGCCAAGCCTGAATGGAGCCTGTCCTTACTTCTCATTCCATGACAGATGCCCACTTCTTTCCCACTACAGACGCAGCATAGCAGACTGTCCCAGGCAAAACAGAGTAAACAACAACCAGTAGTAGAACTGGATACTGGGGTTTATTTATTAGAGTTTTTACCCTGCCTCATGCTTTCACGTGCATTCACTTGCTCTACTCCAAGCTTTATACACTCGCTAACTCATGACTGCCCCTCCCAGAGGAAGATCATTGCTAGCCTGAGAAAGTTAGGCAGAAAGTTCTGTTAGTTCTTGCTGTGCAGCTGTTTGCAGTCACCAGCCTCAGGCACGACTGGCCGAGGTCCCTGCACATCCCCAAGCATTTGTCTCCATGCAGCTCTCTGATCTCCAGGATTTACCCCCACTTCCAGGATCCGTACTCCAGCCAGGATCTTCGCCACCTTCTTTCCAGATGAAGACCACTACTTCTTTTTGAGAAGCCACCTTTTTGGCTTCCTCTTCTTTCCAGTGCCCCAAGCCTCTGATTTTCCCAATCTAAACAGTCTAATGCAAAAGCACAACATATGATCAGCCTCCTCATTGTTGGTTCTTTCTCAGTTCTGTTTATTAATTGGAGGGTTTGGGATGCGCCACTACTTTTTAGCCCACATTATCAAAACTTCCAACAAGCCCGTACCAATCACAGCTAGCAAGTAGCAGGCTTCTGCTTGAGAGTTCGAAAGTTCAGTTTCAGACATTCACACACACATGCCCAATCATGTGCCAGCTGTGTGCACTCACAGTTTAAGCTATTTTTTCGCCTAAGACACAGACAGATATGCTGGCCATGTTGAGACAAACCAAAATCTGCAGATCATTTCCACATAAGAGCCATCTCTCCCAGGAGATCAACATGATAACCGGATTAGGTAATGTCATCTCCTAGTCTCAGTTAACTCCCCACACGTGCTCTGGAATCAGTTCAAAAGAAAGAAAATTGCCTTCATCCAAAATGCACTGAAGTCTGTGGATGGATTTCTCTGTTGAGAACAACTGGATCAGGCCCCAGTCTCGGGCTGTCATGCTGCTTCGGCTTTTGTCGAGCCTGCTTGATGTGCAGCTGCAGCGAAGCATTGGCGCAGCACAAAACCAGGAGCCCCGATTCACTTTGATTTTTCCTATCTTAATAGGAAAGAAGCAATTAAAAAATATCATAAGAATATTCCCAAGTGGATTTTTAAAAGTTTTGAGGCTGGTTAGATGTTTTTTTTCAAAGCTGACAGTAGTTATTCTTAATAGCTCAGGGTAGGAAGATTTAGTGGCTTATGTAAGACCAAAGGATACAGTCAGAAAAAAAACAGAAAAGCTTTAGGCCTTCTGCAGGATCTATTTTGTTCTAGCTAGATCAGTGGACCTAATAAAACTTTATCTGCCTCACACCCTTAGGCTACCAAAGCTACGAGAACACTATCTTCTTAATAGCTTAGCATCTTACCAACACTGAGAATCCAACTTCATGAACATGTTTCCTGTTAGAAAGCAGACATAAACAGAGGGAACCATGCTCTGGAAGACTTAACATGCCATTTATACTTCAGGAAAGGTATTTTCTTTCCTTGGGAACTCAGAGCTATCCAACAGTATTAAGTTTATGAGTTAAGTATATTTTTAAAGTTTTCAAATATCACAATAAATAACATAGCTGGTTTAACTGTTTTTTTCCCCAAGAGATTAAGAGAGTCAATCTGTTGAGTTTATCAGTGGCAGAAACTTTTGTTAACATACAAATAACTGCATATTATACATACACTCAGGTGAAAGGCCACTTTACCCTGCAGCTTCCATCTGTCAAGCTACAGTCCCAGTACTGCAATACCCAAGCAGCTCAGAAATCTCTTTGAATATAACTCATCTCCTTGAGATTGGCGATATAATCATTCCTAGTTTGCAGGTAAGGCATTTACGCAGAGATGACTGATCAACCTAAAGACACCTGAGGTCTATAGCACTGCTGTCATTTGAACTTCATTCACCTGTGCGGCAAGCTGATGGTCCTCAGCACTGAAGAGTCCCTCCTGGGGGATGGCTGTTACCCTCCACGGTTCACTTCGGCAGGCCCTGTTTCTACATTACTGACAGAACTATTATCCATCCCATTATTAGTCCTCTGTTCACTAAGAACTGAAGAAGCAGTCTTCAGAGCTAAAAATGCCCCAAACATATCTATGTACATCACGGACAGTCACAGCTAATGGCCTTGACACTAGGACAAACAAGAGACAATGTTAACAACGTTGGGAAAAAAAAATTATCCTCAGTCCAGCAATGCACTGCTGTCGCCTCTTTTTTTAAATAGCATATCCCTGTCTCTTTAATTACAGCAGGCAGGATGCGAACAGATGCTTACTGCACCCAGCAGCCCAATGATTCAGGCAAACTTTTAGCTATTAGCAAATCCTTTAGGTGGCTGACTCAGGCAAACAAGATGTGCAGATTCCCCCCAACTGATTAACCACTGGGTTTGCACAGGCTTGGCTCATTGACCACAGCTGTTGGAGATACAAATGTCCTCAGCTGACAGCCCTGTTACCAGTTTCATCATCATTTTGGGTTGAAAACAAAAATGTCAGCTTTCACTGACATCTTGTCTGGAGTTGGGACAAAATACCCCAAATTAGTAGGTAAGGAATTCCTCCGTGAAATGAATCACAGTTTAAAGTTATTCAAATCATGAAAAAGAAAAGCAGGGAACAAGATATGGGCTACAGCGATACCCAGCCTGCAGTTCTCTAGATAAATCCTATGGATTTATGTACTGCTTACAAACATCTCAGTTATGAGGCCTGGCTCTGTAACTACCTCCCAAGGAAACAAAATCCACATAGATTTTCAATGATACACAAACAGGGTATGAATTCAATTCTTTAATAATCAATCCTAAGTCCCCAGCAGTTCCTGCTGTCGTGTCCATTTCTAGCTTCTACAGGCACTTTATCAATCTTTACTTCCAGAGCCGATGTCACACAACACATCCACTGGTTACTGCTGCAAAAACATCTCCAGTTTCACATCTTGTAGAAAGAAATTCCTCCCAAAATCCTGTGCTACTACAGCATACGGGTGCTTCTTGACAGCCTCTGCAGCACTAAGTAGGCACAATTGTAGAAAAACAGAACTGATCTTGAAATCCTTCATTTCTTATTGCATCTGTTCGTGCCACATCTTTCACCCTGACTTCTCCCTCTACAGTCTTTCTCTTATCCATAGAAACAACCCTCTCTTTGGTAAATTTGAGGCTTTCATAATCCACTTGCTGATGAAGAAAAACAGAAATGGAAGTAAGCACACGTGCCTTTTTCCTTATTTACTTTTAGGATGCCACAGAATTTTTCTTCAGCTCTGACTGGATAGATTTGAACACTGGAAAGATACAGACAAGCTTTGGGGTGCCTGCTGTAACCAAAGAAGCATTGATGTTTAGTGTGAAGATGCTGAAAGAATGAAGTCATTAACTGTCAAAGCTCAAATTCCCCAGAGTTTTGCAGGTTTTTTAAGTATCACAGCTAACTATATCCAAGACCCAGACTTTCACAGGACAACCATCAAAACATGTAATAGATGTCAGAGTTTAACTATATTGGTTCTTAAAGGTTCATTCACTTTCAACTTCGTGAGTTCAAACTGTAAGTGTAGATTACCCACCAACAAGAAGCTACCAGCTGTTCATTAGGACACCTAGCCTGCAAGGCACCAAGCGTCTCTGCAAACTTCAATTATCTGGGAACAGTCCCTGAAAGAGATGGGGAACACAACTTGCAGGATCAGGCCCTGAAAATGGTACCACAATGCAGAGTGCCAGACTGAAAGATTACCCAAGACAGGAAGTCTCTTCCTATAGGCATAGTAAATAGGCTTTAGATCAGACTGAGGAGCCAAGGAGTGGAAAAACCCCTTCCCTCAAAATATGTCCTTGCCATCCAACATTTTCCTCAAAATATCATCTGACATTTTGCTCCTATCGAGCAAAAAGTCACATCGCCTCGAAGGCATTTGTGAGTCACTTAAGCTAAAGAGTACATGTAGTCCAGTTGCTTGGAGGACAGACATTTGCTCTTGTCGGTGAAAAGGAAGGAAAGGGCAGGAGGGAAAGTGGGAAGAAACCTTCTTTCCTATGGGACAATCACTCTGGATTAGTGATGGGAGTAGAGAAAACTGCACTGCTAGTCATTCTCTCTCTGGAAAAAAGAAAAATCTATATCCTCATCTTGCATATCCAAATGCAGAGCCTGGCAGTGACTTTCCGGATTAGCAGATTGTAGAATCGCTATACCCACTGATCAATTAGCCTCCAAATGATTTCCCAGGTCCCAAGGAACCAGAGAACAGAGTTATCTTCAGTGCCCAGCACTAATACAGCATTTCAGCACTCTGCATATTTATCAGGAGAAATGACAGAAATAATTGTAATAATAACTCTACAGACTCTTAGCCTTGCTAAAATAAACAGTACTATATGCTAACCTATTATAACACAAAGATTTTGAATTCCATGTTTTATTCTGGTGCCATTTTCCCTTCTTATGATGATGAGGTCAGGTTGGAAGGGGGGGGAGAAGAACCTTGTAAGGTGCTAAATCTACAGGAGCTGAAGGTGCTTAGCACTCCACAGAGTGCAGACAAATGGCAATAAAACAAATAGATTCAAGGAAGAAACTGAAGTTGTTATTCAGTCCTTACCCAGACAGTCTTACTGGTATCTACTGGATTTTCACCACAGAAAGGCTGAGCAAAGGCATAAAAGGATTTGCCTCTGAGAAGTCCCAGAATTTGCAGTGTAACAACCAAAACTACTCTCTAACCCTGCTACTACCACTGTGCCTACGAACCTCAGTCACAGACAAACCCCACTGTGCTAAGCCCTATACGAGTACAGAAGAAATAGTTCCTATCTCAAAAAAGAATTAAACTGGACACACCAAATGAATACAGACCAAAGAGAGTAAAGCAAGGGGTGACCACTGCTGACATCAATGAACAAAGAAAGCTTTAAGGAAGGTTATGAAGGGAGGTTACAAATGTTTATGCAGAGCTCCTCCCAAATATCAGAGTTAGCATGATTCCAAACACCAAGATGGGCATAGGGAGCTAAGTCCAGCATAAATGGATGGCAATCCTGCTATCTCAATAATGAATGAGAGAGGAAAGATGAGTGGCAGTAGACTAGGATGTGCCTTCAAACTGAAGGTGAGCAATTTAATGTTTAACCAAATGGACAGCACAGGGAGAAACACAGAGAGAGAAGTGACATAGCCAAAGGGACAGACTAGGAAAGTTTGTTTGACAGCAAAACTTAAATGGAAAAAACAGGGGAAAAATGGGCCAAAGAACGTTGGTAACTGATAAATAAGGAGGTGAGCGGTTGGTAGGACTGCACTGGAAATTGTACGCAGACAGAACCAAAGCTTAGACACAGACCCATCTGCTTTGGTCATACTCAGACTGAGCAGAACTCATTCTGCTTACAAGTCTAGCTGACAGACAGAAGGGCAGCGCCCTGGACAGGGATCAAACCCAAAGCAGGACCCAGGCTGAAGCACTTGCAGAGGAAGATGAAAAGCTCCACATAAAAAAGTTTCAGTTTTAGCTAGTGATGACTTGTATCCCTGACAGGGTGACCAAAACTGCAGTTTAGATAGAAGAAGATGAGTGCAGAGGTGGGTCTGTGAAAGCAGAAAACTCACTGTTCACGGAATATACTACTTTTTGGCCACATACAGAAATAAGAGAGAAAGAGGGAGAGAGAACAGACAACTATGGGACTTCCCTAGAAATGCAGAGTGCGTGGCAGAAGAATAATCCACTCAGACTGTCCTGTAACTAAAGAACAGCTGAGATCTTTAGGAAAGATGGAGATGTGTCCAAGAAACAGCAGTTCTGCAGAAGTGTCCAAGAAACAGCGGTTCTGCAGAACCAAAAAGCACTAACCCAGAAGCAAACAGGCTTCGAAACGTTTTTGTTTCCTCTATGATTCACCAGTGCACTCCAGACATTAGGCATAACAGTCTGAAGATTACTCTTAAAACTTACCAGCTTTGATCACAGCATCGTTCCCGAGAAAAAGATCAGTAGATTAAGAATCTGAACTGAGCCACCTTTTCCTGGCTATGTTCCCAGCCCGCAGCACAGAGAAGATGGTCACATAGATAGCTATCACAAAAGCTCCGCACCGTTCGCTGCGGAAGGCGACTCTCTGTAGCAGGAAATCCCCGCAGCAGTAGGATGCTTTGTCTGCCGCGCATCACCAGCATCCTGAGAGTCCGGACTAACCTTTGCACGGCAGTCTCATTCTGAACACCTCCAAAGCCCCAGGGCATCCAAACCCAGACGCGAGCACATTGGTAGACCAAGCAAAAAGCACTAAATGAAACAAAGAAATGAAAAACAAGGTTTGAATCGATCCTATAACCAATGTGAATGCTATTAGAGGGAGTTACGAGTTGGTCTTTGGTATTTATGTGGACTGTTCTATTTGATCATTGCTTTATAAATAGTTTCTATCATTACATGTGACTCACTGATTACAGCGTATGCTATTTCACTGTATCAGGCTATTCCCCATAACACATGTAGCTATAAATTACTATCTTGTGAGATTTATGAGTTTTTCTGCATTCTCCTTGTTTTACAAAAATGAAGTTTTAAAGTGTTATCAACTTGTGACACTCCTAAAGACACACCTACAAAGATAGTCTTAAGCCAACTATGAGTTAAAAGAAATTAAAAATTAGACAGTTGTGAGAAAGGGCAGCATTCGCAGTTATCCAAAAGGGCATACGCTAATCACCCGCTGGAATCAGCAAAGAGCTTTGTCACACACACATTTTCAACACATTGCAACACCAAGTACCTAGAAAACTGTTCCTCCAGGGCTGTATGATTCCTCAGCTTCCACTGGAGTGATACAGACATGGTCCTTAGGCACATACGCTTGTAATAATTTAGTAATTAAATGTAATTAAATATTTTCATGCCTTCCAACTCAGTAAGAAATACTTACTCAGTATTTCTGAATTTGGAATTTCTTACTGAGTTTGGAATCCTGAATCACCAAATGCTCCCAATCATTTCAAATAAACGTTTAAGATCTTTTTCCACGTATATATTACAGATTACAAAACATACCAGAAACAACTTTGTGCTCAGCAGAAAAGAACTGCTTGTCTAACAATGCCGAGGAAAAAACCTACAGTGCCAAAGTAAACTGCATATGAAAATAAATTTATTTTAAATGGGTAGATCGACTGCTCTCAGGTTTATATGCAAGACCTAGCTCAAAGTGGACAAACAGTATGTTACTCAAAATAATTTTCTCAGCTAACTCTACTCACCACTCAAGCAGTGAATAGTGGATTTTCTCTGTCTTTATCTTCATATCTAAAATCCTGCAGAGGAAATGAGCTTTTTATTTTCTTCAGTGCTTGGCCATAGTGAAGAGATTTCAAGATACATCTCATGAAAGGATCTCATGGAGGCATGAGAGCCTTGAAGCTCTCTACATTTATGCATCAACATTTTATTTCAGTAAACGTCAAGGCTTTTTTTTCCTCCGGGGCAGATGGGCCCAGAGCAGCCGTATGCAGGTTCAGATATGGATTCACTGCTTGAATTTAGTCTTATTTAGTTTCTTTCACTGTTCCAGAGAATTAGCTATTCCAGAAGGATGACGTCTTGACTATTTTTGGTGATAAGAATATGCAATTTTGTCATTTTCAGGTTCTTATACCATACTCACACATCTAATGCCCAAGTACCATACAGTAGGGCACTGAGTGCTGGCAGGACTGCTATGCTCACATGCTGGTTTTTCCCTCCTCCACTTCCTAGGGGAAAGGACCATGCAGAGTAGAGTGCACTGTGCAGGAGATCGGTCTTCAAAGCGGAGGAGGGAGACAGTGTTTGCAAATTGGCTGATGCAGACTAATATGTATTTATTTTATAGGAGGTCCCTACACTAGTAACAGTCTCACAAAAAAATGCAGCTGGGAATAACCTCAAGAGAACACATAATCCACATTCTGCCCCAAGGAAGAATCAGCTGTACCTTTGTCCTTTCTGACAAATGTTTGTCTAATAAGTCTTTATTGTCTTTTAATGGCCCTCACTGTCTCTTCATGCAATATCTCCGTTTGCTCCATTTTCATGGTTATCTAGTACCTGCGCTAAGTCTTTCTTATTGCAGATTAAGCATACTGATTTAGAGAAGAGATTATTCCCTTCTTCTTCTAAGAATGTTGCTATTTCCTCATTACATGGATGGCTCCTACTCTCCTTTCATCCCTTTCTCAACAGATGTCTGGATAGCTCAGATTCCCTCAAATTCCCTCACCACCAACCCCGTGTGCTTCAGAGGATTCTCCTCGTTGTTCAAAAAACCCAACAAATCCTCATCTATCTGAGCTTCCTGGTGTGATAAACTGGAGTAGGTCCTCATCACAAAGTTGTCCACATTCTTCCCTCTTTCCATACCCATGAGCCCAACTCCCTTCATATTTTGGATTTCAAAGCAAGTATACATACTGTTGATAAAAGGGGAAAACCTTCCTCTTCTGTCACACCTCACTTCTCTGAGCAAGTGATGTTCCCTTTTATGCCAATTCACACAAAGTTCTCCCAAGAGGTCTCAAATAGGCAGGTAAGTCATACTGTTTATCATACATCATAACTTTCAGTTCCTTTTATTTATTCCCTTACTTCAGTATAGCCTTCATCTCAGAGACCATTTGTTCTAGGCATTATTCCTAGCATGTGTCTTACTAATAGAAATTCTCCCTTGAGATCTTAAAAATTCCATCTTTTAAAAAGCTTTAATTTTATGTGACTTGGTTCAGAGAAAGACAGAGGTTTAGAAGTTCTGCCTTGGTAAAACACGCTCACCTCCAGTCAGTCCTCCATAAGCAGTAAGTTATAAAAAACCTAATTTACACACAGTATTTTTGTCTGCCTGTTCAATGTCATTATAATGTTAACATTGCTGTTGAAAGGTGGGTGTTGCCAGCAATGGGCTAAGTGGAAACATTAATGTGACAGTTTATTAATCAATTCTGTCTCACAAACCCTAATGTAACAAAAAGAAGCATAAATAAATGCCTGATCTGTTAAAGTAATATATGGCCTTCACACTGAGACAGCCTACTTTAAATTTCTTGGCAGTTTTAGTTCAGGCTTCTAGCACTTTGGAGGATAATATACTAGCGAAATGCATTAACGGTTTAAGTTTGGTTTGTGTTTGCATCTAATTTTCAGTGAAGTTCAGTCCTGCTGAAAGGTGCTGGATCAATAGCGCTGGGTTTGCGCATATTTATCTTAAACTTTCCCCTGCGGTCTTATCAGCTCTCAGATGTGAAACAGGATTCAGCTTAGCTGGTACTTAGTTAGCACTTGCTGGTTTCTCAACTTTTGAGGACCAAGCCTAATTAAAAAAAAAAAGCAAAAAAATGGAAGATACCAGGTGCAAAATAGTCTGTTGACTACAGAGAAAGCTCAAAAGTAATCTTGGTGCTTTAAGCCGGCAATATTTACAGCTCTGTGCCCCGCTGCCCCAGGTCCCATCCCCACTCCCGTGCTGCCCCTTCCCCTGTGCTGCCAGAAGAGGCTGTGCTGGCAGGAGGGGAACCAGAGGGGAGAAACGGGTTAACACAAACCCATCTCTCACACCTGCGCTGCCACAAGGCAGGGGGCTGTACGGGAAGGAATGATGGGGAGGGCTCCAGCTGTTTCCTTCAGTAGCTGTGCTGGCTTCCTCCCTGGTTAAAGCACTTGTGAAACCCTCCTGTCCATTTACTGCCTAAAATCAGGATGAATCCAGATCTCCCTCATTTTTTCTCTCTTGTACATAACACAGACTGAAGAGGAACCGTACTGTTCAGCTTGGACAACATTTGTGCGTGGGGTGAAAGAGAACTGAGCGAGATAAAGCCTGTCACATTCCTTGTCATAATCGTGTACAGATGTTCCATATTAAAAACTAATATTTACCGAAATACTTTCAAAGTTGCATCAGAGCTCCTCAGAGTGTGTTAAAAATAAGCACATGCAAAATATTACATTTAGCTGGGAGCCAGATTCCTTCACCAAAACTACAGACAACTATACAACTGTCTCTCTGCTAATATGATGAGCCAAATCAATCCCCTTCATCTGAACACCTCTGAACTCTGGGACTGGTTTTATCTGAAACTATATTTGGCCAAATGATTGTTACCCTCCAGTGAGTACATGACCACATACAAAAAGTTCACTGCATGATCAGTTTATTACACGAAGAAATGTAATAAACTGTAATTTAAAGTTAATAGCTTTGGACAAATTTGCCTGTTTGTTCAACGGAGTGAACTCTCAACCTCTGCTCATTTACAGAGATCCAAGATTCTTCCACTACATACAGCAATTCATATCACCTCAGCAATTTGTTAAGAAATATTTGTTTCCCCTAATAATGACAAGTTACAACAATAATAATCATAACATTAATATTAATAATAATAAAACACCACATGTGGTTCTGATAAGAATGAGCTAAATCGGATGGCCTCAAATTCCTATCTGATTAAGAGACCGTCATATGACAAATCCAGCAGAATCAAGTATCTGCCTGAAAACCAGGGAAACTGCTTGATTTACAGCACTAAGTGGATGTCTGCCATGATTTTCGCACACTTTGCTATCTTGGCTGACCTCTCCCAGACTTATTTTCTGCACACCAACAGATTTCACATGTTTTTAAATATGGTGACAACCGGGAATTCATAAATAATATATCTCCACTGAAATATAACTGCCATGTCTGAGCAGTTCCTGCTCCAGGCTTGATCTGCAGCAAAGTCCAGACAGCTTAAGTTTATAGCAGCTCTCCCCATTTTGCAGCTACACTATTAAAATTACTCCACTTGTACTTGGCTGCCCAGACGTAGACGGCTCAAGCTAATGGTACGTAAATACAAGTATGAAATATTGCCTCTTGTTCAGGAAAAGTTACAGTCATGCACGACAAATTTAGGCAGGTAAAACTGCAGAAAAAAAGCACATCAGACCAACGTGTACATGAACACCTTGTTTCAAAAAACAAATGTGAACTTGTCAAATTGGTGGTTGTTTTGTCAATAGACATCTTTGGTGGCATCCACGTCCATCACATAGGAATCTCAAACAACATTCATGGACTGGAATATCACTTCACTCCTGCACCCCAGGCCATGTCCCCTGCACCCCTTACACAGTACTTTAAAAAAAGCAAAGCACAGAGGTATCACTTTCAAAGGGACTATTAATTTTCTGTTTGGGTGCTAAATATAAAAATCTGGCTTGCTGGCAATCCCTCTATTCTTTCTTGCCTCTCAAATTGTCTGAACTGCTATCCTGGATCAGAAATCCTAGGAAAACCAAGATTCGCTCTAGACCCCAAATTTGTGATTCTAGCCTTCAGTATGAAAAAGGAAGAGTAAGAAATAATGAACATATAAGGGAATTTTCACAGAGGCAAATACACATTAATAGATACTTTGGTCTTCTCACCATCACCCCTATCTATTTTCATTTTTCTTCTAAAGTTTTTTTCTGTGTTTCCTGAGCATCTACACTAAAGACACTGTATGCTGCTTGGGACACCTCAGAACGTCTATCCTGATCTGAAATCACCAGTCACAGACTGGCTGATGCTAAAAACTTCTGCCTCCCCTCACCCGTACCCCCACCCCGAAAATCATCAGAAGCCACCATGTTCTGTCTGATTACAACCATAAGGCACCATCTGAGACAGTAACTGAGACCAGACTCCCTTGTTACTCATCCCAGATTCAACAGAGTTGCAAATATTAAAAAGTTCCATCTCTCTCCCCTGTAAAACACACAACATAGCTCATGCAAGGAAAGCTGCTCAAAATGCTGAATCACCCCCCCTTCAAACAGCCGCGTGAGGTAAGACCTGCTCAGCGTGCATGAAAATCTTACCATCTTTAGTATCTTGGGTTCTCAGAGAAACTTCTAAACTTAAATATTCCATGTAGTCGCCCACACAGGTGATATATAACTGTCCTAAAAGTTTTTAAAATACTTAAAGAAAAAGTTAAAAGCAGCCATCAAGGTACATTCACACACAACAGCCTGGTATTCTGTGGATGTGAGAACCCCAGAAGACAGCCAAGACATTTTGGCACAGAGAGAGGGAGTCCTGTTACTCTCTTCACTCAAATGTACAGTCCTTGAAATGAGAGATGGGAAAGTCCAAGCCCATCTCCCAGTCTAACAAGAAGGATCGTTCCCCTGGGTTTATCCACCCATCAGTTTCCAATTACTCAAGCGATGGATTCTTCTACCTCATATCCTGGGAAAGTCTCTGTTGGTGTGATGAATCTCACAGCTACACAACTTTCCTACTTGCTTAGCTGAAGTTTTCCTTTGTCTCATTCCATTACTCCTAAACGCCACTCTCAAAACGTCTTCTCCTTCTATGAGGTGGTGCTGACTCCCCTTCTATGCATTCTAAACATTATATTCACATTTCTAATGAATCACACGGTTCTTTTCTACTGTTAATGTTGTACTTTGGGCATTTTAATCTTTCATTGCTGTTACCAATGATGCGATCTCCAAATCCAGCTAGGGTGGAACGAGGGTGGAAAAAACTTTGTAAGAAAAAGTAAAAAGATAGTCCCCAGGTTGCTGGTCCCCAGACAGTGAATTATTCTGCCTTCTGAGAATTTTGTAATGGAAGGAGAGTGCATTTTTCTAAGACCCAGAAAAGTCCTAGATACCAGTGAGGGACACACTCAGTGACCACCTCTCAAATGCCTCCCCTCAAGGGTCTTCCCTCCTGCCTGCTCCATGCTCATGCTCCAGATAAAGATGAAGCTGCTCTCAGCCTCTGGAGTCCTTCCTAAAGGATCAGTGGACTGGCCTAAAAGTTCCTGAGAAGACTGTACCTCAGCAATTCAAGGTATCTTTTTCACAGGTTCCCTGTTGTTGTCTACAGCAACCTTAGCGTGCTGGCTCCACAACAGCCTTTACGCTGGTTTAACTACACCAGCACGGTCTGTGGTAGAATTTGGGTACAGAAGGACAAGGCCATAGAAGTGCTGTTAGGCTACTGTCATCGCCCTTTCTCACTAGCAACAACTTCTCCCTCCTGTGGTTTGTCCTTCCATCCTGCTCCAGAAAGAACCGCAATACAAGAGGCAGCTTTGTTTTGGTAGAGCTAATGGTCTTGTTTCTTTCAATGCACCCCTTGTCATGGATATATATGAATCAAGGAAATGCACACTGGAGTAGGGAGCAAGCTGGTCTGTAAAAGTTACACAGATTGGGGACATCATCAGATGGACAGTTAGGGTAGACCTGTGAAATCCAGGGCAAGGCCAGGCATAGGAGCGAGTTACAAAACACGCACTCTTCTATACTCACAGGCTAGCAGAGTTCACTCCCTTTCCTGCAGAGAAGTGGGACAACTCATGATGCTATAAGAATGCCCAAGCACTAGTACAGACACATCCGCCTACTCCATGGAGCTAAGGAGAGCTCAGACAGTGCAGCTGTGTGACTGGCTGAGTGCAGTTAAGTGCTTGCTAATACCCTATGCACGCACTGGGAACTGTAATGGCTCTTTGTGAGACGTTTTCCAGATACTGCCTGACTCTTCCACAGAGTAGGCAGCTCTTATTAAGATTTTAATAAATTGGGTCAATAATTGCAGCAAAAGCCGCAATGCTGTGATATAGTGCTTAAGCTGAAAAAGGACAGGGAACAGCACTTGTCTGGAGCGCATCCCAATGTCACACAGGGCCACCTCCGCGCTCAGCTGGGTTAGTACTTGTAAATCCAGTCAAACTCAGTCTAAAGGTCATATTCATCCTTTTGAGAAATCCCATGGCAGTGGGAGCTGCAGTTCATTGGGGATAGGCATGTTTCATGGTTTGCTCCTAGCAAATAGTCAGTGACTGAACGGTTCTAGAGAAAGGGCCGCAGTCGGACAAAGGCAGGCAGAAGTCCTGGGACCCCGCCAGCATGGCTACACAACAGGCAGCTCTCAAGACGGTTCAGTAAGCAAAGATGCAGGTAGGCACAAGGGTCTGCAAGGGCAAGGTCATGCCCTTCTCTGATCTGCTGCATGCCTCGTTCATTGCCTGTGACGGGCTCCAAGTCAGAAAGACAGACCCTAAATCCCATGTTTATCTTGAAACAAACCACTCAAAGTCATTTTAATATGATAAACTCTTTCCAACATTGTAAACCTGTTCTTCTGTACGAGGTAGACAAAACATACGTTTTGTAATAAAGAAGTTCTTTCTGCTCTTTGAAATCAAGTATTTCCTCCTCCTTTACACAGTGTCTTTCAAAGGAGTCCCAGCGCACGTAGAAAGGCCAGATACTTCTACAATACAAATAATAGCATCAAAATTGGCTGTGAAGTTGCCGGTAAATATTTACCCTATGCTATGCTTCTTCCAACAGCTGTATTTTGCCTTGTTGGCCTGGTAAATTACCACGTAGAGTCTCCTCTATTCCTGCGTGGCTTCTTCCCTTAACTGCTGCTGAAAAGGGATCCTGAGGAACAGAGAAGATTTGGATGTCCAGCCCATATGAATGATTGTACTGACCTCTTCAAAAGAGACAGACACTCTTCTTTGCCTGAGGGGATAACAGAAATATGTGCAATCAAATCTGATGTCATTATGACTAGGTAATTGCGGAAATTACAAAAGCTTTTATACACTATGGACTCCATAGAATAAGAACGTTGTTCTTTTTTAATATAGGTAGACATTGAAACTTTTTTTTATCTATTCTTCATATGCAAATCTTTGTCACTACTTTGTTTCTTCTGTTTTCTCTCTTATTTGCACATTTAAATCATTCTGTAAGGAAAATAACTGTTGGTGAGGTTTTTAAGATAGAGTAGTCCAATTTTATGGGAGGCTATTCTACAAGTGTACAAAGGAGGATCTGACCACTCAAAAGTGTTAAAGGCTGAGATTTAGACTTGTACTTTCAAAGTCCCCTATCAAACTACAAAACAATTTATACTATTGCTCAGACTACCAAACGTCTCCTCTCTGACCATTTCTGTAATCTGAACTATTCAGAGTCAGCCTCTGCTGTATATTTACAAGATTTCTATTGATATCTTGCTGTAAATGGGAGCAGAGTTCAAACTCTTTGAAGCAACAACTAAAAAAAAAAAAAAAAAAACCACAAAAAAACAACCACCAAAAAGAACATCCCTCTGACCAAAAACATCACTTTTCTAAGTGTGCATAGTGAAAAATACTTCAGAAAGAGTAGCAAAGAGTAGCAGTAGATGTGACATCTAATAAGGTAACTCTTCCTGTCAGGTAAGTAGTTTAAAAAAAAAACCCACACTGTTCAACATGAATACCTTCCTTGCCAGAGGAAAATTTCTCTGCTTTAAAGCATCTGATGCTGCCTGCTTCTCCTCTCCTTGTCTGACACCTGCTCTGATATTCCAGTATCTTGCACTTTGTAAGTGTGTGACAAAATTAGTTTTTGATGAAAGCAAAGGCACCCTTTAAAGAAATTCACTCCTTCCACCAGGAATAAAATCTAGCATCCACAGGTGTGTCTATAGTGGATTTTCACCATTACAGACTAAAAAAAGTGCCCTTAAATGGAATTCTGACTTGGAGGTTTAAGTTTAAAAGCAGGCTTGCCTCTCTGCAACAAAGAATGGACATCCACAAATACATGCAATTTATGGAATGAATGTACAGCAATGCTTGTTGCTTTTTATTTTCACATGAGCTACTTACTGTGCTAGGACAAGAAGGGGAATGTAGGCTGAAGCCCCCTGAAAACATCGATGATAAGGATAAACAACAGCTCAGCTGATGGTGATGAAAAGGTCATGTAAAAAATCAGAACAAAACTAACCCAAATGTTTTCACTGGAGCAATGTCGTCATTTTCTTTTTTCTTGACAGCTGACCAGAAATGTGTCCAAATAGCAACTCAAACTTTGTTTTTATTTGAGTGCTTTTTACTGATAAGGAGCAACTGATAAAACAATGTAATATAAAAGATATTTGTATTCATTCACATTGTGCCACAGCCAAACTCAACTCCAGATTTGGACTCCAAATATGCCAAAGTTTAGACATAGTGTTGTTTTTTTCTATTCATTCTAATTTTAAATAAAATTATTTCTAACTTTTATTCCACTTCTGGCTTCTGCTGGGAACTGGAAAAAGAAATCCTGAAATAGGCATATGCTGTACCATCCATTCATACACTTAAACAGGAAGGGAAAAAATACTAAACTCTGCAATGTGCAACAGGTCTGTGAGTCACAACTGCAACTGGAACCTGAATTTTGTACTTCCGGACCTTTAGCTATTTTAAACATGCAGTCTTAACACTGAGTTGGCATGAGATTTTGCATTTCTAATATAAAACAAGTACTCAGTTCTCAAACAGAAGTCTATTTTCAGGAGCAATTTAAGGAAGCAAAAGCTTTCCTGTAGTCTTGCTACTACTGCTTGCACATATTTGTTTTGTGGGCAGCTAAGTAAGAGATGTCTGACCAGGGGAGTATCCATGCATTGTAAAATGGAGAAAACTGGTGAGACGGTAAGGCAATTCGGCTTGAGGCTTTTCTCCTAATTTAATAAATAAGTCCACAAAAGTCTGTCTGTCTCTCTCCATTCCTTTTCCCACCCTCTCACCTTTTCTCTGCTTTTAGACAGAGAACCAAAAAGCCCTCTTTTCCCTGCGAGTTCTGTATTAGCCTCATCATGAAGTAAAAAACATCTCTCACATAGGAGCCCTTTTAAAGCTAGGGCTTTGACCCTTGGCCCTGCCAGAGCTACGCTACAGCAGCATCACAGCCATGCCCACGCCTGGCCACGCACCCCACTGATCCAGACCCTGACGCTACCCTGCAGACTTGATTTCCCAGGCTGACCTTGGACACGCCTTGCCTGGCAATCACTGCACTGTGTCTGACTCCGGTTACTGTCCTGACCCGATCCTGGCCCAGACTTGCTGACTGACTCCTTGGAGCTTGACCTGCAGACCGACCTCATCACGGTACTCATTCACTGGACTGGGCTCTTGCCTGACCTTGGCTGCCATCACTGGGCCTCTCAGCTTGCATCACTCCAGCGCAGCAGGACTGCACCCTTGCTGGTAAAGGATCCATGCCACCTACTTGCTGGTAAAGGATCCATGCCACCTACCGGCCCTGTCACCATGCCTCCCCTGCCCCTGCTGCTCCCTGGCACTGTTTGCGGGCTTGCGTGGCAGACCCATTCACTTTTAAATGACCTAATGGATTTATAAAGTCATTAAATAGAACATACCTAAGCAGCCTATGTTTCCAAACCTACATAGTTAAGATCTGCTTTTACAGCAACCCTATCTCTCTGATCTTCCTGTCTATCCTGCATATCACAAGTCTTCTGACAATAGGCTGAATTACTGTCAAAGCTTATCTTTGCATCCATACACACCACTGAATGGAAAGAGCCCCCCTTTCCACTGGAGCTCTGATCCCAGCTAATCCCACATAATGCTGTTATGGCAAGATCCTGTTAGACCTTGCGCAATGTGCCTCAGGAATCATCTTTTCAACCATTACTATTTTCACAGAGAATCATTTTCTCTCCATATAATGAGAAAAGAGGAAGAGTGCAGTTGTTGCAAACAGGGCTGTCAAATCCTGTATTCACCTAAATTACCATTGCACTGAGATCTAGAGCAGAAAATCTCTCCATTGCTGTCTAGAATAGTGCATCTTAACATCTCTTTTCTTCTGCTATTGCTTAATAGGTTCCCTTAATGAGCAAGTACCTCAGAGAGCAAACCAACTATAAGCATGGATGATAAAAGCACATTCAGAAAGAACATCTCATACCACTTCTCTCTCCCTGTTGACATCAAGATAACCATATGGACTGTGTTTTAAGGACTAAAAAAAACCCAAAACCACACACAACCAAAAAAACCAAGCACATAATTTTCACATCTCATTTGCATAACAGACGAATAGTTTTTAAACAAGATCACATCAATGGCCCATTACCATCCATTTCAAGACACTGGGAGGACACACTCTACAAGAAGAAAAAAAAAAATCTCAAAGATATGTCTCTTGCTAGACCCCTACCTGTACTAGGCTAGGGTGAAAGAGGCACGAACAAAGAGTCAGGAGGCCAAGGCAATCAAGTTTCCCCTGACATGCAGCAGACGCTCATCTCTGTTCGCTGAGATGCTTTACATCCACCAAAATGGTGTCTAGCTGACAAGGACTGGCAAGAGGCAAGAACGATCTGACAACTAGGATTGGTGTAGAACACCAGACTTTGCCTTTAGGACCTGCCTCCCGATATATCTGTTGGCATACTGAAACATGGCTTATTTGTAAGGAGCTGGCAGTGTTCATGGTGCTACACAAGCTGTAGGAAAATATAAACAAACTGATACGAGTCAGCATAAAAGCTCTTCTGACTCATATTGGCTGAAAATTGGCCCCCAAGATTTTGTTACCTAGACAACCAGAGGGAAGCTAATTCTTCTAGCACCATAGGAATTGGCAAGATTCAGCTGTTTTCAAATTCAATTCTTGATCAACATTTTCAATTTTTGGTTTATAAATTATTTGGACCCCTCCATAATAAGCTGAATTATATCTCCCTTAACCCTTAGTTCTTTTCTGACAAATTCTGCAGGCTTGCTAAGCAAAATAAGATATTTGGTGCTCTAAGCAGGTACAAACAACCCCATGGCTAAAGCACCATTGGCCTGTACCAGACTTCTCGGTATTTTTTCAGATAGACATAGCTGACAAGATGCCAGTTTAAACCCAATCTGCAGTTGGAACGTGTAGACACATGGCCCTAAAGCTCTGAAGTGCTCTGACAACATGGTGACAACCCAGGCTGCCCCTGGGACAGGCGTTTCTGCTTTTGGGTCTGCTGCAATGAAGAAAGAGAGAGCTGGTTCCCTCTAACAGGCCATACTACAGCTATCGATACCAATACTGCTCCTCAAGTACATCTCTCAGGGATGCCTACCCCACAGAACAGGCTGTCAGGACTAGGAGATGTGTCTGTGACTCCCTTCTCTAACACTGACTGATACAGGAATTGATTCTGAGCATACAACAGCATTAAAATTTAGCCAGGTAAAGAGCTGCATTGCATGAGAGAAGAGCAAAAGGCAGAGGGAGACAGGACAGGCCAAATCTTGGCTTTATAAAATATACATGGGATTCTTAAAGTTCATAGCGTACCTCATCTTGAGGGATTCACCTCTCATTCTTCTACAAAATAAATCATGCGACTGGCTTTCAGGGAGTTATACTTCAGAAACCAGAATGGCCTTCCCTGAACTTCCAGGAGTTCACAGAAAACACACATCTGCAGACACCAATGGAAAAGCCTGGGCTGGTTCATCCCGAATCGTTATCTGACCTAAATGCATGCCTTCCTAAGGCACCGCCACTGGCTTCGGCAGGACCTGAACAGAACAGTAAAGAATTCAGCAACGGATCCAAAACTCACATCATCCTTAGGATGGGCACAGGCCAGCTGAGAATCCTGTGGGATCTGCATAAGAGTTTTGGAAGGAAATTCCCCATTTCAGCTAGAAGGAACAAACTCCCACTATCCTGGACAAAGAACTGGGAAAAAAATATTTCTAAATGAGTCCCTTCTCGGTCTCTTGCACACTCATTTCTGTGGGAGAAAGCAATTAGACCCTTAATATTTAGGTCAACAAGACATTTCCTCCCTCTTTCACTTGAGACAATGCATTAGAAGTATTACAGCAATCTCCTCATGAAGTTAAAGAAAAAAACTACAAAATTCCATACTCGGAACAAAAATATAGAAAAAGACTAGAAAAAAAATTGTTTGTGGGTCTAAGTGGAAAATGAGAAGTTTTTATCCTTCCAATCCAGCAATGTATCTATCTGCTTATTGTATTTATACAAACAAAATTATAAAAAGAAAATGGAGAGGCTATCAGAGTAGCACAGTAGCTGCTGGAAAACTGTTTCAAGCAGTGCATAACCTTTGCTATAGTGTTCACACCTTGGAAAAGCAGCTTCCCTGCTGGGGAAAGTCTATGCTAATCATGTGGGGCAAAGAGAGGCACAGCTATCTTAAATCTTCCTTGGGAAAGGGAAATCACTGTTTGGGTATGGCTAATACATGCCTCACTGAAGCAACGAGGCTATTAAAACAAAAAGTCGTCTGGAGCATCAGCTCATCTTGCAGGCTGCTCTCATAATCCACCAGGAAACGTAGAGCAACGTTGAGGTGCCTTTACATGATACCCCTCAGCTGTGGGATTGCAACACTGTAGTTTTCACTCCCTTATATCTGTTACGCACAGCGGACAACTAAACCTATATAATAGGAGAGGTTCAATGTACCACTTAGCAGGTTAGTACTGATACTTCATCTTCAAACAGGATGTTTTACTCTGAGACCCACACCACGCTGCATGAATATTAAGTGCAAAACCCTGTTGAATGCCTCTGTAATGGAAAATTCCTTTTATTGCACAAAACTATATGGGCTTGAGTGAAGGAAAGCCCAGTTATAAATAATTCACCCAAATAATGAAGCAATCTGAAGACCTGGGTAGAATGCTTCATGCACAGATCTTTCATGAAAAATGGCCTTTTCTTTGCAACTCAGAGACTTTTTTTTAAAAAAGCAATGCCTTATTTTCTGTCAAAATGCCCCCAGAAAATTATTGACAGCAAAGTTCATTTCTTAACCAATCAAAATGCTAAGGTGTGGTTTGTTTTTTTTTTAAATGGTCCATATAAATGCAACCTTTGGCTGACTTTCCCAAAAACCTTTGAAGAATCTGTTTGCTCTCCAGCTCATCCACTTGAGGAATGGGTGGGCAGCTCAGCAACGTATCCATTGCTTCCTCTCTCCTGCTTCCCACCGCTGATACTGCTGCAGTGGGACACACAGCAAGGCCTTAGTTAAATGCTGAGCTGGACAACTCACAGGAAATTCAAATCCAGCTGGAATGCCTCCACCCTGCTTTTTGTCACCACCAGACAGCAAAACTTGCCCCCAATATATTAAAATTTGGGTTCTGTTACACCAAAGTTCATAGACTCCAACCTTTGCAACACCGCAATAGAATAATATAAGCATTTCACAGAACTGAAGCCCATTTTAGCATTCACACACTGCTCCAGCAATACAGCAGCTGCATACATTTGCACAGTGCCACCATATCTGTCCTTGGGACAGGGGCAATGTCAGCAATGGGGGCGTGACTGAGGCATTCTGTGCTCCAGAAACAGAAGCAGCTGGGTAAAGCGTCTGCAAGAGCACTCACGGGGGCTGCTCTAATTTAAACTGGCCCCTGAGCAGCTGAGAAGCTGAGGAATAGAAGCAGAGATGGCCTCAAGCCATTGTTGTACTCTCTTCCTGAAACTGCACCTTCTGAAGCACAGCAGAAAATAACAGCAGATTGTAAGAGAGCCAGCAATGAAACTGGGCAGAACAAAGTCTCTTCACTCAACAAAGCCTCTTTTACTCAGCCACCAAAACCACCCCAAAATTGCAACCCTGCTTCAAGCTAGCATGGCTTGCTGCGTCCCCTAACTAAGGACAAGGAAGAGGGAAATGGCTCAGCTCCTGATCTTGTTTATCCCAGCTCTAGTACTGAATAGACTCATACAACAGTTTGGGTTGGAAGGGACCTTTAAAGGTCATCTAGTCCAACTCCCCCTGCAGTGAACAGGGACATCTTCAACTGGATCAGGTTGCTCAGAGCCCCATCCAACCTGACCTTGAATGTTTCCAGGGAGGGGGCCATCCACAACCTCTCTGGGCAACCTGTTCCAGTGCCTCACCACCCTCACAGTGAAGAATTTGCTCCTAACATCTAATCTGAATCTACCTTACTTCAGCTTAAACCCATTACTCCTTGTCCTATTAGTACATGCCCTTGTAAACAGTCCCTCACCATCTTTCCTGTAGGCCCCTTCAGGTACTGGAAGGCCACAATTAGATCTCCCTAGAGCCTTCTCTTCTCCAGGCTGAACAACCCCAACTCTCTCAGCCTGTCCTCACAGGAGAGGTGCTCCAGCCCTCTGATCATTTTTGTGGCCCTCCTCTGGACCCACTCCAACAGGTCCATGTCTTTCCTCTGCTGAGAAGAATGTCATTTCACTTCCATGACATTGCTTCTGAATTACCCCTAGGAAATCAGGAGCAGTCAGCCCCTTTTAGCAGACAGAGTTGAGCAAAGTTTGAGTTTTGATCTTGGGATCATCCCAGACAGTCAGAGCAATCACTTGGGGACATTCTCTAATCAGAGGAAGAGGGTTAAAGGGGTAATAAGCAAAGAACTCCACTGTGTCTTACAATTAATGAATCTTACTCAAGCACAGTACACAGATAGGAGGACTACCCATATGTTATAGATTAGGTCGGTTGCGTAAATGAAACTGCTCTTCCCTATTAATATATGCCCTCAGTGGGAAGAGTTGGGAAAGGGGTAAGAGAGGGAGAGAAAGGGGAGCAAAGGGGAAAAAAGAAAAAAAAAGCAATTCAACATTTGTCCGACAACACGGTCAACATACAGAAGCTGAAGGAGGAAGCTGGAAAGTCTCCTGTGTCCCACACAAGCCGTAAGACAGCCTCCTGGATAGCTCAGCCCTGCCGGTGAAAGACTTTGGCAAGAGGGGAGAAAAGTGTTCCCTTCTGCCACTGCTGTACAGCTGATAGTGGGGCACAAGTTCCAGCTTAGCAGAGTTCATTTCTCATTTGGACTCACTTACTTCATGTCTTAGAATTGGCAGGAATGGATGGCCTCTAGATACGTCTCCAGCTACAAATTCATGTTTGAGGACATGGAGAGTTCAGGATTTTATTTCAAACCAAATCACAGTTAGGCTTCTCCTGTAAATTAAAAAGTGATTCTCTGGACATTCAGGCCTGTAGAGTCTTTTGTGATCCATGGCATTTCTGGGAAGTATCATGTATTCTTGGGCCTAATTATTGAGAAATTCAAGCACACAAGTAGATCTCTAGTGTCCAAATCATTTTGAATAGAAACACTTGGTTTACTGGCCATAATCTTGAAAACTGAGTCTGCAGTGGCTGCAGTAAGCAACCGAAAGCATTTCTCTAGCTGCCTCTCTTCCCTTTCAGTATCAGTCACCCTGCCTCCCCTTGCCAGCACTGAATACAGATCATTGCAAAAGAGAACGAAAACCCAGTGCTGAGCTTTCTTATATGGAAAAGCAGCACCCTCAAACCCTCTGGGCTGGCCAGCACAGGGCACGCTGACCACATGATGAGAGGACATTGATAAGCTCCCCACTGAAAGATGAGCTTTCCTGAGCCCACCAGGAATCTCTTACCAAGTTCTTTACAGAGTTTCTCTGCCTCAGGGAAAGAGAAACCAGCAGGCATGAAACCGGCACTGGTCCTCGGTGCAAGTGACCTTCTCCTACATGACCTTATTCCTCTGTACATCCTCCTGTTACTACTATGAGGGTAACCGTATTCCCTACTTCACATGGGTGTTGCAAGAAGTGCATCAAAGCTTCTAAGTGCTATGGTAATCAAGTAAAAAGTCTTAACTATCTAAAAGACAACAAGAGTTTGTTTTGAAAGTGGAGTGGGCTTTGTAGATTTGATTTATACAAATACAAAGCAACTGAAATAACATCGGTTCTTATGGTTTGGACTTGGAGGGGGTAACTAGTCTTTTTGCAAAGACGAGAAAGACTGTATTTTTAGCCCAATTAATCAAAACTAATGAGCCCCTAAAACCTTATGTTTCTCTCAATCAGCATACTATCAGCAGTGACACTAAACTAGCCTTTCTCCATCAAAGAGCAGCCCAGGGGCCATCTAACGACACTCCAGTGCGAGTGACTCAGAGTTTCTCCACAAAGTAAGGCTTGCCTAAATTTCCCGACCAGATGGTTGAACTGTGAGACAATCCGTCAGATGGCTCTGAAGTGTTTAATACAATTAAGGATATGCAATCTGGAAATGCCCTGGGCTCAGACAATTTGTCCACAGATTTCTGTAAAGCTTTCAGAAACAAATCTGCACAGTCTCCTTCTGAACAAGCTTAATGATTTCTTAGCCAACAGCAAGGGAATCAGCCATTAAGGGAAGCAAACAGAACCCCTTGTTCATGCCTTCTCACCCCTGTAATGGGCAAGACAGCAAAGCAACAGAACATGAACTGTTGACAAACATGATGAAACAAGATCAGTTTGTCAACAGCAAACACTTCGTGTGCCTAGTGCAATGGAAACATTCATTCTCTCTATGCTCCTCAAAGATTTGCAGTTAAACCTACTGTGCAGATAGGAAAGCTGAGGACCATTGCTGCACAGCTTGTACCATTCAGGAGATGGTAGGAGAACTGGGCCTGCCTGCCTTTTTCTCATTACTCACCTTCTTCTCACTTTCTTTGCTTTCCACCTGCACCACTGTCAGGCTAACTTAGCAGCTCCAGAGCCCCTAATGATTTCCCAAGCTCAGGAAGACAGCTTGCCTTTGACACCAGGAGAGACAGAGGACTCCCACTGGAGGGGAAAAGCTCACGCTTCTCACTTCAAAACAGCAGAGCTGAGTGGAGAGTGACTGTGAACAGAACCACACCAATACATGGTCCTAACTACCCTCTGTCAACCATCACACCAACAAGAGTATCTCGGTGCCAGGAACACCTGGAGTACCTGGTAGCAACCATCCCACATGTGACATGCCTCACGTATCTATTTTGTCTCTTGTGGAGCGAAGGGAGAAGCTTACTACCTAAAACATAAGCCCACAGACACAGGAGGAAACAAAATGGAGGAGAGGCAAACTGAGAGGATGAGCTGCTGTAGCACAAAGCTAAATACTAGTACCCATGCGTGAGTTCAAGATCTCTTGCTTCCAAGTGTGCTTTGTGATCTGTTAAAGGGCAGCAGGGAAATGACCACACCACCATAGTGGGGTAAGTCAAATCCACTCCAGGCAGGGATTCGTCCTCTTTGATCCCCAAACAGAAATATGTAAAGAGCTCGAGAATGCTTACTTATAACTTGAGGTACACTGTACATAAAGCATATCACGTGTGTTTCCACAACAAGCAGTGAAAATTCAGGACATTCAATTTCAAGAAATCTAGCTGTGTTAGATCTAGAAAAAAACAGATAATAGTTGCATGGCTACAGCTAAAACCTGTGAATGCCTAGAGTCATGAGCTGTGCTTCCATGACTACTTTAAGCCAACATAACCACCAGCTGCTGCCAAAAAACAACTCTCCCACTTCCCACTCCTGTTACTCCTTCCCATTGCCACCAACAACTGGAAGCTGCACCAAGCTTTATTAGTTTATGAATGCTTGTGCCAGCAATGGTAGCAGGATCAGAGAAGCAGAGGTGGGAGTGAAAGGCTGGAAGTGATTGTGGCATTGTCTTCCCAAATTAAATTCATCTGCCTTTAAAAGATACACAGGACTTCTTTTCCTACCCCCCACACTGACCTTGTGGCCCACAGGTCTGACTCTTCCTGCCAAAATGGTGCTGTTTCTGCCAAGCCCCACGCCCTCCTCTCTAGGAGCTCTCTTCACAGCATGTAACATTTTCTTTTGACCCTGCAGCTCATGAAAAAGGCCCTCGTTGGCCACACAAGTACCATACTTATCACTGCTTAACAACCAGAAAGGAAAAAAACACGTGTCTGCGCAGCTGAGAATTGCACTGAGAACTGTATTTGTTGCATGTGCTCGGATGGACAAATGAAGGCCTTACAGATTAACTTCAGCTCCTGCACCACCAAATTCCTGGGTGTTTGTTTTCATACATTTCTTTTCTGCTCCTGGTTTTCCATTGTGATATAACTATATATACACACAATATTTTCTTCCATTGTGAAAGATTACTAATGTAGCTATTCCTGATTAGATGGCTGTACACTACACAGCATACCTAAAAGCAAGTGAAAACCTACAACTACGTATTTTATTAGGGAAATAATGCCTGTAAGAACAGAGGGGAGAATCTGACGCTAGAGTACAACTGAAGAGAAAACAGGCTGTGGAAGGTATTTCAGAGTGGAAGACCCCATCTACCTAATGTCCCAGAAGGTCAGAACTCGGTTCACTAAGCCTATCTTTAACAAAATAGGATTGCCAAGCCTGAAAATGCTCGTCAAGGGTACCTTACGGCCTTTAAAACCAGGGTTTGTGGCACATCAAAACTAAAAAGATCACAAGCATTACTGCCTTAAATATCATGTTCTATATGGTGGTGTTAGGCTTGCTGCTGAATGCATGGCAAGTGCACAGGGATGTAACAGCAGCACTTCTGGGGAGGCTGCACATCTCCTTCCTTGCATCAAGCCCACATGAATCGGTTGCTAGTTGAAAACCTCACCTGCTCAAAACGTGTTACAAGCTGCCTCATTCAAAGACTGGGTATAGTTATGAACTCCCTTCCAGTTCCTCCACCACAAATCACCCTTTGCTCAAGCTGGCAGATGCAGCAACAGACACAAGAACTGCAGGAGCCATACCGATTCAAGTGTCACTGTTCCCACCAGAAGACGTTCCCGTGCTTCTCCTTGAATCATTGTTGTACCGGGTTTGCGGGTTCAAGGGGGCGAGGAGTGACCTGCTATGCCCTTATCCATGAACAAGTGACTCCATTCCTTAGAGCTGTCAAGCCATGTTAAATTTATAGAGTTTTCATGCAGATTATTTGCAAATGAGTTCAATAGATACCAGAATTTTCTTTAGTGTTACATAGGTGATTGCACAAAGCTTGGCAGAGCTAGAGATAAATTCTCCAATTTCTCTAATACATACTTGTAATCTTCTCACATGACCTGTCTCACACATTGCTTACAAGCTCCCTGTGCTCTACATTCTCACCTCCCCAGATCTTGTCCTGCATGTAACATCTGCCAAAAAATCCCTACACACAGCTCCAAGTCCACTCTCAACCTGCTATACTCCTCTCTCCCCAAGCTCATGAAAAACACTTTCCCTAGGCAGCTGCTTCAAAGAAATTCTTGTCTACAGATGCTTTGATAAACAGCCTGTATTACCAGAAGGATGTATCTATTAGGTAGCATAACTGGTAATCCTGAGATAGGGTCCCCTGGTATACTTCCATAACGTTTTCTTACTGCTGTTATTCAGCAGAACTACTGATGAAAGCCTGTGGGATGATGAAGATAAATAGTAAAAAAGGCAAATAAAGTCTTCATGCATTGTGCCATGGTCTTCCTGTTCAAAGACAGATAGCAACCTGCAAAATGCTGAGCTTCATACAGTATGTGACCTAGTGGATTAGCGACACCAGACATTACCAGCTGCGTAGGCTGAGGGCTGGAGGGTCAGAGAAAGACAGGTGGGATTATACAGGGAAAAGACTTATTGGGCCCCTGTAAGTAGTATGGAGGTTGGCAAATCACTCCATCCTGCTCTAAATCTGCAAGGTGTGACATTTTGGCTCACAAAGACATCTCCCTTATTTTCTTTTTGATAGCAACTTTGGACAAGTTATCATGTGTGCAGTTTTATATATTACAACTCTGACAGTTTCAGATGATGCCCTTTCCTGCACAACAAGGACATTTTCAACCTCAGTGTGTAATTCAAATCTTATAGTTTCATTGGACAATTGCAGATTAGAGCTCTGAAAAGCTCTCACTTTCTTTCCCCGGCTTCTGAGGTGAAAATGAAAACCAGAGGGGAGCACTTGAAGATTTTGCTGATGTGGTCACCTACAGTTTCCTCTATTGGTACTGATCACATCTTATAAATTCAGACATAATTCTTATTATTAAATAGCATCCCACAAGCCAAATGATTTTTCCATCTCAGCTATGAGAGACAGAAAGGATATTAAACCTAAGCAGTCTAGTTTGAAATGTAAGCACCTCAAAAGAATGTCCAGATCCTGAATTACATGGCTCAAATTGTCGTTTAAAATCACAGGCTTAGATTGTCATCCAGCATAGATTAGAACAGCATAGCATAAGGCAGGATCTAGGCTTCACAGTGTAAATACAGTACACAGCTTACTCTGTCCCTCGCTTCTTTTCTGATCTGCTATGCAACTTACGTAAATTGCTCATCCTCCACAAAGTACATCAACTGTATGTACCAAAGCTTTGGCTGTAATATGGGGACTAGTTGAACTCATGATCAGCTTTGACAAGCTCAACCTGTCATGTTAATTGAGTAAGAGATTCCACATTTACAAGGTAGCATAATTCATGCTGCCAAGAATACAAAGTGCCTTCACCTGTGCCTGTCACTGGAGCACCCAGAATCTAGGGTACACCCACAGGGACCTGCAACTGCCACTGTCAGATAAGGTGATCATCTAAAGCCTGACAGCTACATCCAAGTGTAAGGAGCACTTAAGGAAGAAGCTTCCTCAAGGACAAAGCATTGTGGCCTTCCACTGGTGAGGACTGATACCATGAATCTGGGACTCCTTGCACCAGGCAGTGCCCACCAGCACAAGTAAAACTGATGATACTGCATCCAAAACAGATGGGAGGACATACACTCTTGCAAACACCGTTCCAGCCTCTGAGGCTGTATTTGGGTACTGTGTACCAGAACAACATCTACACATCAATCCAGCCTGGTCCACAGAAAGAATATGGGTCTCACTGATGCTCCTTTTCCAAGCTACACTTAAAGAGAACATGAACTTTGAGATTCCTTCTATGGCACCACAAGAGAGATGCTGAAACGGGAACTGGGAGAATGAGCCTGGAGAAGGCATTTAAGGGGAGAAGGCATTTAAGGGAATAATCCTAGGTCAGAGGGATGAGATAAAGGTTTTCGGGCTCTGCCAATTCATTTAAACAATGCTGTGGTCAGGGCCCGAGAGCCTTGGGATTTTCATCTACATAATCTTCAAATTTATTAGACTGGCAAGTTTTCAGTTTTGTTTTTTTTTTTTCCTCTTGGCAAAGGTATACTTATAAAAGGAGGAGTATTCCAACCAAAGTGGAAAAAGCATTCCCTCCCTGCATCCCCCAAACACAGGACACTAAATGCACACTGCAGCAGTCAATAGCTGGTGTTACCAATATTTTCTAACCTGTCCCCCAGCAGGTCAGGTGGAAAGGGTCACTCTGGGGTTTCTTCACCTGAAGTTTGATTGATTAGCTCTTGCTGAACCAAATTGTTTCTGTAAGTGCTTCTGTAAACAAACTAATTAACAAACTCCCACTATGTTGTATTTAGTTTATGCATTTAGCAGTGGCATCTGCACCACCTAAATCAGACTGGAGCAAGCATGGCTACCTCTGACACAGCATTTAGTGAAGAAAGCATGTTAGACTTCTTTTCATTCACAGTTTTTTCTCCTTTCCCTCAAACCCAGTGACCCTCTGTGACAAAGATTTATAGAACTAGCAGTCTAAAGGGGGTCACTGCAGAGCAAGCAAGCTTAAAACAAAAATGGAAGAGGTAACTGGAGATTAGCTTAAACTCAGATTCATGTCATACAATTCTCACTGTAAATTCAGGAGTTCAGAGGAGACAGCAATGTGCTATTACTTCTCGCTAAGCGTGTCAGAGTGATTTAAAACAAGTGACCATCAGTTCAGCTAGATCAACAACTTAGTCTTGAAGTTACCTTGACTTGCTGCTTTAAACATGAGCTGCGATGATCCACCTTCTGGTCTGCAATTCTGAATTCCCATAAGGAAAGACAGCAGATCCGAGATCTTCAGCAAGACATTTGTAAAAACATCCCTTTGCTGGGACTGCTGAGGAACATTCACTGGGGAAAGAAAAAGGAGAAATGAACACCAAAGAACAGAAAGTCTCTTTGGATTGATTTATTCTCCAGCTCACATTCTTAGGCACTGAATTATCCATCTTCCATAAAAAAAAATGATGTATTTATTACTATCTATTTTCCAGACATCCCACAACATATACCAAGAATTCCGCTTGTAGAGAACTATCAGCCCAAGGACACGTCTAAGGCGATGGGTACAAGCAAACCCATGCTTCTTTGCCTTTCTTTCTCAACTGTATGCACTAAGAACAATGGCGGGTCTCTACTCGTGCTTCATAGACATGCTCAAGGTCTCCAAGTGTTAAACATGTACATGCAGCACAAGAATGGTTTAGGACTGACCATGTGCACTCCACACTAAAGCAAAAGCGTCTGGTGGACTGGAGATTAAACCAGTGCTTCTGCATTACTACTGCTGCTGCTTTCTCTATTCTCCAGAGAACTTTAAAAGTGTGTATATTTTTTCTGGGAAGAATCCAAACAAGTTTCATTCACTTGTCCTATAAAACCACAACAGCTGAGTCACTCTTTAGAAGTATCTCTCTTTTTAGTGTTGTTTCCTTCATACAGTACTTATTTACCATAAATAGGAAGGGATCAATTTTTATTTACTTGAAGATGTGACCATTTTTTTCCAGAACTGTTTGATAGAGAAATTTCCCAATTGTAATCTCTTGTACTATATTAACAGCCACTAATGCCTTCAACCTTGAAGCAATTCTGCTTCAACTGTAGAACTAAATGAAAAAAAATTTTTTTTAACAGGAAAACAACAACCCACCACTAGCCAGATTTATCCCACTGCCAGAATTGCTTCCACCAGAAGAACAGCCAACTAAGCAAAAGGTAAGCGTAATTTTCAGTCACTTTTTTGCCTAGTGTTGCACTGGTGGAAAGGTCACCAAGGTTGGTCCTCTGTAGGTAAGACATATCTCATCCTTTCTTTTGTGTGTTTTTTCTGGAACATTGATACAGAACTTATCCACCATGCAGAAGGAATGCTACCAGGAAAACAAGAATGCCTCATAAATACACCCACAACACAATCCAGTAATGTCTTCACTGGAAGACGAAGAAATTTTTCATAGATAAGCTGATAAATTATTCCCTACTTTGTAAGGTAAGACACGTTTGATAGCCCAGAAAGTATAAAGCCATGATAAGACATAACAAACACCAGGTAAAAGGTGTTCCATGTAATCTTATATTTGAATTGCCCTGCTGATAACGAATGTGGTCTTAACGCACTGGGTTTTATACTATGGGTCACAGTGGATGACCCAACTGTTTTACAGCCTGTATTTCAGTGAATGGAGCGACTCCTTGTTCTTCTGCCTGTTCTCAATGGGAATGACTGTGGAGATTAAAAAAAAAAAAAAAAAGCAAAAAAACAAGAAAAACGAGTACAACAACAAACAAGGCTTCCCAAAGAGCAGCAACACATTACACCTCTCCAATGAAGACATACTAGAAGGCACAGAAAAGGACTATGGACTCGGTACGAGCCAGACATTTCAGCATGCTTCTGAATACCACTGAAAGTGACACCACTTCAATATTTTGCTGATTTGAGATCTAAACAGGCTCAGATTCATATATACAAACTCTTCATCATCTCCTTTCAATCCCACTGGACATATAAGTCCTGTATTTACCAATATAACTTGTAGACTGATTTGATTATAATTTATTTGGCAGAAGCGCCTTTGCACTTCTGACCCCGATCACTTCCTACTTCTGACTACGCAGCAGTATTGACCCAGTCTTTCCATGGGGGTTGAATCAGTTCCACTCCACACTGCAGAAATCATAGACTCGATAAATCCACTGCCCTTCGACCAGTCCTGGCTGGAGGTTACAAATGAGTCACTTCTAAATTTACTCAGATAATAGCAAAGTTATATTGGGACGAGCATTTCCCAACACACTAAAAAGCATTAACGCATCGGTTACCTAAGTGAATTAAGATGCTTAAGATATCTTCTCTACCCTATGGCAGGTTGAGGCATCCTTCAAATAAGTTTTGATCAGGAGAAGAATTAATGGGCATGTATAAGCTTTGAAAGAGATCTATCATGTATGAAGAGCAGCTGCTGATATTTATGCCCTACAGAGAGGCTCACTTGGAGTTTGATTACAATAGTCTAATGTTCTGATTTGTGAATTACACTCAAGAACAATTTATCCCCTCAGGCAGATGCGATCTAACCTCATCAGTCCTGTGTGTCATTCTCAGCAGTGCTTTTAAGGCTTTTGGGCACATTTGATCATGGAGTCAGCTTGACAATTCTGCTTGAGGGGATTTGTCAAAGCCATTAGAGTGCAGACTGGATGCCAGTATCTAAGGATGTATTATCACCTGCATTAGCCTTCATTAGCTAGCCGGGACCTCAGTGGCAGATATATCTGCACTACTATACAGTGAGCTAATTTAAGAGAGACAAGCCTCAAACCAAAAGCTTTATACAACACTTAATCCAAATCCTCAAGATTCAGAACATTTTCATTCATTCTCTTCACATTCATTTTCAGCTCTGCATGATGCATTACATTTGGGAAAGCCAAAGACAACAGAGTAGTACCCTGAGTAAGGCTGTACTCTCAGTATTTCCAACCCAACTGAAAGCAGGAAAAACAGCAAAGGAGACACAAACCCAATCACAAAGCTGAACTGTGGGACCAAGCTTACTCAAAAGAAGGGAGCTTCAAGGGTCTGAAGACTGTTTAGTGCTTCAGAAGCAAAGGAGGGACTTGGAAACAGCCAATTATTCACCACTTTGAAAACCTGACAGTATTTTGTCAGCAAAAACATACTCTGAAGCAGTACCACCTGCCTAAAAGCTGAAAGAGGTGAGATTTTTCCACGCTCAGTGGGCAGGCTTATGGAGACAGTGTCAGAAGAGGAGCTGATCACTCAAAAGCTGGCCTTCAAACCTTCCCAAGATGTGGTTCAGGAAAGCTTTACAGCAGCAACTTTGGGAAAAAGGGCTTCTACCAATTACTAGCATAAGGCTGGGAGCATAATTGCAGCTTCCCAGCGTTCAGGACCCTTCACTTCTCATTTTCAGGCCTGTTTCTAACAGAAACCAGATCTGAGGAAAGGATACTCAGCTGGTTTACTATCCTAAAACAAAGCTATTGTAAGATTTTATTGAGTGAAATTGCAGTGTACATATGTGCTAGTTGCTATTTTTGTTCACCTTAAACTGTAGGTATTCATATCTTGGTAAGAGCATACATAGGACCCTCAGCAGTTTGCCAGCAGAAGACAACAAAAGCAGAGTACACAGAACTACGGCCACCTGTGCAATCCATGTTCAAAACCTGCACCAGCAACGGGAACTAAGAGACCGGATTGCAGAGGAGAGCTACAATACGACATGAAAATTCCCAAGTCAGAAAGTATACAGAAACCTTCCATCCGACATTTTTTCATTTCAGTTTGTTCTGTGGCATACATTGGTCCAGTCCAATAACTGGGAAGATGAATGTATCCTCCTGGGAAAGAGGAGCAGAGCTGCTGAGCAACACATTTCACCCACGGAGCATCTGGTAGGCCTGTATGCAGGCAGGACCATGCAAGTCCATCCAGCTTAACCCTAAAAGCAGACAAAGGAATCAGTAAATTCCCATTCTGTTTCGGTGTCCAGGGGCCACCAACCCTACCTGGGGGCTGAAACACCTGCTCCCAGTCACTCCTCCAGAGCATCTTCTGCAGAAACATCCCAGGCTGTCCATCCCAGGGTGGTGAGGACAGGTCTGAACGCCTGGAGCTCGAAGCACGACTCTCCTCCAGGCACACGAGGAAACAGGGGCAGGATGTTCTGAATTAACTGCGCAGAATAACAACACACAGCCACTTTTGACCCACAAACTGTTGTCTCTAGCAGCAAACATATGGCAAAATCAGAAACAGAGCTGGGAACAAAACCGTATTTTCAATGCATTTACTTTCCCCAGGAGGAAAAAAATACACATCACCTAGGTTCAGTTATCATGTCCAGCACTTAAGCAACAGTGGGCTTTTCACAATTTATGCACTATTTATTACACATGCATCTTTCCTCCATCTACCTGAAGAGAGCTCCAGAACAAAGAACAATTTATTCCTTGATTACCATACGGACCGTCTGCCTTTGGGACTCGGATGTGTTTCACAGGAGAGGGAACATGAACACTTGAGGAAGGTGCCTGATAGCTGTGACAGGTTTTTTTTATTTTGCCTTTCCTGGTAATTGAAACCCAGAGCAGACCCGCACATTTATATCTTGCTTGGGTAGCTGCAGCTTGCCAAATACTCAAACCCTCGCAAACAGGCCGTGGCTGAGACAACAGCCTCCCATCTACAGCACTGCTGGCCACACCAGGACACGTTCCCATTTCCCTGCCTCCCATTGAGCTTCAAAAGGAACTTAGTACCTACAGCTTTACTGATCCTTGGAAGAAACCATCACCAAAAAGTTTATTTAAAACAAGGATTCTGATGCCTACTAAGAAGCTTTTTTCCCTGTATCTAAAAAAAAAAAAAAAGCAACAGAAAAATGAACCTGTTCATTTTTATTTTTTTTTCCAGAGGCAGGGAGTTTTGGGCTATCCTGTTGCCACACTTTTATTCCATTACAGCCCACTTGAAATCTTCCGAGTCTATTTTTACGCTGATAATAATAAGACTTTGCATTTATAGAGCATGCTACAAATGCACCCATCCACCGTCCCTTTGGGAGGCTGGGAGGGAAGTGCTGGACAGCTGGAAATGGGGCACAGGGAGTCCATACTGGAGTAAGGGTGGGGACTATGGATCTCCTGGTTCCTCTGCCTCACACTCATGCCTGAATTGTCTGTTTTCCGAAGAATTTTAAAAGCTCGCTTGGAAAATGTGATCAGCACGTTTTTAGCTTGGTTTTCCTTGGAAAAAGGTTCACGTAACCACACTGGTTGCCAACACCACTCCCAAGTAACTTTCAAATCTGCTAACTGGTTTCAGCCAAATTTGAGAGGATTAGCAGCCTCGAAGACAGTCCTGCATTCCTGCACTTTTTGAAATCCAACAACTGAGCAGAGGCCTTCAGGTTAGTGTCTCCAGAGAGGAGGAACACAGCTGCTCTACACTCTGGCAGCACAAACATACGTACAGGCGTATATACATACATAGACATAAACATACATGGTTTGCGACAGACGGATCAGCACCTGCCCAGCTACGGGCCAGCTGTTTCCTGCCTTGTGGACTTCCACAGGGGACACGCGAGGACAAGAAGCTGGCGTGGCTGACGCGCAGGGCTGAGGAGCACTGTGCAGCCACGTTCCATCTGCGGGGAGCTCTGGGTAGGTTCAGCACCATTCGGGAGGGGGGAACACAGCCAGAGGACAGCAATGCAGCTTCATTGGTCAGAGCACGGCGAGATGTGTGGATGTTACAGCGCTTTCTTCACCGATGCGCTGGAAGACAGCAAATCCTTCTCCTCTGGTGGCTCCAGGAGGGGAAGCCCTCATGCTGTCCCAGAGAGGTGAAGCGTTGGGTGATCTCTCTCTGTCCCAGCTGGGCTCCACGAGTGTCTCTGTCTTCAAGACAAAGACCAGGCATAGTCAAGTCCTTTTCTGCACTTTGAAGAACACTATGTCCTTTGGCTAAGATGCAGGCCTCCTAAATGTTTTTGACAAGGAGGAGATCTTTTTGATAGTAACATAAATCGCCACAACTTCTTTTTAATCCAGGGCAGGAAAAAAAGAAATATTCTAGCTCTTTCTCAAGCTACACAACTGTCATGAAAACATCTTTCACTTGCAGCCAGTTCATCTTGGACCAGGTAACACCTTGATTTTTCAAAGATCCTAAGGATCACCAGCTACCTTATTATCAGAAATACTTTATTATAATAAATAGCTTCAAATATGATCTGGATCAGAGAAATAACTCTGAAGCAAGCAAAATTAGATTACTCCTTTCTTGTTTCAGGAAGATCAAATCATAAAGCATCTGAAGACAAACATCCCTTCTGCTTGCATCCCCCACATTAAAGAAAAGCGCGTAAGATGCATGTTAGTTTCAAGAAAAAAAAAAAAAAAAACACCAAACCAACTGTATTGTGTTCCACAACAGGAGAGCACAACGAGGCAGACACAGAACTGTTACTCTGGAGTATGACTTAAGAATAGCGATGGCTTCGCCACAGAAAATTACTGATGTTCAAATGTGAGTCATGAGCCCCGCAGCACCCATTACATGACCTGGCCTATGAGCAAAGAGAGATGCATGGAATATGATTGTCTTTACATTTCTCTTGTGTTCTGTGTCACCTGACCAAAAAAAAAAAAAAAAAAGACAGAACTGAATTTTCATAGACACAGCAGTCCCTAGCTCCTCTTCAGAGCTGCACAAAACACCGTTAAAAAGGCAAGAACTTTTTTTGCATGTGATAATCGTTGCCCAAAAGAGTACTGAGACTACAAAAGTAATTTTGAAAGGTCACCGTATCTGTTGCACATTTGAACTTCTTTCCTATGGAAAGCAGAGTATCAGAGCAGGGGAAGGGTGCACACCAGTATCTCATGCTAGGATGGAGTAGGGATGCAAGTGGTGCACAAGCTCAAACCTGGAAACAGCCTTCACAGCACCTTATCCAGCCTCCATTACAAATGGTAATTGTTAGTGGAAAAATCACAGCAGGTTATTTTTGCTAATTTTTATCTAGGTCTAGCTTGTGTTTTGCATCAAATGTTTCAAGGACCAGTGGATTGTTCCCATGTAATTTGAAGAACGATGTTTTTTAAAAAGATTGATTGGGTCAAAACTGCAGAACAACAGGACATTTCCTAAGGCCTATCTCAATCAAACAGGACTTAAAGCTTCAGGTGCAGAAGAGAAGGCAGGCCTCAACCACACGTTGAGATCCTTCAATGCCTAAAATACCCTAAAGACCAGCTCCAAACACCCCCCAACCTCAGCAGGAAGCATTCCCCTGATTTTAACAACATTTTACTCAAAAAAACCCCTTGCATTTGTACAAGACAAAGTAATCCATCAGCACTTGGCAATTAAAATGAATACATTAAACTCTGACACCTTTAGGCTACTACAGAGTTTCTTTAGGGAACAAAACCATCAGTACGGAACCTGTCAAACAATTAAAACCCCCAGAACATCCCGTTTGATAAAAAGACTGGAGCTGTGCTGCAAGTCCTTTCTCACAGAGGTTGATAAGGAAAGGCAAGCACGCCAGTTTTGCTGATCTGTACTTCTGCTGAGATAATCCCAGGTGCACAAGGCTGCCCCTGGGACACAGAAAATCAGATGTGAAGAGGACAAAGGTAGGCAAGTCATGACAACCTGGTAGGAGACACACCATGTCTGCAGAGAAAACTGTCGCTGCTGTTTATTTCATACCGCTACAGCCCAAAGCTGGTAGCTGGTTTGTGCGACAAAGAACTGCATCTTGCAAAACATCAGTAAAACTGAATTCAGCAGGGAACTGGATGGCAAGCCAGACAAAGGAGTTTAGGAAAAGAGAATACTGTAGTAAAAGAGAATTTCTAGGGATAATTCATGAACCAGCTGTCTGAAGGGTCATTCCTTTAGTTCTCCTCTCCTGTTAGCATTTGAAAGTAAGATACGGCAATAAGATCATATGGAACATGCATGAGATTAGCTCATCGCTCTTAACAAGACAGATGTAAATTCACAGCAACACGGTTGACATCTGCAGACTGACACCAGCTTTACACACAGTTAAACACATATTTGTACAGTGAGGCTGTTAAGGACAGTCAGAGAGCTAATCAGGAACAACCAACTCATTTTTTTTTAATAATAGCTTTGGTCCACACTGAGGGCAAAATTACATCTATCCATACATTATGCACCCCGTTTTCTAGCTTGATGCCTATCCTTGGTGTAGAGAAGGTCTAGGATATAACTTTCAAATCCTGCTCCTTCTTAACAGCTTTCCTCAGGAAGGGGAAACTTTTCTGCATGCTGCTCCCAGTAACCTTCAGCATTCCTGCTTACCTTAGGAGTAACTCTCCTACAAAACCCTTCTATATAAAAGAAAAAGCCAGTTGTGTTATACCAGCGAGGCAGTTTGTAAAGGCCCTGCCTGCTTGCTTTCACTGAACAGCTGCTGTTAGCCCTCCACTTTTATCAGCACTCAATCAGATAAAAAATGCACACCTGGGAAAGCCCTGATACAGCAAGCGGTACACACAACCCAAGTTTAATCTTACTGCAAATCAGCACAAATTTTACAGAGCATATATAAGCGTGGATCTTTACATGTTTAGCACATCTTTAAAGGTAAATTGTCCTACAGAGATTTCTTTAAAAACCTGCATGGTGAACAGTCACCCTTCTCAGCATTTGAAGTCTGTTAAACATTTCCCCCATCCTTTCACGCAGTACTTAGGTTCCACCTAGTGGCTTCAACAGCAATGAAGCGAAGACTAGATTAGTATTTTATTGCCTAAATGCTTAATTTCAAAATCTGTGTGTCTAGTTGCAGAAATAATCATAGAGTCTTCATTAGACATATGATTTATCTTGCCATCTCCCTAAAAATTATCTTGGCCCTCTGATGGGAGTTTTCCAGCTACGGTTTTTCTAGTTTAAACATCCAAAGCAAAAGGGTATTAAACTAAACTAGAGCTATTCCTGCGCAAACAAGACTGAGAGGGTGGGCTGGCTAACAGCGTTAGCAGCTTGCAGACAGGAGCCCGTTAGGTGAAGCACCTGCGGTGTGCCTCCCTGGGCAGGTCTCAGTGGGTTACATGTCTGGTCACTAGCCAAACTTAGTTGGTACAAACCCATCACACCCAGTGAGATCTGTCTCACTTAACTGCTGAAATTTTTGGCATCAACTCCCTT
This sequence comes from Balearica regulorum gibbericeps, assembly GCF_011004875.1. Classification (NCBI taxonomy): domain Eukaryota; kingdom Metazoa; phylum Chordata; class Aves; order Gruiformes; family Gruidae; genus Balearica; species Balearica regulorum. The sequence continues at coordinate 105,886,976 of NC_046186.1, forward strand.
TGCAGTTGACTGAGAAACAAGCACTTCTAGACCATGATTCAGGCGACCTATTTTAGAGGTTTACCTTCGGGTGAGATGAATTGCATCCTAGAAACGTCTCATTTCTTCATTTCTATTACGAAGAGAAGCTAGAGGGCTTACTGATAGCATGGTACCTCCATCACGCATCTTGAATCCCACCCAGGGTGCCTGACTAAGACTCTGTCTGCCACACAGCATTTGAAGTGTAGCCCACCTTGCAGTGAGCTCTAAGCAGACAGCAAAAGCTACCTGGAAGCAGGGCAACCATGGCAGTTACAGACTTTGCACCTAAGTTAAAAACCAACAGTGACAGGCAGCCACGCTACCACAAAAAACTTGATTTCAATGCTGTTCTGTTCTCAGAATACGTCTCACCCTGCTGCTCAGCTCTGTTAAGACTGACGAAGGTAGGTTTGTCTTACAGCAGGAAAAGCCTGAGACAGTTCTGCTCCTACCTACTTTAAGGTTATACAAGCCATGCTTATATTTCAGTTCCCTGAGGCATTAGCAGAACACTCACCACAGACATTTTAGCGCTCTTTGGAAGAGCTTTACCAACAATAAAGACTCACTATCTTCAAAGGGAAGGAAAAAAAGCAACCATCAAAGAAATGTGAAACTTCACGAATTTATCAGCTGCCACATTAGAGGTCAAAAGCAGATTTTTTAAAGTAATTTTAGTGTCTTACATAAACAAGACAGAGTTCACCAGAACTGGTCTAGTTTGTCCACAGAGATCATATCCATTCAAAGTTAAGGTGAACTTTAAAAAAAAAAAAGGAAGTTGACCTAGTTCATGATTTGTGGAGTGTGGGATGGATGAAAGGTCTTTAACTCCTTAATGCAGCTTTTTTCTGTCTATTCTTATTTCAAGGAGCTTTACTTTTGGTCACACGCAGTTTGAGACTTGCACTCAGCAAATCACGTCTGCTTTTCTAGAATATGACTCCAGTGTGCAGCAGAACTGCTCAGATTTATTACTCCAGAGCAGTGTGTCTCAATTTCCCCTCCACAGCTTACCTTTTCACCTTCACCTAAATGTTCACAGAGGAGGGCTGCATGTGACAGACTGGCTCTTTTATGCAAAGAAAAGGAGAAAATCTTCAATAGGTTCAAACTTCCTCACTCTGTAAAAGTGAAAAGAGAAACTAAGGCTACGCAAGGCCTATCTTGCCGTTGGGTTCATGTCCTAATTGACCTAGACTTGTGGTTTATTTGCAAGACAACTAAACCAGTTTTCTCCTGCAACAGTTATTTCACAAAACCTGAGAAGATTTACAACACCAAGTTGATTACAATCTACTTAAACTTTCCCCCACACACACTTTGCACAGAACCATACATTGTACAGCCTTACCTCCCAAAACCTGGAATCAGCTCCCAGCACGAGGAGCAACTACTCCATCCTGCACAGCATGGAGGACACCACTAAACACCCCAGGGACTGGAGAACACTGCAGCAATCCTTGAAGCAACCCTCTTGTAAACCTCCATTTGTCCCTGAAATATTCCTCACTGCAATGGCAGTTTTATTCTAAATTTGGAGCAGGTGCACCCACCCATTGCTAAAGGGGGGAAGGCCCCCTGGGGTGACGCCACACAGGTGAGCGTGCTGTGCCAGCTAGGCCGGGGTGTGGATTCACACACGGCTCCGTCATAGGGAGCTCTTCCCATGGAGGAAACCGGTGTGGGGGAAACGTGGGGGGCCTGGCGCTAAGCTGGGGGTGCCACAGGCGAAGAGCCCCCAGACAGCCCCGAGGCCTTACACGGCCCTTCGCTGCAGGGCGGTCAGAAACCCGGGTGGGGCTTCCACTGCTTTGCCTCGGCTTAGCGCTAACGCGGACAAAGGCCCGGGCAGAGGGAGAGGGGAGGCCGGGGCGAGGCAGGCCCCGGCGCCAGGCAGGACGCGTTCTACGCCGCCCTACGTTCATGCAACAAGAGGGGTGCTGAACCCCGCGGCCGGAGGCGGCGGCCGCCGCGCTCCCCAGCGCTCCGGGAGCCGACCGGCAGCGCCGGCACCGCGCCGGGAGGCGGCCCAAGGAGAGGGCCAGGAGCCGTCGGCAGGGGTGGAACTGATAGGTGGCTCCATAGCTCAGTGGTTAGAGCACTGGTCTTGTAAACCAGGGGTCGCGAGTTCGATCCTCGCTGGGGCCTGTACTACTTTTCCCTCCTTTTTTGTTGGGGTTCCCCCCCCCCCATTTTCCCTCCCCCTGCCCAGCGGAGTTTCGCTTCCCAGCCGCGGAGGCAGGGGGAAGGGGGCGGCTCTGAGCCGCGCTGGCAAGACCGTTCCCCAGCGGCTGCAAGCCGCAGCTGCGGCAGCAGGGTGCTGCTTTTTGCATCCCGAAACGGCGCGTCCAGAGGGTGGCGGTAGGAGATAAACGTAATGTTGAAACTGCAAAATAACGTCATTTGCTTTGGCTCCCTCTGAGGCCAAGGGTAGGAGTCTAAGCCAGGCGGTGGCTCCGCTACGCAGATGAATACGCTTCTCCAGAGATGAGCAGCTGAGCTCTGTCGGGGCCCCACGGTGGATAATGCAACCCCCGGCCCTCGCTCTCCCCCTTCTCCTTTTGCAGCACCCCATTGCACATTAATTTCACAGCATGCACCGCCACTGCCGGGGCACCCCGCACCCCACCCGTTGAGCTCTAAACCTGCACTGCGCCCAGGGAAGAGAGAAGGCTCGGCCAGGAGAGCTGCAGCCAGCAGCCAGGACAGAATCCAACCAGGTGATGGATCGATCCTATTGCTCAGCTGTAACTAGGATTTTTAAGGGTTGCTCGGTTTTGTTTGTTTTTAAGGCTTGCTGAATATTTTCAGCCCTTATTGAATCATTTGGAACCTAGAGGTGATCCATACCTTTAAAAAATTACTGCTTTAAAAAAATATCTAATTTCATTGTCCAAAAGACAACTACTCTTAAAATATACTTCTCACTGCATTTCAGTTAAAGGACAAAAAAAAAAATGTGAGATCATTGACATGTCTATTTCATATTCTTGGATAAAAGATGCAAGTCCTGAAAGTTAGGGGCACTTGGATTTATTAGTCATATACAGCCAAATCTTCCCAGTGAACATCCATCAGAGACTCATAACTACCTATGTCAGAAAAGGACACCACAGCAGGATTTGCAGAGAAAGTTAGTATTAGGAGGCTGGTGCTGTTAAGGTTTAATAGAACATACACAGACCCTGCTAACACAGATTAATGGAGACACCTGGGAGCACTGGCATAACAAGCCAGCTGATTCTCTTTCATCTGGTCATTATTCAAAACATTTGTTTCACCACTTTAAGTGACTTGCTTTTTCTGGGACATTACTGAACTTCAAAAGCTGCTGCTTAATCTACTCTCCTTCCTCCGCTTCTCCATTTTTTCCTTAGCTCGTGCTGCTTTCTTTGGAAGGAGCTTCTTGGTTCTGGTTAGCTGGGAGCTCTTCTTTTTTGGCAAAGGTGGTGCTGGTGTAGTTCTGGAAATGTGCGCAACCTTCTCTTCCTGCTTTGGCTTGTGAGGTTTAGCCTCAGCTTTGATTTTCTGTCTCTTTTTACCAGATGGAGCTGGTTTCGCTGTTGATGCTTTTATTTTGGTGGATGGGGTCTTTTTAGTTTTCTTAGAAGAAACTGTTGGGATGGCTGCAGTGGGAGGAGAAGATTTTTTTGGAGGCTTGGCTGTTGAAGGTTCATTAAGCAGCTCAAGGACAGTCTCTGAGGAAAGTAATTAACATGGTTCAGCATCCCTGCTTTAAGGCAAAAGGCCAATTCAGAGATTTGACTGATATAAACCCTTATTAGAGCTACAGTTAAGAAAAATAGCTGACATTCTGAAAGAAGAAATACACACTATATAAACCTCTTTGATCAAAAGAGCCTTGGGTTTCTTGGAAATAAAGTTGGTTCAATTTTAGAAATTATGAATGTATATTTAAGGAAAATAAGACTTAACAGACTTAACAATATGAACTTTTCATGTTACACTAATATCTGGAAATCCCAGACAAGATAACCTCAACTTGCTAAACATTGTTTCTACTCAATAAGAAGATGTAACCCCTGCCCTAGTTGCATGGGATATAGGACAGAAAAAGGCAGGAGAAAGGAAGATTGCCCTAGATTTACAAGGGGGAATTATTTGACTCAAGGAGCTTGTCACAGAGCCAGGGACAGGCACTCAGAACTTCCCAGACCAAATCCAATGCCTGAATCAAAGCCATCAGTTCCCTTGTGATGCCCGTTTACGCTATTACTTGGCAACACTTCCAAAACAAAAACATAAAAAACAAAGCAAAAACAAACAAAACAGAAAAAAAAATCAGAGACTGGGATTAAAAAAAGGCATGACATCTAATTGGCAACAGAAGCACATATTAAATGTAATAACCTAACTTCAAGATTGCTCAGTGCTCTAGTTTTCAAAACTGCTAAAGATTTCAATTACATGCCTGTAAGATGGTTATATGTTTTGCTTCTCAGTAAAGTTAGAGCCTAACAACTTACTTGCACGTTGAACAAATGGTATCCGTTTACTCTTTGTTTTCACTGGAACAGGCTTGTATTTACACTTCCCTGGTGGAGCTCTCCTTGAAAAACAGAAAGCTATATGCAGGTATCTGAGAGATTGTTAAGGAAGTTTGTTTATTCCAGAGGCACCCACCAATACCTCCTTGTCATCTGCCTCTGCTGGAAGAGGCATGAAAGCACTTTAGGCACCTAGAGTGCAACATAGGTGGAATTTAAGAGCCTAACTCAGGGCTGCAAACCATAAAATCTCTGTCTGAATAGCAGTAGCAGCTGGAAGGCTGCAGCTTCCCTTCTACCACCCTTCTGGTCAACTTTCTGCCATCAGTCTGGACTGTGTCTATCCAACATCAATAGCTGGTTGGTTTGTGTGTGGGATGCTGGCCTGCCTGCGTGAACTTACAGGCCACCGCTGAATTCAAGGGAGCCTGATTAGGTGTGTTCAGCTATGTGCCCTGCTCCTGGAGGCACAGCATGACACTGTTTGTAGAAGCCTGGTGGATGCATTGGTTGAACTTCAGACCATCAGTCACTTTGGGTTTTCCTCACCAGTACTGGCTCATGCATCCCACCTTGAAGCAGAGGAGTCTCATTCCTGCACATAAGGTTTGTCAGTGTCAGTGCTTTCCACTAGCCCGTGGCGCAGCATAAGGATCTCTGCACACGCAGCAGAATATTCCCACGCAGCCCCAGGAAAGTTAGTGCAACCTTCAAAGGGTGCCGCTTCAGACGCAACGTAGTGCTGCAGCAAGAGGGGTGAGAAAGGAAAGGAACAGGCAAGGAGGGAGGAAGCAACAACTGCAAAGAAAATGTATCCGCGTTCCTCTCCTGCCGTTCCCTGACAACTTCTCACAGTACAAAAGAAGGAAAAAAAAGCCATTTACCCTGAGGTAAAGCTGTCACATGTTAAATGACAGAAAGGGAGGTACAAAGAAGAGCAAGAGACCTGTGTGTTCTGTTACCCACCCCAGGAATTACTGCAGGACAAATAAGAACAGGCTCTTCAAATTTGGCATGCTTGACAGCACAGAGCAAAGCAAAGCATGACCTGAGGCATCACATTTTCTTGTGATTAGCATTCAGACAGGGCCAACAGCCAAGTGCTTCCTCCATACCATTTCATTTTTTCCTTTTTTTTAAAAGGTTACTCAAGCAGGGTTGTTGGCATTTCTTGTGGGTTGTTTTGGGGTTTTTTTTGGGGGGTGTGGTATGGAGTTCCCCCCTCCTCTAGCTTTTAAAGTACCTTCTAACACCTCTTCCCTCCGCTCCTGACTGAGGGGATTTGTGCCAATCCAGGCAGAGACACGCCAGCCACTCTGCTGGAGAGGAAGCTGCAGTGGGGACGCACGGGGCACTGCTGCCATCCATTTTCCTGGGAGGTTCCTTGGGAAGTTTGCGTTGCCATCAGGTAGATGGCAGCGGCCCCGCCAACATTTTGAAGGACATTGGTGTGGCTTGCTGGCCTTGCCAGCGAGCTTGCTGAAGTGCGGGGAGGAAGCAGGGAGTGTCTGGGCTGGACAAACTGGGACTGCACCCATCAGAGGCGTCAGAGGAGCCAGTTATCCCAGCCACTACCCACAGTGAGACAGAAACATAAGAATCCCATAAACAGCATTAAAATGCAAATGAGAAAGGAAAAATCTCTGCTCATGGTACAATCAGGAGGTGGCCAGAGTACAACCCAGGATCTGGAGGTGGTAGGACTCTCTGCTGCAGGGCCAGGCAAGCTCAGCCTCCTGAGGAACAGTGGGTGCTTTGCACACCCTGGACAAGCTTGCAAAGTGCTTAAGCAGACAGGGGCAAAGCTGAGCAGAGCAACATCTGGGCTAAGGTAAACAAAGGGAAACAGAAAATATAAGAATAAATTCCAAAGAGCCAAGGGAATAAGTGCCTGGTCCTGCTCTAGAAGTGATGGATATGAAGCTCCAAAAGCATTGGGAAGACCTGGCTTCTTTCCAGAAAGCCCTTTAAGCAGTGAAACCACCGCACTCCTGGCAGGGGCTGGCTGCCCCCCGCAGAGTCGTCATAACACGGGGCATTACTGCACAGCGGTCCTCGGGCAGGCTCCTGCAGGCTGCTTGTGAAACAGAAAGCTGCATTTCTCCCTTTCCAGTAGAAAGGGGAGAGGATTTATTGTCTTCATGGCGTAGGGACTGCAGGGCTTTTTATGTGAAACAGAGCATGTTCAAGCTTTCAATGTTTATGCTAGCTCACAAATGTTTATTTTTTTAGTTGAAACTGTTACATTTTGGTCAGCCACCATTAATAAGCTGTTTAGAGGCAGGAGTCTCCTCAAGTAGTTAGAGCAAGTAAAAGACTTAAGTTGCTATTCCCATCACCTTGGTACACAGCTTGAGTTAACTATCTAGCTTTGGATTTAACTTGCCAAGAAAACATAACTAACTTACTTTATTTTGTTAGTGTCTGAGATCTCAGCAACAGCACAAACACATTAGTATTCTACTTTACAGGGTGATTTGAAGCTCGTGTAATGCTTTTTAGCAAGATCCAAAAGCTTGGGAGGGGAAAAAATTACATAAGCATGCTTATTACTGCAAAAACAGACTTCAGCAGGGATAACTGCTTAACGGGGAAAAAATATTTTACTTGGAAAAACTCAGGTTCAGGCTCCAATTATGACCAGGTTTCACTCTTTGTGAAGAAAACAAAACTGTGGACTGCAATTTATTTATATGAAAGTGCATTGGAGATATTTGATGTCATGACCCTGAAGGATATGGACTGTCATTTTTAAAACACCACTGTGCTATACTTCAGATATGCAACCCAGGAGTCATTTTGATCCTTACTGTCCCATACCTTTAAAGTATCTGAACTCTATTTCTGGGTGCACAGATATGATGAGTGAGGAATAAATTCACTAAAACTGATTAAAGTGTCACCAGATATATGGTGGGTGAACAAAAACCAAGGACTGGATGTGGAGGTCAGTGAGATTATGTATCAGTAGTACTTAGCATTCTTCCTACTGTGATAGCTGGAGAATGTATGATGATTATAGAAGAATTAGGCATGGAAAAACATCTTTAATTACTAACCTTGCAGGATCAATGAACTTGTAGAGCGATCCATGTGGTGCATAGGCACTCGGATAAGAAGTAGACATAAAATACAGCTCACCTAAATGGAAGTGAAAAAATAAAACCAGTTTCAGATTCAAGGGCCCAAACTGAATGCCAGTTCTCCAGTTCCCTCTCTTTTCTGGCTCTTCACTAATTCACATGGTCAGAAAAAGAAAACCCCTTCAGTCACCCCCTCAGTCATGTCTTACTTTCAGGAAGCGGGCTTTGGTCTCACCCTTGCCTCTGCAGGTGGACTCCCAGGACACCAAGTGATCTCTTGGTTGCGGCAGGGTTCCATGCAGAACCAGCAGCCCTCGATCCAGCACAGTGCCTGAACAGGACCTTCATTACCTCATGTCAGTGGCCCTCCAAAAGGTTACTGTTGTCTGTATAAATACATATTTTTTTAAACTTGTTTGTACCAAAGCAGCAGCCAGAAGCTACAAATAGAGGGGAAGACCACACAACAAATATTTAGCTATCTCATAGTCGTACCAAAGAAATCCAACAAGAGCTAAATTGGCTAATCTATGGAAGACAGAAGCTTCTTATTCTTGTATGGTTGCTGAGAGCAGCAACTACTCCTCATGCCTTCCCTTCATCACCCACTAGAATAACATCCAGACAAATGATAGTAGTTTGCAAAAGAGGCAAAACTGTTGTTTTTCGGATTGCATGACACCACCACATTGGTTTCTAGAAGAACAACCCGTAGAAGAGACATTTAACATCCACTCACTCCACATGTTGTTAGAACAGTTAAAAATTGTACATATTTCACAACAAAGCCTGCATCTCCCTGCCTCTTTGACAGAACACGCTAACCGGACAATCTAGGATCTTTTTCTTACAAGCAGATCTCTTTTCTGCCAAATCATGAAGCATCAGAGCTCATTAAAGCACATCTGGGCTCTCAAAAAATTTGCAGTCACTTTTTGTATTACATAGCTCTTTGTCAGGAGACTGTACAAAAGCAAACAAAGTATGCATTGGTACTTTCACCTTTAGTGGTCATCGTGACCATAGCAATAATCCTATGCACAGAGACATTTCCACTCAACTTTCAAATCAGTGGCTTTCCTCATCCCCAAATAAAGCCTTGGTATATAATCCACAGTGTGAAGCGCTGCTATTGTTAAGACTGAGGAATTTGTCTTAATAATATAAGAAGAGGGGAAAATTCAGATAAGCTGTAAAAACTCAAGTGAGGATGAGTGTTACAATAAATGAACAAACGGCATTGATATAGTCTTTTAATTAATGAAATAGCATAAAAACCAAACAACAACAAAAGGACAGGGAAAGGCTGAAACAAACAGGCATTCAAACTCCTTAGAGAACCTGGAGTACTCAAACTGCAAATTCGCATGAGGATCTGTCTCCTAAGCTCTCCATCAAGCCAATCTGCAATAGCCTCACAGGGCAGGAGGCCTCTCTGAACCCCGTACCAACCCTACCTGCCGTGCCAAGATAGCCACAAACTTGTTTTGCGGTGCCTGCTCTCTAGTAGAGTGTGAGGAGCAACATAATTTGACGTGTTTGTCCTACGACACAGAACTGACAGTACAGTTTCCAATAAAGGTATGGCTAGCACAATACCTACCTGCTTCATCCTCAGCAAATGAGATGATGAATTTGCTATAAGAACTGATCATTCCAGGGAAAGCACAAGCTTTTCTGCTACCAATGCAGATATCTTGCTTCTTCCACTTATTTGTCTTCTCCTCTTCCTGTAAAGCCATAAGTCGACTAGATGAAAAATAAAACCCTGTGTTTTACGTTTCCAGTATCAAGATTAGTTCCTGTCAAAATCATGCATTACTGGGGGGGGGGGGGGGGAAATGTCAGTGAGGACCCTGACTATTGACTGGCTTTAATGTTTGACTTTTGGAAAAACAGACCAGAACAAAAGCAAACCTATCCTAAGGACTCTAAATTGGGGGAAGTTTATAACAACATTTTGATTGGAATCTAATGGTCAAACAGAGCCCTTAATCTAATACACAGACATCTAGGATTCTCATTTACTCCAGCTAAAAAGGTTTCAGGATGCTCTGATATGCTTACTTGCCCAGATAAGGTAAATAAGGGTACAGAATGGGAGCTGCAGGAAAAAAAAACCCAGTCTCACCCATTCATGAAATCACCAAAAATATAGAGGCCATTCAAGTTGGGCGATTCACATCCTCTGTATACATAACCTCCAGTGACTGACTTCCCCACGTTGCGGCCATATGCAAATATTGGAAGAATGTCATCTGTGAAATACAGAAGCATGAAAAGTGAGAAAAATTTATATCCAGAGAGCATTAAAAAAAAGCAATTGCTCAGTAACACTGGTGCCACAAGAATTACTAGAAGGACCAGTACAGTTGAACAAACAACATAGTTAAATTTCAGTGGGAATTCAGTAATTTACTCCAGGACAGAACAGACCCAGGGGCTTTAAGGAGCTCTCTGTGTAGCTGCTTATCAAGGCTTAGTCATAATGAGTTTCCATAACACCTAGGACCAAGATTCTCTGCATCAAGCAGAGCAATGCAGAAAGGTAGCAGCCTGCAGGAAGTATTATCTTGCAGGTTTGTGATTCCACCAGTCATTTTAGCAGGGATTGTCTTTACAAATTCCAGTATTTTTAGAGAAGGAAGATCAAACAGTTGCAAGTTAACGCAACATCTTCATAGGTTTGCTGATGTTCTCAACAACCACCAGGTGTGCCACCTCACTTTTATGTCATGACACTTATGAAATAAAGGCTTTGCCTCTGGGAATGTTAAAATTGAATTCAGCCCTTTCTTGGGTTGAATATCAGATCTCACAAAATTTTAGTCTTGTCCTCACTTTTTTCCCCTGGATCAAGTAGCTTGTCTTTAATCTTTAGTGATGAGGATAAAGATCACAAGCACAATTCATTAAAGTCCATAGATTAACAGCAAAACCTAATTCAATAGAGGATTGGGCCATTAAAACACAACAAAAAAAACCCATGAGAGCTATGCAGCTACCAGTATAGCAGATGAGAAGTGTCGATAACACATACTCTACACGTGCCTGCTCATACAAATGTTTCAGAAACATCTACATGAGCTTGAGACCAGGCATTTTCTTCCAACAGCTTAAGGAACATCGCTGGAGGCATTTAAAGACACGTGGATGTGGTGCACAGGGACATCGTTTAGTGGTTGGACTTGATGATCTTAAAGGTCTTTTCCAACCAAAATGATTCTATAACAATACCCAGATGTTCTACCACGCTTTCCAAAGAGCTTTATGAAGACCACCAATATCTACTCTTTTCTAAAGGCAGCAAGTGACTTTGTCCATCACGCCCATAGTCAGACCCAGAGCACAGATTTTGGGAATTCTGCTGCAGCACCCTACTTGCTAGACACACTGCTGCTTCCACAGGATTTGTTTCAGGGTCTCAGCAACAACCTGGTCCCCTCTCCTTAGCCATAGCCATGGCTCAGAGCTTCTGAGGAAAACACAGTACTGCTTTTCTACTTAAACCAAATCCATGGCCTTCCTAACTTCACTGGGAAAATTCTATCTGTCTGCAAAAGGCATAGGCTTTGACCCTAAACACCTTGTCCAGTGCAGTGTGCGACAGGGAATTCCCTGAATAAGCAGGGCATCACTTCATACCACCACCACAGGGCTGTGAAGGAATATTCTGCTCTTAAGTAGTAAACTATCTCCAATTTAACATACAACACTGGATTATTTAGCTTCACTGAAAAATGGAGCTATAGTCCAGTAAATACGCACACATAATACAGTAATCTTCTGTAAGAAACCTCTTCCTTACCCAAAGAGGAATTGCGGCAAAGCTTTGTGTCATAGCATTCAAATCCCTCCTTTGCTCTCCAGCCATAGTTCCCTCCTTTAACGATGATGTCTATTTCTTCAAATCTGTTCTGCCCAACATCCCCACAGAATATCCTCCCTCTTCCCTTTTTTGTGACAGGGTCCCCTCTGTCAACAGCACAGCGCCACATATTCCTGACCCCATAGGCATAAACCTCAGGGCGGGCCTTGGGATCAGACACAAATGGATTATCAGGAGGGATGCGGTAAGGCTTTCCATCAGGGCTTCTTCCATCCACATCAATCCTCAAGACTTTCCCCAACAAAGCACTCCTAAAGAAAACGACAGAAAGAGACAAATCCCAGCATGAGAGCTAACTGAAAACAAAAAATTCTCTCCCTCTTCTCCCTTTCCAAAGGAAAGGTTATCTTTCCAAAAGAGATAAACCAACAGCTGGTATGTCTTGCAACCTGCTTAAGTCACAGAAGACTCGACAACAAACTCTCAACAAATTGGGTTCCCTCAGCTTTCAAAATGTAAAATTTAAATTTTTGAAGTTCTGCAGTGAAGAGACTTGCAGATGCACAAGCACTTTCGGGAAGCACTCTTACTTTATTCTTCCACATTGTCTCATTTCCACACCCTGTGTCTTGGTGGACAAGCTCAAGGCTTTCAAACTGCCTTCCTCCTTACTTGTTCTGAGCATTCCCAAATTTTCCAAAAGGGTCTCCAGCTTTCCCTCCATCTCCTGTGAATAGATACATATAGCCATCCACACCAAAGAGCAGCTGCCCACCATTATGATTTGCAGCCGGTTCTTCAAGCTCCAAAAGATTCCTAAAAGAAAAAAAAGAGAGAGAATTAACTCCAGATGTAGCTACTGGAAAGGACTGAGCATTCAGGAGGGCTGCAGAAATATTGCATCACTTCTGTAGAAGAAAGGAAGAAAGCAAGATTTCCCAGCTGTACCGACCTGTCAACTTTGTCAAATATGGTGCTGAGTTGCATCCTGTTCTCTGTGAGCCTGCAGCTAAGGCTGCCTGCCTGCCTTACAGCAGAGCTCTTTCAGTATGGTATCCCTTGAGGAAATACGTTTCCCATGAGCCACACAGCATGACAGCTGCCCTGTGCACCACAGCTCTCACCTGCACTGCATTAACACCTCTCGTGCTGCAGAGCTCACCCACCGCCCTGAGCACAGGAGCATCACAGCTCATCTGAAAACACAACTACAAATACATAATGTGTTCATCTGTAGGGAACACTTGATGCCCTTTAAACTTTGTGACAGGTGGGTTCTGCTTTCTTATATGAGAAGTAATTGGTGAATTTGAGGGCTTCAGAAGCATCTTATGGTGATTGTGAAACTCTAGAGAAAATAAGGTCGCTATTTCACAAGTTCTTCTCTGTAACTGAGAATTACCTTCTTTTTCTTAGCAGGGGGATGGGGCAGGGGCACGGGGCAGGGGCACATGTGTCAGATCAAATGAATGTATAGTACTGTAGCAAAGCATCCCTGTTCTTCTACAGTACACTTTTAGGGCAGATGTTACAGAACACTTTTAGGGCAGATGTTAGTTCCACGATAAGCTTAAGGCTATTACTGCTGTTTAGAAGGCAAGAGTGCAAGATAGAGACAGACGACCACCTGGAAGCCTAGATCCTGGGTCCTCTTTTCAGTTTGGTTTCTAGTTTGCTGTGTGACCTTGAGCCAACCTGTCTCCAGTAGCTCCATAGTAGGCCAGTCACACCTAGACCAGGGTGACTGAATGTGCAGGTTCTACAAGGCGGAAGGACAGGGACAAAGAAAAATAATTTCTCATTGTGGCATATAGTAGCATTGAACAGGAACTTTACCTTTCTGAGAGTGGGTCAGCTTTGTTGACATCAGATGCTAAAACCTTCAATTCACTGATCCTGATCTTTTCCACTCGGTTCTTATCCATGTACGAGTAATAGATATAAAACTTCCCATTGTACTTGTACTTGGGGTGGAAAGCCATCCCCAGAAAGCCTCTCTCATCCCCTATCCACGGCGTAGCCAGCACTATACTTTTAATATCCAGAAAGGGCTCCTCCAGCCGGCTGCCATCAGGTAGGTAGACCCAGATCATGCCCACCTGCTCAGCTACGAACATGCGGTGGGTATGGTCATTTGCATGCACCATGAGCACTGGGTTCCTCAGGCCGTTGGCAACCTCGGTCAGACAGAGCTGGAGGCAGCCTTTGCGGTCCTCCACCACCGAGCCCAGGTTGCGGTTGAGGGCTGTGTTCTTCAGTACATTGGGGAAGCAGTAGTCCTCATCGTGTAGGTGAAGGAGGTTGCAAAAGCGCGTCTTGTTTGTCTCACAGCATTCTTGGATGTGCTTATCGCTTGTCAGCAGGCTGATGGCAGAGCGGCAGTTGAAGTGAAACTCAGAGCAGTACTCAAAACAAAGTCCTGGGAGATTTCTTAGAGGTGTCCGAGGGTTTTCTGCGTCATAGAGGTGTGCAGCATATGGAGAACATTCCTAGAAAGTAAAAGAAACTAAATATGTGGCTGTGTACACACATCCAGGAGAAGCCAAGACACCTTCATGAAAGCAAACTGGTTAATAAAATGAAAAATCAGTAAGGCAGAGAACATGATGAGTCATCTTTGAAGTGGAGTAGTGGAAAGTCACTCAGAACATTGTTAAAGGGGATTTAGAGGTCAGGAGTTGTTTCCTTTAGGTGCAGCTGATTGCTTTCGTAAATTACTCTCAACAGAAATATGTCTATGGAGGCTGTGGATTCTCCATTACTAGAGAGGGTTTTAAGGAAGCGACAGGCAATTTCTTTTTGCAATCTCTTCCTACCTTTGCTTTTAGAAATCCCCCTTAGCATCCCCTGCTACATTTTGAACTAGGTATTTTGTAATCTATTCTTAACAGATTGAGAAAAGTATTTAACTCCCTCACTGCAGTAACCCTTTGCACTATGGAGAATGTTAGTCTTTGTACTTCAGACTTCTCCAGACCAGCAGTCCCAAATCTGGACACATCTTTCACATCAGCCAGCGTCACTGCCTTTTCCAGATACCTTTAAGATTTTTATTTTGTTAAGCCACCTAAGCCCATACCTAGGTCTAATCAAGTGTTAGGAAAGAAAGAAAACAAAACAGGCAGAGGTTCACCCACACCTTCAACACTGTGTGCAGTTCCAGTCTCTTTCCAAAAGCAAGAGAGGGGAACAAATCCACAAGGACAGTCAAAGATACAGCACAACTAATTAAGATGGGACTGAGCAGCTTTGCAGAGAGATGATCTGAGCAGCCTGATGGAGGTGTGTAAATATCACAGGTGACACTAGGAAGATGCATGGGGATCACTTGTTCACCCTTTCCCCCAGAAGAAAAATGAGGGAGCATTAGATAAAGCTAGCAGGAGCCAGGTTAAAAAAAAGGAGGTGAAACTCTGCCAGAAGAAATTGTAGATGCTAAAGATGTACATTGGTTAAATGTACAGGCTAAGTTAATCTTTGGTCTGATGCTGTACGATTTCAATCATGTTCTTGCATGCATACTATCACTGAAACAGACTGTAGTTGAGATTTAAAACTGTTTCAAATAAGTAAATATCTTATGCAATTCATGTAGCTACCATTGATTCTATATGTGATCTTTAGAAAAAAAATAATGCTGCAGGCATCCTTTTCAAGTGTTATGCATCTAAAAATTATGTCCATTCAAATATCATTATGTTTTTTAGCTTTGCAAAATATCCGTTAAATACTGAAAATCAGGCATTGCGTTTGAATTTGTAACTAAATTTAAATTTTGGGCCAGAACTTTTATAAAACATTTTCATTAAAATTCTACCTCTATTTTAATCAGCACAAAATTGCAGAAATTAAAACAGAAGGAGCTAAATTCTGCAGAAAGATTTTACTGATTTTCTTGCCAGCAGCCTGAAAGTCTATCTAGAGTTTTTACTGGGCATGTATGTAGGAGGGTAAGTACGTAGACAGTCGAAGAATGAAGAACTATTATGTTAATATTTTTTTCCCCACCTCATTAAACAAAATTCATTAAACAAATCTGGGGCAGTTAT
The DNA here is from genome assembly GCF_011004875.1 of Balearica regulorum gibbericeps. Taxonomy (NCBI): domain Eukaryota; kingdom Metazoa; phylum Chordata; class Aves; order Gruiformes; family Gruidae; genus Balearica; species Balearica regulorum. Next base: position 105,902,472 of record NC_046186.1, read on the forward strand.
ACAAGCACTGACTTTTTTTTTTTTTGTGCAAGTAGCAGCCTTTCCATGATATTTAATGTGAAGGCTACAGATCCTCCTTCCAAACTTAGCATAGCAAACTTTCCTTTGCTCACAGAAGAGCCTGAGGGCTTTTGGCTGTACAAAGAACAGATATGACTTCTAAGTAGCAAAGCCCTTTCAACTCTTGGATGGTGTGGTAAGTTTCTCACTTTTCATTGCTGCCATTTGTTTATAAAGCTGCACAGAACAAGTTCTGTAAGACAAGTTCTGCAAGGAACCTCTTCTCCTCAGATCAGAAGCCCCCAGCCTGCAAAGGGGAGCCAAGTGCCTTAGGCCCGTCCTTGCAGCCTGAGCCCAGCCCCAGATGACAGAACCACGCCATTTTTCCCAAGTTTAAGGTCTTCCCAGAAGAAGGAAAGGCACCATTAGGCCCTGAGTGCCATCCCCAAAAGCCAAAGCTTCAGATAAGTGCCTTTCTGTTCTCACTTTCTTGAAGGAGAGCAGCTTTGGTGCAGGCATTCAATAACACTTGGCTGGCATGGTCCTCCCCTGATGCTAAGTTCATTAACCATCGCTCACCTCCTCCACTTTTGCCAGTATACACTTGGACACCCCTAAATATGTTGAGTTTCTAGTAGTATCACAATTTTCACAAAATATAATGCTTATCTCAAGTGACCAGGAGAGGTGACAGCCTGATAAGGTGTCACCGGGAGAGCAGACAGACCTGTGTTGCCTTTCAACTCCTGGGAAGCTCCCTCATTCCCACTAACACGCATCTGCAGCTGGCTCACCCCTCCATTGTCCACAAGTCACTTGCAGTCTAATGCTCCTCTCAATTCTGAAGTGATTAACATCTTTGAAAACATTTTTAATTTCTCTAAGTTGGGAACAGAGTCCAGCTCCCAGTCCAGCAATCTGAGAACAGAAAGAGAAGAAAAAAACCCAGCTGCCTCTGAAACAAGGCATACTCTCACCAGCTCCAAGCTCCATCCACTCTGTTCTGCCAACAGGCTGCAGTATAAGGGTCTTACAGTTCATCCTCCTAAATAAGCGTAGCCCCTGAGCAGCTGCCATGCTTTTCCAGCCATTAGGCTTCCCACACAGTGTCTGCCTGACGAACACCACCTGCAGCACACAAATCCAGCAAGCTGGACAGGTTGGAGACCATTCCTCAGCATCTACGTCAACTCCCAGGATTAGGTGGCCTTGCAGTTACTGTTGGTTATCTGCTTTCATTTCACTCAAGCGTGCGTGAAACAATACAATTAATCCCACTACTTGATAGAGAGGAAGAAGCAGAAGCTGCCAAGATCAAGCTGATACTTCTTTGGTGTTTTGTAATAGCTTCTCTGCAAAATAAACCTGCGTTCAGCAATCAAGTCAGGCTTTAAAAGGATGCTGTTTTCCCTGCACTGGCTCCTATCTCATGCTAATATCATGGCCTCCAATCAGCTCAAACAAGGTTTAATTGGGCTTTTTGGGTTTTTAAGCTTCTCCTGTAGCAATTTTCTGAGTAGAGAAACATCCTCTCAGCCATCAGCCAAACAGCTGTTCTATGCATACAGCAAGGTTTGCATCCAGGGAATTCTTATAGCTTTGCAACTTGCACAACATCTCCTTAAGAATACAACAGGCACTTTTCAGAGTTCCATACTGTTTTTAAGCTAAATCCTAGAACAGCTCAGCTGAGGGTCAGACTCTAAACCTACAAATGCTTAGAACAAATGTAGCTAACAAAAAGAGCCAGATCTTGCTAGATGCAAACTGAAGCAGCTCTATCAGCAAAGCCAGACGGCTTTAGATGCCTCTTCTAGCCTGTTAGTTTTCAAGAGAAACATATCTGGTTTAGAGCGACAGCAGGAAATCCATGATCCAGAACACATCCCCATCTAGTCGTCTTCTATCTGTTAAAAACCACACAGCTCCAATGCCAAGGCAAGGTGCACTCCAAGGCATCCTTCCTGAGGTCTGGGGGATCAGCGAGACTGCTGCAGTCACCAAAACCAGCTTCCTCTGTATAACCTTCAGCACACCACTCATTACCACACCAGAAAGGCTGGGGGGGGTGGGGGGATGGGGAGAAAAAAGTTTTCTGGTTTTTACTCTCTGTTGGTTCTGGCACTGAAGGAACACCTGACTGAATGAGCTGCTTTGTTACAACACATCACTACTACTATGATCTCCCCCAAAGACGTGAAATAGTGCTGCTTTCACTAAATTAGAGCAGCTACTAATAACTCAGGTTTATCAATAAGCACCTACACCTCTTTCCTGAAATTTGTTTTGTTCAAAAGACAAAAAGCTAATAGTAATATTTTGTCTACTATTGCTTCTGAGTCTAATCTTTCCATACAAATAATATCAATAAAAGCACTTGTTACCGGCAGCCGTTTATCTGAAGCCCTGCCATACACAGCAGAAACAAGAACTTGGCACAATTACATCCTGATCATGTACATGCATCTGTCTTTTTGTATTCGATGTGGCACTAAGTGCATGTCAATGTTTCATGAGTAGTGACTACAAACTATCAGGATGTGACTACAAACTGCAGAGGTGGTAGAATGGAGTTGTCATCATTTTCCATCCCTTCCACATGAGATCATCAGTAACAATAGATCCAGCAAAGTGACATCACTAAAGAAAAACCATTTGGTAGATCTTTGCTCCTCCACTAATTCAACAGCCAAATAGTATTTGCCAGAGAACCCAACTTTATTTCCATGGTTGTCTCCAACTTGAACAGGAAGAGCCACACAACACAATCACAAGCTCCTCCCCAAAGATTTAACAGCAATCTTACTCTAGAAAAGATGTGAAAAGGGTAATAACTTATTACTTTGAAAATATGTAGGAAAATATACAGGGTGGGTTTGGTTTTTTGCTACAACATATGCTTACAACAAATGCAGAATTAAATTATGCCCTGCAGAATGAGCAAAGAGGCAATAGGCACATTTTTATAGTCTTTTTTTTCTACCCGCAACGTGTAGAAAAATCTTCCTAACACCAAGATTGGTGGTTCTGCTAGGACCTGTAACACATCTTTTTCTGGTTTACCAACTGTAAAGACAAACAACCCTGATGTCTCTTTTTTTCAGCCCTGGTGCTGAAAGGGTGTCCCCCCCATCCCAAGGAGATGCCAGAATCCTGCCAGCGTCCAAAGAGTGGAAACATTTTGGTACACAGATAATATTTTAGACCTAAGGAAATATTAACTAGAAGAGTTTTATACATGCTTAGTAAGATTAAGTGTGGGTTTTGGCTGCTTTGTGTTTTGGCATGCAGTAAGCACGGCTTTGCGTGACTAGCAGTTGTTAAAACAGCAGGACAGTTCTGCCCTCTAATTACAAGGCGGGGGACGGGGGGGAAGCTCAGGAAGAACCATGCCTTTGGTCTTTTCTCACTGCACAATGCCTGTTTCTGTGAGCCTGGTGGACAGCGGGCAGACAGCACTACGAAAGTGCCATGACTGAAGCCTCCAGACCTTGCAGCAGCTGTGTGAAACCACTGCCTATTAAATTTGGTTCTACTTTAACAACCACAGCATTTGGAGCATCCTCAGCAGATACACAATTAAAACACATCCTTCATGGGCTTCAGGGATCCAAACACTTTTCCTGATAATTCCCGTATCATTTGATCCTGTAGAATTTGTAATCCAGCCCCTGGTAGCTGCAAGCAGAAAATAAATATTGATCTGTAACTCTCCCCTTCGTGATGAGAAAATTAGCAAAGCAACAGGATTCCCCTCATCACAAGTTGGGCAATGCTTTCATAAATCATTATTGCTTGCAAATGTCACTATATATTGCCAGACACCACAAAACAATGCACCTTACGCAAAGCACTTTGCAAAATGCATACTGAGGATTAGGTACCATTGCTCCGTCAACCCACTTTCCCCTGCTCCCCCACCTCTTTTCACAGCAACACAGCTAGCTAGAATAGGCTATCAGAACCACAACTGACCACCAAAGTCAGCCCAAAGCATAGGATGCAGACACTATTCTTCTGCCCTACCTGACACAGGATATCTTTGATATATGTTCCACACAGCTTATGCCCCCGGGGATCAATATAGTCCATGATGTCCCAGTATTTTGCTGCAATGCTGTTGTCCCTCTCCTGGTCACAGCAGCCAAAGTTTTCATAGGCAGAGCAGAACTCCAAGTGAAAAGGGGGCTGGAAGGGTGGTCCATAATCCAGACACTGAGGATGCCCCAGCAGACTGCCTATCAGGCACAACAAGGAGACGCAAAGACAGACATGTGGGCAAGAAAAGGAAACTCCAGAGCTGCTGCTGCTCCTTCCAGTGCATAGCCAAACATTTGTTTCCTTCAGCATAGGTTTCTTCAGGTCAGATGTATAGAAATCCTGGCCTACTTCATAGTATGGTTCATTCATCCTCTCTGCTTTATTAATCACCATCCACAGAGCTCAGCATTCACTCAGGTTTGCTTACATTCTCTCTCCCTTTTTCTCTCTGAAGTTTACTACTTGGCAGGAGAGAAAACCTGTGGGCTGCCTCTTTGGTATTTCACACGTCACATAGCTGAACCCTCCCTTCTGGACATTTCTCATGCTCCTAGAAGCACTCACAAATCTAATCCTTACATCTTAGTTTAAATTGGCTGAGAAATCCTTTACCAAGAAATATGAATAACAAACATATGAAATATGATACTTACATACAGAACCTGATAATCTCTCCCCGTTTACAAAACACAAGTGAATAATTTTCAATTGCTAACTACCATTTTACTCAGCTTTTAAAAAGCACCAAACTCGGGTCTGGTTTCATAATGACTGAACAGGGATGATAAAATACAACCAAATTAAGGCAGCAGTTAACCATACGTACAAGTAATTTGAGGACAAAAAGTTTTACAGAGATATTGATGTTACCCACAAATCCAAGTATACATTCAGTCTTAAAATGAGAAGAAATTCAGAAACAGTGAAAGAGAAAACACACATTTAAGACCCCAGCACAACCTGAAGTCGACTGTGATATTGTACTTAAGATAACTGATTTCAGTGGTTTTGATCCCAGCTGACATTAAACTGATTTAAAGATACATGAGATTTTTGCCTACTTTCCTCTCTGGTGAAGAATGCATGAGCAAGCCCTCCAGTTAGTGAAGTACAGCATCAGCTGTGTACACAGGTGTGCTGTATTTGTACACATTGTACTCAGCCTGTTTCTGAGAATGACACTTCCCTAACTCCGCTCCTCCACAAATGGACCGAGAGCACTTTGATCACAACCAAGTTCCTTTATCACTTCACAAAAACAAACATTTTCCTTTCACATACACACCGCTACTCATAACAATGCAACAAAGCCACACGCACCCAGCGTGCTCATCACCACTGTGCTGCACGCATCCTGACGCGTGAGTTCAAGATCAGCAGCACACCAAGAGCCTAAGTGATCCAATGACAAGGAGTAAGGCTTGTTTTTACCTTGTTGCAGCCAGTCTGATGCCATTAGGAAGAGGCTTTAGCATACACCCACTCACTAGACATTTCTGTACAACAGAGCTTATTAGAGAGCAAGGTTTTGTGGTCTGTTTTACTGCTTCTGAAACATCAGTGAGGAACCAAGCAATTAAAAAAAAAAGCAATTAAATGTCTCTCCTCTTCCCAAATCCTAAGAGAAACTATTACGGCCAATGCACAGATATCCTTTCTGCTTTCTCTAGCAACCTCTTTCTTACTGCTTAACCTCCATGGGACACAGGAAGCGCAAGGAAGCTGCAAGAAGAGTCTCACGTGTAGGGACACCTCCACTCATTCAGAACTCTTCCCCCTCTCCCCACACATCACCATTTACTCCCAGGATCTATTTGCACATAGCTCATGGAGAAGTCAAAGCTCTCAGTCCTAGCTTCTCAATACAACAACCAGCGTTACATGACAGCTGAGAATGCTCTGTGATTACAGATCTCCTCAGGAGTCTTTATTGGGAAATGGTTGCTTTAAAAAACTCTAGGGTTTTAACCATCACTTGACTGCACAGCAGCCTGCCAATAATCCTGTCTCTGCTTAGACTTCAGTGAACTGCAAAGCAGGCCAGTCACAAGATCCAGCACTGTCATGAGATAAAGCTTTTTAAATCCAAGCATTTAAATCTGCTGAAGTATCAGCTTATCTCAGTTATTGCTCTCATACATTGCAGACAATCACTGAAATTAAGGCATTAGTGTCCCCTGGCAATTGCCTTATTTTGAAACTACAACAAACAGCAAGGATAAGCAAGGATATATATGCACTCTTCATTCGTAACTACAGCCTACAAATTCCCTATGCTTTTAATTCCTTTAGCATTACTGAGCTCTTCAGGGTAACTAACTATCCACCATTAAGAGAACTTAAGCGCCTCTCTCCCTTTCCTAGAGGCATGCCCCTTGCAGACAAAACCTCAGAATATTTACCCATGTGCAGAACTGCACTTAGTTACTGGATGCTTCAAGACCAGGAGGCAAGAACACTCCTTGCTGCTCCCTGATGGGGACAGAAAAGCTAGAATAGCTTTAGTCACATTTGGACAAGGAGGTAACACATAACCTCCCACAGAGCTTACTGCTCACATTTACCCAAGGGTCAACATGCTTTAAAAAGCAGCTGACATTTCATTAGCTTGCTTTTCTTGAACTTTAGTAAAGACATTCTTAAAACAGGAAAGCACAAGCAGGAGCATCAAAAACATGAACAGAACAACAGGGAAAGAAGAGGGTAGAGATGAAGTTATTTGTAATTTTGTATTATCATTATGTTAGGTTTTAATATTAAAAATACCAGAGCAAGAGGTGGAATAACAAGGCGACAGGCACAGTCTGCGGACTGAAGACATGGATTCCCTGAACAAGTTCCTTGCCTCTGCATAAAGGAGATCAGCGAAGAAAAGATGGGCTATTTGTTTCACAGAAGGAAAAAACACCTCACTGAAGTTTTGCACACAGGGTGAATATGTGAAGTTATAAGAAAACCAAACCTAGACCACATAATTCAGAGCCAAAGCAGAATATTCCAGTCCACTAGGAGTTACCACATTCAAAGTACAACGCACAAGCTTGAAAACACAGTATGCACTGAATAACTCACACAGGAAATTCCACTCAGGACTTGTGACCGACAGGTTTGTCTCAGATGTAAGTACTACAGTGTCAGGAAACAGCAAGTTTCTTGCAGGACATGAAAGAGCAATGCTTGAGATAGTTACGTGAAAGCTGGGACTGTGCTGCTCTTCTCCTTGCTTACTGCAGCATGGTAGTTCTAGCACCAGGAGAGAATATGAAACTTGGTAGCAACCCTGCTTCCAGAGGTCATAGGAGAAAGCTGTGAGCACAATGGATTAACAGATTTTTCAAAGACATCAAGCTCCTCTTTGTCCTCTCATTCTCTTTACTGCATTCTTCTTACCTCCACTCCAGTCTCTGCTGCTTTGTTTCAAATTTCTTCCTCAATAAAAGAGATGGTTTCTCAGTTGCTGCAAGGCATACATGTCTTCCACAGGCAGCTAAGGAGACAAAAGGAGAATTATATGGGAGCTCTCAACAAGCATCAGGGGTTCTAGCACTCAATTTTTATACTATTCAATGTTAGATTGTATGATAAAAGCACCTCTGCACCCCCACAAAGGAGCACACAGACACACTGGAAAGGGGAAGCCCAAATAATAGCCTGTTGGGATGCTCCCAGGCCCATCACAGGAGAGCCACCAGCCCATCAAAGGCCCGTCTTTGGAAATCCAGAGCACAGTAGCAGGCAGGAAGCCAAATTAAGGACTGCAGGGAAAGGACACCCTGTCCAGTGGCCTCCCAGGGCTGTCCCAGGACAGCCTTAGCCCCACCGTCCAGGCATGAAACCCATCAAATGAGTCATTGGAAGCAACTCCCTGGATTGCCTTTCGGACCAAGGGGGGGTGTGTGTGTTTGCTTCCCAGGGGTGTGGGAGAGACATCACCACAGAAGAGCATTTTGAAACTTCAACATCTAAATTAAAATAGTCAAAACTCAGTTGAAGATCAAAAAAAAAAAAAAAGACTATTACAGAACGAGGCAGCAGCACTCTTAGGGAGTCAGAACTAAACCAGCACATAGGTCAGGAATGATGAATAATTGCCTTTTTTTAAATAAAACATACAGTTATGGCAGTAGCACACTCAATGTTTAAGACGCAGTCTTAGGCACATGTCACAAGACCCATATTAATCTAAACTCCCAGATAAACACTCAGCTTTTAAAAGCACAGTTGTACTTATCCATATACTACTATGCTAATAAAGACATCTTTATTTCATTCCCAGAGGTAGTTCAAGCAGTTCATCCAGAATTCTACAGACCTGTCATTAAAACAGAAGTAATAGTTGGAAACCATTTTGTTGTTGTTGTTTTCAGTCAAACTGGAATGCTAGTTTGTGACAACACATTAGCATTTGCTTTCCAAACACACCAACAGCACACAAGTCAACTCACAGGCAAGACTGCAAAAAGACTCCAGAAGTTCTCTCTCATCAGGTAGAGAAGTTTTCGGTAGTTCCGGGCCTTTGCTCTTTCAAAGCACTGCAACACCAGCTTTCCTCTGTGGCCATGCAGCTACAGCAAGCTTCCACTCTCTCCTACCAATGATGTCAAAACAATCCCTGAGCTGGACACACAACCCGTAAGTATGACATACGGGAAAACTGCCTTTGGATATCATCGTCTATTTGGACAAGCTGCAGATGATCTTCACAACCTGTAATTCTTCTCAATACACAGTGCAAAAAAGTGTGACATGTGCCTCACCATTTGCCACGTATTTCAGGAAATGATCAGTTATAAGCAGCATGCTATGTAACCTTTACAGGTTGAGACTGCATTTTCACACTGCATCATGAACTGTTCCCAGGTTAAGACACTACACCTATTACGGCCACTGCTAGTCCTGAATGGATTTTGAACTACATTCCAGCAGTCATTTAAATCACCATCTCCACATCTAAACATGAGGATCAACCCTAAAATCCTATTGATACAGAAATTTCACACCATAATATTAGATATTTCTCAAGAGGTATTTGAAATCAATGCTGTTTGCATTCCACACAGAAATATGGGACTAATAAAAGAAATTCTTCAACCTTATCAGTTGATTTATATTCATTTTATTATAAAATAAATACAAACCAAAGTTCTTTTACAGAAATATATAAAAAAGTCTAGTACTGAGTCTACAGGGTCTGCCTAGAAGTATTAGAATAGCACCAATACAGAAGTCAGTTTCACAGAGAGGAGAAAATGCAGCAAGAACCTTAAGGATGCCTTCTAATCAAGGTTGTACAGAGGAATCTGAAAGACTAGATATTCTCAGGTAGACAGGATTGTGCTTATTCACAAATTTCTTCAGTATCCGAAACCTCTTCACCTGAGCTTTGCAGCCTTGGTGTGATATATATTTGAAGTACTTGCAGTCTAAGGAGAGAGAAAAAAAAAAAGGCAAAAAAAAAAAGCATTGTAAGTTACACCATAACACAAGCAAATACAAAACGCTAAAATGCTTTCACTGTTTAAATAACATGCAAACACCTAAAAGTTTTCACTAATGAAAGGTAATAAAATAATCCAAGACATGCACAGTAGAGACATAATTGCAGCATTAAATAATCTATCCTTATTTGACCCAGAAAGCATTCTATACGTATATAACTGTATGCGGTGTCTTGCAAAATATTTTTCTCTTTTGTTTTTACTTTTCAAAGATATTAGAAAGTAAATTTTCAAGAGTGTAAGGCAGCATTGATTTCATACATTAACTTATTGTTAAGGAAAATAAAGACTCATTAACACCAATAAGCACAGAAACGATTTCAAAAAATTAGAGCTGGAACAATTTTATTAGCTATCTGGAAATAAAAGCTGGGAAACATTTGATAACATATTACTGAAAGTAAAAAAAAAGACTTTCAATATGAGAAATTCTTTTATGAATTCCACCAGATAAAGTTATAGAAAAGCTGACAACAAACAAGTTGCCTATAAACCAGAAGTCCAAACTGGTGTATGAGCCACAGTCTCCACACTGTATTCTCATTCTCAATTTAGCAGCTGCTTCTTGGCCCAATACTCCACTTGGTTTTAGCAGCATTTCAAAGAATGCTGCTAAAGAGGTCACGATCTTCACCTTCTTACCAAACTGCTGATGGTTTTCCCTGAAGACCACCCCCCTTCCTCTTTGCTGCATTACAACACCCCCACAGCCCTTAAAGAACAGCGGCTCCTCAGTATTTGCTGAGACATTGGCTAGACTTGTATCCAGCAAGCAAACTCTCCGTAGTCCTCACAAGATTCACTCAGGAGCATGTTGTGCATTTTTGAAATTGTGGTTTGAAGGTTAAACAAGATAAATAGTATTGTGACTGCTCAACAAGGCCAGATAAAACAGAACTCTAAACCAGGATAAGACAGGTTATGCAAAATATGCATCACTGTCAAATACCAAACCAATTTAAATGTTTTTCTCATGTTCAACTTCAAAGACAACCATCTTTCCTAGAAGGAAGAAACTGCATTTCTTCCAGGGAGATCAGCTGCATCCCATCTCCTCAGGGCTCGAACTAGACATTATTTCTGTTCTATGTCGTGAAAAGGAAAGAACACTTAGTTTACCCTTTCCCAGTAAGATTCCAGCCACCAGAGCTTTTTCATACGAAAGGCTTTCATTCTCCTGCCAATTCCGTTTTGCCAAGTAACGGCTAAAATGGAAGGCTGGCCACCAGTCCTTTCTGGAGTTCCACTCTTGCTTGATCCAGTCAAGGTGCTTCTCAGAGCTGGAAAAAGGTAAAACAAGTGACAAAAAAGCTTACATTGGGATGAAAAGATGATTAGTTGTCACTGAATTTTATAATCAACTTGCTACAAGTCTCAAATTGCCAGCGCAGACACACTAACATTACACTGCAGACTAAAACACTAATCTAAACAGAAATCCCTGGCAACACTAGCGAGGCAGGAGGTGAACTCTAGCAGTCTTTTTTAGACTTGGCATTAACACAGATTATGGTGTGAAATAAAGCAAGCCTTTGACTTGTGTGCCAGTTTGCCAATAGTAACAAGAAAGTTTCTTCAAGTTTGTCAACAAATTAGTAGCATGAAAAGGTTGGTTTGTTTTTAGAAAATGTTTGTGTTACACTATGCATACTCAAAGACTAATTTGTTCCAAATACTTACCCCAATAACTGTTATGCAATAAAGACCTTTCAGCATTTCAGAAATAGAAACTACAACAGGGAAGTGACATTCCCATAAAACTACCAAGATGCCCAGTATATTTCAAGATACTAAGAAGCTGTGTCTTCAAATACAAAAATGCAGGCAAAGTTAGAGTATCATACCGTTTTTACTAACTCTAAGCAACAATGCTCCTAGGTTTAATCCACTAGCTTCTGGACAAGATGCTGTGGAGGTGGCAATAAACCAGCAAAATGGGTCAAATTAAGTATGCAATTATTTTACTGTAGATACATAGGGCTTAAAAACCACACAACCTTGATTGTTGGTTAAAATAAAAGTCTAGACATTAGAGGCCTTCTGGACATGGATTGTCTGAGATGGTTCCTTCTGAAATCAGAGGCCATGCCCCATCCCCAGGCACGTTGCCTCAGCTTTTATGAATACGCTGGCTGCATTCCGTAACGGCTCCCACCATCACACAACACACCAGTCTGTACAGTACCCGTCACGTCCCTATTGCAGCCCAGCAATTCTCAAACCAGCTCCAAGTAATGCACACGCAGTAACAGAGCAGAACAACTTGTGCTCCCTGCCAAAAGAGGGAGATTAGTGATGGGCAGCAAACGCTACCTGAACATCTGAATAACACTCTTTGCATAAACACATAACCCGGTAAAGAAAACCCAACAACTTTTTTCAGGTGGTAACACCGGAAATTTGGAATTATCCTCAATAATTTCTTCTTTCCTCCCAATGAAAGCACACTGCAGCCAAGCACTGCCACAGAACTCTGCAGAGGTAGGCCAGACGACAATTCCGTTCACCAGTACGGAAGACAAAGACCACAGAGTGTCACTTTGTCAATTGCCCAAATGTGGAGACTTTGGCCCACTGTTTTTAGCACATTGTATCAGAGATACTTACATTACTATTTGTTTCACCTGTCTTGCCAAACAGTTCCATGCTTTTACATTTTCCTTCCAGCCAGCATAATCCAAGGCTGCAAAAATAACTTCTAGCCCCAGTCGACGTTTTTTTCTTTTCTCTGAAAAAAGATTAGGCTGATTAATGAATTACTTAGATGGGGCTGAACTCCTTAGCAAACAAGTGAAATACAGTTCTCCATCCTGCCTCTGCAAATGCTGCTACTTTCTCTGTTACTGAAGTGGTTTGTTTTCACCTCCTAAAGAGGAAAAGCAGAAGAGAGAACAATCTTGATTCAAGGGTATTTCACTGATCTGCTGACTTGCTGGAATATACCAGGTCACAAGACAGACTGGAATGCAATTGATCAGCATGGGAAAAACAGTCTCCAATTTGTAAGACTCTTCTACCAGCTTGAAGATAAAACTCTCTTGAAGAAGATTTAGTTCTTTGATCAATACAGTGAACTAAAGTATAGATCCATCTCAAGTCCTCCAGAAAATGAAGAATAAATAAATAAATCCAAGACCCCAAAAATGGAATGGAGACCCTGGTATTCAGAGTAAGGTACTTAAAAAAAAAGTTATTTTTGAGATCCTAGCTGTGCCTTACAACAGCCTTTGATTGGCCTTTAAAATGAGAAAGGCATTTGTTTACAGAAGTTCATAAACACCTGCTCACACATTCAACTTAAAGGTTCCTGTGATTGCAAAGTTGGGGTTTGGGTTGTTTTGGCTTTTTTTTTTCCTCCCTTAAACAAAATGACTTTGAAAAGCAGATAGAAGTCTGCAGAATAATTTCAGAATATTATTCCAGATTAACAGAAAGGAAAAAAGCAAAGCTATTTAAATACTTACTTGATTTTTGAAGCATGGTATTAAAATCTATCATTAGTTCATGAGAAGGAACAATATCATGCAAGATCTGAAAAATAAAAATAAAACCAAAAAATCCGATACATTATTTTTATGTGAAAACTTTTGAAGACTTCTAACCTGATCAAGAGAAGCACAGGCTTCAGAGTTTTGAGTGGTTTAGTTCAGGAAATTAAGAAATGTGGTATCTTAGTGCCTTGATATAAAGAATTAATATCTAGGTCCATTTTGCACATCTGTGACACTGCTCTGTGACACAATGGATGAAATACCTTGATAGCTGCTGAAAAACATTGCATGTTACAAATACAACATTCTCAAGGAACAGTCCAGGTCCATATCCAGTGTCCCCTTTTTAGAAGGCAACATTATTTCCTTCCTAAGCTAGTTCTAGCTCCCCTGTCTACTGCTCTGTGCAGTGGATCACAGTTTCTGGACCAATCAGACCAGTTCTTTGATTTGTCACTGTCTTGTAAGAGACTAGGGTATAAAACCACTGCTAAAACACACTGAGAAGCTGGCATTTTATACACATATGCCACAGTTTAAAAGTCTAAACTTTATGAAACTGTTCTGAAATATCTGCCTTAACAAAAGCACGTTAGTGCCATCAAGTGGCAAAACACATTGCAAAACATTGTTTGCAAGAAGCTACCAAGATGAACGAGCCAAGGGTAAGTAAAAGTAACTATACAAAAGCTTAATGTAGCAAGGCCTTGTCTGCCAACAGCCAGCAGAAATTAACTTTTATTTTAGCTTAAATGCACAGCTCATTGAAAACAGATAAACTAATTGCTAGACAGGATCAACGTGCAAAAGAGGAAGCATCTAATAATTTCTTCAGTATTGTCAAGATCAGACTAACAAAAATCAACACATGTTATGTACAAGACTGCTGATACAGACTTCTGGAACCATGTAAACATGTTCTCTGAGCTGGTTTACTGACTTAAAGAAGTTATACAATGTATCAGTTAAATGCAAAACAAATACATTAATTCAAAGACAGGACAGGACCTTGTTTGCCACACCCATTAGCATCCCTCTCACTAACTTTACTCTAACCCTCTGCTTCCCACAAAGACAAAAATAGGGTAAATAATGTAATAGGAGTTCAACTGAACCAAATTTTCACAGCACCATGCAACATGAATGACCACAGACTGTATCTACTATATAATACATACCTTGAGGGCAGATATGAGTGATTTCTTTGATTCGCCATGTCTCTTCAGGAACTGATAGAGGTAAACATGAGCATTGGGATTAGCAGGAAACTTTGAGTTGTAAGCATATTCATTTAATACTTGGCGGGCTTCGTTATGGTCTCCATAGAACTCCAACAACTAAGAGAAGTTAAGACTGCAATTAGTTTACCATATATTAACAATCATACACTTACAATTAATTTTGGGCTGCCACAGAACTACCCAATACGCACTCTGTATCTATGAGTGACATTAGATAAGACTAACACTAGCTATTTTCATTTTACTGGCTACTCTCCTATCGCAGATAGACAAAAATTCACACATAGAAGCCGCTACAGGAGAAGATTCCTTTAACACTTATTTAATTGTCAAAGAATTACCAGCACTTGTGCACTGGAAAGAGGCACTGAAGCAGCTTGCCACGTCTTTAAAGAGAGAACTTGGCAGCTGTCAGCACCAAGCAAATTTCTGTAAGATGTGCTCAGAGAAGTCAGAGCTTATCAGCATTTACCAAAAGTAAAGATTTTAAGATTAACTTTATTTATTACTTACAAATTCTAAGCAGATATTTAAAAAACAACAACAAAACACAGAAGAACTGCATGTTTGGTGTCTTTTTCTGGATACACTAAGTGTTAAACATTGCCCTGCCAAGAAGAGAGAACTTGCTTTCGGGAATTTAAACAAAGTAGCTGTGCTCAAATTTCTGTATTAGCACCATGAAAACAAAATATGCAAGCTGTTTGTCTATTTCTTTTCCTTGGCAATGCACAGATAAAGTCCTTTTTGTACTCTGTGCAGGCTCTGCAGTTCTACCAGGAGTAAACTGTGCTCTAAATCAAAGCCAGTGAGATACACATACAGATGTGTTGTGTTTAAAGTAATTTGTTGTCACCCACACATATCTAAAAAAAGCTGCAGACATCTTAACGAAAATTAGACAGGGAAACACAATAGGAAGATATCTGTAAGACATGCCCTTACATCCACATAGCATTTCACAAAGAGATCCCAGACTCCAGGTATTTTAATAATCTCCTTTAAGTTCACTGCTGCCTTCCGAAAGCAACTGTGCATTTCCTGTTCAACAGACAAGTCTTCAAATCCATCATGACCTACCAAAACATGAGACAATGCCACAAAGTTAGCTTTGCTAATCAAGAGAGATCTTGAAGAAGTGGTGCATGTAAAAGATGAACACATTTTGCTAAGCAAGGATTCCAATCAGAGAGCTTTTAGAAAAAGAGGCCTCAGTTTCCTCAGTACTGGAACAAGAGAGTTTCACTGTTCTTCATTCAAATTTATTATCAACCAATTTCAACTCATGTGGCATGACAAGATGTTACCAGCAAAATTCAATACTTAGTTTTCATAGAAATAAGTAGAGCTCAAATGTAACTGATAACACACAGCCAGTAGGTATATGCAGAATTAGATGCTACATACAAGTAGCAATTTAGGTATCTTTAAAGAAACTGAAATTCAAACATAAGTTTTGGGGGTTTTGCTAGCACTCAAAATTCTAGCAGCAGTCAAGCACTTATGCATCTATAAGGAAGCCACTGCTGTATGTGAACACCTTCCTTTGATCATTGTCTTAGGGGATGATGCCTGGATATGAAAATGCGACTCAGGTGGAGAGGAAAGTTTCAGAATAGCATTTCAGGACACTTCAGAAAAGTGCAGGTCAGCATGCCATTTTGGTACCACCATCACTGCTGATACGGAATTATGTACCAACCATAACATCACATTTTCAAGTCTAGGTTCCCTCTGGTGCCTTCGTATGCAGATAAAGGCAGAAGAGCAGCCCGCATGGAAAAGGCCTCATTGCAAACCATGGTGTCTGCAAGAGCAAGCAAGTTGAAGTTTACAGCTCAATACAAAAACAACACAAGGACTTACCATGCTCTAACAGCATGTTCCTCTGCTTAGACCAGCTATAGTAGTCCAACAGCCCCCTGTAAGCCTGAATCAATTTCATTTCTTTATCCTGAATGACTGTTTGTTCTCCAAACCTCCAGCTTTCCGCCAGGGACAGGTTTTGGTAAGCTTCGTCTATTAGTCCATTACAAAGGAGATGAAAGGCGTGCTCTAAACAAACCTGCAATTCAAATAGTCCATACCACAGTGTTTCACATCATAAATGGCGAGAACCTCAGCAACACAGCAAAGTTCTACACAGATGTGCAAAGAAGAGACTCATTACAACGTGCATATAATATACTGCAAACATGATTAGTGAAGTATTTTAATTAGAAGAGCATTTTACACATTATTTTATCCAAACAGTATTGTTGCAAGGAATTTTGGAGAAAAATGCAGAAATAGGAGAATACAAGGGTCACTGGGACAGGGAGATGAGCCAAGAACCTAAGTAATTTTTTCCTGTCTGAAGATGCTGGAGAAACATCAGTAATCAAAAGCATATCCAATATACAAAGATGTATCCCTGGGAAAGGAAAGGGCTGAAGCTCTTGAAATCTGTGGGGCAGAAAGTCACCCACCAGGTGGTAGACACTCAGCGGTACTTATCAAGGCAGCAGAAAGCAGTTGTCTCAAAACCCTGCTTGTCATTAACAAGAGCTGTATCTATTAAAGGACATCCAGAAATGACTTGATGAAATCCAGTTGGGTTAGATCTGCTGATTTTTCATTTGGCTACCCAACTGCAGAGCACTTGAAAGAGGTATGCCCTACTACCCTATCATGCTGATTAGGCACTGTATAAAAGTCTAAACTTTGTCAGCTCTAGTAAAATCTTGCATAGAACTTCTGTTGAAGGTCTTGAACAAATACAACAGAATGAGATAGAAGCATCATCGCAAGTGAGAAACACTCAAGGAAACCAAAACAATATACGGTTGAATGAGCCATCACAGAAAAAAAACCCTACAACTGGGTGACAGAGGGGTCCTACTGCTTTATATATAGATGAGCTACTTGAAAAGTGACCTGACAAGAGCAGCAAAATTGAAGTACAACTGTTTAGTCAGGAGCACAGTGGCCAAATTAAGGACTGGAAACAAACTGGGACATGCACAAAAGAATTTAACTGTTTCGAATTAGAAGATTAATTAAAGGATCTAAGCACTTCTAAGGACTGACAATACACATCTGTGATAAAATATATAGACCAAATAAAGATATGGTTAGGTATAGAATAACCCTTAAATTATCATGCAATTAGTAACTCAGATGTGCTATCTTTTTGACACTATTGTCCATAATAGACTTCAAGATAGAGAGATTCAGAAACTAATGCTCAAGTAAAGCACGTGGAAAATCATCAAGACCATTAAGTGCACTCACCTTCAAATACCTTTTTACTCCTAAAGTCTTCATCTGTTCTATGAAAGAATTGAACTCTTTCATGCTACTATGGGAATGATGGCACAGAATTTCAGTTCCTATTCTCCAAATCATCTATTAATGGGAAGAAAGATTAAAAAATAACTTCAGTATAAAAAAATGGGAACAGTCACCATATATACGGTCTTATCAAACTTGTAGCTATTGCAACATATGAATAAAATGTACATTTGAACTGCAAACAGAAAATTAATACTAAGCGTTGTCTACTGCTATAGTCATCTAGATATTAATTTAGTAGTATTTTGCAATCATTCAGAGGGTGCTTCACAATTGCTCATTACAAATGCAGCACTCCAGCAAAGCTTACAGAAACGAATTTGTCGGAAGGTTCCCCCTCCTGTTACTGAAAACAGGATGTTTCAAAGTTACTGAAAACATATGTTTCCCTTTGATATGTTTCTGCTGACATGCAAGGTATACATAATTCTTTGAATTTAGCAGTAAAGATTATTTCCAATTAGATGTGGCTTCCCATCTACATGCACTTGTTTTCAATGTCTGCCTACAGAATATAACTGAGTATTCCAGCAGGCTAGCCGTATTCAAGTACTCCATTTATTTAATAATTCTGATCCCTTTCTTCCTGCTTAAATCTGAACACTTGCTAGGAGTTTTGTAAGTCCTGGAGGAGCTGGTAAAGCCACTAACTTTCAAACAGATTCTGACTGATGGTATACCAGTGGCAAACACATTCACTGCTCTTCCATTTTATAAGACTACACTAAGACAATTTTTCATAGATATGCTCCTGATGGAATTAACTTATACCAAGCCAAGTTTTCATCTGTTGTGTCAAGGGCCTAGGTATAAAAAAACACCAAAATAAACCAACACAAAAATCCCCCACAAAAACAGCCTGCAAGCCTAGAGAACTTTTCAGGAGCAGTGAGCACTCAGAAAAAACATCAGCACTGCAGATTCTCAGCACCCCTGAAAGTGAGATATCAGCAGAATTCAAACTCCAGCAAGATTGGTTAAAACCCACAGCAGAGGCATGCCTGTGCAGAGGCAGACTTTTGGAGAGTTTCTATATCAGCACCTGAAGAGTTCCTTATTTGGTTTGGAATCTTCAATGTCTTTTTTTTTTTTTTTTTTTTAAGAAGCCAGGTTAGTTTATGAAAGTTGCCTAACTTCTCAGGTCTTAATATCTGATAGTTTTTTTTAATTAAAAAAATCAAGCCTATGATTAGTTAATTAAGGCAAATGTTGGTCCTGAAGTATTACAGATGCTTCTTGCAAGTATTTTTTTCAACTGCAAAAGAACCCTGATAAGAGACACTGGCTCACCTCTGATGGACCCATGTATTCTGTAGAAAAGTCTTTCTCTAGTGACTCAATATAGAAAGTCAGAAATTCTGCAGCCCTTTTCCACTGCTTTTGTAGCATGGCATCCTGAATGTAACTTAAACACACTTCCTTGCTCTTCTTGAAGTTTAATTTGTGTTCACGGGAAGATGCTAAACAAACAAACGAAAAAATAATCAACCAAGCCCACAACTGTCACAGCTGTTATTCAGATAACAACGTGCCTACCATTTCAGTCTCTCTCTTCTATGATCTCTCTCAGACATTACAGGAAGTGATCTTAAGCTACATGGTTTTGCAGTTAAACTCACCTACTAGTCTGCAGGGAGGCAAGGCTATGGCAAAAGCTGGAAATAGAACATGAAATAGCATTTTCCACAAGCAGCACACAGCTGCAGACACATGAAACAGTGAAGAGCCAATTATTACACACTACTGCCCTACAGGAATTAGAAGACCATGATGCTTTGATAACATCACAGTATATTTTGTTATATTTTGGGGACCACTCTCTTCCCTTGCCAATCATCATCTTAAGTTTGTGACCCCTCTGAGTTAAAGACTTGCATACCCACATACAAACAGGCCGTTCCAGTACCAAAGGCTAAGTAATTTCCACTAAAACCAAAGATAAATGTAAAAAATTATTCTGTTTTGAGTACAAGACTGGAAAGAGGCCACTCACCCTTTTTACATGGACATTGGTTCAACTCCTGTTATAGCATGAAACTGAAACCTCCTTTCCACATTAGTTTAAAGCTCATGGTTGTATGCCATGGTCTAATGTGCCCCTACAACGACACTCAAGCTGTAAGAGCAAGCCTTCTGCAAAGGACATGCAGAGCTCACCAAACCACCTCGTACCTGGACTGTAGGCAAAGGAGTAACTCGAATGGCTTGAAGCAGGTTTATTACAGTGTATGTTACAAAACATACCTCTAACCAATCCAACTATAGGTATAGTCTTCACACCTATATGTAACCTCACAGGTTCCAAGTACTAAGAAAATAAAACCCACAGTTAACACCACAAGATTAAAACACCAAGGATCATGCCTACTGTAGGTAAGGCCTAATATGCAAGTTGCTGAGAAGTCATCCTATACGGGCAAAGTTGATGTGAAGTGTTTCACTACTCAGCTATTTTGAAACAAAAACCTCCTGAGGTTTTGCGGTCACTTGCATCCACAACGCTTTTGCTAGCGGTCACCTCAGCAGCCCTTACTTTACGAGCAGTGCACACACCGCCTTCAAGGGGCCTGCAGGCTGCCAGGCAGGCCGCCCACACGCCGCACCCAACGGGATCCGGGAGCGGCACTGAGGGCACCGGGAACCCCAACCGCCTCCTCGGCGGGAGAGCGACGAAGAGCCGCAAAGAGAGGGGGCAGGCCAGCCTCATCGGCGCCGGGTACAGCGGGGGCAGAGGGCAGCGTTCCTCCCTCAGAGCCGGAGGAGGAGAAAGGGAACAGCGGAGCACGGGGAGTCGCGGCGGGAACGAACGGGAGCCGTCGGGGCCGCGTCCGCCGCCGGGCAGCTCCGCCCTTACCCCGTTGGTAAAGGTGCGGCGGCAGGAAGGGCAGGTGCAGGGCCGGCAGCAGGACGCTTCCCGCCTGCGCGGCAGGGCTCTTCGCCGCCGCCGCCGTCGTCGTCGCCGCCTCCTCCTCCTCCAGGAAGCTGTCCATGGCGCCGCGGGCAGGCCGTCACCGCGTTCCCGCCCAGCCAGAGCGGGCAGCGGCCATCTTTGACCCTGAGGGAATGACTTCGCTGCGGGGAGACCTCACGAACCTCCGGCCGCTCCGAGCTAACCCAGCCAAGCCGAACGCGGGCATCCGGCCATCCCGTGAAAGAGGCGGCCGGGCAGGCTTAGCCGGAGCTCGGGATAACAACGACAGCCCCTCCCGCGCCGCCAAACGGCCAGGCTCACGGGGCGCATGCGCTACGGGCGCGGTGCTCTAGTGAGGCGCATGCGCCCTGAGAAATATGGCGCAACTCTGCCGCCATGGTGTGTGTGTGTGGGGGGGGAATTTTGCTTGCGTATGCGCGCTGAGGCAGCCAGACAACGCCGTCGCCATGATGGAAGAGGCACTTTTCTCCGTGCGCCTGCGTGGGGCGGTCACGTGAGCGGGAGAGTCCGGCAGCGGTGGGCATGGCGGCGGTGGTGGTGGGCCCCGGGAGTGCAGGGGCCGGTTCGCCTCTTCGCGCTTGGCTTCGGATTTAAAAAAGTGTCGTTCGACCCTTGGCTGCGAGCTCCGGGGACTGGCCTCGGGGACCCCCTGGCGCTAGCGGGCGTGTGCCCAGGCCGACTGGCCGGTCGGGTGCTCTCTGGTTAGGTGATGAACCGAGCGGCTGGCGAAGCTGGGCTCGCTTCCATCCGAAATAAATCCGAAATTAATGGAGAATGCGGATCGATTCTGCAGCTATCGGCCGGAGCAGGGCTGAGGGCAGCAGGATGTAAGGATGGCGTGAACTGCGGAGGTACACTTGCCACAGCGCTGCCTAGGAGCCGGCTCCTTACCCCGCCGCAGCTGCGGCGGGGAGGCGCGCTGGCCTCCGGCTGCCAGCCAGAGCGGGGCGAGGAGGAGCGGCGGCAAGGGGCGGAGCGGGAGGGATGCGGAGCAGCGCGGGAGGCCAGCCGGGGTGCGCCCGGTGGCGTGGCCGAGAGTTTGGTTCTACACGTAGCGCAATCGGAGCGTTAACTAGAACTGTGACTACTGCACCGGTCGCTCTAAAAGTGATAGTTACGGATCCTGTTGTCACTCCTTCCGTTAGCTGTGTTAGTACTTTTCTGTCAGTTTGTAATTTAGAACGTCGTGTTCTGCAGAAGAGGATTCCGTATCAAAATCTCGTGCGTTGCGGGGCAGTAATATTGCCTGTGCGCCCACAGAGTACCTGGATTCTAGAAGTCCGTCTGCCTCAACCACAGGATCTGGTTTGTACAAACTTGGGGTGGAACTTGTTTCTTTAAATCACTTTTGGCAACTGACTTTGCCATGTAGTGGTTTGGTATGTGTAAAGTCCAGTCTTCTGAGTAAGAATTTACAAAGTTTTTTTTGCAGAACAGCTCTGCCACGTGAGGGTGAGTAAATAATAAACTGTAATTCAGTATGGTGGTTCAACTGCAATCAATAACAAGTGTCAAGGGAATAGTACAAGGCAGAACAGTTGTTTGTACTGTCTGTAAACATTTAAACCTCAGTATCATACCATAGCATGACATTTAATAAATCTATGTGGACATAGCAGAAGTCTCCCTTTTTTTTTTAAATCCTGTGTTTTTCCAATATATGACTGGCATTTCAGTTCATAAGTATTCTCTATTATTAACTGATATTTAACTTACTTGACGATAAACTGTTATATATTACCACTTCTTTAACAATGTCATCGTCTTTGTTCTTTATAATTTGTACCTTGAATGAGTGCCTCATTGACCATTGGTGTTCCCCAAGCGTGGTGTCACTTCCTACAACGTTCCTGATTTTTTGTTAGGTCAGTACCCTAATTTCACTATCCAGCTTACCCCACTTTATTTCTTAAAGTTTGCACGTTTGCTTAGAAACATGTTTACATTTAGCTTATTATTATCTTCCTGTGTCATACATGAGTGAGAGTCTTTGCTGATTCTTATGTAAACTTGCCGAACTGATCTTGCTAATGTATGTTAGTTACTAATTTGGTAGATACTTTAGTGCAGCAGAGATTGTTGAACAGCTTTGTAACTGTACACATGTAAAAATGTTAGATTCCTCATGCACAGCAGGGTGACTCTCATAGTTGAATACATCTGTTTCCAAGATTGGGGTTGAAGACTGAAGGAAATTTTGTCTGAAATATCTAAATTGAATTAAGTGAAATATTTCTCTTTGATGTCACACATTGGGGAAAGCTGGGTATGTTAATAAGTGAGTACATTATTACTATGAAATACTTGAAATTCTAAGGAATGCTGGACAGCAGTAGTGGTAAACTCATGTATACGTATTGACTGTGAGCTACTTGTTATTGCACAATAAAGGCAATGACTTGTGCAAGAAGTATGTGATGTCGTTTCTCTTTGCATCCCTCTTTCTTGCTCTTGTCTTTATGACCGCAGACACAGTTACCTTTTATCTTGGTCTTTTAATAAAGATAAGCTTGATAACCTCATACTGATGGGAAATTGCCAAACAGCTCTGTTTTCACAAGCAAGTGGACCTAAAGATCAGTCTGGGAATTAAGCCACAAGAAATGTTAATATCAAGAGAAAAATTACTTGGTTTTCATTCATACAGTCATCATAAAGCATGACTTGAATATATTTACTTCCATATTGTAAATTGTGATAAAATTCATGTCTAAATTTTATGAGTTAGGCTCTCTTAGAGCTTTTTATCAGCCAATATCAGCAAATGGCAAATAGGTATCACCTCATTTAAAGGATGTGAAATACGAAGATGTCAACAAAATTCTAGGGGGGCTGTCAACAATGCTGCATGCTAGAGCTGTGATACTGCACTGGGCCTGGAGAGTATGTGTGGGCATGGGGTGAATGAATCATTGCATTCCTGTAGCATGTGGATATTTCCTTAACCTCCAGATGGACCGGGTCATAAGAAACAGCAGGATGTCCAAGGTATGTTTGGCAAAGAGGTACCAAAGCTGTTCATTGCACTACTAAGAAAGATACCCATTTTTGCCTCGATGTTTTTTTCATAATGTGATTAAAATATCAAACTACTCTGTGTGGGGGCTGAAAATTAACCGCTTGCATATTTTTCAGAGATTACATAGCAGTAACTAAGCTTGGATCTCAGGCCCTCTACGACGGGGCTGTGGAAATGAGAGTATGTAGAGCAAAAGTTGGTAATCATGAGGGTACGATAAGAACATGGAGCAATGCCTCTAGTGCAATTAGCAGTGGTGATTGCTAACTCTTGTGATGGGAGCTGGCAGTAAGCGGAGCAGTAGGACCAACTGCATCTATCATAGTTGCAGAACAAACTCCAAATAGCTAAATTTAAGAGTGCTTGTGAATATATTATTTAAAAGGACTCTTTAAAAAAACCTCAGCTCTCCAGAGTTGTCCTTTGACATGCATAAGAAAGCAGAATCCTTCACCTTGACCATCAGTTTTGCTAAGTGTCTATTCATTTTGGGACCAGCTTCAGAATTTCCCCTTTGGAAAGTGAATTATTTTTTTTTGGCCATTTGATAAACCAAGAAGAAGACTATTATATTACATACGCCTTCTTGGCTGCATCTTTTATTCCCTTTGTCCAGTCAAGTGCTGTGCTGAACGAGTCACACAGCTCTGAAAAGAGGGAGAAGAAAGAAGTTTTATTCATTCTTCTGCACATGGCTGTTGTGGTTTAACCAGAGCCAGCAGCTGAGCACCATGCAGCTGCTTGCTCACTCCCCTCATGGTGGGATGGGGGAGAGAATTGGAAGAGTGAAAGTGAGAAAACTTGTGGGTTGAGATAAAGACAGTTTAATAGGTAAAGCAAAAGCCGCGCACACAAGCATAACAAAGCAAGGAATTCATTCCCCACTTCCCATGGGCAGGCAGGGGTTCAGCCATGCCCAGGAAAGCAGGGCTCCAGCACGTCTTGGGAAGACAAACGCCATTGCTCCAAACGTCCTCCCCTTCCTTCTTCTCCTCCCAGCTTTATATGCTGGGCATGACATCATATGGTATGGAATATCCCTCTGGTCAGTTGGGGTCAGCTGTCCTGGCTGTGTCCCCTCCCAACTCCTTGTGCACCTCCAGCTACTCGCTGGTGGGGTGGGGTGAGAAGCAGCAAAGGCCTTGGCTCTGTGTAAGCACTGCTCAGCAGTAACAAATACCTCCCTGGGTTATCAACGCTTTTCAGCACCAACCCAAAACGCAGCCCCCTGCTAGCAACTGTGAAGAAAATTAACTGTATTCCAGCCTAAACCAGCACAGTGACCATTGTGACTTCTGTTATTCTACCGGTTTAGATCTCTAAAGCAATATAAACGCGATGGATGTAAAGAAGAGCTCATAAAAAAGCACAGGCGCAGGTGTAAGTAGCCCATCTTTTGGTTTGCAAGCATTCATAGTTAAAATGTAGCAGCAAGTGGAAGCTGACCGCCACAGAAGGGCAAAACCGGTCCTGTTGGGGATTCTGCGTTTTCAGCAGTTCGCTGTGCAACCCCTCATTTGCCTGCGCTTTCCTCACCGCGGCTACGGGAGAGTGAGTTCATCCGCCCGTGTCACCGCAAGTTTAACCTCAAACTCTCGGGAGGTCACGGGCCGGGGGGGGGGGCGGGTAATGACATGTTTGCTTGGTGACGATTGCTCCTCTCAGGAGATGCGAACTTCTTGGTGGGGCAGGAGGGAGAGCAGCGAGGTGGATGTTTGGATCTGCTGCACCCCTGCCCTTTGGGGCGGGGGGGGGGGGGGGTGTTCACGGAGGTAATTACACCTTTTCTGCCTGGGTCATTCTTGTTACTTCAGCGATCCTCTGCTAGAGAAAACCGCCATTAATAAGCACAAATGAGAGGCAGGACCTTCCCTCTCACTCCTCCAGGGTGCGGAGAGCCCCTCTGCGAGTCAGGGAACCTGAAAAAGAGCCGGACTCTTGCCCAGAGTAGGCGATCGGGGGGTCCCGTCTCCACGAGGGCGGGATCGGGATGAGGGAGGGTCCGGGCGCTGCCCTCCTCCCTCCGTGGCGGCGGGGCCGGGCCGAGCCGGGCCGGGCCTGTCCCTCCCCCGCCACATCGCCCTCCCGCCGGCGCTGCTGACGTGTCTGCTCCCTCCCCGCCGCCGGCGCCCGCCAACATGGCCGCAGCCCCACCGTCGGACCCCCGGCTGCTCCTCGCCTTGCTGCTGATCCTGCCCCCGCCGCCCTCCTTCCCCTGCGCCGCCGCCGGGCCCGACCTGGGCCGCCGCTTCGCCGAGCGCAAACGCTGCGCCGACCCCGAGTGCAGCAGTGAGTGGGGGCGGTGGGGACGCGTCGCGCCCCGGGAGGGGGAGGCTGAGGGCGGCGGGGGACCCCGGCCCGGGGGTGCCCGGCGGGGAGCGGGCGGTCCCTGCCGGTCCCCATTGCCCGGCGAGACCGAGAGGCCGCCCCGCGCCCCCGGGAGAAGATGCAAACGTCGCATGCCTGACGGGGGCATTTCCCAAAGTCCCCAAGGACCTGGCACGGAAACCGGGGAGAATCGGGAGAATGGCAGCGCGGCGCCGACCCGCGTCGTTCCTCGCCTTTTCATCAAGTTTTCCGATCGCCACAGCTCCTGGGGTTGTTCGCTTGGGTGTTTTTTTTAGTTTGTTGGGGTTTTTTTGTTTTGTTTTTTTTTCCCCTGCAAACCCCCCTTCTCTTCTGATAAACTCGCTCTCTGGGCGGTGTTGATGCGTTGAAAAATTTCAGGGCTGATTCGCTAGGACACAGATGTCATCTTTCAGCCCATCTAATTTAATACTGATAGCTTTATAGCGCACTTCTGAAATGTAATCCTCAAGTTTGTCTTGATCAGCGAGCTTACGTATTTTTTTTATCTATAACCTCTTATTTTACTTATACTTTCAGTTAAATTATGTCTTGACCCAGTCTGGAAAATAGGAGACTGGTGCGTGTGGGCAAGTCTTTTTTTCAGTCAGTCAGCAAAGACCCCTTTCATGAAAGTGTCTTTTTTTTTTTTTAATTAATACTCTGCTTTTTGTTTTATTCGGACAGTGTTAATGTGCCGAGGGAAGGCAATGCAGGATTTCAAAGGTCCAGACTGTCGCTTTGTAAATTTTAAGAAGGGAGAAGCGGTATATGTATATTACAAACTAATAGGAAAATCAACCGAGCTCTGGGCTGGAAGTGTAAGTACTGTAAAGCATTTTTCTGTTTGCTTTTCTTGGTGCTTTTTGTCAGTAATATTTTTCTTTTTTCTTCCTTTTGCCTCTTAGGAGAACACTTAGGGTTTTGAACATAGCTAAATAACATAATGAATGCCATTTTGTCTTGAGACCAGTGTGAACTGGGATGCGGTTTGATCAAACATAAGGCATTAAGTGCTGTGAAAAATGGGCAACGCTAATGCGTGCTAAAAACTGTTAGAAAATTGCCTTTGTGTTGAAACCTCCCATTGCAATGCTCCAAGTGGTGGCCCACGAGTCTCCCTTCCCATCTAGGGAGGCTTAAGCCTGTGCTTGTGTTCACCCCTGACGTGGTCTCATCCTGCACCCTGTGTAATCCTGCCAAAAATTGTTCTCTGTACATGTTTTAATCGTGTTTCTCGTCTTAATATTTGGCTGCCATCTCCCCTTTTTATATAAGCTGTATGCAGAGTTGCAGGGGAAAAATAGTAGTAAAACAAAAAAGAATTAAGGTAAATTCAATATTTAAAAGGTCTGTCTCTCAGCTTTAGTAACACACTGTAGCAGTTTGCAGGGTAGTGGCCTTGTCTGAGTCGTTGTTTTCTTTTGGCAATCAAGACAGGCTTAATGGGAAGGGAGAGTCCCCATACTTGCAGGTATTTAACTCCTCTGGGCTTTCACGATAAACACCTTATTTGCCTGACAGAAGCAGCACTGAGAGACCCTGGAGGAGAAGCAATTTTTGTGGATTTCTCTTGAAAATGCTGGCACTGTGGAAGTTGCTTAAACCTAATTCCAGTTGTCCCCTAAATACTTTTTTGTGTCTGAATCATTTCTTTCAACCTCTTTTTTTTTACTCTGGTCTTCTACAAGGGGGAGACAGTTGCCTGTGACGGTGGTCTAGGCTGCTTGAAGCCACACCTGGGTGTTGACTGCGGGACTAGTGGTTTAGTGAAAAGCAGGATGTATCACTTTCTCTAACCTGTTCAGGCTGGGTGTGGACAGCCAAGCTCTCAGCAGGAGCTGAATCCAATTAGAATGATACAGAAGAGAGCAGAAAACTGCAGCACGTGGTTAAAGAAGAGTTTATAATTGTATCATGCTGGTAATTCCCTTCTGACATGTACTGTACCATAAATAATCTGGTTAATTAGCCGGCACAGGTTTCCAGGGCTGCCAGTTCTTCAGAGGCGGAGTAGCAACATGGGGCCAGTTTTGCATCTTCTAACAAGGTGTAATGCAGGCTGCAAGATCAGACAGCAGGTTTAAGGTAATTGCTGAGTTAATATTCAGTTTAACGATTCACTGATAGGAAGCTCATGATACAGTTAGGTGTGTCTCCAAGTTAAAAGGATGTTTGCTTTGAGTTTAACAAGTAAAAGCTGAAGTGGGCAGATGTAAAAATTTCAAAGCTCCATTTTATTTGTTGTCATTTTCTAATTGTGTTATGCTATTTTCTATGTTCCTTTTAGGGCAGTGATAGTAGGCTAATTCCTTTCATTTGGTGGCTATAGTCATTTCTCCCCCCCCCCCCCCCCCCGATTTGATTGAGTGTTTCTGCATTAATCGTAATACTGCAACAACCAGTTTGCCAATGCTGCAACGGGGTCAGAGGTGCCTACCGTTGCATGTTGAGCAGGGCGCTGGTGTGTCTGACCCTGTCCCTGACTTGCAGATAGCGCTGGGGTCTCTCTCACGTAACGTGACTTCCGATGCCAGATTCTGCTGGGCAGCTTGACTTATGCAGATCAGCCGTGCTTGCTGTGTGCAGTTTTGGAGCTAAGGGGAGGCTGTCGCTTGCTAATTAAAAACAGGCTACCTAGTGAAGTCTGCGATCAAACAAGTTCCAGTGGAAGGCATGTTACCTTCTGCCGCAGCCTTTTTGGGATCTCATGGCGTGACTTTGCTCGTGTGTGTCATTTGATCTCATGCATCTACCCTACTGCCTGTTTCCATTCCCAAAAGTTTTGGGGGAAAGTATTTATTAGGGTATAATGGAAATGATGAAATCAAGGGATAACTGGTATTCTGATATTTAGATGGGCACAGAGGTCAGGGGGATGTGTGTATGAGAAGCTTCAACTACTTATTTCAAACATGTTGTAAATACAGGCTCTAATCCTGAAATTGATTTTGAGGAGCCATGAGGAATACAATAGTATTTTTGACCTGCAGGGAGATGATCTCATAAGAAAGGAGCTTTTCACCAAGGCTGAAAAATCTATAGCAGTTGGGTCCGGGCTTTATTTGCCTTTGGTTTTCTAATTTACTCTGCCCTTTTCAAGCCATTGTTGATTTTTTTTCTTCTTTTTTTTTTTTTTTTTTCCCCTGTGCCAGCAAACATGCTGTACTTTAACAAAATAGATCCTTTAGTTTATGATCCCAGTCTTGTTTACTTTATTGCTTGCAGAACTCGTATTGAGCTCAGTGAGTATTTTGCATGTGAAAAAACTCTGGAACCCAGCTATAATATGTATTCGATACATTATATGGCATGGAGTTTTTAGCAGAGCTGTCTAAACCTCATTAATAAAGCAAAGCCAAATGCTTGGATAGTATTCTATGACCATTATTTAACAGTGATTTTATGTTACGAATTTCACAAATACCTCAGTTCCAGGAAAATACTTGATTTTTTCCTAAAGCTGAAAGGTGGAGCGCATCTGGTACTCTCATTGTCCAATGCACCCTGTCCTGCTGTGAAATGAATCTCTTCAGCATCTACCTCGCATAGTTTACATCATCAAGTTGTGTTATGTAGACTTTCCTCCTATGCATTTCTCCAGCATTTTGCCCTCATCTTTAGCAGGATCCAGAACTCCAA
Source organism: Balearica regulorum gibbericeps (assembly GCF_011004875.1). NCBI lineage: Eukaryota > Metazoa > Chordata > Aves > Gruiformes > Gruidae > Balearica > Balearica regulorum. Next base: position 105,932,015 of record NC_046186.1, read on the forward strand.
AACTACTTCAGATAATTTAAGTAAAAGCTGCTGCTTTTTAACAAAACATTTCAGCAAAGACATGTGAAATTCTTGCTGTGGAAGATTGTTATTGTATCTTGCAGCAAAGGGCTGAAATTTATTCCTTTGATTCAAGGTTGAGAAAACTATTTCTGGCCTCATATTACAAGAAATGAACTTGGCTGCAGATCATGGGGTTTTTGGGTGGTCGGGTTTTGGGTTTTTTTTTCATTTCTTTTCAAATCTTCTACATAGAATAGTAGAAAGGCAGACAGAAAGGGTAAGACAGGAAGGCAGAGTATGTCTGGAGGACCCAGAGGATCAGGAAATTTGTTCCTGTTTCTGTGTTTTCTTAACGACACCAGCATTCAGAATGGGCAGACTAAACCAGCGCCCTTCTTTGACCGATGTTGTGCGGTTTTAGGTACCTGTGATGCCTGTGCTTTAGGGATGTGGCCTTTAAGATTCAAAACATTTGAACATTTTGTTTCTCACCTGTTTTCTGTCACTGAGGTAGGTGGTGTGAGAAGCTGGTTTCTCGGTCGGCGGCGGTCAGTGGATCTGCTGCAGCTGGCTGCCACGCTTGGGCACAGATGCTATACGCACAGTTATGTGTTTCGTCCACCCACAGCATTTTAGCTAGGAAGTGAGTGGAAATGAAGGATGCGCTTTTTTTCTCCGTTACTTACTTGGCATTCATAATGCCTTTCCTCTATGGTGTCTGCAGAGATTGAAGAATGTTTCCTTTATTTGCACAATGGGACATTTTTTCCCCCTTACAAGAGAGGACCTGTAGGGAGAGGAGCAGATGAAATTTTGGGCATGCAGATCCCATATGGCTCGTAAACCATATAAGTGGTAAACTGGGTCACTGCAGAGGACTTGTATGGTCAGCAGCTTGGATTACACTAAATGAGTTTCAAATTGTGATGCCTAATTTTAATGGTAGTCACAGAGGTTAGTCTGTAAGGAGGCTACATTGAAGCTTTGGCTTTTGTTTTCAGAAAGATCATTTAAACCTAGAATAGAAGTTCATAGAAACAGACCAGTTTAGAATACAACTGTAGTATACTGCACAAGGACAAGCTTTTGATTTGTCTAGTTCAATTTCCCATTCCCAGTAATAAACCTGCATACATTGTCTCTTTTCCATAAAAGAGTATTTCTATATGTTTACAAAAGGTGAGAAAATAAATAAATGGATTTATTTGTTTATATATGTATAACTAACTTAGAATCATAGAATGGTTAGGGTTGGAAGGGACCTCAAAGATCATCTAGTTCCAACCCCCTGCTGTGGGCAGGGTCACCCTCCACTAGACCAGGTTGCCCAAAGCCCCATCCAACCTGGCTTTGAACACTTCCAGGGAGGGGGCATCCACAACCTCTCTGGGCAACCTGTTCCAGTGCCTCACCACTCTAACGGTAGAGAATTTCTTTCTAACATCTAATGTAAATCGACCCTCCTTCAGCTTAAACCCATAATAACTTCAGAGATCTCAACTATGAAAGGTAAGATTTGAATGAGAAATAGTTAAAAAAAGGAAACCCTATAATGTATCAGTGCTTACTTTGCTTGCATGATAACAAAAAAAACCCAAGCAACTCTGTTAGTACATCTTACTCACTGGATACAATTTTCTTTTTTTTATGCCATTGTAAATCCAGAAAACTTCAGGTCAGGTGACCTTGTTTCAATGTAATGATATGTATAATATATATATCCCTAATTATTTTGACATAACTAGCTTCCTTTTTAATTTGATCTTTAACTGTGTGCTCTTCCCAGATAAACTTTTCAAGAAAATTGGCAATTGTCATCTTCTTCCCATAACAAAACATTGATGAAATGACCAACAGTTTTTTCTTCTCCCGGATATTTTGGTTGTCTAGGAAATCTGTACCTTTCTAGGTGTGTCCATCAGGCTCTAATTACCTGTTTATCTAATCTACGCAGTGATAACATGCTATTAATATTGGCTTCTTGACAGCATTTGTCAGAACTCTCAAGTGAGAGCATTACTGTGTAGATCTTATCCAGTGAGTGATAAGACAGATTCTTGTCCTCCACTGTTTGCCTTGGCTTAGCGTGTTGACTTGCTTGAAAATAGCCATCTGCAGCCGATTTTTTGCTTGTATTAATCACTGACAAGCAACAATGCATTTGCAAAGGGGGTTTTAAAATAGATTATTACCTCAGGTACAATTTTACATTTTCCTAAAGTCTACTTTAAGAATTAATTTTTTTCTTAAGCTACAAAGTGAGCATATTTCAGGCTATAATATTGTGCGTGGTTGTAAATCTTATTAGTCAAAGATCCTCTTCTGCTTACTACTTGAGAAAATATTGGAGGCATGTGTGGTGCCAGTGAGAGCGCACGATAGCAGTTAAAGCACGTGAGCCAGAATGCCTGGGCTTCACTCCCAACTCTCCTAATAATTTGTTACACGTCAGGCTTTAAAACATGAACAGTAAAACTCACCAACTTCACAGGGGTGTTGTGAAATGTCAGTATAAAACCTCAGTGAAAACTCTTGCATAAATAAGGTATCGCTAACCTTTTTCTTTCATTCACTATGTTAAACTTCATTTAGAAATACTTGTTTGACAGGTTTGTTACTAGTGTCTTTAATTAGGATTTTAATATAGTCGCATCATTTTGAAAGCTTCTTTACTGCTTTTTGATTGTGTGTGTTTTTCTGGCAGGTTGGAAGCGATTTTGGATATTTTCCAAAGGATTTACTTGAAATAAATCATAATTATTCCAATGAGGAGCTAGAATTACCAACAGATGTAAGTCTTGTTATTTTTAAATTGGGCTTCTTACTGTTTCTTACCTTGGCATTCAATGAAATCTCTGAGGAGAGAATAAAAATTTCAGTGATCCTTAGTTACCTTTAGTTAGCAGGCAGATATGTATGTGGATGGGTGCATAAACATCAGCCCAAAATGTGGGCATTGAGTTTTTCTTCAATGTTCTGGGTTTTTTCTAACAAAATCTGTTTGGATTCAGCTCTAGAAATGCTGCTAGCTGGCTCTCACATAGGCTGTTTGGTATGTATTCAGGTTTGTTTCTGTTCTCACACTTTCGAAGTTTAAAGTGCTATCAGAAACAAACAAAACTTGATACACTTAGCCCTTTGATTCTAGAGTTGGTCCTTCAAGCCTTACATACATAAATGACTTTCATGCACGAATAGCTAGTAACTCCAGAGTTGTGTGAGTAAGGCCTGTTTGTGGACGCAGCTTCGCACCCTTACGCAGTTGTGTTTGGTGGCTTACGCTCTGTTTATTTTTCAGAAATTGTGTGACAGGCAGCTCCTGCTTTGAGGGCTTCCACATTTGAGGAGAGACCAGCTAAAAGAGATGTGACAAACAAGCTTAGCGATGTTTTTCTTCTCCTCACTGGTATTCAGCAATACACTTGTTCTTAATTCAGGATTTATGTGATGAGTAAAGTATAATACTGTCAACTCCATTGCTGACTTTGTTTGTTCCTCACTAGGAGGTCTTAGATGGGGCTAAGCCATAAGCTTTTTATTTAGGTTTTTAAGAGTCCTTGGGCAAAACTTCCACTGATTTCAGAGAGTTCTGGTTAAGGACTCAAGGGAGTAATTCTGCACGATTAATATAATTTACTTTGCTGCTGCATCTCTCTCTAACCAACCAAATGGATCTGGTCTCATCACTGTAATAAAGAAAATAATATTTGTGAATATGTACTATTTTTTTGTTTCAGGAAACAGACTTTGTTTGCTTTGATGGTGGAAGGGATGATTTTGATAATTATAATGTGGATGAGCTTTTGAAGTCATTGCAAGAGATGACAGCAAATGAAGGGGAAACTGCATCAAGTGACCAAGGGACAAAACCAGCCAAAGGAATTGAAAGGGATGAAGAGATTGAACAGGTTGATAGAGGAAAGCCGCTTGATGATTTGGAGACAGATGAGCTAAGCGCAGAAGATGACAAGGAAGCCCTCGCCATGACAAAGGAAGTAGACAGTTCTCTTACAGAAGGAACTGAAAATACTGGGGGAGACTCCAGTGTCCATAGTCACGAAGAAAACTCTCAGGGAGATCAAATTGCACATGAGCACTTGAAAGGAATGCTACATGGGAAACTAAAAGGGCTAGAAAGTGAAAATACCAAAAACACTAGTATTCCTCAGGGTGAAACCAGTCAACTTGACAAAGAGAATGAAGAAGTCAATGCCTATACGCTTTTAAACAGAGAGCTCTCTGTGAACTTGAAAACAAAATTTGGCTCAACTGCCGACGCTGTTGTATCAGATGATGAAGTGACTCGCCTTGTTACATCACTCGAAGATGATTTTAATGAAGATTTGAGCATTAATGCTCATGATGCAGAGGAGGAGCCAGACTTTGGAGATCAGTCTGAAGATATCCCTTTGCTGTCTTTTATGGCAGAGGAAGAAAACAAATCCTCAGCGCATTCAGATGATGATGAAAACGATGACATTGAGTCACAAAATCGTGAACCTGATGAAGATGCGAAGGGTGCTACAGAGCTAAATAACCAAAGAGACGATGAGGAAGAATCCTATTCAGATGCATTAATTTTTAAGGATGCCTTCAGTAAAAGCAAGAAGTTGGGTGACAGTTTAGGTGTGGACAGGTCCGAATCTAAACGAACAAAAGAGAAACAGGATGAGGTGATGCTAATTAGCAAAAGAGAAGCACCAGCAACAACTCAACCTGAGGATCTCTCCGAAGAACTCCTTAGAAAGGAACCTGTAGGTACAGGTGATCTGGATTCAAAAGAAAAAACAAACAAAACTGAACAGTTTGAAGAGCAGCACACAGTTGATGGAACTGGGTCACATAGTGAAGAGCTGAAGAGTACAGCTGTGCCTGATCCCCATGTTTTGCCTAGTCCAGGAGATGATCTGCAGTCCAAATCATTTGTTGAAAGCAAGCAAGATGCTTTAAAACCCCCTGTTGGTGATACCGACAAAAGTCCAGAAAGAGTGTCATTTGCTCAAGTAGAGAAAGATGAGAAAAACTTTGAGGATGACGCCTTGGATGAGGACTTGGAAAGTGATTTAAAGCACAAAATGTTATGGGAGAAAACAAAGGAGAAAGAAAGAGCTGAGAACAAGCCTTCTGTTAATGTTCCAGCCAAACCAGTGGAAGGGGTAAAAAATGCATCTCAAAGTGACTTAGGAGATACTGACCTCTTGAAAGAGAAACTGGAGCATGGAATGCCCACTGTGGAGAAAGAACTTCTAAGGCATGGAGAAGATTTGAAACAAACAGGGGAGACTGATCATGAAAATCAGAAAACCACCTCTCTTCTTAACAAAGAACCTGAAATAAAAAGGAGAAACATGAAAGAAACCCCTGCAGGGGAGGGAGACCACAGCCATAGAGGAGCTGTGGAGCAACCTAGCTCATGGAAAAATGAGACTGAGTATTCAGAGGCAGATGTGAAAGAAGAGCTTTCAAGAAACCTTGGCAAGAGGACAGTATTTGAAGAAAGCATTGAGAAAAGTTCCCCTGAAGAAAAATCAAAAAGCACTCCACAGAATACTAATACAGAGAATCTTACTCAGCAAGGAACTGCTCGTACTAAGGATGCAGATTCAGACAAAAATCTTGGCACAAATTTTGCTAAAGAAAGAACACTGAGATCAGAATTGCCATCTGAAGAGCCAGATGCTGAAGATGACCCTGACCTGAAACAACCAGAGGAAGAACTACTGGAAGATGAGAATGCTGCAAGTGCAAAGCTGTCGCAAGCAAGGGCTGCAAATGTACAGGGGGATACGCTAAATGTTAAAAGTACAAACCCTGAATTAGAAGTACTAAGCAAAGCTGTTTCGGGAACTGCAAATCCTACTTACGAAACGGCACAGGAAACAAATTCCTTTTCTAAGGAGACTCAAAAACCTATCAGCGTGCAAGATGCAAGCGGGACTGGGAACAAAGAGGTTGACGTACCAGTGAGCAAAGATGCTAAATTGGGTGAGACGGAACACGTCATGGAAGATGATGATGAGTCTTCCGAAGCTGAGGAACCGTCAGCTGTGGAAGAAGATAATTTCCACTCTCCTGATGCAGAAGACAACAATGACTTTAACCAAAGGAAAGGTCATCTCCCAGAGGGCGTTTCACAGAAAGACTCAAAAGAGGTGCAAAAGTTAGAGCATACAAGAAATGACCACCAGCAATCTGCACATTTCCCCAGCCCTGCTGACACCTCAGCAGCCACAGATGACACTGTAACAGACTTCAGTGAGTCTGTGAAGCGGCTCACAATAATGAGAGATTTTCTTGATGAAAAGCGTGTAATACGTCTACAAAAGTACCTTGGGCATCAACACGTGGTTAGGATAGAAGCCATGTTTCACGACATGAAGGTAGAGATGGAGCTTGCTCGGAAAGCAAGCCATAATAATGAAGATACAGAAAAAGCTTTGGACCAGATACTTGAGTTTTCAGAATCGAGCATTATGGGTGTTGTAGGAAAAGTTCTGGATTCCAGAGTGGCAGAAAATAAAGAGGAAGTGGTGAAAGAAATGGATTTGTATGATGATGAGAGCGCACTGATGGATGATATTCAAGAATTAATATATTCTTTAAGGAGTAAATACTCGTCTGCTAGTGAGAGTGTCCCACTTGCATCTCTTCCAAAACAGGAAGATGATCAGCTGCATATTCAAGGTAGGATGTAAAACCAGTTAATAAACAGATGAAAATGAAATAAAACCCTAGCCCAGAGAACACTGTGTAACCTAGAGAAACTTTAAGAATAGGGCCTTTAAGAAGAGAGTCTGTGGAATCCCCTTGGATTTTGCTTTGGTTTAATGCATATTTTTGGCATTGCAATGGGCATCCCAGGGACAAATCCTGAGAGAAAACGTTGAGCTCAGCACGTCTGTTCTTATGGGCCAGGTTCTGTATAAGTGGGATCCGTGCGTGAATACGACTAGAAGGAGTCTTTCAGGTCATGTCTATACCTTTCCCCCCTCAAGAAATAGGGATTCACATGTACTAATGTGCTGAATTTTCCTGGAGGATTTAGAGCAGTTTCTTTTCTGAACTAGCTAGCACCTAATTATGAGAGATACAGTGATTAATGCAAAGTTCACACAGTAAATCCATGCATCTAAAATCTCAGGTGTCCCTATCATCATATTTTTGCCCGCATTCATAAAAGTGTTTGAAAAGTGTCAAGATACCTTTGCCAAATGCCGTATTTCAGCGGGGGCAGCTGCTGGTAAGAAATACACATTAGTTCAGTGCTTAATTCATGTCTCCCTGTCTGTCATAGATGGTGCAGAAGCGGCCGAATATGACGGATTTTCCATCCGAAACCCAAATGCCATTGATAGCAATCAGAAATTTCAGCAGCTTGAAGATAAGAGGCCAGAACCACCTATTGAGGAGGAGAGAGCTGTTAATGTTCCACCTGAGCATGAAGAGGCCAACCTCTTAGATAATAGAGAAGCTGAAGAAGGGTATGATAGCGAAAGAGGATCGCTGCTGGAAGATATTTCCTTTGGGTCAGCTGTTGCGGGACAGAGTGCCATGGAAGATATTGCTGCAGGTAACCTTTTGGAATTGGTTTATCTTGTTCTTTTGCTTTTAAAGAGGAGCATGGTTGAATGGGTTTTAGTGGAAAACCTTGGTATCTACCTAATAATTTAATTGTATGTTGCTGTAGTCCTGGTGGTTTTCACTAATCCATGACAGTCCCTCTAGTGGCAGTTTTGTCTCGCTGCCACTCGCCTCAGCAGAGGGGTTTTTCTGCTGCCTTTTTGCACTTCAGAAGTGAGAGAATTTCTCCTGTGTCAGTCAGAGCTCTTTGCTCGAGCTGGTGAACTATGTCTCAGGATGGTAGTGGATAAAAAGCAGAAATCACTGGAAACATACCATCAGCCCAGGTTTAGTTTTCCTTGCAGGAGGACTGACAGTCTAACTGTCAGGCTATAGAATCATGCGCTCGCTCTTTTTAACCTGTGACTTTGGGCTATAGTACTTTCTAGGAAAGGTGGAGTGTAGGTTCCTTCAAGCAGTTCAATAATTTCTGGCCAAAGTGTTTGTTGGAGTAAGAGACTCTGCTCCACTGAGGCCTTCTCTCCTGTGTGCTGACCTGTGCTGACTCATCATTATGACAAGGAGGGATCCCATTACCGTCATCTTCCCAGCTCTGTTTTGGCATGAAACGATCTTTGACTCCATTCTCTGTGCTAAGCTCAGCTTTGCTGTTCTGCATTCACCTCTGATTACGCTTAATAAATTTGTCTTCACTGAGCATTTAGACAGAATTCAGGCACGTCTTGCTTAGCTTTTGTATGCTACTGAGGTACTGTACCGTCCCCACAGCCAAGCACTTTTGAGCAGCTTCTAAGTATGGAAGGAAATTCTAGATTGAATGTAAAGATGCCTAATGAATTTTAGGTGGCTGCTGATTACTTATGTGGTTAAGCAGTTGGATGTTCAATTGTATTTTGGGCCATCTTCCATTCCTTCATGGTAACTTCAGGTTAACGGTGGTTAAATGCTGTTTGCCAGGAATTTCTATGAAGACTGCTAAAGGTGCTGGGAAGAAGTAGGGCAGATGCTTGTGGAACCTGCTGGTCACAGAAGCTGTTCCACAATGTAACAACTGGCTGGGCGGGTGGCTATTTTCGTCTGCTAACCTGAATTCATGGCAACAGTAGCAGTGAGAGGAAGAGGCAGGCTTCAGATCAGGGTGGAAGTAAAGATGGTTTAAAGCTTATGCTAACAGTGCTGTAAACTTAGAAGATGTAGCGTTATTGATTCAGAATCAAAGAGTGTGTTCTTTGTTTCTTTGTTGTTGTTGACTCACTGTTGAAGGAGTTGTTGTCTGAGACAGACCTGGCAAAGTGACTTGGTATCCATGTCCCTCTCTGCGGTACCTTTTCCAAAGCCGCCTGTGGAATATCCCTATCATTTCTAAGGGCTTTTGCCTCTTTATTCAGTGCTCTGGAGAACAGGGGACCGTAATTTGAAGTCTCGCCTAAAAGGCCGCAGAAAACGGGGGGGGGGGGGGGGGGGGGGGGGGGGGGGGGCAGAAGCGGGATCCCCATTGCACCACTCCCCTGTCAGCAGGCCCTGCTGGCCACAGCTGACGCGGGCGCGGCCGCTCCGTGAGGTAACAGCTCTCTCCCTCCAGACCCCGACGAGGACGCCGGGCGGCCGGCAGACGGCGGGGCGGAGGCAGGCGCCGCCTCACGGGGAGTCCTGGGCGAAGCGGCGCCCGCGGCCCGCGAGCTCCTGCGGCGGGTGAGTGGCGGAGATGGCGACTGCGCATGCGGGCGGCGGCGCATGCCGATGACGCGCGCGGGGCGGTGGAAAGGGGGGGCGGAGGACCGAGCGGGGGGAGGGGGGGGGGTGTCACTCCGGGCTGACGTGTGCCTAGAAGTTGGCTCGCGCCGCCATGGACCCCGCGGGCCGCGCCGCGCGCCTCGTGGAGCCCCCGGCACGGCGGCTGCTGCAGGTGCGGGAGGGGAGGGGGGGGCACGGGTGCGTGCAGGGGGTTGTCGCCTTCGCCGGGCGGGGCCGATCCCCCCGCGTCGGAGGCCGTTGGGAGCCGTTAACGGCCGGCGGTGACAAGCGGCAGGGAGGCTCCGCCGGCCCAAACCGGGGGACTCGGCGCCCCAAGTGACACCCCCCCAGCCCCCGAGGGAGACGGGTCGAGGCGGGTGTTGCTTCCGCGTCCCTGGGGGGGGGGCTGTGTGTGACCCCAGCCGTACACCCGCCGCGCTCCCTTCGCGAAGGGGCTGTTGTTCCTCGCCCCCGCCCCGCGATGTGGGGCGATCCCGCGGGAGCGGAGGCGTCTGCTGGCGTCAACACGGGCAGGGATCGCTGCCCGGCCCCTCGCCCTGGGGGCAGAGGGTGCCTGCGGGGACACCCGCTCCTCCCCGGCTTGGGCTCCGCGGTGGGAACCGTGCGCCCTCATTTTAATCTCACGCTTCTGTCAGTTGCGGCCAGGGAGAAGGCAGCGGTTTCGGTGTAGTTCGTACAGTTTCTTTTCCGAGCGCCATGTCTGTATCGGCCCTGTAAACTGTACCAGGTATTGGCACCTTTTGAGGCAGTTGGTGCTCTCTGGCCTTCAGAGGCGTATGACGAGACATGTGACATATGACTCTGTGACCAGGGTGACAGCTGGGAAAAGATCTGAGCCGTTTTTTGCAGGAGTGTTATGAATGTCCAGATGTAAAGCTGGGATGTTTTTTTCTGTATTTTGGTATCCTTATAGCTTTACTTGGAAATGGATCAAATAACTACTAGTGCTGTGTAATGCAAAATGTATCAGCTTCTCTTGGTGTAGCTGTTCTTTGCCAGCAGACTGCTACTGTCAGGTGTCTTCCAGATACTACTCAGACTCTACTCGGTTTTGAGTTGAAACGCAACTATCAAGCTTGCTTTGTGGTTTTCTTAATTTTCAGTTTTGAGTTTACAAAAAAACTGCAGGAAAGCTCTAGATGGTTCTCTGTTGTTATGAGAGGAATAAAAATATTTGGCAGACTACTTATCTTGCCTGAGTATTTAATAAAAACATATTCATAGCTGTCAATGTTGTTGGTTTTCAGTTGGTTGCTACCCTGCCTGAGGAAATTCGTCCTGGGCCTGATTTCCATGGACTTCCATGGGAGCCTGTTATTATCACTGCCTTAGTGGGAATTGCCACGCTTGCTATAATTTTCTGGAGAACCTGCCTTTCAGTGAGTATGCTTCGTGCTTGCAAGCCTGCAGATATTTCACTTACTGCGTGTTCTTTTGTGTGGTTAAATTGTTTCAGTGTTACTGGGGTCAAAGCAATATGTAGTCTTTTGCGTTTTTGCTTTTTAGAGCATTAATGTGAACTAAAGTAAGTTGTCATTTTCTTCATGCTAACAAGTGTTTCCTTTGAAGATTTTTTAGTAAGGGGCAGTTTTGAAAGCAAAATAAGGGAGTATGATGTAAATCAAGAAGGCTGAGGAAAGAGTCAGCATATCTTTGAAATGAGAAGCCTTCCATGTGCTTGAGCCCGTTGCTGACTAGCTCCAAAACAAGCAGTTAATCCTTCCTCCGTCATATTGTCCAGCTGCTTGTAGGTGCTGCATTTAGAAACCTAAACACTTGATCTTATTTTTCACTGGAGATCCCCTTCCCCACTCTGCATTTGTTTTCCTCTTTCTTACATGGATAGTTTTTTGTGCAAGAAAAATACTGTCCAGAGCTCTCAAGTATACCAGTGCATCTCCTTGGGAATTGATAGATGAAAAACAAACAGGACAGTTTATTTTACAGCTGTCTGGTTCAGTGATGATATGCTCTGGAAGTCTGTGGAATGCTCTATGGTTGCTTGACAAAAATAAATTAAACCTAAATATTATCTGTAACAATGTTGGTAGTTTTTTCCTTGCTTAGTTTTGATACTGAATATACTAGGTCAGTTTCAAATGCAAAATAGTGTTAATGTAACAGTACAAGAAGAAAGCTTCTGAAATTCTTCTTAACGGTGTTAATTTCAAAATGAGCAACTGCCATGTGAACATATGTTGCTTTAAAAAGATCAGAACTGGGATGCAAGTGGGGTTTTTTTTTGCGTTTGCAAATTCATAACTGTTGTTTGATGCAAAATGGCTTCATTTTCCATGTTGCAAATTGGCTGTGGGCAGTTACTGTTATCCTTTTAGTGACTGCTGAGTAAACAGACGTTTATTAAAGCTCTGGGACAGGGCATTAACCTAGAAGCTTTTATTAGAAAACAGCTTAAGGTTGTTTGTAGTGTTATTCAATGCTCTTGTTGGCATTGATAGTGTGGTAGATGTGTTTTTCCATATGCTTCGTTACTCCATGTATAAGTGGTAACATTTTTCTATAGGGAAAATTAATAAAATTCTTCATTTATCACTTTTTATGGCTTATTTATTTATTTTCTTCTGTAGGTAAAGAGTAGAATATATCAAGGTAAGTTTCTCAGCTTTTTCATGTACTTGATGCTTGGATACGTACAAGTTTTGAAGATTGTTTCGGAGACCCAATGATTCACTTCCTTTCAAGTAGAATGCTAACTCTAAGGTTATGGTGTAAACTAGGCTGGTAGATGATACTTACTTGAATCTGAGAATTTTAATTTTGCTTTTGATAATGCTTTGATTAGGTGAAACAATGCAGCTTGCACCTGCAAATTAAAGGGCCAGGAAAAGCTCCACCTTGCTCAACATAAATGTGATCCGTTGCCCCACTACCATCATAAACCAGAGCCTGTTTTGGTTTTCTGACTTGCAGTGGATCTGCTTTGGCTTGTTGCTTCTCAGCAAAAGCAGTAGCTAGTTTCTCTTACCTTTTTGGACTGAGGGGAGCATGAAACTGACTGCTCTGCAGGTGCAAAAAGACCTTCTCAATGTAGACCCAAATATCTTCTTCCTCTCCCCCCCAAAAAATATTCTCCTGTATGATACTGTATAGAAACTACTGAAGCTAAGAACAAATAGATATTCTTCAAGCATGTTAAAAGTCATGTTGTTGTCAAAATCTTTATCTGAAATATAGTAATATTAACAGTGACAAAAATGCTTTGAAAGATAGGTTATGTTTGGAGGCCCAAAGATAAAACCTATTATCCGCTCTTCACAACAGTAGTAAAATTGAGAGACCAAGCTGATGCAGGGATTTCTGCCCCCCTTAAACTGCTGAGAACTATCTTCTACCTCAGCAGTCACTCGTTGGCTCTCCTCTTCCCAGAGCAGGAAGGGCAGGGGATCCTCTGGCCCAGAAGCCCTCGTGTGGGAGGGAAGGAGGAGTAGCAGCTGCCATTGCACCCCGTGGGATGCAGTTGGAAAAGCCAGTGCTTCCTGTTTGTGCTACAGGATTTGCTGTGAGGCAAACAGGGCTTGGGGTGTTCAAATACGGGGGGTGGTTTAGGACTTGAAAAAGAACGACAATTGGATGTTCTTTAAATTAATTTGCAATAAAATAATTTAAGTATGTTAGTAACTTTCATTGAATCCTAAGGGTTGATTGGAGACTTGTTTAGTTAGGTTAGAAACAAATGCGTGCCTAAAGAACTGTTGCTTGGTCACAGCCCTTTTGAGGTTTGTTAGAAAGCGGTGCAGTACCTTGAGTCGTACTGATGCTGTCTGCTAGCTGACAGTCTCTTCTCTGTTCCCAGTAGGCCTTTCAGGGCTTTCATCCTATTATCTTTGCTGATCAAACATTCAGTTTCAATGTAGCAGAAAGAGGTGGTTGTTAGGGAAGGTGTTGCAACTCCCCGAGCGTCACGGTAGCGGTCTGAGGCTGCTCAGACATCCTCGCTACCAATTCTTCCCTTGAACGTACCTCATCTGCGTGTAGCCAGAACCTTATTCTGCTCCGCTGTGTGTTCTGTGAGCAGCTTCTGTGAAGTGGATGCAAGAGCTGTGCACTTTGGTGTTCAGTGATTTATTGTCTTGTTTTCAGTCAACTTTAAATGAAAGCTGGAGATGCTTAGACTCCTGCAGAAAGGGCTGATGGCCAGGGAATTTGACACTATCCTGATTTGTACTTTAGTCCTTACTTGAAAATGTTCCCTGAAGTGGTAGTAATGATAGGTCTGATGATTACTTTTTCCCAGGATATGAAGTATAGTTACTGTAAGCTCTCTTTTTCTTCCTAGTGACTGAAAAGCAACTTGCTGAAAAGATTAAAAACCTTCTGCAAGAAAAAACAGAAATCTTAGAAAAGATGTCAGAATATGATCAAAAGGTATTGTTCTAGGTTCTTGTCCTTTGCTTCCTAATTTTCTGTTAATGGTTTAATGATGCAGTCAATGCAACAACTAATACATTTTTATTTTCTACTCTTACTGAATGTTATGTTGACAATTTCCTCAGTTCTGCTTGGTTGTTTCTGTGCTTAGATAAAGGAAGCAAAGGAATCTGTGAAAGCGGCCCAAGAACAAAAAGACATTCTCTCTGATGAAACTGCAGAGCTTAAGGTAAGAAACAGTTAATTGTCTGTGTACTAAAAGCAAAAACCATCAATAAAATAACTCGCTTTAGATGGTCTTCTACTTTTGTTTGTTTGTTTTAGGACACTGTCAAAGGACTGGAAGAAGCAAACCGTCAGCTAGATGACAAAGTAAAAAATCTGCACATGATGCTTGAAACGGAGAGAAAAAAGAATGAGAAGAAACAGAACAAGGTAAGAGCAATCACACTGATGTCTTCTGTTGTCCTTAGCTTAATGTGCTGTCAAAGCTGGTCACAACCTGATGGGTAAAACAGATAGAGGTAGTGCAAACAAGATGAACCACCTCAAAAGGAGAACTGAAATGAAATTTCAGGTTCATCCCAAGCTCGAGGGGGAGAATCTGTTGATTGTAGGGTTTTTTTGGTGAGATTTTGATGGACTTGTGTAGTTATGTGCTTTTGCACACAAATGAACGTATTCAAGTTATGGGCTAGTTTAATACTTCCTAGTTGGAGCCAGAGATTCCTTAACAATGTGGGTTGAAGGTTTCAGGTTGATAAGAGACATTTTCTTGTACTTAGAGGAAGCATCTAGTTCTATAGTAAGTGTGAAGATCTCTAAGCTGGCCTTCATTCTTGTTGTCCAGAGGTATATTTGTTTTCTTTTTTCTTTTCTTTTTTTCTTCTTCCTTCTGTTTAAAGCCTGATTTTTCTGTAGTAATGATAAGCTCCAGTGAGTTCTTTGATCTTGTTTTGATCAAAGGTTGTTGCTAATGACATCAGCACTTGTTACTTTTGTTCTAGAGTGTGCAGGTGTATAGAGAACTTTCCTAGCCACAAACAGACAGGGTCACAGGGGGAAGTTGATTCAAATGTACTGTGTGTTTCTATTCCTTGCCTTGCTGATGAGGCAGCACTGTGTTGCTGCTAGTCTAATGGCAGATTTAAGTGGAAATTAATTGGCGTTTTGACTTCCCTTTTATGCTTCCACATTGCACAGGTGAAATAATGACTCAGGCTAAGGCATATACCAGGCTAATACAAAGTCACCACTCATCTTTTTCTTATATAGATCTCTGAAACCCAGAAGTCCTTGGAGAAACTTCAGGAGGCTGTCAGTGTGCATTCTGTAGAGCTTTCAGAGGTAAAGCATTATCTACGCTCTCTCAACAGTCAAAAGTTTTTCTACCAGGAAAATTCATATCTAGGATGTAATAGAAAATGCTAGCTTGGCAGATTCCAGGTTGTTTGCGTATATTTACCTTTTTCTTTTCCGTTACCAGGTAAGACATAGCTCTTGCTCCATTACAATTTGACTTTGTCTTTTTGTTCCTTTATGTGTAGGTGCAGATAGCCCTTAATGAAGCTAAGCTAAGTGAAGAAAAGGTGAAATCTGAGCTTCATCATGTGCAGGAAGAGAATGCTAGGCTGAAAAAGAGCAAGGAGCAAGTAAGTTGTGCCCAGGCCATGCAACTTTGTTTCTCTTTTGAACAAAATATCCTAGTTTTCTTGAGTATAACTTCAGTGTGTCTCCATTTTCTTAATGTGTCAGAATTCCACATTTCATATTATCACGATAAAATTTAAACCCCCTGCGCCTGTCTGCACAGGCTTTTTGTGCAGGTGAGCCACGTGTCTTCAGTGTGAAGGCTTTGCCAGTTCCAGTGATTCAGTTT
Organism: Balearica regulorum gibbericeps; assembly: GCF_011004875.1. Classification (NCBI taxonomy): domain Eukaryota; kingdom Metazoa; phylum Chordata; class Aves; order Gruiformes; family Gruidae; genus Balearica; species Balearica regulorum. Next base: position 105,947,622 of record NC_046186.1, read on the forward strand.
TTGTCAGCAACTTCACAGAAAGTCTGTGCTGATGTGGTGGTCACTGCATGATCGGGATCAGGACTGAAGGAACTCATGGTAAAGAATTGCCAAAAGGCAATTCTGAAGCTAAGTGGGGAGCATCTTTAGCCCCAAAATGTCGTGACAGTTCTTTTACGGATAATTGTAAATATCTGTCTGTCTTCTTTCTCCATATATGAAGTAGATGGCCGTTTAAGGAATGTCATTTGATTTACCTCTGGACTGCTATTAATTCCTCATATTTTGAAGTGTGTGAGCAGTTTAGTTCTGATGTTGGGATATTAGCTGAGAAAATGTCAAATTTGTAAAATCACCAAATAATATAAATTGCAGAAAGATTCCCAGCATCCAGTTCTACCTATGGACTAGTGATGAGTGTGATAACCGTGAAGTTTACCCTTTATCTGTGATCTGTGGTGATCAGTTATTACCAGAGCTGGTAGTAAAATAGACTTTAATTACATATACCTGTACTAAAAATAAAACAAGTAATCATCTTGCCTTGGTGCTTCATACAGCTGCTAAAAGAAGCTGAAGGTTGGAGTGAGAGGCATACTGAGCTCAGTGAGCAGATCGTACTGTATCAGAAGTCTCAGAAGGACATAGAAGAAGCACTTGCCTACAAGGAAAATGAAATTGAAGTAGGTTCTTTATAACAAGCCTGCTTTTAATATTACACATCATAAAATACTTTGGAATAATTTACAAAACGCAGAGCAATTCTCCTTCAGTGACCCTTTGATTTCATTACTAGGTTTTAACTAACTGCATTATGCAGCTGAAGCAGCTTGACATGGATTCAGCGTCTGAGGCCAAAAAGGATGGCGAAGGGTGTGAGTGGAGCACAGGAGACGACCTGGCCAATGGAGAGCTGCCAGGTGCAGTAATCCTACCTGCTGGCTGATAAGCCCAGTGGCTAAAGCAGATGTGGTGATATGTTCGTGTGGGGGCATAGGCAGAACGAGGAGAATTCACCCATGTAGCTGCCTGTTGGTTAAGAGACTGCTGGCTTTAATCCTCAGACAACACAAAATACCTCCTAACTGAATGGAGAGACCGTTAAAAAGGCCTATAATTGCTTTTAGATTACTGTTGAGGTGTATCGTCAGTGTAATGACACAGTTTTAAAAATTGTGTATAAAGGTTAGCAATTAAGAACATTCCAAAAGCTGAGAATCTCAGCTTTGTTGTTATGCTATGCTTATTTATAATATGATTTTTTTTAATGAGTATTGTGCTTACCTCTGGTTAGATAACTAATTTACATAATCATATCTTTTAAATCTGAAAGACTGAAACAGACACTTTCAAAACTATTCAGGAAGTTTGTAATTCCTAATGTTGCACATGTATTTGTTACATCTCTGGGTTTGAAGTTGTTTTTAATTTTCCTTTTTTTTCTAACTGTACAGTCTGTATGTGGACTGGAAATTCCCATTTTTTGATTTTCAGATAGTATGTCCATTAACAGATACTGCATTCACATTAACACTATTGTGGTGGCTAGAAGTGACAAGAAGTAATCTTCTGAATGCTGTTTGGAATAAATCTAATAGTTCTGTTGTGCTGGTCATGGAATTGATACTGTGTTTTGTTCTCCACCTCCCCCTTTTTTTTCATCCATGCAAGGAGATCTATCCCAGATTAAAATGTAGGGAGTGTTATTTTTAACAGCTGTAGAATCCAGGGAATTGGGGTTAAGAAACAGGGAAAACAAATATATTTTTCTTTTCTAGATAATGAGAGTGAGAAGATGAAGACTCAGATTAAGCAGATGATGGATGTCTCCAGGGTATGCTGCACCAGATATCTAATAAATGCAGCCACATTACTGCTATGCCTAAGATCATAAACTTTATGCTCCTCTCTTCAGGTAAAAACTATGTTATCCATAGTTGAAGAAGACAGAAATCTTCTGCAATCCAAACTGAATGATGAAGTAACAGCAAGACATGAGTTGGAAGGTAGGCTTAGCAAAATAATTGCTTAGGATGAAATGATGTTTATGGTTTAAAAAGAAACAGAGCGCTTTAAGTGGCGTAATGGTTCTCATTTCAAGTTCCTCACCTACCCCTGCTTCTCCAACAGAGCAAATAAAAAAATTAGAACATGATTCCTATTCGCTCCAGTCAACCAAGGCTCAGCTGGAAAACGAATGTAAAACCCTGCAGCAGAAAGTGGAGATTCTTGGTGAACTTTACCAGCAGAAGGAGATGGCACTCCAGAAGTAAGGCTTTCCTTACTCTCCCACAACGTACCATATTCTGTCATGTGCACTATACAAATGCTCTTTGCTCAAATTTGGCATCAAATAACTTCAGGTTGCATTTGGAGTGAAAGGTGATGACTACTGTTTCAGTATGGTTGAAGCTAGTACCCCTTTTTTACTTTTTCTGCCATTCCAGAGATTGTAAAAAGATTGTCCCCTTGCATGCACAATATTGCCCTCTACCACTAAAAAAAACCCAAGAAAATCCCTCCAGAACACTCCCCCACCTTTGGAGAGAGAAAATGGGTGGCTTGGTTTGCAAATTCTGTGGTTGCGATGTCACATTGTCCAGAAATGTCAAGGAGAAGATAGTGACCATTAATTAAGATTTGTTTCAGCTACTCGGATCTCAGTTCAACGAGTCTAATTTTTATAATGTAGAAACTTAGTATTTTAGCCTTGTGAGCAGTTTGCATTCTCAAAGGGCTAAATTAAGGCTGAGTTCATGGTGGTAGGTGAGATGAATGAATTGCTAGCAGTGAAGAACTAGTTCTGCATCTGTGTTCATTCCTCATTTATTCATTGATTTACTTACTGAAATGTCTGTAATACCATCTCAATTTTGTGGGGAAAATTTGAGATAGGGTTCAGGGATGTTTTCATCTAAATTTTTTAGGAAAGCTGAAATTGTGGTGGAGAAGCAATTGAAAGTTCTAAGGGTGTGGTTTGTTTGTTCGTTTTTCCCCTATGCAGAAAACTAACCCAGGAAGAGTATGAGCGTCAGGAGAAGGAGCAGAAATTGTCTGCTGCAGACGAAAAAGCTGTGCTGGCCATCGAGGAAGTGAAAGTTTACAAGTAACTTCAGTTTCTGAAGACTGTTATTTTCCTTTATTTCAGTTATTGAAGAAAATTCATTTAAACCTCTCTCCTTCCCCTTTTCCCCTTTGTACAGGCAAAGGATCCAAGATATGGAAGAAGAATTGCAAAAAACAGAGAGATCTTACAAAAACCAGGTAAACTTCTTGCTTCCTGGTTATTCTGTCACCTTTTACTGCATCATTCCAATCCTCTATAGTGAGTTACTGGAAATACTAATAGTTGGACAAAATAAAGTAAAACACTTCTTTTCTTCTCAGATTGCTGCTCATGAGAAAAAGGCACACGATAATTGGGTAAGAATGCTCTTCCTTTTCTGCTGCAAACAGTTTGTATTTGACTTCAGGTTGGTGCAGTTAATGCAGTTGGCAAAATTTTCCCTAACAGCTCATTGCCCGCTCTGCTGAGAGAGCTCTGGCTGAAGAAAAAAGAGAAGCGGCCAACCTGAGACAAAAGTAAGTGCAGTACAGACCGTCTTTATTGCTCTTTGAACATGCTCAGTGCTGTTTGGGAGAGAGGGGTTCAAACAGTGCGAGGTGCTCAGTTAGCCTGCTTGCTCAGACTGCGGGGCATGTTTGAGTTACTAGCTAAAATTACTATTAAACTGGTTCGGTTAAAATTACATGTCTCAGTGAAAGCTGTAACATTTTACAATGCAGTTTGCCTTGTTACATTATAACAAATATAACTCACGTGTATTATTTGAATAAAAAACCCTTTATTTTTTTAAAATTAGGTTAATAGAAGTAAACCAAAAAATTGTCATGCTTCAAAGACCATTAATTGTAAAGCCAACTCCAGGCAGACCTGATCGCCAGGTCCCACCGCGACGAGGTAAATGCTGCTGTTTCTCCCAAACCTTTGGTCTTTGAGTCAGTGTATCCTAAAAAAAATAAGGCTATAGTAAATTGTAGAAAAGTAAATCAAGTGTTTTTTCTTCTTTGGCATAGGGCCCTTAAGCAGAGATGGCTCTTTTGGCCCATCACCTGTGAGTGGAGGAAATCCATCACCCACACAGATGATAGAAGTTCCTGCTCGGCCCCTTTCTGCTCCTCGAAGGGAAGGCTCCAGAGGTGAATTTGGTAAGCAGTGTAGCTTTCCTTCTGTGATAACTGTCTCTTATGCTACAAACCCAAGAATGCGAAGGTCTGATCTTGGTTCTAGGGATAGTGTTAAGCATTGATACTTACTTTATTAATACACTGATGAGTGGGGGTTTTAAGAAAAAAAAAAAAAGTAGCTCAGGCATGTGTTGATGAGGATCTCTGGGGTTCTTGTTCTTAAGGTACAGTGGTAGATGGCCCCCCTGCTCCACGAAGGCCACCAGAGTTACCTGGAAGGATGTCTGTTCCTGGTAAGCAATGTGGCCTGCAAACAACTACAATTTATTCAGTTATTCTTTCACTTCAAAAAGGTAATTTAAACCCCGTGTTCCTTACCCCAAGTATGGTAAGACATGCATTTGTGCCACTTTTTACAGATCTTGGGCCCACTGTAGCGTCCCTGATCAGTAGTGGGCCAAGAACCTCCTCCCCTTCCACAGCAATGGATGGAGTGGTAAGCTGAACCCCCCCCAACCTTCAGGAAGTGTTTCTAGTACATGATTCACTGTACTTCCTGCTGCTGCTTTAACTGTATCATGTTCTGTCTTGTCTGTATCCTGTCACTATCCTTATTTGCTGTCCAAAAAAACCCCAAAAAAGCAACCCTCTCCCAAAGAGTCTGAAGCCCCCTGTGTAACTACTGATTCACCTTCATCTATTGAACCAGCTACAGTGAGTATTGAGAGGCTGGATATGGTGTTACTCTGCTTTGATGGAGAGGAATAACAGGCTTGGTGTGCTGAACTGCGAAATAACACAATGCTCTGCAAAACTAACCAAGGGCTTATACCTCTGTCTCAAAAGGTTTCTCTAATGATGAACAGTTGCTGTCTGGTTTTTATGGAGTTGAGGAAATGAGATCTTTCTTGTTAAGGACTGCAGGCAAACGCTTTGGAGTGACTACTACAGTAATCCTAAGAAGCTGCCTTACCTGTGGTATTTAAGCACAATTCCATATGTAATTCAAGGTGCCAGGCCAGATGTCCACCGGGGGCACCTCAGAAGGGATTGAACTTTTCTCTAAAGAGCTTTAGCTAAAGAAAACTTGTCACTCGGAAGGTACACTAAGCACTCGCTCCTGGGTAGTGCAAGCAGTGTTCTGGGTGATGGGACAGTGATGGTGCAGTAACTTTCCCTATTCTTTACTTGGTTAACGTGGTTTTGAGGTGTGTGTTTTCCTCCCCCCCCCCCTTTTTTTTTTCTCCTTCCCTGTCTCTTTCACGTTGTGGCCTTTGGGCAAGTGGTTGTGGTGTTGAGCGGTGTCAGTACTTCTGGTGAATAACACACCAAAGCATTAATCTAATCTCGCACAGGCTAATGCCAGTCCCAAAGGCCCTCCTTCTTTCCCTGGGACACCTATCATGACCTCCCCAGTGATGGGACCTCCGCCTCCACCGCCTGTTCGCTATGGACCAGCACCACCACCACCACCTCTCCGCGGGCACTTCGGGCCTCGACCTCTGCCTGTGCCCCTAGGTATGGTTGTGTTACCTAGTGCTGAAACTTTGCTTTTCCCACTGTGCATCTCAGGAGCCCACGGCAGAACTGAGATCGGCTGTCTGTTAGCATACAGCTTCCCCATGCCTTGTGGGGTCTGGCTGTCTTGCTCAGTAAGCTTGGACAGGTGGGAGTTTTCAAGCTTCCTCAATGCCAAGGTGTTCTTCCTTTTTCCTTGTTTAAAGTGGAAACCGCAGCCAAAAGTCACTACAGTTCAGGGCCAGGGAAGCCTGGATGTGACAGTGACTCACCTTAGAGCTGCTCCAAAAAATGAGGGAGTCAGGAACTTCACAGTTTAGGTTAAAGCAAGATGTCACTTAACCCTGTGTTTTCCTTTCCTTCCAGTCCGTGGTGCTCCCTTACCACCTCCAGCTGCAAGAGATTTCTTACCTGGCCCACCCTTAGGAATGAGAGATCTGCCTCCTGGCCCAGTGCCGCTGCCTCCAGATCCACGAGGCTATGGACGTGGGCACCCTCCTTTTCGCCCCCTAGGTCCTCCTGGCCCAAGAGATTACCCTCCTGGCCCGCGGCTACCCCCGCCTGGTTCAAGAGACTATACACCTTCTCCTAACAGAGACTTGCCTCCATCGGGACCCAGAGACCACCCCCCTGGCCCCCCCCCACCACCACCAGCAGCCCCAAAGGACTATACACAGCCCCCGGTGCAGAAACCCTGACTGACCGCAGCATCTGGTCAGCAGCTCAACAGAATGGACTAGCGCACTTCCTGCAGTCAGGATTTTAAGAAATGGTTCTCTATTTTGAAGCCATTTGTCTCATTTCAGTATATTTCAGCTTTTGCAGGATTAATTTTTATCCAGTTGCTACAGACATGTGCATTTATGATCACCTTAAACTCATCCATCCTCTTGGGCTGCAAGAACCTTTTTGTGATGGACTTGAACCTACTCTAAACGTGCAATAGAAAGGAAGTACCTGTGTGGCTAGTTTTAATTAAATGTAGCCTCTGTAACCAGTTGGTGAATGAACTAATTTAGTGAAAAATGTAAATCAAATCATTTCCTGTGGAAATAATTTTTAAGTAAAATGCTATCCTACCTGCCTTCTCCATCATATCATTAAGCTGTGGTTAATGTAGGCCAGGGGTTTATGTGAGGACTGTGAGGTGGTTTTTGGTTTTCTTTTTTTAAAAAAAAAGTCTGGTCAGAGATCAGAAGCACAAATGACACTGTATTCAAAGGAAAGTTATAATAAAAAAAAAAATTCCTTTTGCTAAACCCTGAAAGCTTTGTTTCAGTGCCTTTTTTTTTTTTCAGAAACAATATTAGTTCAGTAATTTAACCAGAGACTATTACAGCTGTGACCAAGATCAGGAACTGCATCAAGACTGAGTAATTGCTGCTGCACCATTAATGACTGCATTCCTCTCATGCTCAATGAGTCCAGCACGAGGGACCTGCTTTGTGTAATGAGTACAAGGGGGATAGAGCCTCCTCAGCTGAAGGGCAGTACCAAGCTGGAAACCCTCATGCCAGTGTGGGGTTAGTCTGGAAATGCAGGTGCATGCTCCAGGATTCTAGAAACTAAGAAATTTCATAATAGCTTTCTGCTTTCACAACTGGCTTGCAGCATTAAGCAAAGGCTGAGTTTTAATCTTACTCAGTATTTAAGACCAATTCCTTGACAGAGTAGGGCTGTATTTTTATAGCCTTTTTCACTTACATTAACAAAAAAAAAAATCCATAAAGCAGAGTGGGTTTATGTAAAACATCTTAACCTGGATTGTTTTAAACACAGAACAGGGGATGGCTTTGAACAGCTACACATGGGGGGGGATGTTTTTAAAGTTGTCCCCGTACAGAAGTGTTAATGCAAGGATGGGTGCATGGTGTTTGGCAGAGCAGACACTAAGGTTTTTCAAAAGCGCTCTGCACAAAAGCAGGCCTTAGGGAGGAGAGAAAAAGGGAAGAGAAAACAACTAGGAATAATAAAAAAAAACCCCTACTGAAAGGCCATTACAGCTTTACTGCCAGAATACAAGCAGCCATGAAACGTGGCATCTAGGTGTTACATTCTTACAGTACAAGTATTAAGCTTTAGATTTTTTTAGATGAAAGACAAGATAGAACATCACTAAAGCATAAAATAATACAAGAGCTTGTGTTGTGGGGAATAGTAGTCCTTTCCGTGAAAGTTCACAAAAAAACCCTGCAAAGGATAGAAGCAACTTTAAAAATGGTATTTCACACTCTACAGACATTAATTCACAACAGTTAAATACAAAGCTCTACTTGTGTATTTAACAAAAATACTTCAAAGTTGACATTTCATATAACTGGAGTTAATATAGACATCTACAAGCTGGAGAAGAGACAAGCAGCTGACACAATGGGTTCATAATTCAAGTGATAGCATTTGATTTGCTAGTGGCTGATGACACACACTGATGAACATTCGCATTTGAAAGTCAGGTTTGTCTGAGTTCAGGCTCTTTCCTTCCCCTACAGCCAGCTTTGTGCTGCTTTGCACCTCCTCCCTTGCCACCTCACCCCCTGCCCCCCCCCCCCCAGCCTTAACAGGGTAAAGCTGAGGGAATGATCCTCTGGGAGCCCCAGGAGGGCAGTGAGGGTGCTGCCTGGCACAGGGGGCACAGGACTGACTGACAGCAACACTCAGTGCTACGCAGCTGCTCCGGTGGTCAGAAAGGCACCCGAGCCAGCCAGGGACCGCTGGCAGGTAACACAGCTACTGACCAAGCTCAGAGTTGTTTGCAGCCACAGACTGATGCTTTGCTCCATCCTTTTGCAGAGTTCAAAGGATTATTTTTATGTATTTTCTCAGAATGTATGTGATGTCCTCCTTCTGTCTGGTATCCAGAATACAGCATGCAGAGGTATTTCCATAACTTGTAGGGATCTCTTTTCAGGGCTTGAAATTCAATGTATCAGATGTAACACCACTGGGGTAAAGACCCATAACCACGAAAATTCAATTGCGCTTCCCCCCCTCTTCCCTCCAGGAAGTGTTGCTGACTTCTGTCACAACACCTAAACGATGTCATCTCTTGTTATGCCAGAACAGAGGGAAGGCAGGAAGATTAGGACATTCAAAAAAGAGCTTTTTTTACCCTAATCAATATGGTAAAGCAAAAAAAAAAAAAACCACCTGCAAACAGACAAACATCATGAGGAAAAGTAACAACCCTTCCATTAAAACATAACGTAACATCTTGGGGTTACACAACAGAAAAGAGGAATTGGGGATACATCCACATCCAGACTGTTTAAAATAAACCTAATATTTGACACTATTTGGGGGGTTGGGTCTTTTGTTAGCATAGCAGATTATTTAGGCACTAGTTAGATATGCAAGAAGTATATCAAACCTTAAAGTATTGTATTAAATATCCACGCAAATATAGGAAAGATTTGACTGGGTTCTACTTCTGTCCCTTTATTAGGTCAAAAGGTGAATGCAAGTGTGTCATAATAAGCCAATGTCCTGCAGCTTATTACACACCAAATCAAAAAATATAGAAAATAAATGATAATCCTATCTACTTACATAAAAAGGTAATTTTTAGAGTAAGTTTCCAGACTTGCACAAAATATGCAGAAAACTGCACACAATCAGTTTCCATAAGAACAGCAGTTTCATGTAAAAGGTGGGTCAACCTGCTAGCCAGATCTACTTTGCCAAAAGCTCTGGAAAATTGAACGCTGAGGGGCCTTGTCCTGCTGTCACCGAAATGGTGATACACCCACCGCCACGAGGATGAAGCCTCTCTCCATCCCCGACCCACCTTCGCAAATCACTCTGTGACAAGATACAGAAAAAATTAGCTCTGCTGGGGAGTAACGGGTGATTTAAAGGATTGTAATGTGTAATTGTATCCAAAACTCAGTACGAGTGGATCAGGCAAGGCTGTTAAAAATCATAGTTCAGCATTCTCATCTGCAGTTGTCCTCCTCCTGGCCTGACCAAAGCAGAACAGCTGGCTGAGGACCTCTTCTGTGGCCACCCCGCTTCACCCATCCTCCTCCTCCTCTCTCTCACTTCAAATCACTTGCAGCACCTCAAGCTCCTTCCCACCCCACCTCGTCTTTCTCCTGGTCTTCTGCCACCCACCCCACTACAGAGAACTCCAAAATGCAGATGAGAGGAACTACAATAGCACAGCAAGTGTAAACAGTTAGTAGGCCTGCCACATCTTTATTGCTACAGGTTTGGCAAAGGGGCAGCCTCCATCCTTGGGTGGAGTTTGAGGCAAAAGGATAACAACAGTTAAGATAAAAAAAAGTGATGAAGAGCAAAATTAGGAGAAGCAGTCAACGTATTTCAGGGCTCTCAGGAAAAAAAAAAAAAAAAACCCAAACAAAACCTGTATCTGGAAGGTACTGGAAAAATCTTGCACTTGAATGGTAGGCTTGCCTCTGACCCTGAAGTAGTGCTGTGCAGAGTGCGATGGTCCCGTCTGACCTACTGGCATGAATACAGTCGTTTTCCTGCCCCTCGAAGGCTAAGGCTACTACACACAGCTACCATGACTTGTGGTTCAGTTCACAGAAGTCTCACAACTAGGGTCATTCCTTGTGCAACGTTTGATGGAGGTGAAGGTAAAGTGGTTTCTTGGTCAACAGCTGCAATTTCTTCCTTTTAAAGTCAGTGGGTTTTTTGTACCTGTAACCACAAGAAAATAAGTTAATCCAAGTGCTAATGGCTGCGTAGGAAGATCAAAGCATACTAGAAAGCTTGTCCTGTACAGATCTTATTACAGTAATCTGTTAAATACATTTGACAAGACTTACTGGAAGCAACAATGATGACTAGATTTATAGAAAGAAACCCAAACTGATATTTTCTCTAGATTATTATTTTAACAAAACAAAGATTTCAATTTTTAAATGAATGTAAGGTTTTTGTAAGGAGAATTCCCAATCCGATACTCTGGATTGTAGGAGGTGCAGTATCAGTTACTCAGTACTTCAGAAGTATTTCAGCTAGCACAGACTAAGCACTCTTCCTAGAAACGCCCAGAATTCCAAGGTTCACCCTCTTCCTGAAAGAAAACCCTCAAAAACCTTCAGCCACACATTAAGGGTAGGAAGCACATCATAACCACTGCAGCATAACTGGCTAATCTATTTCTAGGTGTACTTACAACGGGGAAAATACAACCACCCAACAATGCTTTGAAATGCTCATAAAATTCAATGTCTCAAATCAGATTTCCTTTACAGAAGATCTGTACCAAAAGATTGTGTGAGTTGATTTTTATTTTTTTTTAAATATAGGTGATCTGACACTCAAGCTAAGGTCAAAATTAAAATCTCCCATACAGAATTTGTTAACTTCACACAAAATTTAGTTATAAACACCACCATTTTACTTGGAAATAGTCTGGGTTTTGAGAAGGGTCTCTAGCCATTTTATTTGCCTTTTATTGTCCCTTCTTTATTAAAAAGAAGCATTTTATCATCCCTTCTTTATTAAAAATAGAATATTCTTTACAGAAGTCAATCTAATGAGTACAAGAAACCCCTCCTGATGCAACAAGCCACACATTGTAACTGAAGTCTAGTTCATTTCCTCTGTCATTGGTATCTATAATTGCAAGTCACTTACAGTTCTATAACAATTGCCCCAGGTTTAATTTCATCCATCTCCATGAAAGCAAAGCACTTGGTGCTAGTAAACCTCTTCTTAGGTTTGTAGTGTTTGAATTCAAAGAAAATAGCTGCACCTAGAGTGGAAAATGGTTTAATAGAAAAGTTAGCAATTACGGCCAATAGTTATCTGAAAACTCATCTGCCATCCAGATGGTCTACATACATTAAAGGGAATTATCTCCAACACTTGTGTTGTTTACTCAAAAGCTATACCATGTTCTTACAATGCTCACCACACTCACAAGAGCTTGTATTCTTCACTCCTATCCAGGTAACAGTTTGTCCAATGACTAAGAAGGTCATAAAGCAGCTCAATACCTGCATAGCAGAGCAGACTGCTGCATTTTTATCTCTTTTCATTCCGCCCTTGTCTGCAAGTCATCACAATGACTGATTTGAAAGAGACAGGATGCAAAGGTCTATTTTTATCCTTGTCTGGATCTTGAGCCCTGCAGCAGCAGCTCAGGCACGGCCTGTTTATTACATCAGGAGCAGCCTAGTGTCTACACTTTCAAAGCTCCTGGGCCCTGTTCCAGGTCTCTGATACTACATACCTTTTGTTAGTTTTTCAACATGTTTCTGAATCTCGATGTCCACATTAAAATGGACATACGTGTCCTCCTTCCTCAAAGCCACAGGAGTATCTTGCACAGGAGTCAGATCTATCCCATTCAAATCTGCAGGAAAGAAACAGCATGAGAATGGCTGTAGCTTCTCAGACTTTAAGGTCCTGCTCTAAGAGATTTATGATTCACCCCTACTACTGCCACAAAAAGTTAATGCACACCTGCAATTTTCCCCTAAACTTAAAAAAGGGGCAATCGTGCCCCCTTCAGCGTCAGAGAATTTTCTTTTTGATTGCAGCATGAAGTTCTGACAACATTTAAGATGAAAATTTGGAATTAGCCCTCTCTCTATTTTTAAGAGCATATTTGTTTCTGCTGCCAGCAAAGGATTCCATTCCTTCTGCAAGTGGGACTCCAGCAGGGCTTCAGCCCTTTAGCTGAACTGGCAGAATGGGATACGCAAAGGGTCTGCAGGGCACAGCTGGCATGGCTTATACGAGCTGTATGTGTCCTGCTCTGCTGCCTAGACTCCACGTGCATTATTCCTCTTGGTTTTCCCACAGAGAGAGGCACGGTGGGGCCATGGGTTGGACTCCAGCTCTCAGCACCAGCCACTGGTTGCGCTGCTCAGGCACACCCACCACAGACGATACCGCTTCTCACTAAGCCTCCGCTGTTTACATGAGTACGTTTGTCCTCTTACTCTTTCTCCTCTCATTAGTGATCCCCTTCCCTCAGGTGAGGCAAAGTTGCTAATGACGTGGCCAAGATTACAAGTACAGAGCACATGCATTGTGCCTCGGGTACAGGCTGGGGCCCTGGAGCACCACTGATGCACTTCATCCAGGAAGCAGGCTGGGACCACCGATGTTGCACCAGGAACAAACCCTCCCCAAACCTGCAGAAGAGCAGCCTGGTATAGAACAAAGGAAAACAGCTACTAGGCCTAGCAATATACAGTCTTCCTTAGCTCCAGAAAGGAAATGAGAGTGAGCTCTGAAGACAAGCAGCACTTTTAACAATACATAATAAGTTAAGACAAACACTTCAGTGGCAAGGAACAACAAATGTTTGCTTTACAAGTTCTGATAAGTTCCAGGATCCAATGTTAGAACCCTGTTAGGGCTGGTATTTTCCTGCTGGCCAAGAGAAACTCAGCTTGAAAGAATTCAAGTTGATTAAACCCACATCCATCCAGCTAGCCCCACCAATGAAGTCACCCATCCCTCAGCTTTCCAACATACTAGAGGCAAAGAAAGATCCACAAGTGACTAGAGAAATGGAGCTCGAAGAATAGTTACACAATCTAAAAATAATGCTGCAAACCTAAGGCAACACCATTAAAAAAAGAAATAATGCACATTTCCAAGACTGAAAACACAAAAAGGCAGTTTTATCAACTGGGGAAGGCAAGAGGCTCCAGCTTCCACCCCAAGCAAGGGAACTCCTCAAAGATCCAGAGAGAAGTAGAAGGTTTTACCGTTGAAAAAAATCACCACAGGAAGCAGGATTAGATAAAGCTTTCTGTCTCTATATTTTGGCAGGTAACACTTAAGAACGTCACTGGGATTCAAGTGACATTCAAAATTGTGACCCTCACTTCTGCCAAAGAACTTCTCTGGTGGAGGAAGCACCTGATCACATACCTAAGAAGTATTTCATCCCTATGCTTGGTATCCAATAGCACTTCTATAGAGGACACATATGAGGTCGCTACCACAACTGGAAGTAACTAGAGGCTGTTGGCTCAGCTACAAATTGTTATACAATAAACAAAACAAAAAAATCATGTACCTCAAAAGACTGTAGAGATAAGCAGAAGTCAAGCAGGGCAGGTTAAAGGTAAGGAATTCTGACTACAGGGGCTTCTTTCTAAGGAATGCAAAATGGGGAAGAGGCAGATGCTCCCACTAGAAAGAGTCTGAATACCAAAAATTTCAGCCTCAAGCAAAAGACATCAACCACTTTGTCATCTGAAACAGTGAGAAATCCTCATGTTGCCTATCCTAGACTGTCAGAGGTTCTTCCAGATTCATGGAGGCTCTCAGAGCAGGAGGCTGTTAGCCCCCACCAGGCTTTGACCAAAATATTTCACTGCCAAGGCTAAAACATATTTTATTTCACTTGCAAGCTTTACTTCCCTGCTTCATACCCATTCATCTAAACCTTAAGCCTTGGTAAGACGATCTTTGTTTTACTAAAAAATTAGTTTAGTGACAGGGCAAGAATGGAGTCAGCGGGCTGTGGTTCACCATCTCCAGAAAGCCCGGAGACCCGTATGTGCTGCAGAGTACAAGCCGTCCAAACAGATCTGTACTTAAGAGTCAGCTGAAGAAGCTGGAATTGAGAATTACAGTCTGCCAAGTCACTGATACTCAGCTCCCAGCATGGGGAAGGCACCCCGGAGCACACAGACAAGCACGTCCCCTGCAGTGACTCACCTCCCAGTATCTCTCAAATACAGAATTTTTCCACCCTTGTTTAAAGCAGAAGCCTTAAGTCTACAATACAAAATGCAAGTACCAACAAATATTTTTTTCCCAGCAGGTTGAAAAATCAATAGAGCTTTTGGAAAACGCACTCTCTCCAAACTAGAAATGAGGAGCCAGGAACAGAAATCATTACCCTTCACACTGACTGTGATGTAAGGATCAATGCACTGCCCAGCATCTTTCAGACCAATTTTCTCTATGTTGATGGTGAGTAATGTCATCCCGGGTTCAGATGGCAATCTGGGTAATAAAGTACCTGGAAAGAGTAAAGCATATTATTAACCCTTCGTGTCATCTTACAGCAGAGCCTTGCTTATCCCATCATCTCTCATGGAAGATGCTGTTCTCCTTAAGAGGTGCAAAGCCCAAGGATTCATGTCACAGTAGTAAACAGCACTACGGGCAGTCTGTGAGTGCAGACACACAATATCATTTGACAGATTTCAAAGCCCACACCAAAAACTCTGGGACTGCCTCAAGTCAAACGAATTCATAAAAACCTAATGCCATAAGAATGGAGAGCTTTGTTTAAAGTGTTCTCTCTTGCTCTCATGCAGAATAACTCATTCATGGAACTCACTTTATATAATTTTTAAGCATTAAATTTGGAAGACTGGATTCAATCTGCACTTACAGGAAGTTCAGACACTTCATCAGGAGTCCCACCCCATTGAACATGACTTGGCTTCATGTTGAACATTTAGACTGGGAGAATAAGGAGGAAAATGGCATTGTTGCAAATCCCACTGGACATAAGAGAACCAGAAGAGAGATTCTCAGTTATCAAAGTTCTACTGGCCTCTACTCAAAGGGGAGAAAAAAAAAAAAAAATACTGTTTGCACCCCTCAAGTTCCATTCTGCCTTCAGAAAGGAGTTCCCAGCTCTGCATCAAGAACATTTAGCATCAAAACATTGTGGTCAGCATAAATGAATCCTCACAGTGCTGAGGAAGACAGCGCAGCTGGCAAGAAATCCAAACTGTTCAAACTCACTAAAAGCCATCAGATTGTCATCAACAATGGAGTAGGTTTCTTCATGCTGATTTTCGTGAAAACTGGCAGGCTTCAAGCCTCTCTCCAGTACTAGATGAATAAGCACCAAGATAGGAAATGCTTAGACTCATGAGCAAGTTTGATTTAAAGTTTTGGTTTTCTAATTAAAAAAATGTTATCCCAAGGCTTGAGATATAAACAAAGCAATAGTTTCCTTTGGCAAGTCCAATATGGGTTTTCCTCGATATTTTTTTTTCCTCTTGATCTGCTTGAGGAGCTGGAGAACCAAGGAGTTTTTGTCCTATTAGAGAGACTGGCTTTTTAAGAGAGGACCATGTATTCTGCTCTTAGAACTAGAGGCACAGCTTCAGCAAGATTTCTTGAACTTTCCCACACTGAGTCCTTTCAGGATCATCAGCAAGACCTGAATTCACAACTATGATACTGTACACTTCTGTATTTCCTGTCATGGCTGCTAGCAGCCTCTCATGACCTGCAAGGTACTGCACCTGCAGACACTTCACAACATAGCACAGCAGAATTCAACCCACCGTTCTGAAGTAATGGGACAGGCTTCTGACTATAGTATGAGAAGTGTTAAAAAGCAAACTTATTAGAGAGCATCCATTTCTGCAAAGCAGCATACACGCTCTAGTCTTGCTGTCTCTCTCGAACAGATGTTCAAAGACAGAGTCCTTATTTCAATCTAAATGAAGGCAGAAGCAAGCCCATCTTCTCACTGGCACAAAACTGTTTTGCCATCTTTCAGTTGTCTCCTAAAAGCAGCATGCCCCCCCCAAGAGCCAGGGGCAACTGTAACTTTCCGTTTTCCTATCCATCACTCACTAAGTGATGGGATACTTGACAGAAAAATCACCTGAAAGATGCATCAGATTGTATTGTAAAAACAGTGGCCTAAAAAAAATCATTCTGTTCTTGAAAAATACTTTCCAGAATGTATGAAATTGCAAAGTTGTAATGAACAGAAAAGTTAAGCTCACTTCCAGCAGGTAAGAGAACAGTAAGTAGATGGTCTCCAAGGACCACAGTTTCCTTTCTGCCTCAGCAGGAGGAACAGCCAAGCCAGCAGTGGACTAAAGCAGCTGACTGTAACCTGTCTCATGCCAGCCACAAGCACCCAACCAGGTTTTTCGCTGAAGCCCCTGTAGTCATTTCACATAGGAGCCATTAGCTGACAGGAACCTCTCTATGGTGTAACTTTACTAGGGCTAGGTGTTGCGCTGCCAGTCTGCCACCATGGCTTGGGCTCATTAGCCTTCAGCAGGCTCACACTGAGGCTTTCCATGAGAAAACTGCCAGCCATTTCAGACGCAACCACAGGGCATCATTGCCAGAGGGAGAAGGGAGCATCTACAAATGAAATATGTGTCCTCCTATAAGTGCATTTCAGATACATAAAGGTGAGCCAACCCAACAGCTCACTGCCACCAAGACACAAGCATTCAGTCTCTCCGTTCCCAACCCCGATTCAGAGATAGGGGGGAAAAAGCAACAAGTCTCCTGCTGTGTTCACAAATGGAAATGGTTCACAGAAGAATCCTTTGCCAGCACAGCATTGGAATAAAGAAGTATATAACCAAGAGAAAAGCAGGAAACCTTTGCTGTTAGAGGCAGCAAGCTATTGGTCAGTTCAGCTCAGAAGTCTAACTACATAAAGTAGTCTTTGTGTAAGATCTCCCATAAGATGTGTATTCCAGTGAAGAAAATCTAGCTACACCTACCTTTGGCTACACTGCGAGTCAGAATGTCTTTATTAGCACAGTAGGACTTCTAGAGAGCTATGTAAGGTGCATCACCAAATACAACCTTGCCTTTCTCTGGTACTGAAGGCAAATAAAGATCAACACATAGATGCCTACTACTATGATTGTTACCAAAGATTGTATTTTGAGGGTTCAAATGAAAAGCTGAATGAAGACCATCGTAGCTACATGAATATGATCAAAGAAATAACTGTATATACTAAAAGGTTATCATACCTTCATTGGCTCCTGGGTTAGATGAATGGTGCAAAGTGATAACGATGAAGCCATGCATGTAGAAGACAAGACCATGATCAGTTAGACAATACAGTTACGCACTATGGATTAAAGGCATATAGAAGCAAAGAGTGCAACACAGTTCTATCAATTCAATATGGAAAGTTCACTTTACTTATAAGGCTCACCCCAGAAGGCTGCAAACGGCTTTTAAACCTCATCACCCAGAGAAAGAGCAACAGACCAACCTCCCATCAGGTAAGGAACACCACATTGATTTACATTCAATGGGGAAACAAGATCTGTGTTCAAGTAGTACAAAACCAAAACCACCTTAGGGGTTCAGATTATTTATAGTAGCTATGGGGAAGTTCACCTTAATGCAAAAAAACTCAGGAAAGTCAGATATGCAGTTTATGAAGTAGATGACAACGTAAAATACCAGTAAGTTTAGGAGTTGTTCTCACCTCTTCTTAAAAGCATGGGTTTACTGAAGAATAATTCTGTAAAAGTATATGCCCCAAACTTCTTTCCAATTTGCCTACCCTACTTCAAAAATCATTTAACTGTAAACGCAATATATCATCAACTTGATTCTTTCTTAAGCACATACACAGCTTCTATGTCCACTACATGTGTACAGCTCTAACATTGCACAGAAGTAACTGTTGGCACTACGGTAATGGTCACGGCCTTATTGATTCACCACCAAAGAGCTATTCAAGGTGTCTCTACTGTACTTTGGAGAGACAGAACACATCTTCATAAATGGATTTATCATGGTGAATGACAAGGATCAATGTCAGCAATAAAATATCACAATATATTATAGCCTATTTGTGAGCTTAACATAAACAACAGTAGACTGTGCATATCTACATCAGTATTGCCCGCAGGGATCATATCCAGTAACATGCATTGGCTCAAATCTAAGAACAGAGATGTGTGTTCTCCAGGCATAAGTAACGCAACACCCCAGCTCTTTTGACCATAATTCTAGTACTAGTTTCCCTACATTTTTCTCCTTCCTAAAATACAAAGTTTGCCAATCTGCTCTGAAACTAGAAATTTGGGTTTTTTCTGCAAAGAAACCAGGAACCAGAAGAACCTCTCTTGGAGCATCCTACTCCTCTACCCGATAAATTGTCAAAAGCTGAAGTTACAGAAAGACCTTCTCTAGAATCTGTAGGTATAACTAGTTCTACAAGTGCTTTCACACACAGACTTAAGCTATCAAAACCAAAACCACCCCCTCTTCATCCTCTCAGAGTTTGGCTTTAGTCTAAGCCATTGTCTCACCAGATGATGCAACACAAAAATAACTAGCAACAACTTACAGCATCTCTACCAGGACGTGATGCTCCTTGTAGGAGAAACATTGCCACAATTTACATTTGAATGCGTTTGAAACTTCACATAGGAATAAAGGCTAATTATTTGAGGTAGATGGTATCACCCTCACAGGTTATCCACACAATTGTTTTGCAATAAGATAGCGTTTGCTGAGAAAAAAAAGAAATCCACTGGCCACCTCTGTGGTTCTCCAATACAGCATTAGAGTTTACATTAACCTGTTGCTCCTCACCTAAACTTTTCAAATCACAGGTGGAGAAAGGGGCTTCTCAGAGACAGAACTTATACATGCTACATAGGCTGGCTTGGCAAGGCTAGTGCCCCTACCTGGAACTCTAGCAGGAAAAGAGTCTGGAGACCCTGCTCCAGCTCCTCCTTCCTCATCATCCTCCTCAAACTCCAAGTGTTCCTCTTCTCCAGGTGCTAAAATCTTCCTGTAAAACATGAGAAAGAACAATGAGACCAAAGATCATCATCTGGCTTTCAATTCACAATTCAGCATCTGAGTATAGAGCAGGGACAACGTGCTTTAATGTCATTTCATACTTCTTATAAACTACTACCTGTACCTATAGACTCTGACAGAGATTGCAGGAGCTCAGCCCAATAGAAAGCACAGTCTAAAAACAAGAGACAATACCGGCAATTTCAGAGAGATGTAGGGATGTACCAAGTCCTGATTTTACCAAAAGCATGGGCTTGATTTTTAGTGGTACCTAGACAAACAGAATTCAAAAGTTCTTTTATTAACCAGTTTACCCAAAGCAGTACAGCAAGTAGGTGGCTCTAGAAATTCTAGCATTTCAGATATATACCAGGTCCCAGGCCATGCTCCCTTTCAGATACACATCTGTACATGAAGTGACCCAGTTCTCTCTTACCTGAGTGGGACAGGCTGAACATCAAAGGGGAACTCCTTATTGTAAGTGAGGATATTCTTTAAGACTGCAGAGAAGGGAAAAAATAAGAATTCATATCCATAAACAAGCATTATTTCTACTACTTTACACAGCTATGTCCGTTCTCACATTTTCTTCACAGGCACAAGTAATAATAATATTTTAAAAATAATCAAATCATACAAAAATCCCCTCTCCCATTTCAAACACCAGTACAGTCCTGATCAGAGCTATGTCACTATAACATTCAGATAGGCTAACTGCAACTCCAGTACATAATCACCTCCACATTTACACAGACAAGGAAGATAAACATGGCAAGAACTAAAAGCATCATGAGAAAAAGCTACAGGCACCAAGGTAATGGTAGTAATCTTTGGTGGCTATTGAAAGGAGGGTGGTACTGTTACTGGCATCAAACGGATTAAGTCTCCAGAAGTGACACAGTGAAGTACACATGTAGGCTGCACATTCAGACAACCACCATGGGAGTCCAACACACAGCTTAGTTGAGACTTCTTGCTTCTTCATGCATGCGTTTTGGGTTTTTGGTGGTGATGGGTTTGAGTGGATTTTTTTGTTGGGGTTTTTTGTTTTGTTTTTCTTTCTTCTGCCCTCAGATGTCTGCGCAGATTATCAAAATTCAGAAGAGATACAGTGCAACATTGGAGCATCAAGCCCCAGAGACACCAACTATACTCTCTAGCATTTGGTGGAGAATGGCTTTGCCATTTGTATTGGAAACTTACTCAACTTTTAGTAATCACAACGGCAGCTGTTATTTCCAAAAGCATTTACAAGTAAAAGCAAAACTTCCAAAAGCATGTAAAAGAAATAAGCATTTCATGGTGGCTAAAGGATCTAAAGTTTACAAGAAAACGCCTGCAGGGAGAGGCACTCTCCTACCAGACGACGAGTATCTCAGACTGGGTAGGGGGAGAGGAGGTAGAAAAAACTGAGTCCTCCCACTGAGCTTCACTTTGCACTAGGCCCTCTCAGATCACATTTTGGAAATCTCCCCCTAGGACTACTGAATAAGAACAAAACTTTTAAAGCAGTGTTAAGATTACGTGAATACCCAGAGGTACTAAATAACAGTTATGTTTAAGGAACCACTGCCAGGCCGCTCTGTCTGCACACTACAATTCAGCCAGTGTAGCAGAGCTTTTCCCTGTCTGTCTTCATATTCACATCACTCAGCGTAGGCTCCATCATTAACTTACCAGACACCATCCGAACGCTACAATGAATAAAGAATGCCTCAGGGGAACTATAAAGAACCCAAAAAGTCTTTCTAGCCTTTGCTCATTCTGACTTTTTTTTTCTGATTTCTGTACCACCACCTGAGAGGTTAGGTACTGTCTGATTCCACCTAGACACAATACATAGAAAACTTTAAGTTGCCTTCAGAGATGTGACAGAAAAAAACTGATGCCAAGTCTCTCTCTCTCCCCAAAGATTTCTGCTCCGAGGGAATCAGTAATGCCGATCTCACCATGGTGGTGAAGAATCACAGCCACTTCCCAACAGAAAAGCAGCTGATTAACAATAGACAGTCACCGTCCAGTGCAGCCAAAGTTCAGGAAAAGGGGATTTTTATCACACTCAGAATTCCCCAGCTCTTGGAGAGCTACATCGTACCAGAGACAGAAAGTGAAACTGTACCAGGCAGAGAAATTTCAGTAAAGCAAGATCTCTTGCAAATCACAGGCACGTTTTTTTTGGAAGCAATAGAAATTACAGCAGTTCTCTTCCCATCTTCCAAAGGTTGGTAAGCACTAAATTCCTTTCTTCCCAGTAACCAGTTTCTCTCACTATGTGAATGAACATCCCCTGGAAAAAACCCAACCTCCTAGTAATTCATCTAGCTATCACTAGAGGGCACGAAATACTCCACCAATACGAGCACAGGAAAAAGGCAAACAGTTTTACAGCGCCCAAAATCTTGATCCTGCCCGGAGGCAGAGCTGAGCAGACACCCTCCTGCCACTGAGCTGCAGCCACGCACACGGGCGTCGATATCAGACCTGCCCACGGGAGTACACTGCTTTCAGACATCCTGCGGGTGTTGGTAACAAAGGTGATGCTGAACATTTAGCTCAAACACTTCTGGAAACACCATCCAGAATCTCTTGCCTTTTCCCACAGAAAGCTGTGAATCAAGTTTTTAAAAGGCCTTCAGCTCTGTCTCACCACCAATAGCAAATAATTTTGCAGAGTTGCAATACAGTGATGTACTGAAGTGCTCCTTTAAACATCATCAGGAGCATTCAGCCTGGTGAAATACTTAAAGTCACTAAGAAAAAGCATTAGGTTACAACGAACAGGAATATCCCTTGCAATACTGCATAAGACACCCAAGCTTTAAGAGGTTGGTTTGGGCTTTTTTGGTTTTTGTTTTGTTTTAAAAACACACATCACCTCTGGGAGAAAGAGCACTTTCCCTCTAATGCTGCTGCTGCAAAGTTCTTCACATGTGTAACTAATGGGCAGATCCCAGCATTGTGGCCTCCATTTATGTTGCTTTTCCAACTGAAATCTTTTTATTTGAAGTACTGTTCTGCAGGCTCTCATGCAGAAGTTGCCTTTTCTTTCGTGATGTTGGACAATATCACATTGATTTTATCAGCAGCTGGCTCTCTTGAAAGATTTCAAAAGAAGTTATCAACATGAGCTGTAAGACCACTACACACAAACTTGGTAAAGACCACTGTCCATTTAGATTTTTAGTGACAGCCTACGATACCTGTACTGCTTTATTTTTTTTTAAATAGACAACACAAAATAATTCAGAAAGCAGGCTCCCCAGTACAACCCAGTATCTGTTTCTCTTAAAATACATATACACTGAGTATGAAACCAGTTGCTTAGTGGCTAGAATTATCACACATGAACACAGGCACATGGGATGTCCCAGCCTATCCATCTGTAACATGAATAAGCTTTCACAAGAAAAGGATTGGTGAGACCCAATGTGCTAGCAATGATTTCACACAGTGTAGTCTCAGAAGAATTATTTGCATGTATGGACCCTCCTGTAGCATTATACTAGCACAAAAGATTCAGTGACAAATCCTATAAACAAACAAAACTAGCCAAGTGCTTCACTTTCCAAGCAGCGTGAAATGCAAGCTTAAGTAGGAAAAGTTAGAACTTGACAATACAAGGGAGGAAAAAAAAAAAAAAAGGTTAAATCTAAGGGCCTTGGTTGTTATAACAACACCCAAACCAAATTTCTCAGCCCTTTTGACAGCTTCAGGCACAAAAGTAATTAAAACAAGCCAAATTGTGTGAATAGCTGTTTTCATTCCACCCCAACAGAATGTCTTGACCTAACAAAGGAATTGCTTATTTGCATTGCCAGCTCAGATTTTCTTTTTTTTTTTAAGCTTTTTCTGGTGGAATGCAAGAGAAAACTGACAACATGCAAATTAAAACACTTCACGGTGTATTTTATGAAGTGGCTGGTGTTGGCCCGATTAAGATTTATTCTATTCAATATATACTTAAAAACCACAAAACAAAGGCACAATTCACAGAAAAAGTGCCAGAACAATCCAAGTCAGACAGCAGCATTAAGAACGCCAATGTTCAATTGTTGTCATAGAAGCACCCGTTCTTCTCCAAGGAAAATAACTCAGCGTCTTTGAAAACTGATGGCCACACACTGCTCCTCAGTTTTAATATAGTTGCTTGTTGTATGAAGTGTGGGCTGAATGCGCTTCCCACTGTTGAACAGTTTTTTTGACAGGTAAAAATCAGTTCTCTGATGGGAGGACAAGATAAGCAACAGGATGTTACACCATAATTGAAATTTTGGCTTTTAAGGAGGCATTTCAAAGGAAGCTTTACAGCTGTTGGCAGAACGTAAATTGTGACTAAACTCTTCAATAGTCACTTCCTTTGATTTGTAGAACAGTTTGATCAGTTAAAACATGATTCTTCTGCCTCTTCCACCATTCATTCATTTACAGGGCTTTTGCACAATGGAGTCTAAAATCCACAGTCATTAAATGATTATAACATTTTAAATACTTTGTAAACAGAAAGCAGGAGTATCTATACAAAATAATCCCAAATCAGAGGATGCAGAGGCCAGCCATGCAATATGCAGATTGAGAAAGACCTAATACTTCCAACACATAGTTAAACACTTTCCTGAGTTATGGTCTTCACAGAGTTAGTAGTCTTATAAAGTACCTTGACCTTCCATTTTCAGGGAACAGTTTAAAAGCATTTGGACTCTATGTTTTGGTAGAGACATTAGGAACCTCAAGTCAACACTCTGCTTCTTGACAAGCTTCCCTGTAGGATCCTGTGCTGGTTACTTAAAGAATGGGAGTGCAGAGAAGCTCAGTTTATTCATGAAGTGGAAACACTTGTCTGCCCATGATGTTTATTCCCAATATTCCCTTTAGTGATACAATTGTGACATGAGCAAAACAAAACCAACTTTTGCCAGCATGAAAGAAGCTCTTCCACGTCTCCTGTTCCCCAAGAATAGCAGAAACTTCAGCATTCAGGATAATATTGCTTAGATGTGGAAGCTCTGATCATAAGGATGCTTTGAGAAGAAAGCAGCCAGTGTTACAGGAGGGAAAATGTAGCAGATAAATAGATACTTCCTACATGAAACAGTTATTTCTGGAATGACATACCAAGAACTGTCCCAGGATTAGTTGGGGAAAAAACAACATCACACAAAACCCTTCAAAGACTGACTCACATCCTCACTTCGTTAGTCTGGTAACATTATGGTGGCAGGTTACAGGTCCTTGGCTACCATGAGCACAAGTTAAATATTTTCAGAAGAAAAATAAATTTCATGCTGCAAGGAAGAAGACCACAAAGCATTGAAATTCAATTCAAATGAGAAATGTGCAGGTAAGTTTTCCAGCTGATTATATACTGTACTACTGATAGCTTAAATTACTATTTTGCGCAAAAATTAGCAGCACCCAAAGAATTTTTGAGAATTTATTTGAGAATAAAGACAAATACATTATCTGAAACTTTAAGATGACTATACTTTAAAGTTATTCACATTACATTCCTTAATACACATCAAGTTTTGTCTATGTGATAATATATATTTGGAAGAGCCACCTAAAATCAGCATTACTGTCAAACCACACTGTGGTGAGTCAGTATTCATACTGCTGTCATTTTCCACTGTAATGATAAATGTCACTCGCTTAAGATATAAAGATACTACTTACTCGGTTCCAACTTCTTCAGATCCTCAAGCTTAAATTCATCCTGTGATTGGGTGGACTAGGACATTACAAAGACAGAGTTAGACCTTAGCATGCACCTTCACCTCACACAGAGCTACCGTGTCCTAGTACAAGCATGCAAGATGCTTCCTTCATTCATGTGTACCAAGTTACTTCAAAGCTACGTCCTAAAAAAACCCAAACAATCTCCCCAACAGAGGCTAGGTTCACAGATGAGGCAGAAAGCACATAACTTCTCATTTATTGAGAACAAACTTACCCCATGTTCCAAGCTATAATGCAAGATAAATTTTAAAGGAACTAGTCGGTCTTCCGTACTTACTATACACAGGAATGTTACGACAGAGGGACTTGTTTTAATTCTTCCCCAATCAAGTTGTTCTGAAGCAAAATCAGCTGTAAGACTGCACTGCAAAGTGATGCTCCAACAGCAGCATTCACAGTTCAGGACACACGTCCAACAATGTAACACTGGCAGAAATTACAGTATTGAGGGTGAGCTTGACAAAACACTCAGCTAAGGGCTCACTGCAAATGGAAGAAGGATTCCCATCTCTCCTTTCTCCAACTCTGAAGATGCAGTTTCCTCATCTGGCTGTAGCATATGTCTGCTTCTCACTAAGCCTATTTGACTAACTCAACAGAAAAGCTTTTCATTTTTTATTCTGAGGTAGTTCACCGACAGTTTGACAAGCTGAACTAGCCTATTCTGAGATGATGAGCTGTCATAAAAAAAGTGGTGCAAGTAAGAGGATTGACACTGGACCTCCTCTTTTAGGCAGAGGATCAGGTCTTACCTATTGTGTCATTGTACTCTTGGAATCTCAAGAAAGATTACCCATTGTTTTCAACTTTTCTTTAAGGTCTGACATTTTTCTTGATTTTGCCCAAGTGTCAGCAGGGACCTTCTGCAAGACTGCAGAAGGACAGTAAAGCAGCTATACCCATACTGTTAGAAGAACAGGAAAAAATGACCCACACTCACTAACAGCTTTAATCTCTGCTAAGAAATCATAAAAAAACTGCAGCAGGTAAAACACTCCCCAAAGTGATGTGGATGAGAAGTTCTAGTACCCTGACATGAGGTTATAAAAATCCTTGAGTTACTGCTGAGGAACCAACAGCAGGGAAAGCTGTTCTTGCAAGACACCTCTTCAGTTTGGCAGGTTATGACATTCCTGTATCTTCTGCTGTTGCTGAGACATGACCTGACCCTCAAAGCTGTCCCACAATGGAACATGCCTGCCCTCATCACAAAGTCACTCAGAACAAATGCAACGCTGTTCAAACACCCTAGTTTAGATCAAAATAGAAAGACAGGTAGAGCTAACCAAATAATTCTTCAAACACCGCACACAGCCTTGAGACTCCCCAGCCTTGAGACTCATTAGCCCAGCTCCAGTACGCTGCCTGAACTGTCAGTGTATCCCAGCCTCTCAGACAATTGAAGGTAGCACAACAGAGCTGCTGCACCTTGTACAGCCACACCAAGTACTCAGGAGCACTCCTGTTAGTAACTTGATGTAAAATTTGCCTGTCACCTGGTAAAGAGATGATCTAGTAACCCGAACTAATGTAGTGACAGGACAAGGGGTAATGGGTTCAAGCTGAAGGAGGGTCGATTTAGATTAGATATTAGGAAGAAATTCTTTACTGTGAGAGTGGTGAGGCACTGGAACAGGTTGCCCAGAGAGGTTGTGGATGCCCCATCCCTGGAAGTGTTTAAGATCAGGTTGGATGGGGCTTTGGGCAACCTGGGCTAGTGGAGGGTGTCCCTGCCCGCAGCAAAGGGGTTGGAACTAGATGATCTTTGAGGTCCCTTCCAACCCAAACCATTCTATGATTCTAAACTTTATTTTAGTTGTTTCATCCCTCACCCATCCACATTCTTCTGGAAATTTCTCTCACTTCCCTTTTGTTTTGGGGATAAGATTGTGCTGAGAGAAAAAGAAATTAACTTCCATGCCATCTACCTCAGGCCAGAAAGAAGCCCGAAGAGTAGCTTCTCAATCATTATTTTCACACATTTACCTACAGTACTACCAGTTTTCATGACTGCTACAAAATAAATATTCTTCTACACACATGTTTTTCCTCATGCTCTATTATTTGTGAAGTGGCTGAAAAAGTGCAATGGTCACTCTGGTGATCTTTTTACCCTTGTACACAGGTTTGGAAGACAAACTAATCAGTTCTGAAGGAGGAAAATGAGGCAAAGAACCAAAGACACAAAACCTATGGTTAAATTCCTGTAAAACCTTAACACATGCTCATATAAGTACTTAAAGGTTTTTAAGGCAGTCACCTGGGGCATCATGTTGACAACCTGGAAAGTCCAAGTGTTCAAGGGTTTGTTCACTCTTTTTTCAGAAATTTTGGCTATGTCTGAAGACACTAAACTATCTTTAAAAAGTTCTACAGTTACCTATCACTAAACTATGAAGTCACATAGGAAAAAGAGCTATACCTGTAAAGCTGCACTTCTCAGTTCCAAGCATGTTGCAATTTTAGCTATGGTTTTCTGAAAGAAAAAAAGTTACTTATTTAGTAAAAAGTTACTGAAACTGTATTCTTTCATATTCAAATTTTAAAAAGAAAAAATATAAATACAAACAATTGCTTTTCCTTGCAAAGATTTCAGATTTATTAATCAGTATCAGATCATTCAACATCAAAACCTTTTTTTATACACAAAATTTTCTGAAAGCACAATAGATGAAACAGACATCTGCCACTTAACTTCCCACAGCTCATCACCACAGATGGGGGTCATTCACTCAGCAGAAACTGTAATAATGCCTACCACATCATAAATTGTTTATAAATTCAACTGCTCTGAAGTGATAGGGGAGAGAGAAAAAAAAAATCCAATCCAACCAGTGTATTACCTTCTTGAGAACTTGAGTGGTTTGTTCTAATTTGCCCTTTAAGACTCATGCTTACAGTTCCCCTATCGAGCTTACAATCTCAGCAGACCAAGTCAACCCTCCTCAGAAGTTACAGAAGCCCAGTATCTCAGCACTGAAAAAACACAGTTTGCTTTTGTGGGTTTTGGTGGGAGAGGAAGTATAAAGGCGGATTATTTTTCTAACTTTCTATTTTTGTAATTTTAAGACATTTAAACTCCAAGTGAAGCATGAAACATACTCTTTGATTTAAACTTGTCAGCTATCTAAAATATCCCTGAGCAGAACTGTGAAGTAATTTCTCATTTTCATTTAAAAATGCAGAAGAGAGGGAAGGGATTCAAAATAACCCATTGCTAGCAATCTTACTTTGAAGACAGTGCTACTTAAGCTTTTGTGTCTCACAAATAAGAAGCTCCAGTAAGTCACATTTGTCCCTATTACTACCAGCTGAAAGGAGGAGTTGACTTCCATAACTGACCTCAACTTTTACCTTGCCTGACCACGACAAGTTTGTTCATTAACTAAAAGGTTTTAGTGAAGAAAAACTAAGACTATCTGCAGAGATAAGGGCCAAATATAATTCAAAACATTCTGTAGAACATTTATGGGGCGAAAAAAAGCAACAATGAAGCTACAAAAAAAAGCATTTTATTTTCAAAGTAAGTTTTTCTTCCCCCAGAAGGAAGATTAAAGTTGAAATACACACCTGTAACTCATTCTCTCCTTTTAAATCAGGCAGTATACAAACAGCTCCCCCCCAAGATGGATACAAGGAGAGGAAAAGATTTCCTAAAGCACAACTCTAGCATCAAAGCGCTTCAAGAGTACGGGCATCTGGCAAGTTATGTGGTATCGGTCAAAAGCCAAAACTTTCCTTTAAAGCAGGGTTACGTTTTAGGGCTCCGAGAGGTTTGTAGCAACAGATAAAAACTAGGCATGGTTTCACAGTTACCTTCCCTAGTCATCTGCTCTGACTCTCCTGCAAAGGGATGTCACAACTCCTTCTCAGTCAGCTCCTGGGCCACTGCTAGTTTCAATCGGCTGGGCTAAAAGCTAAGTGTCTCCAGTTTCAGTTCACCTTAAGCCACACGAAAGCTGAAAGAGTTCAGCAGCTGAATCACAAGCAGATCAGACATCAATACCTCAAGGGCAGAGCCATCAGCTGGGGTGCATGAAAGCCTCAGATACTTGATTTTCATCTGCCACTATAGGCTCATCAAAGATTTTAAAAGTCCTTTCTCCCCAACTGGTACCTCCTCTCATCTTAAACACTCTGTTACAAGATGGCATTAGCCCAGACTTTACATCCTCGTAATTTATATTACTGTGCATTGTATGGAGGTCTTTTACAAAAAATTTAGTTCTTCTGAGTACCTTCCAGGAAAGTAGCGAGTGATGCGTATCAGCAGAGGACACACATATTGTTTTCTGCTCTGCCTAGGATGCAGCATGTGCAGCAGTGTGCTGTTTGGAAATTTTAATATAGAGCAATGTGACTGTATGTTTGCATACAACATGGCAGAGTAAAAATATTACAGCTCCATTTCTGTGGGGGTTCGTTTTGTAGTCTAGGTTCAATCAAACTTCTACCTCCCTAACATAAGTTCTGCTACGTAAGAGAGAGCCATAGCTGGACCTCCAGAATAGCTTGGAAAAACACAGATTTTTTTTGAAAAAGAAAAGAATACATGCAGTCCTGGATTTATTTTGACGCTTTCAGACCCACACTTCACACACAGGTCTTGTGAATTTACATGTACCTTCAGACTCAATGGGAAGACACCAGATAGTACTACAGGAGCAGCTTCTCAGTCCCTAGGGTGAGAATGCACTATATCCACCTAACCAGCTGCAGTGTAATAAAAGGAATTCCTTTTTATATTTGAAAACATTTGCAAAGGTAGAATTTTAAAGAGGAAGGTGTGAAGTAACGGGTAAAAGAAAGGAATCCAGAGGTTCCCCAGGGAAGGGAGGGAAGTCTCTGAGGTTTGACTACAGCTCTAACATTTGCAAAAACCCAGCTGTTCTGATGGTTTGGGTGTTGACTGCTGAGCAAAGAGCCTGCCCAGTCCATGTTAGATCAAAACCCCTCCAAACGCACCACAGACAGAGGGCTACAAGTTTGCACGGTGCCAGCACGCAGTCTGTGTGCCCCACCACGGAATCAGAACATGTAAACAGATTTTCACATAGCTCTTCCCCTCCCTGTCTCACATGCAGAGCATTAAGCCCACACCATAAATAAGGTCTCAAAGAGCACTGCTCAACCCCTATCTCCTTTGTCAATTCACCAATAAGCTCAGCAACACCCCTGTTCCCTACCCTGAAGATTCCTAACTGTGTATTCTTAAAACCGCCTGAGCTCAGTACCTCCTAACAGGGCAAACAGGAACGCAAAATGTGCGTCCTCAGGGTCCTGGGGGCTGAAGGGCAATAATGGCTCTAGAAACAGATTAATTGAAGAGAGTTTGGGAGTCTTAAAATAGTAAAGAATAGGTTTTATATGGAATCTATTGAAACATGGCAAGCTCCCAGCAGGCATTATTCATAACTATTTTTTTAAGGGACCACACCCAACCCAAAAGTTAAAAATGCAGCTAAACACTGCTATCATTTTCAGTTGTAACTATCCCATGCAAAGGCTCCTTTTTGCAGCAGGGAAAACATTCTGCATCTCATTAGAAAGACTGAAGTCATAATTAACTTTGCTAGTTTAAAATAGTTAAGATTCAGTTTTACGTAAACTCATGATTAGAAAGGGAAAAAGTCAGTTGATCTCGTAGTCAAGGTTTCTTCAGTGCAGTTGTGTGAGTAATGACTGTGCTAACTGTAATGCAGTCAAAGATGTTTGCATAAATACAGAGCCAGAGCAGAGTTTGGCTTTAAAGAGAGGTCTAGGCTGTTAGGAGACCAGTAGTTTAATGAATCATGCTAGGACTGTTTAACAGTGCTCTTATTTCAGCAAGTTACCATTGCATAAAAAAAAAAAAGCATGATTTTCTAATACTGCAGAAAACTCAGCCTAACACAAAAACAGTTACACGAGAAGCAACAACTGCAGTTAGAAGAGGGCTTTAAAGGTCAAATTTACTGCATAGAGAACAGGGTGAGAGTAACTATAGCTGGAGACAAGCTGACAACCATGGCCAAACCTAACTGGAACGATTCAGGTAGCAAAACACAGTGGTTGATCATGAATGAAGATAGCATTTTTAGTGAATGAAGGTAAAATAAAGAACAGCAGGATGCAGATGTTAAGACTGAGGTAAATCCACCACTAACTGTATCTATTCCACACACACAGCTTCTAGGTGATGAAATTATTGCACAGCCTCCTTAAAGCTGTTGTAGGGTGAGTAGATTTAAGCACAATGATTTGTTGTTTACAGTATTTATCTGCAGAGAAATTCCTCACCAAAATTCACATTAATGAAGATTCCAGCACTGTCAATTATCCAAGTCAAGACAGAATGTTCCCTAAGGACTAAAACTCCAGAATTATGTCCAGCAGTAGATATAAGACGACAACCCCCAGAAGGTGAAATTCCAACGAATGTCAAATTCTGTAGACAAGTCTGCTCTATTAAGGGAAGTAGCACACAGTGTTTCAAAACATACTCTTCAGATCAAGAGCAAAAAGGCAAGATATGAATATTTAAAAGTCTGAATTCTTACCATAAACAATACATTTATTGTAAGATAAATGATAACTGGCTCACGGTATGCCTAGAAAAAAAATTGGTGGCATCTGTCAAGTGTTGTTATATTAACAGATTGTATGATTACATTAGCAAGTCACACCATTAACTATGGTGTGGCCATATCTGCACTGTCACACCACCTGTGATGCATGAAATAAACCCAAACATGGTAAAAGTTTATACAGACAGATGGGGCTGAGGATTTGAACCTAGCCTTGTCCTTTCCCTGTAAAGCTAGTAGTTTTCATTTGGTACAGAGAAATCACTACTGAAATCCACCTTCCCCACACAATATGTTGAGTAAGAAACAATGACAGCTTCTTAGTAATTCTCAGCAGTATATATGGTCCTTTGGAAAACAGCTAACTGTAAATCTACACAAAGACTGGACGGAGGGTAGATCAAGCAACTAGAAATCATAATTAGCATCACAGCCTTGCCCTCTCCAATCAATGACATTCTGTGCACAGCCTTGGCCAGTAATATCAGATAAGCTAACCCTGAAGTTTACACACTGTTCTACATTCAAAAAAATAAAGAGGGGATTCTTATATGACATACAGAACCTCGGAAAGACAGGATATTAGGGAACGACAATTTCCAGAACCAGGAAAAAATAGCCTGCTGGTGGATGCATTGGCAGGAACTTAGTTGAGCAAAAGTGGCTGTTTTGGTATGTGGATTTTTTCAAGGGTGGCGAGAGAGAAGATACACTTCTCGTTACTCAAACTGCTTGAAATCCCAGAAGCATGCTAAACTCTACCCCTACACGCCAAGTGAATGATACTAGCGATGATAGTAATTGTTCATGATCATTTGATTATACTGGCCGAGCTCCTGCAGAAATAGGGAAGACCAGAACAGCAAGGAGCTTAATATCAGACTAAAAGATTTTTCTGTACAGAGTTTTATGTGTTTCTTTCAAAGCAATAGCAAGACTTATTTTTGTTGAGATTAGCATTCCTCATGGTTGAGGAGGGAAAGACAATGTTCTCTCAACAAAATGTTGGGGAATTCAGCTGTGTATCTGGCTAATGAAATAGGCATCACTCTTTGATAACCAGGCTCAAAGCTTCAGTGCATCAGCCCCTTACTGATCTGCAAAAAAAAACCAAAACACAAAAAAACCCCACACACCAACACAAGTGATATACATGTCAACCTCTTTGGTAAGTTGTATCAGCTTTAGAAACAGGTACCACTCTGCAAGGATTCAAAACAGCCACTAATTTTTTCTTTTCAGAAGGCAGTTGCCTTAAGATATGATTGCAGCTGCACATCTAACATCCGAGGTCAGTTATCTCTGCTTCCTGAGCCCCCCAGGCCTTCCCCCGCGGCTGACCTCACTTACTTCCACAATCTGGTCCAAGGTCTTTTCCACAAGATTCAGGGAACATCTGGAAGCAAAGCCCTGCGTGGTTCTGGTTCCCATACTCACAGAAGTAAAATTAACAGCTTCGCCTTCATAAAGTAACCATATTTTCAAAAGTATCCACAGAGGGGAAACATGCAGTAAAGATGACTATAGCTGAGAATGATGGAGAAAGCTACCAGCAAGGGATACAGTGCAGAAGCAATCAAAGAGTAAACACCTGTCCAAAATTAACAGGGCTTCCAAGCCTTCAGGTCAGGAAAGGGACCCAATCCTTCTCCAAGATTGACTCAGTTTAAGATGATCACAAGCCTTATGTTCTTTGCAGAAGGTAAAGAGAACATGGAAGGACCAGCTCTTTGCTTTTTTTACTGGTATGTGTCAAGGAAAGAGTTACAAACCACTATCAGACTATGTAAAGGTGTACTGCTTTGTAATGAGTTTCTTTAAACATCTTTAAATTCATCTCCGATTTCTGTAGTCAGGATCTGTTTTCAGGACCAACATTTCCAAATACAAATCCCATTACTCTAGCACCACATTACCATAGGTGGGATTCTGGGCTAGCAAATGTCAGTCTTCAGGCAATTCCATTGCTCAAACAACTGATCTTATGACTTGGAAATCTGGAAATACAGGGGGTCTCTAATTTAGTATTCGTAAGAAAAAACATGCCCTTAAACAAGACACAAAAATTTAGCAAGGCCTCGTATTTCAAAAAAATTTATTTTGCTGAAAATGCTTGAGTGTATGAGACCTCAGCTAGCATCTTCCTTCTAAACCCTGTCACAGAATTGCACTAATATGATGCTGAGACAAGAAACAGCCTTTTCAACTGAGGAGAGGGTGGAAGGGGTAAAGTCATTTCAATATTTTGAAAGATGATAAACAAATAACATTCTAAGAGACTAGTAGGGAGTATTCTGCCAGGACCCTTCCCAGTCAGGTGTTACATGTTAAGCTAACATCCTCCTCACACACCCTCGATGTCTGCAGTTCAAGACATTTTGTATTCAGACTTCACAACAGAAGTTGTGCTAAAGTTGAATAAGCAAGTTATCAAAAGGTCACCCAAAAAAAGTTCTTCGGGTTATGAAGAACTCTGGCCAGCATGCATGATATTCAATATTACACAGCACAGCATCAGCCACATCCAATGACAGCAACTGTTTTAGCCATGGTGGGCTCTGTTTCTGTTTGTGCATATCAAGGGAGGAAAAATCTCCAAGGCTCTGGTCTGTGAGATACAAAGAACCATAGCGCACATCAACACCTATGAGTTAAACTCCATAACTGAGCAAACAGCAATACTCACCTTTTGATCCTCTGTGAATTCCGAGTTGTTGTGCTGAGACTGTGCCTCTTTTTGTAGATGCCTTGCTAATCTGGATGGGGGAAAGAAAATTGTAGAGTGGGACCACAACACAGAAAACACACAACCCCCTCAGTCTCCAGAAAACGTGTCAGCCAAGAGGTCCACAAACTGCTGCTCCACATAGTTTTTTGGTTTGGGTTTTTTTGTTTGTTTTGGTTTTTGTTTGTTAGGGTTTTGTTTTGTTTTTTAACAAAGATTTCTATAACCATGGTAGGCCCTACTTAAAAAAACCTACTGTAGGACAAGCCCACATGCATTTCACAGGGAGTTGGAGGCAAGTTGGATTGCCAGGGGGTGCGGGTGCAGGCACCCTTGGTGATGGCCAGATGCTCTCCCAGCGCTGGAAGGCAGGCGCAGGGCGGCTTGGCCCAGGCTGTCGGGGTGTATCAGCTCACATTTGTGCCTGTCAGCATCACAGGCGGAGCACAGACCCCACCCCTTGTCACCACGGAGACAGGAGTACCAAGGGGTTTGGAAAGGAGCAGCAAGCAAACAGCTCCAGAAAGCGAAAGGAAGCTAGAGAGGGAAGCTAGGGAAGAGTTACGGTTTCCGTCCAGGGAGGAAGGAGAACATTAAACAAGTAAAACCTCTGGGCAATTGTTGCCATTCCTTGTAAATAATTCTTTTTAATAAAAGCAGAGGGGGAGGGGGGACGGGGTTGAGGGGAAACCCAGGGACAGCAGCAGTGCTCTGGGCATTGCAATACACTTCCATCCGGAACCTCACAACTTTGCTTTGTTAAAGGGATTCAGCTTCTCACCACCACTGCAGTGGGCATTAGCCCTTTTTTTTTTTTTTTTTTGGGGGGGGGGGGGGGGGGGGGGGGGGCACACATTCAAAATATATACACCAAAACAGATTACCATCAAAGCCTGTCTCAGAAACAAAAATCAGAACTCAATTATTTCTTTGCTTCTCCTAAAAGTAAGCTCTGTTAAAGACACAAGAATTGAGGCCACTGGAGTTTTTAACTAGCACTAGTGAAAACACAACCAAATAGGACAAGGTCAGTGGTGTTGTCCCCCTTCATAAAGGGGAAAAGATGGTGGCTGAGAAGAGACAAAAAGCACAAACATGCTTGAACCCAAATATACACTCCTTCCCTACCACCCTGCTGATATGACACAAGGGACATACAGATAGGGCATTTGAAAGTAACGATTTAAGAAAATATATCACCATAGCAGCAATATACCACCCACAACAGGCAGCATAATGGTGTTAATACTTCTGCAAGCATCAGTAACACAAACCTCTTTCCATTTGTCATTAACACAAAAAACCCACACCCTAATCCAAATAAATGCATCTGGCGTCCCACTTGAAGCTTGTTCAAAGTCAGATCAGAGCGAGTTCCACAGATGGGGGCATTCAACAGGGAAGGCACTGCCAAAACCTCGGGGGGCTCTTGTGCGAGTAAGCAGCTGAGTGAACAAGGGCCTATCTTGCACCAAGCTTCCTGCACTTCCAGGAGTAACATAAAGACCTGAGCAGACATAGGTTCTCTGGACACAGGAGGCAAATAATTGTATTTTAAGTCAGCAGCCATTACATCCATGGAATGAACTGGCTTAGATTTGGGAAGATCTTTCTCAGTGTCAGCAAGCTCACTGTAACCGGCTTCTCCCCGTGTTGACCAGTACAGACCTTGCCAACGTTAGCAGCACCTGACCAACTCCAGCAACACACTTGTTCATCCCATCTCAGGTTGTCATTTGAGAAGGCAACAGCACAAAGTCATGCTGTTAGGTCTCTCCAGAGCTACAGGCAGGTATCTCGCCCTGTGCTTCTTATTTGCAACTTGTACCCTATAGATTGAAATCATTATTAGTTTACACCAGCTGTATCTACAAGAAGCAGATGCAAACACTGAAAAGGTTCTGCTCGTTCCTAGGAAATACCTCTCTGTAATCCGTTGACCTTCTCTCCCCTTTCTTCTCCCTCCTGGAACCACAGAGTTCCTCTACTGACGACTACTCTATTCAGTAGAAACTCACTGATAAGGCTTGCAAGAGCAGCTTACAATACTACTACCCAAAAGGAGCTTTCTTACAAAGATATCACACTGCTCCAAAGTCATAGTAAAGCAAGGGCACGGAGATCACCTCAGTTGTCCTCAGACACAAGTGGTGCCGAGAGGAAGGGAACAAAAGATATACTTCAACTCTCAAACTGAACTGTCTGCAAACATTTAGTGACCTTACTTCTCAATGAAGCAAGCTCAGAACGAGAAGCCTGAAGACTTTTCATTCTGAAGAAACATCATTAAATGAAACTGCTGAGACCGCCAAGTTTGAAGCATTAGAATTCTACTGGACCTCCTTGCAGATGTCCACATAAGAGCAATTATTAAAATATCTTCTTTTGCTTTCTGATGATTGTTTTTTTCTTCTGAGATACAAATCTAGAAGATAACTTATTTTCATCCCTGCACCAAGGTTGGCGGTAACAGCTTGCCCTGCTCTAAAGACCATCAGCAAGCTGCAAATAACTGAACTTGCATCATCCCGTCTAGTGAGTGAAGGAAATGAGATTATAGCATCTCTTGACTACGCTATACCTGGCAGTTAGTTACTAGTTAGTTAGTCTAGTTACTCCAAATGGCAATGAGTCGGTATGGTTATAGCCCATAACTTGAGTAGTCTTGAACACCACTAGAAGATCTCTCAGCATCTCTTCAGCTGATTTTCTCTTGGGGAACAAGTACAAACCCTCTAGACTTCTTCCAGAAAAATTCCTCCTAAGAAACTTAGCCTGCAATATACTCAGATCACAAGGAAATAGCTCATATCTTCATGGAGAACAGAGTACTAGAGGAGAGCATTTGACTAAAGCTGCCAGGTAT
Source organism: Balearica regulorum gibbericeps (assembly GCF_011004875.1). Lineage (NCBI taxonomy): Eukaryota > Metazoa > Chordata > Aves > Gruiformes > Gruidae > Balearica > Balearica regulorum. Next base: position 105,984,700 of record NC_046186.1, read on the forward strand.
GTTTCTAAGGACACCATCAACAGTGCCCTATGGTGCCAATACTTGTCTGATACCACAGGATTCACGGACGGTGTGGTCCCACCCAGTACAACCCAATCCAACTGGGGCTGCGCCAGTCGCTACCCTCCCAACATCAGGCTCCCCGCTCTCCCATCAGGGGTGAAACACACAAGCGTGCAATGGACCAGTTTTCACCCTGATGGGTTGCCTGGGGTTTTTTTGGGGGTAAGGCTGATGCTTCAGCAGCCCATTTGCCTCAGCCGGACCCCCTGCCCCACAACCACGGTGCCTCGGGCAAAGAAGCGATGGGATGGGGGTACCCCACGCCACCGGTGCCCAATGCCGGGGGTGTGTGTGTGTGTGTCACCAACCAACCGCCCCGACAGCCCGTGCCCGGGGGGCCCTGCAGCTCCACGCCAGCCAGCTGCCACCCTCCCAAAGGGACGGGCCGGCTCCCGCCTCGCTCCCCCAGCCAGGGGATGCAACGCCCGGCCAAGCACTCGCCACCGACCGGCGGTCTCCTCGGGGCGGCTCCCGGCGGGTTCGGGCGAACCTCCCGCCCCGCCTCAGGGGACGCCCCGACCCACGGCCCCGCGTGTTATGTAACGGCAGGGGACCCGCCGGCGGGCCCTGAGGGGTGAGGGGGGCCGCGGCCTAGGCCTGGCGGGGGCCCCCCTCGTCCCGCCCGGGGGCCGCTCTCCACCCTCCCTCCCCTCACACGGGGCTCTGGGACCGTGCCGGGGACCGGCGAGGCTGCGGCGGGAGCCGCCCGCCCCCGCACTCACATCTGGTACTCGTCGATCGCCTCCACCAGTTGCCCCCAGGAGTCGAAGTCGGTGCCCTTCCTGAAGCTGGCGCCCCAGCGCTGCAGGAGGCTCCGGGCCGCCTCCGACATAGCCCCAGCACTAGGGCACCATGCTCACCCCGGGCCGGGGCACCGCGCCGGGCAGCCGCTCCCGCCAGCCCCGCGCCCGCCGCCGGCCCAACCCAGCCCAGCCCAGCCCAGCCGCCGCGACAACCCAACGCGGCGAGCGCCTCCCGCCAGCGCCGCCCAGCGAGGTAGGCTGCGCCGGCCGCGCCCGCCCGCGCCATCGCTACCGAGGCGGCGGCTCACACTCGCCCGCGGCTGGAGCGGGGGGGGGACGTGGGGGAAACCGCGACTTCCGCCTCGGTATCTGTCATGGCGGCGGTCACGTGGCTTCTGAGGGAGCCCGCCCTCCCGGCTAGGTCTCGGCGGCGGCGCCCGGGCGGGGACCGCTCCGCTCCTCCCCTCCGCTCCCGGCCGTGCTACCGCGGGAGGTGCCCCCACAGGTAAGCAGTGGCGCCTCTGTGCAGCGCCGCAGGTGGGTCACCCGTCCGGGAGGGCCGACGCCGCCGCTGGACCGCCGCCCCCTCCCGGTCCCGCCTCTGTTTGTGGCGTTGAGGGGTCCCTACCCGGGGAGGGGGGGGGGGGGGCTGCGGGTCTGGCTGTGCCGCCGTCGGCTGTCCTAGGGGGAGACCCCCGCCGTGGGGCTGGCGGCGGCCTGGGGGCACCCGGCGAGGGAGGGGGGATAACCGGCGGGATCGATGCGCTCAGCCCGCCGTACCCCGCGGGACGATGTCATCTACTCTCCGCTGGCGCTGCCTGCGGCGGCGGGTGTGTGACGTACCGCCGGGAGCCGGGCAGGGCCTGGGCGGAAGTGGCGGCGGGCGGCGGGCCGTTGGCGGGAGGGTCCGGCGCCTGTGGGGGCTGCGTGTGCCCGACTCCCCGGCGGCGGCGGGGCTCGGGGGGCCGGGCGGCACCGCAGCTGCTGCCGGGAAAGGAGCCGCACGCCGGGGCGGCCGTCGGTCGGTGTTTGCCGCTTGCTCCGCGGCGGGCGTTAGCGAGGCGGTGGCGCGGGCCTGAGGCGATCGGCACCGGGCAAACCGTCCGGTGCTGTGTGAGGGGTGAGAGGCGGATTGGACACGGAAGATCTCTGGTTAAGTGCCTGTCAAAGTGCCCCCTGCCTTGGATGCGACTGAGCCGTGTCGCGGCACCTCTCGTCTGTGCAGATCGCTCTGCAGGTGGGTGAAGATGTCGTGATAGGTGCTGACGTGGTAAACAAGCGACGACCTGCTCGGTCGGGAAGACCTGGATGGTGGCAGGGGGTCGCTGCTTGGCAGATCTGCTTTTCTTCCGCAACGCTGCAGAGTGTTTTGTAACGATGAACTTTGAGATTCAAAAAGGATCGATCATAAGGTGATGGAGGTCTTGGAGGGTCTCTAGTCCAACGTCCTGCTCAGAGCAGGGTCACCTCTGAGGTCAGAGCAGGTGGCTCAGGGCTTTATCCGGTGAGGTCTTGAAAGCCTTTGAGGATGGAGACCACACAAGCTCTTTGGGCAGCTTATTCCTCAGCTTGACTGTCCTGGCAGTGAAGTTTCTCCTTCTGTCGAGTACAAACCTCCCTTGTTTCAACATGTGCCCATGATGTTTCATCCTCCTGCGCCACGCACCGCTGTTGAAAGCTTGTAAAAACATCTCACTGGAATGCTGACGCTATGTATGCTCTCTGAAATTGAGGTAACAGAGGAAAGGTCGTCTGGTTTAGCTGTATTCTACCAAATTTCCAGGTCTGTTGCCTGTATGTAAATATGCCTATGTTTTCAGCAAGGGTTACTGCGTAATTGCAGTTTCGTCTGTATCGGTGGTGCCGCAATAAAACCTACTAATAGGTTGACTAGATACAATATAGCGATCTCAGTGAATTGAGATATACCTGTAAATGACATGGGAAATACTCAGCCTTATGCAGGAGGCAACAATTGTGTTTTATTGAATAGGAAAGTATACAGTAATATAGAATAAAGAAGGTTATAGCTTTTTGCCCTACTTAAAATAGTTACCTCAGAAAAAATATGTATTTCAACAGAGTTAAATTCTCAAAACAAGTGCATGGATGATGAAGACAAGGCCTATGAAAACTTAGTGTTTCAAATGGAAAAAAAATAATTTCTTCTCTGTAATTATGTATACAATTTTGCAAATTAGTTTCTTTCCTAATTGCTTACATTTGGAATGTATTTTTGTGAGCTGAGGAGCATGACATATATAGAACCTGAGCTGTACCCGTTCCTACAGCTATTAATTTCTTTCCACCCCTTAGATTTGGCGTGAGCAACACTACAGAAGGAAAATGACGCACTGGTTTCATCGCAACCCTTTGAAGGCCACAGCTCCCGTTTCATTCAATTTTTATGGGGTAGCTACCACTCCGGCTGCAACAAAGGTTTGCAAGTAAGTGTACTTGTGATTAAATTCACTCTGTCTCTCACAGTTTGGAGGACATCCTTAAAAGTAATGGTTACTTTTCAGTTTTTGTTCTGAAGATGACTAGAAATGTGTGGGCTAGGAGACAATAAGACACTGATAACACTGAACATTTAGTTACAAAGAATGAATTACCCAGTTTTCAAGTCTCTGAGTTTATAGCGAGGCCTATTATAATAATGCAGAGGCAAAAGACTAAACATTTCATTGTCTTTCTGATGACTGTGCATTCTTCTGCAAAGGATTACTTAAAGTAATTTCCATAAGTGAATAAGGCGTGAATGTTCTATTGTAGATAGGAATATAATGAGATCTCAGCTTATTTTGCAGATCTATTCTTATCTCTTCATATGCTCATCCCGTTCTAATGTTGAAGAATGTTCCTGCTTGTTAATTCCCTTCCCTCCCCCTGCACCCAACCTCTCAGTAGATAAAGGCATTTTAGTTTCTGTTAGAACAGTAGATTGATGATGAGTACTGATTATCCATTGCTGCCTGTCCAAAATGGATTGTACTTCAAACTAAAGAGTCAATCGTATGTATCCAGAGGAGAAAGGAAGATTTTGCTGTATTCATTGGCATCTTACTCATAAAGTACCTTGCCTTGCCTTCAGATAGCTAAATTGAATGCTTAATTTCACTTTCTTAGCCAAAAGGCTGGTGGTATACATGGGTGGGTACTTTATTAATAGTACATTTTTGGGTAGAATTTCTTAGGTTTATTTTTTCTTTTTTTCCCCCTCCGTACAGTGATTTGAGGTTATCTCGATCACGACTACTGGAGTTATTTACAGACTCGAGTTGTAATCCAGAAATGATGAAAAATGCAACTGACTTGTACTTCTCACTCTTGCAAGGTAGGAACATTTCTTAGTCATACTGCTAATATATCAAGACATCTATAATTAGAGTTTTAATGACACTTATCAGAATGTGTATTGTGCTAATCTTCTGTAAAGAAGCTTTGCACTTCTCAGGAAGGAGAGTATCTTCATGGGTCCTATGCTTGATTACCAGTCACGGGTACTCACCTGGCCCTTTCTACAAGTTTCAGTGTCCTTTGTGACCCTGCCAGTACTAAGTGTCGGCAGTCTTGTCCTCTTGCTTTTAACCTCATTCTGCTTCCTGCTGGAGGAGAAAATGTTTGTCTCTCAGTTTGTGATGAATTGCTCCTTAAGTATAAATTGCAACTGTTAATTAGGTGATGGGAGTTGCTCTTTGGTGTAAACTCCTGGTTTGTCTAATGCCAGGTAGTGGACGTACTGCAAGTTTACACTCCTGTTGCTGCTTGTCTTAGGTATAAATAGGTTCTCATGGGCATAGTATCTACATTTTCAATAGATGGTCACCTGTGACAATGCATTCCCTTGAAACCTTCCTCCTGCCAATATTTTGATAATTCTCTCTTAGCAGTCAGGTGCTCAGACAAGTTTCTTAGGACTGAGTTTGCAGGAATCAGCTGATTGATGGAAACTGTGTGATATTTCAGTCTGTGGGAAGTGAAGCAGCTCAAGTTGGTGTAGTTCCCTCAGTCTCTGGGAGGGTGTAAGCTAATGGGACGTTCTAGATGAAGGTACAATAACAGTCCATGTTGCTGCAGACAAGATTTGGAGAGTTTCTTCAGGAAGGCATCATGCTTGGTCACTAAAATCTTCTGTGCGTAAAGTAACAAGTATTTTCTGTCTCTATAAACATGTGACATCACCTAGAGCTATAGCCCCAACAGCTGCTGTTGCAAATCTTAAGTTCTTGAAGTCTGTAAGAGTTGATCAGGCCAAGAGTCTTGCTTTTCCCTGAAAAATTCTTTCCTGGGCCTGCACGTGCATTTGAACATCCCATAGCATGAGCTTCACTTCATCCCATTGACTGCTGCTTTCTGGGTGGCTGGACATAAATAACCAATTTCCTGTAGCTCTGGAGACAAAAGAAATGATGGCTGGGTGAGTCCATGCTTACAAGCCCTTTTCCCTCTCCCTGTTGACCAGGCAGCTTTTCCTGGAATTTTCCAATCGCCACTATGTTGGCAGGGACAGTCACTCACCTGGAGCAGCCTCAGTTGTCCCATACCTGGGTCAGTCCAACTCCCAGTTAGTCACCATACAGGACATGCAGACATCTGCAAGGTTTTCCTCGAGCAATCAAGACACACAGGGTTGGGTTGGTAACCTGCTGGTCAAAGAGTTTATTGTAGTAGCCAGTTTTGATTTTTGCACATTTAGTTCTCAAGATATTGAAGAAAAATCACCTCAGGAAGTAATACGGATTTTTGAGTGCTACAGCAAGAAACATTCCTTTATCTATATCGGTATTTTCATTGATCCCCATTCCTTCATTACTTTTCAATTACTGAGATTGCCTGTCTCAAAAAAATGTCAGTACCTTTTTTTATTCTATAGGTTTTATCCTTTCACTGGATGACTCTTCCCAAGAATGCAAGTTGAGATATATTCAGAATTTCAAGTGGACAGACACATTACAAGGACAAGTTCCAAAGTATGTATGCTTTTATGATTACAGAGTATGCAGCTATTTTCTTCTGGTCTGTTATGTATATGCAAGTGTGCCAGCACAGGTGTGAAGGAAAACTTCAAAGTGTAGCAAAATGTTGAACACAAAATAGTTTCCAAAAACTTGTTGCTTTGCATTTTTGATAATTGCTGTACTGTATTAGGTGTTCTGAAGCACGTGTTGCCTTTACATAACAGTGTGATAATGCACAGTCATGGTAGAAGGATCCATTGTGTCTTAGTTGATCTACAAACTCTATCTGTCTACAGTTGACTAGAGCAGTACAAAGAAGAACCTTGAGAGTATTGGTGAATTGAATATAATAACATAGTTTAACTACTAAACTACAGTTTAAAACTTTTTCATTTGGCAGTATTGCCTGACCGGTATCTTTGAAGTACAAAAGTTGCTGAAGATCCGATTTTGTTCTTGTCCGCTGAAGCTCCTAGTACGTGTACTCCTGGTACAAACAAAGCTTCTGTTTTAAGTTGGAGTATAGATCTGTAACCTTCTGGATTATTCAGTCATCTCTTGCTATTGTAGGTAGTTGCATTGTATAACCACACTTACAAATTTGTCAGGCTTTATCTAGAAGAAGTGTTCAACTTCTTCAATGCTTTTATTCCCCTTGGAAGACAATCTCTTGATGAGGACTCTCCTCTGATTTTCTCATGGTCATACATACTTATTCTTGTGCCAACATTATTCTTCCCACTCCCACACCTTTCTTTTTAAAGATTACTCCTTCCTAAGCTTGTGATCGCAAGTTCACTCTTTTCAAAGACCATGGTTTTAGCTTCTGAAATTTCCTGCTATTTGCACATGCCGTTTGACTGCAGTTACATAAATACTTGCAGTAACATTAATTTGGGGGAGATGTAATAGACTCTGACTTATTAACTTAGCAGCTACAACTTTAAAGTAGACATTCCAGAGCAAGGCTTTCCACAAAATGTGCAATTTAAAAAAAAAAAAAAAAAAAAAAGGGAAAAATGTCAGCCACACCCAAAGCTAAACAAATCTCAAGTTACTGTTTTAAAATAAAAGTTCCCAAATGGGAAGGGTAGGCATCTAAATGTGGGAAATTATAATTATGAGCTCTTAAAGGGAATAAGTAAAAACTGAAGTGTTTTTTAGGCAGTTCAGCAAGTAGGAGGTTCTGAATTGGAAATTGTTGACTTCTTAAATGAAAAATATTTTATGGAGGGAAATGTTGACTTATGCTGTGTGAACTATCAGCAGAGAGAGCTTGACAGAACAAAATGGAAAGCATTAAATTGTTTGGGGTTTTGTTTGGGGGGGTTTTGTCTGTCTTTAGTGCCCAGCAGGATGCAGTGTTTGAACTGGTTTCCATGGGATTTAATGTAGCTCTGTGGTACACAAAATATGCATCAAGACTCGCTGGAAAAGAAGAGTAAGTGTTTTTCTTTTCTTAGTAATTCCATTGCAGCAATATTCCACACACACAAAAAAAATTTACCAGGTTCTGAATTTTGACTGCTGTAGTGCATGTCCAGATGGGACAGTAGTTCAAGGAGGCAGTTGGCCTTCATTCATGTGCTGTAATGTCCAAGCGCACTTCAGTCCCTTCTTGCGTCTGTGAACAAAGTGTACTAGTACCATATGGCTGTGATATAGAGAAAGCATCAGCTGTGAATAAATCCTTTATCAGTCCTGCTCTAAATGTCCAGGTACAAACTTGAGATTCTGAAAATCACAGCTCTGCTGGCTTTTAGCCCTACAGATTTCTAAAGCTTTGGCTTTTAACACTGAGGTTACCTTTTACTTGAAAGTCATTACAAGGTCTTACGTTTCTTTTTACAAGTGAGCTCTATTTGATTATTTAATGATTGGACACTGTAAGAAACTTCTTTACCATGAGGATAGCACAGCAGTGGGACAGGTTACTTAAAGAGTTAGTGGACTCTCCATCCTTGAAGGTTTCAAGATTCATCTAGACAAAGTCATAACTGACCCGATCTGCTGTTTGCGATAGTCCTGCTCCAAAGCAGGAGCTGGGACTAAATGACACTTAGAGGTCCTTTCTAACTAAAATTCCATTGATTCATTCTATATTCTTAGTATAACAGAAGATGAAGCAAAAGACGTTCACAGAAGCCTGAAGATAGCAGCTGGGATTTTTAAACACTTGAAGGTAGAAAAACCATCTTTGCTGTCTGTTCTTTAAGTTGTCTCCAAGTACTTGACTTTTTGTCTTAGAAAAGCCTTTACTTTTCTGACAAGGTTACAGAATAAACAAATACCTCAGACTAAATGATACAGGAAAAAGGAGGGTATTATTACGTTGTGCTACCGCTCAATCCCTGCTACTCTTTCCCAATGGCAATGGAAGAGTTATCAGTCAGTCTGCCCAGTAACACATGCAGCAATGCAGCTAGCCATCTTGGGACCTTCACTCAGTGTCCCATCCATTTAGGAATAAGGGACTTGCTTTGCATTGGCAGCGGTGGTATTAAGCCTAAACTAACTTTGAGACTTGCTTTGTACTTAGGAAAGTCATATCCCAAAATTGATTACACCTGTAGAAAAGGGAAGAGATTTAGAAGCTCGACTTATAGACTCTTACATCATACAGTGCCAAGCTGAAGCTCAAGAAGGTATCTTTGTATATACATGTTTGTTGGGGATGGGAAATGACAGTCTTTGTGGGTTACTTAGGTGTCTAATGAAGTCTGCTTGTCAGCAATGCCTCTTTTTTTCCTTCTCCTGAAGTACTGTGGCTTAGTGGGGCGGGTTGCTTTTAAAGAAATGTAAGTTACAATTATAGGAGGAAGATGCCAAAAATCAGTCTGATATTACAAATGTAACCACTTTGGAAGAACTTGTGTGTGACATTCCTCCTCTCTTCTTTTTTCCTTTCGTGCAGTCTCTTCATTACCATGTTTGCCTGACATAAATTCCCAGTTCCTTTACTTCACAGAATTTGTAGCTTCTGTTTACTAGCTCATCTTCAGACTAACCTTCCTTCAGCTTCTCTATTAATTTGAAATCATTCTATCCAAGAAACAATCTGTCTGTATTCTGCAGTTTGCTTAACTGCACAACACTTATTTTTTGCTCATGCGGGGGTTTGAAAATGCTAAATGCCTCTGCTGATTTGATGTGACATTTTCAATTAAACTTTAATAGTGTGGCGTGGAATTTTTTTCCAGTGACAATTGCTCGGGCTATTGAGCTGAAACACAATCCAGGATTAATAGCTGCTCTTGCTTATGAAACAGCTAACTTCTACCAAAAAGCTGGTAAGTGTCTTGTTTTGTATCCTTAGTGACCTGGTTTATGCATTCTTGCCAGCAGACGTACTTCACCCGCCCATCAATTGCGATACTAACACCGTTTCTCAGTGGATATGCTTTGTATATTTAGCTTCTATTGAGCACTTTTAAGGCTTCAGTTATCAGCGTAACAGATGCATTTTGATAAGGCCTTTTGTTTTTGTGGGAATCTTTTTCTGTAGCTAATGGTAGGAAATGTTAGTGAGGGGAGACAGAAGACAGAGTAATGTCTTGAGAATATGTAATAGCAGCAAACAAAATGCTTGATGTAAATGGAGTGTGTTTCAGCTGTCTTTGGGCAGCAGATTATGATGCAGAGCATAAAGTGTGTAGCGGGTTAATTACGTACATCTTTCCAAATGAGTAAGCTGATCTGTGGGCTTGTGGAGGCAAGCGGGGAAAGTGCAAAGATACGGGACTCAATGTAGGAGATGGAATGTGGTAACGTACGTAGGCTTTTATAGGTCACTACTTGAAATTAAGCTAGGAACAAGCTTTGAAATACTGCCTAAAAATACTTGGGAGAATTAGCCTACCAAATTTAGTGGACAGCAGTTTCAGGGATTCTAAGGACAACTGCATGATAGCTCAATAAACTGCTTTTTTTTTTTTTCCTCATAGTTTCTCTGTGTCTTTGCAGAAGTGATTTACGTCCCTTGTTTCTGGCTATACTTTGTAGTTAAGATCTATTGCTAAGTTTAAGAATTTTGGTCTTTGAGTGTGTGTTTGTAATTTTTCTTTTTGGAAATGTCTTAAAGAATAACTTTACATATTTGTTCATAGATCAAACATTAGCCAGTTTGGATCCAACCTATGCAGGTAAATGGAGGAAGTACTTAAACTTGAAGACCTGCTTCTATATGGCCTATGTAAGTACTTTGGCTGACAGCTGTCACAGTTTGTAATGTTGTTTCAGGGCTGGATTTGGAATGGGGGCTAAATATTGCTTTGTTTTTCTGTTCATGCTGTGAAGAGAGACTGTGCAGCGTCAGTGGCACTTGAAGTGTTTTTGTTGAGCCAAGTGAATTTACTGCAGTGTGGAATTTATTGTGATCTCATATTGTTAAGTGAAGCAATTCAGCTTGAGCATAATACTTGTCTTCCCTTATCTGCATCACAGTCTGATTCTAGGCATAATTCAGAGCTGATCATCTTTTTTGAAGGCCCTGAATGAAACTGCCTCAAGTAACGTTAGGTACGATTGCAAGTGCTGTCCCTTTTTGCGTGATTGATCTCTTAGCAAGTGCAGTGGCACTCTTGGGATCATCAGCTGCTCAATTTGCTGTTTATCTGTTGTAGCCTGCCACAGCCTGTAATCTGGCTCTTTCATACTGTAAAAGCAGTTACCACAATTGTCTCTCTTAAGTTAAACCTGTAGCTAAAAGCTACTTGCTGTATTAGCAAGTTTGAGAGGTGAGAGTGTCAGAGCTGTCATACTTTTTTTTTTTTTTTTATTTATTTCTATAATATGGGCGATGGTAGATTTAGGTAACATTTGCTATACTGTGAGAACAGACATTAAAGGAAGGTGAGCAGTTGTTAATGTGATTGTTTCTTTACCTATGGTATTTAATATTTAAATTCAGCAACTGCTGATAATAGAAAAGAGGCCCTTCAGTTCTCACTGGAATACAGTACTATCTTCAAGCGTAAGTGTGAAGGAATGGGACTTTTTGGGGTGGAAAAACTATTTGGACTGGCAAAATATCTCAAGCAGCAGTACGCCTCATCTCTTGTGGATACAATTTGTTTGCACATTTGGTTTTTGAGTATTCAAGTAGTTTTAGTTTTTAGAGTGTTTGCTTTGTAAACTTGACTGGGGTTCATCCTCTGTCCGTGATGGGGCTTAATGCTGCACATTGATACAGCAAGAGGCAGAGGTTCGAACTAGACTATATACTAGTGCTTTTGGTGAAACAGCCTTTGTGAAGCTGAAAGTTACTCTTGGCTAGACTTGAGACGGCTTGCTTCATACCTACCTCACGGTGTTTATGTTGAACTGCATCGTTTAGTGAAAGCTGCTTTGACTTGCATTCCCAAATTGTCAGCTTTCTCCAGGGAATGGCAGCTTCAAAGAGATGCAACTCTGATGTAAGAAAGAGCAGAAGTGAATTGGTGCAGGAAGTGCCCTGGTAATGATTTTGTCCTCTCCCACTAGGCATACTGTTACCATGGTCAGACTTTACTGGCGAGTGATAAATGCGGGGAAGCAATCAGATCTCTGCAGGAATCAGAAAAATGTAAGTGTATTTGAGACTGGATTACAGGGCCTGATGATGACATGCCTGTTTTATTTTGCTGTGTCGTGTTTATTTGCTCTCTAGTAAACTTAAGGTTTTACCTGTCACCTGATGAAAATCCAGCACAAAAGAGAATAGAGACAGTATATTCTTTTTCTGTCTTACCAAAGACTGTCTTTCATAAGACTGCTGCAGAAAATTTCGTCTTCACTTCTCAGCCTGTTAAAGGCTGGCTTTGAACTGCCTGCCATACCGTGTAAAAATCAGTTGTCTGGTTATCATGTTTTCTGGTCTGGATGTTAAGTTATTGCAGCCTTTTCTGCTTTGGAGGTTGCTCTCTCTTACATTAGATAGTAAAGCTAGACCATGTTTGTTTGGCTGGGGTTTTTTTAAACAGGTTTCAGTAACTTCTTTCCTTTCTATTCGTTTGAAAGGTAGATGAAGGGAAGTTTGCAGTAGTTCAGGGTCTTCAACCCATCCTTCTATCTTCAATGCTATTGCCACCCCAATGACCTGCACTACTGCATTACTTTACTACAATGTATAAAAAATGCTCAAAACCTGGAAACTTTTAATTTTAAAAATAAATAAAAAGAATTTATTAAGAACAAACTAAGTTGAATTACTTGCACTAAAACAAATACTGTGTTTTTATTGTGCCTGCTGTTCAGAGAAGAGTGCTTCTTTTCCCACTCCATATTAAGTGTTGTTTATTTTGGGCTATTACCTGTGCCTGGACACCTTCATACCCTCTCTTTTTCCCTACCATGTGGCACAGTTCTTGGGCTTATGGTTGCATTTTGCTTTCCTGCATCTTCCTACCCAAAAAGCTATCTTTTTTTTTTTTTTCCCCTGTTCCTAGTCACTTTTTGGATGCCATAAATCTTGGCTGGAAGTACTGCCTTTGAGCTAGTTTATTTTTGTTTCTAAGAAGCAAGAAGCCTGAATGGATTCCGATGTCTCCTAAAACTGAAACACTGTAGATCAGAACGTGATTTAATAATAATGTAAAATATTTTTATTACATTTTTTTCTTGCAAAGTTTTTGCCAAGGCTGAAGCATTGTGCAAAGAATATGGAGAAACCAAAGGGCCTGGGACTACTGCCAAACCTTCTGGACATCTCTTCTTTAGGAAATTAGGAAGTTTGATTAAGAACACGCTAGAAAAATGCCAGAGAGAGAATGGATTCATGTAAGTAATGCGTGGATGATACAGTACTCTGTATGAACTGTCATTACCTTATTTGCCTTTATTTCAAGATGGGATGGTAAATTTTACTCTCCAGTTCTTCTATTCCTTTAGGACGTGGCATGTAACTTGAAGATAGATTTGCAATTCCGTAATACTCTCTTAGCGGATTTGCTATGGGTCTGTGCTCTCACCCTCTCTGTGTTCTGTGCCAGTTCAGCAGGGTAGGTTGGACTGATGTGCTGGAGAGGTTAAGCAGTTTTCTTCCTTTATTCCTCATCCACTTTGTTTCTTTTCCTTCCGCACAAGAGAAAGTCCTGCAGAGGTTGCTGTGTTGCTCTGATGCCCTCTTTACAGCTGCTGGGATCTAGTGGACAAAAGAGGACAGAGGGGAAATGGAGAAGACTGTTTCCTGATTCTGCTTTGCTAGCTGGGAAGTCAAAGCACAGTCATGCTGTCAGTGAAGAATATGCTGAGGGTGCTAGGAGCTTTACCAGTCTAAGTGTAAATAATATTGTGAATAGGGCTTTCTGTTAATTAATGCCCATTCCACAGAGAGTTTGGAAGCAGTTTAAAATAGCAAGATTAGTTTGGCTTTAGAATTCTTTTGCTCATTTCTCTCTCTCCTTCCCTCCTCTTATGATTTAGTATTCCATAATAGGTTTGTTATTTCCCTTTCTATGATATTTAAAGTGCTGCATAGTAGGGGAATTGACTAAACAAAAAGGATTGTCAAGTACATCAAGCTGAACTGCAAATAGGAAGAGAAATTTTCCACTCTGTTTTGGTTCCAATAACTGTTGTCATAGCTTACAACAGCAGCATACAGGAGATTTTAACAAATCCATGTCCCTCTAGAAACAAACTTTGAAAGAGAAACCAGGTAGCCAGGGACTGTTTTGGGAGGAAGTGAGGTAGCGCATGTCAGTATGTGTCAGTTTTCAGCTCTTGTTGGTTTGCCGAGGGTAGATTTATACCCTCATTCAGGCTTTGTGTTGTAGGAAGTCCTTGTGGGTGTTGCTGTGTCATTGCTGTTATGCACTGTGGCACATTAAGACTGATTTAGGAAAAGAACTGTCCTCTTCATCTTTTTGGGGAAGTATTTTAAATCCTCATTTGGATTTTGAAGGTCTTTTTGAACAAAAGGTGCTCTCTCATTGAAGTGCTGGGAACAATGGCTATCAAGTAGGAATAAACCCACCTAGCTATTAGGGGATGAATACTGAGAGTGAATTGCTTTTGTTCTTGTGAATCTTACTGACAGAACACATGTTGGACAGTGCCTTAATGAAATGGAAGAGCAGCGATGATTGCCGCTGTAAAAAGCCAGATTGTTTTTCTTTAGAATTGCAAACGAGACTTACAGAGACAGTGCATTGTGTTTTAAATATATTGCTGTATTCTATTACAGCTATTTTCAGAAGGTGCCAGCAGAGGCTCCCCAGCTGGAACTGAAAGCAAATTATGGCTTAGTAGAGCCTGTTCCTTTTGAATTTCCTGCCTTGAATGCACACTGGACTCCTGAAACACTTGCGGCATTTGATCTCACCAAGAGGCCAAAGGATGACACTGTAAGATAATCTTATGTACTGTTTTTTTCTTTTAGCTTTATTCTGTGTATAATACAGTTATTATTTTGCTATTCCGTAATGCTGCCCAGCTCAGTGCAGAACATAGACACAAGGCACCACCTGAGCTCATCTTTCCGCTGTTCCAGGAGGCAAGTCAGTACACTTCTCTGCCACACTGTCAGCACCTGGAAATTAGGAGTAATTTTTTTCTAAGTCCTAAATAGGAGGAAATTCTTTACTGTGTATAAGGTGCTGAAACGGTACAGGAGCGAATGCTATAGAAAGATTGGGTTTTAGACAAGGATTCATTTAAGGATGCTGAAATAGAGAATATTTGGCTTTTTCCTCCTTGCTTGAGGCTTGCTCAAAGCCTTCAGCCTTGAAGAGAGAGGACAATTAGATTAGAATACGTAAAGTTAGCTGTGCATAAATACTGTGCAGGCACAGTGGTTTGTACTTGCGGTATTTAGGCTTTTTTTTCTTCTTGTTTGCAGGCTAAACCAAAACCAGATGAAGAAGTAAAACCTCTGAAGGAACCAGATATAAAGCCCCAAAAAGACAGTGGATGCCAGATTTCTTAAGTGCCATAAGTGCTTTGAATTCACTTTGAAACTGTATTAATTGGACTCTGGGGCTTTAGTTCTGATCTCCCTTTGTATCATTCTTCCTTTTTAGTTTAGAAGACTAATTTAAGTTACTTTTGTTAGTATGCGTCTGTCTTGCTTGAGAATGTGGTGGATTTCTAGGAGTTTATTTATATCTGACTTATTTTTTGTTTTAGTGGGATATCATGGAATGAGTGGGCTTAAATGTTCCTATTGTGCCTCTAGAGAGTTTCTTTTTGTGGGTTTAGTTTCTACCCACAAATAGCAAAGGAAGTATCATGATTGTAACACTTGAGGATTTTTCCATTAAATTATATGCTATGTAATGTCAAATTCTGCAAACAAAAGTTTGCATGAACAGTTATATTTATTCAGGTTTTGTCATTCAGACTTAACACCCTGCTGTGTTCCGATTCACTTAATCGTAGTGAGCAAAGAAAATCTGGGTTTGGTTTGTAACACCCCTATGGTATTTCAGCGACTTTCACAGAACTTGGAAAACCTTGTTTTGCATAACTGGAGCACAATTTATACTCTCCTGAAAAGATTAGCCTCTAAAGAACGCTTTCCTCTCTAGAATAGGGTTCTTGTATCAGAATTCGTAGTAAGGTTCTTTAGCTTGTCTGTCTTTAAATTAAAATCTAATATCAGAGTGTATGTGAAAGCAATGCAGCAAGTAATATGGAAGTGATTAAAAGTAATGCATCACGGTGTCATTCATTCAGAGGTTTTGAATCTTGAAAGATTTGGTAAGTTTGAAAGCTGCAGACAGTTAAAATCTCCTGGCACTAGAAAAGCTCCATTTGAATTCATGAAGCTGTGATGCATAATGTAATGGAATTGTAACTAAGATGCTGTGTTTCCATCTGGGTAGTGTCTATAAGAAGCTGTTAGGAGAGCAGGGAGGAAAGATGAGCTGGAGAGCCGATGGCACGACTGGGAAACCAAGCTCTAGGTTTCCTTTATGCCGGATGTAAACAGTGCTATTGCTCAGCCTTTGCAGTATTGCACTGAAATCAGCTCCTTGTGAGCAGAACTTGCCAAAAGCCAAGCCCAGTCAAGACTGAGAAAGAAAGTATTTTGTAGAACTTGCTTCTTCCATTTCTTCCTACTGTGGAAAATGTGATAACACTCTTTAGTGCTGAGCACTCCAAAACACCCGTGTCAACAAAAACATAGCTTTCTGATTTGCTGCAAATGCAAGAGAATGTGATGTGTGTGTTGAAGTGAGGGCCTTGCAATCTCTGGGTACCAGTTGCTGCACTCCATTTTACCTGAAAAAGAAACTAGTCTGAAAATGTTCCCCTTTCAACAAAACACGATGGCATATGCACTTATGATGTATAATCTAAACACATTCCTCACTTTGTACTGTTTGGATCAGTTCATCATCAGGGCTTCTGTTTGAAATCTTTCATGGGACTTAGAGTGACTTAGTGTTGAGGGCAGGTGTGTATGTAGCTCCTTGACGGCCCATGGAACAAAACCTGTTGAGGAGGTTAATCTGAAACTCAGGACTCTTCCTGAGATACTGGACCAAACTACAGAGTTCGTTGCTGCAAAAGGCAAAGAGGATCTTAATGCTGGCTGTCATGGGTGAATCGAATGCGGAACTCATTATTTCCAGTGATGGATTTTAATATCAGCCAGTTCTGCACACAAAAATAAGTGTAAAATTAGCTGAACTGCTTTGGAAGAACTTTCTGTTCTGCAAGGGCTTAGGTGGGGAGTATCAGGAATTCCTATCTAAAATTGCTCCATTTCTTCTGATGCTGCAGAGGGGCCTGGGGTATGTTTTATGAAGAGTTACTCGGATCTGCTCCTAGCTGTCATCAGCTGACTTTTTAAACTTCTTGCACTGTTAAAAGACTAGCTTAGGTTTTGCCAGAATGGAGCGTGGAGCTACTTTGCTTATACAGATTTTAATTCTAAAAACTTACTACAGCTGTAGTCATCTACATTCGTTTAGCCTGCTCCCTTTAAGGATCAAGATGCAGTTAACTCAGTTTCATAATCACGATTTTTTTAGTTACTCATTGTTTTTCAGATGCCTGTGTGTTAATGCTTACATGTCTCAACCTAATTAATTTTCTTCCTGTGCAGACTAGATTGTATTTTCCCTCCTCCCCCCTTTTTCCCTTCCATCTGCTACACACTGTGGCACAGACTTAAACTTCTTTGCTTAATGCATGTGCAGGACTCATTTTCAGTGAGGCTTTTGCACGCGAGTGTATTTCAGTACATACATATCTTAAAATAAAATGACCAGATCATGACTAAATCATTCCCAAACAACTTCTTAGGAAGGATTATTTTATGGACTTGCAATTCTTAATTCTTTGGACGCTTTCTCAAACCAAGTGGTTTGTTTGAATCAAGTTCACTGTAAATAGTTTGGGGCATAACCAAGTGGGTTGTGTCAGATTACGGCATTACTTAAGCCTAGCTTTGTAACCTTTTATGCCATAGCTGTTTCAGTAAATATGATGTAGTAGTTTAAAAATAGATTAATGGAACAAACTAATTCACTTAACATGTTACTTTTCAAGACAAACATTGTTTACTCATAAAATCCTGTGGCAAACATGGGATAGTTTCACCCAAAACCAAGAAACTGGAAAGTGTTTAGTTTGCAAAGTATTGAGAGTCATCATGAGTCAACAAGTAGTTTTGTCTTTGGTTTTGTTGGGTAGTAACAAGAATTATTGTAAATAATAAGTAGATTAATTGTCCAATATGCTCAAGAATATAGGTGAATTGACTGGGAGTTTCAGTTAATCTGGAAACCTAGCAGCCTCTTTCCTCCAATTATGGCTTCCTTTAGTAATTTTTAAGAATGATGTATTTTGAACGGTGACTTTGTAATACTCAAATGCTGCAAGAGCCTCTTTTTTGTGGCCTCTCTCTGGTTTTAGAGGCTCTCATGGCTAAACCTGCAAATCTTGTTGGTGTAAATAGTCTTTAAAAATTTGCATCTGGTCTGAACTAGAGCAAAACTGCAGCTTAACAAAATACAGAGTGCTGGGCCCTCTATTTCATGCTTTTAAAAATGCACTAATTGTCTTCAATCTATTATAAAACTAACCATTAAGCTCTTTGTGAGATTTCTATTTAAAAAACCTCCCTCCACATATTTAAATACACTTCCTCCATGTTTCATGTTCCTTGGTTTACGGTAGTTAATCTCCATCCAGCATGGGACACTCCTAGGACTGAGGGACTAAATTTGGCCCTTGGACGCTGCATTCGGTAGAGGAGTTTTGCCTGTCAGCCTAAGGATGATGTTTAGTCACTTAAACGTTCAGCATGATTATGTGGTGCATCTGTAAGGATGGTAGTGGTTCACACTATAAGCAAGAAAACAGATCCCTGTATCTGTGTAGAATATAGCCAACTTTGCACTTTAGAAATTTCTGATCTTGCAATTTTAGTACAATACACTATGGTTGTAAATATTCCTTCTGGTCGTTTTAATTTTGTTGCACTGATTTCAGTACTGTGCTATTGGTAAGATTTTTATGGGAAACATTACTAAAATGTGTTTTTAATTGTCTGTATAAAATAAACTCATGAAGTGTATCTCTACCTTTAGTATTGGGGGAACACGTGACGAGGCAGTAATTCATCTGCTTTCCATGTCAATTCAGAGAAATGAAAAGTTTCTGTCTATTCATTGCGGGATAACATGTTTCATCCCATCCCTGTGCCTAGTATCTAAACTGAATTTTCAGCATTAACATAAATCCTGTTCATGCCTATTAATTATCCCTAAAAAAATAAACCTGTCTCTAAAGATTATTGCCAAGTTATCATAGCAGCATAAGCTACCTTTTTTTTTTTTTTCTTTTTTTTCCCCCTAACTGGCCCAGTTGAGAGAAGAATAAAGCTCAGCGCGTATGACTGGCATGGAAAGGCCCCTGTAGTGGGTACCTGTCTCCAGATTTTGAGTGCACCATAATGGCATTTCCACAACCACCACTGGATTTGCTCAGATCTTTCCCCACTGGTGATGCTGTCAAATTCAGCAAATGTCACATGGTAACTAGGGGGCCCTTGACCAGCTTTCTATGTAGGAAGGCCTTCCTCCTTTGGTGCCTTCATGGATTACAACCTTCTTGAAGCCATCCTGTACTCTGAATAATCAAACCTCACTGGAATTGGCTCTGATGAGGTTGACCGAGCAGCCTTATTTTGTGAAGACAGTCACCATGCAATTTTAAGCTTCATAGTTTGAAAATTTGTATATAACCACAAGTTTTAGAATACTATTTAAAATAAACGATCTAACTGTATCCGGTTTTGTTTCATCACTTTAAATTTTAAGTATAGTAGCAAGAAAAAGAGTCTATGTTGAATGTTACTTTCTCCAAGTTAAAGCAAATGTAATAATTATAGAGAATACTTTATCCTTGCAGTATGCCCAAAGGAGCGAGATAGTTACGTGAATTGGGTGCATATGGAAGTATGAAGCACTTCAAGTCACGAGGCCGGAAGAGAGGAGGTGGAATTTCCAAACATGTTAAAAAAAAAAAATCAGGTATAATTTCATACACCTATACAAAATCCTAGTGCTTTCAAAGGCCTGTGACACTAAGATATTCTACATACTACGTGACGAGGTTATTGGGGAAGTGTGGATTGCTGCCACTTCTCTACGTTGCCAGCAGGTGGCCAGTAGATTTGTAGGAAATGGGTTTTCATTTTCAGAGGCGTGGTTGGCTCTTTCAATTTTTAGTGTAAATACACATTAATGCCTTTTAGTCTCTCAGGCTTCAGCACAGTTTCTAGAAAAAAAAAATTAGTCTCTGTCAGCCTCTGATGTCTATTTCTTTCTGAAATAAATCTTTTTCCCCTCAACAAGGTACTTTGAAAAAACCTACGGAAAAGGTGTTTTCATTCATGCATGTTGTGACTTCAGTAAAAGTATCTATAACTGACTGTATAATATTTTTCCTCCTTCCTAGTGATTTAAAGGATTTCAATTTCTATTTAGTCCTTAGAGAATAAGAATTGTTTGGCTGTCTAAAACTATCTTCTGATTAATTTTGATAATATCAAATAATGCTATAAGAATGTGAAGTATGGACTGTTTTGAGCGTAGCATTGGGAATTTGACAATATCCTGGATATCAACTTTAAGACAAACCTTCCTCCCCAATTTAGAAACTAAATTTTTTCTACTTTACAGAGTGTTTTTTTTGTCTGACATTAGATTAATCCGTTCAACCAGGGAGCCAGCCAAACAGGCCATTACATTTGGAGAGCATTCATAATTTTAGCATGTAGCTGCTAGACTGGATTTTTATTTTCCTTTCCTCCATAGAGAAAGTAATCTTTTCAGCAGCAGTCTCTGCTGAAGTGGGTGAACTCTGCAGCGGATTTCCAAGTCACAGAGAGCTGCTGGTTTGTGTTGGGAACTCCTAAGACCCACCATTTCCCTCATGTTGCTTTGAAAACAGCTGATGGGTTACTTGGAACACTTCAGGTTTCAGAAAGCTGAGCAGCTCCTTGCATGTGCAGGACCTGTCTTGCTGTGTGCTTTCCCTTGTGCCTTGCAGGCTGCTTTGCTTGCCTGCTTCTGAGTGATGGGGAAAAAACTCTAGACTTCGACGCTTTATGACTTTCCTTATTTTCTTGCACACATGAATAAGAAGTGAAATAACCACCAATGGATGCTTTTAGCTAACATCATTGGGATAAAGCAGATGAGTGGGCAATTCAAACCATAAGACTGCCTTTTCAGATTATATATAGATGTCTACACATTGCTTGTTTCTGTTTATATTTGGCAATTTTCTGTTGAAGCCATAACAAATGGAAACTTGGCTTTATGAAAATGAAAACTGATATTCTGGTGGGTATCTGAGTGGCAAGTCCTATACTTACTTGTTTTCAGTAGCTTTGGAAAATTCAAGGCTGAATGATGTTATCCTGGGCTGGATGTTGTAGGAAAACCCCACAGGATTTTTCTCTAAGCCGTGACTTCAGATCAGATCAAAGCTGATGGGAAGCCTAAATAAATGGTTCATCTCATGCTTTAGTGACTAGCGAATTCCTGTTATCTAGGCTGGTGATTTTGGTCAGATTAGTAACTCGATCACAAATCTTACGCCATGATACTCTTCCCAGAGGTTGATGCAAGTGGGCATTCTTGCATTTTTCTTGTGCGCATGGTGTGGGAACCCCTCTGACAGCACAGACTTTCTTAAGCTATTTGCCTTTTTAAAAATAGCAAACCTTGCAGTTTTACTCTAGTCCTCACAGGCAGCTGGTGTATAATTTCAACACAAAGCAGCCCAGTTGTGAAGCACACGGTAGCTCTGAGGTTCACGTGAAGACAATGGCTTTTCGTTACTGCTGCAGTACACGGGGTCTTAAGGCAACAGAATTCCAGTTAGGGCAGAGCTACTGGTGTAGTGGCAGAGGGCAAAGCAACGCAGCGGGACTGTCTAGCAGAGATCCCCTGCTGCTGCTGGGGTGCCCTGAGGGGTGTTGGGAGCTTACGCGATGTGCCTGTGCTTTTGAGAGCAATGGAAACAGTGTCCCTATGGCTGGGTCAGCCTGGAAGGGTTGGCTCCGCTTGTCTTCTGCTGTGGTTGGGAACATCTGTTTAGTGTCAGTTGGCTTATATCGAGAGCATGACCCATTTGGGTAGGAAGCTATCATTCTGGTCTGTGTTTCTGTGGTATTTATCACAATCTGACTGCGGTCCGGTCTGTCTGGAGATCTCGTGTGGAGAAACTCTTGCAGAGAAGCTCATTTTGGGTAGGTAGCGAGTTACTATTTATACCTTTTTGGTGTTGATACATAAGTGAGCACGGGACATCGGTTTCCAGAATAGTTGTTGCTGACTCCTGTTTTCCTGGAAGGTCGGTTCATTGATGGGCCAAGGCCAACTGTATGAGGTTCAACAAGGCTCAGTGCTGGGTCCTGCACTTGGGTCACAACAAGGCCATGCAGCGCTACAGGCTTGGGGAAGAGTGGCTGGAAAGCTGCCTGGTGGAAAAAGACCTGGAAGTGTTGGTCAACAGCCATCTGAATATGAGCCGGCAGTGTGCCCAGGTGGCCAAGAAGGCCAACAGCATCCTGGCTTGTATCAGAAATAGCGTGGCCAGCAGGACTAGGGCAGTGATCGTACCCCTGTACTCAGCACTGGTGAGGCCACACCTTGAATACTGTGTTCAGTTTTGGGCCCCTCACTACCAGAAGGACACTGAGGTGCTGGAGTGTGTCCAAAGAAGGGCAACAAAGCTGGTAAAGGGTCTCATGAAGAGTGGCTGAGGGAACTGGAATTGTTTAGCCTGGAGAAAAGGAGGCTGAGGGGAGACCTTATCACTCTCTACAACTACTTGAAGGTTGTAGTGAGGTGGGTGTTGGTCTCCTGTCCCAAGTAACAAGCGATAGGATAAGAGGAAATGGCCTCAAGTTGTGCCAGGGGAGATGTATATTGGATATTAGGAACAATTTCTTCACCAAAGGGGTTGTCAAGCACTGGGACAGGCTGCCCAGGGAAGCGGTTGAGTCACCATCCCTAGAGGTATTTAAAAGATGCATAGATGTGGTGCTCAGGGACATAGTTTAGTGGGATTTGGCAGTGTTAGGTTTACAGTTGGACTCGATCTTAAAGGCCTTTTCCAACCTAAACAATTCTACAATTCTGTTATCACAGTTTCATTGTCCTGCACCCATCAGGGTTTCTTCTGTTCGGCCAACTACTCCCCACCATGGAGGTTTCTGCTGAGCTTATCAGGGATGTCTCAGGACTCTGGCTAAGGAGGTATCTTTCTTTCTCAGTATGTTTACTTTTGTGTGGGTTCCCGTCAATCTTTAAGTTCATGTTATAAAACGGGGTTTCAGTGCCCCTTGTCCCCCTGGGTCCTTATTTGCATATTTAAATTCCTGTTTCCTGATCCTTGAGACCCAGGCTCGTGTCTGAATTCTAGATGAAGCCTCAGTAGTACAATGCATTAAGTCTTCCCTATCTGAACCAGACATGCATCTCCTGGTGTCTCCAAGAACCACATCTGTCTGTCAGAGCCATGTGCTGGTCTTTAAATCATTTTGCATCGTGCCTCCAATCTTTCTGTGTCTTTCCCAAAGAATGACTTGCCTTCAGTTTACAGGGTCAATTTTGATAGCCCCTGGATGTAAGATTGCATTTGCTCTGTTGAATTGCTGTAAAATCTTAAGGGCAAGTGCCTTCTCCTCTGTGATACCTGGATCCTCTTCTCTGCTGATAGTACTTCCCCAATTTTTGCCCTCAGCAAGTTAGTCAGTACTTTCCCCCCCCAAAATAGAACACAGTGCATAACGGCACCAGAACAGCAGTGCTCTTAAATTTATAAAAAAATTTCCACAGTACTGTAGTGGAGTTATGGCCACTAAGGGTCAGCAGAGCTTATATTTTCCTGCAGTTTTGTGATTTCTGGTCAACAGCATGAAGTCGGTACTGGCAGCAGGCCCTCTAGATGGCCGCATAACACAAACGGTACGCACACAAAAGCCGTATTGCAGTTTTTAAATGGGAAGAAGTAAACAATTTACATCTTTTACATGAGGTTACACTGAAAAGGATATCTTTGTAATTAGTTACGTGGTGACATCCAGGAGTCCATGGGTGCTCTGTGACCAGGTGAGCAGCTACCCTTCCATAAAGGTCACTGCCTAGGCCATGGAGCAGGAGCACTGACAGACTCCGACAATCTCTTGCCCTGGCTCCCAGCAGCTGCCCCATCCCAGGGCCTGGCAGCCTTTTCAAGGGATCCCCTCCCTCCAGAGGTCTCAGGCACCGAGTTAGGAATTCTCGGGAGAAAACATCCAAGTTTATCTTTTTTGTCTTGTTTGGTTTGACAAACTGGCAGATGGGATACAGGTGATGTATCTCCAAGACTTATATCTTTCCAAGTTCAGATCCCTGTATAGCTGTTGCATACACTAACCATCCTAGCAAAATCTGCTGGTCATGGTGGGATTGTTTAAAGCAAATAATATATTATCTGGGTCTGGCCAGTGTGAGGAGATCAGTTAAAACAGGCTACAGGCTTTCTTCTTTGTGAATTGGCAGATCACATCATATTACAAGCTGAATGGATCAGCTTGTCTTTATGTTCAAAATTAAAACTTTCTTCTTGCTTCTGCTCTGTAGTCCACACTCTCTTGGAGGCTGTATCTCCAGTTTTGGGCAGTTTGAATTGCAACCAGTTAATTTCTTAGTAACTTACGGTTTCTTCTTTTTTTTTAATATGATTGATTAGCTTACTTTAAGGATGGATTAACTGGAATGCAATCACTATTCAAGCAACAAAGCTGGTACTGTGCTGTTTTTTCTCCTTTTAATACTTACTGGCATTGTCTCAAGGGATTATCACCAGGATTTAAAACACTTGATGATTTTTAAAATTAGGTATTTTCTCTTGCTCGGATGATATGAACACCATCAACAATGACATAATGCAGAATACACTGCTTCCTATCAGCCTGTTGGTCTTTTCCAAAGGATGCATTTTACGATACCCAGAACAGGAGTTGTCTTTGGTTTTAGCTACCTAGAGGCAGCCTTAGTGCAAGCAAAAGAGCAATTTGAAAATAGAAAAACCTGATTATCACACAGGTAGGTAACAACCGGGGTGCAGTATGTTAGGCATGCTATGAATTTTGTGCAACCTTCGCAGTTAGACCAGCGTGGCAGAAAGCACTAGCAGAAGAATCAGAATGGGATGCTTCTAATTAAGGATGGACCGCTTCGTCTGGCTTCTTGCCCCAAGAGAGATCAAGTAATTCTTGACAGGCTTGTCAAATTTATTCTTAAAGACTTCTGGTAATATTACTGCATCAGCTTGCCAGGTAGTTGGTTGTAGTGTTTTTGAATCCTTTCACTAATAGAGTTTTGTTTATTTCACGTAGATCATGCTGTCTGCATTTCAAGTTCCTCTCTTGTCCTATCGACAAACTATCCTTTGGTCTTTCATGATCTTTTCCTGTATTAGACTGTTACCATGCCTTCCCTTAACTTTTCCACCTGTAGACTAAATACGACCATCCCTTTGCATCTTTCTGCCTTAGTTTTAGTTCCCAAGATATTTACTCATTCTTATTGCTGTCCTCTGGACTTTCTCTAATTTGTCCACATGCTTTTCAAATGTTGTCATGTTCAAACCAGAATAGAGGCCTCCAGCTGGGGCTCACCAAGACAAAGTAGTGCATATCTGCTACCTAAGCAGCTGTTTCCCATCTTGTCTAAGTACAGAACCCTGAAATTATTTCCTTACATCCTGAGTTTGGGTTGTTTGGGGTTTTTTCCAGAATATTTCTTTTATAGGCATTCTTTTGAATTGTATTCCTATTTTCCATGTTACTCTCATTTGTTAGCAAAAATATATTTATAGATAAATCCATTGCATCAACCTATTCACTAATGAAAATACTAAGTATATATGTCCAAGGCAGAGCCCTGCTATATACATCCCTCTGCTGACAGTGAAATAGTGGTAACTTTTCTAACAAAAATCAGGCTCATGGCTGACCTTTTTTATTTGAAGCAACATGAAGCTACTTGCTGTCATTCCATCCTCTCACATTAAATGTGCTTTTCGCTGCCAGTGTTTTTTTAAATAGACACTGTATCTCCATATAGACCATTATGGCAGAGCTTAGATTAATTTTTGTTTATTACTGTGTGATATATTAATTATAAATAAAAATTACTACATTACAATTAAACATCAAAAGGCAACTTGAGATGGCAAAATCAGTAAAGCAAAAAAGTATGAATAGCTATATGAAATTCTCATTCAGTCCTCTGTTTTTGTGCAGCATGATAGACTTTAATTACAAGGTCATACACCACTTTTTTACAGAGGATTTATGCATGGAATAGTTAGGCGTTCAAGAGAGTATGGTCTATTTTCAGTGTGTTTTATATATCCGTGCAGCCTGTCCTCTTTTATTTGCTGTGCAACACCAAAACATAGTACAGAACGGGGACTCGTTCTTCTCCTCCTGGGTTCTTGGAGAGTGGGGTCAGGGAAGTATCTGAATGCTCTGCAGATACAACTTTTTACAACACAAAGACAAGAGTCAAGATTGTCAGCAGCGAGCTAACTTAGAGTATCCAGGTAGAAACATCACGGGACATTTAGCGTGTCACACTGTGGATAGTGTTCCTATTGCGTGCCTCTGTAGTGACTATGAATGGCCAACACTTCTGCCAAAGGATGGCAAGTGTTTCGAACCGGAGCTCAGCAAGCACGCATCGTGCAGCTACGAACTGCCAAAATTCACGCAGGGATCATATGGGAGCTGTAGGGCAGAGGCTGCCCTGGTGTCTAACTCCCTGTGTCACCTTTCAGATGCCTTTGTTATAAAACCATCTTTTCTTCTGTTTCATTACTTCTTCCAAGCTCTCCATGATGGAGGGTGGGGTCCTGCAGACAAAGCTTTCCTTGCCCTGCAATCCTGATCCGCTCCAAAGGCAGTGCTCCAAAGTCCTCTCTCTCCAACTGATAAGGAGGCATGAGTCATAGAGGGATAATGACATATTATCACAGTATATACTGTAACTTTTCCATTATTCAACGTAAGTAGGGGATTTAATGAAAAGCTGTAATGAAGAAACCTCCAAAGCATGTGTCTTAACTTTGAACTCTGCCACTCAGCTTTCTTTTAACCAAGTTCACTTTAAAGCACTCTTTTCGAAAAGACTAAGCATGCTGAGAAAAAGAAAAAAAAGTAATTATGTGGCTTGCCTATGTCCCTTCCACACATGAATCCTCTCTTCAGCTTGTATATTTGGATCCTGGGCAAATGTTCAGAGAGATAGCAAAAGCTGAATCAGTGACCATCTCTGTCAAATCTCAAGACTCTGAAAACCTCTAGTTCCTCTGTGATTTACAGCAGTGAAGGAAACAATGAGGTTTTTTTAACATGGACTACAGAAAAAACATTATTTGACTCCTACCCATGTTTTCAAACATTTGGAAGTCCTCTTCTTCCCCACATGGGACAAAATACTTCAGTGCTAACAGCAGATTATCAGCAACTGAAAATAAAGTTTTTTATAAGTGTCAGTGACCTTTATTACTGTATTGCAATCAGCATGACCTCCAATACAGTACATTAATTAGTAGGCAGCAAGTAAGTTGGTTTTGAGCTAAATCTATTGCAGTTTTATGAAAAACAGTTGAGCATCTCAGATTGGACTGGCATAACTAAAGAGAGAGCATGGTGCAAATGTAGAGAGGGTGTAAAGATCAGTGAAGCAAGAGAAACTGGCCCAGAGGCAGGAGCTGAGGCCATAAAGAAAAAGGTCATAGCAATAACTGCTGCCAAGGACATTGTCTCAGAAAGCTGACGGCAGGACTGCGTTGGCCGGGGTTTACTCCAGGCGATGTCTGTCAGGTTGCCATGGGCAGGGCAGTGCTGCGTCTGAAAAGGCGGGGACCGAAAGTAGTTGCAACGAGTTAATTTTCTTTATCAACTGCCTAAGATATAAAAGATGTCAGTTCCATTTCTTATCCCCTATACAGAGCTAGGCAGATATATGTAAGGAGGTGGAAGTGGTAATTGTTCTGAGGTAGTAATGAGGTCGTGTAATGAATTAAACCAAGGTGAACTTGGTTAATTGAAACATAGCCTGGAAGAAATTTTTTTAGACAGGAAATGGAGTAAGTGAGGTATGGCTATCCCAGAAATGCTGGCCAGACTTCAGAAAAAGTTGTAAAGGTTGGATTATGAGGAAGTTTCTCAAGCAACGAGAAGATTTTCATAAGTAAGTTAATTATATCCTGTATCATCTTGTCTGATGATCCTTTATGTTCATATGTATGATCGCTCCATATAATTTTCTGTCATCATGTAAGATGCCTATTGCAAAAAGCCCTTGAGTAGGAGGATGTTCCAGTTATTATTTGTCTTTTGTGTGTTTTCAGCTTGTGAATCCCTTGGAAGGAAACTTGTCACACTGTTTGGACTCAATGAACCCAGATACAAATAGCAGTAGAGGAATACTACAGGACACAGAACCAGATAAATAAGATCTATATCTTGCTGAGGAGAATGGAGAGGATGTGCTTCCTTAGGCTTTATTTAACTCTGCTGTTATGCTTTATGCCACAAAAGCTGATTTCAGCCCTGAACAATCTACCATTGGACCAAATTTGGCTCTGTAATCCTTTTTTCATGGTTTTCCTTAAATCTATTTGAAAGCTTTAGTAGAGCTTTGAGTGTGATTATTACTTTACGTGTCCTATTTATATGCACCAGTCCTCCTGTGCCATGTGTTCTGAAGTCTCTGCATTTAAGCTGTATTTTAAAGCTTTCTGTATTTAAGCTTGATTGTAAATTATATTTGAAAGTGACGAGAAGTGAAGACAACCTTAGGAGTTTAATTCCCCAAACTGATGAGGTGGAGGTGCAAAGGTGATGTAGATGCGTGGCCAGATTGTTCACTTTAGTATCACTTCTGGATACTGAAGAATCAGAAATCAACGTTGGTCTAGGCTTTGGGGCCAAACATCAGCCCCAGTTTTGGGGCCAAAATCAGGGTATTGTGTTAGTAGTACCTCCTGAGGAAGAATCTCAAGAAATAGAGGAGCACCTTAGGAAACAAAGGACTCTTGGGAATGTGAGTGATAGAAAACACCTCCAAAAAACCAAATTCTAAAATGCTTTTCTGACACCAGCTCCCTGAAACCCTCCAAAGTGCATTGCTTTGTTGCAACACTCCCATTTTTATTAGTGTTGTTGGCTCTTGGGTAATCCAGCTGAATAATGTAACGTAATTCCAATTATCCTGTACTAATTCCTGCCAGGAAGAAAATAACCTGGCCTGCTTTGTTACGCAGAGAGACAGGTTATTGATGGCTGTGGCAATGGTTATTGTACTGGATGTTTAGCCAATCGAAGGCACATCCCAGTGTTTCTTGAGGAAACACTGCATAGATGATCAACCAGGTGAAATTTTGTAACTAAGGATGGATGAAAATTGTGGTGAAGTTGAGTTTTTCTAGCAATAAAATTCTACAGAAAAGATGGGTGGGGTTTTTTTAAACATGTGGGGATAGAAGATTATGAACTTTGTCATTTTAAGATCACTTTGCATTGCTGAGGTCTGCCTGTAAATGAAGGGACTCCAAAAGTTGTTGAAACTGTCTGAGTCTGTATTTCAAGTTCTGGTTTGATAGTTTTACACATAATTTTAATTTTAGAGATGAATCAGGCACGAGCTCTTGCAATTTAGGTGCAACACAACTTCCCCAAAGGCCTGAAGTGCCAGCTTGTGCTAGTTTGTTCTTTAAAGTGAATGTCTACTTTGAAAAAGGGCATCTGTAAAAGTGGTAGTGTGGGTTTCCAAATTTTAGGCGTGTTATAACTGAATTTTAAAAGGGGACCTCAGCGCCTCAGCTTATTCTGAGATCTTCCACTTGAGCTTGAGTCTTGTTCATCAAATGCTAGTCATCTTTCTCTGCAATTCTCTTAAATGTGAACCTTCAATACACAAACCTATGTAACCGCATTTTATCGGGCTTGCGTAGGGGAGGGAGTAACTTGAGAGTAAAAGGGTAGCAGAGGAGGCTTCGCAGATGGGACCCTGCTTGAAACTTGAACCAGAGGTGAATGCAGCTCACCTGTCCTGCTCTAACACTGACTTCTTGCAGCTGTTTGCTGCTAAAGCAAAACTGCTCCATTTCTAAAACACAACAGCAGATTTGTGGCTGGTGTTTCCACATTGTTGCTTTTCAAGATTTATCTTAAATACGTTTTGTGGCTTCTGGTATTGTAAATGTCTTGTTACTACCTCACCACATAAGCTAGAGCCATAAGTCAGCCGTATGTGATGAAGCCTCTGTGCTCAAGGTAACCAGAAGCACTGGAACAGCTATCATTTTTAAGTACTCTTAACAGAAGATACCAAAATTAGTTACCTTTTATCTAATGAATGTTTTACTGTTTTGTCTTGGAGACGAAAAACAAAAAGGTGGAGAGAGGTCTGAGAGAAACGACATGGAGTCTGAGTGAAAAAAAACACCTTGGGGTACAGGGTGTTGAAGACAGTTAAGGATACAGTGAGTTTCTTTCAAAGTGCTTTTGCAAATATTAATGAAGTTTCAGAACATGGCCTGAAAAACATCTCAATGCCTAAATACTGAAGGCTGCCTTTCCAATATCTCTCTGATTAAAGTGACTTATAGGCTATGAATGAATCGTTATCAGGTAATGGCATAACACATCTCCTCCCTTTGCCCAGCACAGAGAGATTTTAATGAAAAAAGCAACACAACCACTGGAGAGAAAAAGGAGTTTTGTGAGAAAGTACATGGCCTCAGTGGCATCTACCGCTTTATTTAAGCTAAGGAGATAGTTGGAACTTCTGTCATCTGGTTCACATTTAACTGAAAATCTTATCTTCTGATCCATGGATCTTAGATCTGTTGTTAGCTGATCACTTCTGAATATGGAAAGCTTACTGCTTGGGGTAGTACAGTGCAATTCAATATCCTGGTACACCTAAGTCAGCCTGCAAAGTCTTCTCGAGTTCTGGGCAGTTGCAGATTTTCTTTTCATTCATCAGAGTAGCAGAATGGGAAAAAAAAAAAAAAAAAACCTTAGCTGACTGAAAACATGTAAAATTTACTTTTTAAAATATTCAGCAAAGCAAGTGGCTGAACACTAATAATAATGATTTTATTAATTCTTGCTCTCCACTATCTGTATTTTTTTGTAAACTAAAATGTCAGTCAGTATTCATAAGAAGGTAAATTGGCTTTATAGATCAACCAAGCTAATAAAAGAAGAATATACTTATCCTAGTTGATGTGCTGCTTCAGTAATCTGCTTGTGAGACACTGAGTATTGTCCTAAACTACTCTTTGTTACACTTTTTTGATTGCTTGTACACATGAAGAAAACGAGAAGAACATCTGGAAGAGCGGATAATGGAAAGTACTATGCAAGATGAGTTTTCTGGACAATACTTCTGAAGAGATGTCTAAATTATGCTTTTCCCTGACAGTTTCATGGTAGTTGAGAAAAAACATGTCCAAAATTTGGTTTTGCATGGGCCTGTGTGGTTTCTGGCTGGCTAAACGGAATGAACAAAATTCTCCAGTTGGTGAGTCGTCATTTGAAAATGCAAATCAGTGCTGCTCTGTTGCGTGCGCTAACCTTTTTTCCTCTTTTTTAAAAAAAGGTTATACTGATTGTGATGGTTTAGAGCACGAGGATTTTTTACAGGAGTACTATTACCCCCAAAAAGCTGTTTTCCTTCTGAACTAGTGAAAACCAAGTTTCAGAAATACAATCACCGAAAACAGTCGTTTCATTCATCTACGTGCACATCACCACTATAAACCACGACTGATTCTCGCAGGGAAGATTGGAAGCGACACAACCTCCAAGCAAAACTGGGAGCTCAGCCTATTTCTGCATAACAAGTGCTGTAAGTGGTCGAAAGCCGTGAATTTTGCATCGCTTTCTTGCAGGCCGCCAACTGTCTCGTTTCATCGGCATTTCTGTTTCTTCCTCATTTCAGAACTGGAGAGTTGAATTCACCTTTCAAGGCTTGCTGTATAAACCAGCGGTCAGCATCAATGAATGTTCCAGCTAAGATGGCACACTCCACAGGCCTGTCTGCACTGCTGGATGAAATATTGAAATTTAAATTATTTCCATCACACAGAACTGTTGTCTTGTGATAATTCTGTTGCATATTAAGTCCTGGGATTTGATAAAGTAATGCTGTGGTCAAAGCAGTGGAATTTATTCCCATTAGTCATTCTCTCATCTGTTTTCTTTGTGGCTTTTTTTTTTTTTTTTAATAATTTGACTCTTTCAGAATCATATGCCCACTGGAGAGACAACTCCTAGCTATGCTGTTCCTCGTTCACATTCTGAATTACATCTTTAAGTGAGGGCTCTGATTTTTTTCTTTCAGCTAGTGCCAATGCCAATAACACTGAGTGGGGGAGACTACTGTTCTGCATGTAGAACAATAAACCTTTGGCAAGAAACAACCATTTCCATCATCAATTTTGATGTTTCACTGCAAGGCAGCAAATGCCCTCTGTCCATTTGCTTGCAGAGCTGCTCTTACGGGCTTTCTCCTGATTTCATAATTAAGCGAAGCATAACAGAGAAGGCTCACCATCAGCCATTTCTGTCTGGGAGGCTCCATTTCCACCCTGTTCAGCTTTTGGCAGGTTGCCTCTCTTTGCTGCTTCTAGTTTGTACCTGCTGATACCTTTGTTGGCAAGTTGGGGGTAAAGGTGAGATCTGGAGGGAATCTTTCGGTGAAGGGCACCTGCTGTGAACCTGCTCTGTCAGCTCAGTCAGGTTCCACATGTTGAAAAATCAAATGGAGTTTTTTGCTTTACCTCTTTTTTGAAAGCAATTGAAAGGAGCTTTTTTCTCTTCCTGTGGCATCATTTTCTTGTATTTTGTCATCCATGAGCAATCATGAATATATGCAAACTATTGCTGATAATTGAAGAACGAGCCCACGGGGCCTCAGTGTAACTGCTTTGGTCACCCCAGGGCTCGAGGTTGCAATGTAGGCAGCACATTCCTGAGCCGACATCTCTTGTGTCTGGTCTGATGTGGCAGCAGTTCTATATGTACCTCCACTTCATTCCTGTGCTCCAGCAGCTGTAATTAGGGATCAAGTCCTGTTTTGCCAGGCGTTGCACAAATATGAAATAAAAGATGGTCTTTACCAGCAAGAACCTACTTTTAGTTCACAAGTGATGATAGCAGGTTGTGTGCTGAGAGGGAATGGGCAGCGCTCACGCCTCCGTATGAGCTGGCAAGGACAAAGCTGTCTTCAGTAGCACATGGCTTCCCCAAACCCCCGTGACCCATCTAGCTTTGGACTCGGGCAGTCTTCTGCAGCTTAAGGGATGACAGGTCATAACTGGCACTTTGCCCGCTGGCTGGAAGACGGATATTTTCTAGTTGTGGACAAAAAAAAAGAAAGAAAAAGAAATTCTGAACCCCAGGCTACTTCTTTGTAAAGCATTTAAAATATCTCTTCTGGAGAACAGCTAGCTGCTCTTTCAACAAACCTGCAAAGAGGAGCTCTACCATGACGTTATAAGAAGTCTGCGCTAAATGCTTTGACAAAAACTATGCACACTCCGAAATGAAATCTTATTTACTGTGGTGTTGTTAAAGTGCTAAATAAATAGACAAACTCAGAAGGGCTGGTAGGATGTGGGTGGGTGAATAAATGAGCTTTGATGCTAATGTCAGTCAATGCTAATTCCTATCCTTTGAAGAAAATGTGATAAACACAGCTGCCAGAAGTATGATCTGCAATTGCTCTAATTAAATTAAATTTTCACTGGAATTAAAGCAGCTGACACCTTGCATCATTTCTTTTTTAGCTGGACTAATTCAGAGAATAATGACTTTCCAATTATTTCATGAACTTGTAGGAAAGTAAGGTTTGTTCAATATGTATAAGGATCTGAGTATGCACAAAACTACCGTATGAAATTCTGTATTCATATTCCTTTTATTGTATTTGCTACTCAGGATGTGTATCAATTTAGAATCTGAGATCTTCAAGGTGGAATTATCTGTACTGGCTGCTAAACGCTTTCTTTATAGAAATATGGGGAGATTGTATAAGTCCCTCATAGCGTTTCAATGGTTATGAACTATTTAACTGCTAGTCATGGACTGCAGATGAGGAGGTCACTATAAAGACAGACATAAAGGGGGGAAAAGATAAGAAACTGAAGAGAAGTGATCTCTGGATAATCCCTCATTTTTTTGTCTCCTTGTTTCAAAACCCACCTTGCTCTTTTTTGTAGATGGATTGAAAGATCTGTCGCTCCAAGCTTTGCAATTTTTCTTTGCAAGTAAAATTTTGCTCGGGCTCTGATCTGGATGGCTACTGTCTTTTGGGAGAGCTGAAAATGAAGCAGAGTGATAGATTATTTCAGGGATTTTGTTGTTTTTTGGTTCTGGGAGGGTTTTTTGTGTATATGTCCACTATTTTCTGAAGCAATTCAATTAGCTACAGAGAACAGAGTAGCCAGAAGTAAATAATGGAGATATATATATATATATGTATGTTTGATTTGTGAGTGCTATTGATTTTAAGTAATGTAAGATACATCTATGTCAGAATTTAATAACATAAAATATAAATAGATATATCTCTAGATTTTATATATAGAAATATTTTATTAATTTACAAAGATACCTTCTATCAATGCCATCTGTGAATTTCCAAGATGTGTTTAATTAAGGCAAGGCAATCTGAGGAGAAATTCCATCAATTACAGCATCTCTTCCACGCGTGGACACTAGATGGCACTGAAAGACAGGAGCTGCGGTATAGAAACACAGGCCCTCAATTACTCCAGGTTCGGGTTCTGCAGTGGAGGATCATTGAAGCACAAATGATATCCTGTAGGTATATTTTGTGAAAAAAGAGAAGGTGTCACAGGAATTATAGAAACTGTATTACAGCACGATTAGAGATTAAGTGGCAGAATATGATATTAAGCGATCAGGCGTGGTAGCGAAAGTCCCTCTTGCAGCCAGAGGGGTTGAAGCTTTTTCCTCTTCCACTTACTCATCCTGCTTCGCAGACAGGATCTCTCCTCTACAACTCATGTGCTCGCTCCCGTTCACAGTTGTGTGCCTTGAGAGTAGCTCTAGTGCCAGACCTGACGGGGTCAAAAACATCAACTTCCACAGCATTTCATGCTCTGATCCTGCCTGTCTGACCAAACGCAAACTCGTGGGTTGATACAGGAGACACGCCACTGGCGTTTGGGATGAGGTCTGAGTTAGAAGTCAAGATTATAACGAGCCTTTAATAAAAACCATGTCAAGTGAACTCCAGAGGAAGAATGAAGAGGGAGGGAGGGAGTGGGTCCGTGTCTCTGACTCAGGCTTCAAACTCTGTCTTTCAAACCATCCACTGCCTGACCTGGGGCGTTTCTCATTCCTCAGAGACTTTTAGAGAACCAATTACCCTCGCGATGGCATTAAAGTGTGACAACCTGTCCCCTGCAAGGAATCACTGCAGATTATCCAATGTTTTATTCTGGTCTTAAAAATTATGAAGGTGTACTTTTATTCCAACTGCAAAAGCAAGCACTCAAAGGTTAGGAAACGCCACGTCTCTGAGCAACAAGGAAAACGTATTTCAGCCCCTTCTGTGCACTAAATGAGGCAGAGGTCCTTTGGGACAAAATGGTATGCAATCATATAATTAAAAACTAAAGCATACGCACAAGATAGCACAATTATGGCTCTAACAAGCTTTTCCTAGTAGTTCAGCACTGGATTTACCCATCTTGATAATATTATTTTATGTAATTTTATATTCCATATTAACTTTTTTAAAAGATCAAGGACAGTCCATTATGTGCATGGGGACGCTGCAGGGGCCAGAGAAGGTATCTGTGTTACAGCCTGGGACAAAACTGTCCCGGGGCCGCTGTGGCCCACGCTGTGGCCCTGGCTGAGGAGCTAGCCTGGGCCCCTCACCACACTCCTCTCCTCCGGTCGTTCCTGGCCTTCCTGCCATGTTCCCTGTCTCCCTGTGGGGCCACAGACCCTCTGTGACCACCTCAGGTTACAGGGAGACTGCTGAGACAGACAGGTTTAGTTTCCTTGCTTAATCCCTCCAGGAAAAAAAAAACCAAACCAACAAACCAACAGATTTTCCACTAGTAGCATTATGCTTATTTTCCTTGTAATTTTCTTACACTGAAGAGAACTGTTTCAATCCCAGATATAACTTTCCCTCTGCCTAAATCTCTTTCAAAAACTGTGTTAGGCTGCCGTTCTTTGGAGAGCTTTAGAAAATCTCCATTGGTAGCACCTCATGGGGCTCGGGCCCAGGACGGGGACTGGGACAGGCCCCCGGACGACCCCTTCGCCCGCACCGCCCTGCGGCCCCGCCACACTCAAGATGGCGGAAGGCAGGCGCCGGACCGGGCGCAGCGCTCAAGATGGCGCCTCTCCCCGCCCCTTTCCCCGCCCTCCCGGTGGTGACTTCCGGAGGGAGAGGGCGTCCGTCCCATGGTAACTGCGCCACGGTGGAGACGCCGCGGTCGCTGCTTGCTTCCTGCCGCCACCCGGGCCACAACAACGGGCAGCCGCCTCCGGGGTTCTGCCGCCAGCAGCCACCAGGTACGCACCGCCGGGCACGCCGGCAGCTTTCCTCGCCCGCCTCCGGTCGCGAGGTGAGAGGAGCTCGCTGGGGCGGGCGGGCCCCGCGGGGCGGTCTCTCCGCGCCGCCGCCGCTGAGGTGTGCGGCCCCCGCGGCGGGAGGGCGGTACCGGCCGCGTCAGCCCCAGCCGGCTCCGGCGGGCACCCAGCAGCCCGGCGCGGGCGGCGGCGGGGCCCCTCAGCGCGGTGCGGCAGGCAGCCCTCCCGCCCGCTGGGCTCGTTGCCGGGACCTCTCCCCTCCCGCTTTCAGCCCCTCGGGGCTGGCGGACGCGCCGCGGGTCCCCCGCTCGGTCTCCGTGCGGGAGGCGGCTCTCCCCACCTACGCTTTCGAGTAGGTCGGGCCGGCGGCTCGGGGGAGGCGGCTGTAGCGGGGGGACTAACCCCTTCGCCTGGGGGTAACGCTCCTGAGGGCGGGCGGGCGCGCCCCGGGGACCCGTACCCGCGGGGTACCGGCGTCTCTTCAGCGGGGGAGGGAAAGCTCTCGTTGAGGCGGAGCTGTGCAGGCGGTCATGGTTGCCCTCTCAGCCGCTGGGCAGCCAGCGGTGCCCTTGTGTCTTCTGAGCCTTATTTTAGAAGACTGTAAACACGAGTTAATTTTTTTTTTACGTTCACTTCTGAATTTTTGTGTTTATTTTAGTGGGAGCTGGGGCCTTTTTCATCAAAAGGTGTTCAGGCACTTAACTTTTTTTGTTCATTACGTGCTGAAGTATGATCAGCCTTTCATGTACTTTTAGTCTTTGTTCAGACATAAGCTGCTTGTAGTTGCTGAGTTTATTTGTTAGAAGCAAAGACTGTGAGAACATAAGGTCTACAGGCAGTGGTTTCTAAAGGGTACTCATATGGCACCCTTTGTCTTGGGAAATTAAGCAACAGTAACTCCTGACTTCTGTCTGCACAACCGGTATTCTGATGAGCTGCTTAAGCATTACTTCCATTGGTGATGGCAAATGCTGGAGACGTATTGGAGAGACCATTAAGGCAGAGGTCTGTCCAGAGATATGTACATTATGAGTAGTGCATGAGCCTCTCCAGTTTCTGGATCCAGTACAAGTAACCAGTTATCGTGTTGTCAGTGATGGTATCTGTAACCATTGCGGCTAGTTATCATTATCACTCTACTCTGCTTACAGAATGGCTTAGCTCCCTTGTGAAGGACAACTCGCCTGGTGGTTTCTTCCTATCTTTTTCCTAGTAGAGGAGGAGAGGACATTAGAAGTTTAATTGAAAACATTGCTGTGAGGAAGGCAATAGGACACTCCATCTGTGTTCTCAGCCTCTGGATAAGATTGTAAAATATGATTTTGCAGAATGGTTGATGGTTCATGTTGTACGTCAGCAAATGAGAGCCATCTCCCTTCAGGAGAGGGATGAAGAGCTGTAGTTACTCCAAGTGTATCTGTAGTGTGTGTGAATTTCAAATGAACAAAAATGTCTGATCAGAATTACAGGTAGCTCGTTATAGACTATCTTGCTTAGACATGCCTGTAAAATAGTAACAAACACTTAGGATAAGGCATTGAAATTGTCAATGGGCTTATAAATGTGCTCAGCTTTAAAAGTATTGACTGGTGGCATTGCAGGGTAGTAAAGGTGCAAGAAAGCAGTTGGTACAGATAGGAACTGGGAGGAAGATGTGATTTCTTAACTGGACAGAGGGGTGAGAGCCTGAAGCAAACAGCCTGTGGTGATGAAGGTCGAAGAGATCTGGTGTGAAACAGCCAAGGGGGGGAGCAATCTTTGGAGTGGGGAAATGTGTACTAGGAAAGTATAAATACTTAAAACATCCACACTTATAGAATCCTGTGGCACATACTTAAGTTTGTAATTGCTAAGTTGTTGACTCTAACAAATAATAATGCTTATAAACATTCAGAGTATGTTATAATGCTTACAACATTCACAAGTTTTATTTTACATGTATTTACGTTCATTTTACATTCAGAGTTAAAATGTGACTTGTGCTTCTTTAGTTTTCCAGTAGCACCCAGAAACTGCAACTAGTATTGGGGTGCTGCTGTGCTGAATGTACAAGTGAATTGAGATACAAATTAGAGGTAAACAAACATTCAGGGCTTTTTTTGCTTAAGTAGCTGTCTTTTGAATGATAAGCTTAAAGTAACAAAGCACAACAGCCTTTGACACTAGTATGCTGTTTAGGAATAGAATGGTTGAACTACACCATTATTATGGTATAAGATATTTTGGAAGTCATTAAATAGAAAGGAAAATCAAATTCTGCAGAAAGATTTATTTCCTCCTTTACAGCAAAGTGAGTAATATCCTGTAGTAATATAATAGCCTGGTTTGAGGACACAGTTACTTTGAGATTAGAAGCTTAAATGTGTACGTCAGTTAAAAGCAGATGGATTTTGAAATTGGGACCTGATACTATGTGGTGCAAAATATGGAAGACTGCATTAGGATGTGAGACTTTGTAGCATAACTCAGGAGGCTGTTTTTTGGGGGAGGCATTGTCTATATATAGGGAACAAAACACAAGGACTGGATTTTCCATTTTTTTAACCCGCTTTTGAACTCATTGTAGTGGAGTTAAGGTTGTTTGTGTATTGTATGGTGTGATAAATATGGTTGCAGTGGTGACTGCCTTCATGGAACCTGGGAGAGGGCAGTTTTGGTGGCTGGGCTTTCCTGTATATGGAGCAGTACCTTTTTTCTTCAGTTTGGTTGTCTTCTCTTGCTCAGTAATGCATGAGAGGCATGACTTCAGGATGAAGCACATTGTCTATTTTTCTGCAGACAGAATATTGCTGAGGAAGTAGGGGGTTTCCCTTCAGATGTTTTTTTTTTCTCACTCCTTTCTAAATCTGTTACCATTGCAGATTGCCAAGTCTATTGGAGAATGCAATGTGAAGCTATTTTTGACTGATCAGAGAATTACTGTAGCAGGAACAAAAGACATTGATGAGGAAGATCAGTCCCAAGGGGCCTGGAGAAGAAAGAGATGGAATTCAGATTAGTAGCCTCCAAAAAAATCTTGCTGTAGAATAGGTGAAAAATAAGACTATAAAAGAACAAAGGTAAAAAGAACATGTGAAAACACTTAGTTCTCGTAATGCTACCCTTTCCCATGAGGAGGCTTTTTGAATGGCTTTCATAGTAATGTTTCTCATATGTTGCCCATAGGTTTGAGCAGTAAGCTTTACTTTTCCTCTAAGCTTTTAACAGAAATGATTGATTTATTAGCTTTGATAGAAGTATAGAATTACTTTCAAACTTTAAAATACATAATAAGCACCTCAGATAATTAGCAAGCCTACAACTATCTCTCTTTAAAGTGATCAATGGCATTAATTTGGTTTGGTAACCATGGCCATTTTCTTGTTCAGCAACCATATGGTATTTCTGAGTTTAGTGTGACTTCCTGTGAGCAGTTTTTTACAAAGTCAGCTGGGCTTTGGTGTAAAGTACAGCAAAAATTAAACACTATGGGAAGGTGTGAAAATGTTCTTGGGGGGGGGGGTGTGTGTGTGAAGCAGGTTGCTTCCACTTTGGTGTAAGAGTGGATTGTAGCCTTTAAATCATATGTTCAGTGAGAGTGTAATGCTAAAATAGTCAAAACTTGTAACTACTGCTGGTTTGACACTGAAGTTTTTAATACAAATAACTATTAAGAAATCCATGTTTTGTTGTAAACAAATACTTTGTAGCTTTATTGTAGAAATGAGACCCCTGTTACAGTAACTTACCCTTTTAAGAGGATCTTTTTCTTGAGGTGTGATACACTAATGCTGCTGTTGCATGTGGTTTGATGTTAATAGAACAGCCACATGACATTTCCATCTGACTTCTGATTTTTGAGGTTTGCAGTAGTCAAAGCATCAATTTTATCTGTGACACAATTTTTGGAATACCAAATCCAACAAGTCAAGAGCTTTTGAGAAATGTTCTGGGCATCAAGGAGCACAGTCCAGCTGAGTTGGTGAAAGCTAGAATAACACAGAAGATTCCTTGGTTGGGAAGCCCAGAGCTGTGTGTGAAGCAGTTTTATAAAGGTGAAAGGTGGTTTGTTTTGTGTTGTTTTTTTTTTTTAAGCAGACTTTCACTCTCTGCTTATTAATAGCAGTTTAAATTGCTCTGCAGGAGATTCTCCAGCATGCAATATTAACAGAAATAAATCTGGCTAGGAGAGTTGTGGGAAAGGAGGAAAGGAGAACTGGTGTCAAATAGATATTTTCCTTCCCAGTTCACTAAAAAGTGGAAGCAATCAGGCCAGGTGAATGGGGCAAAGAAAAGCAAGGAAATAGGTGTTGGGAAATTGAGTGGGGTGAAGCCAGGGCTCATGGGAGACTAAAGGTTGCTTGTGGTGATGTAGGGTAGCATAGACCTTGCAAGAATAAGGTTTTCTGGGGAGAGAAGGTGGCATTGAGGAGAGACAGGGGAAGGAACTAGTTGGTATATAGGCAGGGAAGTGCCACTTGAAATTAAGTAGAAATATAATTGGTTTTGTGGAAACAGACAAACACAGCAGGATAAAACCATTCTTGTGTTGTCTGTAATACAAAATAACTCTTGTGCTATGTAGCACAAATTAATAAAAATTATTAAATTAAGCCATAACTATTAGCAGATGGATACTGTGGTTTAGTCTTGTATAATCTCTCCTTGTTAATGAACTTGACATGCAGATAAAATGGGAAGGAGATAGATCTGGCTTTAATAGGAGGAAATGTTTCCGTTTTCACTTGAAAACATGCTTCTGGGTGAAGCGTGCATGTTCAGCAATAGTGCTTTCTTGTGCAGAGCCATAGTGTTTAGAAATTAAACTATTATTCCTGGATTGTCAAGAATCTTTGCCCTGCTAGAGCTTTAATTCTTTATCTTCTGTCTTTATGTAACCAAGGATCGTCAAGGGCTGTAAAGAGCCTTGTTTTAGAGTTACTGGTATTTCTCTATGCTGTTGCTGTCCTTGCATGTGATAAGATGTGCCTGTTGGAGCTGTACCAAGGAGTAAATCTCATAGGCAGTAAGGTTTATTGCCACAGCTAATATTGTGTTTGTGGCTTGCTTTTCAAAAGTATCGCATTTGCTGTTTTCCTGAGTGTTGGAAGAAAGCATCAATGAGCATTGTTTCAGGTTTGAATATTTACGTACAGCATCATCATCATCCTGTAACTTGTACCTGTCTGATCAATGAGTATGCTTTAAAAATACTTTAGACATAAAATGACTAATAAATTAGTTCTTTCAATGCGCATCACTTTAAGGCTTCTTTACCAATGTCGTATTTAATTTTATGTGTAACAAGAATTTTTCTATGTTTTAGCTTAGGGAAGATGCTTTTGCCAGTGCTATGTGTTCAAGCTGCCTTTTGTGAAGTGCTTGTCTGTGATTAAATATTTATACGCAGGATGAAGCATCAGTAGTGAGATCTGAGAAGACACATTTTGTAAACACACAATCCATTCTACCTGGAATGTGAGTGGAATGATACAGCTCAGATTTCACTTGTGCTTCAAGGTAGTGCTGGAATTAAAGCTGGGGTTTGGGGTGGGGGTGGGGGGTGGGGTGGGAGTTTTTTTGAGGCTTCATCTGTGGTCTTCTGAGTTTTGAACTTTCCTATTAATTGTAGTGAGTGCTTGATACCTATAGACTTGGACTGAAGATGCTTCTAGACTTGATGTGAACTTAAAAGACTTAGGAATTTTCTTCCTTTTCTGTTTGCTGAAAGTAGTTGCTATGCTCAGCAATACAGCTGTTAAGATCCATTTCTAAAAGTAAAAATATTTAATATGGAAACACCCTTGTTGGGCAGCAGTTCTTGAAATTGCATGAAAACTAGGTGATGTGGAGGTATCTTTGGGTGGGAGGAAGGAAGAGGAGGATTCTGAGAACTAAGTAACTAATTAAAGATTGCTACAGTTATGATGTTTTGGGCTTAGAAGATTAGAGTACTATGCCACATAGTGTAAATATGTAAGTTAGTTAAAATATTTTCTTCAATACATATGCTGTTCAAAATAATTATATAAAGCTGAAGGGAATTTTTTGCTTCTTGGAATAAACTTTACCCTAGTCTTAAACATATGTTCTCACTTATTGTTGACAGCTTCTTTAATACCATAAAAAAAAACTACAGCAGGTATTGCAAGAATTCAGTAACTTAATCTTAACCCTTTGAAGTTAAATCATGTGAAATGTATATCATGCTGATACCTTTATAAAAACATAATAGAATTAAACCCTAAATCATTATTAAAAATAAGATCATTAATATAGTTTAGAACTCCCTCTGTGACAGTAAAGTCCAAGATCCTGAATAGACATAGAAATTTTGTGGGCCTGAATTATTCATCATGTATTTTCTTTGCCAGTGAAACTTTACGAAATGAAAAAGCAAAATTTGTATCAAGGTTTTTGGAGTATAGCATTTGTAAATGTATCATTGTGTAATAATGTTTATACATTAAGACGGCTGAAGAAAGTAGTGTTATAGTTGACTGTGAACTGTAACTGGCTTTTTTATGTGTAACTGCTTAACTATTGTGTCAGTAAACTGGTTTTCTCTGCTTAATCTGCTGTCAAGGAAAGCCACTTTAAGATCCACTGCAAACTCAGTACTTTGGCAACTTGTTCCCTGTTAAAAAAAGGTAAAGGTGGCATTAGTGGGAAAACAATTACTTGCTTTGTAAGCAGTGCTGCTGAGTTATGACTAAGTACATTGATTTACCTGGCCAACATAAACTCCAGATGGATTTTTTTTTCATGGCCTTTCCACAAGAGGGTCTCGTGGCTGTTTGTTATTGCTTTGGATGTAGTTGAGTTCTACAAACCTAACTGCTTCCTGGGGAAGCTGAGAATTTTAAATTACTTATTTGCAAATATATTTTGATCACTGATGTGTGACAGTAGATGGTATGGGGAGGCTTGTCCCTTTCTTCTTAGCTTTTCAAAATCTGTTACTTTGCATAGCTCTTCAACTTCTTTGTCACGGCTTTACCAGTAACATATACAATAAAGAAGTTATTGACTTTCACAAATATATTAATTTCTAATATTTTTTTCTGTCTAGGCAGGGGAAACTAGTATCTGTTTGCTTGTGCCAGACATGTTTTTGTATTTTCTTAAATTGGCATCTTTTCCTCTAACCCCAAAGGTGATTTGAATATACCGTTCAGAGTTCCTTGCTGTATTTAGAACTTAGGCTGCTAAATCTGTAAAACCCACAAACTGAAGCTGTAATAATGGGATTATGAGACACTGAGGCTTCCTCCTACTTTTGAGGTCCAACAGTAGTTAACAGAGCTCCCTCTTGTCTACCTTACCTTTCAGTATTGTGCTCTCCATTTCAGGGAAGAGTCCAGTGGTCACCACCTTGGTGTCAGAGGTTCCAAGTTAAAATGTAGTAGACTGGTAATAGTGGGTATGAATGATATCTCAAAATGATTATACTGCCTTGCTCTTCAAGAATTAATGCCAGCTCTTTTGTCAACCCTGTCATGTTGAGCTTCTTGTCCACCAACACCCCCAAGTCCTTCTTCTCAGGGCTGCTCTCAATTCATTCTCCGCCCAGCCTGTAGTTGTGCTTGAGATTGTCCTGACCCATGTGCAGGACCTTGCACTTGGCCATGTCCATGAGATTCACATGGGCCCACCTCTCAAGCCTGTCAAGGTCCCTCTGGATGGCATCCCTTCCCTCCAGCGTGTCGACCATACCACATGGCTTGGTTTCGTCAGCAAACTTGCTGAGGGTGCACTCGATCCCACTCTCCATGTCACCAACAGCTATGTTAAACAGCACTGGTCCCAATGCTGACCCCTGAGGAAGGCCGCTCATCGCTGATCTCCACTTGGACATCGAGCTGTTAACTGCAACTCTTTGAGTGTGACCATCCAGCCAGTTCCTTATCCACCAAGTGGTCTGTTCATCAAATCCATGTCTCCCCAATTTACGGACAAGGATGTTGTGTGGGACAGTGTCAATTGCTTTGCACATGTCCAGGTAGAATGACTGGGGCAGAGTAGAAAACAGAAATACAGTAAGCAAAAAAGACTGAACAAAGTAAATATTTTGGTAGCTCTTAAGATGGAGTTATCTTTTATGTGTGAGCTGCTTCTGGGTAGTCCTCCATGATTTACTATGTAGTGTAATAAACCACGGGCAAAACCAAGCACTTGTTATTGCATGGAGAAGGGCAGGTGGGGCTAGTGGGAACTGATGCAGCAATTTTGTTCCACTGCTTAGATTTTTCTTTCTCAGTTACCTTCTTTCAGCAAATTTAGACTTGTACAGACCAGCTTCCTGAGAATCTATAGTTTACAATATAGAGTAATTTTAGTTATAGATGTGGCTGCCATGTGCAGCAGCTGTGGTCTTACTATGAGCAATGTTCTAGGTTGGGATGACAGCACTTGTTTGGAAATACGAATCAGAACTTCCTACTACAGCATGCTAGCCCAGTGACATGGTCTTGCTTTCTGCTTGTATAGTCTTACACTGTGAACACATTATTTGCTAAGCCAGCAGAGAACTACTTGCTTAGGTTAGCTTTCTGGTTAGCAAGTTGAATGATCTCAACGCATGGTCAGATGTACATGGTACACCAGCGTGATTGGTACAACTCAACCAGAACAGGAGGCAAGAGACCTCATTTAGCACTACTGAGGTATTTGGTGATCAGTTAGAACATTTCCATCTCTAACGTAAGGCCTTGTTTTTCTGGTTTAGCAAACTGGAGTATTGATAACTTGAATGTGAGATGCTGC
This sequence comes from Balearica regulorum gibbericeps, assembly GCF_011004875.1. Classification (NCBI taxonomy): domain Eukaryota; kingdom Metazoa; phylum Chordata; class Aves; order Gruiformes; family Gruidae; genus Balearica; species Balearica regulorum. The sequence goes on from NC_046186.1 coordinate 106,029,309, forward strand.
TGGGTGTTTACTAAATTAGGGTGCAGACAACTAATAAGAGCTGAGAGATGAAAATATTCTAAGAAATCAATTTATTCCAACCTTTTTTCAGAAAAATATTTTAAATTTCTAGTTTCATACTTTCATTAAAGTCTGGATTTCTTTCTACGAATTTGTCTCTAGAGAGGTTTTACTAAAGGGCTAGCTCTTCCTCTGTATCTGTTCAGGCATGTTTGATACTAAGGGCATCCTCTTTTGTTTACTGCAGTTAAGATAGTGTACCTCCAGAATAGTTTGTATGGTGATAAAAGTAAGGGGTTGGCCTGCTACTGAGTAAAGAAATGTAACATGATGCTGAGACAACTGTATATTTAGTGCACTTGTTGCTTCAGATTTATCTTTATTGCAGGAAAAGCTGCAATTATATCTGACCCCAGAAACAGAAATGTAGGAACTTTCCTTAAATAAGGAAAATAATGAAGAACACTTACAAAAGTGCTAACTTGAAAAGCAAGTGAAATTCAAACAGGGTTATTTTGCTTCACCTGATTCCTGGTCTCAGAACCATTATCAGTTTCCATGTAGACAGATAAAGTTCTTTAAATAGGGGGACAAGCCAAGCCAGTACCTGTATCTAAGAGAGGCAGGTAGAAAAGAACCGTTAGAGAACTGGAGACCACTTGCAAAAACATTGCAACAAATATATGTTAAATAAACATAAATGTGGATTTTCTCAAAATTCACAAGTAGTCAAATCTCCTTTCATGACTTGGTATCCAGTCTTGTTTGGGAGCAACAAATATGTTCTTAGTTTAACAAGCTATTCTAATGATATTATCTGTATGAAAAGCAAGGAAATGTTTCTGTAAATACCATAAAGTTGGTGAAAAACCTTAAATAGTTTTGTGGATCACTGTCAGACCAGAGAATGTCTAGACCAAATGGTCTCTGCAGGGTTCTGTCCCTAATTTTTACTTAAGTGAAACATTAAGGCTATGCAATATTAGCAGCAGATGGTACCAAGCTAAGAATTGCTGCAAGTGCATTGGAAAATGTGGTTAGGGTTCAGAATGATTTGAAGAAAGTGGAGAAGCAGTCTGGGGAAGAATATGCCTTTTGAGTAAGGACAAGGCTCAAGTTCCTCCATTTATTGATCATCTCTGTGTAAGTAGGCAATAGGGGAGTAGAATGAGTTTTGTGCAAAGGATCTGAGGATGTTGCAGTTAACAAACTGGATGTGATTGTTAACACAGATGTTGCAAACAAGTCAGATGTGCTGTGATATGTAAGCAGGATAACTTTCCATAAATCACATGAATCCTTCGTTCTAGGCTTAGGCATTCCACCTCAGGAAAAGCTAGAGTACTTTGACAGACCATACAGGAAAGAGAACAAATTCTTGAAAATGTAATTATTTTATTCACAGGAAGATTTAGAACTCTTTCCCTTAGAGAGCAGAAGACTACAGGAAGAAGAAAGAGTTGTCTTCAGGTAAGATATAAGCAGGAAGAGAGCATTTTTTACTCTAGCCACTCTGACAGCAGAACCACTGGTAATGTGCTTAAACTGCAACAAAGATGGTGTGAATGAGCACTAGAAAAAATTGTGAACCACTGGAATAGATTGCTTGGGAAAACTGGTATTGCCATTTTTAGAGTGCCTTGTAAGGCACAGATTAACGATGTCTAGACCGTGCTTTTCTCCTTCACTCCTGAGAGTGTGTATTAGCTGATTTATTGAGCTCCTTTCCAACCATTATTTTATAGTATTAAAAATCCTAGGAGGGTGTCTAAAAAGCAAGAGCACACAAATTAAAAAGGTATCAAAGCGGTTAATAGCATTGGGCCCATGTTAATCACTTTCTCATTTTGTGCTAATGGGTCTTGCTATCAAAATCGTACATCTGTGCTCCCTCATTTCCACTCCCTGCTCTTCAAAGAAAAGTAATATTGCATTGGGGGAGAGGGGGAAAATACTTTTATAAATCTTCTGGCTCACTTCCATTTCATGACTGTAAATATTTTCCAATTGATACACTAAGTGTATGCTGGTGGCTACAAACTTCCAGAATCATCTTTCTTCCCCAGCTTTGTATAAAATTGCTTTGGGGACAAGGGAGAAATTAGACTCTTCAAACCCCATGGTAAGTTTGATATGAGATTCTGAGATTTCAGACTGTTTTCTCATTATTCTGAGTTAGAATTAGGATATAAAACATTCCCTCATTAGCAGATACCAGCCTTCATCTTGCATGCCTTTTTTCCTAAAACTAGCAATTAAGAGGCATGAGGTCTGGTAGCAGGAACTTGAGCCTGGGAGACAGAACTGTCAGCATCTTAATCTTAGATATGATGTTGAGTTACAATTTGCTGAAGGGCTTGTTTAATTCCTGGCCCTGTTTTCCGCACAGAGAACATAATGCTGTAAGGATTAATTTTTGTCTGTAGCTACAGAGATGAAAACGCTGGCATGTATCTCTTTCTGCATTAAAAGTTAGTATGTAAGCCCAAGGTTTTCATTCATGTATTCCTAGCTTCTGTTTGACTTCTGCTACAGTATCTTCAGGTTAAAGAACAACCATTTAAAATTTTGATAGGTTAAAAATACCTATCACAGTAGAATGTACAGTGGTATTTTCCCTAGTCTTTGTATATGGAAAATGCAGCCTCTTGTTTTCTTCCTTTGCTTTTTTCCTTCCCTGCTACTGTAATGATAGCTCCTTTCTCAAAACTTCAGATGTATGGTATAGTTGTTTGACTCTAATTTATAAGGGTTCATGAAGTTTTCAGAATTTAAATTATATTGGAATCCCAGTTCTGTTTACTGCCTAGCTTTTCTAAGTGAGGAGGCAGCATCAGTATAAACTGACTTTTAGCATTGTTATAGCAATAGAACTATCCTATGGATTTCTTTAAGTTCCTTAAGAGCTTGGGGGCCATGGTAGTATGACTTCATTCTGGTTTGACAAGCCAGCAGTGTTGAAGAGTGAGAGGGTGTGTGGGGTCTTTAGGGCCATGAAATACCTTTTTTAAAACTGGTAGCATCAGACTGAAATCCCTGCAGGCTTCTTTCTGCAGGTGCAGGTTTGAAGCTAGGCCTCCACTGATGTTTACATTTAAATTTATTATTACAGTGTCACCCTACAGGGTTTATAGTTCTGTCAGTGAATTCTTTGTGAAATAACTGGCATCATCTTTTTTAAAAGGTTATGTTGAATTCTGGTTTCCACAGCACAAGTTGCCATGGATATGTCAGGTTCTTAATGTTTGTTTGCAGAGGAATGAGGTAGAGGAGGTTTATGCTAGCTCTTTTCAAATGAATGTTCTGCATCTAAATGATGCTGTTCTCATTGGGAGTTAACTGGTCAGGGAACGCAAATTCTACTGTCTGCTTTGGAAATGAATTAAGTTCACTTTGGAATGAATTAATGCAGGGATGTTAATGTGTATGTCTTTACTTTGTACTAGCTTGTTGGTTGTTCGGGTTGCTGTTTTCCCTCTACAGTAAAACGAGCCTGCTGATTTTGTGTGCCCTGGAGTACTTTGGGGTCCTGTCAATCAATGTTAAAATAGGTACACAATGTATGTATATGCATTATTGCAGTGCCCAGGAACTGAGGAATGCAGCATTGCCACTGCAAAACCTGGTGTATTTCATATATCTTCATGAAGCAAGGAAAGGTCCTAGAGTTCCCGTGATCTGGGATAAGGGGTTGGTGACTTTTGTCTGGGTAAGAGCTGGCCTAACAAAGAAATTAAACTATAAAACTCCTGCATGCATAGATAGTCTCTCCTGGACATTCAACTTACATAATACAACACTTGAAGTATGTTTCTTGTCAGTTCTCTGCCTTCTAAAACCGTCTGCTTTGCTCCTTCCTAACTGCTCATTTACTCTTCTCCTCTTCCAAAATAAGGATCACAAAGATGAATGTGTCTGTGTAACCCCTCAAATTTTGATTCAGAAATATGGACTGTTGACTTTTAAGCCCATGCAAACTACCTGCACAGCACACCAGACTGTTGTTAAGTAACCACTAGAAAAAGTATATAGTTAAAACAGAAGGCAAACATTAACTTGCTGCTTTCCCAGGTCACACTGGAAGAGGCATGTGCAGGCATGTTTGAAAGCTGAAGAAGATGAACCTTATCTTTGTTATAGTGAAGATACAAGTAGCCTAAATATTGTTCATGTCTCATTCTAAGCTGTGCTTAAGGGCAAGGTGAACAACTGCTGCTGGACACATGGTTAGGTTTTTTGTCTGAGAAGCCAAAAGTCAAGAGGTTGTAGTGGAAAAGAGTGAAAAGGTGAATGTCCTCATGTGGAAAGTGAAAGATGAGTAAAAAAAAAAAGAAAAATGTCTGTTAAAGAAGCAGCTCTATAAAAGATAGATGACCACTTCTAATGAGGCAAAAGAAGCAATTAAGTCATTTTCTTGGTAAAATTGAGCCTTGTGTATGTGCTGAAATAAACTTAATCCTGGAACTCCACAGCCGCAATGGCTCTGTCCCCTTCCACTTCATAATTGAAGGCTGGTTTCTGGAGCAGGGGAGAAGCCTGGACATGATTTTCTGTCTGTGTAGCACTATGCTGTGTACCAATAGCTTCCTATTCTAGCTCTACTGTCAACCTTGTTTTAAAGTTCTCACATGTAAAGCTTATTAAAGGTATTTTGACAGAAGTGTGATAGTCTTATACCTTGTGTGTTCCATAAACCTGAAGTGTCTCTACAAAGGAGTGTCTTGTGTAATTTTAAAATGTGTAAATGAAATACCCTCAGTGTGCTAATTTTAGCATAGTACATCTGAGCTGAGTTTCCAGAGGTAACAAGATGCTCTGAGTTTGGTATCCATAGCAGTAGCCAGAGGTATCTTTGAAGTGATAGGTACAGAGATAGATGTGTTATAAACTATACCTGTTAATAGAAGAGCTTGTTCATTGCTTGTATACATGTAGTGCGAAATATCTCAAATGATTCATGCAAGATAAATACCACTTAGCAGCCACTACCATTAAGATCTTAATTTTCCATTCAGAATCTGAAACACATTTGGTACTTTCTGCACCTGTTTGGCTGCAACAAAGGACCCAACTAAGCTGTATCTCCAAACATCCAGTCACAAGTGTTTGTCGGGGAGGGAGCCTTTATCTTGCAGAACAGTGAGGCAAGATGTAGTCTAGTTTTCTTTGACACAAGTTTAACTTCTTTGGGAAGAAAGTGGGCATGGATTGAAGAGGCTACTATCACAGGTCTAGGATTAAATGAAGTTGTGAGAGTAGTCACTGGAATAGCTGAGAAACACAGATTTCTAGCTTCTGGTTTTGAGGCCTGATAGGGTATGGCTCCCCTTGCTGGCTCTATTATAGCCCATATACCACAGATGTGTAAATTCAGCAGGATGTTATAAAATGACGGTGCTTGGGGATTAATGCCTTTTGCAGTCCATGCTTGTTTCATTATATTAGGTGTTGTCTTAACAACACTAAACTGTTTCTCTGCTGGTAATCACCAGTGACCAAACGCTCTTGGGTTAGTCTGTTTTTGTAGCAGTCCAAGCCTACTTTCCAAGTAGAATTCTAGGTAAAACCCACCTTGTATTTTTTTCTAATCATCCTGTATGTCTATTTTCCATACTTGGAAATTGTGCTGTAGGCAGAAAAGCCACTTGGGCTAGTGACAAGGGAAGAAAACCCAAAGCGCTATATACATCTGTTGGATTACCTCATTTTCCATCAATCTTCTTGGCCTGACCCAACAGCTAGCTTCCAAAGCTGATGCTGCCAGCCATCAAGATCCTACGCATTAATGGAGCAATCTCTATTAAATGTTTGCAGGTTAACCCTTAATGCAGAGTGAGAAAATGCCTCAGGTGCAGAGTGTCGGGGGGGAAAAAAAAAAAAAAGAGATACCAACTTGGAATGTTGTTCCCTTATTCCAAAAGAGGTGGCTGCTCCTGTGAGAGTGTGTCAACATGAAGGAAGTTGAGCAGCCACCTTGTTCTTAAGCTTTATTTGCCTCCATATCACTGTTCTAGAGCAGCTCATATATTAAGAGGTATATTTTGAACTAAACTAAGCAGATGAGGCATTAAAGTGAGAATGCTCAGTCTATGGGAAGTGTTAGGTTCTGCTTCACTGGGGAAGACTTAATATTTATCTGGTTTTCCCTCACAGTGTGTTCATATAAAAGATTCTGTATCTCATGTGAGAAATTGAAGCTTGTTCTAGAAGCCATAAAAATCAGGCTTAATATTCTGAATTTGAGACTTAATTCTTCTGTGTTGTTGTTTCTCGATAATCTACTTTTGTTGTGATTATTTTGCTATGAGAGAGGAATGAATGTGTATTATTGTTCAGTAGTTTCACTTTTGAGAAGCTTGTCCTAAACCATAGGTTAGGCTTAAAACTTAAAATCCCCTTTGTGTGCAGATGGGATGTGGGAGTTGTCTTAGAGCTCGTGATTTGCACTTCTATGCTGCTTTGTGCAAACAGTACTTGATAGTGGGAACTTCTCTCCAACTGTGTTGCAGAGATTTGTTATTCTTTATTTCTAGGGGTATTGCTTGAGTCATACGTTCTTTATTAATCTTCTGTGCTGAATGCCTGAAATAAGATAGGTAGGTATGCTCGGTTTAATAAATGAAGGCATTCTTATATCTTTGAAATTTCAAGAGGACCTCTTTGTTGGCTAGAGCTATGTATGTGACTATTCTGTAAGGCTGCCAGGTTTTGAGAAAATTCATACTGAGAAATGGTATTTTTATAGTTAGTTTCTTGAAGGGTGTGGTTGAATTCATGCTGCTCAGTCTTTTCTCATTTATATAGTTATTTTTCTTATATGGATAAACATTATCTCTTGATTCTCTCTTAAAGTGGTGAGGAGTAATAAGAAATTATTTTTACCATACTGTTTTCATTCACATTTAAATAGCTGAACTACTTAATTACATTCCCTGTTGATTTTAGGGATAGTTTAGCTGAAACTTTGAGAGAGAATTCTTTACTTCTGGTGCTCTTGATGTTATGTCCATCATCTGTAAGCCTCAAAGTTTTGACTAAGGCAGACACTTAAGTCCTTGGATGCCTTTTATGTTGGATTTTTTGTGAAACACAAGTGTAGTAGTCTAAACCATCCGTTTTTCCTGTATTATTTCTTTTTCCCCCTTTTGGGATTAACAGAAAAACATTTATCAGCTGTTAGTACTAGAATTCTATGTTCTAATTTCTTTTAAAAGGAACCTCTTAAATGTTTGAAATTAATTGAATTACTGTAAGCATGTGAAGTTTTTTTGTGAAACTCTGAAATAAGCATGTAAAAAGTTATTCTTTTCGATGTCTTGATATGCTAGCAAGGAGGATTTCTACACAGGGAGAGTTCTACATGCTTTTGAAAGCATGGCGAGAATGTCAGTGTTCATAAGTAAACTTGCACTTTCAAATAGAGTGGCAATGTGTTTAAAATTGATGTTACAAAGCCTACTTCCTGGGTGATTGATGATCCATAACCTTTAATCTCTTGCTATATATGTCTTTACATATCTTAGGGAATAAACAATTGATTTTTAAATGACTGAATCTCAACTTATGTTTTTGAGTTGGAATTCCCCTGTTGAGCAGGTTATTTGCTCTGTTTTATATGTTTCTGGCTGGTTAGCATGGATGTACATGTTAGGGATGAATACTGGAAAGTCTTTGCTAGGGATTTCTTAAGGTATGTACGGCTCTGGAAGTGCGCAGACAGCTTGCATGCTCTCCTGTCCTAGGAACAGTTGTTACACACAGACTGGCATTCTTGCAGACAAAGAAACTGTTAACTTTTCAGTTATAATGATCTTAAGAGAATGCTGTGAAATGTGAATATGTTACTAGAGTATTGTATGTATTTTAATGACTCATACTTAGCAAAAGACTCTGGCTTGCCTCAATCCTACATAGCTGTTGTTAAACTTTTATTTCTCTTCCCTGATATTTTAGACTTTTTAGCAGCTGTCATTAATCGTGTGGTTGAACAGTTTGAAGGCTAGTTGGAAACAGGTGGTGCGTGCTCTAAATATCTTTATACAGATGATGGTCAACAATGTTGTAATTGAAAGTGTAGATATTTTTTGTCAGCCTATGTTGATTTTGTTTTAGCAGAACTTTGATATTCTTTCCTGTGAAGAAGTATGTACTAAGTGTTCTAAAATTAGTTCAGGGGTAAATGTTCATTATAGATTGCTAAGCCTGTACAAAACAAGCATAGAATTTGCTGGCTTAATTGTAGAGGGTATGGATTAAACCAGCAGCAGAATGCCATGACTCTTAGCTGAAAGACAGCTTTGTATCAAGCATTTCATTTACTATTCTATGGTTCCCACCCAGAATATTCCTATGTTTGCTGAATGTGGCATGTGTATTAACTTAGAGATACACTTGTATAATACAGTGAAATCTTTTACAAGCAGACGCTTTGGAAAGCCTTAAACTTCAGGCAGGGTCTGTTACTGTGTACCTTATTTGGATAGTAAAAACATCCAGTTTGCAATAGCTTATCCTGTAGTGTAGCACTAGTTTTGGTTTTTAAATCTGTTTGCAAGTTGAACCTTGTAAACCTGCAGCTAAAAGTGCACAGTTCTGGGTGCGCTGTAATTGAAGACTTTAGAGAAGAACAATCAAATTGAGGCAACTAATTGGGCCTCCTTAATTAAATCTGTGGCTGGAACCCTCTTATAATTAAATCTTTTTAAAGTATTACCCATATCTCTGTACAATGTTGTACTGACTAATCTATTCAGTTGGGTAAATGAAGGTTGGTTCAGACCTTTCTCTTAAGCAAAGTCCCTAGACCATTAAGCGAGCTAAAACAAATTTAGACATTTGGTTTTCATTAGTGTTGTAACTGAAACAAAAACATTTTAATGACTGATCCCGGAGTATTTTGAAGTTTGTGCAATTTTGCTGGGAAGGTATTTAAACTGTAGTATCAGTTGCAAGTTGGCCATAGGCCAGTTTTTCAAAGCAGTTTCAAAGCAAGATGTTGGGTTTCCAGAGTGTTACAAAATGGGAAAACTTTGTGAGGGGAGAAGGTAGGTAGGGTAAAATTTGCACTGGTGAAAAGAAATTATCTGCTAAAAGGAGATAGTGACAATATTCATGCTGTGCTACAGTTTGCTGCTTTGTTAGAGCTGTTTCAGTTACTTGAGAAGAGATACAATTTTGAGCTTTAGTACTTATTCCTTGGTTAGTTGATACTTTATCTGTGCTTTTTAGATGAGTTTTTAGTATCTTAAACTTGCACAAAATGGGATACTACTTCTAAGGGAAAGAACTTATATGTTGCTTACAAGATCTAATTTTAAAAATATTTTTTGGGAAAATATTTGAGTTTTCATGGGAGAAGGTGGCAGTAAAATCTGACAATTAGCATGTGGACTTCTTTTTTTGACAAAGATTAATAAAACATTAATCTGTAGCTGTACGTTCATGGGAGAAGCTGGACACTGTTAGTGCTGTAGGATGAGGATTTCTTATTCTGTATCATGCTGTAGTCACAATAATGTCTCATGGAAAACCCACTGAAGTTGTTGAAATGTTCTGGGTGATCAGGGGTCAGTTGAGGAGCCAGGGACTGGATATCTAGGGCTTCGTCATGTCCAGACCGGATTCTTGTGCTTGCTGCTTAGTCTGGGTACACAGAGTATCAATAGTGGTATGTACCAGAGTTATCTTATCTTAGGTTTTGATGTTTTGTTGTTGGTTTTTTTTTCTTGTAGGTTATTTAGGGTTAAATGGCAATTAGAAAAAGACCAGATTACTTCATTTAGGCTATTAGAAATTGATCGTGATTTGAGCTAGAGCAAACTAGTACTTCGATCAAAAAAAGTACTGCTGGGATGGAATTACTGAATTGTCTGTCTGAACAGGTGTGGATTTTGATGGATCCATCTGCACAGTGTAACCTTAGTGAAGTGATTTAGCTGTAACTGATGAAAATAGTGTTCCTATAGAAATCCATCTGTCATAAGCAAGAAGCAGTGATGCGAGAGTGGCTGAAAATCTCAGTAGCTTCTGAGAGTTTCATCCTGATTTTGCAAGTGATGTTTATACTTGATTTTATGTATTCACCTTTTAGGAATAATGTTCTTATGTAGAATGTATATAGCCAAGCTGAACTTAAATTATTGCTGTATCTTTTGCAACTAATATGTTGTTGCATGTCTGTTCTATTATTTCTATTTACAGTATCTCCATATACCATATATACTTTTTTTACTGGCTTTCGAAGGATTCCGTAACTTCCTCTACTAAGTTTTGAACAGAAATATAGCATCTTACAACAGAAGTTTTACCAAAAGAGGTAAAGTGGTCCTCTGTCTATTTAGGAGAGTATGTTCAGTGCATGTCATGGAAACTGTATTTGAATGCCTGAATTAAAGCTTTTTACAAATGTGAAATAATGCAAAGTTGCTGCCCTTCTAGGAAGGATCTGAAAGGCAGTATGCCTTTCCTTTTCTCCCATATTCTGTCTCTGGGATGTTTCTTTTGTGGTTTCACTATTGGGATGTTCTAGCTGAATTGTCCTGCCTGTTAAAGCTTATAGGGAATAGATGCAATTCTGAGCCTGAATTAAAGGAATGGCCCATTTCTCATGTGTGTGGTGCTGAAAACATTGTGTACTTAGACCCACGTGTTCTGCATATAGAAATAATGGAACAGATGCAAATGCATGTTTACTTTGGTATCTTTAGCTACAGGTTAGAAATCCAATACCATAGTCGCATCTAAGTTGTCTTTGCTAGGCCATGTAATAGTTATCTGACCAAAGGATCATAATAGAGAGATTTTTACCAACTCCTGTGGTTAAACTGAAGATACCTTATTACTCTTTGGTAGCACCATAAGCCTGATACTAAAAGTAAACATTAGCTTGATGCTGGTACTAACATGAAAAGAAACATCAGATCTACCCTAGGGCATGAAAAACCTCTTATTAATAAGGGGAGAGCTGTCCACTACCCCTTTGCTGTATCAATTTATTCACTACTTGACTCTACCAGAATATTAAAACAGAGACAAGATAGAGGTGGCAGAAGAGGGACCATTAACAGTGAGCAGGATGAAAGCAGTTAAGTCCTTATTTGAACAAGGCCTGTCAGAATGCTGGGTATGTATAGGAGGAATGATGCTCTTGCAAGTATAGAGGAACAGAGGAAGTAGGAAGGAAGAGTGCACCATTAAAAAGCTGGAGAAGAAGCAAGTTAGAAAGAATGAAGAAAGTATATGGGATGTCTGGAGAGAAGTAGCAACAGAAAATAAAATCTGTCCTCGGTAGAGAGAGGCATTTAAGGAGTATAGAAATGGCTGTGTTGAACTTGACTTGTAATCTGGCTGCTTACTGTGTTGTCTCTGGTGTCAGCTACTGGCCAGAAACTTCAGGGACTGCAGAAGGTGTTGTGGTAGGTAGTTGGGAGACCCCTCTGCTGGGGCAGTCTTGCCTAATAGTTTAGGAGATGGCTCATCACGGCTAGGTTTTGCTGTTTAAATAGTTAAGGACCTAGTCGGTGCTAGTCATCCAAGCTCCTTTTAGCATAAAGGAAGAGAGACTCACACTTTTAAAATACTGTCTTTGAAAACGACATTAAGACAAATGTTTCGGCAAGCAGTTAAACACTTCCTGTTCTGGGGGTGAAGTTGTACACTGCTGCTAAGCCAGGGCAATAGCCTTGTCTCTGGACCAGCTCTGGCATGCATCAGGTCCACCTTTGAGTCAGCTCAGCTTGCCAGCTAGGGAGAAATATAACCTAGTATGAGGGGATTGGGGAAAGAATAGTTTTCTGTGACCTTTGCAAATAGAAGCAGCTCAGTTCAGGGGCTGAAGAGCATCAGGGCTGCTGGGGCAGGGATGGGGCTGGAATCTTCACCCTTAGAGAGGGTGAAGTTCTTTGTTAGGGTTTGAGCCAGAGACATGAAAAGCTTAATACTTTAAACATCAGATTTTTATGTCTCTTCCAATAGTCTTTCTGGTAATAGTATGAGCAGCTAAATGTTTCTATCAACCATAAAAACTTGTAGTGCACTAAATCTTGCTGTGTTCCACATTTAGCTTTATGTGGCAATGAATTCTAAAGGCTGATTACAAAGATACCAAGATGCCAAATGTAGATTTTTGTTGAATGTTCTCTTGTTGGTTGGACTTGATGATCTTAGAGGTCTTTTCCAACCTTAAAGATTGTATGATTCTATGATTGTCATGAGTGGACAACTTCTGTTGTATTTCTCTCCACTGTTAGGCTGCAAGTGGGAACAATATTCTTTCTAATGAGACTCCTGAGTGTGGAGCTCCAGGCAGAGCAACAACATCTAGCTGTAATAAGGCTTTGCTCTTTCTCCTGCTTTGTGATTCCCACATGCCAAATGCTTGGTGGCTTCATCCAGCTGCATCTTCCTCATAGGACATGAGTTGTGGGGAAGAAAATGAAGGTGCTGTATGCAAACAAGATGCAGGCAGCTGAGGAGGAAACAATGTAAGGTGGGAATATAACATACAAGTCTCATGAATTGTATCAGACTACTTAACTTTTTGAGACAATGAGGACAGAAATTCTCAATTCTAGTTAACTTGTCTGTGCAGTTATTCTCCATATAGTTTTTAGTGTAGTGCGTTCCTTTTCTTTGCAAAGTAAATAATTTCTGTAACTTCACTGTCTGTTGATACAGATGGGGGTTTTCCCTTTGCCATCTAGGAAAGTATTATAGTCAGAATGGCAAGAGTGTTTTACTAGGGAGAGTTAGGATGGAGGTTAGATGGAAATTCTGTGATTTGGAATCAGTTTCGTGGTGGTGAAGAATAAAAGCAGGGGCTTAGATGCTGCAACGCTGACAAGAACTTTCCTTTGAGAGAAGGACCTGAGGAATCACTGAGAGCAATGATGAAAAGGTCTCAGATGACTGTTGTGTTAAAGGTGCATTTTGCCAGTACAGTAACTGACTCTCTAAATAAGCTGATCAAACAAGCCATTAGTATCTCTAAAGAACTGAAAGCAGAGAAGTTGAATGAATTAGATTTAAAAGGCAGTTAAGTAAATGAGGATTCTCTTTACTGATTTTTTTCATTATTTTAATCATTTTTGTTTTAATGATTGTCATATGTGATCAGGTAATGACTCTGTTACAAAGCAGAACAATTAAATGAGTTAAAATATAGTGCAAACATAAGTGCATCCTACTGCAGAGCTGAAAACTTAATGAATGTCCTTGGTGGGTGGGATGGAAGTTGAGTAGAAGCTGTGGAGGATGAGATCCTGCCATAGAGGAAGGTGCATCTTTAAGATTGTATCAATGCCTAACTTAAACATTGATCATGTCCTTGGAAGCAAAATAATTTCCATGTGATTCATGGATTTGTTGAGTTGGGTTTTTTTCTTCCTTCTGTTTGCTCCATTGCTTGGATAAGTGATGGAGTGAAGTCTGGAGGTGAAGGTAGGAACATTAATTTGAAATCTACAGTTAAACCCTTTTTCATTTGACGAAAAGAAATTAGGATGATCAAACACTGGAACAGGTTGCCCAAAGAGCCTGACTGTATGCATCTGTGTTGATATACTACTGTGTGTTCTTTGTATATACCATGCCAATTTTGATCATTTAATTGCAAAGCAGTACTATGATAGGGAAAACATTATCCAACACTAACCACTTCTACAAACTTACTTCATAGTAATGCAAAAATTGCAGTTATTGGAAGTATGAGATGGTTTATAAGAAGTGTAATTTGTTTGGAGATCAGAAAATCTGGCTATATGGTTGTAGAATTAATGTTGTAGAAATGGGACCTGTGCCGTATCTGAAACTTACCTTAATGTATTATGGACTCCACATGTGAAACTTTACTCACACAATAAAAAACCCTTTAATAGTTATGAACTTACAGCTCAGATAACTACGGGGAACGTTTTCACTAGACGTTGTCCATCTTGTGGCAGTCATACTTTTTTTCTGAAGTACGATATTTTCTTGTTTTTAAAGACTGAGAAATACATTATCTTGGGGATGAATTCAGCACAATCATTCCTATATTTGTCACAGATTGTAAATACCTACAGTTGTATATAAAGCAGTGTATAATATTGTAGCTAGTTTCTACAAGAGAAGTGTCTTCATGAGCTACAGAAAGCAGTAATCCACTAATAAGTATGCTTCAGTACCATTGCTAATGATTTCTTGTAACTTGATAAATGCTGGAGAGAAGTGTGTAATTTCTGTACTTTCTGTACATTAATTTACATGTAATTTCTCTTACTGTAGGTGCATACCTGTCTAAAAACATGCAAATCAAACTAACCTGTCTCTCAAATCCTCAAGAAAAAGGACTTCTCTTCTGGAGCAAGGAGACTCTAGTTTTCTTTTTGTTATTGAGCATTCACTTTCAATGGTCAGCTACTGCCATTGATGACACTAAGGATTCCAGAAAGAAAATTTTAATGTGAATAAGCTGAGACATTAAGCAGAGATTAAACTAAAATTTCTTAAGCATTCTTGGTTCATGGAAAGTAGAGCAAATCAGCAAACTGTGAAACAGCAATCTTTCTGCCCTGAAGTTTTAAACTGGGAGTGGGAGTGCTGGAATGCCAGACTGCTGTCTCCACCCCGACTCCTCTGTTACTTTTTGAGACTTTGTACTGCACTTTTTCAAAGAAAGGTCATGAGTAGGAACATAGTCCTCGGCTGTTCCTGAGTGCTCAAAGTCCTCTATGAGGGGAGAGTGAGTGGAGTGATAAACTGCTTTCCCTCTTTCCATTACCTCATCCTTCCACCTCCTTGTTGTTTCAGTCTAAGCCAGTGTTGCAGACACTACTCTTTTTTTTTTTTTGTCTACTCTTATTGTAACCTGATGGGCAAATGGCATGTTTTGATGGTTTAGTGCAAGAAGCCTAGTTTTTGCTCATTTTCCGCTGTAAAATGAGCATGCACTTACAATGATGATGCTTAGCCTAACAATTACAAGAGAAAGTGATGTTTGTATTAGTCTTTTAATTTCTCAAAGCTGTATAAGTATCTTTTCATAGCTTGTTATGGGGCGGCAGGGGAATGCCAAACCACCTCACTACTTGTATTTGCTTTCTACCCCATCCAGCTTTGCTGCAGTCCATAAGAGCATGTTGTGCCTGGGGAAGGGAGCAGAGTTTCTCAAATGCATTTCAGCTCTGAGATATTTAGTGGCGACAGCTGCTTCCATCTGTGTTACATGTGCAGGAAGAGATGTTTAGCTGAACAGGCGGCATTCTCTTTTTATTGTGGTATGCATAATACTAGCATATGTTCTCAGTTTGCAAATATGAAGATCATGGCATGTTTTTTTCTGAAGCTCATTGAAAAAAATATGACTCAAAAAGAGTGTATATATTTGTATTTTAAAAACAAACAAACCCACCCTGGATCTTCTTGTGGTAATTTGAATGACCTATTTGGTCATCTATCAAAATTAGTTTTTGTTGTAAGAGACGGGTATATTATTTTCCTTTCTGTGTATTCCATCCTGCCTTCTGCCTAGATCTCCAGAGAAAGAGCCAGGGCTTTTGGCTTGTACTCCATTTCTGAGAGTGCACCTAGAAGCTATTTGCAATTGTCTGATATAATCTCAGGCAAAGTTTTGATTCATTGAGCCCCATGCATCTCAGTCCACAAAAATGTACTTTCAAAGAAAATTTATCTGTGTCGGAATTGGAGTTGACTTGGAAATCTTTGAGGGAGTCAGTGAACATGATGGAAGAGTTTATTAGGAATAATCAATGTTATATATGGATGGCACAGAACGGTGTTTTCTCTTGATTGTCTGCAAAAGCTTGGAGTTTGAAAGTAGGAAACTAGACTGAAGAAAAGCTGAGATGTTGGCACACATCGTATATCAACAGAAGTCTCTCCACACAGAATACTATATCGGACACCCTCTTTTGAATTCAACCAGGACTAGTTCAGGTGCCGTACTACCTAAGGTCAGCTAGAGAGAAGACAAACTGGATTTGCAGTACCCTGCACTCTGCACAGAAAGATTAGGAACCATGGCATAAATAATGTTTAAAACCATTCTAATTATGTTAAGATATTTTGAACCAGCAGCTAAGTTTTACCGCTTCCAAAGAAATATTTGTATATAGGCATAAATAATGTTAAAAAAATGAAAAGCAGACCTGCTGAAATACTGTCAGCCTGTTATGTTTCTTGTACAGATTATTTTTAAAAAAGATATTTTATTCAAATACTGTTTGAAGTACTGACTTTCCCCTTCTGCAATACTGTGTGTTCCAGTGATCAGTATAGACATGTCCCACTTTGAAGTGGTCTATACTTAATTACCTTGTTGAAATTCCAAGCAGAGCTCCACTTAGAAACTTACACTGACATTCCTTCCTGCCCTTGTGAGGCTAATGGGTTCAGACTGTTTATTTTCAATCCAGGTACAACTATTGCTTTTTAACTCTCTTCCAAACTTTAAGAAAAATTGGATTTCATAGAAAAAATAATTTGGAAAGTGTTAAATGGTGATATTCTGATACTGATAATGAGGAATTTTGTTCTTTCTTAAATATCCTTTGCAGAGATGTCATCTTGGCAAATGGGCACAAGTAGTGCAAGTACTAGCTAATTTTCCACCTCAAGTAAAGAACATACAAACATGAGATCATATTCCAGACATAAATCAGGTTTTAAGAGTATTAGAAATCTGCCATCAGCTTGCACACAAATATTTACTTTTTGATTATTTAAATTATACAGATTTGATTACATTTTGGGTACTAAGTACTTTATTTTCATATAGTAGGCAAGATCAGCATGATGCTTACAGTTCCACTGACTGCTAATTCATGTAGCTTTCTGCACCCAGCACAAAATGCATAGTAGAGGCCTTGATTGGAATATGCTTGGGAGTCTTCTGACCTAGTGGTAATCTTCAAGGTACGCTGACATAACTTCAGGCCATTCTTGAAGGCAAGTCTGCTCCCTTCCCATCACTCCAGAGGCTTTGACTGAGTAAAAGCTTTTTACTGTGGAGAAATGAAATTTCTGTTTAAAAAAAAAAAGTCACAACAAACCTTGTCGATGGTTAACTGCAATGGAAAGAGGCTCCTGTATGCCTAGAAATTCTTGAGTCTGAGACCGTCAGTTCTGAAATTAAGCCATCCATTCAATTTACGTAAGCAGTGAAAAAGTTGTCTGATATGTTTTTTTTAAGCAGATGCTGCCTGAAGCTGGCTATCAACTAACACTTTAGAAAGCTTAATTTCTCACTCCTAATCTCTAAGCTCTATTGTTATTTTCTGAACCATTCCACGTATAGTATACTTCATGTTTTGGTATCTCATAATTTCTCAATCCTTGCTTTCTTGTTAAAGCCATTTAAAAATTTCCTTCTTTTTAATACTCAGAATTATAAATATTTAAATAGGTACTTGTTGATAACAGTTTTGTTTGTGATGTCTGAAGTTAAAGACAGAGGGTAGATGCTGTCATCTTTCACTTTTGTTATAGAAGAGACTTGAAAATTTTTGCTTGAAGATACTGTAGATGAAATAATAAATCCATACCAGTTACTTTTTAGGGAGAAGAGGGATATGGCTTCTAATCTTGTTACGTAAAAAATGCATTTTGGTGTAGAAGTCCCAAGTTAAACATAGTTCTGACAAGAAGTCATCATCCAGGAAAAGTAGTAGTTAGATTTTTAATTGTTAGACAAACTAAAGTAGAGGGTTACTGGCAAAGCAGCGCAAAAGGAAAAAAATAGTGTTACCTGTTTGATAGAGGGGTTTGCAGGAAAATTTTAAGAACTTATAAAGATATTGAGCTAGTAGTAATAGCACACTCTGGCTAACAGGAGAGTGAAGTTACTTGTAGCTCTATGGTTGGCTTAAAGATAGTGAAAGGATATGGGACTCTGCTGTTGAAACACTATAGATATGACTGGTTTGGGTGAATGGTCAACGAAGTATGTGAAGACAATGCCTACAAGCCTACAGTCTCCTCCATTCAGAGAAAAGCTGTGCCATTTCTAGGGCTCCAGGTAGTCGCTGCTCAAAAACAATTCAAGTCTACAAAAACTCTGTAAGAAAGTTCATGGATGTCTCCCAGATGCTACCAACTATAAGGCTTTCAGGAAAGGAAAATGTCCATTTTATCTCACATTTCTGTGATGCCAGTCCCAGTAGCTCCGGGGCAGACATCAGGCATTTTCATAGTCAAAGAACTTTTTGTCTGCTCATCAAGACTGACAGATGAGGAAATTAATGTGACTGTCACTTCCAGGTAATTGAAATTATCCTTGCATCTTATCACTTTAGGTGACTTCTCCAAGACAGTGGCTTTCTTTCATAACCTACACAACATATAACAAACTGCTCTGGCAGTGGGGATGTCTGCTTCATCCCTACTGCCATTGATATCACCAGCCCATTAGTTAGGTGACCCAGCTGACACTTTGCTCAAACTCCTAAAGCAATATCCAGATATAAGAATGTCTGTACTGAACAGTTGTCAAAAGTCGAAGGTAGCTGAAGGCAGCAATGTTCTGCAGGGAGGCAAACTGCTATTGTCGGCCTGTTCAGATGGCAAATTCGGTTCATGTTACTGAGAGAATGTGTTACAAATAGAAGAATGGAGCCAAGAGCTGCTGTTAGGAGTGGACTGACATCAGAGTGTCAGTTCCAAGGCAGGACACGCAGCTCTCCTAGCTGTGTGGTGTAGCAGTACAGGGGAAACAACAGATACCATTTCTTCTTACATTTTTTGGGACAAAATGTGTAGATAACTGGTAATTTGACTTATCAGTTATATGTATCCATGTTTCTCTGTTCTGAGAGTTTATTAAAAGTTTTGTTTCTCTTTTCTTCCCCACAACTACAATGGCTTGTATGAGGGGAAGGAGAATCTGCCCTGACAGAGGAATTTCTAAAATTCATGTTATGCTTTTCCTATGCAAAAAGTATAACCAGTCAAGAGTGGGCAAAAGCTCATGCTAACACAAACAAGATGCTGAACTTGGATGCAGAATGTTGCACGTGACAGCAGTCTTTTCAACACATGCACACAAACAGTGAATCAGCAGTGCCTAGAGCAGACTACAACAGTGTCATGGGGTTTCTTAAAACTGCACATCATACAATAACATTTATGACTTAGAATGTCTCAGACAGTGTTTTAAGGCTATTTCTAGTGTGCAAAAAACACACACAAGTTTGCACATTAAAATGGTCAATATGTTTGCCATGTTAAGCCTTCTTAGGACAGTGAACTTCCATGTACAGCAGTTGAGACACAACCTCACTCCATATTCAGACCTTCCATTTTGGACACTAAGAGTATGTGTGTTTGCATTTATCTCTGTGCTGCCTCTATCTCTTGATGTGCTGGATTTGTTCTTCTGATACCTTTTACTTTTCAAGTAAAACAGCCATAAATGGCTGAAGACCCTAAATTTTTCTGCTTGCTTGGAATCAATTTTGGATTGCCTGGGATGAAGGAAGGCAAGTCAAATACTGCAAAACATTATTCCAAGCTGACAATGCCTGATAATCTTAATAGTCTCCAGTTGATTGAGCCAGCAAAATCCTTCCACAAATATTATGATTTATCTCAAATTGATAACAAAGGTAAGTCAACTTCTTACCTGTGCCAGGCTGCTTTGGGGATTTTTGCCTCCTTTTGTTTTTTGTTTTAAAGGAGGGAAGTTTTCTTTTTAATTGTTATTATTCCTACTCCATATCCTGGCCAATCTTTGGGCTCCAACGTGATGATGATGTTCAGTCTCTCTGCTCTCCTGTGATGTTACTCTGGTTCCTAGGCCAATTCATGCTCTTCAAGTCCTGTAACTTTCTTTTCAGGACCTTTTGTCCAAAAGGATTTACTTTCAAATGCACAACACTTCCAGCAGTGCTTGACTGAACCATTCCCATTAAGGGCAGCTTGAAGTCCTGCTTAGCCGTGTGTATTTGAGTTTTTATTCGTTTGATTTGAATCTCTACCCAGTTCCGACTTACTCTTGTGGCCTTATTGAGAGCCTGTCCTGTAGCTGGTGAGTTGGCGTACCAGTTCTGGTTTGTCTTCTGACCTCCCATCACAAATTCACAGCAGGTGTCTGAGTTTCTGGCTGGCAAGCCACATTTTGGGTGCTAAAAGGTGATATCCAACATGGTGTCTTATTTTGTTCTGTATAGGTAGTAATGTGGGGAGCCTCATGGAACGAGGTGCTCAGAATATGAGCTGCGCAAATAGAGGGTTTTAGCCCAGCCACTGCCACTAAGTGCCTAAACATAGTGTAGTGAAAACATGCCTGTAGTTAAAACCCTCTGATTCCTTCCTTGATAAGAGTCTGTTTGCAGCATAGCCTCCATTCAGTTTCCATGATATTTAGGATTTTTCATGTGTCAAAACTGCAGTGCTCAGCTATGTAACTCTCATTGTTTGGATTTTTTTCTATCTGCCTGAGACTTTATTGCTTTTAAAAATATTTTTTAAAGGAACACTTTCTATGGCACTTTAAAACATGTTCTGTTTGATTATATCCTGAATAATTAAGACAATTTGCTTATATTATCAATAACATTGGTATACAAGTTTTGATCTTTATTTCCTGTGGTGAATGCACTTTTATAAAGACATTTTAGAATAGTGTACTGAAAAACTGCTAAAGACTTATCTGATTCATTTTTTTCTAACTTTGGTGTTGGAAACACAAAATACGTAGATACCCAAATTGCATTCCAGCATGACCTGCTAGCAGGCAAGAGAATTTCCGCTTCAGTGCTGCAGTTCATTAAAGAGTTGTAAACAGAAATGCTGCAAAAGTGTATTGTGGGCATGTGACGAGAGATTTCTGATAACTTCAAGGCTGGCTCCCAAATGATCTTATTAATTCTTTGAGTAATCCGGGGAAAATCAGTAGGGTTTCTTTGACTTTTGCCCTCCGAGGTTGCAGCTTTTACAGCTTGGAGCAGCTATTAGTAACAATAGCTCTTGAAGTGTAATTTAAAAAACCCCAGGAAATGTGTTCCTGTTTTTCTTTCTGATGCAGTTACAACTGACAACTCCTCTTCCTTTAGCCCCTAATTCAGTGTGCTGCTGTTCCTGGAAACCTGTTTGGAATGTTATAATGAAGTTTTTTCACTTGCCTGAAGTACATCAAATGTAATGCATGAGCCTGGTTTCCAGCAGAGACTTCAATTCTGCATGCAGTCAGCTGTTTCTCATGAGTTGCACCATTGGCTGGATAAGGAAGGAAAGGGTTGCTTTGTGCAGGCTCTGGGAAGTTCATGATTTTAATTCTTCTGTATTAGGAAGGCTTCTGTTACAGTTGACAGCTCATTTGTGTTCACGGTAACCAGGACCAGAAAGTGACATCTCTTCTAGCTGTTAGTGACAGTTAAAAACATTGATTAAAATTTAGACTGTAGGAAATCTGGACATAAAGTGTCATGTTTTGTGGTGATGGATGGAAGAAAAGTGCAATAAGCATTTGCATCTTTTTCTTGTGAACACATTCTCTTTTTCTATCTAGCTTGACATTTATTTTTTTTAAGTTTCCCTTTGAGAATTATTTTCGGTCTTGCTCAGATCTTATTGTGAAGAGTAACACAGAGCTATTTCAAATTGCATTTCTCCTTATGCAGCACCTTTGAGTGGCATCATCCTGCCTAGAACTGGACTACCTCTTTCTGGGTGCCTTTTCAACTCCCGTTCCATTTTGCCTCTGCTCTCCAGAGTTGACATCATACAGTCTGTGTTCGAGAGGGCAAGATTCCTGAGAATATCAGACATTAACTGTTTTGAGAGGCTTGTATCTGTGGCCTGGTGTCTGGATGTTACTTATAGTTAATGGTTCTGTATATGTATATTATATATATAAACATTTTCCATTTAAAGACTGTTCCTTACTATGCAAATTAAACTTGACTGTTTTTTTTTTAAAACTGCTTTTCAACTTAAAGTAGGCATGCTTACCTTGCTATTCAGTGTTACCAACATATTTCTTTGACACATATCCATGTAACTTTGACACTATTGTAGTTTTCCAGTTTAGCTAGCTGCCCTGTCTCTACTTTTAAGTCAGATTTTGTTAAAGTATACCCTTTTAAATGAGATAAATGGGAAAGTACATAATTTGATGCAACAAAGAGTTTTAAAAAGTTTGATCTGGTCTTCAGTAGTATTTAACCTTTGGTTACTGCAGTTAGGGAATTATGAAAGGTTTAGATTTTATTGAGCTTTTTAAAATTTTCTGATAATCACTAGTTTTGAAGCCAGCAGCTGTGTTACTAGATGCATCAAACAAGTAGATAATATTATTGTGATTAAACTTATCTTTGGAAATATTTTCCATTGTTCGGTGTCTGTTAAGCCTAGTAATACCAAAGTCACATTATAACCCTAAAAAGTCATAATATTCAGTATAGCTGGTTAATATTATTTTCATTATCAGCTTTGAAAAAACACAAAATCCAGTAATGCTATTAGGAAGCATGGTTGTTTTCAGATGGTTTTTATAAGAAAAATCACCTTGTATAGCTTGCTCGTGAACTAGATAAATTTAGAATTCATATTTGACTTTTTTCTTACTAGTTTTCTTTCATTGTTTTTCAGAGACTGAAAGATAATAATGTCTTCACTTCTGATTTCAAGTGAAGACAAATACAAGTTAACTAATGTGTTGTATTTATATCCCGGGACCAGGCCATAGGAAACATATCACTCTGTTACATCTAGTATGTATAGTATGGCTGTTGACAGCTTGTCCTTTCTGCTTCTCACTTCTTCTAGTTAAAAGAATATAAGATCAATCTTATAAATAGTTTCTTAAATACTGTTAGAAACACATTAAAGTATGTGAGAAGTATTGCCAAATTATAGTTAGTAACCTATAACACACTTTGGTTTACCTGCTTTGTAAACAGGATTCATGATACTTGCAGGGTTTAGATAATCAGAGGAGGTACAGCATTTAAAGTGTTTCACAGTTGTCAGTCATTTTTAATTCTGGTACTCAGACTGATCACAGATCCCACTGCAGATGGGGTTGGGTAATGTGCTTTTATCCCTCCAGGAAGCATATAGGGCAGACCTCTAACTGTTCAGCTATGAGTTTTAAGTGGTAAAGAATTGTTCTTTTTTTTTCCTTGTGACTTGTAAGGCAGCTTTTATAAGTATAAAAATTTTAAGAAAAATAATTATCTAAAATTTTCCAGTATGCACTGTTATTTTTAAAGTTCTGCTTTCAAGGGTTTAAAGTTCTAGCACTAGTTTTCAGTGTTTTTCTTTTAGAAAGACAGGAGCTGTGGTAAATAGCTAGTGTTTGTTCAGTGGTCTTTTGACAGTTTAAGGTTGTTGACTGGCTTGATCTGAAATTGGTGATATATAACTGCATTGTAATTTACCAGTTGAGTAAGAATCATTTAGAAAAGGTTTTCTGAAATATGTTCTTGAAGTCAGTCTGTAAAAACAAAATAATTTTAATGATGACTTTGAGTATTCCAGTTTCTCACTAATCTCATGAACAAAATTTCTGATTTCATCTTCCAATTGTTTCCCTTAGGAGGATAAATAGCTTTGAAATAATCTTAGCCTAAATTGGAAAACTTGAGACATGCCTCATCAATGAGCTTTATGGTGCCTGACACTTCAGTGTTGTGGAAGGAGCAAATGCAGCGCAGGTCACTGCAATGATTAAAAGGTGAAACTGGTTAATGGAGTCTGTGGAACCTGTGTGCCCACAGAAACTTCTTGGTTATATGTTAAAACTGTCCTGCACATCTAAACTTCTTGCAATGATAAATAGTGTTTATGCAGGTAGGTATTCTACCCAGTAAGATTGCCTACAGGACAGATGCGGAGATTTCTCCTTTCCTATCTAGAGTGCTACTTCTAGAAATTAATCTTCTGAGTTTCTGGTTCTGCTGATTCAGAAGATTTTGTAACTAGGAAAACTTAGGAACAGGAGAGAGAACTATAAAAATAGGAGATGAGAAAGAAGCAAAGGTCAGTGTAAAAGACAGACAAATGGTGCTGTACCTGGAGCATAAGGAGAGGCAGTTATTGATAGACTGGCAGAGCTGTGCGAATTAGGTTTGGTAGTAACAACCATACATCTGAAGGTTTTCTTCTGGTTTTATGGAAAATATTACTTGTTCATCATTATTTTGCTGCCTTAGACTGAAAAGCAGATTTTGGCAGCCTCTGCTTTCTTTCCTCTTTACTGATTTGCCCATGTAGTGTTCAGAGTTGGATATTGAGGAACTGTAGCTCCCCGTTGTACAGAGAACTGGTTTTATTTTAAGTTTCATTATATTCCTCTGGCAATTACTACATATGCTTGTACAGGTTCTTAAGGAATTCTGGAATATATGAGGATGGTGATCTTATTTAGATTCTTATCCCCCAAGTTTTCAGCAGCCATAAGGGAGGGAAATCCAACTTTATCAGATGGAATATACACACAATGAAATGTTTGCTTTGATAACAAAAAGATGCTCAGTGCTTAAAAAGATTTTCTGGAAAGATTTCCTTCTAATTAAAATGCATAATTTTACAACTTTACAATAAAGAATACTGTAATATATTGATACTCTTATTCACAGCTTCAGCTAAGATGGCATGATCACCTGCTTTAGCAGGTTTTAATTAGCCTTCTGTCTGTTCTGTTGCAACAGAAGGAATAAATGTCCTGGCAACAGACTTCTGTTAAATAGGAGAATTTAACTCAGTGTGTGCTTACAAAAAGAAGAAAAGGAAAAATGCTTTTTTTTTTTTTCTCAGATTACTCCATAGTATCTTCTACGTTTACATCTCCTTTAGATTTACTGTAGCTTAATTTGTTAGACTATGAGTTTGATTTAATAAATAAATAGGATAAGGAACGTTTCTCTTGTAGATCACTTTGCTTAATGCATGTGATGCAAGCAAAGACCAAGCTGGCTTCCCCCTTCGATAGCCGTGGCTAAGCTGAGCCTGCAGAGACTCCAAAGCATTCACTAGCCATAAAACTGGCACTTGCTTTCCTTTTTCATGTTGTTTAATGTTTGCATTTTGTTTGTCTTTCCTTGGATTTTTTTGATTAAGCTTTTACTTTTACTGAATCCTTATCTACAATGACAGTTTAATTTTTTGGAAGATAAATTGAAGTGGCATATGCAGTAAAATAATTTTTCAATGGCTTAGTGCTAAATGTTTCTAGATATAGATGCAATTTAATCACATCTACTCTTTATGAAAAATGTTAATCTGCAGTTCTCTAAGGAATGTTTATTAATAACTTTAATGTTTATCATTGTACATGAGAAGGTATACATAATCTCTCTGTGTTAGAAAGACCCTTCAGTTTAAATTTATTAAAGATTACTTTACCCTGTCATGAACAAAGTGTCCCCTAAATCCAGTTCCCTCCCATGAAAGCGTGAGAATTTCTCCCGTACTTGGGGTCTGTGCAAATCATCTGCACTACAAAAGAACCCTGGCTCCTTCCATTTGAGGAATCTGGGAAGGGTAAATATTTAGAAGTGCTGGCATAACAAAAGCAGAGGTAGAAGGAAATTAAAGTTTGCAATCCAATGCTGAGACACATTTGGCTTAAACTGTAGGCAGAAAAAAGAAAAGCTTTTTAGTTAATTGATGAAAGGTTACGATTTTCATTTTTGGATTAAGGAATAAGCAGAACTGTCACATGTAGAATAAACTACCCAGTCTCACAGACAAGAAAAGGTAACCTTTTTAGTTCTTGTTAAATGTTTTTTGCTTTTTCTGTCAGACTGGACTAGTTGTTGTTCAGTTACTTTGACAGATCGCAGGAACTAATATTTCACTGAGCAAAGACTAGCACTGTTAAGTGAACAAGTCTTTTTATGGTAGACTACTGCTGGTATGAGAACTTCTTGAATGTAAGACTTAGAAGCTGTAGGTTGAATGAATATATGAAGTAGACTGAAATTAAGACCATGGCATAGAAATTGATTTCATTATAGAAAGCCCGGTGTTTAGGTTGCAAAGTATTTTGCTCTATAAAAGATTTTTTTTGTAGAATCTTAGAGAACTCTCAGCATCTGTTGTTTGCAACAGCTGTTTGATATTGAGCAGAAAGATTCGTCTGTCCTCAGAATAGCAAGAAAAATGTATTCTTTATCTTGATAAATTCATTTCAGGTTGAGTAACTCTTCAGATATTAAATCCAGTTTTCCTGGTGTATTTCACTTATCTTTGGGAGATTTTTGGCACTGTATTCAAATACCTAAACATGTATGTTCTAAAGACTGAAGTCTGTTTCTGCCAAAATTTGCCATGTGACTTACATAGAATCATAGAATATCCTGAGTTGGAAGGGACCCATAAGGATCATCGAGTCCAACTCCTGGCTCCACACAGACCAGCCGAATCAGAGCATATGACTGAGAGCGTTACCCAGACGCTTCTTGAACTCAGTCAAGCTCAGTGCTGTGACCACTTCCCTGGGGAGCCTGTTCCAGTGCCCGACCACATTCTCTGTGAAAACTTTTTCCTGATACCCAACCTAAACCTCCCCCGTTGCAGCTTCATTCTGTTCCCTTGTCACTGGTCACCAGAGGGAGAAGATCAGCGCCTGCCCCTTTGCTCCCCCTCATGAGGAAGCTGTAGGCTGTGATGAAGTCTCCCCTCAGTCTCCTCTTCCCTAGGCTGAACAAACCAAGGGACTTCAGCCTCTCCTCATACGTCTTTCCCTCTAGACCTTTCACCATCTTTGTTGCCCTCCTTTGGACACTCTCCAATAGTTTTATGTCCTTTTTGTACCATGGCGCCCAAAACTGCACGCAGTACTCGAGGTGAGGCCGCACCAGCGCAGTGTAGAGTGGGACAATCACTTCCCTAGACTGGCTAGCAATGCTGTGCGTGATGCACCCCAGGACATGGCTGGCCTTCCTGGCAGCCTGGGCACACTGTTGACTCATGTTCAAATGAGCCTATATAAAGACCATTATAGTAACTTAAGTTGATACTTGGCATGTGTTTATGCAAGACAACTCCAAGTAATCCTTTAACTTAACTTTGAACAGTGCTATGCTTTTTCTTTCAGAAAGATACCATACAGAGTTGGCTGGAGAAAGGGAACTGTACTTTTGCAAAGAATTTTAGTGGTTTGAAATTTGATTTTTTTTTTTATCCAATTTAAAAGTTAAAACAAATTTCTGTGTTTCTTTGTAGAAGGAAATAGAGTTTATCTCCTGAGTGTTTATCTCCACAGGTAGGAGACACCCTGCTGGGTAGCCTCATCTGATGCCCTCAGGGCTCTTAGCTCGCTCGCTCTCAGCTTGCTCTAAGTTTTATGGGTCATCGGAAAGGCAGGGTTCCAGTTAGTTCTGTTGGAAGGTTGTCAAACTTTACCATCACCATCATGTTTTAATAGTATTTTTTCGTTACCCTTCATATAACTTTGATTTTTATTGTTTCCATATGGTAGATAATTCAGTGCAGCCCCTGACAGAGTTTGCTGAATTTCAGATCACCTAGTGTCTTGAAGGCTAGCAGAAGTTGCTCTTCAGATTTAAGTGCCAGCTGCTGCAAGGGGAGCTAGACCCACAGAACTTTGGAACTGTAGTGAAATACATTAGTATTAGTGAAATATAGAATAAGAGTATTTGGAGATAATTGAGACCATTCCAGGACATCAATGCCTGAGTTTTCTTACAAATTTCTCAGTATTTTGGTTACCTACTTAAATAGATATGTTATCTTGAAGTTTTGTTTGTGGGATGACAAAACACTTCAGTGTTTAAGTACTTGACCCCTCTTGGCTGAATATTACTGAGAGTGCTCTGTGAATTCTGCAAAGTGGAACAATTCAAAGAAATTCTTATTTCAGTAAGTTCATTTGTTCAACCGGGGCATCTGAAGAGCTAAACTCAGTGCCAGGAGGCAATTGAACAATGTGATCTTCCTCTATACCACAATGATAAACTGGCACAGCAGAGAAGACATTGTTTGCCTGCTTTTTTCAGAAGCAAGTGT
Source organism: Balearica regulorum gibbericeps (assembly GCF_011004875.1). Lineage (NCBI taxonomy): Eukaryota > Metazoa > Chordata > Aves > Gruiformes > Gruidae > Balearica > Balearica regulorum. The sequence goes on from NC_046186.1 coordinate 106,057,278, forward strand.
ACCCTGCACAAAAGATGATTAATCAACTGTGAGATTCAGTATCAAGTACTTTTCCAGACTTTTGCATCATTGTCTGTTACTGGCGTATCTCTAGTTATTGCGTGAGTTGTGTTAGTTGTTAAAACAAAATCCCTTAAAATATTAAGCAGAAAAAATAAATTTCAGAAGGAACCGTATTTTATAGAAACCTGAATTTAGACTGTGAAATCTGTGGTAATTTAGTCTGTCTCTTAATGGCTTTTAGCTAGGATGGTGTCATTACTTCTAGAAGGTCTTCTGACAAAGTATATTAGAACTTAGGAGGGACAAGAGAGATGAAGACCATAATTGCAGTGGGGAGGAGTGGTGAGCTTGGTATTAACAAATGCAACACTCCAGACCCCTTGCAGTCCAAGCATCAAGGTGTACTGATGTGTTGTAGGGCAGAGACTGTGCCCGGTGCTCTTGCTACGGATGCTCCAGTGTCGTAAGTTCTCCTGCAACAGCAATGTAGAAGTGTCTCTGAATGCCTTGCAGTGCTCCCATATAACTGCTGGGCAGCTGTATGACAACCCCAAGAAAAAGATGTGGATTTTATGCTGAACTCCATCCAAAGGATTTCAAGCTCAGGTTTCTCACTGAGTAGTGGAGATTTACCTACTAAACTGCTTGGCCGTTTACTAGATTGGGATCAAGGGCATCCTTTGTTCAACTAGGAATGCAAAATTTACAGGACCAGAGCGAGGGGAGAGCGCAAACAAGAGACAGGACTTTGTAATCCAATGAAGAGGTCTCACCTGGGAGGGGGAAACAGGCAGTACTTTGGGGACTGTACGTGTATTTTACATGGAACAGTACACAGAGTTTATTAGCAGTCTTGGAAGCTTAAACAGAACTAAGCGTAGCCTATAAAGTGGTGGATTGAACAATTTCTAAGGTCCTTTGTAAATAATTGAGCGAAACTTTAAAATGGCAGTAATAAATACAGAATGAAAGTAAGATTTTGTGCGTGTGGTTTCTTGTTTTGTTCCATGTTCTTGATACTTGCAAAATTGATTCATTTCATAACAATTGGTGAAAGCTTCTGTTTAATCCTATTTTAAACTTCTGTTTAATCTCACTTTAAATGTACTGATCTTATTTTAAATGTACTGATCAAGCTATGGTTTGTGCACTTGCCAGAGAAATTATTCTTGATTTCTCTTATAGTTTTAAGAGAAATGAGCATATTGAAAATCAATAGAAATTCTCATCCACATCTGTGGATATAAAATGTTGATGTAATAGTGGTGCATGCCAGCACTTGTGTATTTCTCAGTTTATAACTTTGAAGTGAAGAAAATGCCAATGTATTGTACTTAAGTGCATGACTAAATTAGGGTATTAAAACAGCTTCTTTATTATGTTTACCTCTAATTTTGATGGTTTAAAAAAACTCACTTGTGAGCTAAATTTACAATGGCAGTTTTAGGTTTCTAGGAAGCTCTAGTGACCTCTGTAGAGGTAATTCAGTGAACCTGTCACTAATAATTTCATTCTGCAGCTAATAGTAATGGGTTTAATCCAGAAATTCTGAGTGGGGCCCCCCTTCCCTGAGGGAATGATTTCTTTCCATCTTTAAATGTAAGGGGGTGAGTGTAGTAAGTTTAACAGGATCTGGCTGTTCTTTTATTTTTGAAGTCTATGAGGCTTTTGCTAAGTACTATATAGAATTCAGTAATACACAGCACAATTTTTTTAATTACCTCCATCTGAAGGCACATCTGTGTTTCACCCATGCTGTTTTAATAGAATACAGCTTTGCTGTCACTCTCGTGCGTTTACCTGTGGGCTTTGCAAACTAGCTCATGATGGCTGGTATCCTTTAGATAACAGTGAACAAGAAGCCTGACCATTTCAATCATGCCCTGACTGATAATTTGAAGAGTATGGGTGCTTCTGCTCAGTGTTTACAGTAGCCTCACAAGTAGGGTAGTAATGCAGCACTTGTGAAGAAAGTCATAGAAGATAATGACACTGTTGAACTGTTGACTTTTTTGGCTCTGAAAGAAAAAGTGCAGTCATTCAACAAGAAAGCAAGAAACCTGGGAAAATGCCTTCAATGGCTTTACCAATTGTACCCGACTATGTTTTAGTATTGAATTAGAATGCTAATCACCGAGGAGTTTTCCATCTTGTCCTAATGAAAGAAATCCCTGTATGTAGGGGAATGGAATTTTAATTCGTAAGCATTTCAAACACAGCCTTTTGTTTCTGCTTTGTTATTTTGTGAGAATTCAAACCTAGTTCAGCAATAACTTGTTTTCTATGAAACGCACAACCAGAAATTGTCATGCTTATCCCTTCGATTTGCAGTTCTACTTTAGTTATATTCTGTGTACTACATGCTTTTTCTTAAGCAAATTTTTTTAAAGTTTTTATTGAGAGCAAGTATTGACTCTAAAGTCTATTGCTTTTACAGTATGTATTATAATATACGCATTATATGCATCTATTCTCCATAAGTACATCTAAATCATCAGTGCCACTGAAAGAAGCGCATTTCACTGCTCCTACTGGTTATTCTTGACTGTTATGGTTGCTATCCTTACGCCAGCAGACAAGCTTGTGCAGGTATATGGTGAGTTGAATTTAGAAAACTTACTGAGATAAAACTAATCAATGAAGAGAAAGTATGTGGGTGAGAGTCTTAGTGCATGTTGATGTCATAGACACTTGCCTTTTAAAATTATCACCTAGCTTTGAAATTCCTTGTCCTCAGACCTTGAGCCGAGTATTCCAGGTTCCTTTCTCTCCGTTTTTCCCTGCCTCCTTCCCCTGAAAGGTGCAGCTTGCTCTCACCCCTGGCTTATAACGTGCTGGTAACTAAGGAGCTCAAGGTCACCTGTTTCCACTTGCCATGCACAAATACTGCTGCTCCTGCTGACATCTCCCACTCGGTTGTACTGGAAAGGTGGGAAGAACACTGGCAGATATTACAATCTTTTCTAATGCCTAGCAATAACTTTGTATGCATTTGGCTTTGAGTACTATGACCAGATCCACGTGATACCTTTTTTGTTCACTGTGAGGAAAAAAACATAGTGGATATGTCATGCAAGAACGAAGAACAAGTCATCCAAAATTGAGTGGGATGCTTTCTTCAAGGTTAGATTTTTTTTTCTTATCTTTCTCTCTAAAGCAAACTCTTTGGGAAAGATTTTTTCTTTTTGCTGGTAAACTTATACATAAATTGGTTTAGAAAGGGTATATGCAAAGATGAATATCTTCTGACAAATTGAGCAATCTTTCTGTGGCTGCTTTTTTGCTTTCAATAGCTGATTGGGCCATGAGTTCTTGCTGGGAAGGTCAGTATCTTATGCATGCATTGCTCATGTTAAAATAGTATCTGACTGACTATTAAATACTGTAGACTAAACAAGGCTGTTCTGTTAAATAAGATTTAAAATTGTAAAAAGAATATTCTGGTTTTAATACCTGAATACTGCTATAAAGGTTCAGTGGCTTGGTAGTAAACTGATTTCTTAACTTTATTAAAATTAGCAGTGCCCATGCCCTGGAACAGGTACCTGGCCCAATTAAGTGAGCTGAAGGGCTGGGGGGGTCCTGCAAAGGGACCAAACTTTTCTCTTAGCCACGGAATGGCTGTGCAGCTGCTCCTGCTGCCGCCGCAGGGCAGCCAGAAGTCTTCAGCAACTGCTGTATGCCTGTCTCTGTGTCTGATACGGTGGTGGTTTACTGGTGCTGACTTTGTACAGCTGTGGTACTGCTGGCATACACCCAGTTACTCTTCTTTGCCAGGATATAAAAAAAAGTCTTTCCACAGTTGTACTCTGTAATGACCAAAAGCGACTAGTGTTCTCTCAGTTCCCATGCCCTGGTTTCCTGTGCAGATTGGTATCAGTCCTCCTGCTTCAGTGTCCTGGAGTGCTTCATGATCCTCAGTTCCTGGGTAGGGAAAGAAACTGTACTCCTAAATACATTTCAGCACCTGGTCCTCTTCAGATTCCTTAATTCTTACGTGAAGAGAGTTAATATGATACTACAATCCATGTAACCAGTGGAGGACCAAATCTTATTCTGGTGAATTTCCTAGAAACAGAGCATGTATAGTACATATAAAATGGGTAGCCTGTAGTAATTGGAAAAAGCAGTATTGTCTAACTGAATTGGGTACATACATCACAGACACTGTAGTAGAAGTAATGTAATTGAAGTTTGATCTTGAATTTGATCTATAAATAGCTACCCAACTGTACTTATTGAATGCAAATCTCAAGAGGTACCATCAGGTTTGAAAAGTCTTCAAATACATAATCTTAGACATCTGGTTAACACTGTACATCTTCAATGTAAAAATTTGTGTTGTTAAATAGACCTCATGCAGAGAAATCATATATCTGGGTTTGTAATACAACTGTAATGCAATTTCTGTATACTCTGTGCTTTTCCAAGGGATTTTTTGATTTGAAAATTGATCAGGAAGGTATACAGTTGCAGTTGTGTACTGACAAGAATATAGCTCAGAACCGTGCAGCTCCAGGGAGCCTGTGTGCACTGCAGAAAACACCAAATCAGGTTTTTGAGAGGATACACCTCAGTGTCCCTAGGCATAGTGTAAAGGGAATAGAGATAGCATTAAAAAATTATGTAGGGGAATGTTACATAGATGTCTCATAGTTTAGGCTTGTCTCAAGGTTTTTGACTTGAAGTAGGAGGTAAACCAGACACGTCTCAAACTTACTTTAGCGAGCAGCTTTGGAAATGATGTGACTTGTGTAGGATAGGCAGTAACTGTAGTTGAGTCTAAACAGGGTGAAATCGGAGGGTCCCAGAGAAATCTGGCATCTCCTTCTAAAGCTATGGGAGGCTGGTGCTCTGAAGGGTCTGGTTCTTGATTTATCTGAATGTATGAGGAATTCCCAGGCTCACATCTGTTTGCTAAGAGACAGCTAGAAAAGATAGACTTCCCATTGCAGGAGCTGTGTTTGGGTAACCCTCCGGCAGGCAAGCAGCCTAGTGAGCAAACATTGAGTTTGCACTCAAATAGCATTTTCTCTTGCCTTGTCTGTCAGGCCTTCGTTAGTGTGTCAGTAAAGCTCACAGCAAATAAAAGCTCCTCTATGGGCTCTAGCAATGCTTGTTTACTCATAACACTTAGATATTTTTTTTTTTCCCCTAAAGAAAAAAAAGATCAACTTCAGTGCTTATTTCATTTTGCTAATGAGGAAAGGTGAAGATATGATGTGGGTTGTGCACAAAACAGGAGGGGGAGCTTTTCATGCATTATTTGAAGGTTTAGGCAATTAATTTTGAAAATCCTTTAGAAAAATGAATAATTAAGAAGGTGGTAGGGGTTTTCTGTCCTGTTATTTCTATTAAGCTAAGGGAACAGCATGCTAGGTTGAAGGTTGAGCTTGCAATAGGTAGAAATGTTTTGGAACTAATTGTAACCTAATTTGCTGTTAAATAGCAAGAACCTTCTACTTTACCAGTGAAAGTGAATGAAAAGAATAAAATGAATAGTTTGATATCTGCAACATAAATCTTTATTTTGCATGTAAGTTTATATTGCACACATATGGCAATACTTATGCAGTTGCAAGAAATATTAATGTTATGTTTTTAGTGGCTCCTATCTTAAAAACAATTAATACCTTAGTGTTTTGAAAGAATCCCTTATATTTCAAGACTTTGCTGTTTGAACGAAGAATATTAATCTGAAAAAGTGACTTTTGTGTTGCTTCTCTAGCTGAAATAGAAATAGTGGTAGTTGTGTTTTCTGGATTGTTGCTGTATGAATTCCTCCAAATGATGGGAGAAATGCAGTTTTTTGTTATTTGATTATAGACAAGTTAATCTGGTAATTACTGTAACAACACTGGTAAAGTGCATTTCTCCTGTCATTTGGGAAAAAAAATATACTGCAGTAGTCATTTTTGCTGTAACATCAGGATGGTGGTTGTAATTTAAATACTGGTGTCGTACAGGTGATGGAATTACTGCTTTTTATGTCACTTGTTTATTTTACATTCAGATAAAGCATTCTGTTAGTTTTTCCCTCTGGTCAGTCTGGACTGTTTTACAAGTGACATTATACATGTGTGCCCTTACATAAGATACACTTAAGTGTAGTTAGTTCGTAGTGGAAAAGGTACACCTGTGAGAAAGGAATGTGAATGAGAAAATGTAACTGTGTGTAAACATGTTTATGCAGCTGCATTTTAATGTAACTTACTGGAGTGCTCTGTGTAGAGAATAAAACTGTTGCAACTGAAGACAAGCTATTAAAAATTCCTTCGAAATACTGAGAGTTGTAGATAAATCAAAAGTATAGATCTTCAATTCTGCTTCCAGATTTATTTGTACTTTAAACAAGATTTCTTCATATTAGTAACTGAAAACTGAGTGCTAATAACAACCTTACAAACTTTCCATATTAAAGCCTTTTTGCAGAGTATTAAATCTGAGGGGTGGAGTGGTGTTGGGTTTTTCATGCTTAATACACAACTTTGGTTTTTATTTTAGTAATGTAAATAACTGCTTCAAAGGTGAGGAATTTTTTAAACTTAGTAGCTTTTCAAGATTTTTGTGTGATGTGGGACTTTAGTTGCTATGGAGCCTCAGATATGCATTTCAATTCGGAGTACATGTGATTTGGAAACATCCAAAATAAAAGATTTATCTCTATTAGATCTTCACTGAAAAATCATTAAATTAATGTTAGTATTTCTGTTCTGTAAGTAGATAAGACAGTCTTACATTTCATAAAACTCAACCTTCACATGACCTGGTTTAAAACCTCAGGATCTCAATGAAAAAAGTTAGAGAAATACTGCTAGAGTGTCTTGTTTTTCAGTTGGAGGAAAAAGAAAGACTGGAAAATGTCACTATCATACTTTGAGAGCTTTTTAAAAAAATCAATAAAGGAAATACTTTAGAAGCCTGCTCTATTTGTTTGCATTATCATACTGAACTGAATCTTTAATTACACTAGGGACTGAGAGCACATTGTTCTAGGCGCCTTGTGGACAATGAAAGACCCTCTTTGCCCCCGGAAATTTATTTCTGTGCTGTGACTTCCAGTGTTATTTAAGATGATGTGACCTTAAATTTGTAGCTTCCAGAATATTAAAAGAATGTGTTGGTATCTGTTTTATTGACTATAGTGTTTAGAGCTTAAATTTCCCAATTACAAGCCAGAAGTCTTTTGTTTATCCAAAAAGACGAATAGAGCATGATCAGCAATCATGTCTAACGTTTCTCCTATTGCTAGTGCTGGAGAAGACTGCTTTGCAAGGCTTAAAGATTTTTCAACCTCTGTACTCGCTTAATTCTCAGCGTTTCTTGAGGTTATCAATTATGAAAGATTTTGTGAAGAAGTCTGGGTGAGTGGAAACTGGAGAAGGACAGCCAATTTACTTCACGTCATCTACTGATCAATGTTTCATTCTCATGGAGCTAGCAGACTGAAAATGGAAGGCTCAGTACTTAAGGCTGCAGCCATAGGTATATGATGATATTGTCTCAGTTTTGCTTATATTATGACATATATTTATATGAAGGTTTGTCTCATCCACCCCCTGGGGGGGGGAAAAAAGAACATAAAGAAGAATGCCAGTGTAAGAGGATGTGAATTTTTACATTTAATACCTCATATTTCATTTGCTTCCTTTTCTTTACCCTGTGTCTCAAAGAAATAAACCCACAGATCTAAGTACAGGGTTGGGTTTTTTTTATTGCTGGGTGCTTTTGTTTTTATCTTTTACAATATTCTCTTCCGTCTCTGGGTGGGTAACACAGGTTATGAATTAACTCCACTGTCTCTTCAGAGGCTCCTAAATGCCAGTTTTGAGAGTTTCCACCTCGGGGGTAATGCCTCATGAACACGGCCATTCTGTTTTCAGGCTCAGTTTAGGTCCAGGAGCGGATGACTCACATTTGTGGCTGCAGTCTCAGATAAGTCAGTTTGTGCCTTTGCCTCATATTTCTGGACCCAAGAGCACTTGGGAGCACCATGTAGGCACTTGGATATCTCTGCAAAATTGTCAGGTGTGACACAATCAGTGGCAGTCTAGACCTAGTAATCTCTGATGGATCAAGCTAAGTCAGTCCAATTAACTGTCTCAATATTGTGCTCCTGGCATTTCCCATGTACTCCTAGAATCTGGAAGATCCCAATATGTGCCCTATAGGCCTCTGAATAATTAAAATAGCTGCCACTATCTCTGTATTACCTCAAGTGTTGCAAGAAAATATACTTCAATATGAATGTAGTAAATAAATGGTTAGTCCCTACCACATTTCTCCCACTGCATTGTTTGTTTGTTTCAAATGGCATTTGGTAAATTGCCTACTGCAAATACTCTGCTGTAACATCTAAGATGCAGTAGAGAATATTGTGTCCAAGAAAAAAACACCAGTCAGGAAATTCTGTAGGTGGATAGGAATTGTAATAATTCAATGTAGCTATAATAAAATACTTGCAGAGTACATATGCCATGTACAGACTCATTCTGTCATTTTTAACCTTTAATTAGCTCTTTACTTCTATTCCATATTCCCTTATTCTTCCCAGTTCATTAGCAATTCAACAGAATTTCTACAGCCCCTCTGGTGTCCTCTGTCTGGCCTTCAAGGATTTCAAAAGCCTCTGTGGTTTTTCCCTGAGCATTTGCATAGTCCTGCAGCATCAGTTTGTCCCCAGAGCACCCAGAAAGGCCACCAGCTCTCCTATTAACAACCAGCACTGTCAAAGTCCTTCGGCTTCTTCTGAATCTCTCTTTGTTTTTAAAGAAAGTGCTATGACAAGAAGAATCTGTGATTAACATCATATTAAGCTCAGAGAGGCATGTGAGGCATCCAACCAAGAAAAGGTGCAGAGAATAGCTGCAGCTAGTGTCAGAAGGGTGGTAGCGTGGTAGCAGCTCTTGATCATGGGCAGACAAAACTACCAGAAGTGGCCGGTGCTTGATGGTGTTGCCTGGGGTCTTCTGTTTAGGAAAGGCCATGAAAGTATCATGGACAAGAATTGCAGCTCTTTATATCTTGTTTGACTATTCTCTCTCTTCAAATTTCATATATTACAACACTGTATGTCAGCTGTACTTTATAAATACAAATAGAAGCTTCAATTTTTTTAGACTTTTCTTATACAAATTGTAATTAATTTGAATCTCTAATACGGTTATCATCATAACAATATTTGGTTTTTTCGTGAGGATTGTATATAGAATTCCGGGAACTGTTAGTATTTTTATTACTACTTGATTTTTATTAGTTCAGCATACTATGTAAAATGTTATTTTAAAATCTCAGTAAAATAAGCCGCTTACAAGTTATGATAAGAGATGGTTTGCCTGTGTTTCCCAGTTTAAAGGATGTTTCTTTGATCAGAATATGCAAAGTACTTTTGTTTGCCCAGAGTAACATGTCTGTCTTCAAGGGCTTGAAGTTCAAATCACAAATTTTCAGGTAATCCATGACATCTAAAAATTATAATTAATCTTCAAGATGGTATAATAGTCAAATTTTATTCTGCTCATTTTCTCTTTAATACATAGTGATGCTTTGAGAGTTCATTTTATTTATGATAGAAATTCTATCACTTATAAAAATGTATCGATAGATCCATAGGTAGATGGAACTTCCTGGTGGATCAAAGATCCTATTGACTTACACCAAGGCTGAGTAAGTAGTGCAGCTGTCCTGCAGATTCTCTGCATATATGCATTTCCACGTGGTGGCTGGAGCAGTGTTACTCATTTATCTTCTCAAGGCCTCCACAGACCAAATTTGACATCCCTGATCTGCATTGAATCAGTCTAAATTCTTGCATTTTCTTCCACCTTCCTGTACCTGCACTCCATATGCTGCAGAGCTCAGTTGTATTTCCCAATCACTTACAAATGAAGTCAGCATGTGTCCGATATTGCTGGAGATGAACAATGGAATAAGTACCAACATTAAAAGTTGAATGTAGTGCGGAAGGGGATGTTAAAGGGTGTATGATGGAGGTGTCAAAACCAGGAGTGTGCTGGGGGCACATTGGACAATTAAGGCTCTGTGGGAATAGAGCGTAGCATGGGGGAAGGGTTTCTCAGCCCTCAGTGCTGAGTTTGCTTTTCAGATACTGTTAAGGCAATAATTGACTACAAGTCTGTAATTCAAATACATGATACAGTATTTAAATCCAATTTGCACAAGAATAATTTTATTAAGCGTAACCTATGAACATATATATTCATTTTACTATTGTCCTTGGGAACAAAGTATCTGCACTAAGTTGATGTGCAAAGATATAGTAACACTATTTTGTGCAGTACATATAATCTAAGAGCTTTAATAGATTGTAATCCTTTAGGTTTTTATAGTACTTTTCTTCCTAGTTATCAAAGCAGTGAGCAAACGTGCCTTTTGTCATTTCTTTGAGATGATTAGCAAATACTAGTGATACAGTATCTGCAGTGACCTGATAGTCATATTTACATATTTAAGAAATACTTTTATTAATAGATAATTTTTTCTTCAAAAATACGTAGGGTTTTGTGGATTTGGAAAAGTAGCTTTGAGATCATTCTTGTGACAGTTCTGGGCATATATTACATGTTTCAGATATTCAGAAAGTGAATATCATATTGTAGTTCTACTTCCATTTTTTAATTATATTTTAGTTATCTGCTTTGTAGTATTGCTGTTTTGTTCAATACTGAATAAAATATCTGTATCGGAGTTTCTTGTATGAAAACTGTCCTGGATCATTAGCACTGAATGGCTCTACACTGGATGGAAAGCAAGTTTTCTGTTAGAGAATCCATTAATCTTAGGGGGGAAAAAAATTACGTTCTACATAGGATGCTGATGGTGTGTGGGATGTGGAGACAGACCTGCTGATGCCAGTGAAATTTTCCAGTTGAAACAAAGTGAAAAAGGCAAGAAACACTGGTTTAAAAAAAGAAGTTTCCTCTTAGATGTGGGGAAGCAGCACAGTCTTTCACCACCTGTTAAAGACTAGATCCAATGAGCAGGAGGAGCTGCCTTGCATAAAAGCTTGGACCAGAATTATGATGCATAATTCTAAGGTCACAGTGAAGGAAATTGAGCCCCAATGTTTCATTTGGTATGATTTTTTGCTTTACAAAAAGTAAAGATTCTTGTAGATGAGAAATTCCTTTTGCTACAACCAGCTCCACTTGACCCCGAAATCAGAGTTCTTGTATTTCAATTGAGGGGAGAAAGAGCTCTTCTAAAAATCTGGTCCCAGGTGGATTGTGACCTGCTTTGGGGCAAGGGACTGGCTTACAAAATCTGCCCCAGGAGGACACCAGTTCTGAGATTTGCATCTGAGATACCCAGAGCTGAGGGAAAACTAGGAGTTGCCTCCTAAAATGTGAGGCTTGTGAGCATGTGAGGTTCGGTAGTTAGTCTGAGCATACCCTGGAAGACCAGGTTGAGACCAGCTTGTGGCATTTCCCGTAGTAGTATTTTAAATAGTTCTTTGTAATAGAGCTCTGCAAGTTGAGTATAGTGTTGCTCACCTTAATACCAAGCTCTTTCTAAACATGACCTGCTGTTTTATTCTTGAGGCCCTAGAACTGAGGGTTTGAATATCCCCAGAATTTGGCAATATCTCTTTTTCATTTTCACTTCTAAGTGACCAGCTATCTTCTCTGCTCCTGGAGTTTTCAGCTTTTTTTGCATTAATAGTCTGTAATAATTCAGATTGTATTTATAAAGTCTTAAAAAAAAAAAAGTCTGAGGACTATGTGGAGATACTTGCTTTTGGACTACCAGGTCCTCAAATGCTCAGGTGTGAAGGGAGCTCAAGAAAAGGCATTTAAGGTACAAATATCTTAAAATCTGGTGGGGGGGAAAAGCCCTGTTTTCCCAAGTAATTTTTTGGTGTTGAAGTGTCAGAGATTTGTAGCCACTCAGAGATATTTTGTAAGAAATGCCTGCCAACCAAATGATGAAGTAAGAGTAAGACAAGACACACTGCCAGGAACTAATGAGGGACTGAAGTGAGTTGGAAAAACATATATCAAATAATGTTTGGTCTCTATTTTTGGTGTCCTGCCTTCCTCAGCTCTTTCCATTTCAAACATGCTGATGTCAAGGTGATGCCACTTGTACTTCCCACGTAAGCACGCGTGTTGGAGCTAGACCGAGAGCAAGGCGCCTGCGGTTGCGGGTCCCGCAGCTTCAGTGGGCGCAGGCAGATGAAGCTGCAGAGCGCGGCTCTAAATCTCCAGATCAGCCTTAACTAAACCAGATCAAAAGGGGCTGGAACCAAGGGCGGGGGAGCGGCCCCGGGGCTCCCCGTAGCAGCAGGGGAGGAGCCGGCGGGTCGCTGCCAGCTCCCTGACCTGCCGCGGGGAGGGGCGGCCCCGGGCTCGGCTCGGCTCGGCTCGGCGCTCCCCGCTCGTTGGGCCGTTGTTGGGGCGAGCGGCGAAGCGGGTCCGGCTCCCGGGTGGCTGCGGGGAGAGCGGGGTCTGTAGGTGAGGGGATACCTGGATCAAGAGAGGGCTGCTTTCTCCTTCCTGCTAATCTTCTCCGGCTCGGGTCCGGTAAGTGTTAAGAAGCGTGTTCTGTTGGATTGCTTCAGCTCTGGTCGTGCGTGCCCGTAGTGTACCTTAGGTTACAGCTGAGACAACTCAGGCTTTCGGAAAGCGTGAGGATGTAGGTTTAACTAAGACTATCGTGTACCTTCAGTTTATTTACACTAAAACGCTACTTTGTAATGCAAGTAGACTCCTGGGCTTGTAAAAGACTACAGCTGGGTAGAAATGCCGGAGAGCTTAGAACGGGATCCTGCCGGCGCTGAGGAGCCTGGTGAGAAAGCAAAGCAATCCCCCGGACCCGAGGTCCAGCCATCTCGACAGACACGCTTTATAAAAGCGGTACATGGAGTTTATCGTTTGGTCTTCAGGGCGCAGCTCAGCAAAGGGGCACTTAAAACCAACATACACTTGGGAAATGAAGCGGGGGGGGGGGGGGGGGGGGGGGGGGGGAATTGATCCTCACTTGTTTAGCATTGGAAGAAAATGATTGTTGGACTGCTAGTGTAAAACAGCAGTCTTCTGTAGCTAAATGTGAAAAATACTCTGTCTTTCTCAAATAGGTGTGACTGCTGGTGTGTACCTGCTTGATGTGCCCTGGCATTCTCACAGAATGTTTTGCTTGTTTAATATACAGTAGTTGTAAAATTATGTTAGTGCTACTATTACAATATGAAGGGAAGAAATGCTATTATTAGTAACAGATTTTTTAAAGATGTTCAAACATAAACATAGCTTTTAAATTTGGACGGAAAACAAAAAATCTACTTCTAAACAGATGGCTGAGAAGTTTCTTAACCTCTTACGTGACACTATTATAGTCAGGATGAAGGTAGGCATAGCTGGAGCTGTATCCTAAAGACTATTGCTTTTGTGTCCCTTTACAGCTGTAATAATTTACATGGTAATCCCACAGCATGATGAAGTAAAAACCTGTGGAACTTTCAATGCAAGTAACTCCTTTTGCATCCAGAAAGAGATGTATTTTGGGTGTGTGTAAGCAGGACTAGAGCTTGGATCAGAATATTTGCAATTACAAAAACTTAAATGTCTTTCATATTGTAATGGAAAGTCAGTAAGTTGTGTAAATAAGACTTGGTGTGATGACGGCGTTGCACTTGTAAGCAATGTTTGGATTTTATTTTTAACAGCTTTCTATGCTCTTAAACCTGCTTTCCAGAAACTATGCACAGTTTTTCTTGTAATAGTATGTTTTGTTCTAGCCATTTCTGTTTGTAGCTCTGTCTCTTTCCAAAACTCAGAGTATTTGAAGCTTTTTCAGATTTTTTTAATACTTCCCCCCCATTTCCCCTACATATGTATGATTGATTTTTTTTTGATAAAATTTTATAGTAATGCAAAACTTGTGCAAGAGGATTTTCAGAGCTCCTTGTTGTTGCTTCTATCTGTAGCTTAATTGTACTGTGAATTCTGACTTTAAAAAGACTTTGTAGTTAAAAGTACAGCAATTGATTTCTTTAGTCAAAGCCCTGCAAGTGATTTCTGTAAATGATCTACTGTTGTTTTACTGTTTGTGCCAGGAGAAGTAGCTTTAGCTTAAAAGCAAAGCAAAATCTATTTCTGAAGTTCTGGAGAATACTCTTTTCCCTTACACTTCACAGGCTTTCCCAGCTCCTTCACCCCACAGCTGTTTGCTGGTGGGTCGGTTTGTGTGCCAGCATGGCAACGCTGGTTTGCTAGCGCCCATCTCTAGCATGAGCTGTGGTCCTGGCACCGTGACATCTGGAAACTCCCCGTCACAGGAATCGCAATTCCCAGGCCAGCCTGTGACGCAGGAAATGAACTCATGGTGTCTCGGGTTCAGGACGGGACAGCTTCTCAACCTCTCGGCTGCTGAGGGATGGAAGAGCTAGCTGGCTTTTGAAACGCCTGGTACAAAATGGAAGAAGGGAAACTTCCCTTCTGCAAACCTCTTCTGCTTTGTAATTGTCTTCTAACTGCTACTGTATGGTAAAAGTACTCAGATAGCTGAAAATCAGCTCGTTAATAGGTTGAGAAAGTGGGTATCTGTAGACTGCAGAAAATAAGCTGGCAGTAATGGCATGTCTTAAAAATAGGAGCTACATTGTAGCAATCCTCAGACTGAAGCAGTTGCGTTAATAAGTATACTGGGTAAACTGATAAAATAAGAATTAAAGAATCTGCTTGAAAATGAAATGTATATATATTTAAAATCCACTTTAAATACCTGAAAAATAAGTGGAAAGGACAGGGAAGGATTTTTCTAGTAAGCATCTATATTTTGTCTAGTGAAAGCTTTTCAGGGAAGACCTGGTGGTTAACAGCTGAAACGGAAAAGCAAGAATCAGGGTACTGAGAGAAACCAAGCACCACATATGAACACATAGGAGTAAGAGCTAGAGAATTTGAAAAATGTCTAGCTGAGAGCCAAAATGGAGATCAACAACCATAAAACATTAAAAAGCTGTTTGACTTACTAAAGACCATTGCAATGATAGATAACTAGACGTCTCCCATAAAACCCAGTATCAAACACCAGGCACCACCTGTTACTCCTGCGAGCACTGAGAAAAAGCAAAGATGCAAAGAATTTGGGTGATGTGTGAAGGAGGAGAAAACACTCCTTAAGAGTAGCTGCACACTGGCTGGCACAGCAAACCAAGTCTGGAGAGGATTTAACTGAGTTTATAGATTGAGACTGCATAACCCATTTGCCACATTAAAAAAACTTAAGTGTCTTAAGGGACTATAAGTCCATTATAATATTTCACATGGAAGGAGACTTAATAGGTAGCACTGGGATTGTTAAACATTGCTTATTTCAAGAAAGCACTACTTTTAAAACCAACTGTTTTAGATGAACTTTTGACAGGAAAAGACATTTTTGTTACTTCGGACATCACATTCATCTCGGAACCGTGATGCTTTGTAGCTGACAGGTCTGCAAGGTCTGGAATACCTGGACTGGTTCAGCTGGCTGAGTGGTGTGATGCTGACTGCAGCTGAAAGGCTTTAGATAACTTTTAAACGAAATTTGAGTTTTGTTCAACTGTAAGTGAAAAATGTAAAGTCTTATAACCAGCTGAGTTTAAGTGCAAGGTACAGGTTTTTAGGATTTTTTTAATTATAGGGTTAAAACAACCTTCAACATGTAGCTGTTTTCTGTCGTCTTCTAAAGATCTATAAATTATCTATACTAATATACTAGGTTATACTAAATTTCCACTACATCATTCCCTCTTGAATTTTCACTTCTGTCATTCTCAATTGCAGGCATTATGAGTCCAGATGGGATTTGTTGAACCAATGTTTTTTTAAGTCTTTTTTTTTAAAAAAAAAAACAACTTTAAAGCAAAGAAAAAAAATCTTTCAGTTGCAGCCAAAGGAACAGGTGAACTTAATCCAAGTCTAAAAAGAACATGCTAGTTAAGGAACACCAAATCCTACATAGTTTTAGTGTGGTACAGCATTACTTTATTTCCTGAAGGGCTTGCAATGCAGATGGCAGATGTCTGCTGGGGTAAGCTGTGTTCATTGTTAGCTCCACAAATAATAGAGGGATTACTCCATAAAACTGTCACTAAGTACCATTGCTTCTACAGACCGTGGTACTTTCCAGATATGACACTCTTCCAAGCTGTTATTTTGAACTGCATGGCTAAAGTGCTTTCTTAGCAGTTACTGTAATCAAGCATGCAGTAGTTAAAGATAATTCTAGTTTTCTTTTCCCAGCTATTCAACTGGCATAATTTCTAAATAGATGTTAGTTTAAAATACCACGTGTCCAGTGAGAGAGGTGGATATCTGTGTGATGTATTAAACATGTATGTTAACACTTTTTTCTAATTGTATTTAATCTTCTGTTAAGTAGGGCTATTTTAAAACCTGTATTATTTACAACCTCATTATTCAGAATACCTGTCCACTACTTCAAAGCCTTCAGATGTAATTTGGAATAAGTCTGAAAAAACCCACTCTTTTGGATAATACTAAATCCTAAAGCGTGCCTTGTGCATAAATGCTTGGTTTCCTTTATAAAAAGTGATTTGAAATAACTATGAAAAATTATGTCATGTTATGTCAATTGTTGCATGCTGCAGGTGTCCTGGGCGTGTCTGTCATCTTGAAGGGCTAGGTATTTGCAGTGTACCCACACCTTATTTTCAGTTATAATGGTAGTCTGTGGAACTGTAATTTTGATCAGTGGACAGCAGTCTCAAGCAATGATATAGATGTGTCTAACTTAGACATAGAAATGTAACAACATCACTATGCAGTCTATCTCTTATGTGAATGAATGTGAAAATAAGAAGCCAGAAATTCCTAAGATGCTGCCAGACAACTCCAGAAGAGCTTTCCATGCCTTGATGTCCAGCTCTTGCTCTGTCCACTTCAGCAGGCTTTGAAGCTGCCTATAGTGCGAGAGAGAACCAGACTGTTCAAACCCAGCAGTATTTCACATAACTAATGTGTCTCTTCAGACTGAGAAGAAGTTTAGCCAGCCGCTTGAATTTACTCTGCGTGCTCAGCAGAGTCCTCCATGGGCTTGACTTGCCTGGGCCAGGGGAGGGGGTACCCGGCAGGAATGTGTGGAATTAGACGCTGGAAAAAAAAAATGCTCGTTGAGCAGCGTGTTCTCCTGTTCTGAGCGGTTATCTAAATGAAAGTGATTTCCCAGGGCATCTGGCTCTGCACATGATCTAGAACAAATAGCAGAGGATTAATTTTTGTTTCAGAAGTGAAGGATTTAGTTATGTCTAGGGGAGACATGCGGGGGGGCTGCCAGGGGTAGCATTCCACTCTGCAAAGCACTTTCTGCTCAGAATTAGCATTCAGGCAATTAAATAGCTCAGCTGGCTGGGCAGGCTCAGCTCTCTGAGCACTCAGCAAAGGTATTGGGGAAGAAAACGAGTTAGAAACTTCCTCACTTATCTGTCTTAATCTGTATGTTGTGTCTTTCTGCAAAGTTCAGTGTCTGTAATACAAGCCTTGCAATTTGGATTTGAAATGTTGTTGATTCAATTCAGTATTAAAAAGGTAAATTAGCCAAAGCAGTTGTAATTAACTGATTCTGTTTTTTAAGCAAGTGTTGAATTATTCTTCTAAATAGTACATAATTAGTGTTCTTCCTCTTACTCCTTTCTCCCCCCTCCTTCCCCCCCCTCCACCCCCATGTAACTTGGGAAACAAATTCTTACATAAGTGTGATGTTTGACCTTCCCAGTTGTTCATCGAAATAATAATAATCTCCAACTTATTTAAAATCTTATTAAAACACGATTATAGCTAGTACAGGGGGAAATTGGCTGCTGTGGGCACCTCAGACAAGTTTTGATTTTTGAGCCAAGCTTTTCAGTCACCTTTGCAGTCTTAATAGTTTTCACTTAATTACATTTTTCTTGAAAAAAGACAAGACTGTAGAAGAAAATGTTTAATATCCCATATTTACAGCACAGTCGATTTCTTAACTGCCTTTGGAATACATGTCACTTGGAAGCATGAACTTCTCAACCAGCAGTAATTTGAATCTTGGGATTATTTTTTTGTAAGCTTGGGAAAAACATGTGGTTGTATTCTATCTTTTTAGTATCCATAATAGTTCATTTTGAGCTTCTGCTAAAGACCTAGTCTACCATCCAGAAATTTTGACAGGTGTCTGCTGAAGTGGCTTGATTTAAGTAAATAAGCCATTTTAAAATAATTTCTTCAAAAATACAAGTAAGCATCATATTCAATAGAAATTGGAGATAGGAAAGGTGGTTACTGAAACCAGCACATTAATTATTATTAAACAATCTCTACTGCGTGGCCCTGTCTCCTGCTGGCTTTCAAAGCACATAGGCAAATTGCAGTGCAAGGTGTGGATGGTTACGCAGTTTATACCAAAATCTGTTTTCATAAATAGTCTTGTGCAAAATGATCTTGTTCCTGTGCATCTCGACCATTACTTGTTAGCTGTTACCTAGAGATGGTCAAA
The DNA here is from genome assembly GCF_011004875.1 of Balearica regulorum gibbericeps. Taxonomy (NCBI): domain Eukaryota; kingdom Metazoa; phylum Chordata; class Aves; order Gruiformes; family Gruidae; genus Balearica; species Balearica regulorum. The sequence continues at coordinate 106,075,773 of NC_046186.1, forward strand.
TGCCTATTAATTTGACTTATATTTTCGTTTAATCACTGAGCATTTACATAACTACACTCAACTTTTTGTTGAACAACTGGAAGTCTTTCAAAACATTCCTGGCAGTGTGTGTGTGTGTGACTCCTTTCTATTTCCTCGTGTTGTGAAAGATGAAGATGAGAGGAGCTTTCCTCATTTTCATCTATATTTCTGAGTATCTGAAAACACCACAGGTCTGTAACCTTCACTTTATTTGTTTGTTTAGGAACATTGCGTGTCCATCAAGAACTTGGAGCATGGCTATGAGCAACGGCAGTGATTCTGTGGTTCTGAGCAATGGCAGCATCTTGTCAAACGCAACTGGCCCAGGTATCGTTGCAGCTAATGACGGAGATGTTGCAATCCAACAACTCCCATCGAAGGAAACACCAAGAACAAAAGCAAGTCCAAATGGCTGCCTGCAACTTAATGGTACAATCAAACCATCCTTGTTGCCTTTAGACAACCAAAGAACTCAGCAGATGATGTTGCAATGCTGCCACCCTTGTCCATACCATCATTCTTTAAGTAGCCATAATAACAAGCAAGAATGTCATTCAGTGGTTGGCAGCTCAGCACCATCTCCTGTGACTTCGTGCTGCATTCAGCCACACACTGAGTATTCAGCATCTATTTGCCAAAAACACACCCCCATATATCAGCCTGCCTGCTGTCTTCAGCCCTCCCCGTCCTTCTGCCTTCACCATCAGTGGCCTGACCATTTTCAGCATCAGCCTGTGCAGCAACATATAGCTGGGATAAGGTAAGCGGGTTGCATTCATTGTTAGTTCTCAGTATGGGTAACCTTTTGTGTAACTATTGCGTTTTCTTACAAAAGCAGAAAATCAAAAAGGAAGATGAACCAAATTTCTTTCCCAGTGTTTTTACAAATTAATCTTTGATGCATTACCACTTTAGTTTTTTTTCGGAAGAAACCAAGTCAGGAAACTAGTTTTGCTGTGCTACGTGAATATTTCTGAAGTGAGTTAGGTCTTTCTTGGGGGGGTGGGGAAGGCAGTTTTCTTCTTGGGGGTTGTTTGGAAGCTTATTAACTCTTTTACCAAACAAGGTGTACACCTACATTGTGTGAAGCAAACCAATGTGGAGATAGCTAAGACAGCACTGAAAGAACCAGTATGTCTGTATAGTCTACTCAAAACTGATATTTCCTCAAAAAGATGCACTGAAAAATACTTTCAGCAATTCTCTTCATAAATGTACTGGCTGTTTTTTCTTTGTCAGACCAGCTGGTTCAGTGAGTTGCCCTCACATCTTTCAGTGTATGCATCTGCTAAATTTCAAAGTTGTGCTCGAATTGAGAAATTTTGTTCTAGCTTTTAATCCTTTCTGTCTTCATGTCATACAGATTTGCCTCTTTATATTGGTTAGATTTGGAGTTTCAGTGACAGTAGTCCCAGCTATGAGGAGCAACAATCACAAGGAAAGTTTTCTACAGTCCTGGGTAAAATCAGTTAGTCCGAGAGGCAATTTCTAAAAATCAAATTCCCCGTTGTACTTAGACACTTCGCTTTTATGGAGGGTTACTTTTTTCTGAGTTGCAGCTGAGCCAAACTGGATGATTTTTCACTGGGGTAATAAAAGTTACCCTTCTCCCTGTCATCCAACATCTGCGTCCTTGCTCTAAAACTTGGAGCTACGAGTATTTCTCAGGCAGTTATAATGATTTTGTCTTGATGAAATACACGACGAACTAATTTTAAACTTCTGAGAATATCAGACTGGGACAAATATGTAATGTGGAAAAAGTCAAAGCGAATAAAGCTTTTTTCCTTAAGGTGAAAGCAGATGAAAATAAGGATAATAATACAAAGTGCAAATCAGCTTTCCCCTGCCAGTTATTCTTCTTACAAATGGAAAAAATCTTAGTTGTTGGAACTGCTTACAATCAAACATGTTTTTTTCCACCCCATACTTGTTTAAATGTTAAGTAAAGATGAAAACTTTTATATAATTTTGTATGCAAAGGTATGCAGGAGGTTGAGCAATTGCAGAATCAGTCAGTCATACTTTTCAAACTGTCAAAGTGGGTGCACTAATTTCACTGGTTTTCTCTCTGTGCAGTAGGACTGTTAAACTTCATCTGTATTCCATAGTCTTGAGGAAGGGAACGAACGTGATCCATAATCTGGATTTCTGTTCTTACTCTAGAAAAAAGAACAGTGAAAATTTCTTCCAGATATGGTAAAGTAATGTTTTCCATAACACTTCACAAATACAAAGGCTTTGTTTGACTGAGCAGTTTGAACTGCTCTGATTAGGATCTCGAGCTAAGATGCTTTTTTATCTTGCATTTCCTCACTGTGGTGTACATTTGTACATAAATGTATGTAAACTATAAATAATGATTAATGCTAAATGTTCATCTTACTGTTAGCAGTCGAAATAAGGATACAATCTGACCTTTAAAGCATCTGTAGTTATTAACTCAACTATCTGCATTAGCACACTCTACGTACCCGTATCAAACAGTTGGTGTTTCATTGCTGGACTTCCTTCTAGCTAAGGTAACTGAATTTTCTCAACGAGAAGAGACTTGCTTTATAGGTCAGCAAATAAAAATCAGTCCATCTTCTAAAAGCCACCTATCCTGTTGTTGTTGTTACCTGTTCTTTTGGCTCTGAACTTGTGGTAAATAGGACTCGGGTCCCATGGCATGCTGGGAAAGCTAGACTTCTTGTATACATTTTAATTCCCTAAACTGGCTGTGGCTGCATTAATGGACAATGCTTAGATTTAATGGTTATCACTTGTGTTGCTGGCATGGAACCAAAGATGACTTTTTCTCTCTGAATAGTCCACAAGGTGTGTCTAATATTATAGCCTCCTGTTGCATTGTGAATCTAGCTTATCATACTGTGAGGCCATTGCTAGCGAAGATGTGCTGGTAGGTGGTAAAAACAGGGGGCAACTGGATGCAGCCTTGGAGGTGGATGGTTACATGCTCAGGAAGAAGCAATCTGGCTCATTGGTAGTTACTTTGAAGTGCTGAAGAGAATAGATGATAACTGTATGGCCATTTTTGACATGCTCAGATAACTTTCTGTACTCAGATGAGTAACACTTCTACATGTGTGATATTTTTACACGATCTCTGTTCCACTCTCTAATTTGATTATATTTTGAGCCTATGATCTGCAGCTTCTTCTCCAGATATTTTTCTTACAAAGCTAACTGGAAATCATCCAGCTTGATAATATATGCATGTTTTAGCAGGGTTATTTAAAATGCAGATTCTCATATGATACATTAATGAAATTCAGTGTGTAGTCAAACTACATTCATTTTGGTTCTTTGTATTTTTAAAAATAGCATTCAAATATTATTATAGTTTTAGGCGGGGGGAACCTGTGATTAGATAGAGTTGGGTGAACGCTCTTTGCAAACTGTATCGCTAATGCTTACAGCTCTGGGCAGGTAACCAATTGTTTCAGCATGACAGGTTTTGTCAGGTTTTGAAGCCCAAGGCTTAACATTTGTCAGTGACCTAATATTGAAGGAATGTGGCTCTGGTATATCACTGTGGATTGGAGTGTATAAAGAAGACAGATTGAAATAATGCCACACTTGTCCTATCCTCTTAAAGCTGGCTGGATCCGGAATCTTGTAGTGTATTCAGCTTTGAAGTTTAAACTAAATTACATGGAAATGTCATCTATACACCATAGCTTGAATGTTTGGGCAACTGGTAATTTTTTTTAGATTGGTGAAAAAGGATTGTTGCATAAAAGAAAATTATTTCTAGTGGTTGGTGGTTTACAATGTGATTGTGGCAAAAGTTTCTATTGCAGAAGTAGGTAAAATAGGTCAACTGTTGGTCATAACAGTTGTGATGATTTTTAGGTATTTTTCTGAGGTTGGAAGATCTTGAGCAAAGTTTTTGTTACTTTGTGCACGTATTTAAGATGTAAGTCATTCAAACATGTTCATACCTCTTTCAGTGGGCATAATATCTCAACCACAAAAACACTCCCTGGGAAATTCCAGCTGCCTCTCCATATCAAAATGCAATTGTCTAGGGACTTGATTTGCTTTCTGACAAATGGTTTCTAAACTTACCTGTTTGGAGCATGGTATGATTAGTTCTTCTTTTCAGGTACTACTGGAAGAATTTTTTTCCAGCCAGCCCCTTTGGAAGGCTCATGTTGAAGTAACCCTTTTAGACTGAATGCACTTATGTATCTCAAGAAACCTGTGGGTAGTTACTGTCCCTACTTTGCTACCATCTGCTTCTGTAATCATCAGCAACCCTCAGTGAGTAGACAGTAGAACTGAGGAAGAGGAACTGGGCAAGGCTGTTAATCTGAAGAAGTGGAAGAAGCATGAAGACTGATGCTTTACAGCTGGAAGCACCGAGTTAGGAGTCACTAGGGAAGAATAAAACTATGCAGCCCAGCAGCATGTTTAGTGGGATGAAAGGAGGCTAAAATAAATAATGGAGGGTTGCGTATTCTAGCAGAACTAAGCACTGCAGTAAAGAAATGGAAAACCAGGAAACTCTTAAAATTGTTTCTGGTATTTTTCAAAATCTCTTATTTATATAGGAATGTATGCATGTAAAATAGGAGCAGAAGAGGAAGAATGTGCAGAGATTATTCAGTAATGTTGTCTCGGGTGCTGTGCATGCCTGTTGTCTCTGCTACCAAATTGAATTGCTTCTCTCAGACTGGTATGAGAAAATACCAGTTAAAAACTACCTGTATCCTTGCTAATCTTGATGCTGACTCTTTTGGAATATCTCTTTTGCAATACAGTTTAGAAAACTTTGGTCTATGGACTTGGAGGCAAAAGGTAAGGGAAGAAGAGGTCGGGGAGCCGCAAAAGAACTGATGGTAATGCTGATAAGAAAACTGCTCCAAACTGCCAGTGCATGTGGTATTTGCAGTTCTGCAGTACTGAACTGATAAATTCATACAAGTACTCTTTGCTTGGAGTAGACCTGCTCTGTGTTGCTGTTGTGGTTTAGTCCCAGCCAGCAGCTAAGCACTGTAAGGCTGCTTGCTCACTCCTCTGCTCCCTGCTGGGATGGGGAGAATTGGAAGAAAAAGGTAGAATTCGTGGGTTGGGATAAGGACAATTTACTGAGACAGCAAAGGATGAGGGAAATAACAGTACTAATAAAAGAATATACAAAGCGGGTGATACACAGTGCAATTTGCTCACTGTCCAGAACCTTATGCCCAGCCTGTCCCTGAGCAGTGATCCCTCCTCCCTGGCCAGCTCTTCCTTACATACTGAGCATGACATCATATGGTATGGAATAGCCCTTTGGCTGGTTTAGGTCAGTTGTCCTGGCTGTCTCCCTTTCCAGCTTCTTGTGAAAATGAACTTTATCCCAGTTGAAAACCAGGACAGTCACCTACCATTATTTACATTTCAAGACCATATTATTAATGCTTTTGGCTAAAGCAGATAAGAGAACTGTTCTGAAAAGCATCTGAATTATCTCTGGTAAAAAGCAGGTTAAAAGGACATGTGGGATGATCTCTCCGTGATCATGCAGTCATCTCAAGCTTGAACACAAAAATAAAATCAGTTTACAGCCTCACAGAATCATTAGTTTGGCTAAGATTTAAGACTTTGGGATATATGTAAATCGCTTCTCATCCCCCACCAGCCTAGTTTGGAGGTTTTAGCTCCCAAAGCTTAGTTAGTTTGAATTGCTGGATTCAAAGTTTTCATTTGCTAGACCAATTTATATTCTAAGCAAGGCAAAACCCGTAGTACTTCAGAGTCAGGAAACTAGTAAAGTATTAGTGTCTTCAGACTTATTGTACATCTTCCTTTCAGTTAGATTGAAGCCTTCTTTGGAACTGTTTTTGCACTGCAGATTTATGTGATGGTTCTGGGATTCTGAGTGCTGCTGTATCTCAGAGAGTTCTGTGCCACACAGTTTAAACAGTGTTGCAGACATACTTGAAAACTTACACTTTTAATTAGTACTTTGAAAAGGAGACCTATACAAATGAAAAGCTGTCAAGTGAGGGTAGAACATTATGGCTGCCTCTTACCCATTTTATGTTTTCCTTCTAGTTACTTGGCATAAAGACTAGAATGAAAAAGAAATAAAAAGCTCTTGTTTTTTCAAAAGGCATGGGAATGTTTGCCAAATACCAATCTTAATAACAAGACTTTGTTATGAAACAGCTCCCTGCTTGTTCCAGGAAAAGGATAATTGTTATCTAGTACATTCTGTGTGGCTTGCAGAGCTGATTATATGTATACATGTGTATATGATATTTTCAAATATTCTCATTTCAGCACATTAACTGTTCAGAAGAACTCCTACATGGAGTTTTTTAAACAAACTATTTTCCACCTATCTAAATATTTTCCATTTTGAAAATTGTTAGCTTCTGCTGTATTTGCATTAAAAGATACTTTTGTTTTCACTTTTTATATAAAATGTGTACTAATGTCTTTTGTACAATATACATATGCATATACTGTGTTATAGATTAATAAGACACTCCTTTACCCTAGAAAGATTAAAAATAGTTATCTTTTTAAAAATCCTTTAGGTCAGATTTTTGAAGGTTGTTTCTGAAACTTATCAACCTTTAGTGACTAAAAGGCAAAAGCTGTTACCATTATTTCATTCAGTGTTCAGGATGCTGCAAATATCTTGATTCATACAGTAGATCAAGTGTTCCTGTGTGTGGGTAATTTGTATGGAAATAGTACAAATTCTGGTTCTATTCTCAGTTAAGCCATTTATTCCATGCTAATGTAGGAATTCTTTATCCAATAGTTTCCCAGAAGGAAGAGGCTAAAGGCACATGGGAACCACAAACGAGATGCTCCCTTTCATGTTGCAGCACTAACAGCCTGGTGGCATACTTGAGGATTTTGATGTTGTTGAGGAAAGGAAAGGGAATGTGTCTGTCTCATGCATCCTTCTGAATCTGAGCCCAAATGTGGGATTCTGTTGTGCACATGTGGAGGTGCAGCTCTCCCTGTGAACAAACAAATGAACTGGCTGCTCTTCTTTCTCTGAAATAATTTTTCATGGCAGTCAATAATTTGAGCTGTACTTTCTCATTTTTACTCATTTTTACTTTGTCTTACATTATCTCTGAGTGTGATATCTTAAAAGGATTATTCTGGTTTTATTAATTTATTTACTGTTCTCGTGATGATTATTGTGCATTGTTGGCTACGCAAACAACATGCTGCGCTTTCTATTAGTCTTGCACAGAGCTGAAAGCAAAGGGCTGACGTGCAGAGACCAGAATACAAATAAAATGCCATTTGTAATTCAGTGGCTGACCAAATTAAAAATAATATGCCTAAAAGAATATTAAGTGCACTTAAAAAAAAAATCTCATTAATTAGGCAGTCCAAGGGAATTTTTGTGGGCTTTTGATTGTACTGATTAAGCATTAGTATTTGTCTAGGCTTTAGACTGCTTTGAAGCAAGCATTTTTGCAATAGGAAAAAAGACTTGTAAGGTTCCTGCTGTGGTCTGAGTGCAGCTGAGGACCAGCCTCGCTGTATTTTGACCTTTAGTCTCTGCTGCTTACGAACTCCAGGTTCTGTGTGTGCTTGAAGATGAATTTCCTGTGCCCTTTATCCCTCACCTTTCCTTGAACAACAGAAGAGCTAGTACTTAACTAGCATTCTGCTGGACCTTTGAACTGCAGTCTTCAGAAGACATAAAGCTGATAATGTGAGGGAAATAGTAAAAAACATGGATCCTTTCTTTTGTACTAAATTGACTGGAAAACTAGCATCAGCTGTGTTCCTTCTTGAAAAGGACAATCGATGTAGTTCTTGAGATAACTTTTAAAACTGACCATTTACATACATGTATTTAGAAAAAAAACCCACATGGCAGAACAGCCAGAAGGACAGCAGTTTGATGGAATGCTTTGACCCTGTATAGTTGTTCTCACATACTTTTAGTAGTAGGTTGTGGTAAGGTTCAAATATGAAACAAGACAACACTAGACAATAAAACCCAAAAGTCTAAACTAAATGCAGCCACTGACCTGATTTTCAGCACCCTTAAAAATAGGGGATTTGAAAGGTTTGGGTATTCCTGCTTAAGTTTTCAGTCTTATGATGGGTGAAAGTGCAGAATGAGGAACATCGCCCTTGGAAAGCTCTTTGTAAGTTGCCATAATTGTCTCTGTCTCTAGCTTCTTCCAAAATCATTTGTGCTTCTTCTCTGATGATATTTCAGTGTTGCCTTTATCTCCTAGTAAGTAATAATTGATGTGCTTGCTTTTTAGTCAGTAGTACTTGAACAGTAAAACAAAAGAAAAAACCCCAAACACAATGCCAGAGGGAAATACACAGGGCACCTGAGCAATTGTGGCATTAATTTTGCCACACTAAGATTGCTGTGAGATTTCTGCCCAGGATGTCTGCTGAATAAAGAAATCTCTTAAAGCCTTGACTATCAATGCAAAATAGAAACAAGGTGGTACCACTCACAGATCAGTACAGGTAAGGGAACTTACAAGTAGAAATCCTGATCATGTTTCAGAAAGCCTGGCCCTTCTATTTGGAAATTAGGGGGGTTTTAATAAAATCATAAATAGATGAATGTACTGGACTAGAAAAGCTTACATGCATCACTTTGCTCACTTTTCCAATATTTTGGGATGTTAATGGGATACTTTTCCACAAAATTCTTGCGTTACATTTCCAGCTTGTAGGATGTCTAGTTCATTCAGTCAAGTGGAGGAATTTCTGTTAACTCGTTGCTGAACAGTTTTGATTATAATAAATCTGGTTTATAGTCTGTTTAATCGTGCAGTGCTTTTTTGATGTCTTAGCTGCAATATTGAAAACTCTTAAAGGTTCAGTAAATGTTCCTCCTTTGGCTTGCTTTTACTGAGCAAACAAAACAAATTTAATCTCAGGAGGTACAGAAGGTGATGTTGCATTATATATGTACAGTTTTTCATCTGTGTCAGCATAAGCTAAAGAGCCGTTTTTGTGGAATTACTTACTAAATCCTTTTAAATCTTTTATTTGTGTTGAATATATACTTGTTTTATATAATTTTAAAATTATGACTTTCTAAGTGACTAAATTCAGCCATTAGAACAGCTCCATACTGAAATGTATCTTTGAAGTGAAATACCTAAATTTAGAACAAAATTGCTTCAGTAACAGTATTTTTATTTGTTGCAACAGATTAAATATGTAGAATAAGCTAGTGTTTGTCCCCATAGTTAGTCTAATAACTTAGAGAAATTGTAAGGGCTTATAGTCTACCTTCAAAAAAGATATGGTTAAAGGAGGATTGCCAAGAGCAAAAATGAACCCCCTTGTGACTTCCATTCCCAAATTCTTACATCTGCATAGGAAGGAAGACTGAAGCATGTACCAGTTGAAGCATGATACATGACAGTCTGAAGTCTCCCTACTTGAGTCAAACTTAGATGTGCTTAATGTCAATCATTAATGCCTATAAGAACATGGATTTAAGCCTTTGCTTAAATTTTGCTTGGTAAAAATAGATGCTCTTGTACATCTGTTTCATTCTCTTTGGTATCATGGGATGGAGGTTTTCTGGTGTGTATGTTGTGATTTCTTGGGTCATGTTAATTTCCTGTCTGTCAGAGAAATACAAGATGTGACTGTGACCTTGTGTTGCTCCATTCAACTGGGAAGTGTAATAAAAACAGCTTTGAAATAAAATATTTCTAAGGAAGGAACTTTTTGCCAGTAAAAATGCTGAAACTACTCTAGTAATCATTTAAATCCCAGAACATATCTATTAATTTCACTGTAATTACCAAGAAAAGAAAAAAGACTAATGGTTTTAGACTTGTGAAGGATCTTGAAATAATATTAGTCTGCTCCAAATTGGCTGTTGGCTTGTTTTCAAATAATGATTCATGGTGGTATTTTACTAAGCCTTTTTTATTGTCTTGAATAGTTCAAACTTTTGTTTAACTTGCCGAGGAGTACTATATGTGGTCCTGCCCTTAGTGCTTCAGAAGTTAAAGGAATATATATAGCTTCAATTAAACCTTTGAAGAAGAATATACTTTAAATTATGTATAAACTTTGGCCATTTAAAGCTAGGACAATCCAGTTAAAGTACGTTTGATGGCAATTTTCTTATTGACAGTTTGAGAACTGTGTTTAAAAGTGGCTATACTCATTGGAGAAAAGTTTAGGGAAAGAAGAATACAAGAAAAATATTTGTAGGGTGTATATTACTTGGCTTCTTCATACACTGTCAGATTTTACAACAGAGAAGATGATTTACTTCCTCTTCAAGGCAAGTGAACGAGGTAGATGCTGTTAAGGAAAAGAGCCAGCTTTCCTAGCAGTTGATAATATTTAGTCAGTTGTTGAAGATGAAAGAGCGAAGGCATTAGAAGTCAGTATGGCAAAAATGAGGTTATAAGGAACCTTAAACTGAAAACTTTATGAGTAAATCCTGGGCTCCTGCATGTATACATCCATATAGATCAGTGAAGAAAAGGGTGGGACAGGAGGAACCAAACCTTGGAGATGTTTATAGGAACTTTTCAATTTCAAGTCATCCATATGCTATACCTTTATAGACTTCTTACTTTAGCATAATAATATTGGGATTTTAAACTTATCAAAATAACTTCTGTATGAAAATACATATGTATAGGATGTCAGTATGATTGCATTGGCCGTTTGCCATCTCTGTTGACTTGATGGAAACATTTTCCTGTTGTATGTTGGCATGAGCTAGAAGTTTGTAATTGGGACATGTCAAAACTACCTGTTACTTTGAAAAAGTAGCTTAATAAAGTTGAATACTGATTTCACAGCAGAAAGAAAGCGAGCAAAACCTTGGCTTAGTTAAGTATATAGGGTTTGCCACTGACATTCAAAGAATCTGGTTTTACCCAGTGTGCCTGCTGAAGGTCAGTAAAACATGCACCTTTATGCTAAATTTAAATCAGAGCAAGAATCACTTGGACAATGATCTTATCACTGTTAACACCTTGCTTACAATTGCTTTCCTTGCAGAAAGGCAATGTTATTTGCTCATACTTGCTGTGAACATAGAGCAGCTCCTCAGCTGGAAATGAAGAGGTAGGTAAGAATACAAGAAGAGCAGACAAGAACCCTTATAAAGCTTGGTATCTCAACTATAAAAATGTGAATGGACATCTATGATACAGTTGCCAAAGAGCATGTTGATTTTTGGTGTCTATACTACAAAGACTTTTATTTTGCTTGATTTTATGTATAAGAATAGTCTTAGCAGAAATAATTCATAAATATAAGGTTAAGCAAAGCTGCAACATTGAGATTTCACACTTTTTAATGGGATGAAATAGCAGTTAGTTTCAGGTCATCTCACCCTGATAATCTAGAGATAAAAAAAAAGATCCTTTTGGATCGTACCTTGACATTTTATGTGGGAGAGAACAAGAAAATTCTTTGCATTTTTCTTGCTTTCAATAAAACCTTTAAAAAAAGCAACTTACCAGAAAACTTAATTCTCTGTCATCTTTACAATATCCTTCTGCTATGGGTTGTCCTATTCTTCCTTTATAGATGTAAATAAGTAAAGCTAAGTGCAGATAAATACAATAAATACTACATGTTTAAAAAATAGCTAGAGAGAGTTCATGATTAGAACAAGGGAAACTCTATACATCACAGCAAAAAAAGAACATTGGAGGCTTGTAAAAAAAAGTTTTTTTGGCAACTTAATCTGTTGGATTTGTTGTCTGAGTGATTGTTTAAAAATGATAAAGCACATAGGTGTTATACCTGATATAGCAGCAAAAGCTAGCTTGGTGTTTAAGAGTAATTCAGATTGTTCTCATGGGTCCAATGATGTTCTGAAAACATGAGGATTTTCTTCCTCTGCCGGGATTTAGTTTGTATTGTATGTTCTAATGGAAGGTGTACAATATGATGCATATCTCATTCTGTCCTTCAGGGATTTAGCTTATTCTTGAGCGTAATAATGACAGAAAGCTATGTTTTATCGTTTCTTGTAACCAGATCTACTAACAAAGGGAATAGCTTTCTTCTGGCAAAGTAAAGCGTTGAGGTTAAACACCTCATAATCCTTGGACAGGGGAGTCTTTATATTGATTTTTTTTTTCCAGTAAGTACAGCTATTTATTGTAACTTAACATTTTTAACTCCAGTGAATCTTTAAATGAAAGGCAAGAGTGCAAAATTAGTTTTTCTGCTGTTGGCTTTTTCATGATTTTTTGCTATCGTTATGCTTAGACACCTGTGGTATATGAGGTGCTTCAGAGAGAAGATACCAGTTTGTGTCCTAAAGAGTACACTGTACCACAGATATGCTATGTGTTTTTATGAATATAATGTTGTTATTTGTATCAAGAGAAATATTACATCCATTTTTGTGAATACCTGCATGAAGAGAGTAGAATTAAGATTATGTGAAATGGTGCCTGTCCATACTGCCAGAAACTTGAAGGTGTTACAGATCTACTGCAATGTCTACAATTTCTATTATTCTGGATCCCATTCTGTTGGAGCAGTTGTCATGATTGCTTCTGCTGTGTTATCTGCAGTTCTGTTAGTGATCATTTACAGCCCTGTAACAACTACTTTATGATAAATAGCTGTAAGCTATATATTTGTTTTCAAAATTTTGTGTGGCTCAGTGCCAAAACGAAGGAGACGGCCACCTGACCAGTTAGTTTTCTCTGAATGATTGTTTGAAAAATTGAGCTTTTCCTAATTGGTCATGTTTCTGTCAGTGACCGTTTCCATGCTACACTTGTGCCTGGGTTTGAGCGCTGAAATTATGGTTGGCTGTCACTGTTCATACTGAAACATCACCAAGCATGGATCTCAGCTGGGTTTGCTAAGGGATGGCATTTATTGGCAGTCAGCACTTTATCATCTGAGACCGGTTTCTGCAATGAAGTAGGAAAAGTGCTTGCAAAGACCAGTGCGTATCTTTTTTTGCAATGCTTCTAGTCCATTCAGCTGGAGGATTCCTAGTAAACTGCTTGATGGCAGGCGATGGTCTGAAGAGCGGTGCTTCCTCAGCGCTGGTTCCAGCTGGGAGATGGTACCTCTTCAGCCAAGGCTGCAACGGGCTCAGTTACAGCAAAGCACCAGAATCAGCTGCATATTGGTGCTGGGAGCGCAGCTTTCTGCTTCCCTTAGCTGCTGTCTCCCAGGAATGGAACAGAGGAGAAGCACCTGTACTAACAGTTTCAGATTTAGCTGTGATGCTGTTCGTTGTTGCCTTACACCTTAGAACAGGATGCAACAATCCCAGGCAGTGCCTATCTGCTGCCCGGTGTTGGGGGGTGGTAGCCCCACGGGCAAATGAGAAAAGTTTTCTACATCCGAGCTCCAGTCTCTGCATCTGCACACTATGAGAAAGAAATTAGTTGCATCCAAGTGTCATGAAATAACTCAGAAGTCAAATGTTCAGCCGGAGAAATATTCAGAGTTATAATAGGAATTAAAAATGTTTTAGGAAGGCATTGTTTGGATAAGTTAATACAAAAGTATGTTTGACACTTTTTAACTGTTTAAAAAAACCAACCACCTACTATCAATGTAGACAGGAATATTGATGTTCAAAATCATTTCAGTATATTTTTCAACCTTTAAGGATGTTAATAGCCACTAACACTTTTTTAAAATGTTGGTTGCTCTACAGCAGGTAGAAAACTGTCTTCAAAATATGCTTCAAAACACAGCCCATTTTCCTAATTTTCTGTTTCATGGCTACCTTCCACAGAGTTTCTTGCACCTGCTGAAGAAGCAGCTAGCATTGATTTCTTGTGGTGTGAGGCAAAGGTGGTTACTTAAATAGATACCTTTCTCATGACTGAGGTTTGTGAAGAAAGACTGCAAAAGAATATCTTGGAATATCTAGGTACTTTCATTGTCCTTTGACACATTCAGGTTTGTTTTCCCCTGGAATGCATCAGATTAATGAAACAAATACACTGCAAAAACAGTAAACCATCCATAATTTTATTACTAAGTGTTAAGCTCATGTGGAATGGTCCCATGCTGAGGAACATGCTCATGAAATGTTGCTTTGTGCCATGTAATGTCCAGGTAACATGAAGGTTATATTACTAGATTTAATACTTACGATTTCCAAAACCTTGCTTTCCATTGTGATTCTTGAAATTAGGACCAAACTACCCCTTCTGTTATACCTGTGCCAATCCATTAACTTCTGTGAGAAAATCCCTTCAGTGCTGTAACTGAAAGGACACTTTGGCTTCATGGAGAATCTGAAGGCAGGATGTGGCTGAGTGGCACAGCATGTTCCCCTTCAGGAAGCTAGAGCACTAGTCGTTGTCTTTCTTAGGTTGAAAAATATCTAAAACAATAGTATTTTTTTTTATGTGTGAACTGCCCCTTTTCAAGTTGGTATGTACAGAAAGGCACAAATGTTTTCTATTATATCTGGTCAAAATATTGGTAGAGAAGCTGAGGTTAAGTGCTTATTTAGGCTGGAGAAGTGGCTATTAGAGCTGTAGAAGTCCAGTCCAAACTGGTGCCCTGATCCATCCTCCTGATACTCTTACTTCCTACAGTAAACTTTCAGATATTATAGCAAAACTTTTCAAAAGCACCACTCTGCCTTTTCACCATGTCGCACAGCAGGATGCTGGTCAACCAAATACATTTCATGTTGAGAAACGTCTGGGGTTTTTAAACAATCTATTTATCTTTTCTTTATGTAGTCCCTAATTGTACTTAGGAAAGGACAGGATGAAGCAAAGCATATGCTGGACAGGGGCTGAGGCTTGCAGTAAATGGTGGTAGAATAGAGCCTGTCCTTTTCCTCCCCCTTCCTTTCTCCTCCCCTTGGTGCATAATATGTATTAGATGATAATCAGTGACTGTAATACATGTAATAACTTGGTTGTGCTAGTCCTGTCACAAACAACTGTGATTGTCACTTCCCGCTATCAAACTTGTGAGAACTACGTACAGAGGTAATTTAATACATGGATCAACTTGGCTTTTGTCCCAGCAAAATAATGGAGTTCACTATTTCTTTCTCATGAAAACTGATGAGGATTTTTTTTGTCTAGACTTTTTTTTGGAGGCTAGTGGTGTTATTTAAACTGGCTAAATGAAAGTGTAATACTTCAAAAATTAGATACAGCAGCATTAATTAAGTGGGAGAGATCTGGTTTTGCCATGCATTTCTGTATTTCAGAGCATAACTAAAGAATTTTTGGAGCATAGTTTTCAGGGATAACTTTTCCTATTGACTGATATAATAGAGTCATCACAACAGCTGCAAGGGATTGGTTACACTCCTGGAATTCACCCAGGTGTACACAGGTTTTTTTAATGCATGCTTTTCGAAACAAAACAGTTTGATAGCAGGTGTGACCTTTAACCCTCCCTAACTTTGAAGAACTTCATCATCATCATTTGTTCAGCAGTGAATATATTTTGCAGGTGGAGGAAACAGAGGGAAATGTAGTTTGGTTTTGATGGGAAAGAGGGAGGATGAGGAATGGTTCTGTTTGTATTTTTACCCCTTTTGTGTAAACCAAATTAGGCAACGTTAATTTTTGAAAGTTCTATCTGAAACAAATTTTACGCTCTGTCGACAAAATCAGTTTTGTCGTATAGTTAGAGACGTAATTGGAAGACAAAGTAAAGCTTGAAGAGATTTAAAACATTACCAATCCACTAAGATTTTGCATGCAGAAGGGGCTGGGAGAGCTGTGGAAAGAGTGAATATACAAGAGGATACATTGGGAAGGTGCCCACATCGTCCCCAGAGTGTTACCAATTACACCTTGGTCCTTCCCAACAAATGTTTGTCTTGCCAGCTTTATGAGGACCTCAGATGAGGTTCTGTACCTCACTGTCCAAGCAAACCCTTGGATTTGGTGGGAGTGTGTACATGGCGCTCTGGATGAACCAGCTAACCCTTTGTAGAGTCATGGAGATCACGGTAATGATCGTACAGCGTGGTGTGTGATGAGGAGGATAGCAGTGCTGCAGCCTGTGCGGAGGAAAACAGTGTCCCTGTGGGAGTTCATTCTCAACTAAAACACCTGCTTGTTTTTTCAACCTTGTAAATTAACTTTGCTGTAAAAGTGGGTACTAAAATTGACAAAGTCCAAGGATACAGAAGGCAATTTTCTGTGTCAATATAAACTGGAATTGTCATATAAACCTTTATACAAATCAGCATAATTAAAAAGCTTGTACTATTTGTTGTCCTTTGGCTGTTGGTTGTGCCAAATAGTTGTATGGTGTTGCTCATGGTAGGGTCCATTATGATGCAGGTGAAAACAGGACCTGCTTTCACAAGTGACTGAGCATATATGGAAATTCAGGTCTTTGCAAATAAGAGCTAGAAATTCATGTTTGAATCACTATATTAACAATAAATATGTCTGTACATATTTCTCTCTAATCCGTAAACCCAAGACTGTGTGCTGCAATTACAAAAATCTGTTACAATTGACTCTGTAGCTGTGTCCCCTTTTTCATACAGGCATGGAAGCACACATTCAGTTTGTGCTCTGCGTTGGTGCTGCATTAATCCATGAAAGAGCTTGTATGTTTAAGCATTTCTCTTCATACAGAGTCCTGTTAGTACTAACTTCGGATTCAAGTTTAACGAGTTCTTACTTCAGTACTTAGTTTCTTATTGTCCAGTCAAGCCTTAGTTGAGAAAAGTTGATTTTGTGATTGAGGCTGCAGACAGGACAGCGAGCAGTCCCCTGAGCCTGCCGCAGCTTCTTTTCAGCCTCAGGCAATGCACTGCTGCAGAATCATTTCTGAACTCAGGTTATTTGGATTTCTGTACATTTTGGCTGCTGCTGAGTCTGTCCTTCTTGTGGTGGTACCAGAAGTTTTTGGCATCAGTTGTGAAACTGAGTAAGTTCAGTACCTCTGAAAGTCAGATTTGTACATCTTGGACTACAGATTGATGACATTTCATAAATTTAATCTTAATTTGTGTGGCTGGATTTAACAGAAAATCCTTGTCTGTACATTTCCTTAATCCTTGAGTTACTGCAACTGCAGATTGGTTATTTTTCTTTTCTCCTCCTCCTTTTCTCCAGCTTTCTCATGGCTGCAAAGAACAGTTTTTGCTACTGTGTACTACCTACGGGCATGTCCCAGTTAGCAGCTCCACTGCTCCATTGAGTTGGAGTATTTCCAGATAGCAATGAATTGCAACTGATCGAAATGCGCTTTTATACCATTCTTATTTCTTACAACACTTAAATTGAAAATGTATTTATATTTCTTGAGGAAGTAAATATAATAGCTTTATATTTCTTGATGGAATGTTCCATGATAGCTATATTTATGTGCTATATTGCTTGAGACACACCATGAATGAAGATAAAAAGTAAAAGAGGGCTTAGCATCAGTGTTTAGCTTTGCTAGTTTAATTGATTATTTCATCCTCCCTGCTGAGGAAGAGGATAATAGGAATGGTCACACTTATATTAGACTGTCAATTACATTTTCATCACCCTTTTGCTATTATGTTAGTTAGCAGTGCTTTGGATATATGTCTGAAGTGGCCTATTACTGTGTTAAGAGCTGGTTTGCATTGAATTATACTTTTTGACGTAACAACACGGTGTTTCCGAGACCCAGTTTTATATGGATTATTTCCCCTTTACAGTTGCTCAGAGTTAGAAATAGGTACAATCTAGCAGTACTCACACCTAGTATGGGCATGGTTGCAGCTACCTTGAGATAGCGATGCTGGAATGTTTTGGTTCCCCTGGACTAGAATTTCAAGTCAGTATGTTGAACCTTATCCTTTGAAGGACAGAAAAATCTCATTCCTGAGAATTAATTAAGCTTTAAACTTTTCTGAAAATCTCCAAGGAGTCCAAAGTTTGAGCTATTTATCCAGTGGTATGAAAGTACACAAATCTTTACTCTTTTGGAGACCTCAATGTAGAAATACTAAGTGATGTATTTTATAGAAGCAGCTGTTTCTTAATTCATTGCTTTCTATTCCTTTTTTAAGAAGTAATATTAAATACGTCCTTGGTGGTAAAACAAGTCCATAACTTAAATGAAGCCATAGTATGGTCACATCTGTGGAGTGATTGTATGCCACATTCATAGAAGGGAAATTCTTGAAAGGACTTACAGATTCTTCATGGGAATTTTTAAGTGAAATTTATGTGAAACTTACTGATCCAATAGCTAACAAAATGAAGTGCTCCCTGAACAGTGGCAGATATGAATAATTTGTATTTGGGTGTGCAGTCTTCTCAAAGTAAAAACGAATACAAACGACATTAACAAATACTTGCACAGAAAAGTTATTTTTTTATAGGTACCTCTTGTCATTCAATTTCCTGCATTATGACAAGACAGAATTTATGTCCAAAACCATTTTTTTGTAATGAAATTACAAAGGACAGTTAAGGAGGCTTGTGAATTGCAATGTCAGAACGTGGTGTTTTGGTTGTCCGTTCCCATCATGTGCAAACTTTTTCATGGTTTTCAATGGTACTGAATTTTTATCATGTTTATTTGGTCTCTTGTTGAAAACTGGAAAAGCCTTTTAAATAGTAATCCCAAGAAATCAGCTGCATAAAATACCACTTTTGAAAACCCAGCTGTCTGTAGCTGTAATTATTCTCTGAATTACTTGTTTGCAATGACTCAATTGAATATGATTGTATGCCTTTTAAAATAATTCAGATTCTAAAATATCTGATATTTATAATTTAGCTGCTTATCCATGTATTGGAAGAATTAAACAAATTGGCACATGCACGTATATTTCATTTATCTTCAATTACTCTCTCTTTTCTTCCTTTCAGGCCAGCCAGACCTTTCAAGTTACCAAAAAGGTAAGGTCTAATACTGTCACATGGGAGGTTTGCAGAATTGTAAAGGCAGTAGATAATGTGATGGCAAAACTCTTATTCCCTACACAATGCAAGAGTAAGGAATGTTCAAGGAAAATAATAAGCAATCAAAACAGATTTTAAAAAAAAAAAGTATTTCTTCATGCAGTGGGTAGTGAATTTCTGAAACTGCCGCAGGAGATTGTGGAGGCAGATAGCATCCGCAAGTTCAGACAACATTTTGAAGAACTGATCTGCAGTGAGTCTCTAAGTAAACACTGAAAGGAGGAGCCAGGACGAGCTTTTTAACATCCCTAATCGCACATCTGTGAATCCTGGGGGAGCAAGAAGGGGACAGACCACAGATGGTGGCCAAACTCTTGTGCTCCCCCTAAGTAGTCTTTCTGTAAATAGCTTCTTTTGGACATGCTTCTGGAGACGGCGTGCTGGGCCAGAATTTTAAAATCTATGCAGATTTCAGTGTTCCTTTTTGGCAAATATCTTATGGTATTTTTTTCTATACTCCATGCCATTCTCTTTGTTTGTGCATATGCTTTTTGCACAAGCATAAAAACCCTGTGACTCGGCACCTTTTTGATTAAGGGTTTGAGAAGCAGTTTGATTGTATTAATAATGATAAAAAAACCTGACAGAAAAGTTCAGAATTTTCATTCTAATGATCTTTTCTTCTTCCTAAACCCAGAAACCCCACAGTCAGGAGCACTAGATTTGGAACGCATGTGCTCTGAAGAACGGCAGGGTCAGAGAAAACAGGAGAGCAACTTACCTAAAACTGTTACGTTTTGCCTTCAGTAAAGAACAAGCCTGTTAGCTAAATAGCTGTTTTGAGTTACATAAATGTCTTTGTTAACTACGAATTCAGCCACACAAATATCTGTTGCTCGTAGCAACCTCTATGATATGGAAATGATAAAACTATCCATGTGTTACACTATAGCTTAAAATGAGAAGGAAAAGTGGAGACCTATCTCTTTTTTTTTCCCTTTCTCCTTTTTAAGAAAGCATCTGAGGTCTTAGACAACCTTAGGGCAAATTGCTTGAAATGTCTCTAGTAGTGCTAAATGGGTGAGATAACTATAGATTAATTACTGTATCTCCTAAGCATCTTTAATTGTTTAAAACATGCATGAAGGGAAAAAAAAAAAAAACCACCAAAAAACTCAAACCTTTTTCAGGTGTGTGGAAAATAGCAGAAGAAAAGAAATTAATGAAAATTAATATGTATCTTCATGGTACAAAGCAGCTTACAGCAGTGTTGCCATTTTAACTACTAGATTGAAAGCAGGGGGTGAATTGGCATAAAAAAGATACTTCAGTCAGTGTCATAGTCATTGAGAATTCATAATTTAGTGCTTGAATAGCTTGGAGGAAAAAAAAAATAACGTATTGATGTAGCCATATGCCCAGCTGATTGACCAACTGTAGTTTTAATTAGACATCAAAAAGTAGGATTTAGAATAGTGCTAAGCATATACTTTAGCACTTAGGATGTGCTTTCTGAATGTCAGTGATTCCTTGGCTAAGCAATTGATTTGAGTGCTTTCCTCTGGGACTTGGACGTTATCAGCAAGTGGTCGTTTACATAGAATCTAAGGGCAGTGGCTTACTTTTCACAGAGAAAATAACGAGTAACTGAATGCATTTTACGGCTTTTTAATGGGTGAAAAATAAAAATAGTGCCATGTGTTTAGCCATTTATGATGGGTTGGGACTGAGGCTGGCTGTAGGCAACTTGACTGGAGCCAGAGCCCTCAGCAACACCCCATGATGCTCGGACAAATGAAATTAAAATATAGTGTGGTTAGTCCTTTTTGATGTTCTAGCCCAGGTCTGCTTTGCTTATCTGAATTTCAGAATGTGATCCAAGAAACAGGACAAATTTGAAGTTGTAAACAAGCACTTACTCTCTTCTTTAGGTGGCTTATTAACATGTTAAACATGGCAACTAGGACATAGTTTTTTACAGCTAGTGACCGGAGAATTTAACCAATTTAAGAGCTGCTCAGCTGAGAATGGAAGTGTAGAGACAACATGTCAAAGGGGTAAAGCTGGCACTAGTGATGAATAGGAAAAGAAAACCTTTGGGTATAATTTTTATGACTTCAGAGCAAATGTCTGTAATAGCTAGTCAATCTAGCACTTGGTGTTTATGAAAACATTTAGTCCTATAAATAGGAAAATTCTATTAGGTCATTTACTTCCCTTTACTTCTACTTTGTACAATTGGTCTTTTGGCAAGCTGCCCCTTTGTGATTCATTTTAGTAAAAACTTACACTTAAGATTGCTTTTCAAGCTTTTGCTAATTAAGCTCTTTTGTGAGAATGTAAGAATTATTTCATGTTTACCTAATGGGAAATTGAGATACAGCCAGTGCTTTGGGCTTCCTTGCTCCTTAAAGCTGTACTTGGACCTCTAGACCATACCTATTTCCACATGCTATGGAAAGTCAGCAAGAAGCTTGGTCACTGCCGTTGATTTTACAGCTAAAAAACTGGGAAGCTATTGCTGGAGTGAGGAGCTGGGTGTTACCTCCCTTCTTAACAACGGGACAGAAAATTTCTGTAGAGCAAATAATTGAATTAGATAATGGGTTGCTCTGAAACTGAAGAAAGACCCATAATATTTTAAGACAGGAGAAATAAGTACAGAGGGTGCTCTCCTATAAAGTTTCATGTTACGTTGTATGGAAGTTGA
Organism: Balearica regulorum gibbericeps; assembly: GCF_011004875.1. Classification (NCBI taxonomy): domain Eukaryota; kingdom Metazoa; phylum Chordata; class Aves; order Gruiformes; family Gruidae; genus Balearica; species Balearica regulorum. Next base: position 106,097,310 of record NC_046186.1, read on the forward strand.
GGAGGAAATAACAGTATAGATCTTCTCGATCAATATTTAGTGTGTACAGAGACTGTTGGTCTGGAATGATGCATAGCCTATAATTATTTTTCTAATGCCTCTTAAACTTTGTGGAACTTCCTATACTCTCTTTGCTCCTAAGATTAGACAATGTCGCCCTTGAAACATAAATTCTACAGATTCAAGTCTTTACTGTAAGAAAATTTATTAAGAAATTAAGATTTCTGGTTTTCATTTTATTTTCTGATACTTCTCTGTCAGTTTAACAAAAATTAAAGTATTTTATGAAAATAATGAAAATTAGATTTCATATAAAAATTCTTGCACTCTTAAAATTTAGAATGAACTTGGAGTTAAAATCCAAGGATGTGTGTTATACTAGAAGACTAAATAACTAAAACAGCTAATGCTGATTAGTTTATGCATCATGTCGCAACTCCCTTGCATCTTAGAATTTACAACAGATTCTATGGATCACTATTTGATAGTTTGAGTATTTTTTAATGACTGTTTTAAATATAGAGGAAATGCGTTCTTTTGGGTTCTACTTTACAATTGATTTTTCTTCTCATTTATGTTTTTCTTAAAAAAGCTTAAGCTTTCAAAGAAGAAACTGATGTTTTCTATCATTAAATTTTTAACAAAGCATCTATTTTTCTAGTGTTCCCCAACCATGGATATTATCCATGCTAAAAGTTAAGCATAAAGTTAAGGAGAAAGTATATAAAAAAATTGGATTTAGTCTTAAACAACAGTTTTCACTTCACATGTGCTATTTTTGTTGCCTATTTAATGTAAAAACATTTTGTCAATTATTGCTATGATAGTTTTTAAGTACTGAACATGTACTAAACAATAGAAATATCTATTTCAGTAGCTCATAGTTAATCACCTCTGTAGCAGCACAAAGAAAATGTAAGATAAAGCCTGCAGTTTTGTCAGAAACCTGGGGAAAAAAATTATAGCCTGATTTGAAAAGCTTTTCTATGTCAGAAGAGAACATTTCAGTAGGGAGACATGATAGTGGTGGGTATTTTTGTTTGTTTTCTTAAAAAAAAAAAAAAGTTTAGAAATAAACTCTTTCCAAACTGTTTTACTTGTGTGATAGCTAGCTTGACTTCATATATGGATGAAAACTAAGAAAATGAGTCAGTGTTTCAGCATGGTTCTTTAAAGAAGTGTGGGTTAATTTTGTGTACAACTTTTATTTCTGTAACATCTTTTTCTCTGCTCTTCTCCATGTAGCTATGCTGCGCTGATAGCCGACTGGCCCGTGGTAGTCCTGGGCATGTGTACTGTGTTAATAGTGGTGTGTGCCCTAGTTGGAATATTAGTTCCAGATCTTCCAGATTTCTCTGATCCATTGCTGGTAGGTAAATATAATCAGTTGCACTGTCAAATAAGTATTTTTGGTTTGCTGGGGTTTTTTTCAGTCGTACCAGTGAACAGCAGATGCAAGTACAGTAATTGATACATTCCTCTTAAATTGAGATCTGCCCAGAGGAAAAAACTGACTCTTAATGTGCCTGAAAAGGTTCCCTGTACTATGAATCTGTTTGGGAATCAATTTTCAGAGACATTCAATTGCTAGTAAGTTCTTGCAGAAGCAAGTTGTGTCTAATGAATCCACGAAAGAAATGAAGTGTTAAAAATCCTTGTAATTCTCTCATTGAAGAAAAAAAAGTATTAAATCTTAACATTGGAGCAGCTAATGGTGATACAAAGATGCAGTTGCCATCAGAATGCTGTCCACTAGTTTAAATTCCTTCTGCATTTTGCTATTGAAAGCTCATGTCCTTCAACAGAGCTGCTGTACATTGAATAATGTAAATTCATCCCAGTTTTAGATGTACAACATAGTGCAGCACAGGCCGTACATTCTAAATCAGGTTTCAATGAGCGAGGGCCAGGATCTGCTGAAGAAAAGACGATTCTAAGTGCCTTCTGGGGATGGAATGATATCCATACTGAAAGTAATTTTTATCAGATTCTATTAAATACTGCGCTCGTTTCTTACCTATCTTACCCATGAGTAGCTTTCAGGACTTCTATTGAAAATACTGTGTTTAATTATTATTGTCAAATAAAAATACACTATCCCTATAAGTTATTCTTATTTATACTACAGTAATGTATATCTGTACATACCCATATGTAATGGATATTTCTTGAAAACAGCCAAGTTATTAAAATTCTTTCAGAGTCACTTTCAGAACTATTTAAAGATTTGCCTTATTCTTGGAGAAATAGAGAAGATATACTTGAGTATTTTTTAATCACGTTTAATCAATAAAGAATGACAATTGAGATACAGAAGAGGACTTTGTAGAACACCCTTGCTCTGAAAACTAAGTATGGAACATTGGGTAGACTAAATCATCATCGCTCCTCAGGGAGAGGAGTAGTATGTGCAAGAATTCTTAATCTCTTGTCACTCTATGCAGTTGGTTGTTATTTTGTCTGATGTGTCATAAAGTATTTTACCTTAAAAGTAGATGCCTGGAGTAACTGTGCTTCATAATGAAAACTATCCATCATTTTAATCATGTTTCCACTTTCCCATTTGAGCTAAAGAATGCAAAGTATTAATGGAATTTTGTGATGCTTTTCTCTTAGGGTTTTGAACCAAGAGGGACAGCCATAGGACAAAGATTGGTCACGTGGAACAATATGGTGAAAAACACAGGGTACAAAGCAACACTTGCAAACTATCCTTTCAAATATGCAGATGAGCAAGCTAAAAGGTAAGAATTTCTATTAAAAATGCATTTTATTTCATTGGGGGGTTTTGTGTGTACGTAACACTTGCTCCAGTACCCTCTGAAGTTAATGTATATACTGTGTTGATTTCAATAAACATTGAATCTGATCATCTACAGTTCTCAAGGCCTTTCACGTAGAACTAGATATTTCCCACTGCAAGCTTTTTTTAAAAAGTGTATAATTTTAGTTTTCTCTTTGAATTGTGGATCTTTTCAGTACTGGGCTCAATGTCATTTCCTTTGAAGTCTCTAACTTAAACAAAAAATTCAGTGACTGTTTCAGGTTTTGTATACCAAAGCCACATTGGTAAAAATGTTTTCTCACATGTAAGAGCTATTAAGATGTGTTTGGATGCTCCTTCTATTACCTTTGCTAAGGTAAGGTGAAACTATTTATTCTGTTTTAGTCATCAAGATGACAGATGGTCAGATGATCATTACGAAAGAGAGAAGAGGCAAGCAGACTGGAACTTTCACAAGGATACCTTTTTCTGTGATATTCCAAGTAAGTGGAGAAATGATGTAAGAAAGGCTAAAAAATTCTGCCGGTTGAACGATTTCTGAGCTCTTCTGTATATCGTATGCCTTATTAGGAAAATATTTTTTGCTTAGAATATTCATAAGCTTCTCCTTTCTTTGTGCAGAAGTCTTTGAAGAAATTGGGCTGATATGTGTTGTGTTAGTTCTTCCTAGGAACCAACTATATTTACTTAAAGTGCTTCCTTTAAGTGGTTCCGTTTCTTGTAATGTTTTTTATTAGCTATTGGTAATGCTGATCATTGTGAAAGCAGTGTTTTGTGTATGACTATAGAGGTAGCACTTAATTCACACTGGGGAAGAATTTGAGTTTTATCTGTGCCGTTAACTCTTAAAAAAACTAAATCAAAATACTTTTCCTGTATGTGTACTGAAAGACATCCACAGGTCATATCTTGTACAGAGTTTGTGTGTGTGTTTAGGGGAAAGAAAAAAACAAACAAACAAAAAACCCACAACCAACCAAACGAAAACAAAACCACCACAAAAAACCTACACACACACAAAAAAACCCTGCAAACAAAACACCCCCCTCAAAGAAAGAAAAATAAAAAACCACCCCCACCTTAAAGTGCTGAAGCTTTATGAAGCTGTCTAAGTTAAACTAGAGGAAAAAAAGACAAAGAAGTCTTTATAGACTTTTTTACAAGGCATACTGCAAAACTGTGCTAAGTCATGTTCTGGCAGAGAGCGTGCATTTGCAGATGTAGATCTTGCCTTTATTCATATAATGACCTGGGCTCTTTTGCAGCCACTACAATATGTGAGGACTGATAATAGAGCACAAAAACATAATTGTGAAATTATTTGTTTATAGTACTTGATCTGAGAGAGCAATGACTAGTAAAAACCAGGGTGAAAACAGATTTATGATTATTTTTTTCCCCCTGATTACGGTATGGTCTTACATCTAAGAGAGAGGATGTGAGCAAGGTCGTCATTTCTGCTCCTGTGAGCAGAACCAAATTAGACTGAGCATATCTTGTGTAAGGAAAAGGAAATGTACTTGAAACTCTACTGAGCATTAACTGCAGCTTGAAGCAGAATTAACTCCTCTTATCCTGCCCGCTGTTTCTGCATATTCTCACTCTCATTCTTTCCACTCCTGTTTCTGCATAGTCTCAGTTGTGACGGTCATGAAGGAATTGTGCTTCTATGGGAAAGTCTGCCAGTCCATTATGTAAAGAAAACAGTTGATTTCCTCTTGACCCATTTTTGTCATTCATGGTATCTTTCTTTGTCTGTCTGCTCCAGGATCTGCAGATTCCAGTTTCCTTGATCCTAGAGCACAGCCAGAGATCATAAAGCTCTAGCCCAAATCTTTTCATTACAGTCTTGTGAAAGGCAAACATTCTGCACATTCACAGCAGTGGGAAAAATTCAGCCTTTTGGGTTTTGGAATATTATAATTAACATGATAAGCTTTCTTAACCCAAAGTACCATATTGTGTTATGCAGTACTGTATATTTGTGTTTGTATATGTGTTTCTCTTGTTAGCTGTGCATAAATATTTCACTGCCACTAACTGATTATTTCGTTTCCTAAAAGCTGTCTTCTAATAAATGTGAGCAATTTTTAATTTAAGCTGTGTGTGTCTAAACTGTAGAATTCTTAAAAAACGTCCTCAAGGATATCACAATTTCCACTGCAGTCATTTGCTTCTAAAGCAAAAACATTCATGTAGAAACAGCTTTATAATTATTATTTATATTCCCAAATGACTTACTAAATCAGCCTTTGATTACTATTATCTGCGTACTGCCATTATGCTGTGCCAAGAATTTCATAGTTTGCTGATTAGATCTTTTGATTTTTATTTGTTTGTCATATTTCAGAAGATAGTTTGCTTGAATAGAAGTCTGTAGAGCTTCTGAGTGGTATATAATATTGGAGATGCCATATTTACTATAAGCACTTTAAGGAAACTGAAGCTTTCATGTGAATGGAGTCTTACAGATAAGTAGCTCATCTTGAAAAGGAGGTGGATTCCCATGACCTGACAAAGATTTCATCTCTGTCACTTGAATGGTGGGATTTTGCCTCAGTCTTTGATAGCAGACACACCCAAATAATCTGTAACACCCCCTCTCCTGTAATTGCAGGTGATCGCTATTCACGAGTGGTGTTTACATCAACAGAAGGAGAAAATTTGTGGAATTTGAATGCAATTAAGTCAATGTGCAATGTAGATAACTTGAGGGTAAGTAAAGATGGCATTAATTTAACTTGCAGATATGAAATATGTATTTGAAACCTTGTTTCGCTGCCCATTGCTATCCAGTAGCATATAAGAGGACTTCACATTGCCCACATCCTTTTTGGATGGTCAGTCAGCATGCAAAGTCAAAAAACAACTTTCATTTTGTACAATTGGATTATATGGGGGAATTTATTTGGTTTTGCTACTACATCCAGAATGGATGCAGTTGCTTCAGAAGTTTCTTTGCAGAAAGGATTATCTCAACTTTTTCTGTGTGTTTTCTCTTAGAGTATTATCCCATGGATTTTTATTCTTGTTTCCTAGCAAATACTTTTATTTTTCTTGCATTTTCACCTTCTGGTGAAGTGGCTGCATCATCATAGCATACACAGTTTTCTTTGACAGCCAGTGGGTCACTCAGATTTTTATTTTTTTAATTTTTTTTTGGTCAAAAGAGAATAGGTTGGCAAATGGACATCAACGGAACACAGTAGCTAGAAATATAGCCCAATTAATTAGATGTGGATAGCAATACTTTCAGAGTAATATTAATTTTCTCTTTAAAACTGAGAAAATTAAATAAGACATTTCAACCTTGTCTATCTGGCCCCACTGTAATTTTTCTTGACTTTCCTTGTATTCAGTACCTTGCATAGTTAAAATAACCATTGTAATAACCAGCTTCAGAGGTCACCATAGCTTCTTTTACAGGTGTTAGAAGATGTTAGTGCACTCATTGAAATTGATGTCTGGTTTCAACTGATGGAAGTTAACTGACAAAGGCTAAAATAAAATAAGCAATCAGATGGTACATTTGTAAAATACAAGCTTGTCACTTGCTGGAAATGAGTACATTTTTCTCCTTTGAGCTGCTGAATAACCATACATTTTTGTGTACTGTTGACTTTGGAAATAAAGCAATGTATTTTTCCTCTGTTAATAATGATCCATTTATTTCCAATATTTTCTCCTCCAGAACAAAAATAATCATCAACAATTAACTTCATATTATACTACACTTATTTCATGAGGAATACTTTCATTATTAGATTTATCATTGCCTTTTAGACAACTGTATTAATTTAGCAAATTCCCAAACTCTTTTCCCCAACAGCTGGCATTTGCTTGCTTAAAACATTGAGCTGTAGTGAAACATTGTATAATGAATCTCCCTTGGCAGGCTGTTGACAGGCGGTTTGTCCTGGTTGGCCTCTGGTTGGTGTAAGTCGTTTTTGTCCTCACAAGCTCATGAAATGTTCCTTATTTCCCCATCAGAGATAATTGGGCCAGCAGGATGGCTCATGTGATTATCCTTTATCTCTTTTGATCAGAATGAGCCAGGTGAGCAAAGTACAGTATTTAACCTAACCCAGCTGAGTCTTGAATGAACTGAGCTAAGGAGTAATCATATTGCCAGTTCACTAGGGAGATACAGTGGAGAATAACCTTTTACAAGGGTAAAAATGGAGAGTTAGGGAGGAGATGCTGATCTGTGCATTTAACTGTAGAAGTTTAGTCACATAGACAGCTGATGCAGGTAGATCCCAGGTAGTAGAGGTCATTGCAAAGCAATGCAATCTGAATAAAAAAGGAAAAATATTTCTGTATAGCAGAATAAAGACAGTTAATTACCTCTGAGGAGTGATCTTTGTAATGGCTGCATTACTCCTGAGGAGTTTTTCTTTTTTTCATCCCTATATGCACACTTTGATAATAATGTATTATTTCAAATACTGTTTTACATTCTGAGGGAAGGATGAAACTATTTGACTTCAAAAAACAAGCACTATCCATCTTGTATCCATAAAAATAGCTGTTCTTCCTTTGAAATAAGAACACTTCAGAAAATTAAATGTTGGCTATTTCAGCTACACCCACAGTTGTGTAGATCTTTATAAAGAATATTGTTGCAGATAATGTTTCTATGGGTGTTTTTTGTAATTTAGGTTTTACTTAAGAATACAGTAATCGAACATCTCAGCTGAGCATAATGACAGTGCATCATGATAGCAGCATTGATTTTTAGCTAGTTAGTAGACAAATTGATATGGTTAGGTTTTGCAATTATTGCTGGTCTATATATGTAAATTTATAATAAAAATTAGATACTCAGGGCTCAGAAAGGCCTGAAGCCTTTTTCATTAAATTTTAAAAAAAAGTGCTTGTTACTTACATGTAACATGTCTAAATGATTTTAACACTTTCTAACAATTTCTAAGCACTTCTAACACTTTTTAGAACTTATGAAGTGCTGCCATATGCCCCATTTCTGAACGCTAAGTTCTGGTAGCAGCCAGTCCCTAGAGAGGATGCTGCCTTGCGCTGCAGCTATCGGAAGAAATTGATGGCTTCAGTGACCTTCTGCTCTTACAGACTCTTTTGGCTGTAGTTATTTTTATTGTTGAATTCATACTTGTTTAGGGCCACAATTCTGTTGAAATAAGTGGCAAAGTTTTCCGTATTCAAAGACAGGAAAATCAAATGCTATTTTCTGGAAATGCAAACCTTAGCATTTATGTATTTTTCTGATGATAAGCAGGATTTCGGCACCAACTACTATTTGCTTTAGTACGAGCTAACAGTATATCCCCTATGTGTTAATTGTATTCCCATCTGCTTGTAACTGCTTTAACTATATGTTTTACTGACACTTAGGGGCTCCATCCTGCAGCTGCTTGGCATATGGTAGTCCTATAATCTTCATGGAAACATTATATACAAAATAGCCATAGGAGGTGTTCAAATTTTTTACTACTTGGATAAGAGGAGCCCTTTCTTTCACCTGTTAATTGCAGAATGTTTTCCCCATAAAAACTGTAAACAGTTATTTTTATAAACTTTAAAGACTGTAAATGATCTCCTCAGACTGCTTCCCCAAACCTGTGCATTTGTGATTCTCTGTCACTGTGTAGACTCATTTGGGCAAATCTGCCCTCAGATACAGAATGTACGCAGGTTGCACAGCTTAGTTTTCTTACTCGTTCCAAAATAAATGAAAATGTTGCCAGTGGCAGACCAAGTCTGGCAACAGCAAAATGGCCTTTTCAATTCCTTTGGATCGCCAACAAAGCCTAGTGCTACAATATATTAATTTTTTATGTAGTATTTTAATGAGCTATCCAGAGCTAAATTTTGTATTTTAATTTCTAATTTCCAGCTGCCAGCTCATGTTACTTTATCTTTGGCAACAGTTACTTTACCAGTGAATGTTTATGGCCTGCAGCAAGTGTTGAAGAACAGCGTATAAACCTCATTGTCCCATCCTGAACTTGAATACATAGAGAAGACAATACAATCCTTTCCTCCCAGTTTGCCTATTATATCCTCATAGGATTAACCTGGAGATGTGCCATCAAAAATACACATATGCTATTCCAGTGCTTCCTTTTATTTAGTAGGTTGTTCAGTTATTCCTGAGTTTGCGTGTGTGAGTGTTTTTATCTGGAAACAATCAAATGTGAATTATCCTGGGTTTTTATGAATGCCAGTTTGTTATTGTTCAGAAACTGGTTGACAAAATTAAGTCCATATTAAAGCTTTTATAACTGTCATGAGAATCCCCAAGTGTAGGTTTTTTGTCTGCATTATAAAGAATTGTTAATAATAAACCTGTGCAATTTTGCTTAAATACCACCCAACCCACAAAATGGTATATTTCAGATCATCTAAACTTAAAACATATATGGGTAATGGTTTCAGGGCCCAACTCTGTAATCTCTTAAGCACATGGCTTATTAATGTGATTATTAATATGTGTTCATTCTATGTAACTTGATTAAGACTGAAATTTTACATATATCTAACTATTTGAAGGATTAATTCTAATTTGTTATGTATGAGAAGCCAGAAGTTCTGGGTTTTAAGGCTTAAAACCTTTCCCCTCTCAGGATTGAGTTTTCCCAACTTGAGAAATATTCCCTGATCTAACCTTGTTACTGAAGAGTTTCAGTTCTATTTTATAGATACTTTCAATTTTGCCTAGAAGCACCTTATGGTGATTTAGCTAAGTTGTGCTCTTACTGACTTCAACTAAATCGGGGATATTCTTGAAGTGAAAGAAGAGTATCTACATAAGGGATTAATGCTCATTTGGCTGAGTCCTTAACCAAAACGTTCAAATTGCTATCATTTTTTGTAAAGCTCTGGTAGGAGTTCCTAGGCTTTGGGCAGTCACTTGAGCTGACAGCAGAAGTCCTCCCCCATGACTCAGCTCTGTCCCCTTTCGGCACTTGCCACTGATGCCTGCTTGTCCCCGTGACTTCTCTGGCCTTGCTGCTGCCGCCTCTTCCTCCACTCCACTTCTGAGTCAACTCTTAGGACTTTGTCCCACAGTGGGTGCAGCATTCAGAGGCGTGACCGCCGTCTCTGTGCGGCAGGGCTTATTTTGGGGTGCTTCATGCCACAGTGGAATCATCTTGTGTTTGAGCCTTGGAAATCCTGCCTTACTCGGGGACATGCAGTGCCTGGGTGGCAAGCTGACCTGGTTGGGGGGGAAATGCCTGTCGGCTGTACAAGAGCTAAAAAAGACTCATAAAGTGAAGTGAGGGTTGTAGAAGAGAGGCCGGATGATGGAAGTCGTTGTAAAGCTGTCACATCCTTTCTTTCTGGATGGTAAGTCCCTGCCTCTCCTAGGAACTTCAGTATGTGATTCCAAGCAGAATGAAACTTCATTGATGTATGGCTGATGGTTTATTTTCAGGAGTATAGCATGAGATAATAGAAGAGAGTTAACAGTCCTCAGTCTGGAAATAAAACCACCCCAGTGCATCTTCGAACAATAGAATTACGGTATTCTTAATGCTTCTGCCAATTTTATGCCTCTGTGACAACTCAGTATGCTGAGTTACTGCTGGTTTAGTCTGCTGCATGTGAGAGGATACTGATCAAAAACAATGTGTGTGGCAATAAGAATTTAAAATGATAACAGAAAAGAACCGTAAGCTGAATTTTCATTACTTTGGGATTTTTTTTGTGGGTGAATGTTTCTAATAATTCAGACTGTTACTTTAAACTGGATTTTTTGCCCTGCCTGTCTTTTTACAGATCAGATCCCATTCCCAGTTTGGCGACCTCTGCCAGAGAGCCACTGCTGCTTCGTGCTGTCCCAGCTGGACACTGGGCAACTATATTGCTATTCTAAACAACAGGTCATCGTGTCAAAAAATTGTAGAACGAGATGTCTCTCACACCCTAAAGCTGCTTCGCACATGTGCCAAATACTACTACAATGGAACCCTGGGGCCAGACTGCTGGGATATGAGTGCCAAAAGGAAGGACCAACTCAAGTGTACAAATGTGCCTCGCAAATGTACCAAGTACAACGCTGTTTACCAGATCCTTCACTATCTAGTGGACAAGGATTTTCTAAGCCCAAAGACAGCTGATTATGTCTTACCAGCTTTAAAATACAGCATGCTCTTCTCTCCGACTGAGAAAGGGGAAAGCATGATGAGTATTTACCTAGATAACTTTGAGAACTGGAACGCTTCTGATGGTGTAACAACTGTCACAGGGATTGAGTTTGGAATAAAACATAGATTGTTTCAAGATTACCTGTTGATGGATACTGTGTATCCTGCCATAGCCATTGTAATTGTTTTATTAGTTATGTGTGTATACACGAAGTCCATGTTTATCACGCTGATGACTATGTTTGCAATAATTAGTTCCTTGATTATTTCTTATTTTCTCTATCGGGTAGTATTTAATTTTGAGTTCTTTCCATTCATGAATCTCACGGCATTGATTATTCTTGTTGGGATTGGAGCAGATGATGCTTTTGTCTTATGTGATGTTTGGAACTACACAAAGTTTGATAAACCTCATGCTGGAACCTCTGAGACAGTGAGCATCACATTGCAGCACGCTGCTCTTTCCATGTTTGTCACGAGTTTTACTACCGCTGCTGCCTTCTATGCGAATTATGTCAGCAATATCACAGCAATCAGGTGTTTCGGTGTTTATGCCGGCACTGCCATTTTGGTGAATTATGTTTTGATGGTTACATGGCTACCTGCTGTAGTTGTATTACATGAGCGATACCTTCTCAATATTTTCAGTTGCTTTAAGAAACCTCAGCAGAGGGTATACAACAACAAAAACTGCTGGACAGTGTTGTGCCAAATGTTCCGCAAGATTATTTTTGCAGTCTCGGAAGCATCCAGGATATTTTTTGAAAAAGTTTTGCCATGCATTGTTATCAAATTTCGATATATTTGGCTTTTCTGGTTCCTTGCCTTAACGATTGGTGGAGCGTATATTGTCTGTGTAAATCCAAAGATGAAATTGCCATCATTGGAGCTCTCTGAGTTTCAGGTATTTAGGTCTTCTCACCCCTTTGAACGATATGATGCAGAATACAAAAAGCTTTTTATGTTTGAACGTGTCCACCATGGAGAAGAGCTCCACATGCCAATTACTGTAATCTGGGGTGTCACTCCTGAGGATAATGGTGACCCTTTAAACCCTAAAAGTAAAGGAAAACTGCAGCTAGATAGCAGCTTTAATATCGCTAGCCCAGCTTCACAGGTTTGGATTTTGCATTTCTGTCAGAAGTTAAGAAATCAAACATTTTTTTATCAGACTGAAGAACAAGACTTCACAAGCTGCTTCATTGAAACATTTAAGCAGTGGATGGAAAATCAAGACTGCGATGAGCCATCTCTTTACCCCTGCTGCAGCCACTGGAGCTTTCCATACAAACAAGAAGTTTTTGAATTATGTATCAAGAGAGCTATAATGGAGCTAGAAAGAAGCACAGGGTACCATTTAGATAGTAAAACCCCGGGGCCTCGCTTTGACCTAAATGACACCATCAGGGCAGTGGTGTTGGAGTTCCAAAGCACCTACCTCTTCACTCTGGCTTATGAGAAAATGCATCAGTTCTACAAAGAGGTGGACTCATGGATTTCAGGTGAGCTTAGTTCTGCTCCTGAAGGTCTTAGCAATGGTTGGTTTGTGAGTAACCTCGAATTTTATGATCTTCAGGACAGTCTGTCTGATGGTACTCTGATCGCCATGGGTCTTTCAGTTGCTGTTGCATTTAGTGTAATGCTTCTTACAACTTGGAATATAATCATAAGCCTTTATGCAATAGTGTCAATAGCTGGAACTATTTTTGTCACTGTGGGTTCTCTGGTTCTTCTTGGATGGGAGCTAAATGTGTTAGAATCTGTCACTATTTCGGTGGCTGTTGGCTTATCTGTAGACTTTGCTGTTCATTATGGAGTGGCTTATCGCTTAGCCCCTGACCCTGACCGAGAGGGAAAAGTCATTTTTTCTTTAAGCCGTATGGGTTCTGCTATTGCAATGGCTGCATTGACTACATTTGTAGCTGGAGCAATGATGATGCCCTCTACGGTGTTGGCGTACACACAGCTTGGCACTTTTATGATGCTTATAATGTGCATTAGTTGGGCTTTTGCAACGTTCTTCTTCCAGTGCATGTGTCGATGCCTTGGACCCCAGGGCACTTGTGGCCAGATCCCACTACCAAAAAAATTGCAGTGTAATGCCTTCTCTCAGACCTTTTCAGGAGCCCAAGGAGGCAGAGGTCAAAATAAATCACATCCTGTTAGCAAGTATCAACTGGACTCCAGAAATCAAAAACCAGAAATGGACCATGAGCACTATGAGCTTGAGCCTCTGGCGTCCCAAACCGCTATCCCTGCAGATAAAGTGACTTATGAAGAAACTCATATCTGCTCAGAGCTCTTCAGCAGCAGGCCCCAAAACACATGTATGCCTATGCATTCAGCCTATAATAGTGAAGTGAGTAAAAGCATAAAAAATGTTGCTAGTTCAGCCATGCTACAGACATCTGTTGACCAACACACCATATGCCCAATTTACTCTCAAAACAGGCAGTGTAGCTGTTCTGATGCATACAAGCAAGTGGCGGTGAAGTGGAGTCCACGCTCACGTCAGCAGTTAAGTGACACCTTCTGTTACCAGTGTTCTCCTTCGCAGGGAACCGTACAGATCCAAAGCTCTGTAGCTCCCATAAATGCTTTACAGCAAGCGGCCGAAGGTTATGTGCATCCAGTCCAGCATGTCCTCCACTGCAGTTGCCTTCAAGGAAGGCTCAAAAGAACGATGACGCAGAACTCTCTGCCTAAAAATTTTTTCCTCCATTCCGTGCAACAGTTTCAGGCGCATCAAAGAATAAATAGGGCAGATTCACATGCTCATCAAAACCCAGAGGAAAACATAAGAACTGTTCCAAAGGTGATGAGCTCCTCACAGTTTCTCTGCCACAACGCAGGACCTCTGATAGTACGTTGCTCTGAATGCGAGAACAGTGTATCAAATAACCAAAAGGGATTCTGTCAGCAGACAGACAAGTGTGATGGAAAGGGTGGTACAGAAGCGAATGGGGTTGAAAGCAAGAAAGCCTCTCTGTCAAAGCAGAAAAAGAAAGCTGAGAGCAAGATAGATCAGTGTTCTTTGCAGAATGACTGGGTTTTGAAGGCTGACCAAAATGATAAAAAACATCTGCTGAATAGGTCAGTGGGAGAGGCTCGCTATGAGGGTTGCTGTGAAAATTCACACTGTTGTAGCAAGGCTATCACAGTGAAGTGCAATTCTGTTGACTGTCAAATGCCAAACATCGAAGCCAATGTGCCTCCTATGTTAATGCGCCCAGAACTTTCCAATGAAAGTTTGTTAATAAAAACACTATAATAGATCTTTAATTTGGCAATCTTGTGTCTTTCTTTTAAAAGTTAGTTTAAAAAACTAAAAAGGAAAGTCCTGAATAAATATGAATTATAATTTGCATTTTGGAATGAAAAATGTATTTTATAGAACAGTAACATTTATACACTTCATAAAGCCATTACATGTAGTAAAACCTGATGTTGTCCAGAATGTTTTTTTGCTGTAGCTTATAAGATGGATTATGCTTAATTTAGTTTTTCTCCTAGGGCATTAGTATATGAATTTTCCTTATAAACTATCTCAAGAAATAAAAAGCATTACAAAGAAACTCTCCCTTTTTTGAAGCCAAGGCTTGTGAGATTGGTAATGTGTGGGGCGGACTGAGATTGCCGCGTTTTCAGAGTACATCATTTACCTTTATTCTACTGCTGCCTTGGCAGGCTTGTGTGTACCTTGAAACAGCAGCAGGACTGTAACTGTTTTTATTCGTAATTGTTATTCTAAGAAAATCTAAAGAAAAGCTCTTGGAGGTCAACAGTGCTTGCACCACCGTTGTGTGTCTGTGTATATAGTGCAGTGAAACATTTAAACTGCCCTTTCTGGCAGTTACTGTGTAGACTTTCCATTAAATACCAGAGAATGCAGGTGGAAACAATAGTAAGCAAACATTATTTACTTCTCAGTGATGACATGAAAAGTATAATTCACATGTATGACATGTATATAAAATTAGGAGTTACAAAATTGGGCATGCAGTGCCTTGCAATACTGAACTTTTTCCCACAAAGTATGGAAATTAGAAAGTAAATCTACTGTAGAGAAAGGCATGGTTAATGCATGCATTCTAAACTTACTGTCAATAGTATCAAATTAAGTCAATTGAAAAGGCTCAAATACATAGATTAAAATACCATACTCTGAGTTTTCTTACCTAGAGAAGTTCCAAGATGTAGTTACAAATACTGAACTAAACCATGTAGCCAAGACATTGGATTTCAGACATTGTATTTGTGTAAGCACAGGGTTTAGTCAAATGACAGCTGTGGTTTGGTCGTGGGAATACGTGCTGGTCTCATTCAGGCAGAGTGGATTTGAGAGCTGGAACTTTGTAGTAATCACAATTGGTATACACTTTAATGACAAATCTTTCTTCATATAATCCTTTGGTTATGCTGATGATGTTGATTTACTTTACACAGATAACATTTCCTGGACTGATGTGATATCGTGTACTTGGTGTGTTATGAATCACTGGAGGAAAAGTCTGCTTTTTTCTGTTCTGTTGCTCATGTTGGAGGGAGGTAGATTAGTATTGTATGACTAAACCGCTTTGGTTTGGGAGTAGTGATGTTAGTGTTTATGTATCCCAGTGACTGGAACAGAGTAAAAGGTTGAACTCTACAGAAAAAGCTGAAATGGTTTTACATGGTTTCAGAAGAGTAGCATTCTTTCTTAGATATAAAATTCACTTCTAGCTCTCTTAAAACTCGTAACTCAATTTAGAGCCAGGTTCTTTGAAAGTGTTTGTAATGAGAGCAATTCAAGGATTTTCTGTGCACCGTAGAGGCCATTAATTATAAAGAGGTCAGACTTACAGTGCTAGCAATCTAAAGAAATTAAAAGGGATAAGAAAGAAGCTGGGCTGTTGCTATTGTCCAGCTTTCTTCTGACCACTGCACCTGCTTCAGTGCAGTTTCCGTGAGGGGTGTAGTAACATGCTAAGCAATAAATCGTTCCTGAAATAAAAACAATGTTATGATAGTTTAATTGACCTGCAGTCAGACCTTGCCAAAGCAGTGTGTAATACTTATGTAGTGCCTGTCACATCAGCTGTCATTCACAGCTGTGCCTTTGAGCCATCAGCCTTAGGGGAGGTCCTCAGCTAATGCATCCACAGAACTTAGGACATTTTCAGCTGGTGAACTCAAAATAGAGGGTTTTTTTCCTAAGCTAGCTTTCCACAACTGCACTCTGTGTAAGGAAACCCCTTCTGACTGCTTATGTTAATAACAACTGCCAAGGTAAGTGATAAAGATTAATGTTGTATTTTCATTATGATTTGTATGTTCTTAAAGGCTGATACAGTAAAAAAAAAGGGGGGGGGCAGATAAGGAGTTGTGATGTAATGTACTCTTGGAAAAGATTAAAATGACCTAATGTACTTGGCTAGTGAACACTATCACTGTTGTATTTGCCTTTTGTGACTTTGCCATTGCATCCCAGCTAACTTCTCTATTCTTTCCAAATCATTTAGCTGGACAAGGAGCAATCACTGAAATAGATAAGTTTAATATTAATGTATGTAGCACCACGTGTGTGTGTGTGTGTGTGCAGCATCTATGTCAATTCATGCATAGACTAAAATCCAAGGTGATACAACTCCTGGAGAGTGGAAAAGGAGTTGGTTCCAGTAACAGTTGAAGGCTGGTGAGACTATGAATTACCTTGTCCCCAGAAAACTCATGAGAGGAAAAAAATTAAATATTAATAGCAAAAATTAAATATTAATGATTAAGTTTTTACAGGCTACTAGGAGCAAGCAAGGAGAGGTGGGATCCTGTTCCACTGTAGGAGATCTTAACAAGGACCGTTACATCTTATTGAGACATCTCTCTAGGAGTTGCCAGCGATTGCTAAGTCCCAAGGGAAGCTGTTGAGCCTCTAATACTCTAAATCCCATTAACTGATTTGCTGTCACTGGGGTCTTCCCTTGCACTGGGATCGCATAGTGAACCTGGAAGCGTGCATGCCACGCTGGCTAAGTGTGGTGCTTCTCTTGCAGGCTGCCCGCTTGGGGAAAGGGCCCTGGCACTGACGAGCGCTTCCTCCATGAAGTGACGTGTTCCTGGGCTTCAGAAGATTTAGAGCTTTATTTCTACAGAGAATCCATGCTGGAGTATTTACCAGATTGGGCAGGGTGTTTGGTAATTGTTCTGGCAGTGCTGACGCATGTAGCTTGGGACATGACAGATTAGCTTTCTGCCCTTTCAAAGTCTTGGAAAGACTTTACTGTAACTCGTACGTGTAGTGAGTCTGTAAAGTGACATCTCTTTGATTATCTAAGGGAGGAAAGAGAGACTTTATGTGGGAAGACAGAGATCCCTTTGTGACTCTGAAGTTGCTAGTACGCTTTCTTCAGGAATAAAAAATACAAACCAGAATCTTCCTGGGAGTGGGACTTGCATCTGAGACGAACTCTCTCAAATTGACCTAACCCAAGGAAAAAAACCAAACATATTTAACATACTAGATACCTTAGTTGTCTGTATTGTCCTTAGAGTCTGTGTTTTTCAGATTACAATTGCATTTACAGTGTGGGTAATACAGTGATTAGTTTAACAAAAGATGATACAATAATTCACAATAAGTCCTTTAAAATATTACACCAGGCTCAATACGTAGTCACTCTGAATGCAGCCACCGTATACAAAGTACTGGTAGATGGGTAGGTAGCTGGTACAGTAACGTAAAGGGGTTTTTTTGAAGTTTCTGTTTCATTGTGGTTTTTAAGAAAATTAATATCCATCTTTTTACAATTACTTGCAATCACTTAAAGTTGATCTTTTTTAATTGATGTGGGAGAATTGCTTTGAAATGCTTTGAATTAGGAACATTTCTAATTTTGCCAGATGGAGCCCTGGCAGTCAGTCCAAGAGAGCTCTAAAAATACAGGTTGACAAATGACAAAAATTTTAGCGCTGTAAGAAATGTCAAACGTGATCAAAATTGAATATATTTTATTTATATAGAGAATGTTATACTACTTAATATAGGTAGCAGATGGGTGATTCAGGCCAAAATCACACTGACTTCATTGAATCGGACCTTAAATTTTTTCCACATGCTGGCGAGCTATATTAAATTTTACTTCTGCCAATAATATCCAAAGTGCCTGTACATCTAGCATTTGATTTACAATGGGGAGTTGGGACACCATACTATTATGTGTTGCATATTCCCGCAGTGTGAAACACCACTTGGCTTTGCAAAAAAACCCCTCAGTCTATAATAAAGTAAGAGGGACTGCAAGAAAGGCAGTAGCTTCTCTGAGTTTGTAACAGATCTCTGCAGACTCCTCAATTTGGATCTGCTGTCACTATCGCAGAACTACCCTCGCTTTAACGTTATTATCCTTTGACTCCTTGTTCTTGTACGTAGCGTCGGTCTGGCATCAGTCGTTCTGCCTCTATATCTCACCGGTTCGCTCACTTTATCAGAATAAGATCTCTGAGGTCTGGAGAGCCTGTAAAATAGATCGCGCACAGCTTAGGGAGGCTGCAGTTTTTAGGCACTACTGTGCTATAACTTCTGAATACTAAGTAGTCTTACACACCGAGGACTCTGACTTTGCCGTTTCCATTTACTTGGCAGCTTGTAACGCGGAGTGTTTTTTCTAAGGTCTCCACTTCAGAAAGTTGCATAGGCTCAGGTGCCTCCTGGAGACACATAATTTTCTGTTGATTCCTGAAATGTATTAAAGGTAATCGGCCCAACTCGGATTTGGATTCTGTTTTTTAGGTTTTGATAAATGTCACTTTACCTGCAAATGGATAGACATATTCCAGAGAATATACATAAAAATGTATGTTGAGTCTAGTTCCTAAACCATTAAACTTAATTCAAACTGGTGCTGATTTGTCTTGTTAAAAGCAGCGGGGATAACACGTGTTCTCATGCTGCGGGCTGCCCACAATGATGGCAGTGTTAAAAGTTGAACTCTTCCAGCAGTGAGTCTTTAGAGCAGATGGACGGTTTTGCTTTGAGGCCTAAACAAACTTTTGCTAAACCCTTGTAAAGCCTTAACAAAAACGGTCCGTAGATTTATCTTAATAGCAATTCTACCACGTTTCTCTGTGGTTTAGGAAAGGAGCAGTTTATTTATAACTGACTCTTTAGTAATGCTGGCTACATTACAGTGCCTTGATCCTCAGAAAACAGTATGACTAAAATATAAACTCAGTAATGTCAGATCCTTAAAAAATTTGACCTGAGCCATGCCTTCTGCATATAATAGTATTCAATAATAAGAAATATCATAGTTTAAATCTTAAGATGGATGATGTGCAAAGATTATTACTGAGTTTACATATATTTAAAGTAATTATCAGGACAAATGAACGATAAGTGAGGACAGCGTGGCTTGGGATGACTAACGAGGTGGCACCTCTGGTTGTCTGCCCTCACCCGACCGTAGCAGCAGGTCCCCTGAAATCACCTTGCTGTAACAGCAGCGTTCGGGGCAGTAACTGCATCAGCCTTTTCCCCTTCTCTCACCAGTGAAGTTCTTCATTTTGTAATGAGAAAACCTGTGTGTTGCAAGCTGGGACAATAATTCAACTCTCGCTTTAATGGTATAAATCAAAAGTAAGTTAATTGGAGTTACTGGAGTTGTGTTGGCATAAGAAAGAGAGGTATCAGAACTGCCGAGTTCTCGGCTCTCATAAAAATTCCTGGTATGCTTTAGTGTTTGGCCCGAAGTCCACTTGTCTAAGAGATATGTTTATGTGCAAAAGCAGAACCCCTGGATGTCCTCCGAGTCCAGGTAAAAATGAACAGAAATAGGCAACTGAAGGCACGTGAATGCAGTACTGAAAAGATTTGCAGCACGGAAAGATGGGTTTAGCAGTGCTTTGAGTGGAGAGTTCTGTTGGTGCTATCCTGCAATACAAGGTTAGATATTCTCCTTCACTTTTTCTTACAAAAATAGTCTTGTTTAAATATATACTTTTAAATATGTTTTAAATATTTGTTTTAAACATCCATTTTATAATAAAGTATTGCTCCAAATATTTTCCAGGTGATCTGATATGGCATGGCTGAACATCAAACCTTTTTCCTACTATATGTTCTTTTCAATCTGACAAAACATAAATTCATGACTGTCATAGCAGTAAAGCTGTCCCAAGACCCTTATTCACCCCTTCTTCTATTCTCTGTTCTTAGTTAGGGCTCTATCTCAACTGACCCTAAAATTTGGGGCTTTTCTTAGTACTCCAATAGCTTGATTTCTTTCCTGACATAGTACTTGAATCTGTTAAGTGCCAAATGTAGCTCCCTTTGACATTAATATACACTAAAGGTAACCAGTGTTCCCTGCATTTCATGTGTTCATAAGGCTGCGTGTAGCCGGTCTGCCTCTCCTTTTGTTGATTCCCATTTTTCTGGAGTTTCTGAAATACAGCTTGTGTAGTCGTGTAGCATAATCTCTTTGATCCTTTCATATTAGAAAGGCTTTATTTACATTTAGAGAGTATAATATGTCAGGTTTTTAACAGTTCACAGCAGTATTACACTACTAAATAGGGCAGAAATAGAGAGTACTGTGTTACACTGACACTCGTTTGAATACTTCTAGCAGTAGGTAGTTACATGATTTGGAGGCGTTTTATTTGGCATAGCACTGAAAGTATAATCTTCACAAAGATGGGCATTATGAATTTTGTAACATAAATGACAGATGATGACTTACTCTCATCTTCTTTTCTGTAGCATTATCTTTGCACAGAGAAACTTAAGTAATTCAGGAAGTATTAAGCAAAGCAACATAAAAATTGAAAAATGCTAGGATTTGAGTGGCTTGCCAGGAGGTAAGCTCTGCTACTTTCTCAATTCTGTAAGGACTTGTAAAACCACCTAGCTTAATATGTCCCAGGTGAACAACATGTTGTTGTTGAATGAGAATTCAAGAAACTGTCCTCTGATATCTCTGACGGTATTGCTTTCCAGAGGAGTTTCAAATATGTGAAATAACAGCACTGGGGAAAGACACCTTACCAAAATAAGGTGTCATAATACAGACTATCATTCAAGTGTTAATCTGGCATTTTCATCATTTGCAGCTGAGAAGCAATGTGGGACTTGAACTAATGTGTTTTAACTGCCAGATACTCAAGCCCTTACGCAAGAATTTGAGACAGCTCAGTAGGTGCACTGGGTAACTTTAGATATCTTAACCTTCGGTTAGTCTAGTTAAGATGGAGTCGGAGAGGGAGAGAGACGTACTCCAAATCTTTATTTGCATTTAAATACTGTTGTATATGATACAGAGGGAGTAAATGTCTTAGAAATGTGTGTAAACCGCAAGATTTGAGACTACAATGGCACTTACGATCTGAGAGTAATAAGCACCAGACAGAGTAGCAAACAATAGCACGTACAAGGTGATTGATGTTTAATTAGGGAATTGTAAGCTTCTCTGCATTTAAAATCAGTGGTATTTAAAAAGGACGCATTCCATGAACCTGCAATAAACGTTGGTACTTGTTCAAGATGACCAGTAACTCAATACATCCAAAAAGTTTTTAGTGCTGTAGCTTTGATGTGCTCCACTCGGCATCTGTTATGCAGGTTCACAGGCACATCAGTGCAGCGAACGTGGCCGTCACCAGTCACTCAGGACTTTGGATGGAGACTGAATTTGCCTCCTGATCGAGCAGCTCAAAATGAGACCATCTGTAAAAGCAGAATGTGAGTATGCCTGTCGGTCCTTTGCCCGATACTGGCTTGTTATAGGCAATGGAGGAGGGAGGTTGAAATCTGTACTTCTGTTTGTCCCCTGAATACAGAAGCTGGTAACTTTGACCAGCACAGGTGTTTCAAAATTCAAAAGACAAATGAAGTCTTTGTGATGCTGTGTACATGTAGCTGAAGCCATGTGTGTGTGCTTTGGTTTCTTTGTGTTCCAAATACATACTTGGATTTTTGTAGCTAAGAAGTTATTGTCATTCAAAACTGATTGTTAATTTTTCACTTCACCCTGGTTAAGTGTAAAAAGTGGCCTGATCTGTTTCTGTTTTGGTGCGCTCAATGAAATACTATGCTCTGAAGTTTAAAATCATATTTATTTTAAATATATAAAATCTAGAATAATATACCCCAGTCCTAAAGTCCTATTATTATCATCTGATGTTTAATGTTATCATGGTCCAGCACTGTAGGGACATATAAACTCTGTTTTCATTTACCATTTTTAGTACTTTATGATTGTATTTCATGATGCCTTTAAAATAATAAATTCAAAATGCTAGGCCTGGATGTATAGCTGATTCAAAGTACCTACAGCTAGCTTTAAAACTGGGGCGAGGGGAGGGAAGACAAAACACTTATAGCAGTAAAACAAAAGCCCAATATACTTCATTGCTAGCGAGTCTGTATACACATGCCTGACATCTAGCTTGCCCTTTTCACAACCCTCCTTTCAAGACTACCTCCACCTTCTTTCTGTCTTCAAGTTCTTCCTTCCAGCTCAGCTCTGGTTTCCTGAACATGAATCCTAAAGGACAAGAGCTGATTTTCATACTGCCCCAGTTCGGAGGGGCTGCAGTTATGCCATTGTGTGCCTGCTTTTTAAGCGTACGTTCCCAGACACCGAGCTTGAATAAGACCCACTATTATATCTCGCCTAGTTCTCTGACCAGGAGGGAGTGATTGATCCCGAGTGGCAGAGCAGGTGTGATGGCCTCTGCAGCAGGGGGGCCCTGCCCCATCCAATCCCCGAGGATTAGTCTTCAGTCATAAGAACTCTCAGCAATTTATCTTTCTGATATTAGGTCTAAATTTGCCTTTTGTCCATTGTCATTGTGCTATTCTGCAAGTTATTCCCCCTCCCTTGGGCAACTGGGAGCGGTTCCCTCCTGGTGCTTGCGTTCCTCAAATCCTTGCAGTTGCTGCTGCATGCAAAGAGGCCCTGCTTGAAGGAAGGGCCCCTGCTGCTTGTGTACAGCCTTGTTGGAGCCCCTTGTCCATGGAGGAGAGCTGGCGGGATTCATTTATTTAAGTGGCCTTGCCCCAAAGATGGCTATTGTTTGTATTGTAACCTCCTCTGCCACCTGGGGACTGGGAACGGAGCAGGGGCAGCGTGAGCTTCTGAGGTGGACTGTAAATCTTAGGGCTGTGGATTTAAACCTGTTTTGTCTTCTGACTATGCGAGACCTCAGAAATCATCCTGCCATCTAACATTTGCTGTCTCACTCCTGTTTTTTGATACGCTTTAGCCTGAAAAGCCTGATTGACGTGAAGCCCTGCTGGAGTCTTCAGCTTTCACACTCACTCTGGTTTCACATTGTTGTATTTTAAGATTAGGAGAGCAAAGATTCATGTCAGAGGTTGTTGCTCCTAGTGTCTTCCCCCTTCACTCCACCCAAGTCCATGCTATCTGGAAATGGGTCCACCCTTCCTTAGGAAGCCTAGACAGCGAGGAAGCCACAGCCTCTTCGTGTTTTTACATTTAGATGTGCCTGACTGGTAGATTTCCTCAAAGCTATCGCAGCTCTCAGATTGGTTTGTTTGTACTTCAAGAGGATCTGAAGTTGTATCTCAGTATATCCAACTAGACGCAACTCTTGTTTGTAATCTGTCTGACAGTGGAGGGGAAATGGGGAAGACAAACTGGAACTGTGTCAAAAGACTCATTCTCAATTTCCTCTATCCCTTCTCTGTAGGACAGTGGCTGATCTGTAATTGATGATGTGAACTGAGAATTTGGCTCCCAGCTACCAACTTTTGCCATATACTGAATTAGTTCAGTAAAGTGAGATCTGAGAGCTCTAGCCTGCCTGGATATGGATGCAACAGACAGAAAGTATGCCAGCACCTAGAGCTGACTGCTGCCACTAAGAAAAAGCACGAGCGTCCTGGGCTGTGGTGTCCTGCCCGAAATCCCTCTGTTCTCACTGCAGAAAGCCCCCAAATTAAATGTGGAACTGGAAGCTACTGAATGCGTATTAGCAATTTGAGATGTACTCCCACTGTCTTCTTCAGGTGTCCAGGTGCAACTTTCTGAAAGACTATACAGAGATCCCGAGATCCTAATTTAGGAGCAGTGAATTGTACCTAACTTGGAGCATCACCCACTGAAGGTTTCCAGAGGTTGTGATGTCTTTTTGGCTAACAATGCAGTGTAGTCTCTTTCCTGTTAACTAATGTACAAGTGGATTGAAACCTGAAACTGGAATAACATGGGAAAGTAGAATAAGCGCAGGAACAGGTGAAATATTTCTTTCCTCTTTGAGGCAGCAAGCTTGGCAAAGGGGCTACTTCGCTTCCATGAATCTTTTTATTTCACCAGGCAAAGGCAAGCATTGGCAGCCTTACCTGAGCTACTTGCCCTGCTCCCCTTAGCCACCCAAGGAATCGAGCTGGGACAACACAAGCTCTGGACTGGCTTATTTATCCTGCCTTCAGTACTCAAGCTACTACGTGTATCTCTGCTGTGGTCGGCAATATGAAACTTATAAGTCAATGTTGACTTCTGTTGGAAGTCATCCTATACAATGGTCTTTAGTAATTGCTTTTTAGGGACAGAACACCTCCTTTTCTGGGGAGCTGGTTACCTATTTCATGATAGGGTAGAATCACTGGTTATGGTAGTCTCTGAGCCCAGTGCTCTGAGCCCAGCTCCTGTCTCTTGTCTTCCCCATGCTGATGCTTTAAATCCATTTCATCTTCTTGCTAGCAGTCAGCCAGCAGCTGTGTGCTGGCTTGGGAAAGCTTAATTCAGTGGACTAATCTATTGTTCCCATTTGTTTGTTTGTGTAGGTTTTAACAGGAAAAGGCGTGGGTTTTAGTCTGTGGCAGCAGACAGCACTCACCCAGGACACCTGCTAATATTTCTTTGTGTGCAATATGCATATTAATCAAAAAGTTATAAATCTTGTGTGCTTTTTGTAAATTAAAATACTGGATTTCCAGTTCAGAGTCTTCCAGTATATAAATATAGAGGCTAGAAATACAGATGATCTCCTCTTGTTCTTACAGATCAGCAGTTTTCTTGCACACCTCTGTACTTACACATAGGAGCCATCATTTGATTTTGGTTTTGAACAAACCCTCTCTGACCCTGGAATTCAGAGTCATCCTTTCTTGTAAGAAATGAAATGAGTAATTTCCAGTGGGAAAGTGTTTTTCTGGTAAAGTTGTAGCATCTATACATATATGTAAGCATGTGTATAAAATATAAAATACGCAAGCATAAAACCCAGATTTCTTTAAAGGTTAGATCTGGTCATAAAGGTTGAGGCTGTGGAAAAAAAAAATCGTGTTCGTACAGTGTTTACTTACAGCGTTTAGGTCAGCTTGGAGCTTTGAGACATATCAGTCTACTTTACTTGAGGAAGCTTTGGTTTACATTAGTTTCTAAAAATGTAATCTTTCACTTCCAGCTTTCTTAGAAAGTTTGGCCTTTCTTCCCTTGCACAGAATCTGGCCACATTATGCCAATTCATTCATCACCTCCAGACTGTGTTGCTGTGATTTGTTTTATCTAAAGCTGGGTTTGAAGATGATGCACAGATTTCAGTGGGGACAGCATGTGATTTCCTGCTTCAGGCCACGGTGGGCATCTAAAACCTGCTCTCTGCTGCTTCCCGTTTTGTTTCAATACTAATTTAAGGCACTGATCTAATTTTCAAATCAATAAATGGATCAAGCTTCACCCACATTAGAAGCTGAATATTTATGTATGACTGTGACTGCTGCATTGTTGTAGGACCACACCAGACACACTTGTTCTCTTGAGGATTGACAAGGAAAAACCTCTAAAAAGACATTAGATGAATCTAGAATCAGAACTCCCTGAGGATACATTTCAGAGCTTCCTGAGAAAGCTCTTTTATAGTTGGGTACTTAAAATTGTGAACTTCATTCTTGTATCTCTAAATCTTCTCCCACGTGCCCTTTCTCTACTAAAATATTTACCCAATGAATGTTGACCTTCAAGAGGAAAGACTGTCAGGCACTACATGGTATCTGCTTCATTTCTGCAACATTACAGATAGGGCAACAGTGCAAAGAATGTCAAAATAAGGCAGATAGGTTGGCTGTCCAGCATTTTTAGTTCTGTATTGCTTCTGCAGCCTTTTGTGGATGTTCCAGGATTTACAGATAAATACAAGGTCAAGTCTGGAAGGCAAGGATATTACTACAGAGGAACAGATACAAGAAGTAGGGAGAGACAGGTAATTAACATATGTTAGCCACTCCTGTTTCAGAATTTGCACAGCTCCAGGAGAAGGCACCATCTCATAAATTACATCTCCACTGTGATTGCATGATTATTCTTATTAAAAATAGTGTACGAAATAAAAAAACAAGCCTAATTCTCAGATGATGGGTTAAATCTACAGCACTGGTAGCCAGCTAAATCTTTCTTCTGCCTTGTAAACAAAGCAGAGATAGAACTAGCTACTCAGAGGTGTATTTAATATTGGCTGAACAAGGAATAAAAGGGACATACGTAGAGATGGACTAGCTGAGCCTGAGCTGTACGTGTGCCTCTGAGTGTGTAATACTGTCTCGTCGAGTAGCAGACTTTGTTGCGTTAGAGTTGAGTTAGGAAGAACTGCCAGACATAACGAAGGCAGTTTGACCTTGCAGGACCAGCAATTAGGACAAGTAGAATTAAACAGTGTGTGCAGCACTGTAGTGAGGGTCCTTGGTGGATATGCAGACTGTAGTACCTTAACAGACACTCATGAATGTGTTGGCATGAACTGCAGCAAACAGCCACATGTGGCTCATGTGCCAGCATTTCAAGAGGAAAGCCAAAATTTCTTTATTACCTTAGTCTGGATTTCTACCCTGTCTATTTTTTGTATTGCTATAGGAATTTTTGAGACGAGTGAGTTGTCTAGTCCAGTGTCTTCTTTCCAGTGCTTCCAGTTGTGGCTGCTTCAAAAAAGGTTTAAATGCCCATTGTCTTCCTATTGTAATTACAGTGAAGTGTTTTGTGGGTGAGGGTGGGGAAGCTATTTTTTTCTTGACCTCAGCTGGCGATCAGTTTATCCCCTTGAAGCATGACAGTTGCTATCTTTTGACATTTTTCATTAGCTGCTGTAATATTAGATACTATTCTTATTCGTACAAATGGCTAATCCAGCTTTTGTTCTCTGAGCTGGCTCTGCCAGAGGATATCCGAGCTGAAGAGAGATGAAGAACAAGGAAGACAGTGTACTGATGCGATGCGACTGATGTTACAGGGAATGCGTAACAGTAATTGCAGGTTTTTCCTGC
Organism: Balearica regulorum gibbericeps; assembly: GCF_011004875.1. NCBI lineage: Eukaryota > Metazoa > Chordata > Aves > Gruiformes > Gruidae > Balearica > Balearica regulorum. Next base: position 106,124,476 of record NC_046186.1, read on the forward strand.
CCTTGTCTCCTCTTCCTGTTGGTACTGAAGTTAATGAGGATTTGAAATAATTCCTCAATATTGTGTTTGTATAATAATTATTGATATTATGAACAATGAAGGCTTCAAACATGCAACATACTGACATCCCATCAGGAAATTTTAGGTGGTGTTGCTGTGGGTGGTGGGGAGTCACACAAAATACAGTGCAAACAGTATTTGTTCAAGTGAGGCAGGAAGTCAAAACCTTCACCGAGCCTTTATAGTTCAAGAATTTGTTCTAAATTTTGCCAAGAGAGCAACTCTTCTAAGAAAGCAGTTTCTGGAGTAAATCAAAGTCCTTGTTGCCCTTAGGGCCTCACTGAGATGTTCTTCTCGCATATCAGCTGCATGAGAGATGAAAATAAGTGTGTCTGACTGCTGATCTACCCTGTCTGTCCAGCAGCCTGGAAAGCATTAACAGAATCACAGGCCTGGAATGAGCGTGGAGTTGTCAGAAATCTCAGTATCTGGGAGGCCCAAGCTTTAAGTGAAAACCTCAGAACATGGCTGAACTAGAAAACTCTTAAGAAAAACACAAATACGAGAAATGGAGCCATTTAAAGTAATAAACCCTGTTTATCAGCCCTAGAAATTACTGTCTTTAGCTGTGTCTGGCCATGGATTGGCAGTAGCAAGTGCTAGTTTTGTTCTGCTTGCCATTCAGCAAAAAACACTAGGCAGGGATAAGAAACAGTGAGCCCTGAACTCCTGTAAACCTTGTCCTTAAAAAGAGAAGCTGGAGAGAGAATAAGAAATAAACAATCATGGTACGCACTTTGTTCTCAAACTGATGCTGAGCGATACCTGAATCCGGAGACTCCAACCTCCATGATTATTGTTTGTTTAAACTGTTATTACTACAATTTTATTCAAGTGCAGTTTGGAAAATCTTGAAATGTCAGAAATGCTTTGTAAAACTCGGAGTGCTATTTTAGGGCTTGTGAAGTAATGATGGTAGAAAAATTATCTTTTAAAATGTTTTAATTTTGAAGGCCTTTGCATATAGCATAAACACCTTATTAATTCAAAATATTTCATCAGCATTTGTACAGAAAATGTCCAGGATTCTTTGTGGCGGCTTGAAGTTTTGTCTTTTTCTCTCTCTCTCTCTCCCTGAATCTTTCTATTTTGCCACTGAAAAAGTGAAAGAAATGGAAAAATGAAAAAGAAAATCAACCAAACAAAAAAGAGAAGAAAACTGAAGCTTTCTTTAATCCAGGGTTTCATTTTTTAGGAAGATGATTCTGACAAATAAGATTTTTTCCTGCAAATTAATATTTTAAATGTTTCCTGAAATGGGGGGGGGGAAAGCCCCTCAATCTGATAAGGGTAGTCTGTTCTGTTTAAGAACTTTGATCTCCTTCTGCCCCTGGCCTTTGGGCAGCTTTGTGTCCCCTTTGTATAAATCACAGGCTGGTCTTTTCACTCCAATTTAGGAAGAATGTCAGGTATGCCTGTGTCAAATTGCCCATGTAACCTTCACTGCTTTAAGGCACACACTGACATTAAGTTGTCTCTGTGTGACGGTGTCCAAGGTATCTGGTTTATCTCTCTCACCTGAAGGTAAAGTCACCTTCTACACTGACTTTTTCAGGTAACTTGATGAAAATCAGTATCTGCCCAGACTTCTCAGCTCTGCCATGCGTGCCTAATGGCATGGCAACACGAGTCCCTGCACACAGAGGCCACAGATGAAATCCTGCTCCAGTGAAGTCTGAATTCCTGTTGCTGAACTTTCTCTACAGAGGTGCCTGGATCTCCAGAATCCTTCAACTTCTTTCCTTCTTTTCTCTTAGGAAAAGTTGCATCTTCTTTCAAGTGCTGGCATCCCCACAGCCTATCAGTGCTTAGAATAATCAGAGATCAGTCTGTGGTTTCCGTGCGGTTTTGATTCTCATCAAGACGTTCATACAGTGTTGTGCCAATTTCCCTTACTGTATATCTTAATGTCTGTTCGCAATTTCCTTCTAATCTCAAATTAGAGTGATACTTCGTTCTGCTTCTTTGTTTATTTCCATGTTTCACACAAAAACTGTTTATGATATTTTGCTTAGCAAAGGTACTTGGAAATTAGGGGCATTGTAAGAAAAAACTGCAGTGCAATGAAGTTTTTTAAATCTAAACCAAACCTCCCTCCCTGTGAGGCAAAAGCTTTTACAAGTTGAAAAGAGGCAGGTCATCAAGACCATACAGTGAAACTGCTATCACAGAAAACTGCTTGTATTCCCCACTGAGGTGTTTGGTGTGTCCACCCAGCCCTTGGGCAAAAACGGAGTTCAGTGACTTAAGTTGAGCAAAAATTAAACTATTTGATTATTCTTTCAAAAGATTTTTGGATGGTCCAAGAGGTGGTTAAAGCAAGATAATTCAGAGAACTGAGGAAAGTTTACAGAGTACTCTGAAACTGCAGAACTGCTGTTATATAGCACAAATTACCAACAGCTCACCCAGCAGATTTTTCCTAATCTGCTCCTGAAAGAGACTACTTAGTTACTGAAGGCAACCTACCAAAAACCCCAAAGTGAAAAATCTCATCATCTCCTAATGTCACCGAAACCCAGGAATAAACCTCGTAACACCAAGAAAGCAGGCATTCTTTATTGCAGTGCTGGATGCGTGGGGGATAGCTCCACCCAATGTGCATGCCAGGTGATCACCAACACACAGGTTATGTAGGATCAAAATACACATATTCATCGTTTTTCTCAGAAAAGGCAGTCCTTTGATAATAATTTCTTGGAATTAATTTACATATTCTCCTCCCCATCACGCACGCTCAGTGATTTGAGTCGGTGGCCTTCAAGGGGTCTCTGGTGGTCATCGGTGGTCGCGCACCTGTGTCCGCTGGATAACCCTCTTCTTGTGGGCATGCGCAGTATCATTGATGTGGATGCACCTGTCCCTTACAACTTACTTCAATAGGTTCGGAGATACTAATCTTATGTTCGGTTTGGTAGGGACTGTACGTGGAACATAGCAGCATCGCACCTTGCTGTGGTCACTTAGCTTCATTACCTATTACCTTGGTTACAAACTAATTATCTCAAACTGATTCTGTAGTTTCTGTTTCACGGCCCCTATCCCACGGTTACACTAACACAGATGGGATGATATGGCCATGAACAAATGGAGAGGAAACACGCAGAGATGTGAGCAGAATTTTATCTTGCCATTGCACAGTTCTGGTTCCAGAGCCAGCAGGACTGAGATTGGGTCTTGACTGCTACTTTGGATTTGTCTTCTGTTGGAACACCGATTTAAACCAGTATCATGAGTTTTGGAGTGGGTTTTTTTCCTGTATGAATTCTTTAATTATTCCCCCAAATTGTGTAGTTGATTCCATTTCATGCCTTGCAGCTCTTCAAGATCTTTATCCAGTGTTGTCATACTTGGAGATACATGTTAGTTTAGATTCATCCCATATGTCAGATATTGGAAATGAGATAGAAACCACTGGGCTGGAATGTGACTTCTTCCACATGATATTAATGCTATATAAAAAAGAAATTATAGATGTCAAAAAACTTCCATGACTTAACTGATCTCCCAAGATACTGGCACTTAACCACTCTGTGAATCCACTTTGTCCTAGGTCAGTTGTATTTGTGCTTAGCTTTTGGAAATAGTTTTGGTTTGTAGCATGTGCGAATGGAGTGGAAGTCACAGAAGCCACTCAAGTATAATCCAAAGCCCAATATGGTACTCAAAACTCAAAAGAATTTTGCCTTTAAAGTGTCCTTGATCGATTACCCAGTTCTTCCTGTTCCAATAATAGCTTCTCTGATTCTTTCTCTGAAAAATGAAATCACATTATGGAATTACATTAGTGTGCATTGAGAGAGTACCAGTTATCTGATCTGACATTTTATATATTGATTGAAACGCTGAGAGACAAGAAAGTTGTGATTTATAACAGTACAGTGAAAAACTGAGAAACAGATGAGGTAAGGTCACAAAACATGAACGGTAAATGGGAGCTGAGCGCGCTCAGCTCCTGCAAAACACGAGTCTGACAGGGCTGCTCCGTGATATTAAGGATATCAGGGGTTCTTATCCCCTAAACCAAGTGTGGTTTGCTTAGCTGTTTTATTTTTCTCTGCAGTCTTACCAACCTACATGGAACAAAAACTACCGATAGTAAGACTATGTAGTAATACCTAATCCAGAACTTCTTATTTATAGGTCTCAAAAATACTGCAGAAAAGGAAAGCAACAGAGATATCCCAAGGTAATAACCAAGGAGGTTGGTGGGGGAGCCAGGACAGCCTCCAGCACTCATGAACCCCAGTCTAGAAGTTTGTCCTTCTGACTGAATTGCCTCTAATCATGAGAGCAAGGAAGGGTGATGTCAGGATTGTGTTGTCGTTCACAGTTTGAAATAGCTGGGCAAGTTACATTTAACTTGAACTGGTTTGCGTGGCACATTTGGCTTTGTCAGCCTGCCAACCTCGGCCTCGAGGGAAGAGCACAGAGTATCTGTTAGGGGAAGGTTTTTTAAAAACAAGATTTTTGTTTTAATTGCTATTTACATGTTCCACCCTTTGCCCTTTTTCAGCTGCGGGGAGATCTTGTTCTATTTTAAAAGCTAGGGCAGGAACTTGAGGCTAGAGACTTCAGCCAAATCAAACAGGAATCTCACCAACCTAATAGCGGGTTGGCTGATAATAAAGGCTATCTTCCCGAGCCTTTAAAGCTCTCTTCTTCCAAAGACACTCCCTTATCTGAAGCCTCTGGCTTCCCATGAGAGGGTATAAACATCTCCCTATGCGGCAGGGTACCCTTTGACATTAAGAGGAAAGTACAACTCCAGATAAGTTGAAGAGGCTTTTATGTCTAATCTCAGTAAGCATTCAGAGGCTGTGAATGTCTTTTTATCCTGAGCTGTTGGAGTTTGTTTTGTTTTTTTGGCTAGGAACACATTTTGCTTGGAGTTTTATTACATCCCTCATGGCTTTTTTTTTTTTTTTTTTTTTTCCAGCTGAGCTGTCAGTGCAGTACTTGTTTGGTCAGGACTTCTGTGTTTACTTGGCATCTTCAGTATATAAAACTAGTGCTGTTCGCAGGGCTTCATTGCAGCCAATTCTGCTAATATTTTAAGGCTCTGACTAATGTGGCTTGAGGGTAAATGTTTTCTGACTTTGACATTGTACCTTGCTCACAGGAGCATGTTTTGATGGCTTTTTTCATTGGCAGAGGTTTTAATGTAGTCAATTCACTGCTATTCCTTGTTAGAGTTTGGCTTGTTTGTTTTTTTTTTAAAGAGGTGGCAAAGATTTAATTCTTTTTTTCATAGGTGTTGGGATCCCGTCAACGAACAGCTCATAGAAAGCCCAGCTCATTTCATACAAATGCATTAGTATATCCCTATGATTGCTGAAGGCAAGACCCCTATGGTCCCGCTGTATTAATAATCTGCTCTTCCAGTAGTGCTGTGCTCCCATGCGCTTTGTGGGACCTGTTCACTGATTCTTGTTTCATGTCCTTTCCCAGCCCTTGCATCCCAACCACTGGTCTCCTGGCTGATGCAGAGCAGACAGGATCTCATTCAGAGCCTGGCACAAGCAGCTCTGTTGTTGTCCTTAAGGGCTGATGCTGAAGGATGTGAAGTGCTTCGTGCCAGCCCAGGGCTGTACGCTTGGCTTCTGCTGTGCTCCAGACTGTCTGGCTGGGAAGATACTGGAGCTGACCTTTCCCTCCCAGCAGCAGTGTCACGGGCCTCTCTTCTGCTCGCTGGGAGCCAATTAGAGAGAAAACAAAGACATTTCAGCATAAGATTTACCCCTGTGGCTTAGCAGCAGTGGTGAGCATCAGTGAAAGCTTTACTCAAAGGCTGTCTTGAACCTCCTCCTCCTGTCCCATGAATGAAGACTGGGAGCCCCTCACATGTTCCCTGTAACCACCAAAGGCTCTCCACACTGGGTGTTCCCCCATGTTCCAGCCACCTTTCAAGTCCCTTCATTTCTTTCAAAAGGAAAACGCCCCTTGAGGCTCATGACATGAACGTGTTTTTAGATAAAGCACCTGTATTCCACTACCATAATTAACCTTCCATTTTAAAACCTCCATTTTCAGATCGGCTCCCTACAGGCTAATTTTTCTGTTTGCAGGAATGAGTGAGTGATGCACAGATGCTCTGTCGGGATACTTTACCTATTCATTAAGTTTGATTAGATAGCATTTGCACTCTACCATCTAAGAGTGCGCCACTTTCTGATATAATTAGTGTTCCTCCAATTAGGATAAATGGCTGTTTCATTACTTTTAAGTGGGTCATTAAAGTGCCATTCCTGTCTCATGCCTCTGGAGCTGACAAGGGTACCTGCACACTCCTTTTTGCAAAGTCAAACCTAATTTCAGAAGGCTAGTGGAGAAGGTAATGTACCAGGGCAGATGTTGCTCCTGACTCCTGCTGAGAGCAATTCCCGGGTAGTTGATTTTCCTGTGTGCTTGATACTCTGATTTACTGACAAAACAGAAGTACCTATTTGCTAAGGCACCTTCTGAAGAAGTTGGAGGCATCAAACACTGGGAATTATTTAAAATACTTTCCCTTACCATATGAATTCCTGTTATGACTGTGGACATGTGTGGCTATCACAGGGAAAACACAGAGAATGTGCCTTATCAAGAGCGATCCTTGCATCTCTGTGTTCTCATTCCCAGATTCATCCACAAGGATGTCTTCTCTCCAGGGCTCGTCCTATTTGCTTGTAACCTGGGTGTAGCATCCCTTTCTATTTCTCAAAGAGGCCTTGCAATTCCTGAATCATTAGATACTGCAATGCTACAAACACCACATTCTGAGAATTGGAGGGCAGATTTCTGGCTCACATCAGAAAATTGTGACTCATATTTTAGGAAGGGATAGAGACATCTCTTTTTGCAAGGGAGATTTGAGAGCAGTGACTCACCATGGTGGTCTCTTTCTGTGACTTCTTTTTAGATGTGGAATTCACAGACGGCTGGATATTTTAAAAATGCTTAAGGCCACATCTGCAGGAGAATAATCTTGATCAGTAAGTCAGAAGCTGGTCCAGGGCTGAGATCATCTGATTCTCCCCGTCAAAATCTAATACTGTTTTAAAAATTCCTCAAGAAGGGCTAAGATTTTGGAAAACAAAGATTATAGTTCCTGCTGTGGGATTAATCTACTCAAGATGTAGTAAAAATGCCCTTTTTTAACTAAAAGATTTATGGAACTCCCTAGGTATCTTTTTATTGATGAAACTGGGTCAGATCTTAGATTGCTTAAAATATAAAAAAAACCATTTGTTTTTCTCTGCATTTTTTGTTTTTTTCTCTAGTTTTCTCTGTTTTTTCAAGCCCCTTTGTGGTCCCTGCTTCTTCTTTTACCACAAAATAATTGTGTAAGACTTCGCCTCCCCGGTTCATCCAGCTTACAACCACCTAGATATTTCTCAGGCTGTCATCTCAGATGACTAATCAAAGCCCAAACACCTATTAATCAGTCACCATCTTACTGATTAGGTTTATTTCTATTAAGTGTATTAGTACTGAAGAAAAAATTGTTCAAAGATGTTTTTCCCATCCTCCTCAAAGTCAGTGGATATAGGGCAGGCGGGCTGCAACCATTATCCCCTTCAACCACTTCTCAGTGGGTAGATCAAAACATGCAGAGTAGTCACAAAAGGCAAGTGGGAGCCAGGCAGGAGGGATTAGGGCTTGAGGAATTTTATTTAATTAACCTTCCTGCTAAAGCAATCACATCTCACTTCTCAGCCTCTTACCCTTCTAGGTCATGTTTTCTCTATCAAACTGGGAAGTAACACACAGAATTATATAGCTTTCTTAGTATATTTGATTTTTAAAAGAAATAATTCTGAAGTGACATGAAAGTATAAATAGATGGAGTATGAAAATACTTACTACTGCATAAACAGTTATCAGGCTGACAAAAATCTCTGCATCTGCTGGATCTCTGTGGGAGGCAAGCCTGACTCTCGCACCTTGAGCCGCTTGTGACAAAGGTTTGCATTGATCCCGGATGCTACTTTGAAAACTGAGGCTCGATACATCTCTAGCCTTTGCAAGAAATCAGAATAAATCCACAGCTTCTTTCTAAAATCTCTGCTGGTTTTGCTGTGGATGATATTTTGGTGGCATAGCAGCTTTTAGTGAAGATTCTGGCTTCAGATACAGGAGAACAGAATGATATTTTGCAAAGCCGAATTTTGGTGACTAAGGCATCAAGCACACCATGACAGCTCATCAGGCATTATTAATGCATGTATCCTGGAGCTCTAAAGATGAAGGTCTGGCCAAAGGTTCATAGGTTCAGGCAGGATGCGCTGCTTTGTCATGCCAATGAAATACAGTCAACAGGATATGGGGAGAACTCCAACCTGAGTGTAAGGGCTACAAAAGGGTCACTGAAAAGAAAGCTGCTGCTTCTGTATGTGAAGTACAAGCTGTATCCCTTCAGAGCATCTCCTGCGAAGCTTCTTCCTTCAAGGGGGTAAAGCCAAGGTCAGAGAGCATTAAGTTGTTAAGTTAAAAATTCTGAGGTCATCGGAGAAGCAGCAGAATCTACAGCACGGCAAAATGAATAGTGAGGCTTTGCTGAGAAAAGCAGTAGTTGTGCTTCTGCAAGATGTAGGTCTGTTTGGATTTCATCACCCATTGCTGTGTGTCATGTATGCCAAGTATGGGCCAGTTTCTTGACAAACAGCCTGCTCCCATGGGAGAACAGACATAAGGGGAATACCACCGTTCTTGGAAAATTGAGAAGGCAGAACAGCCCAGCCATAGTGGTTACTTGCAGCTACCTGCTTCGTAAAATATTTTTCTGCAGATATTCCTGATAGGTCCCTAAGTTATAGTGCCAGACCTTTTTCCTAAGGGCTTGCAAATACTGAGTACATGGAAACCTGAGGTGAGTTAAGGGATCCTTCATAAACCATGGACCATGCAAGCAGCCTGTGGAGAGTAACTGAGTGGCAGAAAGTATCATTTCCTAAGAAGAGTGTCCCTGCTCCCTGAGGTCAGTCAGTGGTGTCTGAGCAGGTGCGTCAGGTTGCCTTCTGAATGAGAAGGACAAAGCTGGTAGAGTGGCCGCTGCCACCTCCACACTCTATTCTTTCTAATTTTTATTTAAGTAGCTTCTTAAATTTGGCAGCCCCACAGTATCAGCAGGACGGACCATCCCTGGGCACCTCTGCTAAAAAGGTGCCTCTCTGGTGCCTTTGGTAGCTGCCAGGAAGTCTGCTGGACCTGTGTGGAAAACTGCAGCGTCTTATTTGTTCTTCTTCCTCGGGCTTCGTATGACTGGGCAGCCCTTTTATCTCCTGTCAATTTTAGGACCATAAAATGTACGCTGACATAGTGGAGTTGTGCAGACGAAGTGTCAGATAGGCTTTGTAGCTATGTGCTTTATAGCGTTGTAACGTGAATAAGATAGTTTAGTTCTGTCCCCTCAGTTGTGTTATAACCCATCCTCAGACAGGCTAACATTTTCTGTATATGCTGGCTCTTCCTTCTCGCAGGGCGCAGTATTGGGAGCGGCAGACGGTTGGCCGGCTGCAGCCTGACCTGCCTCTGTCTTCAGGGTCAGGCTGTTGGACAGCGGGGTTGGTCTTTCTCAAATTATTTACTACAGCTATTCTCAAGCATTTTAGGGGCCTTCCTCTTTATCTCTTAGCTTGCAGGTAGCTTATTCCTCTCTCACGAGGTGTACGGTACGCGTTCTGATGGCGCAGATGTCCTGGTGTGGAAATAGTCATGGTGCCAAATCCTCTAAATATTGTAAAATTCCAAGACCCAGTCCAAGTCTCCTAAAATAGCACGTCTGAGCAAACTTCCTGGGGCTTTTTAAACAGCCTTCTGATGTGTGTGCTGGGGTATGAATGGAACTGCGGATTTCTGGAGTGTCAAGGGGGCGAATGTGTGTATACCCAAATGAGAACATTATGAATGAGTCTCTTCAGAAAAGAACACTGATGAAAAGGACACTGTTAGCAAAAATGACCACAGAAGTATGAGCAAATACTCGAAAGGAAGAACACCCAGGGGGAGTGGGTTCCCACTTTCTAGTGAACGACATTATTTTCTTTTCAGAAGTCATGCTAGGTAGGAAAGACTTTCTAGTTTTAGCAAAAAACTGAAATAATGTCTGTCCTCATTGAAGGTTCTGGGTGTGAAGACAAGTGCCAGTATACTTCGTGGCCATAGGACAAGCCTATGGAGTCCTCACTTAAGAGAGGGGAGTAAGTTAAAAAAAGTTAAGCTCTTATCTGTCTTCTATTATTACATTGCTCCATCAGCAGGGTGTTTAAATGTCACTCAATTTTAACGTATTTACAATTGCAGCACCCTTAGGGTAGAGGGCTTGTGCTAGTCTTCCCATGACAGAGATGAATTGAGGCGTGAAGAGGGTGATTTGCAGAAGATTCCTTAAAAGTTGAATTTGTCTCCTTTATTTCAGGTTGTTGGCCTCTCACACCATTCTTTACCTTTCATTTAGTCCCTGCATCTATAATATGAATAGATAGTAAGTTGGCAGGGACAGTGCCTTCTGTAGTAATGCAGCTCCTATTTCTTCACACTGGAAACTTCTGCTAGTTTCAGATATAATTTTCTTGCAGCCGTTGTTGTTGGTAGTTCTTTTGCTTCTCTGGGTTCTTTAGCTCTTTCAAATCAGATTACTGTTCTTTTGCAGCCTGTCTTTTCTTTCATGAAGTGACTTGTTTCCATCTTCAGCCAGGACATAGGCTAGGAGAATTGCACAAAAATGGAAAACAGGGCAGAAAACTGAATGGGCTTTTCTAAAGCCTCTCTCAAGTTTTTAGGAACTTGCATTATTTAAAGTAACCAAGCTCTGTCATTCCCAGCTGGAGTCTGTTCTCCATCAAGTCACATTCCAAATTACTCCTGATAAAGAATTGCAAAGACAGAACTGAGTGAAATACCACTAGCTTTGTATTCACCAACAGCCTACATATTCCTCTTGCTGGACGTGCCCCTGAAGAGTGTCAGGGGATTTTTGTAAAGGTGCTGTGTGTTCTGGATTTCTCTTTGTTCCATGTGAGCTTGTATTTCTCCTTGTACCGTGAGGTCTGTCAGGGGCAGCTCTGGCTGCTACAGCTGAAGGCTGAGCTGGCATCTTAAAAAGTTGTGCCTCTGGCACGAAAAGTGCAGCCCAGACTTCAGAGACATGGGGAAGGGCTGTGATTAATCTGTGAGTTTTCTCAGAAATCTGGGTAGTGATTATAGTAGACATACCGAGGTAAATGGTTTGTAGATCTTTCCTAACTTGTATTTAATCGCGCACACGTTCCTGCCATGCAGCGTACCTGCCAGCTGTTGTCAGTCCTCACTTGCAGCGCAGGAGGGTCCTTTCCTGCGTGGGTGCAAGTCAATTTGCAAAAAAAGATGGTCCAGAGATGTTTGTCAGTGTGGAAATAGGGCGGTTACAAAAAGGAGCTACAAAGCAGTTTCAGTTTGAAATTAAAGAAGCTGACACTGAGAATTGCAAGACACTTCCAGCAGGAGCAGTTGGAATGCATTCACGGTGCCGCTTGAAGGCTATTCTCCCTAGGAAAACAGTGAGAAATTCAAGGCCTGCTTTTCAGGAGTGTTGAATGTTTATTTCAGGAGGGCTGCAGGTGCTAACACTCTTAGAGCAAAGTGAGTGATTCACCCTGGCATTTCTCACCTTCCCAAAGAGAAGGGTGGGTGCATGGGCCTGGGGTTTTCCTTTCTGATGAGCGGCTGTGGGAGTAACTTCCAGAACATCAGATCTTTGGAAGAAGGAGGTTGCAGGTGGGATATGTTTGTTCATTTGCTACCATTAATTGTCTTACCTTTTTTTTCTTCCTTATTCACATTAAATTCTTAGGCTTTATTGTTTTGAATCAACATATCCAAATGGCTCATTCTAAAGCTTTTTCCTGATCATTGATGAAATTTTAGTATCTTAGCATTCTCAACAGAGAGTTCATGTGTTTAAAAATACTTTGCCTTCTCTCTATTCTCCCTACTCCATTGCTGGCATTCCCACAGGTGCATCTTCACCTGGACTAGGCCATATGTCCTCCACTGTTTTTCCTATTGTTCTTAATTTGCAAGCCATTGTCAGAAATACCAGCCCATGTGGCTATCCATGTTAGCAATTCCCAGTGAAATGCCCAGTGAATTGTTGCTCCTATCCTGAATAGGCTCAAAACATCCCAAAATCATTGGCACTCCAGTTGGCAACTCTCAATGAATCTTCAGCTACCTTCTCCTCCCTGTAAAACTAGTTTTGCCGCACATGGGCAAACTGGCAGCACCTTAAGTGGAGACCTTACACTGTTAATTAGTTCTGCAGATAAATAGAAGACTTTAGTTTCCAAGGTAATAAAAATGCATGTTGTAAAACTCCTACAAAACAGAGCAAACAGACCTAACAGCTTATCCTTTGTCAAACCTGAGTTATCTTCCCAGCGCTGCCCATGACAAAAGGTACGTAATTCATTCTCTCTACCTCAATTCCTCCATCTTCAAAGAGAAGATAATAAAATGCACGTATCTTTATACAGCACTTCTGGTTTCACTATTACAAGGTACCACATGTACCAAATATCTATGTTTTGATACAGCACTGTGATTAGATGCAGAAATTACATTGCCAATTCACTTTTTAGGAACAGCGTCAACAGACTTCATGGCTTGAAGTACTTAGCTTTGGGTGGCAACATGAAAAGGTTACACAGCCTGGTATGTGTCATCCTGACACAAAAAAAAATCCTGCCACAAAAACCCCCTGTCACATCAAACTGTTGTTTTGTATAAGGATTCTCTGTTTGCTCCGCTCCTCTCCATCACAGCCTTCCATGCAGGCTTGAGGCAGCCCGATAATACTGGTTTTATACTGTGGAAGCTTGCATACAGGTGATCAACCCAGTGCAATGACTGCTCATAAATCCATTTTTGCAAGAGGCTGGTGAATTGGTAAAGATAAAGATACTATAAACAGCAGTATAGCATTTAGGACACTAAATAGTGAAGCCTTTTTTTGATACCTACTGATGTTTACATACCATGTAATTATTATTATCATTGAAAATCCCAACTTCCTTTCTTTGAACATAATGTCTAAACAGGAAAAAGCTAACCTTCCTGTTTGGAGAATTGTTAGTTTCAGAAGAAATATATTTTTCTCTCTTACTTGCAGTTTTCAAAGATTTTATTTTTAATACAAATGGAAAAGACAAACAATAGGCTATCTAAAAGGAAGGAAAGCCACATGTCTGAAACAAACAAGAGTCTGCTATGAATAGATAGTCTTTGCGCTATGAAATAACTCATGTCATACCTATACTGACTTTTGCATATTGGGAAAGGAAATGTAGACTTATTTTTGGCACCCACTACGCTGTATGTATGGAATACAGAAAGCAAAGGTAAGGTTAGAAAGGGAAGAGAAGCCTCCTGTCAATCTGTACAAACAGCAAGAAGGAATCATACAGGAGTTGGATTGGCCCAACAATAATGCCTAGATGCAAGGTTGACTAACAAGGTTGAATTTAAAATTTCTGGTACCTGCTTGGCATCCAGTGTACTCTGTGGTTCAAGTCAACTCTGTGGCCTTCTGGGTAAATCTCAGCTCCTAAACTTTGCTTTTGCAGCTTTTGTTTAGTTAAAGGACATACTGGTGGAGCAGCACCTGCAGTTCTGTTCCAGGTATACTGAATATTTGACGGCTGTCAGGAGCAGCACAGTGAGACTGAAGACCAAGATGCTCAGCTCATCTTTGTGAGGGACAAAACAGAAAACAGGTAACTAAAAGCTGTGTATGAAAAAGCGGTTGTACCCAAAAGCAAAACGAGCTGTTTGGCACCCCAAAGGTGTTTGCTACCTTCTGAGATACTGAGAAACAGCCTAATGCAATAACCACCAGAAGAGGCTTTGTAAGGACTACTGATATAAATCTGTCTGTATGGGAAATCTTCATATTGTCACTTCTCCTTCAGGTTATTTCATTGCAGTCAAGGCTGTAGTTTTGCTGATCCTATTTATCAGAAACAACTAAAAATTCTTGCAAGAATGAAAGAGGATATATGTGATGTAAGACCACTGCCCAGAGTGAGCTGGGAAGCTGGAAAGGCCAGCCTGTCTTTTCTTCACCATCTTCCTAAAGGTATTCCTTATTCACGGCCTCAGATGTACTTCACAGTTAAGCAGAAGTCCTGAAATACTTGGATTATTTCTTAAAGCCTTGGCTCTTGTATTCGTGGGTTGCATGAATATCCACCTTCTTAAGATCATGGAGAAAGGTTAAAAATGTAGTCTTACAGGGTCAAATACCAGACATTCATAATTATTTTCTAATCTTTGGGTTTGTTTTGTTTTTTTTTTTTACAAGAGTCTTCTGATTTTGGAAGCCTTATTTCATACAACTGTATGCTTGCTATTGGCAAGCTGTACTATACAAGCTACTGTATAGTGCAAAGAAACTTTGCAAATATTTCCTAGCACTAGTCCTATTTTAAGTTAAATCTGCTTACGGTACTAGGACATTATGTTTGGTCATGTTTGTAGAGTCGGACCGTAAAGATACCTGTTCTTCCTTGTCTGTCTTTGCTTGCTTCAAGATTCCACATCTCATGGAACTCAAGTCCCCTTTCGATGGCAAGATGGTTAGCCTACCATACGTACCCTTCCTAACTTTGCTGATCTCCCAGCGATTCGTGTGTTCTGCTTCTGCTCCATTTGCAGCGTCTTCACCACTCACTCTTGCCATTAAGTGGTGCATTGCACTTCATCGGTAAGTATTTTGCCAGGTATGGACCTTGCTTTGTGATTTAACTGGACTTGCTATTCAGAGTTCCAGCAAGAAGAGAACATGTTAAAGCCATTGTAAAATAATCAGCACCACATGAAATTGAGAAGGTGGGATCCAATAATCTGAAACCCAGATGGTCTCTGGCAGTGAGAAGTAGGAGAGCTGTCATGCTGAAAAAGACCCAGAAGTCAGCAAATGGGCTGAGTTAATGATGTGACACAAGAAAATGAAAGGCAGAGTGACTCTGAGCAACATATGTAGGAGTGTCCCATTCAAGAGATTGAACTCTCTGTAGTCTTACTACGCCAGTGTTCTCCACACAGGTAGTACAGCTATTGGGGTGGGAGCAATGGTGGATGCTAACTGTAAATTAACAAGGTGATACATCTACCAGCATGTTGAACAGTCTCTCTGAGGAGGGATTAGCAACTGGGATTAGCAAATACAATTGGACAGCACTTTGCTGGGACTAGTATGCATGTCAGATGGGGTGGGGGGGGAGGAGAAGCCTGATGTCACTGTGTGTGAAATAATCTTGTAAAATGTGAAATAACGTGGGCATATCATTGTTGGCTTCACTTACCCTCCATAGGGACATGTTTGTAGAATCTGGGTTCTGGTCATGAGTGCCTTGGTTTCGAGTAGAAGCCCATGCAATCTTTGGACTCTGACAGGCTGGCTAGCTGTTGAACAGCACTGCCTGCTTGAGCAGTCAATGTTTATAATATATGTTGCAATGGTGAGGGTAGGCTTTTACTATTAAATATCTGAGCTGGTACCACGTGGCACTGAGTCACTGTCCTCTGAATATTCCCTGTGCTGCTACTGCAAATAAATTCACCAGCTTCCACCTTAATAGCTTGCTTTAGAGCCAGTGTCACACTTCACACCCTATTCTGGACAGTCTCCAACAAGTTAATGTCTTTCACTGAGGAAGGTGAGTAAAACTGATGACAGTATCCTTAACTAAAGAGCCATAAAATCCTAATAGAGCAGTAATGTTCCCAGGGAGCCTGAAGGGAATCTGATCAATAGTTATGAGGTTGAGGCTCAATTTATGGTCTTAATTCATCAAGCATAGTCATTCTCCATTTTTGTACAGGATGCTTTTGTGGTTCCTGCTGAGCAGAGTATAAAGTCTGCACAAGCCCTTTCTTAACAATTCCCCAGGCTTTGTCATTTAAGAATAGGTGACTCTTCAGAGGTGGTGATCAGGGTCCTATGATCCATTTGAAGTCAGTTTTTCATTGTATAGGACAGACTGTACCAACTGCATTTGTTCCAAGATTCTCAGGCTTAGAGTGGTTTCACAGTGAGGAAAACAAGAAAGTTATTTCAGATCTCTCTAAAATTTGACACTGCAGTTATTCATATGCCTGCAAACCACTCCACAATCAGGAATTGTTCAATAGCATGTTCACCAAAAATCCTTTTACTGCCTTTTGTAGAGCCCTTGCAATAGAACTTGCAAGGGGCAGATGGGGGGGCTGGTCTACTTCTAAGCTGCCTCTGCGGTAGAAAGAAGTTTTCCCATCTGCTCCTGACACACTTTGATCTCTTTAAGTTTCCAAACTGGTATATAAGCACAGAGGCAGACAACAAAATCTCATCCAAAGGCTTTATTAAAACTTTTATGTAAAAAGTCAGACCTTTCCAAAGACTGAGGTAAATGCAAGTTTTATGTGGCTATCTCCCCTACCAGTGGCATAAGCATGAAGTAAACAGAAACATTTCAAACAAGACGGTTAAAGCCATCTCGGTAATCTCTGCATCTACTTGTCATTCCTGCATACATAGGTTAGCAGAAGTAAGTTTTTAAGTATCTGAAGTGATAGGAGTGTCTTGGAAGTATACAATAAGGTCCTAACTGGAGAGGGCTCTCAATTAACACTTGACCCAAAATGTTTTGTGATGTTCATTCAAATATAATTTGTTAAGTATGCTTTCAAGATTCCCATCTCTTATACCATGTACAGATCCATAGGCTAATAGCCTAGACCTGCATGTGGTCTTCAATGTACATATTCATTCCTGCTTTGGCTGTCCGTCAGTGATTTTTAAGGTGAAATACTCCCTGGTATAACCTCTGACTTTAAAGGATGCCTATAAATATTTACACTGGTTGGGGAAACAAAAGGAGAAAGGTTGGACATTTTCAGAGAAATTTGAGAGATGCGGAGAGTTGAAACGCAGGTGGTGGCTTTTCTGACAGCCCACGGGGGCCGAGGGAAGCCAGGGCTGCTGGTGCCTCTGCAGCAGCATTTTGTCTGCAGGAGGAGTTTGGGAAGCCCTTAGCTGGTACCTGAGCCAACAGCGACACCCAGGGCTTCATCTGCACAGTCCAGCAGTCCCTTTTTTTAATCTGCTCCTCCCCGCCTCATGCTGCCTGGAAAAATCTCCAAGGTTTAGCTCTTTTCTGTTCCTGAATGACTACACTGATTGAGAAGAAGGAAATAATACTTTACTGTAGTAATTTTATCAATAGAAATCCTGTATACTGGTGCACTGAGAGTACCTTAGATGAGCCACACACACATCTACATTCGAACAATTGCATTCACATGAAGTGGATTGTACTTTTTCATCTCCATCAAAATAGTTAAGGTGGTGGTATTTGTTTGCAAAGGTCAAGACAGCTTATAAAACTTCCCATTCCTGCTTCCTCACTACAGCGAAAAACTCACCAAGGCCATACTGAAATTATTTTGGTAAGCTTTTGTTGAATAAATGTGTAAACTGAGATGAAGAGTACACTCAAGGAGTATGTCAGCATTGAAATAATAGGTGCAGGTTCTAAAACAGTGAACACTGGGTCAGACTTTTATTAAAATGTCCCTGAACAACCCACTGAAGACACATACCTGAACAAACAGCGGCAAAATGATTAAAGAGGTATGAGAGTACCCGGCATTAATGACTCTAGAAAAATATTCCAACAGAAGCAGAAAAGCACGATAGAATTGATCAGGACACGGAATGTGCAGAGAACAACTCACATCACGCACCAATTGTCTGTACTTTCCATTCCCAGAATGTAAGGCTGTCTGGCAGTCACTGGGCTATTGGCCATGTCACGGCTGCTGAGGTAGTTTCTCGTTTGCTTTTCGAGCCCAGGCTTGCTTCCTATCTGAGGGGGATCCCCTCTGCGGGGCAGGAGGCAGCTCCACTGAAAAAGCAGCAGGCTGAAACAGCAGCAAATGAAGTAGACCGATGACTGTAGTTTTACCACCAAGCAGAGAAGTTGTGGAGGGGAAGGGGATGAATGAAGTTCAAAGTTTGTACATTCCAGTTGAGAAGCTGAGGCTAATTGAGTAGAAAACAAGTAAATGAAATCTGTGTTAGAGCATGACAAGTTACCGAGCTCAGAAAGCACAGGAGCAAGTAATCCATGACCCGATGGGCAGGCTAGGCCATACATGGAATCATACTTGGTCACTTTGGTACCATGGGCTCTTTTTAAAAAACAACCATGGGCATCCTTCTCTACCTGAAACAGACCTGTAAATAAGTAGTACTTCGGAAATGAGGACTAAAGTGTCTGAAGCTGAGCATTCAAAAAGTGAAGCATCTGTGATTCATTTAATTCTTCTGAAAATGTGTGATAGTCCATAAAATAATTGTACTTTCATATATCTGCTGGTTGCTTTCAAGCTGTTTCCATCTTTAGTAGGATTTATACTGAAATAGTTATCTATCTACCTGCTTTTTCAAGGAAAAAGGAAGCAAACTTCTGTTTATTCCTACCATGGCACAGCTGGAAATGGGATATTTAGAAAGCCAGCAACCCGTACGCCATCAATGCGAGAGTGTTGCTACAGTCTGCAGCTCTATACCACTGGTTTTCCTTCGCACTTTTTTTTCCTTCAGAATTTGGCAAGAAAGGTTATTTAAAAACCAGTCAATATCTTGATAATCTTCTGGCCACCGCAAATAGTGACCCCTTTGTAAAAAGTTTCGAATTGGTTTGTGTTTCATCAGTTGATACTGAGAAATTGACCCAACCACTACCATAATGAGGACATCTTTCAGATCACAAAAGTACCTGCTCTGGGCAAAATTAAAGGCTTCCACACACCACCCATCTTTCAGAAACTGCCTGGTCACAATGCAAATTGTTTTCCTGCTGTTCCAAATGGCATCACGAATATTGCTGATATGTTCTTTCCCAGGCAAGAAATCTCTTTCCTCAAAGCACAAGGTAAATCTGTTTTTATCAAAATACTGTGAATCCAAGTGCTTTAGCAAAGAATTCTGGACCCATTCAAAGTCCTTTTTGCTGTAGCACAAATAGGCATCATATCTGTATTCACTTTTATCTGCTACTTGTGGATGGCTGTCTATAATTTTTTTGATAATAGTTTTATACCAGACAAAACAAATCCCCCGACAGCGAGTAAAAACAATGGCTGCCATCAGAACCATTAGAAGAGTGATGGAGATGAAGATGAATACTGAGAATCTGAGTGTCTGCTGGAGTTCATCTTCATAGCAACCATCATATATTACAGATGACAGTTGTACCCCTGCAAATGCAGGTGGGTATACACAGTACCTGTCAGATTGGGAGCCAGCTAGGGTTACATTGGTTTCATTTAGCCACATGAGTAGGCTCTTTAAAGTACAATCACAGACATACTTATTATGTGTTATATCCAGAATACTCAAAGTCATAAAGACTTCAGGCTCGGGGGAAAGAAGCTGGTTTCCAGATAAGTTTAGGTTTGTTAGGCTTTGTGGAAAAAGACCAGGAGAAAGATGAGACAATAGGTTGGAAGCCAGATTAAGTCGTTTTAGGGATGTTAGACCTCTAAAAATCTCCTGTGGAAGAACACTAAGGTAGTTGTTATTCAGATGCAGAACCTGAAGTTTGGACAGTGCCCTGAACACATCCAAGCATAAATCTCTCTCCCACACAAGCTGTAACATATTTTCACCTAGATCCATATAGATTAACTGATTGTTTTCTATAACGTGATCACTTTTCACACAGTAAGAGAAGCGATTCTGTTTTAAGAAGATATACTGTACATCTGGAACTTGGAAAAGAATATAGAGGTCACCCAGGTTTGACAACCAATTTCTTTCTAATTCAAGGTGAGTTGCTGCTATTTTTGTGCCAACTACAGACATTAGTTTATTGTCACCTAAAAAGACAGAGGTCAGATGTGGAAGGGAAGGGAGTTTTTTAATGGCGTTGTCTCGGAGATCAATTATTTTCAGACTTACTAAGTTACTGAATGATTTTCCACCAATCATCCCGATATGATTTTGCTGTAAATCAATATACATTACACTATGTAGACCTTCAAATGTATCATCGTACAACTCGCCTAAAAGATTACTTGAGAGATTGAGACTTTTTAGGTTTCCCAAGCCAAAAAATGCATGCCTTTGGATTTGATTTATCTTATTTTTGAAAAGGTTCAGGAATTCCAGATTACCAAGGCTTTGAAAGATGAAAGAATTGAGAGAGAAAATGAAACCATTTGAAATATCAAGCAAATGCAGATCACTTCTTGCTAGTCCAGCAAATGTATCATTATCTGGATTTTTTAAGTTATTAAAGCCAAATCCCGAACCCATTGTATGAGAGCTAAATGTTAAAGAACTGATTTGAGTCCCTTTAATGGCTGCACAGAAATATTGGACTTTCCCTGTGCTCCAGCCATTGTCACTAAGGTCTAGTGAGTTAAACGTAATATTTCTGAAAGGATTTGGGCATTTGGCCCAGGCCATTTCATCTGTCTTGTACAAATTATTAGAACTGAGGCTAAAAAATAAAAAGTGCTTTCCTCTGAAGCTGGTAAGATTGCTTTCACACAGGTTGGATATCTGGTTGAATTTCAGATTCACGTTTTTCAAGATGGTTAGATTATAAAATAAGGAATGAGGCTGAAGTTTTGTGATTTGGTTCCCTGATAGATCCAATTCTTCTAACGAGATCAAATCTTGAAGGTAACGTTCCTCCAGGATGGAATCTCCAAGGTAGTTGTGAAACAGACGGAGTACAGTCAGACTTGGCAAGCCCGCAAAAGCATCAAGATCCAGTTGAAGAATCCTATTGGATCCCAAGTCTAAGACACGAAGGTTTGGCAGGTTCCTGAAAGCTCCTTTTGCTATGGTAACAGGATAGACATATTGCATTCCAATTTCCAACAACAACAAGTGCTCCAGCAGTGGAAAGGAAGTTGCAGTCACTTCTCTAATATAGTTGAAAGTTAAAAAAAGCTTCACTGTATCCTTTGGCACAAGTGGAATATCTGTGAGGTTGCAGAAATAATATAGGGAGACTTGGGCTTCTGAATAACAGTTTCTAAATGCACTTATATCACTAGTCAGTGATATTCCAAAGATGAGTACTAGCTGTTGACGTAACATCATGAATCTATGTGAAAAAAGTGAAAAATAGTAAGCATTGATTTCTGTAGTTGGCTATCTATGCAGTAAGTTGCAGAGCATGTTTTTAACAGTTGTAGAATAAAAGACTAATGCCACACTAAAATTGGCTAGTGATTTGGGATTTATCCTTTCTCTGAAGTCTAACAGGCACCATCTGATAGTCTGGCTGATCAGAAGTTGGGTCCCAAAGACAGGTGAGCACCTCCCGCCAGCTGAAAAGTAACCCTCCTTTACCTTAAGGGCAGCACCAAAACCCCACTAGGTAAGCGTGAAAACCTTGGCATAGCTATTTAATTTGTGTCATGGAACTGATAATACTGGTGATTAATTCCTTAATCAGTTATCCAAAGCGATTTAAACCAGTTATCCAAAGAGGTTTAAACAGTTTGGATTACCAAAGTAAGGTGCATTCATCCAGTCATCTCAACAGAGCAGGCCAATGCTGTTCTTTCCCTGGGTGCTCTCCTTGAGAGGGCAGTCACGCTATTTGGAGTTTAGATTGCTGTCACATAGAACCGCCTAACAGCCATGAATTTTTTAAAGGAGGACCTCTTTTGGGCCTCCTTGAGCCTCAGATTAACCCTGCAATGTGAAATTGTTCTTGAAAGGGTTGTAAAATACTTTTGAAAATATAGGCAGGAAGAAGGCTAACGATGAAGGAAAAGAAAAAACGCAGTAGCCTGAAACTGCTGCAAAATGTCATGTATTGTGAAAAACTACATTTCCTGAACTGTAAATTCTTAAGTTATACAAAAAGGTGCATAACATAATTTATGTGGCTTTATTAATTTATTCCCACTCTGGATTTTCCTTGCATTATGCCATTTGTCTGCCTGTCTCTCTATCTGAATCAAAAACCTCTTCAAAGCAAGGAAGGTAATTTGTAAAGAACAGAGCAAATTATCAGCTCTAAAGTGGTTGTTTATCCACTGTAGTTTAAAAAAAACCCTTGTAACTAAGATTGCAACCATCTGCCTCTCCTTTTAAAAAAAGCATATATTGAATTGAAATGACAATCCAATGGAAGAATTTTTGTGACCTCCAGCACAATCTGCTTAAAAATTGGTAAGTGTAAATCATTGTGGAACCAAACGCCCAATGGCCAACTAACGGCTGCAAAGTAAATCTACTTCAGAGAGGGAAAAAGTTGGGCTTTGAGCCAGTAATTAAAAAGAGGTAAACCTCATTAATTATTATTATGATTTGAGCACACTGTTTCTTTAAAGCACAAGTACAAAATTCTACGCAGAATATTGCACATCAACTGAAATCATCTTATGCTTGTTGCCATCATACAAAGTGATTTCTGGGAAATAAAAAAGTACGTCAGTAGAAACCACTATATTGCCATTGCAAATACCAAATAAAGGAGCTAGCCATTTTTTAGAGACTATCTGCTAAATAGGACAAGATCTGATTCTTGAAAGTACAAGAGATTATAATATATAGGATAGAGTGCTAAATTCTGAAGTCCTGGCATTCAACTTTCATTCACATTTTGTCTCATTAAGGAATTTAGAATGTGCTGCAAAGAAAAGCAAATTGCAGGCAGTGAGTATCGAAATTCTGTTTAAAGATTTTTAACTGTCTCTACGGAGAATAATTCCTAGTACTAGAAAATAGTTGTGTGTCCTACCCTCTTTTTTGATCTAGCACTGTTAAAAGGGGACATTATAAACAGTAAACTATATAATGTTTGTCTTTGTGACTACAAAATGTTGTAGGTTATTAAAAAAGACACAACTAAACATACAGCAGATCATTCAGCATCTTGTTTACTTTTTACTTTTCTCTTTGCTTGAACCATGAAACAAACCACCAAGTTTCCCTTTTATTATTTGTTAACTGTTGTTAATGGTTCTTGTGGAGACCATAATGTAAGATGTTTAGCACCAATAGCTTTAAATTACATTTATATTTCAGATGTTTATATTTCCATTCCTTGTATTTGCCCAAATGCTATGGCTGGTTTTTAAAGTTCCGGCAAAATCACAGCATCACCAAAAGCAGTGGCAAACAGAAAGTACTTTGGAAGTCAAAATTTAATAGACATGTGTATCAACTTACCACAAGTAAATCTCAAAATGTTTAGAGTGAAAGAAGTAGAAAACATTTTTTAATTTAAAAATGTAGCTTTATTTTTATTATTGGAAAATAAGAAAATGGTGAAATATTTCTAGCCACCTTTGCTTTTACATTTATCTGCTTTTCCACATTCTTGTAAGTTAAAGAAGTCTCTAACAGTCTCTCAACAGTTGTTACACTCCGCCTCTGCCCTGGCTTGGTGACAAGGAAGACTTTGTAAACTCTTTGCTCCCTCATTTTTTTTCTGTGTAAGTTACTCTCTTTTCCCCCAAATCTTGGCCCTCCATGAGCAGGGGGAGGATGCTGGCAGTAAGTAATGCCTCTTACTGTTCTCATGAGGACAGCAAAGATTTTTAATTTAACAGAATCCCTCCATGTAGCATTTTATACATCCCTTCACTATTGTACATTAGCACCTAAAACCTTTTGGGAAGAATAATCTTTCCACAAAATGACGATCAGACCATTCAGTTATGTGCCTGTGCACAGAGATGAAGGGATGTGTAAATGCTTCATTTCTTATTGAAAACTGGAGCAATGAAGTTTAGAGAACCAGAGCTCAGCATGTGAGATTTTGTTTCCTTCTGCTGCGTTGGTGTCAGAAGGGGTGAGAGGTAAAGGGAGGAGGGGAAATGCAGCAAATGCTTTTGGGATGGAAAGTCCTAAGCAGCATATGTTTCTGAGCAATGGAAAGAACTTTTACAACGCAGGGTGGGATATTCTACTTGGATCTAAAGGCAGCAAGTGAGTACATACAGAATGTAAATACTCTAGCTCTGGTCTCAGCCTCCTCAGGAAGTGTGCATCTGGAGCAGGGAAGGCCAATGCACATGCTTTGAGTCATCTGGAACTGACCTACACTATTGTACTAACTTTTTTTTAAAACTCAGCTTTGTTAACTTGGTTTTAAATCACCTAGAAACCTTCACTAGCACAGCAAAAAAGGATGGGAACTGACAGTACCCAACAGTGGATGTTGTAGTAGTGCCTGTCCATCTCAGCACAGCTGTGTACACCTTAGGGCATCCACAGAGGCTGTCAGTAAGCAGGGCCTGAAGTACAGCTGAAGAGGAAGACTAAGGCTGTCTCCTTTTTGATGTACACAAGCCAGGAAAGAAGTTAGAGTAACAACTCTCCCATGGAGAGTTAGAAAGCACTTGCCCTTCCGTTTTCCACACCCCCAAGAAAAATGCACTGGAGTCCACACAAAGAATGGGTTACATACCTTATTTTTGTCCTGGCTGATGGCCAAGAGTATTTGCTTGCTTTTTAAAAGAGTGATCTGAAAGGAAAATTTCGTCTCAGCAATGGTTTTTTGCAGCATTCAGTAGCATGTTTCCTCTCTTCAGCAGCCTCCCATGCTTACGCAACATAGCCCTAGGTCAAACGTGAAGCAGCACACACCAGTGGAAGCGAACAGACATCTACGTATGTGCTTATGCAAGTGAGCAGCAGGCCTAAATGGTTCTCAGTTGTCAGCCATAGGTTTTGGGCAGCCAAGCAGCAGAGGTGCTGGCTATCTGGGTGGACTCTAGAGAAGACCAGTCTGATATAATGATCAATAAGATTTAAAGAGTTTAAAAATCTTTTCAATAATCTATTGCAGTGACCATGATATCTGCCTAAGGAGATTTTTCCTAGATGACAATTCAGCCAGAGGAATTGTGTGCCCACCACAAGCACAGATTGCTTGAAATAATTCCACAAAGATGAAGTCCTGTGACCAAGAATACTGGTCATTTAGGTGCTTGGGATGTGGTCAGTGGATTAAAAAGGTAAAGACAAAGGTAAAGCTGGTAAATTTTTCATTATCTGCACAGGAGGAAAAAAAAAAAAGGTAAATTTTTTGCTCGTGCTAATTTTCACACAAACATCCAGACCATTTTCTGTAGGTCACTGAATCACAGAGGACTAGGGTATATATATAATAAAGGTAGCAGTATCTTTTGATGAGTGTGTGAGAATCTCATGTCTAATTGCCGCCAGCCAGCTTTAGGAGTAAGGGATAAACATTAATCCTACTGCTAAGTTGGAAGGCTTTTTTTCCCTTTAGGTCCATAGCTAAGGGTATTGCTGTTTGGACAGCAAGATGTGAGAGCTCTCTTGGAGCCTGAATGAGTGCTGCTGTTACCCTGATGTCTTTCTGTGAAACACCAGTAGTTGTCACAGGTAGCAGAAAAGCTTCCCAGAGAAAGGGAAAAAAGACAGGATTAAACAACTTCAGGGTGTATTTCTTGCCTGTAAAATCGATGCACAGAAGCTAGTCCGCTTTTCTGTCCTCAATACCAAAAAACATTAGGCACTGAAGAGACAAAGACCATCTTAATTGTCCCTTATTTTTTTTTTCTATAGTGAGATGGTTTTGTTTATAAAATTACACTGATTTAACTTAAAATTAGATATGCATGCTGCTTTCATCACTGCACAACTTTTCTTGTGAATGTTCTGAAAATATATTTAAGCCAACTTCTATATGTATATGTCCAGAGTCCAGCTAACTGAACAGAGACTGTTTTATATTCATCTAACCTAAACTACACTGAGTTTGCAGCAGTGTTGCAGAGTAAGTTTCTAGACAGACTGATGCCACACTTTTGCTTTCTGCAAATTCTAAGATTTGAAATAATTCTCTGGTTTCAAATCTAATCAGCAATTGATGTTTGTGTAGAAAATCATATAATTTCAAATGTTTTGCTTCTGATTGTTAAATACTAATATAAATACATTCTTGCCAACTTCTGCCCCTCTCGCATTCACCAGAGTAGCTGCCCTGCCTGACAGAGATGGACATGTTTACAGTTTGATATAATGAATTGGGGGTCCTGCCCATATACAGCTTCTGAATTCTGCTTAAAGTAGTTATGCTCTTAGTATGAAATTGTTCTGGCGTACTGTGCCTCCACATAGCATCCAACATTACTGACAACAGTTGCAGGATGTCTGTTGGGTTTGCATGGCAAGGTTTTGGTAGCGGGGGGGCTACAGGGGTGGCTTCTGTGAGAAGCTGCTAGAAGCTTCCCCTGTGTCTGACAGAGCCAATGCCAGCCAAGATGGACCTGCCGCTGGCCAAGGCCGAGCCAATCAGCACCTCTGTGGTAACATATTTAAGAAGGAAAAAAAACAGTTAGAGAGCATTTTTGCAGCCAGAGAGAGGAGTGAGAAGATGTAAGAAACTCTGCAGACACCAAGGTCAGTGCAGGAGGAGGGGGAGGAGGTGCTCCAGGCGCCGGAGCAGAGATCCCCCTGCAGCCCGTGGTGAAGACCATGGTGAAGCAGGCTGTCCCCCTGCAGCCCATGGAGGAAGGATGAGGGGGTGTAGAGATTCCACCTGCAGCCCATGGAGGACCCCACGCTGGAGCAGGTGGAGGCACCTGAAGGAGGCTGTGGCCTGTGGGAAGCCCATGCTGGAGCAATCTCCTGGCAGGACCTGTGGACCTGTGAAGGGAGGAGCCCATGCCAGAGCAGGTTTGCTGGCAGGACTTGTGACCCCGTGGGGGACCCACGCTGGAGCAGTCTGTTCCTGAAGGTCTGCACCCCATGGAAGAGACCATGCTGGAGCAGTTCATGAAGGACTGTAGCCCGTGGGAAGGACTCACATTGGAGAAGTTTGTGAAGGACTGTCTCCCATGAGAGGGACTCCATGCTGGAGCAGGGGAACGATGAGAGGAGTCCTCCCCCTGAGGATGAAGAAGTGACAGAAACACCGTGTGATGAACTGACCATAACCCCCATTCCCTGTCCCCCTGTGCCGCTGAGGGGGGTGGAAGTTGAAGCCAGGAGTGAAGTTGAGCCCGGGAAGATGGGAGGGGTGGGGGGAGGTGTTTTAAGATTTGGTTTTATTTCTCATTCCTCTACTCTGTTTTGCCTAGTAATAAATTAGATGAATTTCCTCTCTCAGTTCAGTCTGTTTTGCTTGTGATGATAATTAGTGAGTGATCTCTCCCTGTCCTTATCTCAACCCATAAGCTGTTTGTTGTGCTTTTTCTCCCCTGTCCAGTGAAGGAGGGGAGTGATGGAGCGGCTCTGGTGGGCACCTGGCCCCCAGCCAGGGTCAACCCACCACACTGTCCCAGACCAGAGACAACAGTCAGTTGTTAAATTCTTTTGGGACAAGAGATAAACCAATTCCTAGAAGAGTTACTTAACCTTAGATCTTTCTGCCAGAAGCTGGCAAAGTGCAGCACTCGCCAACAGAATCAATAATCAGCTGCCGGTACAAAGCACATGGGCATGAAAGAGCCACTGGGAAAGGGAAACAATGAACAGGAGGGGTTTGGAATCTTTGGGTACATGAGGATATTTTTGCTTAGTTTCAGGTTAAGCTTGACTCAGTACAGATAATCTCAGCTAGGTGGACTCTCAGATTTCAAAGTGCTCTTGGTTCAGTCCACAAGTTCTGGAACAAGAATCCTGACAAAGTCAAAGAAATCCTTTCTTTCTTCTCTCCTCCTTCCTCTTTCAAAACCAGTTTACTTTTAAGAACAAATGTTAGGCAAATGTTTCATGTCCTGATAGTATTAAAATTTAAATATCTCATCTTTGTACATCTGTAACTGATCTTTGGCTGTGTTGCACACAAGGTGCTTGGAACAGCTCCAGGAAAGGGGTTATGGTAAATACAACAGTCTATTACCACTCAGCCATGCTGACAGGACAAAGCTGAGCTGTAAGATAAAGAAGCACATACAGCTTGTTGGCAGTTAGGGCTGAAAGGGTCTCACAGTTCAGCAGTGTGGGACGGCTGAGCCAACCCAGAAGTGCTGCAGGAGCCTATGCGAGACTCTGCTCCTCACCTGAGACTTGGTATGTCAGTGAATGATCTCAGCTCACATCTCCATCTTCTTTTCTTCAGTCCCTTTCTCTTTTCGCTATACTTTGGCATAGGCATGGACCAAGTGCACCAGCATATAAAGGGGGTCTAACTCCTACATTAGTATGACCTACGGGTGCTCCTACCGGGGTGCTCCTGTGCAACGGCTTACACGTACTTGAAGAAGCAGCAGAAACGGTGGTACCATGTGGGTTGATGACTGAAGGAAGGGCCTTTTGGATGGGATTTTGGGAGCTTGGCTGCCTAAAATCTACTGAAATTCACCTGAACAGGCTAATGTGTCTCAATCTCATTCTTCAATTCTTGGGTCCCTTCCTGCCATCCAAATGAAAGTGTCTCCCTGATCAGTTTTCCCTATATATTCACATGTCACAATTCTGTACGGAATTAAGAATCATCCCTAGTTCTTGGAGAAAGTGCATAACAAGTAAAATATCTTCATCTAATACCCTAATATCCTTAGTCTTTTCTTCACTCATGGCAACAATTATGGGCATCTTTCCCAGGGGCTGGTGATACACACTGACTGTGAATGACTATTTGTGTTTGGCACTTGGTAAAATTTCTCAGAAAAAAAACCCCAAAGACCTTCAAAGAGAACTCATTTTCTTTTAATCCAACATAAAGCCTACTGACAAGGAGTTTGTAATATTTATCTAGGCCATAAAAGAGATCTTGAAAGCTATATCGCAAACAGTAAGACTTTGTTCTTAGACTGGCCAGATAAAGGCCAACTACTATTGTGAAATTTGTATTGCTGCTGCTATCTGATTAGATCAAATCTACTTACTGAAAAAAAAATAAAGCTCCAAGCTTTTGCCTAGGCTCTAAAGCCATCACAATATATGCATTTGTGTTCATAAAAAGCTGTGCAGTGTAAACACGCTTTCCTTCATGGGGCTCCTCTAACCAATTACAATGTAAAAAAGAAACAATTTCATTCAGATGATTAATGAGCGTGCCTCTCCTATTCCCTCAGCCTCTCCCTTAAGTTGCTAGGATGGTTAACTCAAATACAACATTTTTCAGCTTAAAATCAGAAGCATGTTATAGGGCAAGTTGAGTACTGTGACAGTTCCTGTCATTGATGGGGAAAACCTAAGACAATAAGGCATTGAGTGACCTGACAGAGCAGAAGGACCATAAAGAACAGCCACTGGTTTGGGTGATCAGAAGCTACTTATGGGATGTAATGATCTAGTTCCTGTTCATCATCTAGATTTATTTGTTTGTATTTATTTATTTGTTTTGATATTGCCTCAGATTATATGACAAGATTTGGACACACAAAGACAGTGTGTTCTATTATATTATAACAGTTCTTTAAAAGAAAGCAGTCTCCAGAAGGATGGGAAAATAAACTTGAAGGTATAGAATAAAACATGCTCTGGGATATTTCTCTGGAGGACAGGAGTAAACTGGATAGGCACAAGGAGGGTGCTGTAGCTCCAGCCCCTGGCCCCAGCTCAGTTGTTTTTAGCTGCTAGCACTGTTTTGAGTGCCAGCCTGCCCTTTTCCCTGCCTGAGCAGTCAGCTGGACCGGTTGTTCCAGTGAAGCGCCCCAGCGCTGGGCACTGGTCCACCTGCCAGCCACGGGCAGCCCAGGCTCCTCTGCCCCTGGGTCTGACAGGGAATGATGAAGGCAGAGTGCCTCAGTTAGGCTTGAGAAGAGGACCGACAAGGTTTCTTATGCTCCTCCGAGTCCTAAGGAAATGAACGTCTCAAGGCTTCAGTGAGGACAGTGGAGATTCCTGGTTGTTGGTTTTTTTTTTTTCCAGTTGGTGAGACAGTTGTTTCCCAGCGGAGATGCTCATTCAAAGCTGCACAAACCACCCGTGGGCAATCACAGTCACCACTCACGTATTCTTGCATCACACCCTGAATCCATGTTGACTTTCTTTTTCTTCGAAAACTGTCACGTGATAACTGCCTGGTCTAGACCAGAAGCCACTCCAATGAAGTAGCATTTCCCTCCTGTTAGTTTTCCCTCCCTCTTAGCTATCATTTTGGACTGTGTTTTTCACAAAGTGGATTTAGCACAGGGACAAAAGGTCCTTTTTTGTCCTTGCAGGATAATTAGAAGCAGCCAGGATTAAAACCCTCACCTGGAAAAGATCAAAGTGATAACAAGAAAGGACTCTTAAGAATGACAGCTGAGTTTTTACAGGAGGCCAGCTTTCACAGATGTGATAGAAATTCTTGAGGAAGCAGCAGTAAGTGGAGAAGCAGCATTCAGACTGTAACTCCTCAGATCCCAAGCAGAGCTCTGTACAGCCTCACCTGCAAAGCTAACCTTTTCATAAAGCTCATCTGTGCTACCATACCAGTGAAATAGTGGTCAGGTGTAAAACAGCAGTAATGGTTCAGTAGCTGAAGTCAGCAAATATGAATGACTAAATAGCTAGCCAGAAGGGAAATGGCATGGTTGCCCCACCTGCACTCCTGGGAGCCAGTCTGGGCATATTATTTATTAAGGAACTAGCAAAAGAGTATGGAGACAGGTGCCTAAATATGTGGATCCAAATGGAACAACTAGTAACAAAGAGATGTTTGCTTTTGTAAGTATGTTTTTTGCACATACGTTTAAAAAAAAGTCAAAAGATAACAAGTTGTAAATGTCCAGTAACAAAATGACCATAAATATAGTACAAAGGAAAGACACCCAGCCAATCTGCCCAGCATCTAAGTGACGTTAGAAACCTGCTCCACTCTTTCCTGGAATGGAGACATTGAAAGGATACCTTCTGAATTTCTTTGAAATAGGCTTTAGATCAGAATAAATTTGAGTTAGCTCTTAACTTGTCAGTGGAGGAGAAAAATGTGAAAATTACAGCCCCAAGTATGGCTGACGTAACTTTGTACAGTATAACCTGTTGTGCAAAGGAGACCTAACAAGTGAAGAAGGTAGAAAAGTAGCTATTAGCCTTTCTGAAACAGTTCCTACGTGAGGCTCTTGGTGAGTTAGATATTTCACTGACTCACAGTATGGTAGTAGAATCCTAGGGCTCACCTGCGTATACGTCCCAGGTCAAGTGCTTATCTACTGATGGTCCTTATACAAGATGGTCCCAACCAAGAAGAACAGCTGTCACCCAGGCTAACCTGCATGAAAGGCATTTAGAGTGGAAGCAGGAGACTGAATTACACACTCCATGCAGTGCATGTAGAAAGATATGCACCTGATTTCTGATCCATAAAAGACCTGCAGACTGACACCTAACAGAAATCCCTATGCAGGTTATATTTTAAATTCTGTCCCTACCCCGCTCTTTCTGGAGAGAAAGCTAGCAATGTCTTCATCTAGCACATAAATCTATCATGTAAAACAGCTGCACTCAATTCTGGTTTCTGCACAATGCGATATCAAACCCTTTTATCTCACAAATACCCATTAACTGTGGAAGCATTGGTTATTTTGGACTGGAGGCACTCTCCTCCTTCTGTTACAGCTCTTCCAACTGAGTGAATAACATTCAAGATTCACTAAATCAAAGACATGTTTCAGCCTAAGAGGGGTTGGAGGATGCTTTGTATGGGGGCCAAGGGAGGGGAGGGAGGAGATCTGCTCTGGGCAGGTTCCACATTCTGACTACATGTTTCACTCAGAAACCATCCTTAGAGAACATCTCAGAGGCCCTTCTTGCCTCCCCTCTAGTTCCCACCTCTTACCATCTCAATCAACTTCTAGAAGTTCTTGCATAATGGTACAGTTTCAAAAGAAAGCTGAAGACTACTGGAAAGTGCCTGTGGCCAGTTAGGAGAAAGACCTATGTCTCATTTGCCCTCAGGCAGACAATGGAATTGAATGAACTCTCCCATGACCTGGGTGAATGCTCCTAGCCATAAGCCACTGAATTAAAAGTGTACAGTAACTGTTCACCACTCCATTTTAAAACAAAGCAGCAACCGCTGCTGCGTCTTGGGCTGGGTCGGAGCTAGAAGCATGCTTACGTAAAATACGTGTACTACATAGCTAGACTCGATGCTGACTAATCATCCCTGCCAGACTCAGGCATTGCTGGGGATCTGCAAAAGCAAAATGTTTCATGCTGGAATACTGAAGTGAGGGGTGGGGAACCCCGTTGACATCCAGCAAGCTGGACTCTTTCAAGATCAGGTACAGGTGAGGCTGTGCCTCATCAAGTCCTAGCTCGGCTGCCTTTGTGCCTTTTAGGAACTTCATACCCCATGCATCTATTCCCCCCCCCCCCCCAAACTGAGTGTACAATCCTTGTCTTTCTTGGGGAAAAAAAATTTAATACTAAATATCATACAGCTTTGAAAAATGTGACGCACAACCCAGGTGCCAAAAAATTCTGGGTAACATGTCTTATTTCCCAGCAGCTCAAAGAGGAAAGGCAGAGGGTGGGGAGGGAAGAAGCTTGACCCTTGGACAACCGTAGGCTGCGAAGGACCTGGATGAGGCTGCTGCTTGTTCTCACCTGCTGCTCTGCCGGCCCGGTCCGGTCCGGTCCGGTCCGGTCCAGCCCAGCCCGGTGTCCCGGAGGCCGCGCATTCGCCTCACACCGCCCCGCCGCCCGCACTCACCTCCGCCGACCCGGCCCGCGCCGCCGCCAGTGCCCGGTGCTGAGGCCACCCCGCCCCCGGGGCGGGGCGGCCGTTAACGGAAACCCGGAGGCCGGCAGGCCTGCCCCAACGGGCACCGGTGACAGGGGCTGCCTGTGGCGGCGGCCGTGCAGCAGGAACACGCGTGCCCCAGGGAGCGGTAGGGCGGGCGGCGCAACCCCCTGTTTGTCACCCTGTTCGGTTTTTTCCCCCCGTGCACGCCAGCCGGCTGATGTGAGAGAAAGCGTTTTCAAAAACACGACCTGTGTGATAATGGTGGAGGTGTTGAGCGGTGTCAGGCTGCCGGCCCCGGACAGCAGCGGGGGGTTCGCTGCTTTCCTGCCTCGAAGACGGCAGCTTTCACAGCGGCCGAACCCAAGAACTGGAGTTAAGCTCCCTACTCGGGCAACGCGATGGTAAGCGAAGGCCAGCGCCGCGCAGAGGTAAAGGACGGGGGGAAACGGTGATTTATGTGGATATGGAACGAAGAAAAAAATCTCCAAGAACGGTAGAGACAGCAGTGAAGAAACCCTGGCAGGTAAATTCCCCTGCCGGGTGCAAATCCTCCCTGGCTTTCTAAGAGCAGCTGCTAGATAGCGAGAAGGGGTTGGGCAAGGGGAACCAGGCTGAGGGGTGCAGCTGGGGTGCAGGAGCCAGTTTTTATGGGCTTTGCTCAATATAAGCATCGTAATCTGTGGAAGATGATCACACTGACTCATCTCAGTCTGAGCAATGTAAAAATGTTGTGTTTGCTGGCTGCTTGGTGCTTGAGCTGTTTCTTCTGGTCTTTTGTAGGCAGAAAGAGCCGGCTCAGCTCTGTCTCTGACGTCCAGTATGGCTGACCCTCTGATGTGCGCTTAATCTGACCCGAGATAACTGTAGCCAGCTGATCCTCTACTCACGTTCTTATCCTATTTCTAACGGTCATTATATTCCATTTTCTACATTACCTTATACTAAGTATAATACTTAGGCTTACTAAAGAAGTTAAGATTGAATGACAGATCTCTAGCTGAAGTGATTGGCCTGTTACTGTAATTCTTAAAGAGGAATCCAGGAATGAAAAGGATGGCTAAAAGAGAGGACAGGGTAACTTCTATTTTTTTAAAAAAATAATAATTTAAATTTTCATTTTGCATTTAAATACAATTTCTGGAAATTGATGCTGTTTGAAAAAGTGGCCACTTCTCAGCTGCCTCTTGAGCACGCTGCTGCTTGACCATATCCATAGCAGTGAGCTGGAGATTTAGTAACATTGCATGGGATACATAGGTGGTTAAAGTATTGGATCCACAATATGCGTCATGTTAACCAAAGCATGACCTAATCTGGACAGTTGGAAATGCAGAACTGAGGGTCATGTCTTAAGATTCACCTGTTAAATAAAATGAGGAACCACCCTGTTGGGGGTGCACAATTCTTAAACTCCTTTGGAATTTAATGCCTAAGGCAGCTCTTGCTCAGAACTCCCAGCAAGTTGTAGCCCTTTCTCCTATCCCTGCACTCAATGGTCACACTGCGCCTTCTGGAGCCTTTCCCTTCCTAATAGGATCTGAACTTGGCTTCTGTCCCTCATGTCCCCTGTTGTCCCACCAGACCATGAGGATATCTAGATGGGAAATTCTCACTCTTGCTTACATTCTTACACTTCGTATGGAATCAGTTGGGCCAGAGATGAAACCGAAGTGCCTGTCTTCATGCTAATCTGAGTTATGTACCTTTAATTGCTGATACTTAGGTCACTTCTACATTAAGTACTTAAAAGTGATTGCATATATATGTATTTTAATGGTATTGATGCAACTCTCTGGTTGCCTATGATATATTCTGCTTAGGTTAAATTGGGTGAGAGATTGCAACACACTGAGGCACTGAAGCAGGAGTTCTCAGGCCACTGAAAACAGGATCTGTGTATCTGGAGAGAAGCGCTTTTGCTAAATTTGGAATACTGTGTTTAAACACAACACAGGAAATCAAACAAAGCCAAATAAACCAGATTGGGAAAAGTCCTACAAAATTCTGTCAGGTCACATGGGGTATTAGAGAAGTATCTGGAAGCACTTGTTTTGTGCAAATTTACAGTGTGAGGAAATGGTTGTGATACTTATGCTCAAATATATAATACTTATTTTCTGTTTGGTCCTGCTTCTCTTCCTTATTTATAATTGAATAGATGGAACTAGATAATTGAAGTTCTGAATATTTTCAGGATTATTCTCAGCTGTAATTAATAGGAAAAGACAGTAAATCTGTATTAAGTCTCATTTCTACTGAGCCTAGCGCCACAGCACCTCTTTCCAGATGGTTACGATAAGAACCAGCATCAGGATTTAGACCTGTTTACCTATCTCAATGTGTGTCTAACGTGGATACTTTACTTAAAATCCTGTTGTTGTAGCTTGTTAATGTGGGTGGGAACCACCTAGGTGTTTGTGGATCCTGTCAGCTTGTGCCTCCGTAAGTGTTTGCCCATATACATAAAAGGCTGAGATATTTTATATTGAAGTTATTGAAGCAAGGCCTAGAACCCAGTGACAATTTAGGTGCCAGCTAAGCCAGTTTCAGATTGTGAATGAAAACTTTAGAAGTGGCTGAAGCAGCAGGTAAGCAGGACTGCAATCCTCTCATGGTATAGTCTTTGAGCATCTTTTTGTTTAACGTATAATGTACATTTCAGCATGGAAGCAAGGTATTCACTGCTGCGTGTTGTACAGCCAACTGCCGCTAACAAGCGGTCACAAATTTATAGAAGCATTTTTTGCAAAAACTCTTGCAAGTTATGATTGAAAATCCAACCTGGAACTTTTTTTAGTTCGGTGCATTGATTTTGATGTATTACTGAACAATGCGCACATACTGTTACTACAACTGCAGACTTGCTTCTGGATTAAATCTTTTTGATTCATTTAGTAAAAACCTCCAAGTTCAAAATGTGTAAATCACAGGACTCTATAAAAGATGCCAATATATTCAGCTACCATGCTTGTGTAACTCAGAAAAGAAACAGCTAAGTTGTCTGTTAATGCAGCTGTATTTTCTGTAGCACTGTGCTGACATCTTTTGATGCCTTCTCGTGACACCTCCACAACCATCTTATCACTTGCAAGAAGTGATGGAAACTAAAACAAAAGTTGTCTTTCTGCCATGGTGTCTGTGTTAAGCAGAGACATGTTTGCAGCTCCTCCGTTGTCTTCCGCAAGTCTCATACGCATAGCAAGCTGGATGCCTAGCAGGTACTGCGAGGGATTAGGAAAGAGGGAAAAAGAAAAGGTGTCCTCTCCACTATACGCATGAAAACATGAAAAATTAGCATCATTTACTTACAGAATTTTACTATGTCCTAGATTTATGCAGCTTTTTGAAATTAAGCACTGAGATACCTAATTTTAAGCATGTAAGTAATTTCAAGAAAATACCATATGTGAAGGTTTATTTATAAAAGGTCAGTAAATGCTTTAAGAGATTTTGTAACAAATAGTTGTTTGTTTCATATTTTGACAAAGACTGCAACAGGTTAATAGGCTTCATTGCCACGGTTTATCACCAGCTAGGATATCTTCTGCTGATGTGCTTGTAACGTTTTCAGCCTATCCGACTCCGTTTTCAACATGCTAATAAAATACATTAATAACTTGCAATCTTTATAAGCCTCCTTAAAATGCAACCAGGATATAATCTTTATTGAAATAAGACCCAAACAGGTGCTCTCTCTTGTATTTAATGGAGTGGATTTAATACTGAAAAAAAAGTGCTTCCAGCCAAAGAACAGCCCCTTGTGTGTTGCTGGTTCTGCAAACGACGTTTGCCAGTTGTAATGAACTCAGCCTATGAAATCCTACTAACCACTGAAGTTAATCTATAGCAAATGACTAATGCCTTCTAAATTAAGGTCTGTAGCAGCACTCTAGTGATTAATGCATTAAATTACTGATTTCTTACATGTAAGATACTTACCAATTGTGTATCTTATTGTACCTCTGGGCTCACCTATAATGTACAGTAGGCAGGTGAAATCCATGATCATTTCCCACAGGCTTCTCCTAAGGCAGGCTTCCACCCACGCAAGATCAATGCTGTAATAAGGCCATTATTTCTGGAGATAGGCATTTTCATATCTTGCATAGGTAATGACATTAAGTTCCTTTACCTTATGAGACTCAGTTAGAATTATCGTATTAAATACCGAGAATTATTTGATATGTCCCACCTGGATTTCACAACAAACACAGGAAAATCTGTGATGATCTTAAAAAACCTCCAGCTTTAAAAAAAAAAAAAAAAATAGCACCGATGTGGGTCATGATGAGTGTTTGGGGAATTATTGAAGTGTTTTAGAGAGCTTTCATCAAAGCAGTGAACTCAACAGTTTGTCCACAGAATGGATAGAATAAGAAAAGATAAACTTCTACATGTACAAAGAGAATTATTCTGCCTTTATGCATATAGAAGGATCCAAAATGAGCCTCTGCAAGTGAATTTTTTTCCTGGTTTAGGTAGCATTGATTTTTATCTGAATGTGCTTGTATGAGCTTCATTCTTAGGGAGACTGAAGACTTTGTGGAGGCAGGGTTTTGCATTTATATGCCTTTATAGCCTTGACTACCACTGAGTTCAATTACAAATATGACTGTGTTAATTTGAACAAAGGAGAGAAAAGCAAGATCAGTAAAGTCTAACTGAGCAAAGTTTGATCAATTGATGAAAGTGCTCTATCAGTCTCGACATAAGAATAATTCAACATATTACATTTTAGCTTGAAAATGCTGGTATGTTCATTTTAACGCATGTTGAAACCAAAGTTTCATCTGCTGAAATTAGTGTGGCCAGATCTTGGCAAAACAGCTGAGAGCTGTGCTTACCCTGCTTTGGATTCTGAAAAATAAGGCAAAAATAGGCAAAAGGATAGCATCTGAGGAACTGATTCAGCCCACTTTATTTCTCTCCAAGGTCTGAGTAGGTTGTAGAAGAAAAATGTACTCCCACACCGAAAACTTCAGGCTCCAGCCTATAAATACAGGCCTGGATTTTCCGACCTCCGCGACTGTACAGGGCAAATCCCTATTTGGGGTCCTGCTGCCAGCCCAGCCGGACGCTGCAGCAGCTTCCCCCGAGGCCGCTCAGACTAGGAGGAGACCTTTGTTCTGGCAGCGCCCGCCAGCCAGGCGGCTGTTCCCCCTATTCTGCAAAGAAAAGCTGACCAGAGCTGAAACCTGGTTTTATACTAACCTAAATACCTTTCAAACTTTGGGACTGTAGTAGCTTGGCTTGTGACAGCTTTCATGTTACTGAATTGTCCGGCATTTGTATGTGAGTGTACGTATGCACACGTGCAAGCTCAGGTCTCTGCCCACAGGAGGTCCCCGGGAATCACACAGCGCACACAGTATCAGGTAAGACAGGAGAGAGAGCCCCAAGAAATAATTCCTGCACTGTTAACAAAAAGGGAAGTTGAAGGTAAAACAAAATCTACCGGTAACACCAAAAGAAATGTCCCGTGAAATTGAAAATTGTACACGCTGACAACATGCCAAGGTTCTGCACACAATTGGGATTTAGAACTCGGCACCTCCACGACAGCCTCAGGGCTCCTGTTGCACGTGAGACATCTGTCAGTTAACAGCAGCGTACTCAGCTGGGATGGCTGGATTGCTCCATTCTGACCACTTCTCCAAATGTGGAAATGACAGATGAATTGCAACATGTCATGTCCTGCCACTCAAAACCACAAAGGCTGAGGAGAGCACAAAAGCAGCACATCACTTCTTGCACTCCCAGGAACATTATTCTGCTAAGGATCTCCAAAGTGGTTTATTAGCAAAGCAGGTGATACTGTAGAGAAAAAGTCCTTAACATTTCTTTCACATGGAAAGATGCCTGCAGGCATCAGAATAATAACCCAAATTCTCAAAACTCGATGACATTTTTACCAAGAATCAGGAGGCGGTTACTGTCTACCAGCGAGTTGCCAGGCTGGCTGGCAGCCCCTCTGCTGCGGCCGCCTCTGGCACCCACCCCCGGGGCGGGAGAGCCCCAGAGCGGTGCAGCCAGCAGGACCTGCCGGTCACGGAGCTGTGCCAGAGGCCGTGCTTCCCAGCGGCACCCTGCCACTGCAGCCCGCTCCGGAGAGGTGACCTGCCACTCTGCCTCCTGCCCCACAGCAGGTAATCATATCGACTGGGGTCTCACCTGCCGGCACAGAAAAATACAGTTGTGCTGCACATCACTGGGCTGCCCGGTTTAGTCAAGCTCCAACCTGTGCCGCTTGCACTCCTGCTTTTACGCTGACAGCCAGGAGTAACTAGAAAAAGCAGTCGGAGCGGGAGGTGGCTCAGCAGAAGTCACATCGCTTCTGGCTTCATCCACACCTGGGAGTCCAACCTTTACGACATGAAATGTTTTTCACTTTTGTATGGCCTCTTCCTGTATTTTTCCTACCTGTTTTGACATGACAGCAGTTTCTGCTCATTTTATGCTATCAACACAAGCCGTAAAACACTGCTCTTATTTACGCCTGTTCCTGCCATAGAAAGTGCTGCCTAAGGAAAAGAGAGATGCTGCAGAGGGTAAGCTTCTCTGACTCACTGCCTGTGAAGCAACCATCACCTCACAAATCATGTTTGCCTGAAAATAGCACGCTTGCCATTTTCAGTAACCCCACAGACTGCTGACATTTTTCGTTTATGTTATACATTTGAGAGAATTTTGTGTCTAGGCACCTTTGCTACTGCTTTTCCTGGCCGATGTGCCAGTGTTTGCATTGATGGAGCTGTGTGGGTCAAGACCCGGTAGAGATGGGCTGCAATAGCGTAAGTGTGTGTCCCTTTTGCACTAGTGTATATGATGCAAATCAACAAACAGTTTTCAGCAGTGAACAGCTGGTGTTTTTAAGACAGCAGAATCAATTCTCCATGACCATGCCAAAGGGGTAAAGCAGTTGCTTAACTAGAGCATTTGCCAGTTATCACAAATTTGTGTTTTTAATTTTTTTGCATTTCCTACATTCTTAGAATTATATAGAAACAGTTGTGTTTGGCATCTGCACATGTGAGTCCATCTACATTTGGAATTTAAAATCTATCGCAATCTGCTTGGCATCAGTTTCACTGTAAGCTTTCAGCGTATACTCATTGCTTTCCACAGCCATTCTTCATTTCTTTCTCTGCGGTCCCACTAATTAAAGCCTTAGCTCATTTTCCTTTGGAGCTCCAAACTCTCTTCACTCTGTAAAAGAGAAAAATATTAATCAAATGTCAAAGGTCTTCGAACTGTTGTATCTGTGTTGCAGCCTGTGATGATTACACAGGACTCTCGCTGACCAGCAGCCGGGGGTGTATGCCTTTCTCACTCAGTAAACAAATCTTTTCCACAGAGCTTAAATATGTAATTGCATGGCACAGGCTGTTTCTTTCTGCAAAAGCACTTGTGAATACATCTTGCATTAAGCTTTGAGATTTCAATGCAATCATGGGCTAATAGTTTTCTGGTTTACATGCTGGTTTTTCCTTTCAGGGTCCTAATTCTGAACATGAGATTTGGCTGCCAGGTTGTGAACTTCCTATTCTTCAAGCGCATGACTAATCTGAACAAAAAAAATGAA
Source organism: Balearica regulorum gibbericeps (assembly GCF_011004875.1). Classification (NCBI taxonomy): domain Eukaryota; kingdom Metazoa; phylum Chordata; class Aves; order Gruiformes; family Gruidae; genus Balearica; species Balearica regulorum. The sequence continues at coordinate 106,164,757 of NC_046186.1, forward strand.
CGCACAGGGACAACACAACAACGAGGCTACTCCTAAGCTTGATTTTTTTGTCTAAGGTTTTTAAATTTTTTTTAGTTTCCAATGGCACTCCCTTTGGAGCTGGTGCAAGTTGAAAATAATTCACTACCTCATACAGCCGGGTCTGAAGAATGTGGTGATACAATGACTTGATAGTGCTGTACGCTGCTGATGCAAAAGCCTAAGAGGACAAACCAAGGAAAATAAATCGCAAAGCACTGCTGCAGGGGGAGGCCCATTCTGCCACGGACTGTAAATATACCAGGTGCAGTGGGGCTGCAGCGCCCAGCATACCTGGGCGAGCAGGAGCAGCAGGTGGGCAGCAAAAGATGACAATGGGGGGGGCAGAGCGCTCCTCCCTCCCCATTGCATGCAAAGGCATCTGCCTCCCGGTTCTCGCGTCCTCCACAGATGCGGCTACAGGATGCGCCGATGTTGTGTGCAGCAAGTATGGGTGCTGTCGGAGACCCAAACCCACTGTCATTTCTTGCTGATTATTTGGGAATAAAGTCCCTTTTCTACTTACTGTGTGTTCAGTCTTAGACCACAGAAGTAACGTACATGGGGTTCAGTCTTCTTTTGGGCTAATTAAATTATCATTTAATTTCTTGAGAAAGGATACCCGTTACCTTTCCTTCTGAAGAAACCCAAAATCTAAATTTATCTTGGGTGTGTTTTTTTCTAATATAAATTATTCATAGTTTTAAAACTATGTAATAAAAAAAAGAAAAGCATTTAGAAGATGAGGCAGAGTGGCAGGTTGTCGTTCTTGCAAACGAACTGAGGCAACGCCCCTTGTGCTGGAAACTGACAGGCAAACCTGTGAGGATGAAATCACATTTTAAAACTGAATTTGGAAGGCAGGAAATCCTCTCAAGAAAATCTATCATCTGCGTTAACGGATGGAAGTAATTTCCTCCCTTGTTAGATATTCTAGAGCAGGCAGATATTTGATTTACATCTACTGTCTCCTAGTGACATAAAATATAGTTTGGTGACACAGTCTCAATGAAGAAACTGAAGGTCAGGGAACAACTAATCACTTTCTTGCTCATAATTTAATAGGAAGATATTTAGGCATATTTAGGAAACCTAGGCACCCAAAGACGAAGACAGCACTGTACTGGATTTAAAAAGTGTCTAAGAGGGGAACTGTCTTGCCTTCACTTGCTTGTCAGTGCCTAGAGCAGCCAAAGGCTATCGATGACCTGTTGCACGGCCCTGGGTTGTGAAGGCTGAAATGAATGCAGAGTACCACAGCGCGCCCAGTCAGCCTGGATTCACTGCAGATAGTGCAATGCAACTAAAATCAGAGAGCTGGGTAGAGTTCCCAGGGTCCAGTTTTCCTCTAGAGGAGTGTAATGCCAAACCCCACTTGGATGGGAACACAGGGCCTTTCTTCTGCTTCTGGGAATCGGGAGATGGGGACTCCCAGCTGCATGCTCAGAAAGAGCTCGCTGCTGAAAGGGGCTCAGTGGTCCCAGTTCCCATCCATTTCACTGGAAGCCGTGCATATATCCAAAACCTTCTATCTGTAACAGCTCCTAGATTCAAAATTTCAGGGAACAGGAGACTGCCAGTCCAGGGAAAACTGACCGGAGAGGCATCATTACCTTTAATGATGCTTCTTCCTGGCAATTCTTCCCCCACTTTTTCCATAAAACAGAGAGAACATTACCATCTAAGTCCTGTCATAGATACGTCTATCTCCAGTAAGATGTATTGGTGACAGAGCAGCTCAGCACCATAAGCCTAATTGAAATGCTGGACTCTTTACAGCTGCTGTGATGTCCCTTTTATTGCTGGGCTGCAGCACTTCTGCAGCTGTATCTTAGCCGCACGCTGCTGCAGCGTGAGTGAATACATCAGTGAACCTAGGAAGTCACTGTGGCACTTCTCCTCCCACGTGGCTGCCCAAAACCCAATGGAAAACCAAGCAGTTGGTGTACAAGCAGCCAGCCGACTTTGCCAGTTGGACTAACCCTCAATTTTGCTGCAGTACTTCAGTAAAAGCCAATTATACCAAACGCCAATAACGTCTGTATCAGTGATGGACTGCAGACGTTTATAGTCTTCATCAATGACCAGGCTAAGCTAAGCTAAATTGTTCTGCTAAACTTTTTAGTAAGTAATTAACCCTGAATTATCAACAACAGGCAGCTACGATAATGGTTATGAAAGAAGTAACAACCAGTTGCACAGTTATTAACACAAGATCACTAAGCAAGGCGGAGAACAGCGTGCGCCACCATGGAATTAATAGAAGGGACGACGGTGGCAAGCGCGATCTCCCGCAGGGTGGTACAGTTCAGGGGGCTGGGATAGCTGCTGAAGGGCGCTTGCTTTGGCAAGAGCAGCATGTACTCAGCAGTAGATGGAGGGAAGTCGGAAGCGGGTGGTAATAAGGAGCGTTAAAAATAAATCTAGCCTAATTAGGTTAGCAAAAAAAAAAGATGTGAACCTGACAGCTCAGCAACTGGCAACTGTTTAGTTCGAGCAGTTACCCTGGGGACAAGAAATTCATACTGGAGCACCAGGAAGCGGACAGATGAATGACCTGCTGAACATCTTGTGCTCCCTAACCGGACCGTATCAGCACCCATTTTCTGAAGCTGTGAGCTCACCAGTTTTAGAAAGGAGGGTCTCTTTAAAATGTCTTACCTTGAAACAGCCTAAAATATTAAATAATTCTTAAAAAAACTTAGTTATTGTGTTTGTATGGGAGCATTCATGTGCACCTGTGAATTCTGGGGCGATGAAAGATGGCGAGGTGACATGCTCGGGACCGAGGCAGGCAGATACATCATGCGCGTAGCAATGTGGGCTCCCCTCAGCATTTCTCTCTAACCATTTCCACGGACCATTTGTCAGCAGAGTGAGGAGCTCCATGTCCCTTCTTGTCCTCTGCTGAGAATGTAAATGGAGAAGGCAAATAAGAGCAACCTCTTATGAGGGAGGGGATGTATCCTGCTGGGTACTGCACTGCAATTAAGCAACTTGTTTCACTTCCCAGCATGACTGAGATAGCAGGATGAAACTGGAACAGCAGTATTAGTTTAAAAAAAAAAAAAAAAAAAAGAGAAGGATGAGGAGAGGGAAAACAGAAAGCAAACACAGTACTAATTTGAAAAAGCAGAGTCAAACTAAAACCAAGGCCCTTATTGCAAGCAGAACTAGTTTGACCACTGAAATGCAGAGGTGATGGAAAAGAGCTGCAGGACCCCCAAGCCAGGAAGCTTGTCTTCCTTCCCTGCCTCTTCACTTTTTTTTTTTTTTGAACCAGTTGTATTAAGTAAACAGCTCCCTCTGTTCTTACTGGAGAACATGGGGAACTTATCCGTGTACCCCCTGGACTTTATTAAAATTTAAGTGGCTTTTCTTCCTTCTCCAAGTTTCTGTTTAATATATTTTATCAGGTGAATCCAGTTTTTCCGAGTTACAAAACATTCCCATGCAGCAGCTCCCCTGCCTAGCAGGACAGCCCCTTTGCCTGGCTGAGGAAAGCTGCCTCGAGGATCCATCCCAGTCAGCCTGAGCTGTCCAGTTTCTATATGTGAATTACTAAAAGTCTGCTCTGATGCCTGGACAGCAAATAATTTAATCTCAAACTAATGCTCTTTGTTATTGTTACATAATGTACCTTAATGTCCTGGAAGAATGGGCTGGAAGAATGGGCTGTATGCTACTATATAATGGTAGTGACAAGAGAAATCTCTAATGCATGAAAGAAGTTATATACATTATTCTGGGGGAGAAGGATTTGTCTGTCTATTCTGGCTGCACACCCTCGCCTGGGAGAGCAATAGGCAAAGCAGGGCCTGTCTGCCCTCTGCCGAAGTGCAATTCCTTTGGGAACTGTGTTGAAGGGACTGGGCGTCCCCTTGACAATGGAAGATGCTCCTGGGTTTGGGGCAGATGTTTGCTTGCTTTCTGGTTCTTCCTGCCCCCGAGTCCTCCCTGAGAATCCATGGGAGCCCAAGAACAGGAGCTTGAGATGTGTTTCTTTCATCTGTGCTACTCCTCTGACAGCGGATGTGGTAAGCTTTGCTACCATCTGCAGCACAGCGCAGAGGAACAAACAGCTTTTGGGGCATAGGAAGCAAGTTTTGCATAAACACAACAATGGTCTCTGCGCTCCAGTGGCTGAGCTGCTGTTTTTCCTTGAACTCAATAGGTGTCTTCAGATAATTGCGGAGAGAGGATTTACTTCACCTAATGCGCAGGGGAGTATTAGAAGGACTGCATTCATTTAACTGCCTAAGATAGACACGAAGACCAGAAAATCCCAAATTTGGATTTGTCACAGAGCAAAATTCTGAAATCAATGTCACTTTAATGCAGCAGGGTTTAATTCACAGGATTTTACTGGAGTTCAGCCCACGCTACACAAAAAGCTTCTGTTGGTGGAACAGAGAGTATTTCTGGCTGTGATTTTTCACAACTGCTGACCAGTTTGCCCAGTACCACTCAGTTTGGAATTAGTCTATATGGGGAAAACCGTGCATTAGCCAAGTTTAGTTCTCACAAGCTGGGAATCACATAGAAACAGAACGAGAAGAGGCCCCAAGAGCTCACGTAGTGCATCTGGCCCCAGTGTTTTCCTGGCCCCTATTTATTTTAAATAGTCTTAAAAATCTCTCATAATACAGTTTTTTGATAGCTTCCTCAGATCATCTCCCCCTTCTTGTGACCATCCCTACGGCTAGAAGATTCTTCCTAATGTCTAACCTATTTCTCTCATGCTGCAATTAAACCTATTCTTCTTGTCCTACTTACATGGATAATTCCCTTCTTTGCAAAATATGCTTCTTACGGAAAACCAAATTTCTGTGCCCCTCTGGTCTTCTTTTGTTCCCACTGAACACTACATGATCTCTAACATGACCTGTGAGAACAAGCTCTTCCAACTTCTAAAAATTCTTGATTCTCTCTGCTTGGCTTCCCTCCAGCTACTTCACATTTCCCTTAAAGAAGAAAAAATTTGCTTGACATTTGACACACTGCTCTGGCTGAGGCCTTACTACTGCTGAGTGGAGCTAAAAGATTGCTTCATGCATTTGATAAGTTATAGTTCTGTGTAAACATCTCCGTATTGACATTTAACATTTTCACAACAGCCAGGTCCTGTTGACTCATGCTTAGGTTGTGGTTCACTCCCTGCAGAGCTGCTGTGAGACCTTGGATCCCACCCTTCTCCCAGCACTCTGCAGGTCAAGCCGTTGTTCATAAGTCAGTGTTGAAGGCTGACGCATTGCTCATTTCTCATTTTTCATTTTTAGAAATATTGGCAGGCTGAAGCCAGTTCTTGTTTTTCTTTCCCGGAGCTCTCAGTACGTACCCTTTCCTCCCTCTGCCGAAGGCACATGGGTTGTCCGTCTTCACTAACCCGCTGCTTCTCCCCTCACCAACAAAGGTTTTCCTGGGTTTGTTTTTGTTCACATCCAGTTGGCTCGAGCGAAAACAGCTTATGATCTGCATAAGACGTGCTCATCCTCCCATCTGGTTTCATTTGCACAGCAAACATACTGTCATGATCTTACCACCTCCCCAGTCTCTAATGGCCCTAAGAGCATCTGCCCTCCTGAAGGTTTGGCTGCTGGGGCTCAGGGCTTGAGGTGACCTGAGGTCTCAGGCTAGGGAGCCGCGGGGGTCTCCAGGCTGGGGGGGGCCACCTGGGGGCAGCCCTCAGCCCAGGGCATCAGCTTGTGGGTCGGGGCACGCGTGCAGATCAGAGGCAGGCAGACCTCTCATGAGAATTCAAGCCCTGTGTGGAAAAAAACCTAAACAGCAGAAAGTCCTCTCTTTTCCCTCAAATATTCAAACATGCAAAACACCCAAACTCAATCACACAAGTAATCCCCTCAAAACACTCTTTCGGGAAGTCTTGTACATCATAAACAAAAAAATGGTAAAAACCTCTCTTTTACCTTTGCAAGTTACATTTAGTACGGTGTTATCAAAGGTCTATCAAGCAATATTAATACGTCAACATTTTATAGTGTATAGGCAGTTCTGCACTTTTTAAAATAAAAATGGTCTAATAAGCCATAAATTTACATTTCTTAAGTTACCCTGTCTGGCCCCCTTAACCAAATGACTGCAATACAATACATGCAGCAGTGTAAATCTGTAAAACCGTAGAGCTCCAAATATTAATCAGAAGCTTTCATAACAGAAATTAATAAATGGAAGTCCAGAAATTTAATAAGGAACAAAATTTCACAAGCTGCTAAAAGACCAGCAAAGACAGATTTCATAACATTTTATAAGGCATCTAAAGTAAATTCAATACTTTTCAATGACATTATGAAACAAAAATCACTTAACTGACTGTAGGCTTGAGACGTGCTTCAGTTCAAGGTTGGTATTACAGAACTCTTGCCTTGTTTGCTGGGGCGACAATCCTGACCTTCAGGCGGTAGTGCAACACCTCTGGAAAGCATGGGACCTAAATAGGAAGGGGTAGCAGAGAAAGTACTAATACCCGATAGATACGGCTCTGGGATAAACCTGAAGATAGGATTGCAATTGGGAGAATTTCAGCAGGAAAAAAAAAAGCACATCTTATGTAAGCAAGCATGGAGGATAACGTGGAATATGTCTTATATTTCAATACCAATCACTATGTTCTCATCAGTAGAATAATTGAGATTATTGTAATAATTGCCTCTCCATTACACAGTTTTCTGTCTCCATTTGCTTCTTGCTGTCATATACAGTTGCTGACAGGATGCTAATAAACACTTTCTTGAATGTTTGCAGCACATCTATCATTCTACTAGCCTGACTGGGGCCACTACATGCTACCACAACACAAATAAATAAACAGTCATGAAAAAACAGAGCAACTTGTAATGATCCTCTATTTAGAACAATAGAGATATTATCGGTTTACTTTGTACATAAAATCTAAGTCGATCTCATTTTTTCCTTTGGTTTGGATTAGCCCACATGATGGCAATCTTTATCATTAACATACGGCGAGTTCTTCCTTCAAATACTGCCAGTTTAACATATGTTTCGTTTGCGCAATACCAAAAATAAGATGAGAAAATCTTGGCTTTCAATAAGTAGATGAAAGAGCCAGGAATTTTCCTGACAAATAAGGAAAAGCATGTAACACCACAAAGGTGAACCGTTCATCGAGACTTTAGCACAGTGCTCTGGCGCAGCGAGCAGAGGAAAGGAAAGAAAAGCCTCCACAGAAGCCGTGTAGCATCTACAGAAGCCATGCCACTGCTGCACCCATTGCACGTGCTCTGCTTCACCAAACCCACTCTCCCCATTTGGAGCTGGATAATGAATATAAAGCTGCAAATGCCACAGAGCAGGCGTTCTGCTGCCATCTCGGCCTTCAGGCGGGAGCTGGTGAAAGAAGTGTGGAAGGGGAAAAAAAGGCCAGTCAGATAAGTCAAAAGAACTGAAACTGAACTTTATTGTTTTTTTAAAAAGTATTCTACAATAATGGCTCAGAATACTACCGCAACGTACAGGGACAAGGCAGTGCTCTGGGCTATGACTGTAGATTACTCTAGTATATATATATTTGTAAGAGCTTAAGAAAGGTTGAAGCAGGGCTGTTCAACATTTCTTAAGCACATATTTCATAATTTTAACATTTTCTAGATCTGTCATATTACAGCAGGATTTATCAAATGCAATGTAGTCACAGAAGTCTTGCATAAATACAAATATCGATACTTTACCTTGAATATTGTATATGATATAAACTCTGCCTTACCTTTAAAAAAATCTCCAGATCATTATGTGACCTGGGAGTCTTTCCTTTTCTTTCTCTTTAAGAGTTTTTAAATATATATATATATATTTATATATATTTGCTATCATACATCAAAGTATATATGAATCCCATCATTTCTGTTATATTTTCTGCAGACATGGTCTGAAACAAAATCACCACCAACTAAATCAAAAGCTTCCTGGTTAACATAGGAAAGCCAAAGAGGATCTTTCCTCTTCTGTTGTGTTTCAGTACTAGTATTTTTTTAAACTTGTAAGGATTCTTTATAAACTAGAGGTCCATAGATCATTTAAAGCAGTCTTCATAAGCAAATTTACATACTTTGACATGCTTTTGTGAGGCAGTTAGTATCAAAATCCAGTAGTATTTCTTACGGAACCATATGACTTTCTGCGATGCAGATATACATTTCATTTCTAAAAAGCCACAGTTCTTTTTCTACATCTGCTCTCATCAAATCCCCAGGATTCATTCATAAAACTGCTGCTATTCCAAATGCTGATGCTGTTATCCCTGCTGTGGATTAAGATGTACACCCAATCTGGTGACACCATTGCGTGGAAGATTGATAAGTAGGAAAATACCCTCCCCAAATCCACAGATAGTCTTTTCTATCTCTAAATCCTCATGATTCACGTCGCCCCACAGTGCAATGCAACGAAGACACGTCTCTGTGCAGGCTAAGGATCTTCTTCCATCAAAGGAATCTCTAAGGGAAACAAAAGAAATAGCATTGATTGCCGATTGTAACTTCCCTTTATACTTTTGCAGACTATTAGTATTAGCAATTCTACAAAAATAGAAATGGACATTGCAAAAATGACATACAGTATCGCCAATTCTAGACCCACTTACGCTCTAACACCTATATGAAAATTAACCTAGTAGAACTACCCAGATTTTCTAAAACAAGCTAGGCCCACAAAAACCTAAATGCAGACATTGTTTCTACTACATTAATCACTGAAACAGCATTCAGAGTAGGCAGGGACTTTTACTGGTATTATTATAATTTCTCCCTCCTCCTTCTAGCTGTCCTCTTCCCGTTGCGACACTATTAAACATTAGCCCCAAACCTATGAAGCAGGAAGGCTTCCTGCACCCAGACCTTCGCCTGCAATGAATTTTGGACACTGGGCTTCAGCTCTTTGCCTAGTGACTCTCGGTGACTGTGGAGAGCAGGATCAGAGCCACTCCTTCCAAGTATCTCCAAGGAAAGCTATCTAGTTTCCTTAGCACGCTGAGCAGCACACCATGCAGCTCCATTAGAACTCAATGAAATGATATCAATGCATGCTCATGTTTGATTTAAATGCAAACAATAATATACGGCAATCTCCCTTCTCATACATGGTCCTGTGGGTACGTTCTCCTTATGCTGTGACGCCATTGTCCATGGCTTAATGCGTACGTGCCTCAGACTGAACAGCTTGCTGTACGCACAGACATGATGGGTTTGTTAGTAAAGGCTGCTAATTTTGGCAGAGTATGAAACCATGATTTGCTTTCCACTTAAAGCAGAAAATCCTGTTCTCTGCAGTGAAAGCCATAGCATGTGAGGGAGTTGTGAGCATGGGAGTTGAGGAGCAGCTGAACAGAGCAACACAGGCAAGATGATGGTTGGCTTTGGTGCTGTACACAGGTGCCTGCTGACATCCCTGCTGACGCTGCTGTTGTGGGGTCTGGACAGGAACCTTCACATCTCTCGCAGCACAGCTAGCACGGACGTATCACAGACACGAAGCTCTATGACCGCAGAGTAGCATGGTTTAAAAAATGTCCAAATTAAGATGTGAACAAAACCATGGAGAAAGTACGAGCAAGTCAGCTGGGTTTATTCCTGCTCTGACGGTACAAACAAACGATGGCTCCTATGTACGGACTCACCTATTGCACCTATGCAAGACTCACCATCTGCAATATCGATCCGCGGACTTGTGGATGCAGCCTCCTCAGCAGTGCTATGGGATACGTCAGTTCGATCTGAACCGGGAAGCACTGCCGCTTGGCATGCCGGGGATGGGTACAAACTTTGGAGCAGTTCAGAGGAGCCCGACCTACTGTCACAGGTCTCAACTTCGCTAGGCAGCGTGTCTGTAATCCTGGGGCCAGGGTAAGCAGGAGGATTCTGATCTTCTGTCTGCAAAATATGCCCCTGGTCTGTGGTAGCTGAATATCCGGGTGCCAGAGCATTCAAGCCGCTGCTTACAGCTTCATCGTAGGAAGGCAGCATGACAGGAACGCCATCCACCACCACAAAGTCAGGGTCACCCATGGAGCCCTCCTGGTTGCCCCTGCGTCAAACACAGACGAGTTATCACAGAGGGCAGGAGCACGTCAGAAGCACCTCGGAGCGTCCGCTGAACTTAAGTACACAGCACTTTTCTAATCATGCAAAATGAAGCTACGGGGTCATTAACATTCAGAGAAATGTTTGCTTCACGGGTTTGCAAAACTCTGCTCAGGCTGACAGGTGGAATCTGTTACAATTGGAAAAATGAAACTGGTAATGTGAAGCACGATTTCGAGAAGGGAAGGAAAACAGGTGCTTGGAAGAGATAAGGAGCACCATTTGCTGTGCCGTGCACAGTAGGTATCATGGCTATAAGATCACAGATGTAGTTCACCAGTCAAAAGTGCCTGAACCCCTGCAAAAATGCGTGCTAGAGCGCAAAAGTGTTTACAGCCCATGTAAACAGGCACTGAGGTGACTACTACTGGATGACAGGGCGTTGGTGGCCAGATCTGTGGCCTCCTTCAGGTCTCACTTTCAAAGGATGAAGGCTTCCTTAACCGGTACTAGGCTGGTTTCTTTGTTAAGCAAAACATTTCTATTAATTGGGAAGGTCTGTTAAACCCAAAGTATCTGTTTAGTAGCCAATTAAATCACAGTAGAGTCCTAGCAGGAGGGAATCGATCCCAGGTACCTTTAGGACATGAAAACACCTGAAAAGGAGAGGACAGAAAGCCATTGCAATAAGCTACACAAGTACGGGCTATAAAGCTCTCCGTAGTGCAACCCATTACCCTAAAGATCTTCCTAGTTATAGATGTATATGTATACTACTCCCCATATACTGTTTATGGATGTATATTTACACATTACTTATATAATCTGTATACTTTTATGTACACATTTCTTTAAGATCATCGAGTCCTTTCTGCTGCACGTATTTACTGACATACAGCTTTTTCATCTCTGTTTTCTGCACATGGTAGAATAAAGACAGGAGAAAAAGCGAGCGCAGGAGAGAAGGAGTCACACAGTGAAGGTCAATAGCAAACTGAGCAGACTGAAAACTAGAAACAAGTCTAAACCCAGATACAGTACTAGTTTTGCCTAAAACTCCGCATGCCTGCCTTTGTTTTTCCAGTTGTAAGATAATAATAATACCCACCTACCTGTCTCATGAGGAGCGCTGTGAGAATCAATGACAAATGCTCATAGCTGCACAGAATTTTACGGAAATAAAGGACGATATAGGAGATGTTTATGAATCGTGATGAAAATAATACTCATGAAGGGAAAGCAAACATAATATAAATTTGTCCGTTGAGAAAATCTTTCTTAAAACTTACATTACTAAGTCTACAGTAGTTAAAAAATTAATTCCCCCAGCACCTGAAAATGAGTATTTAAAAATATTGTCAGCTATTTTTACAGGCAGAAGCAGCAATTCTCTGTAGTAGAGCTGTAATTACTCCCAAAGTGAATCTGGCAAACTTTGCCTTTTATCTGAGTTGCAGAGAGGGCTACTGTGGGTTTCCAGGGGTGCCCTTCCACACTGGTGGCTCAGAGACTTCTGCTCAGAGCAGAAGAAGAAGGTACCTGCAAGGCTCATGAGCTGCTCTGTCTCCTCAGTAAGGAGTGCTGAACGTAAAAACTGAATCAAGGTCCTCAATCTTGGGGAAAAAAAAAAAAAAAAAGAAAAAAAAAAGAAGAGTACAAACCTTGGAAGGAAATGTGTCTTAAATTTGGTCTGGAACATCCTGGCTAAAATAACCAGTAGCAGTACTAATAAAACGCTGGTAGCAGTAAACGCCACTATTTTCCATGTAGTCAGGAGAGTCTCCTGTGTATTTGGCCAGGTTTGTTCTGTAACAAAAAGGCAATACAAGAGTTGCACTTGATTATTACCATTATTATTTTGTTTTAATGCTTCAACAACACTCAAAAGTGCCTGTTAGGACAAGATATCTTTTTTACGTATGTTGTAAACGCACACGTGAACCCAATACCACACACCGAAAGCAATCTTAACATTAAGCTGCCACAGGGGCTGGACCTTGCTTTTTCCCCTTGACTTTTTTTATGCGTGCAATCATGACCTAACTTATATACATATAAAAATATCCAGATGATGTTAAAAAATACATTTAAAGAGCTAACGACTGAAATGGTTTAGGATCATTCAGGATCTCAGAAATAAAAATGTACTGTATTTAATAGCATCTTAAAATCAATGCTCATCACTTAACCACGAAACAGATGAAGGTCACCAGGCACTACAGACCAACACATTTGGTCTAAAAAAGAGGGCAGAAGTAATGCCACTGCTGCTGCCTTACCTGTTTTGACACAGTATACTTGGTAGGAGGGGAACCACTCTCCGTACTGGCAGGTGATGTACTTGTAGTCGTTGGTGAGGGTGTAACCAGGATCACAGTAAAACTCTACCACCGTCCCGTGGTTGTAACGCTCGCAAGGCCGCGGGTGGCAGATGTAGTCTCCATGACTCACCATTGGAGGTAGTGGACAAACTTGGGCAAATAAACAAACAGAAAAGGAGAAAGGCATTAATGCCAGCAACCCACCGCTGGGTAGCTTCAGTGTGTCAAAATACACTGGGCACGCTTCAGGCTCCCTTTCAGGGTCCCTCAGGTTTTGGGGTTTATCTCAGTGGTACCAGATTTCTGCTGCTGGGAGACCAGGTGCCCATCTGCACCCGGGGACGGATGCAGACACCTCCCGCAGGGCAACGTGTGTCAGGGTGGGTTGCTTTTGGCTCTCACTGACACTGGCAAGCTCTGCTGTCACCTGTTTGTTTAAAGGCCTGAGAGATGGGATCTGGGAAGCTTTCCTTCCTCTGGGAGGGCGAGAGGAACACAAAAGGGGACACGTATGCCTATAAGATGGCTATATGGGCACGGAGGGGAACAGCCAAAATAAGGAAAATCCCTCTCCTTATGAAGCATCTCAAATTCAGCTGTAACATCCTATTTTTTGTTTCATTACTATAATTAAATGGTTATATGCACTAATTAAATTCCTAAATACTCACTTTTAAAAATAAGTTTGCCATCAGCTGTCCTGCAAGAGATTGCACAGCACACAGTGTTGCTTAAGCAATTACAGTCTGTACCACTATAATATTATTAGGTTGAGCTTAAATTCTACTAGTGTTATTTGTGTTTTGTTATCTCTGAGCAGACCTACTGATCCGATTGGTAGGATCGGTGGTGGAGCGAGAGCTTAAATATAACAGAGGCTGAGCCTAGCCTATGTTAATTAAGTGCAGCGGTTTACATAAGGTTATGTAAATAAGAGAGAATTGCAATATAAACATGTGGGACTTTTATTGTAGGCCCCGAAATGAAAAGCAATGTCCTCTCACATGGCTGGGCAGATGAACTCAATGGAGAGCCCAGGGAGCTCTCTCTAGGAAAGAGCAGCGAGTAAAGCAGCTCGCAAGCAGTATTTTTACAAGAGAGGAAACTTTTCCACTGAGTAAGTGTTAGTTGATTACTATTTTCTTAAGTGCTCCTAACACAGAGGGAAAAAAACCAACCCTACAAAGATGTAATGGTGTCTCAAATGGCTACATACTGACCCGAAAAGGGCTTAAATTACGGGATGGATTGTTTTATGTCCCTTCAGAGGCAGCGACTAACTGGCTCAGTGCCCCATCTACAGGCTGCTCCCTTCACTTCGTGCCTCCCTCATGCAGGCAAGACCTGCTGCATTGATTTAAATAATGAAAATGCCATCTCTCGGAAGAAGACTCTTCCCAGAAATTACAATTCAGCTGCTTCTCTCTGTGAATCTTGTTACATGAATAATGCATTTCATAAAAAAAAATACACAAGATATTAAATGAATCTTCAAGAGAGGCTGATTACAATATGCAGCAATGTCTATTCCCTGTCCCCTGGAGACATGGTTTTGTTTGCATTTTCATGGGCAAGGCTTAATAATAACTTGAAATCAGAGCAAGTAATTCACATAAAAATTCACATCCTCAATATTCTGCATACTTTCCAAAGTCTCTGGGCCCATGAGAAAGAGGAATGCTTTACTGGGAAGTCAACTCATGATTGAAAACAATTTTCTTAAGACTAGGGCAAAGGTGTCAGACTGAAATAGTAGAAAAGCACCTTTTGTTCATATCAGGGATCATTCTTCTATTAAAAGAAAATTATCAGTGAAAGCACCAATTCTGGCCTGCCATAAGGAAATCCGGTATATTTTTATTATCTACACTTAGAGCACAAGAACAAACGAAGACCGCAATTGAAACTTTGCAGCTGAGTTTTGCCAAGCTGCGACAGGCTGCAGGAGAAGTGTAGATGCTCAATACCTTTCTAGCAACGAGCAAAGTAGAGCACATCTTGTCGCAGAGAGCAACCGCTCAGAGAAACAAATTTCTCCTCTCCAGCAACGTACTGCTCTCCTGCTGCCTCATCCCTAACCTCTTCATGTCATCAAGGGCCAGCAGCCTGCTGAATAAAAAGAGCCTCAGGGCTGGTGTCCCAGCAATGTGGATCAGCTCAGGAATGACACAGAAAAACAATACACTGTGGGTACAACCCAGATACGGAGCTGTCAGTCTGTTTACAAATGGAAACGTATTTTATAAAACCTGAAAAAAAGAGCATCGCTCTTCACGTAGGGTACCGTCCCCAGTGCTAAGAATGGGTGTCATCCCTTCCTCTGACACCCTCGGTATTTCAAGGGAAACGCTCATGTATTGATGCTGCCTGGAAACTTCTGCAAAGGTTTCTTTAATGCGCCACAGAGTATTAGTCATGAATTAGAGTCAAGTTTTAAGTGGTTGTTCCTGCCAACAGCTCCTGCATTAAACACTGTCACAAACAGCAGATGCAATGGAGCTTGTTTGAAAATGAGGGTGTTTAGCTCAAATGAAACAGCGCTTCGTTCTTACGTCAGCTGGACTGTCAGAGTCAGGGGTTTTCACTCGCTTGGGATATTGCTCACTACCTCCTGTGAATTTTATGTCCATCCAGTTTCAGGATCCCTCAATATGTGCACGGACAAACTGGCCCCCATCTACAATCAGTAATGCTCAGGTTCAGAGCCTCTTTTTCCAAATCAGACTGAACGAGATAGATACATCGCAAACAACCAAAACCGAACTGATTTTGAGCTCTTGGCAGTTAGTCGTACGCCCAGTCCCTTTCTCAACTTGCTCCATTGCCATAAGCATCCTGGCCCAAGACCATTTAAAGTCAGTGGCAGGACAGCCATGAAGTGGCCTTAGTTTTGATCATAGAAAAGCAAGGTGATAAAACTCTGGAGGGCTGATGAACACTCTTGGCTCCTAAAGACAGAAGATTTTGACAGGGTCAGAAGATCTCACAGGATCAGATCCCTTATTGCTGGTATTTACTTAGCATTATGCTGGATACCAGTGTATGATACTGGTTACACAGATTAAAGGAATGTGCCAGACGAAATATAGATGAAAACTCAGGTGGCAACGCTAAGCGCACTGATGTTTTCCAGGAAAGTTAAAATTCTCACATTCCCAGTGATCAATCCTAATTGTATTTGGAAATTACAGGCCACGGACTCCAGCAAATGAATCAAACTCACAGAATGAAAATAACCACAAACTGATTGAAATAAAATTGTGTCTGACAAGTGTATTTTCACTGTCAAAGCCGACAGCAGTAAGAACCATAAATAATCATAGAGACAAGTGAATTCTACTTCAGGAAGTTCTCATAGCTTAAAAAAAGCCCTAGGTGCTGTTCTTAAGCGCGACACCAAATCTTTACTAGCAATAGCTTTCAGCATCTTAACTTTACATGGCTTTTGCGACTTTAATGCGCTAATTGCAACATCCACCATGGATAATCCAGTCATATCTTCTGACGACCAACATTAAAAGACCACATGTGTATGTCCTTGACTTTGGAGCTTGTCAGAGGGACACACATAATTCAGGCTGTGTCTGCTGGTGGTTCTGCAGCATGTCATCTGCGGTGGTTCTCTGCGTCAGTCTCTATAGAGCAATTGGCCACAGACTGTAAGGGGACTTACATGAACTTTACAGCTCAGCATTCTCAGCTGAAAAGCTGAATCGTTCATCAAAAAGAAAGAACAAGTGTGTTTTATGGCAAACAAATCCCTTCCGGGATGCTCAAGATGCCTGTTACTCAAGGAAGTTGAAGGGAGGAATTCCTCATTTGATTCGATGGACTTCCCCGCCTGCCCTTAGGAGCTGCTGGAGCTGAGGGCTCTCCTCTGAGATGAGCTATGGACTTTCTCTTCCGATTGATTTTAACGAAAGATTAGTGCTCTCAGGTAGAGCTTAAAACCTGGGGAGTTGAGCCTTGTGTTACAAACACTGTCAAATACTGGCTTGGAGCAGAGGATCTGTTTCAGGCTAATAGGAGAGCTTTTTATAACAAAAGACAAGAGTATGTCCCACCCCCTTTTTGTGAGCTGTCCTGAGGTGCCAAGACCCCAAGCCTGGCTTTCTGGGTTCCCTGCAAGAGACAGCACAGCGAAAGGCAAAGGCGGGTCTGCCCCCCAGCATGCCTCCTCCGTTGCAGCCTCCGCAGCGTGATAGCCGCATCCCTTAGAGCGGGGTCCCTGGCAGGGTGACGCAGGCTGCGGGCGCTTACTGCCCAGGCGCTGGAGGAATAAATGGGGTTCATCCAGTAATTTTTCCTACTCCTTACGGTCAAGAAGCTTTTTAAACGCTGCCCAGAGGATGCTGCAGTAATTCTGCACTGTTGACACTGGAACTGTAGGAGGGAGGGAAGATTTTTTGGCATTAGCATATTCTCAATTAACATTGATGGCATGGAATAAAGAGGTCATGTCACTTTTTAAAAGCCACTGGTAGAGAGATAACAGTGGAGTTACAGATATTTACAGTGCTCAAAACCTTCTTTTTAGTCCACCAGTTGGTTTAGGTTTTGGTCAAAGTAGGCAGGAGGTAAATTTTTCAGGTTTTGCCCAGCTTTTGTATGTGATCCAGAAAAAAAAAAAAGCAAAAATTACTTGAAATACAGGGCACTTATAAAAAAGGGGTAGGAATAAGCAAGAAGCCTATTTTCCACCTTTGATTTTTTGCATAGCATGTTTTTCTCTAGCTACTAGACTGCCTTTCTTGTAGGATACCAGTTGCTCGGTTAGCTGGGGTAGCAGCGAAACCCAGTGTAAGGCGAGCCATTTTCTCTTTGACAGAGGGATGGACAGTGGACAGGGTTAGCAACATTTGCACCTAATCAAAAATAACACTTCTTCCAAACGCACTGTGAATGTCTGCTCACTACGCAAAGAGTGAGAAAAGATTAAGATGAAGCTTCATGATGAGAAAGATAAAAACCTGCCAGTTCCAATGTGTGGGGAAGACGCTGGTGTATCGTGCTAGACAGTAATCAGAGAGGTGAACACGCTGTCTGGTTTGTGCACAAACTAGAAGAGCTTCTCCTGACCCTCCCTTGTTGTTCTTGTACATATCAGGACACTAATTAACACGAGAAATTTGGACATCTGTCATCTGGCTACTGCATTCCAACCGATGTTTAATTCGAGCCATGATATGGTGCATGGGACCACAGCAGGGTATGTCCCAGCAGGTCTGACTCTTCCCACCCAGAGTGGCCTGGTCCCCAGCTAAGGCTTTACTGGCTGGCTTCAGGATCCACTGTATGGATCCTTTCCCATATACTGCCTTCGTACAAATGCGTGCTTGTGTATGTAGGATTTGAAAATTCAATTTTTTACAGGATCATAGAAGATGAAGATTATGTTTCTTCCTTTTCCTGCTTCTTTATGAACACTGTGCTAATAAAACTTGGTTCCTTGGTTATTACAGTGTCATCACCCTTCAGAATAAAAACCACACTTGACCAAGAAGCCTTTTTCTCATATACCTCAATTCTTGTCCAGTTCACCTGACAGACCTTCTCATTTCCACAGGCATTACCTGCACGAGTCACACTTGCACTGCACAGTACAGAGCCCTAATTTGAAGCTCCTCATCCTCTCACATACACGTAGCACCACATAACATGGTCAGTACGGAGAGGAATGTAATGCCTATATCCTATATTCAATTGATGGAACGATTGATGGTATTAGCATCTTTCACAAAGGAAAATGTTTCTTAATAGTTAAAAGTTTGTAAAAAGCAATAAACAAAAAGAAAATAAATCAGTGGTGGTCAAAACCAGGTAGCTGTTAGTTGTGGATTTTTAAACTCTAAAGACGCTATACTGTTTAGAGAATGTACTGATTTTATTTGTTCACCAAAAAGATCTCAAGACAAAAACTGGTGGACAAAAATTGGTATTTCTAGTGCAATATCAAATAGGGAAATGCATGGAGAAAGGGGGCCAACAGGAAGAAGAGGAGGAAAAGGAAATTACTTCTGCACTTTCAAGGTTAAAAAAGGATTTTTCTATTTTATACTTAGATTTTAATTTATAGTAATGGAAAAACAAAAGTATTTTAATTTTAAAGTTGTGAAACAATTCCCACTAAATCGTCCAGTACTGTAAGCAGGATGGAAGAAAAACTGTTGGACTCAACCAGTCATATCCAGTTGAGATCTTGAAGAAGAAATTAGGAGGTTTGTAAAAGGAAGGAAGTAGCAAACCCAGTTGTTTTAAAATAAGTCCTGTCAAACGATCTCAGTCTAGAGCAGCTGCTTAATGAGAATTTATTCCTAATGACACTCTAGAAATGTAGGCAGAACAGAAAGCTTTACTAGAACAACTTTTCATTTATCGTGAACATCAGCTCAGCAATATTCTAATGATATATTCCTGTAACAAATGCTGCCAGCATGGTGAAGGGAGATTTAGTGCATGTTATAGCTGTACTGGGACAAGGGAGAAAAACTTTGTGGCCACTGAATTTGTGTTTTGAAAGTGAAGACATGCTTTGAGGAACTTTTCTGATTACTCATTCCCACAGCAAAACAGCAGCACCACCAATAGTAATACCAGAATAGAAATAATAGTGGAAAAACCTAAGTAAGCCATAATATATGAAGTAACTCCTATTAAGCCTGAAAGTAGACATGACTTGAAATAACAAAGATAATAGATGCTTATTTTGAACTCTGAAGTTGCCAGCAAATTTACTGAAAGCCTACATCAAGATTTATTAAAAATATTGTTATCCTTAGCCACTAATTTCCAAATTCTTTTCAATCTTAACCTTTTTCAATTACTTAACCTTCACAATGCCACCCACGCATTTTCTTCTAAAAGGACACCTAACAGTTAAGCAACTTCTTCTAGACCATTCAGCAAGTCAATGTTGAAGCAGCTTGGAACATGCCCCGGGTCTCCTGGCTCCAAGCTGCTTGTTCTACCCCTAGACACTCACCTCTGGGTAATTGTGTACCAGTTACAACAGCGAGGTAAGCCTTTCAGTATGCACACACTGAGAAGCACTTTTCACATGATACAGAGTGTGAAATGAATTGAATAATTAAGTTTTTAATGAAAAGCTGCTTCTCTGGTCTAGCTTTGACAAACACCATCTTGCTGAAAATTGCTATCGCTGGCACCAGCTGTATGAGCCTAAATGAAACAGTATAGAACTAGTTTCAAGCCTATTTTAATAATAGTTTCATATCAGATGATTCCTAAATGGAAGCAGAAGGTGATTTAAAATCACTTATTGTACACAGAGCTTCCTTGTTACCGGAGTTACAAATTACGGAGCCCACTCTGCAGTTCCAGTCAGCTGAGCTCCTGCAGGAGCATCACGCCAAATATGCACTTGTCCTCAACAGTCCTGCCATTCCCGGCACAGCAACCTCTGAAACGTTGATCTTAATGCCAAAGTCTTTCGTTTCAAATGCATTTCACAACAGATACGGGATGAAACACACTCCAAGTGATCTTCCTCCTATAAATTATAAGTTAAAAAGTGCAACTTTCATTTAAACTACAAAAAGTTGATGATGACTTTGCAGCAATAGACAGTGAGGAGTTCTTTTAGCAAGAGGCCCATAATTATGTTTAAGGACATATTTATACTCATTATTCACATGGGAGTGCTTGGAGCACTGTGATCTCGTTTACAGCAGATCGTTTTAGCTTTCTTCATCTCTTCTAGTTTTGTTTCTTCCTTTTCTCATGAGTGGTTAACTTTATGATCAGTAATGGCCTTTTGAGGACTTTGAGAAGCAGATGCTGGGGACTGCATAGACACCTAACAGGATGGAATCAGAAAGCTTCAAAATAAGTCAAGGTTTGGGTATCTGACAGGCATCACAGGAGGACCCCACACCTGGAAAAGGTCAAAGTGCTTAGAAGTAGAATGGAGGTGGAGGAGGGAGAGCGAGCTGTTGGGAAGCTGGCTAAGACAACCAGACAGATAAAAGCACCTGACAGGGATGTCTGAAGAAGCCAGCGCTCACTGTGAGCTAGACATATCAATGTTTTTATGCTATTTTAACCCCTCTTTCTTTAATTAGTTTTTCCTCTTTCTCTATAAGCAAGAATCCCTTGAGCCTGTGTGGTGTCACCCACACCAGTCATTAGGGATGAGACTGGAACGCCAAATCCAGCTGGACTTGCCGGAACGGACGAGCTATATTCCAGGGCTTAGCTGAAGGCTGAGGAAATCAAACTACACCGCTTGAGAGAAGGAAAAGCACAAAGTCTCATTCCCAATGGAATGCTACTAGGGAAAAAAAATTGTGGAGGAAAACCAGCAGGTGATATTAGCACCATAATACCACAAACCTGCTTACAAGACTAGGGAGGCACGGAAGAGTATTGGTTTCTGTTATTTATGTTTAGTTATCAAGTGCCTGCCTACACTGATCGGTGAAACTGCCACCCTTTAAATATTGCTTTGTATTTCTGGAAGTGAACAAACCTACGCAGTGAGTAGACTTCCTAATGCATAGAGTCTGTAGCGACAGTTTCCTCCATTCGTGGAAGACGTTCTGTGATTGCACTGTGTAGCCAAATTTAATGTACGTTTCCATAACGCACAGAGATACTTGATTTCAAGGTAGACAATGTAGTGTGCCTTTCCTTTCCGAGGACCCCTGCCAGATACAGTTAAAGATTAATATTATAAAACAGCCTTCGGGGAGAAATTTTGTCTGCTTTCCCCCACCTAATCCTCAGCATATTTAAAGAACCATGGATAAAATACTACATGCATCTGGCAGCTAATGTGGAACTTCAAGGCAGAAATTATGGCTCCATAAAAAAGTTGGGATGTCTGGCTGATTCTGGAAATGCTAAGGAGTTTCTGAAAGGTACCCAGGCGATAGAGCAGGTGTAAAGCAATGATTTACTGTGACAGTCCTGTGCATCAAGCAGAAACAGAAGACATAAAAGAAACAGATTACAAGTTGTCGTTCTGTTGCTTTCTTGAAAAACTAGGGAGAGCGGAGAAGGCATCTATTTCAATCACAGCCAAGATCAAAAAAGATTTCTACGAAATGCAGAAAAGGAGCAGTCCCTCAGAACTACAATTGTATTTGTCTTCTTCAATGTCTTCAACTTGGCGACTGTTCTCTAAACCTCCCCCCCTTATAAAAAGAGCTGTAAAATGTCCACTTTTGTGTATCATCCTGTCTTGAAACGCGGTCTGGTTTTCTTTCTGCTTCACTTTGCTGGAGTTAAGAGATTGGATTAAGCAGTACGTCCACAAAAGAATATGACTTGTCTGCCTAGTACTTCATGTCACTGTGCTCTTTCTGGATTCAGTTCTTTTCCACACCTCTTCAGCTGTGGGTAAAGGTGTACAGATGAATTCCAGCATTCTCCAACAGCACAAAAATCCAGATATTGCAAGTTGCCTATGAGCAGCTCCTTAAAGTGTACGACTGCCACGTTCATACAGGGAGTTCTATCTGCGTTCTCAGGTGATGAACGAATTAACTGTCTACAGTGCAGAAGCAGAATTATTGAATGACTTCTTTAAAAGAGAATTATCCTTTTAAACTTCTTCATCACACTTGCTTTCTACGAGTTAATCACCCCCAGGGCGAAAGGCTATCAGCCTATTTCAACCTTTGGCCATCAGGCTAAAGGTGTCACCGATGTAAAGGTGTTGCCCAAGTGAAGGTGCTTACAAATATTGTCGGCTGCTGCTGTTCGAGCATTTACTGCCGGCTGTCGTTCCTGAGTTGCAAGAAGTATTGCTCCAGGCAGTGAATGTATTCTGAAACACCACTCTGGTCTGAGCTATTAAAAACAAGGCTATCAATTCGTCTTAGGTTAACATTAGTTCAGTTAACTTGGATGACCTCTTTGGCAGTTGAGTGATACTTAATTCTCCCTCCTGCCTGTGAGCTGAGTAGGTGTAACCATGGAACAGAATCCTGGTATCTACCTCTCTTAATTTCTTAATACCACAGTGTTTCACAACTTGCTTGTATTGCTGCCCTCTGCTCGCTCTACAGGATTTTTATCTGTTGGAGATCTGCTGCATCAACATTATCTTCCCTGAGGATACGCATCAGTCTGTCACGTTGGAATTTATCTAAAGCCTTCTCAGTGTCAACAAGGAAACACCGAGAGAAATCCATTCGTACCAATGTACGGTATCTCAGGCTTAGGATTGCTTACTTTATTCTCACTCCTGAACATTAAATGATTACCGACTGACTTGTATTTATTTTTCTCAGTGTATTGCTGTATGTTTCATCAAGAATTTAAAATATTTTAAGGCCACAGGTTATCAAACACATAGCTTGGTGTCAATCACAATTTCTGGCATTAGCAATTGTTATGTAAGAATGAAGATTTTTTGAAGCTTTCCTTCAAAGTATCCTGCATGTAATTGGGTAGAAAGTTTAAGCTACTTTGTTTGTTTTGTAGTATTAAGCAGCTATGGCATGTCACCTGTAATATCACCCTCTTCTTTTATGCTCTTTATTTTCTAGGTTCTATGTCAGCATTATCAGACCCTCTCTCTGAGTGTCTGTCCTCAGGTTTCTGAACAGAATCGGTTTAAAGCTCTGTCCTGTATTCTTGCCCGTCCATAATATCTTTTTGTCTGTAGCACACTTGCTGGTTTTCTCATATGACTAACCTCCTTTTATTATTCCAAACTTTCTTGGTGCTCTAGGTTGGGGGTTTTATGTTCTCCTGCACTACTTCTGGTTTGTTATGCCATTTTCTTAATTCCTTCCTTCTCCTGTCTTTCTCTCATAGCTTCTGTAACTTTCAGGATCCCTTCTGTAATCAGTTGTTAGCTTAGCGTTCTATCTTTTCACCTCCCCTCAGGGTGAGGTGGTTTTCAGAGTTCTGAAATGCCTTCAGTTTTCCTCTCTGTTTTTCCTCTCTTCTACTCATTGAATCGCCCCTTTGAGACCTATTCCTCATGTTTGTTTCATTTTTATTTTTAATCTACCTACAAAAATTTGAAATATTTTCTATTTAACATTCTTTCAAGCTTGACCTCAGCTAGAGAATCTACATACTGCGATGTATCTGATTTCCTGCAGGACCGGCTGTTGTGTTCAGCTGGGATCATGCTGAAACCAGACATTCCAGGTAACAGGATCATGTCTGTTGTTTGCAAATTCAATCAACCTGTTTTCCCTTTTAGTCTTAAATACGAAGCCAGGAATTCCCAATTCCACTATCCATACAACTGCTTTATATTACAGCATCAGCACCATGATCACATTCTCCCAGCCCTTCCTCTCTCTGCCTGCTTCCCCCCCAGTTCTTTATAAGAACTATTCCTTAACATCTTCCTGGAAGTCTTCCGAAGGGCATGAAAGATTTAAATATAGAGTCCAGATGGCAAGGTGTGTAATCATATGCAGAACATATTCCCAAAATACTAATGGCCAGACTTTTTTTTTTTTTTTAATTTCTCCAAATCCTGTGTAATGTCTTTAGTCACCTTAAAGTATCATATCATAAACGTTTTGTAGTTCTATACATTTCGTTTCACAGAGTTCCATACCAGGATGTTTTCAAATGTTTGCTCTTCTCCAATGTTTTTGGAAGCTATCTGATTTTACAATTAATGTTGATACCCCATGTGGTAATCTTCAATTTAAGGGTTGTTCCCCCCCCCCCCCCCATCTTTTGCATAGCTGATTTTACAGAAGGTGATCACTAACTCACATTAATTTCTACAGACGGATGATTAACCCCGAATTGGTAAGTTAAACATCATATAAATACGTAAATTAACATTTTCCTTAGATTTTCATATATACTTGGAAGGCTCTAACAAATTTCAGTACAAAAGAAATTTAAAAAATCTTTTGCATAATTATGGAATTCCACTAGAAAAAAGGATATTAAAAAAGTTAAAGATGTAAATTGAGGAATTAAAGGACAAAAAGAATTCAGTGTTAAGATGCTTCATCTCATCCTCTAAATGACTGTAAAATTTTCTAACACTGGTAAAACAACACAATTTCCTCTACCATCATTCTCAGATATAGCCGGACCATTTCAACTGAAGCTTCCCAAATGATTCAGCTTGAGAAAGACACTCAAAAAAAAAAAAAAATCAATCCAAATGTTTTAAATTTGGCAAAGGTACAAGCATTTAAGAAGAGGATCTCATACCAGTAAATACTCGGCAATCTGAGCGAGAGGCATCTTTATCTGCCTGAGCTATAACAACTTCCCTGCTTAGATGCGAACAGCTGTTTCTGAGAAGCCGCTGCGTAACTCCGCAGTGTTGGCTGCACTTCAGTACCAGGGAACTCAGGTTTTCGGCACTGCTGCGACTAAAGCAACAGCGATTTTAATTATCAGGAAAACCTTCCTCCCTAGCAGCAAAAAAAATCAGTCTCTTGCCAGAGTTTGTGGAAGCACCGCGCTTGGCAATATTGAGAACGAGACTGGACTGGAGCATTAGAAATCATGTTGTAGGATGGGAGCTGACTGTTCCCTGGTGTAACTTTTTACTGAAATGGAGCTACAAACCTTTAATTCAGAATTTATTTGGCCTAAAAAAGAGGGGACAAATCATGAGATGGACATATAGCATTTGTGTGATTATACACACACATTTAAGAAATTCCTTCCGTGAAGGCTTGAAGAACATATATCAAAATGAGAAAGCTGTAAACACCATTATTTATAGCAGAGTAAAAGCTCTAAAATGGTTTACTAGAGCTTCCTAAGAACCATTCGCTTTTAATTGTTAGCATATTAAAATACTGAGCAGGAAATGTTATTAGGATAAATTTTGATTTGATCGTGGAAATAAATAAATGGAATTAATCTGTTATTTGCAGATTTCCTCTGTGAAAAATACTGCTTGGCGAGATTATCCCTCACACATAAAAGGACTGCTGAAAAATGAGCTTGACATTGGATTGCAAGATGCAGAATAAAAAATATGCAGGGAGGGAGTTTTGTCCACTAATTAAGAGCAGTGGATTGTAACGAGATTCCCGGAGTCTGGCACTCCTTGTATAAATCACTTGAACTAACGCTTTCAAACAAGGGCACCTCAAGCGGATTTACCCCATCCGGATATAATTTTGAAGTTCGCCGCATACCAGCTGAAGCATCCCTACAACAGTGTTCACAAGGGGAGTTGTCAGGGGTGACCTTCTAGTGCTGCTGCTCTCTCTTCTGCCCCAAGAGAAGCAGGGACAGCCCCGAAGCTGAGGAGAACCTGCTCTCACAAGCGTTACGCTCCCAACATCGGTCTCCTGTGGTTCACTCCACGCATGCGCAGATGGGACGCCAACGTGAAATCCCCACGGAAAGTTTTAACATTTAGAGAGAGCAATAAGAAAGAGATTAAAAGGGAAGCTAGATCTAAATCAAAACTCAGGAGGCCTCCCAGATGGCCTGGACCCAGCAGCTGCCACACACTGATGCCCCATCACACATTACCGCAGTTGACCGGGGATGATAACTTTTGACATCTTACTTACACGTGGAACTGTCAGGGCAGCAGTTCTTATCTCATGTTTTAAATTATCAAGACAAAAGAGCGTCTCCATGACTTTATAATACAAGCAATAAACAATGAGCACATGAGCTTTCCCAGGTATTTTTATAGGAGCTGGAATGCTCACCTGGGTTGAGTGAGGGTAAGACACAACTTTTTTCCCTTTCATACACTTGAGTTTCTGTATTTTAATGCTCTTATCTTCCTAACTGAAGAATTGTCATTTTTATCAAAACAGTTATACTATTTCGAGTAAGCCTAACAGGGTCCTTCTGATTTTTTAATGTATTTTCCATGCTATAAACAACAACAGACAAACCTTCCAAAAATGGCTCACATAGACCTGATTTAGTATTAATCTTTTACGGTGTACTAAATAATAATAATAATAATAAAATCATCTTGTTATGTCATTCCAAAATTGCCAAGGTATTTCTGAATTTTGGAACTTGAATTGTCAGTTAAAAATAAGGATCATTTTATTATTTTGGTGCAGTATATCACTTTGTTGATGCTGGCAAATTTTTGCACTTCCAGAATGCATAGCATTTAGCTCAGTGACATAAGCATCACATACGAATTCCTGTAATTGCTTTTAGCTAAATTCTACACATAGATAGCTTCCTTACAGGATTGAAATAGAGCAAAAATGTAGTCCTTTTAGGGGAATGAAATGCAGAGGATGTATTTTGATTCTGATGACTTCCCAGGATGTTTCATTCAAGATGCAGTATGATAACGGAGGAAGGCAGTTCACAAGGTTTCGACAGCGTATGGAGCAATCCATTCGGTATCTTTGTTTTAAACGTATGGGATGCAAATAGAAATGCACTACAGTATCCTCCATTCCAGCGCTGCAGCTACAGTCACAGATTATTCCTTTTGGCTCGGTACGATGTACCTCTGTTTCACACTGAATGGTTTTTATGTTCCTAATCAATAAATTGGCTCAGTCATTTTCGCTGCAAATCCTTCTTTAAGGTTAACTACTATGAGAGACAACAAATATTCAAGCGTGCAGCATCGTGTAGCACTGAATAATGTTTGCAGCTGGCATAGCCCAAACTAAGAGCTTCTGTGCAGTATTTTTCAGTTTATCATGGAAATCTATCCGTACCTATAGAAACTCTGACCATCTGCACACAAATGCGAATTCCGTAACTTCCTCGGTATTTTTATTACAAAAGCTGCAAAGAATTTACATTTTAAGGGCAAAGCAATCATAGTTAAGAGCTTCCTCTCTTGCATTTCGGACACCGGGAGAGCAAACATTAGTTAGGGAACACCAAGAGCTAATGGCGCAGCGAACCACAACAGGTTGCACGCAGCAAAACCCAGCTACACTCTGCGTGGCCTGCGGAACCGTTACATACAGCATAACTGTGGTTATAGCCCCGAGTTAAAGATCATACAGAGCATGCTGATTTTGCGAAATTGAAAGAAAAACAAACAATAAGACATTTACCTTCCACGTCAAGGCACCTAGGTGGGCTATCTGACCAGATAAGGTTATACATGCACTCAAGGAACTCTGCCCCTTCTAGTTTATATCCAGGGAAGCATTGATAATACACCACTGTTCCTACGGGGAAGGAGGACTCGAACTCAGATATGTTAATGTAACTATGAGGAAGAACCAATGGCCTCAGGCAACCTGCAAATTAAGAAGAGGGAGGTATCTTTTATTACAAGGTGCTTATCTCAGTCATCTTCACACGTCTTGGTTCTAATTCCTAAATTGAAGGGTGCGATATTTTTCATCTGCTCTGCTATGAATGGCATGCCCGTGTAATCTCCCTCAGCTACATATGTCTCATCATCCTGTTTCAAACCCTTTCATTGTTTAGCCCACACGCTTCACTAGCGTGGGAGTCGCTCTCAGCAAATCCAGGAAAGGTTTACTGAAAATGACAGTATTTTGTTTCACAAACATTCACTGGTTTAGCAGATGGCAATTTCTTTTTGAGGTAGAATCTTTAATAAATAAAGATTGTCATTTGTATAAACCATGAGTTTTGTTCCTCCTCTTAAAACTGACAGGCATGTAAACCATCTTTACCATTAAAACCGCTCCTGTGACAAAGTGCGCACAGCTGTAAAAGATTTGCAGAGAGAATTAACGATTTTGAAATTCCAGTTTGAGAAAGTCTAAAGTGACGTGACTCACGATGAGCAGTCCCATGATAAACGCTGAACGAGGTCTCAGATTAGGTTATCAAAAAGTTAAGGTACCTGTTATCACCAGAAATTGTAAATGCAGTCAGAGATGGCGTTCTACTTCTGGAATTACTTCTGAGGGACTTGTACCAGGGATGGTACTGAGCCGTGACAGTTACATGGTCACCAGCCATATTTAGTGCAAGAAAGAGCAGTGAATTTAATAGATGACATGGCTTTATAACATGTCATTCGCATACGTTCAGAGTCTGTTTTGAGCCAGTATGTAGGTAGGAGTTGGTACTAGAGGAAAAAAAAATCCTCATGGCCTTAGAAATGACCCTCTGGGTAATACTTAATACTGTTGATTTTTTAACTTGCAATAATGTAGAGGAAAGATGATTAGTAATCAGGGAATAAAAAATAATATTATAAAGTTATGAGACTAATAGGAGCTGCATTATGGCAATCCATAAATAGGTCTCTTGCCACTACTAGGAATTTGTGAAAGATGTTCATAGGACTCTCATAATTTTCAGCCTGAGGGGGAAACTAATATCAGTCTGAGAACTTGTTGTAAGATGCTGGCATCTAAAATAAAAAGTCTCGGCAGCACTTCAAGTGGTTATTTCCTTGCAATGGTCTTTCAAGGGAGAGGGACGAAAGCAAAAGAAAACAACAGAAAAAGCCTGAAAGCTTTTTACAGCACACTGTCCTACCAGAGCAATGGTTTTGATAGCTGTTTGACTAGCTGGTTATCTCTCTGCTTCAATAAAGCTTCAAGCATCCCATCTCCTGGCTACTACTCGTACCCCTGTATGCCCCACGCACAACGTACCGGCTCCTGCAAACCAAGCAGGACGATATAAGCAGCCTCCAGTGGGACAGAAAGAAAAAGCGCAGACTGCCCAAGCAAGACCAAGCTTACTGTCCCTCTGAACTGTACCAGGGAAAATTTCATCCTGCTGGCTCAGAATTTTAATGCTCATTGGGTTCCTTTAATGCAGGACAGAGATTTACCTGAATTTGTATGAGAGCCAAATGTTTGTGAAAATCCCTGAATCTCTAAACACCTCAAGCTGCTTGAAAACTTCATTTTGATTTATTTTTTTTTTTTACTAAGTAATTCACATCATTCCACATCAGTAACTGTCATGAGTATCTCGTGGCAAAAAGTTTGAGGTTGGATTCTTACAATCCTTTCCCACTGCTCTGCCAGAAAAAGGTATCTTGGTGTCATGAGACTCCCCTGCCTGTTGTAATCAAAAGGCCATAGAAATGTAATTGACAGCTTACCTAGTGCAAGTAGACAAATGCCTTTGATGTTATTAGTGCTTGACAGAGCAAAAAGAAAATTCAGGAGTCAATTTTGGATCAGGGTTACAGAATTTGGCAAAACATGGCGGATGCTTGAATCTGAATTGCCTATTCTCTACCTGTCTGGTAGCTACAGCACTGCTCTTGTGCTATCGATTTCATAATTTTTAGTGGCATTGCTTTTATTTTTAAAAGCACTTAACATTGAATATTGAGTAGCAGCAATTGATTGTGTTTTGTAGTATAAATACAGCAAGAGAAGAAAGCAGCAAGCCAAGGGGTACTTTTGCTTACGAGGTTGAAATTGGCTCTCACAAACTTTCCACCTGGAACTCTGGCAAATACAGTACCTACAAATTAATCTTTTGAGTATCCATCTCACTTAATCTTAATCTACCTTAATCAGATGTGAGGTGCACCCACTCCCAAAAATGGGCTGTATACGTCATACTGCCACACACCACGCCATTGCTGATAAGACACCCCAAAACTAGTGCCCACTTTTTTATGGATTTGTGAAAACCTCTTGGGCTTTGTTGGCCCTCTTCAGATACACTGAGCTAGTCCTAAATTTCTAAATGCCTGCACCATAGTCTACGACAAGACCTTGAGACACAGTTTGATGTGCCCCAAACTGAGTGTCCTAGCCGCGGAGACCCATGCAAACTAAACTCCTGTAACTTCTGACTCTGGCGCCCACCCGTCCCATCACCTCACGGCAGAAACGCCAAGCCCTGCCTCCGTCACTCCCGAGAAGTGTCCCAGCTCCCTTGCCCGCCTGCCCCGACTCTACAAATTGATGGGACGCTGTAATTGCGTGCGAACAGAGACCTGTCGGCTTTGGGAGACGATGGATGGGTTTGAGGAAAGTTAATACTAACCCTGTCTTCTCCTTAGCACAGACAGTTAAAATCTCTCGCCGCTGTTCAGCTAGTCAAGCTCGTTACCGAGACGTGAATTGCTTAAAACCAAGTCAATGGTACTAACACATGCGTGTTAGCAATGTGAAGGCAATAGCAGCCCAGGGTTATTGAATTTCCCTTCACTAAAGCTGGCTTACCGCCAGCCGTTTCTCGCAGTCTAAGCGAAGCTGGCACTACTAATGCTGCTAGTTCTACAGCTAATGGCGTTTCTGGCCAAAATCATTCCCGTGCACACCCCGAATTTTCAGTCAATACTGAAATACTGGGTTTAATGGACTGTGCACATGATCAACAACTCTGCTGAAAATTTCAACAGAAAAGCAGGTTCCAGCTTCTCTCCTCTACCCCTGACTGCAGTAAAAGGCAAAAAATGTAAATCGCAGTTAGAAGCGTAAATCTTGACAGAAATTAATTGGTGCAAAAATGTCAGTTGCCCATCAGACCTTTTGCTGAACCTTTGGCTGATTCAACCCGGATTTTTTTTAAATGCAATGTATCTGTGTCAGCTTTTAGACTAGCAAACAAAAAGCAATGTTTCAGGTAGTATTTTAAGTATGGGTATGTTCAGAAAGTGGCATATTCTTTCCTGCAGTGAGCAATGGGGAGGAGAAATCAAAAAACCCTAAGCAGCAGCGCTAGTCAAATACTGTACAGTGGAGCTTAGCGGATCACTGACATCCTTACAACTGTCGAAAAAAATATTGGCAAACTATCACAAGGTGCATGAGCTGTAAAACAGGATGTGCTGGTGTACTAAACCTTGACAAATGGGCAGATTATCCCATGTTCCATCGTCTTGACATATTGAAACCATGTTGTCTAAGTCAGGGTAACGGATCTGGAATCCTTCATGACAGCTGATTATTAACTTATCTCCAGTCCTGTATGTCTTGTTATGAATCTCTGCATCTTCAACATGTGGAACAAGGCAATCTGTGACTTCATGAAAAAAAAAAAAATAGTAACTTCATTAAAAAAACATGGCTAGCTATTCAATAATCAAGCTCTTAAGCAAAAGTTATCAGTTAATCTAAGAAGTGCTCTGCTTAAACCATTTGGCAAACACATGCATTTCAGTAAATATGGCCTTTTCCTAGTTAACCATTGGTTACAAAGTCCATAGCACTGTAGTAGAAGCTGATGTGCTACAACAATGGATCACTCCCCCAGACTTTTTTTAAACAAACAAAATTAAGAGCGTTTAGGAAGACTGTTTTTAATTTCGCCCTTCCATTCATCACGTGTGCAAATTGCACCGCACGGTCTGACTATCCCCAAGTCCCATGCGAAGGCAGACTCCTTGACAGCACTACGGACAGGACGAAAGAAAAGATAAAATACAGATATGGCATGAGGAACACAGAAAAACTGCAGCTTTAGCAGAGAGACAGATGAAAATCAGGTACATTTACAAGGGTTTATCCAGCTCCATTCCGCAGAGTGTGTTATGAGACTGTCTTCACTTTAATCTCATTGATTCTGTTTTAAATCAGATAATTTTATGTGCCTGAATTCATATGCCTTTAGAGGGTGTGATTTTTAAGGCCCTGAGCAGCATCTCAAGTCCTTGTAGAAGACTCGACAAGGGAAGTGACTGCAAACATCTAGTGATATACAGGCAGGGGCTCTACTACCTGTCTGTGACACATGTTTTGGCCAGTCTTACATCTCACTGTATATACCAGTGCCAAAGACATCAACATAAAAATAAACCCCAGAAGACTAAAAAATAAAAGATGTTGTGGAAAGTGGAAGGAAAGGGTGAGGCAGGGTAAAAATCCCTCTGCTAATACTGAATAATTAAGAGACAAGCCAAGAGGATATGAAGGAATAGTCCAGGTGACTCAAAGTTCATCCTCTTTATAAAGGCAAAGTGAAATTAAACAGAAGAGAGGAAAAGATTAAATACTGGGAAAATGTAATCAAAATTATCTGTTTGTCTGCCAGCAGTCAATCCATGACGGAGATGCTGATAAAAGTTTCCAGGCATCAAAATCCACAAAGTATTTCAAATAAAAGCAAGACAGTAAAAATATTATAAGCCTGTTTTATGCTGAGGTTTTTTTCCCACCAACGCTTCTACCACAAGAGACAATTATCTTCATTTAGGAATGCACTATTTATTAAAAAAAAAAAAGTTTCAGACATCCCTTGAGACTTGCATAAAAGAGAAAGTTTCTGCCATTTCCATGGGTAATTCTCACTAAAGAGGAAGAGGCGACTCTGAATTTGTATTTAACAATTAATTGTGAGCATGCACAAAGTAAAGCAATAGCAACAGCTTGCTAATTTGAAGTGCAACTAGAAGCAAGATAAACTGTCATTTAGTATGGCACACGCAAACTACTAAGAGCAAACGTATTTCAGAATATATTTATTTATTTAGGCAAACTAGGAGATCAATTATTCTGAGACTCCATCACTAACTTTTACTAATACAAAGTGGAAGAATGTTGCTTCCCCAGTTAAAACATACTTTCCTTTGTACCTTCCCATTATAGGGATGTTTTCTAAAATACATTGTACTTAGCTAACTTTTAGTATGGGGCGTGGACATATGTCCTGGTTTCAGCTGGGATAGAGTTCATTTTCTTCCCAGCAGCAGGTATAGCGCCGTGTTTTGGATTTAGGATGAGAGTAATGTTGGTAACACACTGATGTTTTGGTTGTGGCTAGGCAATGCTTACACAAAATCAAGGAGGTTGGCACTGCACAAGAAGCCGGGAGGGGACACGGCCAGGCGAGCTGACTCAAACTGGCCAAAGGGATATTCCACACCATATGATGTCACGCTCAGTATAGAACTTAGGGGAAGCTGGCCAGGGGTGGGACCACAGCTCGGGAACTAGCTGGGCATCCGTCTGCAGGCAGTAAGCAACTGTGCTGTGCATCACTTGTTTTGTATATTTTATTGTTGTTGTTGTTGTTGTTGTTGTTATTATTATTACTATCATCTTCCTTTTCTGTCCTATTAAACTGTCTTTATCTCAACCCATGAGTATTACTTTTTCCCCGATTGTCTCCCCCATCCCACTGGGGGGAAAGAGTGAGCGATTGTTTTAGCTGCCTGCCAGGACAAACCACAACAACATATTATTAGTCAAAAATTCTCCCATTTCTCTTGTTACTTATAGCTCCTTGGCTGCTGCTGCTGCAGGTGCCTCCCGCTGCCTCTAACAGGAAGGGCTGACGCTCTGCCGGGAGCTCTGAGAACCTGCAGCATGACGTTTTGCTGGAATTTATTAATTTATGAATGCCCAAGTCCGAGAGGATGTGTACCCTAACAGAAGGTTATAAATGCGCTGGGCTGAGGATGCAGACATCACCTTCAAAGGCTGGACAGTTTGCTCTCTCGCTCTCTCTGGCAAGTGAATCGGCAGAGGTGGCGGCGGAGGATGCCCCGCAAGATATGCCTGACGCTAAGCCCTCAATGCTGTCACCGAGAGTCTGCCCTGGGCACCCCCGAGGATGGGATGAGATAGGTGGGGATCCTGCTCTGCCACGCAGGAGGAGGTCGGAGATGGATGCCAGAAGATAACGTCAATGAACGGCTCACTCCTGTTGCTATACAAATAAAAGAAGTGTGTATACACACACTGCAGTAAAATATGAGATTTCACTTTCAAAGCAGGGGGGATTCATTCTGTTACAATGATCTATTACAGCGGCTTCATCCCCGTTATTCCAAGTAACAGCTATAGATCAAATCATTTTCATCGGCTAGATGTTGGCAGAGAACTGCGATAAGTTGCTCGCTGTACCATCCTTCGCCTGCGACATCCTGGCTGACTTTGATAACAGGCCTATGACAAGCCCCGGCTAAAGACGAGACTGGTGGACCACAATATTACAGCTTTTTTTCCTGATGCTTTGCGAGCAAATGCCTTCCCACTGGCTGAATTTATATTG
The DNA here is from genome assembly GCF_011004875.1 of Balearica regulorum gibbericeps. Lineage (NCBI taxonomy): Eukaryota > Metazoa > Chordata > Aves > Gruiformes > Gruidae > Balearica > Balearica regulorum. Next base: position 106,198,964 of record NC_046186.1, read on the forward strand.
TTTAGCACTTAGTCAGGCATAAATTGCAGTAGCCGCCTCTCCGCAAACAAGTGGATTAGCTGGCACAAATTCTGCTTGGAAAAGCTGATAATAAGTGACTGGATTTTAAAATGTCCTGTCCTAGAAAATAAACTGCTTTATTCTAAGTACTTTTCAGCAAATCCGTGGAAGCAGCTAAACCATTTAAGGGAATACACAGTCTTTAACCAGCACTGAACAGCAATGGCTATGACTTAGGCTCCTTTCTGGCAGTTTACTTCTGCTTATATCTACCGTGTGAATATTAAAACGGGTCAAACAAAAGCACACCCTAGTTAGGAACACATTTCTTATCTTGCAAAGGCGCAGAGAGGTGGGGTGCAGCCACCCTCCCTCCTCCCAAGAGCACCTGGACCATAAAGGCAACTCGGAAGGAAGGTATGACCTGGACACGGTGGAGATTGCCGCTCCATCCGTGGGTACCAGCTGGCTTGGCACGGCTTGTGTCTGTGGCAGGGGAACTCTCACCCTCCAAAACTTGTCCCTGGTTCATGCTAATCCAGAAGGTGCTTGTAGGAATTGCTTGGGGAGTACTATTTGACATTGGCCAACACCATGCCAGGGACCTTTCTAACACTGTAACAGTACATGCAATTGAAGAACAGTGCCCTGGGCAGTGCTCTGGCACTGTTTTGTTTACTAGTCTGTATGTAAAGTCAAATGCAGAGCTCCAGAGCTCCCATGTGTCTCACTGGGGAGCAGTCTCTGAACTAGCCTTGACTACACCTAGCCACAACATTGACAGGCTGGAACGGAGAGGAACAGGGAGGATGAAAGGAACATCATGAAGAATGGGTTGAATGCAGGGACAGCTCATCTAGACCCTGTCCTCTTAAAAGTAAACGTTTAAAATTAAAATTGTCTCTTATTGTCTCTATGGTTAGAGCCATAGTACTGTGTTAGGAGGATGGTTCTGCAGATGGCAAACACAGCATCTCAGCGCATATTTAAATAACACTTTATTGTCTTTGCTTGTATTACAACAGTGCACAGAGACTTCGCCTAAGATCTGCGGCCATCGTGCTAAGCACAGGTTACAAACATCATACAGTGCTTGGAACCAGGCTTAAGGATCGACAACCACTGGGCAAGACAGATAAGAGATGGAGAAATAAAAACATTTCAGTCATCTCACAGATCGAGGGACAAAGGCAAAGAGAAATCAGTGCTCAACGTCATACAGGAAAACTGTAGCCAAACTATGTACTAGTCCACTACTTTTACTGCAGGTTTATCATCCCTGTCGCTGGGAGAATGAGGCACTGAGGATATCTCGAAGGTGTCCGCCTGCAGAAGCACTGGGAGAAAAGGGTACAGCTCTTCGCTTGGCTGCCATCCCCACGTACACTGTAAATTTAGATTCAATCTCATAGGAAAGAGGTAGCATTTGTTCCAAGTAGAGCAACAGTCTCAGCAGCCACATTATCACAGTGGGAGAAGATTAGATTAAAGTGTGAACAACATGACATATTGCTCTTAAACAGTAAATACAAAAATCCTACCTTAGAGCTTTGGTATTTATGTACATAACTGTATTAGAATTGATGGAAGTTACAGTCACAACATGCTGTAGTTCAACATGAGAACGTAACTCTAAGCGCACAGATTTTTGACAGGGCATTTATTGGGCACCTAGTCATGCAACTTCATTCTCATACTGACACTTAAAATCTCCCGCCTCTTAACGGGAAATGACAGACCTATAAAATCAAATTGATTGGATGATGAGCTCCAGGCAAATGTATTAGTTTTAAAATCAATTACATTCTGAAATGAGTTGCTTTGCTTCCTTTGGTAAATAGCATTCATTTGTGATTAGAGGTTGTTCTAGTAAACACATGTGACAATTAAATGTACATAACATATAGACATAAAATTATATGTAACCATCCTTAGTTGAATCCAAACTTTTGAGATTAACTTGAAATGAACTGCAGTATTGAGTGTTTTTACTGTTCAAGCTCAGCTGGCAATATCTGACATTTACATATACTGGGATGAGAGGCGTGTATAGCATACGACAGCAAACACGGCCATCAGCGCCTGCCTTAAATGGGGAAATGCAATATAAAGTTCATTTTGCCTTGTGATAGCTAATGATGAATGGTAAAACATTAACTTCTTACTTCTCCAGCAGTTGCTACAAATTTCAAATTCCTTTTTATATATCATTACAGAATTTCTGCAGCGAGGGTTTTTATGTGTGTCATTAGACAGCTGAGAATTACAAACCCTGTTATAATTCCTCCCTAACTGCTCTCCAGATGTGCCGTGTTCCTACAGTACCCACCTTCTATCACGCTCCTCTCTCATGATGCTGCTCCCAGTACACAAAAGGATCACTCTAAAAAGCACTTAAGCAAATGCTCACGGATTGCCACTGAACCTTTGCTTAGTGCTTCTCTTGAATCAGTGGTTGTATTGTGCATTGGAAAGAAGAATTAATTCTGTCATCTAATTTTTTTTCCCTATTGCTAAACCCTGGGATTGTTTTAATAATACCTGAGGTATTATTATATTGTTAATCAGGAAAGTACTTAAGCACTTGTTTCACTAAATCCTAAATCAGGGTCCTACTCTTCAGTCCAAATAATAAAAAGCATTTTTGCGTATGCCTAATTTTGAGCACAGAACTTTAACAAGACTAATCACATAATTACAGTTATGCTGAAGCTTAAGTGCTTTGCTTGATCAGAGCACTGGCTTGCAATCCTTTTTAAGTGTTCTGTGCTGTAAAGTAACGATTATCTCTCAAGCAACTATTGTCACGTCATCCATCACAGTCTCATCTTCCGATTTCTTTCTTTTTTTTAAAAACACCCGGCTCAAGTGTTAATCACACTGACATCAGTGACAGTTTTGCTGCCGATGGCACTGTGATCAGAAACTTCCTCCACAGGTTTCCACTGGACTCGGGGGCCTGGGAAAAGGTTTGAATATTCAACAAAACATGTTAATGCTCATTTTAACAACTGCAGTGGGTGATACAGGTATTATTTCAAAGATGCATATCAAAATTCCCAGAAGCTGCCTGCACTGGTTAAGAAAACAGACTTTCCAAGCATTATAGCATTTTCTGGTAGTTCGAATACCCAGCACAGACATATGCTGCTGTCACTCTACATGTCTTTTTTTCTTAAATAACGATGAGAGACAAGGGCACTTATGAAAGGTGGCCGTAAGAGGAGAGGGCGTGAATTTCATACACACATTATTTTTAAAGGCATCAGGTTGTTTCTTTGCAGCTGCCCCACGCCATCATTACGACCAGGTGTTACTGGCCCCCATTGCCTTTACGTTCCACCCATCAGCTGTGGCCTCAGCGCACGTCATGGGCCAGCTCACGACTGCGCCCCTCCCGACCCCATAGCCCGTGGCATCGCACATCTCCCGGAGTCCGTATTTTACCAAGACCTCCCCTGCCAAGGGCAGCGCCCTGATAGACCACGGACTACGTACCAGCTGCCTCTGGCTACCCTCGCCAATACCTCACGCGCCGCTAACCAGCCCTCTGGTTAGGGTTGTTCCCTTCACCAGCCCCTCTGGCCCCTCCTGTGGCAGCCCTGTCCTGGCGCGGGACTCTCATGGCCACCCGCCCACCAGCATAAACAAATCCGTGCAGTTTTTATACACGCTGAGTGACGCGTGATCCTATGTAGTAAGCACGCTTATGAGCCGCGTAAGTCTTCGACTACTTTTGAACGAAGTGCGTATGTTCATCTGATTTTAAATGATGGAAGGCATCGTGAAATGGAATTATCTTGCTCCACCTTGAAGACAACGAGGCAACGGCTAATGACTTCAGTGGAGAAGTCACAACAGTAAAATGTACACACTTGATTTAACTAACACTTTTCACAGCTGCTGATTTTAGCAGCTCTGTTGACCAAAAATAAATCAACGAAAAGAACAAGTTCCATCTTTAATATACTTGGTGAAACAAATCGTTTGTGCTGCTTGGATCTACTTTGGCCAAAATTTACATTTATGATATTCGATTTAATCCTGCCTCTATCTAACTCTTAGAAGAAGAAAGTAATTTAATGTCCTAATTATTTAAACCCAAATACAATTTCAAAAATGCAATACAATAAAAATAAATTGGTTTATGCCATAATAGTCTGAATTGAGTAATCTCAAAGTAAACTTCTACTGTGACTTTAAACTTCTGCAGCCCATGCGTATTTGATTTTCCTACCTGAATCATGCACGTGTCATAAAATATCATTGTTTAAAACCCCCAATTAGCAGGAGCAGTAGAATTGGAAATTCATCATATTTGCCTAGTAAAATATTACAGAAAGGAGTATTAAGTGGGCAGCTTTAATAAATAGTTACAAATAGTTTACTTCTACTGGAGGTTGATTTTTCTCTCTGCATCAATTTGTGACTAGTAAAAAGGAGAAATGTATTATCTTCTTCAGATTTCTTTATGTCCCTTTCAACACATGCATGCGTGCACACACACAACCTCTCACGGTATAAATTCAGCTGATACATGGGGATTATGGGTGGGATGGATGGGAAGCTAAAGTATGTATCAGATAAGACACAGTGAAACGGACTCCAGTCTTTTGTGTTTTGTGCTGAGACACACGGACATGGTACACGGACAAGTGAGAAGAACTGACACTGGTGAACTGCTTTAAGAAAACTGACTTACCTTCTTGTAGGCACACAGGTTTATCACTTGGTTTCCAGCTCAGGGAGCCATTAAAGTGTCTCACGCAAAGTTTTTTTGAAGTACCATTAAGCCTGTATCCTTCTTGGCAATGAAACCGGACTACCACACTTTCAAAGAAAACACCTGCACTGGGTGTCTTGTATCCATGTTCGGGAGCTCCAGGATCAGCACAAGCATGTAGGTCATCAAACCCTATGTCAGACAAAGATACAAACTGTGTTCATTTACTTCTCACGCAGCTGTCGTCGTGCTTTTTCTAAGTTTTTCCATTTGACATTTAATTTTCATGGGGGCCTTACATCATCCATTAATGACCACCAGCGACCCTACTTGGGTATCGGGTACTACAGACTCAGGAGAGGACCAGCGGAAATACTCAGGTGACAGAAATACTCCTGTCTTGTCGTGCAGCTGCTGAAGAAGCAAAGTCAACCACACTCCTCAGTAGCTGACCTGTATAAAAATAAAGCACTTGACCCAACCTACCTGTGGGGATTGCACGGTAATGTATCTGTAATTACTCTTGGGGACTATGGGATTTTGGAGGTCTGGTACGGTCACTGAAAGGAATAATAATGTGTCAGAAGCTGAGAGGAAGAAGAAATAAAGAAAAGGGCATGAAGTCTAACTGCCATCCAAAGACGTAGTAACGGATAAAAGAAGACGAGCTGCTAGGTACAGGGAGGTTAAGAGCTGGGAGGGAGCTCCACCACAGGGAAAAGGGACACTAGATGTGTCCCTTTCGGATGCATGTGATCCCCCTATCACGTTGGCTTGGTGGTCCTACCAAATTCTTAAAACGCTGTTATGGGAGCGCTGTATTACTGCATTGACGCCAGAAGGGAGTTTGTAAAGCCCTTTACTTCACGAAATTAACTGTAAAATAACAAACAAAACCCCAACAGTTGCAATCATAAAATGTGACTGTTTATCACTTTATCAAACTCATTTCAATGCCATTTGCATAAACGGAAGCTTTTTTTTACTGCAAAGCAACAAAGGTTTAGTGCAGCACTTAACAAGTACTGCATACTGAAAGAGCAAATGGCTTTGGAACAGGAACAGCAGGGGGGCAATTAATGCTGGTGGGAGGGACGCCTGGAAAATTTGAAAACCATCGCATTGTAGCTTTAACGTTTTGAGTTTAAAAGAATAGTATCAGAGAGCCTTAGCTACTTCCTGCATAAGTATGAAGTGCCTCTGCGGTACAGTCAGAGAGAAGGAAGATATTACAGTAGAAGACTTTCCAAAATAAATCTCCATTTCCCGAGGCCCAATCATTCCCTCCACCGAAGGGCTCGGTGTGAGGCTGTGGCAGCCAAACGGAGAGCGCCGAAGGTGGTAAGGGGTTCTTGCATTTGAACACTGAATTCCTCCCTTCAGTCCCCTGGCTGAAGGCTGCCAGTGGAGAAGAGAAGAAGCACACGCCGAGCCACCGTGTTGTATGTCCAACTACCCGCTCCTGCTAGCAGAGGCAGGGCACGCCGTGGGGTCACCAGAGAAAATTATGTTTTCCTGACTCCATACATGGCTGATTTTACGTGAGTCCAGGTCACTGCGCTGAACTCCCCCACCAAGCTACAATTTCCAGGAGATGACCCGACCCCCGGAACCCAGCCCGGATAACTATGTGACATGCGTGCCGGAGAGAGCCATCACCGACACCCAGGATCTGCCCCTCTGCAGTGCTCCGACACCTGAGATGTCACCAGTGCCCCCTCCCTTTGCACTGCTGAAGCGGCACAAGAGCAGCAGAGCATCTTGCTCTTAGGTGGTTTTACTCCTCTGCCCAGTGAAGTTTATCGTGGGATCTGAAGGGTCAGTGCAGTAGCCAAGTCAAAGAAATCTCTGAACTTCACGGGTGCTCGTCTGCCACATTGCCCAAGACTCTCTATCATTTGCTAACATGACGAACGAGGAGAAGTACACTCATTATGTTCATGGGATTACACACTGCAGGCAATACTTAATAATAGAGAAGGGCTGTCCATTTTTACTGGAGATTAAAAAGAAGCTTCTTATGCTTCAGGCAACAAACCCACATCCTTCAATAAAGTCAGTGATGATCTTAATTATTTTCCATTAAACCAAGGGTTAACATGACATTTAGCTCAATTTGTTACTTTGGTAATCTCAGAATTTGCAGTCAAGCAAGGAATATTATAACCTACCTTGAAATATGTGTCCTTTCTTACTAGCTGCATCAGGGAAAAGTACACAACTGCCTACTACTATGCCTCTGCAACAACAGAAAAAAGAAAGGTGCTGAGGTCACATACAATTTTCCTGGTAAAAAAATGAGCCAAGGTCATTTCTCAGTTTTCATTAACTCAAATATGCAAAGTTAGAGATTTTTGGGAGCGTCAGCATAAAACCCAACACAGAAGGCAAGAATGGTTTTTTTCCCTAGTGCAGCCTAATTCTGTGACCCTACCACCACTTTTCTGGTGACCTTTCACAAGCAAGGATTTTCGTTCCTCCTAGGGATTGTTTTGCTGTAGGTTGATCTCTTAGATTCTTTTTCTCGAGTGCAGTTTGTGAGCAGACAAATCCATCCCCAAGGGAAATTCCCAAGAAGGAACTTGAACACCAATGGAAAAACTGAATTATGTACCCTCTAGTTTCTACAAAGCCAGTAGCCAACTGTTATTCAGCTACTGAATAAGAGATGACACATGGAATCAGCACAGGATCACTGCTTCCGTGCAGCATTTCCATTGCTTGTTCCTGAAGCGAGGAAGAAGGAAAAAGCCTCAGGGAATAGCCAGTTAGGTAGATTACAGCTGCAATACAGTAACTTCTCATGGTAAGATGATAAAGGCAAAGGAAACAAACCCCCAGTCCCATCTTTTCTCCATAGGCATCAACAGTAGACTTGACCCAAATCTCAGTCCTACTAAAATCAGTGGATGTCACTTGTGTGGCAAGCTTCTTTTAGAAGATGCATATGATCCAGGCAGAAAGCAGTGAAGCCAGCACTGTGCCACCCCTTCCTGTGCTTTGGCAAGAGAAGGAGGCAAGGACACGTGTGAAGGAGGTACAGCGAGGCTGGCCGCTGCGCTGAGGATCTCCAAGTGCGCAGAGGGCACCACAGGTGTTTTGAAGGGGCCAATACAATCTAGAGAAGCCAGGAACTGCTCTGATTTTCACCAGGGTTGCTCCTCTCTTGCACAAAGAGGTGTACCGAGTATTTCAACAGCTTATTTAGCTGAGAGCAAAGTCGACCAGCCTTTTCCAATTTAAGTATGAAACTTCTGGTACAATATTCGACAACAGTAATGCTGAAACATCCCTGAGAATTGCCATCTTCTAGTTGTCCTTAATGATATCAGACTCAGACCCTTTTCGTAGCCTTTTCATATAATCTCATCTAATTAAGCTCCACTCTATCAGAAATGAGTAAATGCATGCCTTCAGTGAAATACAGCTTGGTAAGTTGTCTTTTTTTCTTACAATTTTTAGTTTCTTTCATTTTTCAAAGCTATGCATTTAAGAGCAGCTACTCAAAGTTGTGCACACAGTATTTTTATAATGGCAGGAGTAATCTCAAGTTATAGATGGGGCATCTTTTGCTTTGGTCTCTTTAGAACCTGATGAAACCAGTTTTCAGCCAGAGCCGCAAGATAAGTCTTTGGAAAGAACCATAAAAGTTACATAAATGGGAAAGCAAATCTTTTGGTTATAATAGAAAGGTGTTATCCTGCAGGAAAGAGTATATCAAATGAGATAAAAATAACTTACAACTACAATGGATTCTGTTTCTTTAGAAACCCTTCAATGAGTCTTTGGGGAAAAGAATGAAATTTTACTTTGACTACTGGACTTTTTCTGACGGTTACAAAGAGGGAAGGGGCAATCATTAGCACCTACTAGGAAAAACTATACAACATACTTGTCAAATAAAGCAGTAAATTGTCATGTAATCTATATAGTAAAAATTTAGTAAGGTCAGCAGCCATCATCTTAACACTGTATCACTAGCAGCAACTTTATGGGACGTTATTGTATGGCTTTAAATCCCGAAAGACTACACAATTAATGCTGGAACTGATTATTTCAGTAATCAAAATAGCTTAACATTTAGTCTAAGTTGCAGACATCCTGTATCCTGGCACCTTTAAGGAATGTTGTGTAAAATATAATGAGCAATAATACCTTCTGATGAGGTTAATGAGTGCATAAGGTCATCATCACCAATAAAACATGCAGTTGATACAGAATATATTTTGGTTGTAGTATTTACCATATTTCTACTGTTGGACCAACAGGAGGCCATCAGAAAATAGCAATGATCTTAACCCGGACAAAACACAAGCAGTTTATATGGGTTCCTATCTTACCTAAATTGCTTCGTATTGTCAGTCAGATAAAAATGATGTCAAATTCATCAGAAGACTGAAAAACAAGCAATGCCGTCCTTGGGGTATAAAATGAACCATTATAATTCATTTGAACGGACTGTATTTCTAGAATTCTGCATTACATGTTCTCAAACTTATAATGATTCATCTCATCCCCGATGAAAAGCTTGAAATATTGGAAGCCAGGGGAAAATTACCTATTTGTGATAACAAGAAATCACGATAGCCACAACTGAACTTCAACCATGCCTGAAAAAAGGCAGGAGGAAGAATCCCTTAGCTCTTCCCATCATCCTCTATTTCTCCGCACCTTTTTCTCAGTTTCCTCTCTTGTTTTCCTTGTTTCCCTCCTCCCTCACCTCCGTATCTTACAGCTCCTTGTAAATTCATGGTGCTGGCGAGGTGATTTCTAATCGAGATTTGATGGACTTCTTTGTCTCTAAAACCGCTATATAGCATTTCGCTGACACACCGCTGATGCATGTTAGCTCAGAAATGGCTGCACTCGTTCTTGAACAGAGACATCACTCTCGTTCCAGTTTGTTACATACACGCAGTGAAGGAAAAGCAAGATATAATGCGTAAAAGCAACATATAATGCATAATAATATTCAAGAGAGAGAGTATTTTCAGTGTTTGTCTTCAGCACGACGGAGAACGGGCTTCTCGTACTGCAACGCCTGTGTTTGGGTTCACTAAATCAGCAAGTCCTTTCTGTCTCAGTCAGGGGTAGAGGGAGGCAGAAGCTTTGCAGCCTGTGGCGGGACCAGACTGCCTGCATGCACATTTTATAAGGAGTCTGTAAACACTGCAGGAGCAGGTTATCTTAGGCCAGCTCTCAGTAAAAAGCCGTATTAGGACTAAAGCAGAAGGGCCACAAGTGCAAACACGCCGAGGGCTTGCTTGTCTTCTACAAAGGAAAAGTCCCTTAAGAGTTTCTGCCCTGTTTCTGTGAAAGCCAGGCAGGCACAGCATTTTTGTGCCTTCGGCTGTTTATGCTTCCTCGCTGTTCATGACGTTAATTGAACTATCCGCATACCCCTGTAACAAGAAAAGGAAGGATGTGCTTCGATTAGCATCTAGCCTTGGAAGTGAAATGAAATTATAAACCTGTGATTTCATTAGTGAAATGCCTGCTAAAATCTAAACTCTCTTTAATCCCTTAAGGGTCACTAATGCTTAAGCTTCCCTGAGACTTCAGCAGCTTTGTAAAAACCCTGCCCTGTTTAAGATGTGAATCACAACCTCCCTTGCCATCCTTGCAGAACATACTCCCAACTCCCAGCGCTGTTGGATATCCCTCCTCACTCGGCTGAGCCTTATCCAGGGCAGCCTAACAAGCCACTGGAAGAAAGGGAGAAGTTCAAATTACTTTGTAGGAGAAACAAAACAGCAAATAGGACCTCCAGGGGGTGGGTACTTAAGCCACAAGCTGATCTATAAAATCAAGAACATTAAGCTCCATTCTCCTTCATATAACCCAGGAGCGTCATAGCAGAAAAATAAGACAATCAGCATGCAACGCAGTTCATGAGCACCAAAACCACCCATCTGCAATAAAAAAATGAACATGCAAGCCCTGCACGAAGGGCAATGGGCTCCAAGAGAGGCAACTGATCATTCAAAAGGCTGAAAGGTTGCCTCATTTGCAATTCCCCATTTTTTCTTATCTTTCTTATATTTCATGCCCCCTTCTCCTCCAACCCAAACCCCCCAAGCCAACTCACCACCCGCCCTTGCACCCTCCCATTAAGACCTCCATGCTCCCAAATCTTGCCCACCACCGTGCTCACCACCTCACCTTCTCCTCTTCTCAGTGTGCGCTTGGAAAGGAGCAGTCACTCGAGATGCTCCTAAGAGCGATGGTCAGCTCAACCTTGAAATCCCTACTCAGGCGTGACAAGTCCCTTGGGCACTTCGGCACTAAATCAAACTGACACCTCCCTGGAAAGCTTAAGGATTGCTGCTCCCCCCTCCCAGAGAGGGCACAGGGGAGGGAACGTGAGGAGCCGTAAGCAGGACAAAGCTTTGCCCATGGTGGGCAAAAGGGACCTTCCAGGAGCCACACTGGAGCTGCTTCTGCCTGGGAACCTCACCAGGGAGAAAGGGAGAAAAGCCGCAGCATCAGCAGGGCAGGTTCAAGGTCCCTGCACAGGTGGCTGCAGATGTAACATCAGCATCTTTATTCCACGGGTCACGTCTCCAGTTAGTGACTCCCACCACCACACCCCGGCTGGTGCTTCACCAGTGTCATGCAGCAGGGAACAAGCTGAATTTTCTACCCAGAGAGGTGATCACCATTTTAAATTTTGAATGGGAACCTTGATACAGGACTCTCATTACCTCGACATTAGGCTAGCACGGGAGGAAAAAACACTTAAAATGGCTGGAAAAGGAAGATGGTTTAGAATACAATCAGCGGAGCACTTCAGTAAACTCACAGCCAACTAAAAAGATGCATTTGTTTCTTCTCGAAAATGAGTTTCTTATAATTGACTTCTTAAACAGCACAGGCCTGTCCCTTTAATCGTAACTTCTCACACTTAATATAGCTTTGTCTTCTTTGTAAATAAGCCATTTAATTTATAATGCAAGAAGCACTTGTTGCTTCCCGCCTTTTGTGATCCAACGAGTCTGGCTGCATAATTTATGAAACTTTATCAAATGTCATGTGCGACTGTGTGATCCTCTGAACCCACCATCACTTACATGAAAAACAAAAGCAGAAAGTGAATCTGCTGGTGGTTCTGCTGACAGAGCTCAGTTCTTCCATGTTTTTATCACAGAAAGTTACCATGGCTATCTTGGGGTATGATTCAGGGTGAAAAAAAGCCAATTTATCACACAAGAAATCCCACAACCTCCTCCCAGTTCCTAAACGTTTAAACGGGATATTTAGTTTGTGAACAAAGGCATTGGAAATGATAATACTTGCACGCTGGGGCCTAAACTGAGGCCAGTTCAAATCAAGCATAAAGGCAGAAATAACTAAAAACCTAAAGCCAGAGTTTGTTCAGCTTTCTGCAAATATAAGGTGAATATTTTCTTCATTTCCATTTATTCAGCTAGTTCAGTTTAATGACTAGTTCTATTCAAGCTGCAAACTACCAGGAATTAAAACAGTATAAAACAATGTGGGGTTTTTTTTTTTATTCTGTGAAAAAGAAGCAGGTAAGAATAAATGACTTCTTCAATTTCCTTGTTACAGATAATACTTCATGTTTCTAAGTGAATTTAAAATATAAAATGTGCTTAGATTTATTTTTATGCATATTTTTTTATACTTAAGGTAATTCTAACTACTTAAAAATAGTTCTTCTTTAACATGGTAGTTCCACGCTTCTTATCTGTGAATTCTAGTTGCAGACAAATGCACTTTGACATAGATGACGAGTTTTTGAAACAAGCTAATTAAAAAAAAAAAATCAAATGACATCTTCTACCATAACAAAAACAAGGATGCAGTAAATGCGCATGAAGCTTTACATATGCTTCAATAAATGGGCACATACCTAACACATCCTCCTGTACCTTATGCTTATACGGCACTGTAATAAAGATATTTGCCAACATGTGCTTGTTGACTGGTGACCCATAAGAGTCATCGTAAGTAATTAAATATGTACAAATCCAAAATATAAAATATTAATATGTCATTTATGAAAAGATATCCTTTTTTACTGATTTAAATAAGTAAGCTCATTACTTTTCTTTAAATCAACCAACCCTACTTGTATTTTCATCCTCATATGTACCATTTCATATATTATATGTCTAAGGATTTCATTAGAGTTGCAATATTGTCGATGTGGGAATCCAGCCTTAGGTCACTAAACAGGATTAATAACAACACAGAAAGCTACTAATAAAAAAGTGCCAAATAAAATAAAACTATACTCCCATAATTTCAAGAATGTTATGGGCCTGCTGTGTTTTTAAAAAGCAGTATCTAAGTATTGTTGTTTATCTGTCCCATATTTTTAGCACTCCCAAAAAAATTAATTACCGTTACCAAGAGTTAGTTTAAACATTTTTAGTCTAGACAGGCATCCCTTAGGAAATATAGCAAAAAAAAGAACCCCATAAAAATGAATCATGAGCTAGTTACTATAGTAATATTTCTTCTAGGCCAATAGCATATAATATTATTCATCATAGCAAATCCAAAGTAATGAAATGTCACACTGTTCAGCAGAGATCCTTGTTTCTATAAGATGCAGGAATCAAATACTCAGAGGTATGAGTTGGGGGTTTGGTGTTTATGCTCTACTCAACTACAGACTTCCCTAGATAATGCTGTATTTTTATTGCACACAACAGTATGGTAATCCAACAATTTTGGCTTTTCAGGTGTGCTATAGAAATTGATTTTATACTTTCCCAAGAACAGGCAGAATTGGATATAGGGACAATCAGGATTAATGTGTGAATATTATAATATTAAACTTTTAAATAAAGTGCACACCAGAGAAGAGTGAGAGACAAGGGATTTAAAAAGCTGGTACATACTTAAAGCAGGAGAGCAGACAGACACTGTTTCCAGCTTTTGCACTTGATTCCTTATCACAAATCCTCTGATGCTTCTGGATACTCTGACAGCTCTTACGCCCTACAGTGATTTTTCTCTCTATCCACCTACCCGTGAAACCGTGACCTTTCCTCTTAGACGGGGACCTCGTCGCAGCCATCCACCTCAGTTTTCTCTTAGGTGGCACTGATAATGAAGCATTATTATCATACCACAATGCTTTTTACTTAAATTACTCATTTAAAACGCTCTGTCCTGTGAGTTATTCTGCCCATAATGAAAAGATTGGGAAAATCAGTAGGAGGTTAAGATGAAGAGGAAGCATATTTTTTTCCTTTCTTTTTGATCCATAATTGTGTGCAATTTAATCCCTCAATACAGAGTGAAAGCTCCCCTAAAATTTGTTCTGTTTAAACAGCTGGTCAGGAGTGGGGCTGTAACAGCAGATAATCCAGTTGCAGGGTTGTCTTCACTGAAAATCCTCGTGTGCCCACTTCCCTGATGCAGTCCTACCCGAGGACCTCCCAACGGCTGAAAAAACGATGGCAGGCTGCTCGCAGCATCAGAACAAGCAAGGCAAGGAGCAAAGTCACGGAAGAGCTAGCGAGCGAGATGGAAAGATCTGTAATTAAAACACTGTGCCAGTACAGAGCCATAATTTTTAACCCCTTTAAAAAAAAAAAAAAAAAATCCAGAAAAATGTCAATGGCAAATGTCACTGGCACACTCTTAAATTTTTGCAGCATCATAAAAAAATAATCGGTGTGTAAAGTCCCCTCTGGCCCAGTATTTCCCCTTCCAACACAATCTGTTTCCTCTCTAGCCAGTTTCCTACCAAGTCTGCAATTCTTCTATTAATCCAGATCTTCACATATACTTTCTCTGGTGGCAGTTTACGAAAGTCAAGATAGACGATATCTGCTGCATTTCCCTTCCCTGGGAAACCAGCTGTCGTCTCAGGAGATTAACAGATTAGTCTGACACAATCTTTCTTTAATACATCTATGCTTTATTTTATATCATACCTCCAAGACTTTTAATCTCTCTACCTTAAAAAAATTCTAAAATCTTGTGAATTATTGAAGTGAGAGAACCAAGTCCCCCGATTGCCCAGATCATGGGGTTTCCTCTTCTTTTTTTTCTTTAATCTGTGGGTTTTACAGATAGCGTCTTAGGGCGCTACTGGAAGCTGCTCCCTTTCAGTTACGGATATGGTGGTGAACTTACGCACGAGAGGAGAAAGCTGAGGACAGAAGAGAAACTGGAGCGGGAACAGCGGGAGCGACTTGGCAACGGTAGAGAGATGGGATGTAGCGACATACGAAAATGTGTTAGCCTGGGAGCTGACTGACAGCTGTCTGGATGGCGATACCACCAGAAGAGAAGAGAGAAGGAGACGGGAACACAAGGAGCCCTACAGGGTTCGCAGTAGGTTAAAACGGGGAGCTGGAGAGGGACGAGAGGGAAGAGGGGGGAAACCCTCAGTCCCAGGCAGCAGAGCTGAGAGGACGGGCAGCGCCCAAAACAAGAACACGGCATCAGCGCCAGGAAGATGCCTGGGAGGACAGTTTTGGATGCTGGCAATACACTGTGAGAGCTTTCCCAAGGGGTAATGGCTTATCCTTTTGGACCAGAAGAACCTCATTTTTTTATTTCTTTTTTTTCTGCTGACACCTCTAAAAACTACAGACTCCATAATGTACTCTGCATTGACAACACTGAAGTTGAGACTGTCAGATAAAATCTAATACACTTTATATAATATATACACATCGCTATTAGTCAGTTGAAAGATTGAGAGTTATGGCATTCATGTGCACAGATAATAGGTAATGCTGAGCTACCTGATGCTCAAAATATTTTCATAAAAGCCAATCTGAAAATCACATATACTGGTTAAATTTAAAGACTATGGGCTTTTGTTCTTCAGAAAGTACTCACATCCCTACCTATCATGAAAATAGATTCTCATCATTTTGAAGGACTACAGGAAGAATAAGCTGTTACTAAATTTTTTCTGGTACTGTAAGTTGATTAGCTGGGAGCCAGGAAAGGTCTAGAACTAGCAAAGGGAGAGTTCTTTGTTCTTACTCAAGGGACAAGAGTTTTAAGCACATAAACAAGCAATTTATTTAAAATTTATTTTTCTTAATAGGGATTAATTTGAGGATTTTTGCAGCTTCTCTTTCCCCAGAGTGTTAAATGGTTCTTTTTCAGAGCAACAGCTGCAGCAAACCTAGTTAAAATAAAAAGCAGGCGGTACACAGATCCATACATATGCTTTGCGAGAAACAGGCAGCATATCCAGATTTATATGTGTGCCAGTCCCCTAGGATGTCATAATTGTGTTTGTTCTTTTAATAACTTTAGGCTCCAGTGATCAGAATAAAAATTCTATGCTGAAGCTAATGCTTCATCCTTAGTTCACCTCGCCACCCCAAATTGTATAGTAAGCAGACTTAAATAAATGCAGGAGTCTGGCTCCCTCCTTACACCATAGACTCCAGCCACGCACATAATGGGTTGCCTGATTTAATTCAGGGCCTCTCTTTTCAAATCTTACTTTGTTTTTACAAAATATTTGGCTCAGCCATTTCTTTTTATAACTGCACAGATTTTCGAGCCTGCCTTCCAGTGTTCAGTGAATTGCAGACTCCACTGATACAAGCAACACATCAAGCTTCCTGACTTGCAAGAGCAGTTGGGTTATTTAGACAATTACGCTCTTCCTAATTATTATATCTACAATTTACATCTACAGCCTCTTTCTATAAATGTAGCCCAAAATACTGAGTTAGTTAAGCAGCTTATTAAGTAGGCATGGCCTTTCAGTAGCTATTGTGACTACAGCATGCCAGTACTAATCTTATGATTATAAATGATGTTTTACTCCTATAACTCGACTACAGATTACCTTATAATGAAGACAGGCATATATATTACAGTTCACACGAGGGGCACTGAGACAACGGAAGTAGGTCATAACAGCATGAGCTAATGACATAGTGGTGAGTAGCAAGCCAAACCCCAATCAGTCAGTACCTGGGTGCCTAAATATACTGCCACTTTCCGTTTCTGACCACCTTAGACAAACTTTTTTTCATCATCTGACACCATCTTGAACCTCATTTGAGACTAGAGATGAACTGCTTTAGGAAGGTCAGGCAATTCTTACAGGCCTTGGTGGATTAGGCAAGACAATTTTGTTATGCACAAAATTCATGTGTATTTTTTGCTCCAATAACTCAAACCCAGTGTCACAATAAAACTGAGAACTTGGCTGTTGATAATGCTGGTGAAAGAAGAACATTGATACGGTGCCTGCACCAGTTCCCTGACCATTACACTATCTCATGCCTTTGCTCTTCATGACTACAAGTTTTACTGTCCTCCTGAGAACAATAACGACCCTTTCTTTCCCTATCTCCTCTATCCTCACTCAGCTTTCTTCTGTGGCTCTGTTGGGTGTCACTTTCCAAAAATCTCTCTTAAAATCTTTTCTTTTCTTCCTTCCCATTCACCTGATGGGAGTCACCCACCATGACTTGGCATCTAGTGTTTGGTCCCAAAACTGCCCTTCTAGAGATGCCTCGAATCCCATGTCTCCTCGCTATTCCCAGTAATGTCTCTGCTCTTGTGTAAGTCTCTGCCAGGACTCTGAGGACATTGATAGGCCTTAACGGCACTGACTGGCCTCACCTGGAACCCCTACCCACACCCTCTGCCCATGGCCCAGGAGCTCCAGGTAGCTCAGCCCTGGGCTCTGCTGTAGGTGTGCCTGTCTCCAGCCCTGTCTCTGGCCCCATCTTCTGGGTGGACCTTGGACCCATGTTGTAGCCTTATCTCCTGCTTCTCTGACTGGGTGGGCCCTGGACCTGGTTCATACCATGGCTGTGTCTGGGGCTGTCGATGGAACTCATTACCAGCACTACATTCTCCCCAGGATATATACTTTTGGCTGCTTTTTTTTTTTTTTTCCCCTCAGGCTTGAATTTATCTTTTTATGACACCTCCCTATCCTCCCATTTTTCCCCATTCACATCCAGTAGTCTTTTAAATCTGTTCTCAAAACCCCACTTATTTCATTTATTCTTTGCCAGGCTGAGCTGCCTTCCACTTTGAGAGTTGTTCTCCATGAGGCCTTTGAGTTTAGGCTATAAAATCCAAAGACAAGAAAGCATTTTACCACACTTGGTGGTCTCTTACATAGTCTGCCCTAACTGTGGCATGAAAATTTTCATCTTTTAATTAATTTTTTGCGTTCCTGGAAAAACTCCACAGGTACCTTCTGGAATTTCTTCACCTGCAATTGATTTTCTGTGAATATGTCGCTGTACTTAAAAACAGAGGGACTGCCGTTGATCTGATCTGTCTTATTGTTAAGAAATACTTGTTCCCAGTATGAAAAGAAGTATCTCTGCTCCTGATTTCTGACTCAAGCCATTCCGTAGCCCACCTACTGCTCACCAAAGATGCTTCAGTCATCACACACCAGGCAGGAGTGACCTCCACAGGCAGTTACGAGTTCCCACACTGAGGTATTGCTGTATGGTGTGAAGCGTATTGCTTGACCTAAAGATCTTTCCCACTCACAAAACATGCCTGTCCTCCACACGTTTAGACCTACTGCTCTCATAAAATGCAGCATCTTGTGCCCTACCAGCATCATGTTGAAACTAGGCAAGGTTATAGGAATGATAACTTCATATTGTTTTGTTAAAGTTAAGATTAAATGAAAGGCTAAAGGACATATATACAATAGTGTAAAGGGATAAATGCCAACCTCATGTTTAGTAGCTGTCTTAACATGGGACAGGCAACCTCCCCCTTAGCCCAGATATTACTCAGCCTTGAAGAGAAGGACCAATGTCACTTATTATCCCTTGTCAAAGCAGTCTCCCAGAGGAGCAACCTGAATGTTTTGCTATGCTAGGATTAGGCTTGACGCAGTCAGCACAACTCTGTGTACCCCGTGTGCGGCTCAGAAAGAAGCTGCAACGAAGGACAGAGCCTACACACCACATGCACACATATATGTTCACATACATAAACATGCCCTTTAGCTTCACTCGAAACAGAGGGTTGAAGGATTCTTCTAGGGACCTCACCCTTCTTCCTGCCTAGCTAATTCATTTATATTGCAAGTTTAAACTCAGTTAAAAAGGGACTTTCTTGGAAAAAATGCCAACAAGGCAATGATGTTATCCATTGTGCCTGAGTCTCCGAGGGAAATACAAAAGCTAAGTTCCTCTTGCACATCCAGCACTTCATAAAACAATCCACTCTATAGCTTACTTGATGCCTTACTAGACATAATGCCTATCTTAATGAAAATAACTACATATACATATGTCCTTGTGCAAGTTATGCATACAGTACACCACATACATAAGCCTAATTGGAAACAGAGTGAAGATGGAGGTAAAATGACTGTATCATCTCATGGAAAAATCGAGGAAACTGCTCTTCTTAAAGCCTCCGTAGGCATTTCTGGCTTGAAACACCTCAGCTTTCTCTTAGGAGGCAAGGGATGCTGTCTCAACTTTATCAGCTGTTCTACATGGTATGGAGGAAGTATAAGAACAGATACTCCAAACTGGGATGAATTCAGCATTTTTAAAAATTCATTTAATTGATAATCAGGTAAACTTAATCTGGTGCCAAAAACCACACCTTGTTACACTTGCTTTTGAAATACATACCCAAACAAGGGAGGAAATTGGTTTAGTGTGATTTATAACAGTAATGAAGAGTGATATTCTTTTTTGGTAATGACATTGTGCGACACGTTTTCTTTTGGGAGTAAGCTTCTGAAGTATTTTAATCTGTCTCATCCACTGTTACAGACTTCAGCAAAACTGTGAAATCCTCATGAGAATCAGGAGTGTATATAAATCCAGTAATAACCCACAATCACCTCTCCATTTTGGTTGTATTTACGTTGTAGATACTAGGCTTCTTCAAACTTCCACCAGACAGTGGAAATATGCCAAATATATAACCCAGTGGGCCATTTGAAGGGATTTTGCTGTAAAATATGACTATGTTTGTGGGCAGCTTTTAGTACCAGAGAGGACCAGAGTACCAGTACCAGAGAGTGGAAGGGGAGAGGCAGCAAGTGAAGGGTGAGGAGCACGGTATTCAACCTGAAACCTCCCGAGCGTTTGTTCCTGACCCACAGAAAAACGGATGAACTGGACAGCATAAGCTCTCTGTGTACAAACGGGAACAGCACCACTTAAAACCAGTCCTTGCTTTGGCAACTGGGAGAGATGTCAATCCTGTCTCTTAGGCTGGCAGAGGCTGTCTGGAGCTTTGTTTAAGCTGGTGTCCTACAATCAAGCTATCGTGGCTTACCCAGGTAGTGTGTGGCAGCTGAGCTGCGGCAACAGACTGTGCACGCTCTTCGCCCGTGAGATGAAATGCGTTAGCTTTAACTTCTCGCATCCAGACTATTTGCCAGATGGATTCCTAACAAACAGCAGAACTAAACTGCTGAATTATTTTACATATGCTTGGAAAGCCTGGGAAAAAATAAACATAAAAGAAGTAACTAATGGGAACTGAGTGATGCGGTTTTGAGTGCAACAGACTCCATCATTATTTCAGAAAACCTTTGTACATTACAATTCTATTAAAAAAAAAAAAGTAAAAAAATCAAAGCAGTTTCCCATGCTAAGAGAGATAACAGGTCTAATTTTTCAGATAATCAAAAAGAGAGGCTGTGTTTTCACTCAGTGGATAGAATCATAGAATGGTTTGGGTTGGAAAGGACCTCAAAGATCATCTAGTTCCACCTCCCCTGCCATGGGCAGGGACGCCCTCCACTAGACAAGGTTGCCCAAAGCCCCATCCAACCTGGCCTTGAACACTTCCAGGGATGGGGCATCCACAACCTCTCTGGGCAACCTGTTCCAGTGCCTCATCACCCTCATAGTGAAGAATTTCTTCCTAATATCTAATCTAAATCTACCCTCCTTCAGTTTAAAACCATTACTCCTTGTCCTTTCACTCCATGCCCCTTGTAAACCCCTCTCCGGCTTTCCTGTAGGACCCTACAGGTACGGGAAGGCTGCCGTAAGGTCTCCCTGGAGCCTTCTCTTCTCCAGGCTCATGTCCTGTTCCTATCTGAGCATACTACTCAATAGCAGCAGTGTACAAATGTGTTGAATTAAAGCTCGTATTGTGCTGCAAATCCTTCAGCTATACCTGCAAGGAACTACTTTTTCCCTCTTCAGTATGAATCTACATTGCTGCTCCTACACAACACCTGTGTTATTATTATCATTATTGTTTCTTTTGGTCTGAGCTTTCAATCTTACGTGGTACTCCGCTTTTTTCATCTTTCTTTTTTAAAAAAACAAAAGCCAAATTAAGTTAATGTAGCCACCAGAGGGAGCCTCTAATATCTTTCTAGAGAAGAAAAAGCTATTGAAAGTGACAGAGAAATTAATGAAAATAATTATAGTTGAGAAATTGAGTTCCAAGAAGCAGCAGCTTTGCCTTAAGACCAAATTCTATTTCAGTGTAAGGTTTTGGAAAAAGATGTAATTTATGGCATAGCCGTCTCCTTTTAATATGGAAAGCATGCAGAGGAAGGACAAGAATCAGACTGGGATGAGAACAACTTTGATTAACAGTTGCCTCATCTAAAAATGCAGCAACTCTTCAGTCTCGGTGAGTAGCTAGAAGCAATTCAGATTACTCAAGAGAGCTAGCCTTTTGCAACCAGCTATTAATATATAAATACACTTAGGTAGTAGAATAGTATCACATTTTCACTGCCTTGACATAAACTTTTTAACAGGTTTTGCAAAAGAAAATATATAGCTTGTTTCCTATGTATGAAGCCTGCATGTATGTGGTTTTTATATGCATCACGTCTGCCTTGCTGAGCGGATGGATGAAAGCAGGGTTCTTCAGAAAAGACAGCACAGCTTTCTCAAACCTCTCAACATCTTGCAAAATCCCCCTCATGTTCCCTAGACAGCTGACCTTCAAAATGTCATTAAAAATATGAAATATTAAAAACATGCCACTACAGAGTAGCATCTGTGTTTTGTATCCTATTCCTTCCATGGCTCTTCAGAAGAAATCTGCCTTAAAGCATATATTGCTTAGAGGATGAAAAAGGATACAATATGTTTGTATCTGGTATCTCCAACAGTACATTTATTGAAATATTCATCACTTGTTCTAGTCCCTGAACTACTTCTGAATTGCTTATGCCAGTTTTGAGAAGATGCTCGCCATATAAAGACTTTATATGTTGTTATTCTTAACTATCATCCTTCTAACCAAGAAATTTTGCCAGAGGGGCTTTACTTCCCAATGACGAGAACTCATGTTTTAGTTTACTTAGGCTGGAACTGGGACATTTCCCTTTCTCTTCCTACTAATGGAATAAAATGTTGCCAAGGAAATACCAGACAAATTGCTAGGTGATGTATGGTACTTACCGTACTCTATCTAAAAATGCTTCTCTTGTATGCTAGGGGACTTCAGTTCTGGATTTTTCTTCTCCATAACGGAAGTAAATATCCTACTGGAACTCATACTGGTAACACACATACCTGAAATAACTCCACACAGGCAATCTGGTTAAAATAAGTGATAGTCTTGAGAAAGATCACAAATGTCTGTAACAAGCTCAGATATAAGAGGACTGGAAGAATGGCCATATAAGCAAGCCTAACTTCAGGATTTTGTAACCTGAGGGGTTTTGCAGCCCAATGTCTTCTAGTATGTCCAACCTCTTCTAGTATATCTTTACCTGAATATGACGTTAAGAAGGCAAACTGACGCTTTCCCTTATGTAGCTCTGTTTTGACCAACACTTCCGTGCGAAAGGGTAGCTCCTGCCTCAGACTCAAGCCCGGTTACTCCTTCCCTGAGGTTACCAAGGGGAGGCTGCACCTCCCTCCTGCAACCTGAAGGTCCAAATGCGCAGGACAGGATAACATGCGGCGTAGGAACACTGAGATACTTTCACAAGCATCTAAATGCCTTTTGAGTATTTGCAAACTCTGATAATTAATTAATGCAAAAAGTAACACATTGGGCACAATTAGGTATTTTAAAAATCTTGTTCTAACATTCCCTGAAATCCAAAGCTATGAAGCCAGAGATAAAACAAGCATGGAAAATTTCAGCTAAATGGTTACAAAGTCATAGGGCACTGAAAACAAGGATTCCTACTGAAGCAGCTTTAGCTACAGGCATCACTACCAGCTCCACCTTCCCCAACGCAGGACAGCCCCTCTCGACTACACAGCTGCTCATCACACCTAATATAATCACGCTTATATAACCAGCTCCAGCACAAGGCACTTGATATAAATGTTGATGTCATGGTGATTTTTGAAAACAACATTTCTATTAACATTCTGTCTCCGGCTTTCCCAGCTGGCTGACTGCAGACCATTTCCCAAGATGTTCCAGTTCCTCCCTGCAGAGCTTTCTCGTGTATCTTAATAATAATGCATAACATTTCTACTGCACCTTTTACTTTGACTCCCACTGACATACTCAGCTGTGACTTTCTGAGCAGCAGTAATACTGCTGTAGCTGTGATTGCCTTCAGGATACACCAAGGCAACATTTGTAGGGAAAAGAAATGTATTTTGCTAGACCAATTAAGATAATTACAAAAAATGGACCATCTCGCAGTCACACAAGGCCTTCCTCACAAAGTCTGCTGTATTGTCTGTACTACAATTATGAACTAGAAAATGTCCATTTAATGACATGCTGGCCATGAGATTCAATTGATTGGGAATATAACCTAACAAGGTAGCAGGAGTTAAAAGTTTGCAGATTTTATATTTAGAACCAGGAGCAAAACCTAATCAAACTAGAAATATATTCTCAGAAGCACCTTTCCTCTCCCTCTCATCGTTGCTCTCTTCACTGACCTCTTTCCCCTTTTGATATATATATGGATCAGTGAGTAACTAAGTTTTATGCAGAAAATTAAGAAACCAAGAAATACATGTCAGAACAAAGAAAAGAATGTAGATTAATCTAATGCAAAAGCAATAAAGGAGAAAATGAGACAAAGTCGCTTTGCAGACCTGTTCCTAGCATTCCCCCCAGCCCCGCCCCAGTTTCCGGAACAAGTACAGCAAGCAACCACATGCCGAAATAAATTAGCCTACATCTAGTAGCATACATGCAAGGCCAAAATACAGTGAGCAAACATCAATGAATATAGCATCAAAAAGCACAAAAAGGGTTTTCCTTTTGGCATGGAAGTGGTAGAAAGTAAAATAACAGCACGTTTACTGGAGGGGGATTGCAGGTTTCTTCCATGGCACCAGCAGCACCTCTCCAGCCCTAAGTAGTTAACTTTGGCAACCAAGCACGGTTTGACTTGCAAGATCGCATCCAAAACTGGCATCTCTGCTGAGACCGTGAAAGGTCATGAGGAGAGCATGTGTGATGCAAACACTTCAGCAACCTAAAAATCCATTTTACATTTGTGAGGTCATTTAATACCTATTTAGATAGCAGCAATCTTTTGTCACTGTTGAACTAAGGTCACTGAATCAGGAGCTTAAAATATAACTGTTTCTTTATCCCTCTGTCCAGATTCAAGCTTTCAAGGCCATGGTGGCTTTTATGTAAGCAACTATGAGATGCTGCCAACACAGCAGTCATTTTATTGCTATACAACAAAAATGTTGTCTCTACATGTTCAGAATCAGATATGGGAAGAAATGTCTCCAAATGCATACATGTCTATGAAATCAGTCATTTTGCATCTTACTTCTTAAAACCATTCAATTAATTTCTCTGTTGCATATGCTTCCTGCACTTGGGAGACCTTTGATCCTATCTGTTCGACAGAGGAGTAGTACATCTAGGACTGATTGTTAAAAAACAACTAACTGTAATAGCCAGCATATTCCAATAAAAGCCAGTTCATATGACTTTCCGCATCTTTGTTTTAACCAAGCCAGGAACACTCCTGCTAAGCCATCTGTTCCTGCGATGAAAGCAGCAACACAAGGACATTGAAGAATGTGAGCTGTGCCGTAGCAGTTTGGTCCTGCTTGCGCCAAGGCAGCATACGGTCATGTTATGTGTTCATAAAGATACCAATGCAACAAACTGTTCCTAATTTCAGCTGAGGATAGTAGCTAGACTACGTTAAAAACAACTGTGTTAAAAACAACTGTGTCCGTCATAATAGCAGTAACAGTGATGATAATAGTAATAACAGACAATAGCACTGCCATACATAATGTCTCTATGTATTTTATTTTCTAATGGTCATTCCCTTTACTTACATTGCACTATAGACCTTTAACTCTCTATTGAAAGGGTTGCTAAATTGCTTCACCTCGATCAAGTACTACATTCACTCTGGACTAAAGTTACAAGAGATATGAAAGAAAGGGGAGGAAAGGTAGATTTCATGCTGCCAGAAGTATTTCTTAGGCCATATTTTCAGGCTGGAATTATTCAGGCTCTTGAACGTGAGCAAAACTGTCCACGTGTGTACGATACACTCAAATCTTATTAGATACACTTAAAAATTCAAATAGCAGGTCTCAGATCTTCAGCTGCTTCTTTATGTTAGGGACACACCTCAGCCTTGCACCCAATTTGCTGCAAGTCCATGTGCTTTGGACATGACCTGCGCATCATATCCAGTCATTCCACAACCACATAACGTCTGCATAATGGAGTGTGTATCACACACTTCCCATGTCCTTGACAGGACTGATGGACAAGTCTGATAGGGAGGCTTCCTCTGATGTGTGTTGATATGTGGTATATCACAGAATAACAGAACCGTTGAGGTTGGAAGAGACCTTCTGATCATCTAATCCAACACTCCTGCTCAAGCAGGGTCGTTAAATCAGGCTGCCCAGGACTGCATCCAGTCAGGTTTTGAGTACCTCCACAGATGGAGATTCCACCACCTCTCCGGGCAACCAGTGCTCAGTCACCCTCACAGTGAAAAAGTGTTTCTGTTGCTCAGAGGGAACCTCCCATGTTTCATTTGGTGTCCACGGCCTCTTGTGCTGCTGCTGGGCTCCACTGGAAAGAGCCTGGCTCAGTCTTCTTTGCACTCTCCCTTCAGGTATTTCTATACATCAGTAAGACCTCTCCTGAACCTTCTCTTCTCCAGCGTGAACCGTCTCAGCTCTCTCCATCTCTCCTCACATCAAATATGACCCTCTCTCTCCCTCTTCCTAGTGCAGCCCAGGATGCTGTTGGCTTTCTTTGCTTCAAGGGCACATTGCTGCCTCATGGTCAGCTTGTTCTCCACCAGGACCCCAAGCTCCTTCTCTGCAGAGCTGCTTTCCATTTGGTCAGCCCAAGCTGACTAATAGCATTTGTAAGCATCTGAAAATATCTCCCTTTTAAAGTGTCTGCCTGCATAACACCAGACTTGGATGTAGATGCACAGAGAGCAAAAAAAGCTACTTCAGACTAGGCCAGGCAGTGGAATTTGTTACAGCTGACTATGAAGTGTTGATGAGTCAAACGTGAGACTTGAAGTGGAATGCTCAGCTTGCACTACCCTGACTTAAAACATTCCTCTCAGACATTCACATAGGATCAGAACAGACAGCTAGTCTTCTGCTTTGAAAACATGTCCCTGGTGTAGCTTGATAAGATTCAATTCTCTCCTGTACAACAACAGAAGATACATTTCCAGTGAATGCTGCAAGGTTTTATATCTCCTATTAAACACAACCGGTCCTCTACTTTGTACATCCATCGTTTCAGATACATAGATGAAACTTTCACTGAGTTATCTTGATTCCCAGATCTGGCCAAGGAAGCAGTGAATCCTTGAAAATATTTTAAAGAATTTGCTACATCGTGAAGATTGCTTTCAATCAAAGGCAAGTGGTAGGTAGTCTGCTGCAGTCTGGAGTGTCTTCTGGATTATTTACTTGATATCCACATGGCTTCTGTAATTCTAAAAACTTCTTCCACTGTTAAGCCACTTACGACTTGAAGTCACGGCCAAAGCACACTACATCTTTCTCATCTTCTGGCTCAACCACTATATCACACTATACATGGAGACAGACAAGGAAGCTACAGAGATAAGGGAAAGAAGAACACATTCCAAATCACCCAGCATGACACATTTGTTTCAGGACCCAAAATGAAATTGACCTTCCAAATCTTGAAGTGAGAAGGTTCCACCCTCTCCTGCAACTGCCCCTTTAGGGCCACAGCAGCTGCAACTTCTCAGCGTTCCTAGGACCCAGATGTCAAAAACAAGACCTGCAACTACAACAGATGCGGGTGACAAAGGGTGGCAGAATTTCACCTCTTCTGCAGAGCTCTCATGTATGGAATATGATTGTGATCTCAAAACTTACTGCTAGCAGAATGAAATGAAAGACTTATGTCACAATCTAGGTTTTTCTATAGGAATTTTCCCATTAAGAACAAGTGGAAAAAGCATCAAGAAAAAAAATTAGCTATATGTTTCACTCTTGCTTAATGCACTGCAGCGGAAAGGGGGACTATATATGGTCAATGATTGCTTTTTTGATTTTTTTTTTTTTTTTGCACAGAAAGTTCTAGTATTGGACATATTTACAGATTAGATAGATGCACAAGGGCAAACTGAGGCTGCAGTTTGAGACTGGAAGCTACAAGTGATCAGATCCTCCTTCCAGGAGATTTAGAAAACAGTGATATAAAGAGGGTTGGTCTTCAAGAGGCACTCAAAGAATCGCTTAAGTCTTAAGTTTTGAGGATGTTTCTAAAGAAAAATATGCTTTTTTTCAGACATTTCAGAATTTAAATGTTTAACCTTAATATCTCATCAACTCCAGACCCATTATACAAATCAGAACTTTCCAGAGTCAGAAACAGAACAGAAAGAAACCAGATGTGTGAATGGTCATTTATAAAACCAAAACATATAAAATACATACAGGGCATTAAGGAGACGGAGGCAGGAGACCAGCTCCACTAATTTCTTCAGCCTACACAGACACATGCCCAAAGGATGAAACTATCATCTTCTACATGTTATATCAAGTCTGTATCATCATAATTTTGAAACAGTCAAATCTTTTGCCTAAGGAGTCTTCCCAGCTGGCAATGCTAAGACATCACTGAAAAATCATATATCCATTTCAAAACTGAATAGAAATACAATTTGGTAACAATCACTTCAGCTATTTTTTCCTCCAGATTTCAAATATGAAGCTACAGCTTTCCATCCTTGACATAAATTCACCCTGCAGGTGGGATATGGGTGGGATTCTTACCCCTGTGAACCGAGGTGCACAAAGACATCTCGGCCGCTGCTGTATGACAAGTCCAACACGCAGTGGCATTGCAGTGGCTCAGCTCATTTGAGGTAGAATACGGACAGACATTGCCTTTACTTCACACAGCAGCTTTTTGATTTTTGCAAGCTGTAGGAGAAGACAAAGCCAACACTATAGCTACTGATTCCAAGGGTACCTGTAGGCACAAGCAATGCCTGCAGAAGCCACGTGGTGAGGCCACAGCAGGGACAGTATCTATGAGCAAGAGTGGTGACCACTTCAGAATGAGAGGAATGCTTTCCTGCACGTACAGAAGACACACTCACGTAGGCTTTGAATAAGGGAGAGGTGTTCATCATGAATAATCAGTCTTAGGAACTGTCACCTGCTCTGGTGGAGTGGATAGAAGATCCATGCTTAAATAAATATAACTTGTTTGATTTAAGAAATCACTGCCTCCAGCAAATGCTTGGCTACATATCTACATGAAGAACTGAAGAATGAGTAGGTATAATACAATATTCCACGCCATTGCAGAAGTACCTTGCATGAAAACACCAAAAACCCAAGCCTGGAGCAATGCTAAGATTATTTCACTGCCTACTAAAACCCTCCAATTTAGCTGTTAAACTTGACATTTGGAGCAAGATTCATTAGTGGTCTCACAAGAGGTGAACCCACTCATATGGCACATTTCTTTCGGTAGCAAGGGGTACGCGACCTCACCCAGAGGCTGTGGTAGAGGTTCTCAGTTCAGAGTCAGCACCCACAGCACAAAGCCAAGAGTCAAGAGCTGGAATCAAAAGCAAGATGACAACATTAAGAGCCACTACTGTTAAAAGAGCAAGACGATACGGGCACGGCCCTTGTTTAGCAGGCGCCCAAGTCTGTGAGCGGTTCTGCAGACAAAGTGAGCAGAACTGAACAGCGTGGCTGGAGAGAAGACGAGTCCTCTCATGGGCTTGGTTAAGGGGATCAGACTGTAGCCCTGACGTGTAGTTCAGTTCTTAAAATTCATCCATTTAGATAATTTTTTGTCTTAGTTCATTCAACGCATATACAGCATTATCTATTGACAAATAACCTTTATAACATATAGGCATAAGAGAACATTTACAAACGAACTGTCAGATTTAATATTTTCCTGGTTGTAGCTGACTCATTATGCAACTGGAACTTTATATTTAAATGCATGCGCACAGTATGTCTCTTGGTATTTGCTTTGTTTTTTTTTAATATTTTAAGTGAAAAATGTTCTGCTGTACAAACCAAAGATATTGAACACAGTAAGCTACTGTCGGTCTTAAAATACATACTAACTTTTCTAACTGCTATATTGCATAAATATATATTTAGAGTCTGTTTAAAAGCAGATTATTTATATAACAGTTCATAATAAAGCCTGTAGCAACAGTACCATTTTTATGCAAATTTGTACTGAACGTCTTTTTAAAATATACTCCTTTTGTCTAATATTCTTATACAAAGGTAAAACAGTTCAGAAAACAACGCGCTATTTAGCTATGTAGGTTTTCATCTACATAAATTCTGATCAACATCAATTCTGTAAATATAATGAGCCAAATTCAGCCGTGTTATAAATCTGGATCTGTCAGAATATTCTGTAATTAATATTTCCTGCCTTTGCAGAACACTGGGCAGATGGTCACGTTTTAAAGAGATTTCGGTACAGTGGCCAGAAGTCATTCCACACTAATGGTGCCATACGATGAAGGTGTATTAGGTCAGGATCCAGTTTCAAAAGATGGTACAAAATCACAACTTTCATGGACTTTTACTAGACATTTGGGGTAGATCACCTCTGAAAATGAAGTCCTTTGATTAAACCGGTGGTTAATAACATTTGACTTGGAATACCACCTCACGTGTCAGGGCTCAACCCCAGGCAAAGATTTTACATTAAATGAGAAAATAAATGCTTAGAGGACAAACTCTGGAACGTGAAAGAAACACAAGCCATCAGTTGTCCAAATAAACTGCAGTCACAATACAGCCTTCAGAGAGACCCAGGGTCTCTCCCCTGTTCAGTTTTATAAGTAACAGGGTCAGGTAGGGCAAGAAAAAACTCGCTGTGTAGGCGTTAGCCTACAAGTCTATTGAACAGAAATATCAATTTCTAAATTGGCATTAAGATTAAGGTAAAGGAAATTGAAAAGTGAGCTAAATTTTATATTTTAAAATGCTTTCAATGTCTGTACAGTATCTCTAGAAGTATGATCCTACAAGGAAAAATTTGGAAACTAAAGTCCTATACTTAATTGTGACATTTTACTTCTGATGCAATCCAAAGCCTAACTCCTGTGGTCTTCACTGAAGCAGGTAGCATTCAGAAAATCACAGGAGAGGCCACAGCAGCATGCCTTGTGTGACAACTGGCTGCTACATGTAAAACTTCCAAGGACAGGAGAACAATTCACTCTCTTTGCCTGTTCAGTTCTGGCTTTTCCTTCAAAACTGACAGCAATTATTAGGAATTAGTGTCAAGTGACCTGGGGCTATGAGACAGATAGGTATCCCATAAAAGTACAGCAAGAGAAGGCCTTCAGGTGAAAGCAACTTCAGATCTGGAAGTAACAAGTGATGACATATCGAAGGAAGAAGGATCGATGATCAAGTACAAATCCCTGTTTTACTCTGCCCTCTTGAATATACAACCATTCAATATTCCTTTTCAGTTTTTTTTACACGTCAACTTTTCAACCCCCTGCTCCTATTTCTGGCTGCATAACTTTGCATTCTGTATTACACATGTATAAAGAACAGGATTATTGTGTACAAGTACATTTTTTCCTCAAGCAATGCATAAAGGAGTGGGCGTTGACATATGTGTAAGGCGTATGTGTGAGCATTCATCCATATTAACATTTTTGGTTTGTCAGTGGCCAGGTCTGTGTGCAAGTAATCAAAAGACAGGTTGAGACACAACAAGGAAATCTGTCCCATCTGCAAAAATTGAATCAATCATCTGCTGTCAACAGAGATTTAGCTCACAAAGAGCTTGAGTCTTACAACATGTTATTGCCTTAAAGGCCACGCTGTTAAAGAAAATTATATAAATTAAGCCATTTCTCACCACAGTATTACATCCTTTATTTAAATGTCTAACAGAGGAACAAACAAACAAACAAAAACTGCAGCTGCCCAAAAATATTAGCGCCCAGGTCTGTAACTCAATGACCACTGCTAAACCCAAGGTGGCCGGGAGCCTTTCTGCAACCAGCCTTACACGTCAGGGATACTATCTGGGTTTTTTTCCTGCCAGCTCAGGTTTTTTGCGCCCAAGCAGAGTATTGCAGTTGACACAATTTCTTTTCTCTGAAGAGCAGAGAGAACAGAAGCCTCCTGAGTTCTTCTCTGCCTGCTCAGGGGATCTGAGAAAGCAGGGAGAACA
The DNA here is from genome assembly GCF_011004875.1 of Balearica regulorum gibbericeps. Lineage (NCBI taxonomy): Eukaryota > Metazoa > Chordata > Aves > Gruiformes > Gruidae > Balearica > Balearica regulorum. Next base: position 106,230,246 of record NC_046186.1, read on the forward strand.
GATGGGCAAAGTTGCATGTGCAAAAGTATCTCTGAACCCAGCAAGTCACTCAACAGAAGACCTAGAAGGGACACTTCAGCTGTCACATTCCCTAAGGTATAAGATAACATTTTTGGTGCTGTTTTTTTGTTTTGTTTTGTGGTTTTGGTTTTTTTTTTTTTTTAAATCACAGACCTTTTAATATATTAAGCCTCAAATGAGAATATCTGGGAGACTTTTGGCATTGACAGCATTCTTTTAGTCCAAGAAACCAAAAGACTCTGTCCACTGGGTCACAATTTATGACCTTCTAGACAAGGACTCAGATTATGGTGTGACTCCAGAGCTGCCCAAATTCACTAATAGAACCACTACAATTAGCATGGGGAGGGTACGACCGAGCTCTGTTCCCACCATGGCACTTTATTTCCTGAGTCTGGGTAGCTCCTCACAAGAAAAAGGATTTACATCCTAGCAGCATTTAACACCCACGGACCCTGACAGATTTAGCAAGAGGTGCAGTGATTCAGTACACAGAGGATGGATTAAAAATAGTGACGTTGTGGCTATGTGACTGTGTCTCTCAACACCGACAACCTCAAAGCAGCCACGTATGATACTTGAAAACTACCTGTGCAATTGCAATGGCGTGTCCACAAGCAAAGGTCATGAAGCATCCCCTGGACAGGAACACAACAAGGCCAGGAAAAGGACAACCCAGCAAAAAAGCCTGATTGTGCACTGAGCAAACCCAGTATTTCCTATTCTGTGCACTGCCACTTTAAAAGGGAATGAGTCAAAAAAGCAAGGAGAGAGAAGCATAGCATAAGCTCAGTGGCATTGCTGTGCCCCAGGATATCATATAATGGATCCAGGAGAGCTCAAATATACAGACACTGATTCTACTTCCACTGTCTGCAATCGGTATGTTTGTTCTGGGATAAAACAACCAACCATAATCAATATTGAAAGAATACTGGACTGTGCTTCATATACTTGAGCAACTGATCAAGAAATAATTCATCCCTGTGCAAAGCTTACCCTTGTAAGTCCACCAAGGTCAGTGTCACTTTAGGTTATCAGCTGCTGGACGTGCTGGCTAAGTTAAAACTGCCTAGAGCAAGCTTTAAACTTACATACCCGACTTCTTTGACAAAATGTCTGGGTCTTTCTTTATCTGAGTTTGCAATCCCTTGATAATGCAAGGCACATTCTTCCCCTGTATTCCTTATTCTCTGCCCTTACTTCCCTTTTTGGCTCAGATAAATCTTCCATATGCAGCAGAATGAGGCTTGATTACAGAGAACATACTAGTATCGCTCAGTTGACATTCACCATCATATGTCCTTCTTAAGAAATAATTCAAAATTAGATTTAAATACTGGTAAGTTTTTTTTCCAGGAAAAGGTTTCTGTATGTGCAGTTCTCCCCTATGATTAAAAAAAAATAAAAATCTTTTCTTCAACTTAACGTACAAACAGTGATCTCCTTATCAAATATGCTGCATCACCATTACGAGCTACAGTCTAAGACCTAAACCCCATGCAATCTGAATGCGGGTTTTTGCTTTGGTCATATGCTTAGCAAGTATCCCAAAGGCAGTAGCACCTCTCTGGACTGTCCTGTACCTTCACAGTAGCTCAGGGCTTTTGTTTCACTGAAAGTTTATGGACTTTCAGTTTACCTCAGCGCCTAAGCCAATTCTAAAGCAGTTCTTAACATCCAAAGTCACTTATCTGCTTTTTTAAGATGTAAGCCCGTTTTTTTTTTTCTTCCAAATCTGACAGTACCACCACTCACCTTTAGTTAGAAATTCAGTGTTAGAATCTGGAACTGCTCGGGTGCCACGGGGGGTTTTAATGAGCAGTTAATTTCCCAGGGAACCCTGGCAGGAAGGCAGAGGCCACGCAACCTGCTAGGCTTTGCAGCACTCTACAGGACTAGGAGCAAAAGCTTTCAGAAATCAGTGTCATTTTTCCAAACTGAATCTGGATCAGTTATCCCACAGGAACATGTGATTCTTCCTTTATTGTATCAGTATTACCAAATGTTTCACCTCTGAAAATTATTCTTTAAACATAAAATAATTAGCATTCTGAAGCAAAATGGAGAAAATATTTACGCTTTGACTAGCACAAACCCAATCAAAAGACTTCTGTGTTGCTGTTTCAGTTAAATCAGTCAATTTTTCTACATCAGCTGTTTCTAGCAACAGTTCAAGTTGCAAAGTCTCTCCTTAGAAATACTAAGCTAGGACCCGTACTGTACAAGAAGAGCAGACAGCCATCCTCTCAAGGAGTGAAGCTTTTGTGACAAGAAACCAAACAGATGCATAACATCGTGCAGAAGTCTGATTAAAAACAGAAACATGAAGGTTAAACCTCTCCGCAATATCAGATTGTTCAACAAAAGACGCAGCTGGTTTGGAACCTTTGCTCCACTGTCTAAAAATAATAGTGAGTCATGCCAGCAGCAGTGCTGCTATTTAGCTTTACAAATTCAGGTCATTAGACTTATATGTACAGAATCATTCCTTCATGAAATGATAGTAACGACGTGAGCGCTCAGGAATTGGGCACCAACCAGCCTTTGGTTTCAAAACTTGGTAGGATAGTTCAGGAATAAACAAAATAAATACAGTCAAATTCAATAAGACAGTCAAGTCTGAAATTACCATTGCAAATAGGAAGAAAAGGGAAGCTATACATAAACCTCTGAATAGTACAGCCCTCGATCCCTTTTTTCCCTATCTAGTACAGCCTTGTCTTTTTCTCTCTTTTTTTGGTATTTCAGATGAAGGCAAATGGTTAAAATGTGTTTGTGAAGAATTTTTTAAAAAGCTAGCTGATCTAGACAGACCGACCAGATGATCTGTAGAAGGCTGCACAGGACCCAAATTACAAAAGAAACATATTAAACATTTTTAAGTGCCTTGTAGCTTCCCAGAGAATCTCCCAGAAAAGGCACCAGGCATAGAATCACAGAATCACAGAATGGTTTGGGTTGAAGGGACCTCAAAGATCATCTAGTTCCAACCCCCCTGCCGTGGGCAGGGACACCCTCCACTAGACCAGGTTGCCCAAAGCCCCATCCAACCTGGCCTTGAACACTTCCAGGGATGGGGCATCCACAACCTCTCTGGGCAACCTGTTCCAGTGCCTCACCACCCTCATAGTGAAGAATTTCTTCCTAATATCTAATCTAAATCGACCCTCCTTCAGCTTAAACCCATTACCCCTTGTCCTGTCACTACACTCCCTGATAAACAGTCCCTCCCCATCTTTCCTGTAGGCCCCCTTCAGATACTGGAAGGATGCAATTAGGTCTCCCCGGAGCCTTCTCTTCTCCAGGCTGAACAACCCCAACTCTCTCAGCCTGTCCTCATAGGAGAGGTGCTCCAGCCCTCTGATCAGCTTCGTGGCCCTCCTCTGGACTCGCTCCAACAGCTCGCTGTCTCTCCTGTACTGGGGTCCACCTGTTTGTTTTATTTTCAGGTAGCTACTTTTGAAAATAGGTCAGAGGAGGAGATAAGTATGGACTGGCAAGGCTGTAAGGGAGCACGAATGAGTGAGTGGTCTTCAGATGCTTAGAGGCTGTATATCCAACACCATCCATCCTGGGTTCCAGAAATACAAGATGTTCTTCATCCCTGCATGCAAACTGAGGTGAGGCGTTGTTTTTAGGATCGTTTCATAAGGCCAAATCTCTTCATCTCATACAACCTCCATTCATCCCTACCTCCTTCATTCCCAAGGTCAAGTGTAGGGGATAAAACAGAGGTTCCAGATTTGCTCTTGTAGGAAATTTGGCAGCACTGCTGGCGATCAGAGCCCCCATGGCCTGAGCGACTGCCTCGGAGTGAGAAAGGAAATTCACAGGAGAAATGGAAAGCTGATGAATAGGAAAATCCCTACATCATCATGTTTCCAAAGAAGTTCGGATCAGGGAAAAACCAGCAAATGGTATTTCCAAGCTAACAAATAGCAGTATTGCGTTAAGACTCACAGTAAGCTGCCAGTCTCATTGGCTCCTGAAACGCTGCTGCAGCAACCCATACTGCTTTGGTTTTGTACTTCAGAGGAGATTTTATGATAACAGAATCACTTGACTGCGAAGACAGAAAAAATGGGCGTATGGAAGATAATTTTTTCTAACAATGTATGTGCAGATACATGGTCAAAGGACTTTTTCCTCTCCATCAAAACAACTGAAGAAATAAACTGAGATTAAGTATGCCAAAAAGTGACCAGAAACAGCAAATACTAAGATGACTACACAGTTGCAACTGGGAGCTGTTACATTGTTTCCTTGGAAAAAATAATGACCAGACTTCAGATGAGATTTATAACTACTCCCTCTGAAAGTCGGCATTTTTAAATCACAGCTTTAAGCAGGCCAGAATGGCAAATGTAATGAATCATTTACCTGCGATACTAATGCACTGCAGCAAAATCTTTTTAGCTGACATAATCCTGAGCTACTTTAAATGAGTGCCCCCTTTTATGTTTTTATATTCTAATAATGACAGCATTTTAAAAAAAATACCTTTTAAAGACAATTTTTTGCAGTCTGCTTTATCAAGTTAGATCCCCGTAAACTTGGCCTGGCTGATAGTTCAGTTCAGTTTCTGAACTGCATATATCTGCTTGCTCTAAGTACAAGGTTTCTCAACCAGCCTGTTGGAAGAACCAAGAAAACTCTACCACATGCAGAACCCAGAGTTGAAAAATGCACCCATTAGTAGCATCCAGGAAACACACCTCCCATCACATCAAGGCTACTGCAAAAAGGCATCTTTCATCCTGGTTTTGACAAAATCCCTCTCCCCACAGTGAATGCAATTTATCTGATGGATTTCTCTTTGAAATGAGGAATGAAGTCCTTCTCTGTAATGTTACTGTATATGAAATAAAAATGAAATAGAATCTAAATATACCCAACACTATTCTGTTCTCCATCCCTCACATGAATCCAATATCATTCTTGCACCCAAAGAGAAGCATTAGAGGCAACACTCATCCATTTTCCAGTGTAAAAAGCAACCTTGCAAATGTTAAGAACAAACGTAAGAACCTTGAAATGACTGTCAATGAGAGTAGTATATTTTTTACAATTTCATTGCTGGGTTTTGGTTGGTTTGGGTTTTTTTTTTCCAGTTTCTTACTCTTATCCAGCATATATGCACACACCTCTCTCTCTCTCCACGTAAGATTAATAAGGGCACACTTAAGTGCATTAGAGCACGGGTGCATGCAAAAGCAGTTATATACCCCTCCTTCATCCCTCCTCTATAGCCAGATGCCCGTTAGTCCACGTGCCCTTTCCTGCAATTTCTTCCGCTGCAGCTTACAGCTGGCGTGCAGTGGTGTGTCCCATCACCACCTAATTTCAAAGAGATCGTGGGCACAATGGAGTTGGGCTTCATCTACACATATTTTGCAATAATTTGCATATTCTGTTCGGTGAATATTTTCACTGGAGTTTTCACTTTGGACTAAAATACCCTAGCCTCTGCAAATCAACCTGGTCTTGACAAACTCAGTCCTGGACTGTACCTTCCTCGTGCTGGTCTCTAAGCCAGACACACTGGGTAAGGGCAACAGTGACACGATGATGCGCAGGCTATCAGCAGTGAATGGCTCTGCTAGATTTGAAAGATGGATTCTTCCATCTGGGCAACCATTTCTGAGCGTCATTCTTCAAAATGAGAAGGGGCTAAGGCCTGAAACAACGACCCCACTCTTTGGGACATGAATCATATAGCAAAGAGAGAGGAAGAGTTTTAAAATTTGGGTGCTGCCCTGGCAGAGGTATCTGAATGCTGTCAAAAGACCGGACTACAGCGGTATAATTTTCATAGGGGCACACAAGACATAAAAGAGGGGTGCAATCATGATAAAGTGTGTAAATTAAGGATTTTGTTGCTTCTGATAAATCTACCCCATTGACGCTTCTAGGCAGAAGTAGGGCTTAATTGTGTTGTTTCTTGCGTGCTGCTATGACTGAAGGGCTGGCTGAGGAGCTCAAAGGGAGGTGGGACACCAGCCGACTGCAGCCGGGCTTGCTACAGCCACGGGGGGTGAGAGGGCTGTGCTGCCACAACCACGTCACACGCTCCAGCTCACCCGTGTCACTCCAGGTGGTATGAACCTGGAGTTACATTTAATGACAAGAGAGGCTGTATCCTCCACGCTTCTTCCCTGGCCTCACAGAAGAACTTCAGGTCTCAGAGAAGAGAGCGAAAAAGGAGCGCAAAAATGAGAGCGTGTGCTTGTACGAGTCAGCAATGGGAAGAAGTGCCCGGGATGGTTTCCTCTGACGCTAAGGAAGGATAGAGCGGGAGTTAGCGTTGCAGCCGCAGCAGTGTGGTACTCCCGCAGAATGGCTGTGCCTGTATTTTTTTAAGGGTCATGGTCCCCCTTCAGAGGAGAGAAGGACGTTCTGCATTTTACAAGACCAAGACAAACGTCTGTGTATTCTCATTTTTGCTATTGCTCATGATAATGCCATTTTATCTCAATTCCTTCAAGATTACTGCAAAGCTGGTAATTGCAATCAAGCTATTTTATAAGTCCAATTTACAGGAGACCAAATTATTTATTATTTATTTTCAGTTTTAAGTGGATCATTTGTGTTTTCTCTGAGTAATATGATGTGTACAAAATATCCCTAAAAATGTCAACTAAGTGGAAAGATACAGAAAAATGACTGTCTGTCTCATAAGTACCCATGGCTTTCAGAATACAAATCATTATTACACAAACACAGGAGTAGCATGGTAGGCTTACAGAGTATTAGAAATAGATAAAAGACATACCCTATGCCGTGAAGTTCTTATAGCTGAAAGATTTACTCAAGCAAGTAGTCCTGTTGACTTCAATCCCCACACTATTGCAGTCCTCTTCTTGCTAATTCAGTTCTCAGCTTTGCTCTAAATCTCTCAAATTTCTCTTTTAGCCTAAAACCGCAACTCCTCCCCACACACTCTCTAATATCCCCCACGTCTCCCTGTGCCACTCCAGATTCCTGAATGACACAATCCTTCCGCATACCCACCATCAGCACCCATTTCACTGGGACTGGGAACTCAAGTACTGGAGCTGACAGCTGCAAGTAGCTGTTTCTAAAAATTCCAGTTAAAATCGTTTATTTCCAAACACACATGGAAGTCTTAAGTTATTGACTGGCTTTTGTGTGGATCTAGTCTATTATCACAGGGTTAATCAGTATATACAACTTCTTCACTGAGTCTACAGAAGTAAAATACAAATTAATTTGGGTGCAATTTAGTGCCAGAATAACCATACTGTTTACACCATGATCATGTACAAAGAGTTGGCCTAATATCCTCAAGGAGATCAGACTGTGTGAATAAGCGTCTTTTACAGGAGGGCTCTGAGATTTATTCCCGATTCTTTCCAATTGTGACTTTGGAAAATCCTTGCAAGCCCTTCCAGACTAGCAAGGCAAAGCTGACCTTTTTGATAGCTGCTGATAAGATATGTGATCTCGTGTTAAACACGAACTTAGCTGTGACCTTAGCTAAACTAGAAAAACACAAGTTCCACCATGAGGAATCACGATGGCTCCTCCTGCGTTGGCAGAATGTAGGGCAGTTACAGATAAACCTTAGCTTGCAGACTGTTAACTAATATCTGGCTTTTCAGAGACACTTTGCTGGATTGGAGCAGTCAGGATTCCACCCACCCTGACCCAAGGAATTGGTAGCAGCAGTCAGGATGGCCAAAGAGACAGCACTGGTGGAGTTGCACCGACAGACAGCACCGCAGAGGAAGTAACGCTTGGGAATCCCACATTAGATATGGAAATCCTTAGAGAATCCTGTGTTACAGCGAGGAAGACTCAAATTGGACATCAGAAAAACCCTTTTAATGGTTAAGAGAGTGAAGCACTGAAATAGACACTCAGGGAGGTTGTAGAGTTTCCAACATAGAGCCTTGAATGATAACTTCCCCGAGTTATGCATGTGGGTCCTGTTCTGGGCAGGAGGATGGACTACAGGTGCTTCGGAGGTCTTTTCCAGTCCTATTTCTGTGACTCTGCTCTCAAGTCTGTTGTCCCACCTCCAGAAAGATGGAAATGAATTTTTTGTTCCATAGTTTTTTTAGTGTACACATTCACTGCTGCTAATGACAGAAGTGAGAACAAGATGCCACATTTACAGGCTTCCCCTTCTGAGCATCCTCTCCTCCCTCCCAGCACGTATGGGAGCTTTTCTTCTGAATCTGTATGGTGCTCTCCTGTCTCCTGACAGATCAACAACCGTGCGTGCTGCTGCCTTTCCGCAGTACCAAAAAAGAAGATCTGAAGGCTTTGCATTTTCAAAGACAACCTCTTCTTTTTAGCGTATTCTCTAGGTCTCTGGAATGGGACTCCAGTGATATAACAATTCCCCCGATTCATGTGTGTGCTGTATCCCGCTTTTTCTTTAGCAGGGTACAAGAGAGTTTATTTTTAGGACGCTACCTCGCGATACCCTTGATAACCCAACTTCTACGTAATCTAACCCTTAGTAACCTAACCTATTTTCTTCTTCAATCTATTGTAAGCCCCGTCTCCTCTTTTCAGTTTCCAAGCAAACTTTTTTCCCCCAGATTTTGTAAATCTTTACTAAGTGCAGAATTTGGCTTTATGCAGAAAACCTGCTGCACCCTAAGCCCTGGTAGGCTTCCCAGCTCCGCATTTTGCACAGCTTCACCACCTGCAGTAAGCAAATGAAACAGGGAGGGACCAGGTACTATAGCTATTTCACCCTTCTATGATGTCCTTTACGCTACAACTTATGTTTTCATGAGCAAACAGTTGTAAGGTGAACTGATTTTTTACAGGGGCACATTATATATATCCACTGATTTCTAAAATGCGATGGGCGGTATAAGGCAATGCAAGTCATGTCACGGTCTGCATGGAGCTACCTGTCGTGCAATGCTCTTCTCCTCTCTAACTGCTCAGGTATGTTAGAATTATTTAAAAACCACATGCAATGCTTTTCTAATGATGCCCTTTCCTGTAAACTATCAGCACGAGCCACATGACTGAGCAAGGCAGAAATATCATTCCTATTAATATGTGCTTTGCACTATGAGAAACTGCATGATGTTGTTTTTAAGTGCTCAAACCTAACTTATAACATTTTCTTATTTTTTTTATTATTCAGAAGAAGATGTTCTCAGTGTCTGGAAAAATGCCATGTGCTATCTCAGACATAAAGGAGTCAGGCAAATAAACCACACTAGAAAAACTCCCTCTGTGATTTGCTTAAGTAGCAATTTCTGTGAATAGGAAATCTGCTGCTCACTTCAGTTAGAAGAGAGTCACAGCCAAAAAATCCTATTATAAAGCCTGTATCATACAAACATGGATTAGGAATCTCCCTAAATTCTATTTACAGAAGAAACTGCTGGACGAAAATCCAGAGGATCTCATCCCAGTCTATGGCAAGATCTGTTTCTTGTATAAAGCGTGTCTTTAAGTGATTTAATTTTTCTATAGTCACTTCCCCACCTACGAAGGGACATAATAAAACTTATTGTCTGTTATAAAGTGCTATGAACTCTACAGATGAAAAGGGCTATATTAAAAAAAAGTCATATTTTTATCACTATTGTAACTATTAACCTAGCACAAGCAAGAATGTTCATCAAATTTTTGTTTTCTTTTAATGTGATATGCTCAGCAAAAGTAAGTAGTGGCACTGGCAGAAAAGCCCCATATATTACTTTCTAAAGTTGGTCATACTGACAAGAATAAGGCTTGTTTAACATAGAAATGCTCCCGATAAATTCTGGAACTTCCCTACAGAGCAAAAGCTTTGTATAATCCCTTAATAACGAGCAACCCAGGATGGCCACTATCCAATTTAACAATTGATATGATTCAGGGGTCACCCATCACGGGCGTGAAAACACGTCCGACACATTTTCCCCGCAGGAGCTCGGTGAGCACAGATGGCACCAACAACCTCTTCAACTGTTTTAAGTACGCGGAGAAAGAAACACCCCGGTTCGGATAAATCCCATCAGCAGCCCAGCTGTTCAGGAAAAGCCATCGGGAAAAGACCCTCCAAAAAACAGGCGGCCAAACTCGGCGTCGACAGAAGCAATGCGGTAAGACAGTCAGAAGGTAAGCGCGGATGTTAAAAACTTGCTACAAACCGCTCCACTGTGAAATTTAGTAGACGCACAGCCTGTAATTGGTTTCATAAGGCTATGCTTGTGCCACGTCGAAGAAAGTAGCTGAGAAGATGTAAAACCAAGTGAGGAGATGTTGGTTTCACAGTTAAATTGCTGAATTTGGTAAGATACGTGCATCTTCAGCCCCCTTAATATGTTAACAAAGCAAATTTTTATGCTTGCTGAATCAAATTGTACACACTACACCGCTTTATCCCTTCAGTTCATTTTCTAAGTTAGGTTCACCACTAAGCGCAGCCCAATTTTTCATTCACGTTTGCACTGGCATATAGCAAATATGAATTTGGGCCACACTTTGTTGTCCTTTTCGTGCCTAAAACCTCACTGAAATGCACAGCATGAATGCAAGGTTTTCTACTTTTAATAATGTGTATTTTGTTGTAAAAAAAAAATGAATCTCAATCAGAGGTAGACAACATTTGGAAAAAATGGGAGTACATGATCAACGCTGTACAAAAAATCCATAAGAAGCTGTAAAAGTTAAAAAAGATAACATCTTCCTAATTCTGGTAAGAATATTTAATTATTAATCCACACAACAACAACAAAAGTCACAAATGTTAAAGAACCTTCTACTTTGGTAAATTTTAGTTTATACTTTGTTCAAATCCCTATTTCTCACTCCCATAACATTTTCTTTGGGAGGTTCTCAAACTACCTCATAACATGCCCGTGAAATGCATCGCTTATCTACTTTACAAATGAGAAAATCAAGCAAAGCGTAATTAATTCATTCTTCTAAAATTGTAATCACCCCTAATACAGAGATCAAAGATACCCCACTGCAATTCTGGAAGTAAGGCAGCAAAACAGAGAAGCGAAGTTAACCTTAGTGTCTGAACCCCATGGTAAATCAGGGATAAACTTCCTTATTGCAGGGTGCTAAGAAACCGACTTAAGATTAATCTATCAAATATGCCCACCTCTTGCAAGGTTGTAGGCGGAAGGATGCGCCACTAAGACAAACGATGAGCTGCCGTCCTATGATGTCGCTGCCTTTGCCACTTGCAATCAGAACAGCTCAAAGATAGTACTTAACTGCTAACTTAAGTCTGCAGAGAGGGGACGGAGGTTGTATGAGGCAGATCTGGGATTGAGAATAAGATCGTGTGACAGTGGGAAAAATCTGTTCCTTCTGAAATACTGAGCTTCTCTAATAAGCTGGACGTTAAAAACAATCCTGCAAAATAACTGATGATTTCATCAAATGTACAGAGAACTCGAGGCTGAAATGTCTGTTTTACTTGACAAGAGAAGCAGACACACTGAGAGGGAGTGAGTAAAATACATTAACTACAGATTTAGTGGGAGAGTATCAGAAAACATTCTGATTTTTTTTAGAAAACGGTCTTTATAATGTCAAAAGTTTATGCAAGGCAGTTAGGAGGAATCTTTGGCTGGCTTCTCTTGCCAAAAACGACTGCAGAAAGACAAAAAAGTAAACCCTATGGTGGGCCTGCATCATCAGCGCACACAAAATTTTGTATTATCTCAAGGAAACAAGCCCACCATCCTCAGAAACCTGAGGGATGTGTTTTGGTAACCACTGCATCCAAAGGCAGTGATTAGATATCATGACAATGACATAACCAAGACTTCATTCATATGCAATAAAACCACGGAGCAGTAAAAATTCAGCTTTGGTCTAGAAAAAACCCACACCCTATTCTGCATGGCATCACTACCATTCAATGTAACGTTGAAGGCATCACAACATGCCAGGTATCTTTGCCATCATGCATGATGCATAGTACTTCCCATCTTAAAAGCACCCACCAATGTGAAGGGATGCTGCCTGCAGCGCATGCAACCAGGGTATTCCACGGGGATGTTGCTTCATGGGACAGGACAGTGGTCTGGATGACCAGTAAACTAGGAAGTGTCATGTAGACTTAGGAAAAGCTTGGAGGAACTGGAGCTGTCCAGTCTACGGCAGAAGACCAAAGAGATGGAACAGTACACAAAAGGCAGCCACAAAGCTGAGGAGCAGCAGCTCTGCTGGATGTCCGCTGTGAACAGGATGGGAAATAGCAGGCTTCAACAGCAGCAAGGGTGCTTCAGGTTAGACCTTAGGAAAAACTTGTAAAGGCTGTAAAGGCTGATGAAGCACTGACAGAGGGTGCTTAAAAGAGAGGTGAAAACCTTTTAAGGAGATTAAACAAACATCTTGCAGGAAGAACACGAATACACCTGACCCTGCTTGAGGCTAGCAGGCAAGACAAGGTGACAGCCCACAGCCCCATCCAAGCCTATGGAGATGCGTGTCGCAGCCCTGAGCCTCTCCACGGGGCCGTGCAGAAGACACTGCAGAAGAACAGAGCTCACCCAACTGATGTAGGACAATAAAGCAGGCACACGCCAGGAGACATACGGGTACAATGACAAAATTCTAACGCCACATAAACCTCAGAAACCAGAAGTTTACTGAACTTTTTTCTCTCCCTTTATTTTGACTTCCCCCCCCGCAATTTTAATATAACTCCAGGAATTTGAAATATATGTAAAAATATATTCTTACAGCTATTATCTCCATACTACAGGTTTAACAGTGAACTCTGCAATACCTTAAACTCTGAAATAACTTGTCATCGGCTCCATCCATTAGCACATTTCATTTTTCTTCTTACTAGCTTTCCCACTCTGCTCCTACTTTCTTATTTATTTATTTATTTATTTATTCCCTACACTATGGAATTACAGCAAAAAGCAAGATAAACAAAGATGATTAGATGAAAGCCACAAGCTGAAGTATGAGATATTTACTTTATCCTTGGTAGCAGCAGAGTTACATACATCAGGGAGGAATGAGGTATATCGATAGCTGAAAGGTTTGTTCATTTGAGTTCACTTCTACAGCAAATTTTCTGCTAGATCCACTTTTGAGAAAGTCAGAAGGTAATAAACAGAGTTATTCTCTGTAGGGCTATTGACAAGAAAAAAAAAGAGTTATAAGTAGTATTGATTTGGGGTGAAATGGTAGAACGTGACAATCAATAGAGCTTAGTCAGAAATAAAATAGAAGGAGTCACACAAGTCATGACAGGATTATTACAGGAGCCAAACTCTGGTATCAGCTAAGGAAGGGAGGAAGCTATAAATAGGATCCAAAATGTAAGCTGCGGATTGCTTTATAGAAAAAATAACCCTAAACTATTCATTTTCAGTTTTTAATGTGAGATAGTTTTTATTTCAGCATATTGTCACTGCTGTTTTTCTAAAGCTTTTGAAACAAATTCTTTCCACCTCCATAGTATTTTCATTAAATGTCATCAAAGTTCTTTTCAAATCTCTGAGAGAAGTATGATTATCCTTATTTAACAGATAATGAGAAGATAGGAAGAGACTGGGGCTACATTCTCCAAAGCAGTCAGTAACGCCGAGTGCCTTCTGTCTGGATACACAAGTCCATAAAACGAGAGTCCTGCAGACACAGGATTTTCAAAAGTCCCAGGACAGCTTTGGTCAATGTCAACGGCTTCTCACACGTTCTCAAACTCTGGGTCACAGGCTGGGGACCCAAAAGCTGAGCCTTCACAGGAAGCTGTGTAACCACTGTAAGCTCGCTCTCAGACACAACAGAGCCTAAAACAGGAGGGATCCTCACCTACAGTCCTCTGTTCTAATTACAAAACTCATTATTTTTACCACTCGAATGACTCAGGGTGGAAAAAAAAACAACCGACAACCGTATATTCTACCACATGAAAGGATCTGTACATTTACCAGTATTTATATAGTACCTAACTTCTGAGCACAGCCACACTGGGAAATAATAGCAATAATAACTTAGAAACAGCAATGAATATTTTTCACTGGTTATTTTAACCATGCGCAATCATTCAGTGCATTGCCTTTTCCAGACGTTGGACCAAAAAAAAAAAAAAAAAAAATTCTGAAAGATCCTAAAATGCTTTACAAATGGAATTTGATATAGAATTAGTTACAGTACCAAGGTGAAAGGCAGCAGCGTTAGCAACGATCAGCATCACACAAGAATTTATTGCAGGCTGTGATGAAAACTACTACATTCAGGGGAGACATAAACCATATTTTGAAGAACCTCTTGCACTAATCAGCTAAATAAATGCCGACAATCAAACTGCGGGATATACATGGCCTCGGGGAGGAGGGGGCCTTGGATCAGTCTTATTTTTATGAATGGAGGCGTAAGAAGGAGGTTAGAGAAGGACAGGAGCTCACACAACTCCAATTGCAAGGAAGGCACAGGACAGGCAGAGTGGCATCACCACACTGAAACACGAGCTGGCCAGGAAACCAAGGGTAACGCAGTTGCAGGGGAAAAAAAAAGGCATTGATTTCTAAAGAGGGATTTGTAGAGACTGCAACAGTTTAAAAGCTTGTTTAGCTGGAATCACATTTGCAGTCATGGGATTTCTATTGGAAAATGGCATTATAGCCTCGAGATAGAAAATTAGGACCGAATCACATCAGGAGGATGGACAAGACGACCTCTTGAGGTCCTCTTCAGCTGTATTTCTGTAAGTCTGCGTTCAGTGACAGAAAACGCAGCTGGATCGGAGCTGCTTGGGCTTAGGCATTCAAGTTAGAAAATTTTGGCGTAAGTCTTTGGCATGAGAAGAAGCCCAGGCAATTTTTATATTGGACTCTGTCTGCCATTAGTGATGCGATTCAATCATAAAATGGCTTATTCCCCCAACACAAATATATAATTCCATGCCGGAGCAGAAATGTGAAGCGGCTCTCATTATCACAGCTAAGTTCATTTTACAGCAAGGCAGTTTACTTTAAGACTTTTCCAGCAATCCAAGTCTAATTATGGAATCAATTTAAAGCAATTTTGTAATTAAATGTACCTGCTGAAAATATCTCCCAGGTTCAATAATTTAAAATGATAGTGTAAAAATGTAATTAAAATGAAAAAGGCCAAATAAGGCTGGGTCGTTCCTCCACGAGGAGAGTGCTGAAGGACGTTCCAATCGTTCTGTTCTCAGACCCAAATCGCCTGCCTCCTCCCCAAATTTCTGCTTTCCCCAGCTGCACGGGGATTTAGCACCAGGAGTCATCTGAGCGATGTCCGAGTGGACCGCGGGGGGGGGGGGGGGGGAAGGCGCTTTTTTTTTTTTTTTTTTAAATAATAAATCAATACGCTGTTTTAAAATCATGCTGTACTTACATGGAGCTACTGCTCCCTAGCAGGGGCCGGGGGGACGCTCCCTCCTTCCAGGGGGTCCCCCCGCGGGGTGCCAGAGGCTGCGCGCCCCCGCGGCGGGCAGGGGTGGGCGGGAGCGGGGGTGGGGGGGGAAGGACGGAGCGGCGCTTCGCTCCCCTCGGAGGGCGCCGGGCGTAGGGGGAGGAAGTTTCCCCGCTCCCCACTCCCCGGGGCCGGGGCTGCGGGGCGGCAGGGGAGGGGGTGGCTCGGCCGGGGTGCCGGGCGGAGGAGGGGGCCGGGGCCGGGGCCGCTCACTCACCGCCCGCCGCCGGCCCCGGGCCGAGGCTCAGCGCCAGCTGCAGCCACAGCGCCGCGGCCAGCGCCCGCCGCCGCGCCGCCGGGAGGGCACCGCCGCCGCTCGCCTGCTTCCCATGACACATCTTCTGCCCGCCAAAGGCATCCGGTTCGCCGCCGCCTGCAACGAGAGAGCCGCTCCGCCTCGCCGCTGCTCGGGGCTCAGCGCCGGCTCCGCAGGTCGCCCCCGCCGCCCCGCAACCCGCGGCGCGGCTTCCCCCGCACCGCCTCTCCCCCTCCCTCCGTCCCCCCCCGTCCCCCGCCCCGGGGCGCGCACCCGCCCGCCCCGCCGCCCTCCCGGCCCCGCAGCTCCCCCGGCCGTGCGCCCCGCGCTGCCCCGCCGCCCCCCTCGCACCCGCCGCCGCTACCTGCGCCCCCCCCCCCCCCCCCCCCCGCCAGCTCCGGCGGGCACCTCCGCGGCTGCTGCCGCCGCCTCCGCCGCTGCGGCTCGGCAGCCTGCCGGGGCCAGGCGGGCGCACACACGCACACACACAGAGACACGCACACACACGCACACGCAGGCACGGCTGGCCCTACCTGGGAGGGGGGCAGCGGGGAGCCGCAACGCGCACCTGCCCGGCCCGCCCGTCCGCGGCCGCGGAGCGCCGCCGCGGGGAGCCCTGCGCTGCGGGACCGCCGGCGCCCAGCGGCAGCGCGGGCAGCCCCGCCGCGGCGCACACGCATGGCAGCCGCGGGCAGGGCTGCGGCGCCCCTCCGCGCTCGGCACGGCACGGCACGGCGCGGCACGGCACGGCACGGCGGGGGTGTCCCGCCGGGTGGCAGCCGGGGCGGGGGGGTGGAGGGGACTGGCGGCGGGGAGCCCCAGCAGGAGGAGGGGGGGCTTTCACTGCCCCGCTCCCGGGGCGCCGGAACGCTTCCAAGGGCGGAGAAACGCGAAGTTAAGGCTTGCGCTCCTGGAAGTTTCTCGTCGTTTTCACTTCAAAAGGGGGTTCGCGGTGGGCAGCTCTGAGGGAGCATCTTTAAGATGCCCTGTGCTTCATCAAGTAGGATGGGTAACGTTGGATATGAGACATGGTTTATCAATGCCTGCCGCATCGTTCACAGTTCGTGGGAGTGAGAAGGTGTATTACAGAGCGCTCTCGCCCATCAGCTGCCTTTGGGGAAAGGCAGTATGCCCAGGCCTGCCAGCTGAAGCAATTCGCCTGTTGGAAAGTAGCACCCAGCTGGATTTAGTCAATCTGTGAAATTCACCGCCACGAATCACTGAATCGGACGCTGTCTCGTGGCTTAAACAGCTGTGCTATAACTCTGCGTTTCCTGGTGCCATCTACAGTGCACTGAGTTAGGGGTGTTGCCCCTTTACCCTCGCTCAGCTGGGCATCGCAGGCCTTCCCTTGCTCAGAGGTAGCGGAGGGTGTCCTTTAACTGAGGAGGCTGTGGAGATGGTGTGTGTGAAGCAAGGTATGCGGCACACTCCTGGGACACGGCGAGGGGAAGAAAACTGGGGACAAGAGAAGACACGTTTGTGACAAAACATACCTGGCCTCAATGCAAACCCGTACCCAAAGGTATATGGGCTTCTACTAACAGCATGTGGAAATAGCACATCCTGATGCTTCAAAGTTAATAGTCACTACTGGTAAATGTATACATACAGCTGGAGTTGCTTTCGAATGTCTCAGCTACCAGATGCTGTCTCC
The DNA here is from genome assembly GCF_011004875.1 of Balearica regulorum gibbericeps. Lineage (NCBI taxonomy): Eukaryota > Metazoa > Chordata > Aves > Gruiformes > Gruidae > Balearica > Balearica regulorum. The sequence continues at coordinate 106,247,585 of NC_046186.1, forward strand.
TCTGAGTTAAAACTTAAGGCTATTCAAGAGGGATTTTAGCTCAAATGAGTGTATCGTGTATCAGTTCGAAGAGCAATGTAAGAAGTGTAGTTCTTTATCTCTTTACTCTCCCCTGGAGAAAATGGCCATCTCATAGTGAAATACAGGTCTTCCATTAAGAAAGGAGAAGTATGTGGCCAATTTTCAGCTAAAAGAGTGTTTTATCTCTGAGATACCTTTGCTGTTCCTTTTAAACAGGAAGATTTGGAAACTATAGAGCCTTTTCACCCAAGCATCATTTCCTGACCAGGTGAGTTTTCACCTCCCCAGTCCAGCCCAAAGAGAGGGTTCAGGTTAGTCATAGCTCTTTTAAGCCGAGCAAATACAACACAGGCACAATTACATGATAGAGATGGTTCTTCTGAGGCAATAAGCTGTTGGCTACTACAAGTGGCAGTACAGAGCAATAATGCAGCAATTCCTGTTATCTGTAATAGGAGGATCTTCATTTTTCTGTCACTGGTTTGATAGCTTTAATTTTTGAAATCAAAATAGCAAAAGATACTGTCCTTAGAGAGCTAGCGCTGTTCCTGTTCTGCACCGACTGAAATGCAAAGTGCTGGCTGCGAAGTTTGTGTTCAACACGGATGGGAGCATTACACCCAGGTACATACTGGCCTTCCGAGGAGGAAGAGATGGATGAAACAATGTCCATCAGTGTTGATGGGTAACCCTTGTTACTGCAGTTTGCTCCTTTCCCCACACGTGTGTGGCTGTGCTCCTGATGCCGTTCAGCCTGAGGAAGGAGAAGCAAGTGCTCTGGCCATCCGTCAGCCACTCCAGGTGAGTGGGAGTACCACCGCTCCAAACAGCGCCAGGAAATCGATGTTCGCTTGTGCAGCAGCTCTTCTTCAAAATCTTAGTGAACTGTAAAAAATTCACCTCTGGCCGAGCAGCGCGTGGATGTAGGATGTAAGATGGAGATGACAGCCGAAGAGCTGGGGGCTGGCCCCCAGGATGTGAAGAGGTTTGGCGGGCATCCTTGTCAGCCAAGAGCAGGGAAGGACTCCTGCAGCCCAGGAAAGCTCAGACTGAGTCAGGAGCAGTAAGAGGTGGAGGAGGACGGAGCCTGAGGCAAGCCTGACCGCAGAGAGGCAGAGGGGAAGGAGCTGCTCCGCTTTGGTTTGGGCTTTGTTTCTGGAAGGGGTATATTGCCTGAAGGGCTACAACAGCTCAGTGACCAGAACTGACATCTGTAATCAATTTTAGTGCATCCCTCTGAGCTGAAGTGGGGCCAGAGCAGTGATCAACGGGCTGGACCTGAAGCTCTGAGCTGCTGTTACACAGCACAGACTGTAAAATACAGGAGGATTTGTCCCCTGACGATCCCCCCCTCAGTGTTTCACAGTCACAGATTTTGTGATTTTTGTGCCTTCCCCACACTTGGTCGCTGCTCCGCTATTTATTTTAAGCAAATTTACAGCTGTGCCTCAAACCCGTAGGGACTAACCCTGAATTGCCGCCGGTGGGGATAACCCCTTACCAGCGCTGGCGCAGCGGGCTGGAAACAAGGCAGAGAGATGGCGTGATGGTTTTTTTCTCCATATGTGCCTCCATCTCCCCGCACCACCGCTGTGGCTAAAATTGCCTCTTGTTAGCAGCCATCCCCTAGAACGAAGACAAAAAGCGTCAGCGCTTATCTGCACCCACCGAAGCAGGGTCCTGTTGTTCAGGCACACAAACATGGAGGCGGTGGCGGTAGCGGGGGAAGATCTCCGCTTCCTCGTGGCAGGTCGTGGGTGCTGCCATGTGGTGAGAGGCATTTCTGGACGGCTTCGCCCTCGTCCGAGGGAGAGGGCTTCAGCTCCCCTCCAGCTGGTGTGCACAGCAGGCTCCTGGCTGCTTCTAGCAAGCGTAGGATGGGCATCCCAGCTAGATTTTGGCTGTTGGCAGGCTTATGGCTTAGCTTCTCCTGGAGCTTCATAATCTTCTTCATGCGTATAACGTGGTGTGCAAACTTGAAGTTACAGGATTTTATTTTTATCTTGCTATACACAGTCATCTATTTAATTATCTTATTTTTATCTTCCCATGCACATTCATTTATTTGATTATCTTATTCTGAGATCCATGCTAGATATAAAAGGCTAGATTAAAAAATGCAGCTAAATGCATCCAACCCAAAATGTGGTCCCTCGCTCCAGGCCAAGTGACAAGAGCAGTCACATCGACTCTGCTAGGGACTAGAGAACATAAAGACCATGCCCACCCTACACAGCATTTGGCCTTGAATCCTTAATACAATATAATCATTTTGGGGGTGTGTGCGAAGGTGTTCAAAGCATCCGAGGCAATGCAAGAGCCTGTGCCATCGCCAGTCCGTGTGGTGCTTCTGCAGCGTGAACCTGGTGGTCGGTGCTGCACGGCTGGTGCCACAGCACAGGAACGTCCTTGAGGATGCTCGAGGATGCAAAGCGAGGACAAAAAGGGGGCAGCAGGAGCCAAATGGAGTGTAGTCTCGCTCACGCTGCTTATTGGGAAAGTCTCTGGACTGAATTATTTCCAGAACTGCAGACAGGTATTATTTCAAAGGGAACAAATTCATTCATTCAAAAAAAGAGGTAGGGAATGCATTAACATGAGTGTGGTGTGGACAGTCTGGGACCAAGACCTGTCAGTGAGGAGACACACCCAAATTGCTGCTCAGTATCTGAGGTAGGAATCAGATGGAAGTGAGGTTCTTAAGTCCGAATTTGCAATACGGCTCTCCTCCCGTAACTGAAACAGCTATTCCTTAGCCTGCGATACGCCAAAATTCATTTGGTTCTTTCCTTTTTACCTGAACCTTGTGGACACCCACTGTTGCAGTTATTCCAGCCGTGTCCCATGCCCAGCAGCTCTAGAGCCTGACCTTGCCCAGGACCAGGAGACATACGTGGGACTGCGTGCGACCCGCACCGTCAGGCACTCTGATGCCAGCCAGCTCGGACTTTCCACGGAGCGAACTGCATGCAAACTAGGTCAGGGTAATGTGGTTCTGCCCACGTTTGCTGGACAACGTAACAGAGCTTTCATCCAGGAGCTGAGAAACCAAATTCCTTGCTCTGAAAGGAGCTCGAACCTGTATCGCTTGGCTTTTGTCAGTGTACAGACACTATAGACACTGACGCTACATCTACGTGAGTACATTAAACAGTTCTGGGACACCAGATCTCGTTTCTCTGTGTTGGTTAATTGTTATCACAGCATTAGCTTGGGCTAGCTCTCTTCCAAGCCTGGTTCAGGAGATGCTACGGGCCAGAGACTATTTCTGATAGGTGGTTTGTGTACAGCTTCTCAGCTTCAGAAAGTAAAGAACTTTAATGATATGGACATCAACCTTCTTGTGCCAGTTGGCCTCACTGCATGAGAGTGGTCGTGGGCACCTTTAATCTGCTAGCAAAAATCTAACCCTAAATGTTAGGCACTGTATCTTGGTGTGATTAAGTATCTCTCAGTTTTATTTTACCTATTAAGATTCTCTTTCTCCATGTATTACCTGCTCAAAAACAAGGTCAGAAGGAATTGTCCTAGTGATGTGACTGTTGGGTAGATACTTTTGTCCTACAGTTGGATTCCAGCAAGGGTGAAAAGGGTTTAGTGGTGATTGTAACTGAGGGTGATGAGAGAATTTATTTGTGGCGGCGTGAGACTGTAAAAAAGGCATCAGGGCAGGTTAGCTGCAGCTGAATGAGTATAGGGGTAATCAGTCCGTGGGGAAAAGAACAGCTTAACTCACAAGTCTGCAATTAATTATTTTAAAATATAAAATGGCAATGACTAGCACTGAGATTTGGCTGGCAGAACATCCTTCCAGGCTGTAAGTACATATTGTTGCAATACATCCTCCAGACCTCCTGGCCACAGATCAGCTTCCTTTTTCATTGGCCACAAGGAAGAACTATTGCTTCCCTGCCCCCCAGCCCATAGGTATCATGTTGATAAACACAATTCTGCGTGCACAAATAAGTAAAATAATTCAAGCATCAGCCAGTGAAATGTAGGATGGTGCTAAAGGGAGTTCTGCGTAACTTGTAAGGCACAAAATTATTAAGGGCTAAGATTTAATAATGACCTTGTCATGTCCTTATGGCAGATAATAGTCTAAGATATGTGGCATTTCTTGTATTAACAGGCTCAAGTTTTCAAACATTTTCAAACAAACATGTGATTCTGGTGATTTTACCCCTCTATAAATGACATAAGCCATTCAGGCAATTTCTTCATACCTAGAGTATGCTATATTTCTATTTTAACTTAGAAATATTAATGAGCTGAGATTTCACAAATTAAGGGGTGCATGGGTGACCTGGGGAGGCGTACGTTATTGAACCATGTAAGAATCCACAGATGCTTTTCAAAGAAAGGTTTTATTTTCTTGATTTTGTTGATGTCTTACTGTTAATATTCGGGAGCGAATGAGTTCCTGAGTATTTTCCAATCTATTTCCAAGTGTGCTTTGGTCCCTACTAGAACATGCCTGGAGACCCTCTTCTTCACCGTGACACTGCCTTTGCTTCACTCTGCAAGAGGCTACCCTTCCACCCCATTCTAGGTAGATTTGTATTGGAAATCTTGATTTCATCCCTTCATTTCATCCCTGTCAAAAAAGGCCAGGTTTCTCACCTACGTCTGCCTGAAGAAGGTGATTGCCATCCATTCAGTAATTGCAGGGACTGCAGGAAAGCAATTATTCTAAACAGAATACTTTAAGGTGATTGCTTAGAAGAGAGGCTTGCCTCATAAGTGTGCTTTCAAGAACAGATATGCAATTAGGGGGATAATTATTTTGATAAATTCTGAACCACTAACAGTTATGATGGCTCAAGAATAGCAGCCCTAAAGTAGTTGAGTCCTGATTCTGCAGGTGCTAAGTGCTGGCTGCATTCAACTCCTACCAAATTCAAATGAGAGTTGAAAGCATTCAGTTTCTCACAAAATCAGGATTTAAGAAGAGGCTTTCCCTTCCCTAAACATAACAACTCTTGTTGTAAGCAGGGAGGGGGGCACCCTGAAGAAAATGACAGGAATAAGAAGGGATAATTCTTTTTCCTGCACTGAGCCATTAGCACTGACAGCCATAAAACCACATCTGGGACCAATACACAAACATTAATAACCAGCCATCAGTGTAGTTTTACCAATTAGTGCTAATTACATTTCATTAGAAAAACTGGCAGCATAGGGAGGGTGGAGTTTGAACTATTTTGTTTCCTACTGACCTACATAACTAATGAAAAGTTTTAATTAACAGAAAACTATACTTCATTTTTATTTCCATCAACATAATTTACAGGAGATTACAGAAAAAAAATGATGCCTGGCTAAGTGGAGAACTGGACTACCTAGCACTTGCTGCTTATAGCCAAGTTGTACTTGCCACTGGTTCTTTGACTAAATTTGGCCCTTGCTTTTCATTAGATAGTAATTTCCAGCAGAAGAATGTGAAGTGAAACAATTTCAGGACCTGAAACAATTTAAATCGGTTATGAGTGCTTTTCATCCCACTGGACAAGAAGAGGCTGGCAAATACAAAATGCAATATACAGTGTTTGATTTGCAACACCATTCTAAACATTAATGGTATTCATCACCCTTAAGTATAAACTCATGATTAATTTTTCTATGCACACTTGACACAGTTCATTTTCTTCGTATTATGACACCTGCAGTTGTGAATAAGAGGACCCCGTGTCTTTCGCCTCCATCTCACAAATTCATTACTCACTGAAGGTTGGTCTGTGTAAACTCAGATGCCCAGCCCCATCCATTTTCCCACTGGAAAAGTTGCCAAATCACACTTTCCGGCCCTTTTCACAGTTTGGCAGAGGCAGCCAAGAGCAGAATGGAGACGCACACATTCAATTCGCACCGCGCCTCTGGGGTGGGCAGCACAGCCCGTTGCAGAGGAAACCGCACGGGAACAGCAAGACACAAATTCCTTCCTACCACTGCCTGAACCTGCGGCTACAACCAAGTCCCTTGCACTCAGCTCCCCAAAGGGCACTTAAAATCGCAATCTTCAGCCCCCTGCTCAGCTACGATTGAACTCAAAGGCACTTCATTATTTCTTTGCAAAATTTCCCCGAGGTTTGGGGACGTGTGTCAGGGTGTGGGCTCAGCCTCGGCAGCAGGGATCTTGTGCTTGCCTAGGGAGTGGTGTACCTCCGTGAGCTGGACTGACAGGAGCACGTAAGCTAGCAAGATGCTTCTGATCAGAAGGGTCTCTTTCAAACCAGAAGGGATGTGCCTTCCCTTCTCCAAACTGAGCAGCTGAGCTTTCCATCCAGGTGCAGAAGAAATCTGCTTCCACAGCCCAGGAGGATTCAGGTCCTTGTGTCTCACGTCTCTGCAGGGTTTGTATAGACACAGTGTGTTTGCCTAGAAGTATTTAATTAACCATGTAGAAAAGTAAAAAAAAAAAAAAGAAAGTGTGCTACCTTCTTCCTTGCATAAAAAAGCAGCTTTATATATTCCTTCAGGACACAAGGAAAGAAGAAGGAGGAACTGGAGTGGAGTTCCCATGAGAGAGGAGAATGAAAGAGCTGAATCAGATGTGTTCACATAGATTCTTTGAAAGGCTATGGCACAAATGTTTGAGAACCCTTCCACTGCAAATACCTGTACCTTTACAATTCTGAAAGTAGAAAAACAGAAAAAGGTAAAATGTTACAATCTTATAGCACTACATAATGGCTTTCTAAGTTGTTGAGATTTTTTTTATATTGGGTCCTAACCAAATGCCATGCAAAACCTTAACTTCATAACACATGGTCAAATATGAATTCAGTAAGAACAGATTTACATGCATTTATATATTCCATAACCGTGTGTTTCTGTGTTTCTTGATAGAGATACAGCAGTTTGTGTTAACATAATTTCATAGCGAAGTCATGCAAAAACTACAAAAGGACAGTCGTGTCATTGTTACACTAGAATGATTGTAACTTTCTTCAGCATCTGTTCTGATGCACATATTAAAACCCACAGTATCATGTTGCAAAACTTTTAGAAAAATCCACAATGTAAACCAACAGCCATATAGTGTGAATTAGTGCAGCCAGAAGGAAGGGACCAGAAAGACAAACCTACTAGACAGTGCTCAGCTTTAGCAGACTTTGAAGAAGCAGAAATTTGTGTCTGCCCTGTTCTCATCTCTAATTTCCATGTTGATTTTCTACTTTTTTCGTGTACCCACAAAAAATAATTCAGCTATAACCACGTTACCACTGAGCTGTGCCAGTTGTGTCAGCTGTTCACTCAGCTCTCGGTACAGGCAACACTTCAGGTTCATTCAGGTTTTTCCCCGCATGTGATCCTTTTTTCCTTTTTGGGGGCTGCATTTTTGTAGTTGAATATCTGTCAGCGCTTATCAGGTGAGATGATAACAAATCTAAAGCTGTCTAGAAAAATTGTGATCACCATTACTACATATTGTTGCCACCTTGAAATTCATAGCAACAACGAGATTAGCTTGGACTGAAGACTAAACTAGATTAGGTTGTATTTGCTATTCTCCTTTAGAAAAAAAAAATAAACCCCTTTCTTAAAAGGGGGGGGTGCAAGAAGGTCAGGCTAAGTCCACGCCAGACCTGCTGGTATGTGTCAGGGTGTGTGACTTTGGCGGCAGTCCCTCCCCTCCGTAGTCCATGGAGGGGAAGCTGTGGGTCAAGAGCCACTGGGCGACTGAAGGCAGGAGAGGGAGGTGAGAAAAAAGCACATGGTTGGAATTGGGGTGAGTTACCCTGTGGCAATCTGTTTGGGAACAGAAGATACAAGACAGGGAGCAAGCCCTCTATAGCCTGGAGAAGAGGGCGGCAGCCCGCCAGTGACACTTCCCATATAGCAACAGCGTGGAGCGGAAAAGCCTCAGAAACGATGCTGCCTTCCTCTTTTCTTCATGTTCCTGCCTACTCCACACAAGGTCTACTGCACCCTCCAGGGACAACAGCTCCCCTGCGCAAGGGCTGAAACCCTACTTAGCTGCACAGTGGAAGGAGTTCTGTCTTTCTTCTGAGCAAGATGACTTTCAGGTATTTGGATCCCCACGGGAGTCATCTAGTTCTTCATGCTTGCTAATGAAAAGCGAATCCATCCAGGTCTAGTCTTCATCAACAGGTTAATTGTCATAATATTAATTATTCCTTTTTATTAAGTTTAATGCCATTTAAAAGCTTTGCCCTTCTTTGTAATTAGGTGTTAAGGTTATATTATTTATACAAGGTGATATCTTTCTTTAAAGTGTAGAACACTAACTGAAACATAAACTAGTTTCTCTGGTATAGCAATGTCAACACATTTTTGGTGCATAAAGCATCAGGTGTTATATATATGGATGGGACAGTGTATGGCAGTGATGATGGCAAAAGCTTCAGATGACAGGCTTTCAAAATATAATGCTAATTAGATCTTCATCTGATCAGACCTTCTCTGTGTCCCTGACCATTACATTTCATTCAGTTGCCCCAGTATATTCTGTATGCTAAAGTTTAGTCGTGTTTGGTTAAACCTCAGTTTCCAGAAGAGCATCCAGTTGTCTTGTGGCACTTTGTTCAGTTAGTTACTTTCCATGTGAAAATAAGATCCCCAACTAGCCAACTTGAATTTGTCAACTTCAGTTCCGAAACAATGATTCCTCAGGGCCTTTTTCGTCTGGACTAAAGAGTCCCTTCAAACTGTACTTTTTCCTGTGACAATACTTCAATACCACATTTGAACCACTTCACAAGATTCTTTAAGGTAAGCCCAGCAGACTGAGCTCTTTTTACATTTCTCAGTCCAAGAGTGTTGAACAGAAGCTTGTTGGAGCAGCTCCAGGGCCACCTGGCACATGGGGAGGCTGAGCAGGGGCAGGACCCCCAGATGACAGGGACGTGCCACGCTGCCTGGTCCCAGCTGCCTGAGCCAGTGGTCCATGGGGTCTGGACCTGCTCAAGCCATCACTGTGCTCCCCACTACTGTGGCAGTAAGGGAAAAGCACTGCTGGGCAGAGATGGCCTCGGCTGAGCTTGCTCCTGTCCTGCAAGCAGCAAGGAGATGGGGGCTTTTGAGTCCCCACCTTTGCTAGCCACTGCCACTGGCTCAGCTCTGCTGAGCTGCTGTGCAATGGAGGGAGAAGCCTGAGCTGGGTTGGAAAAGGCTTTGCTCAGTCCTGGGAGAAAGAGCAGGCAGAAATGGGCAGTCCTCTCTTGCCAGGTGGTTTCTTTTCTTCTTTGGAGCAGCAACCTTAAGGCTTGCTCTCACTGTTGAGAAGCTCGTAGTAGCCCATGACCCTTTTCAAAGGGATTGCTCCATGCTGGGTGATGACAGACACCATCCCAATGCTGGCTTTGTAGGGAGCTCCTACTGTCCTGCACGGTGGTACCTCTCTACAAAGCTCCTAATGAAGAGCTCAAACTGCCTTGTGCCCAGCCAGAGAGGAACTGAAAGAATTCACTGTCATGACTTTTTGTCCCCTCTCCATTCCCCACACTTCACAACTTCTCACCTATAATTGATTGCTATATGTTACCCTTTTTTATTGATTGTACATCACTGCTTATTCCTAATTGCTGCTTTCATTTTTTCACAGAGTCTGCATGGCCTTTCAGGCAACGCTGTCATCTTTCTTGGCACTGGAATCACAGCTTTTTGGCTACTTAATGAGCTCTTCTTGAAAGAGCCCACAGTTCTCCATCACATTTGCTCCTTCTGATTTTTTTTTTTCTCACTATCAGTCTGACCATTTTTTCTTCATCTTTGGGAAACTAGTCCTTCTGAAAAACTAAAAAATTGTGTAAAAGTCTGTTCTCTTTTTGCCCATTTTGAATATTAGCAAGCGGTGAATACTGTTCCCTCATTGACCACTTAGCTTTACCTGTCACAGAAGGGTCCAGAATAGATTTGGTGTAGCGTGGGTGTTCTCAGTCAGGAAGTTACCCTTGTAACTTTTAGAAAAATTGTCTTCAAAATAGTCTCAGAGGATATTGCAGTTCTTTCCATACACAAAGCTTATGAAGAAAAGAGTTGTGTATATGAAATTTTGTTGCAACTGATTTGAATCCAGGAGTTCTTGTTTGGTCCATCATAGTCAAGGCAGAAATTATTTTCATAACATTTGAGACTGTTTGGGTAGCAGGTTGTATTTCAGCTGATGATTTATTTATGAATCTGAGGAAAAAGATTATTTATGACTGCAAATGTGGGATAAATTGTGAAATTTTACCTATCCCCCAAATTGAATCACAAAACTTGAGCCTATATTTTATTCACAAGCTTCCTTCCTAATATATTATTTAGCAAACATAAAATTATCTCATTATACGTGGTCTTTGCCCCAAAGAGTTTGCAGTCTCATTCAGGCACCAAAGATTTTTTAGCAGAGGAAAGCATAATGAAGTAATTAGTTTTGAAATAAACAGACATCATTTCAGATTAGAGAGGATGCACTTTAATTAAGGCATCATCCAGAAACCTTCATCTGCAAGGCACACATTCTGCACCAGCAATGCCAAAAGATGTTATGCGAAGGACTTCACTGAAAGCAGAAAACGGTCCTCTTTCTTACATTATGACAGTGAAATAATTTTACTTATGCCTAGGTCACAGGTCCATCAACAAAACACAAAGGATGGTGATTTCAAAAGCCATACGTTAGGTTCAATGCTCCTTACAATATACTGAGCGCACTTCCCGGTGGTTTGATTTTGCTGGGAACTGAAACGATTAAGGTGCACAGTCCTCAGGCAGAGTTACAGCGCTGAGAATTACTCCACCACAGTTCAGCGCAATTTACCACGTCTCATAATGCCTGAATACAGGCAGCCCATGAATGCAAATGGGAAGAATAATTTCATTAAATTATTTTTATAACTGCATAATTTCAGTAATTAAAACCTTTACTTATACCGATTCAGGAGCGAGCAGAATATTATACTAATGAACTGCACTTATTAGATTTTTAAGGTTGACTAGTAAATTTGTGGGCGATGCAAGCCATAGTTAAAAAGCTTTGAGGAGAAAAATGGTCAAACAGCATTTTGATTAGTACAAATATATTTATGGGAATTGTCTCCCCAAATTCAGTTTGGTGGGAACAGATGGGCTTTTTCACGTACCTGATTCTGTGGCTATTTTGCTCTGCTTCAGATGTTTCAGAGGCACAGGTGTTTCTAGGCAACATTTACTGAATTCCTCAGGGAAAAATATCAGCATAGGAAAAGCAAAACTAAAAGCTGCCTGACTGAGGAGCGGCACTGAGTTAGCCTGTTGTCTAGTCCTTCAAGGCCAAAGAAATATGCTTATTTATTTCTTTGGGCTTTGGGTCAAGCTTTTAGGTTACGATCTGCAAAAAAAAGAGTGAGAAACCCAAACTGAGCAAAGCCTGAGAGATATGTAAGGGAGCATTGAAAGTAAGTTGCTCATCAAATATTGATAATCAGTCATCTCCATAAGCATGCACAGAACATGGAAGACAAATGCAACAAAGCACTTGCATTACATGAAAATCCTGATTTTATATATATTTTATCCTGCTACAACACCTGCATATCCCATGAAAAATACATGCAAGGTGGCAAGGCTCTGTAAAGATTTCATCACAGTGTCTGGTCCCAGGTTAGCTTAAAAGAAAAAAAGAGAGAAGTCATCTCACCTTTCATAATTCATCAGAAACATAAGTTAGACGCTACAATTGATTCAGAAGAGTACATGACACTTTTTTCATTGCCTCTTCTCTATTTCTCTGCCAGAAAGCTCTTATATCTCAGCTTCTTACAAGATTGTTAAATTACTACTCAGAAGAACAAACCTTTCAAAAGATTTAGAGGTTTTTACCTTCTGGATTATATACCATGGTGATTTAATGCTAACATGCCGCGGTGCTGACTAGGGCAATTTCATTCATAAGAATTTACGGGCTACTCAGAATATATCCCAAACGACGATTATAATTATCTGACAAGCTGTTCTGTGAGCAGGGGGACTGATGCCACATCCGTGTCCCATCCCAGGCATCCCATCCCTCTGCCTCCTTCAGCAGCCCCTGGCTGTGCCTGGGGCAGAGCTGTGAACGTCCCAGCCATTGCCGCTGGTGCCGCACAAAACATGCCATGGGTTCTACCGGTAAAACCAGCATGGACAAAAGAAGAAACCACTGGTTAATTGTCCTGGTAAAGAGGGGTTTTCTTTTCCTGATGCCAGAAGTCTGTTTATTCTCACTGTTATCCAAGCAAAGGCAGGTTTGCCACAACAGCTTTGGGCACCTGCTGGAAACCAAGATCACAGGTCTTCTGTAATCCGTGGGGATTTGCCTTTGACCTCAGTAGTTAAAGGATTGTTATTGAAATCTTTAGGCTCTCTGCTTGCTCCTGTTTGTACTCAGGCAGGTCATGTTGATGATTATACCTCCTATGCCTGATCACATGTAAGTACACATACCAGCATTACAAACAGAAAAGTCCTGGCTGAGAATATACAATTTACAGTTTCACCTTATCTGTGCTCTGCTGTGACTACGAGGTAAATTGTAAAGAAAAAGACACGACCACAAAAAAGGGAGTACAGTGGGGCGAAATTTTGTTTTCTCACCCTGGAATCACTCTCTGGAATTTTGCAGCTGAAGTAAGAGGATTTACACTCAAGTAGATTAGAGCAGATTTAGTTCCTAGACTGTCACCCATATCTGCCTCTTATCTCATCATTGGCATGGTTGTGCTATACTGTTTAAAACTGTCGAGGAGTGATACCTCCATTTAACACTGCCACAGATCTGTAATTTCAACTGTGCAACAGCGAGGTTCTAGCTGCTGTTGAATTTGGCCTCTACTTTGATTCTTTAAGAAAAAAAAAGATGGTCATAGCCCTAGCATTTTCCTAAGCAGCATCCATAGTGCCGTTCATTCACATTAGCACTAATTTCACTTCAACTCTGATCAAGCAACGTCTTGAACGGCTTTAAAGAAGGAGAAATACAAAGTTGCTTCTGGTCTTCCAAGCAGCAGAGCAAATCAGGAACCTCCCCATAAATGATCAGAGTTACTCCAATGGAAAACTACCATCAAGCCAACTCCTAAGAGGGGAAATAGTAGCTAATTACACACTACTGATGGGAAAGAGGATGATCTCATATGCCTGCATGTTGCTTCTCACAGTCATAGAAAATAGGGCTGGAAAGAACCCCAAGAGGTCCTCTGTGACGTTTCTGGATCATATGTGATTCTGTGATTTCCTGCAGAAGCTCGTACAGTTCACTGTGGATGTGGAAAATGTTATTCCCACCATCTTTACAGCTGCTCTGTACGTGGTAACTGAAGACTGTTACAATGTCTTACTTCAGTCTTCTCCAGAATAACATCCCCGTTTCCTTCAGTATTTTCTTACATGTAATTTTTTTCTAGATCTTTGATCATTGTCTTTGCCGCCTTCTACACTCTCACCAGTTGGTTTAGATCTGTTTGAACTATGATGCGAGAAGCTGAACACAGAAACTTGAAAGCAAAATGCCAGTGTACCCTGCTAGGTGTGGGTGCCTTTGAAAGGAACATGGTCCTAGGCATGTGTCTGGAAGACAGCATCATAGGTTTTCTGATCTATGCAACTTTCTTTTCAGCCTCTGTGGTTTCTGGATCACCTCTGGCTGTTACATTATATATCCACCTGTGATAATCATTCTGGAGCCATCGTAAGCTCTTATTTCTTGGTTCTCAGGTGCAATTTTTGTCAATAATTCTAAATTAGAAGAGTTCCTACACTCTGAGAAGTTAAACTGGACAATGCCTTGAGACTGCATTTATTTCTGGCTGAATTCTCTTGATATTTAGAAAGGCCCCGCTCTCCACTGGAAAGTTTGCTGCTAGCTTTGTTTATCAGAGACTGCAATAATTAATTTCCTATTACTTTCCTGTGACAATGGATTAACCTATTTAAGGATCTGAGGGAAGACTCCAGCTGTGAAGAGAAAAGCAGAACCACAGTGGACATTGCCATCGCAGGCACCAAGAAAGTCTGAGAGTCTGCTGCCTGCTCGCAGAATCCATGAGTGGGCATTTCCAGGTAAAGTGCATCTGAAAACCAAGGCTTCTCACCACACTCAGTTGCCTAGAATTACAGACTGGAAAGTTAAAGGATGTGCACAGATGCCAGTAAAATAAAAGTTTCTATGCGTAACAGAAGAAATGCTTGACCACTGTAGAGTATTTGTAGGAGAAATAATCTGCAATCCCATTAAAACCACAGAAGGAGGAGATCCATTAAAACCAAATCACATTATAGTGTTTATGCTTATGTCTTGCATAAATGTCTTGCTCTCTATGAAGTTTGACTCTGATGCGAAGGAAAGCTGTGGGAGGAATGATTATGTGCTTATTTTCATAGAAATGATCCACCAGTTTCTGATGAAAACAACACAGAAGCGTGCTTGAAAGATACCAGCTCTGACATCAGCTCGCTACACTCATTTTTTTTCTACAAATATCAAAGTCTTGGGATAAATCTGAAAGTGCTTTAATCTCTTAGGAAAATGAACAAACTCAATTGTGGAATGGTAAGTTTGATACTGAAAACTCAACAAGCCACACAACGGCATCCTTTTGTGGCAATATTGGGGTTTATGTCTTGTTTGGGGTGCAGTCACTGAAGAATCTGATCTATCACAGCAAAGTGGATGCGTCATCCTCTGCGAAGCAGTCTGATGTGCATTCATTGTGAGAGAGAAGCCGGCAAGCTGCTGATTCTCTCTCTTCACTCTCTACCTGCTGTCTAAAACACATAATAGCAAAAGAGCCCAACCCAAGCCCCAAAACTAAACAAAACACACACATAGTTCTACATTTAATTTAAATAAAGATTTGTTTAAAGCTTTACAAGCTCTCATATCCCTCAGCACTAAAAAGCCCAAAGCAGAAAACACTTAAAAAAGAAATCATAACTCCCATTCAGGTACAAAAGGATGCCATTATGCATATGTAGTTCACCAACACTTACTCACAACTTCTGAAAACACTGCCCCACATTCTACTGTGAATCCCAGCACAAAGAGTAAAAAGGTTACTTCGTGTACATCTCAACAATGTCATCTAGTTGGGCTTGAAGAGAATAAGGTATTTTCTAGGTATCTTGGACAGAATATCCAAAATTTAAATCCATTCAGGGTCATGAAGGATCTTGGAACATTTTAACTTTTTCCCCGAATCATCTTCAATATTTTGTTGACCGAAAATAATTAAGATCTCATCCTCCCTAGTGCTGAGATCTTGGTCTTCTCATAGATAATGCCCTGCAGATTTGCTGGACTGGAAGATAAGTGTCCAGTTCGTGCTGGTGTGTATCACTGTTCCCACTGCTATGAGGATATTCACTGTGTGCATGAATGTTTCTCTGTGTTGTAGCAGGGAATCTGAATAGCTCAGTACTCAGACCATTTATTTCCTTTCAAAATCTGTATGGCTGAATTATATGGCACAGAACAAATCTTTTATATCTAAAAAGAATAAACAGGGAATGCCACAGTGGTATGGTGAAATGAATTTGTTTTTGTAACAGGAACATTGTTTGTTACAACCATTTCAATAGAAAGATAACTGGATGAGCTTGCATGTTATTAATTCCTTTTCATTGTGGAAAAGCCTAGTGTATCAGTTGATAATGTATTTTACTTTGCTTTTATATAATGAGCTTGAGTTGTCTTTAGTTGAATCCCTAAACAGCAGGGGAACTCAGTTCAGCTGAACTGGCCATGCTGAGTCATAACAATTCAAAAGTTGAGCAGGCAGAAATCTAATTATCCCCTGGCCCTTGCCATAGATCAAGTTTCTCTGGGCGAAGGTTGGTGGGTATGACTAAATAACAGGGAAAATCGTATTTCAGGATTCAGATCCTTCTAGCTAGTTACCATTCTAGGGATCAAGTAATGGTCCCGAACTCCAGTTTTCACATTGCCTCCTGCAATTTCAAAGTGACTAAATGTAATCTGAATAGGTATCCTTTTTACATCATGGCATTGTGTAGATTGTGTCTGCTTTATGCAGGAAATTTGCAGACAAGAAGAATCATGTACTTAAAACTATCAAAATAGTGTGGCTGCATCTTCAAAGGCCATGTAGCTAACATGCAAGGCAAATTACATCAGTGGAGCAGTTCACTCTAAACCAGATACTTCACAGTGCTCATGGCTCCTTCTGGGTGTTTAACAGGTGGGATCAGGCTCATTTGCAGAAATCCTCTCTCCTCTCTCTTTGACATTGATCACCAGACCTGGCATGCAACCCAGCACTTGTAGCAAGACTGATGTACTCCCAATGGCTTCCTTGTGGTCTGGACACTTCTATAAGCAAAACCCTAAGAAAAAGAATCACTGACCTTGAGAAACTTCAGACCATGTGGTTGACACGTCTGGAAGCTGTGGAGTAAGAGGCAGCTTTGAATAGAGTCTGGGAATAGAATCGAGTAAAGCGCCCTCTGAGTTGCTCTTTATTATGTTGGCCTACTCAAGAGGACACATGGCTGTTTCTAAAAGGTGGGAGTCTTGGGTCACATCACGCAGCCCAGCAGCTTAGATGCTGCCTCTGTTACACAGAAGAGCAGAGTGGAGCACCAGCAGCTATGGAAAATGCCCTGGGGTACTGAAGAGGTCTGTACAGTACATCTTTGCAGTCCTCGCTGCAGGTAGGAGTGAACCCACTCTTCTCATGCTCCAAGCTATCATAGAGACATGGTGCTATCTCTCAGCAGAATTTGGTCATACAGGCCTACTTCTTAAACCCAAGCTTCCAGACAGGTCTGAACACCAGACAAGTTATCTCATACCCACCCACACAAGAACAAGTAGACATACTCTGGCCACATCAAACATGAGGAAAATGCTAACTCCCTCTGAACAAGGACCTTAAGCCAACCCACTTATTTACCACAGAAAGTAATGGTAGTTTCCTGGGCATCTGGGGTTTCACTAGGAGTCTGACTCAAGTAGTAGCCAAGAACTGCTATTCTCTTCATTTGGACATGTAATGACAAGAGATCATGACAAAAATGTTATAAATGTCTTCAGGAGAGGAGCCGAAGGTGTTGCTAACTAACTTTGCAAAGTGGTTTTGTGCTCATATCCAAGATGCACAGGTACATGGAAACAAGAGAGTATTAGCAAGATCATCATTCAAACCTAATGGTTTCATGAATCTCAGTGCAGGAATTGGTTTTGCGACTGAAATTTTAGATGATACAAAATAGAAGAATGTGAGCAAGAAAAGAAAAACATAAGATTAAAAACCTCCCCCCCTGCCCCCCCTTAGCTATCCCCTCAGATTCTTCTCTGTTTAACCTTAACTAGTTGATTAACTTCTCATGGGTATCCTGGAATAAGTAAGGCTGGAGGACAGATTTGTAGACTCTGATTAATCTACATTGGGGGACCATCCAAGCATCCTGATGTAGTCTGCTGAAGGCCTGAGAAGGTGTTAAGGTCCTTGAGAGAAAATCAAATAAACAAGATTTCAAATCTGAAGTAGATGGCTGAATGTCCCATCTCAGAAAAAAGGTATTTTCCAACACTCCAGCAGTTTCCTAAGATATCTATGATGTCTGGCATAGTACATAGATCGTTATGCCTCACTCCTAAAGGTCAGTGATCGTTAATTAAAATTTCACTGTACACCCATCTTTTGAAGGATGTCTCCTCAGCTTACCATCCGGAAGGTTCATAACAGACAGATTAGCAGGATGTGCCACAACACTCAGGTCCAAAGATGAATTTCAAACACTTCTTATTGCAGCAGTTGTTCAGATCTGCCTTTTTCACAGAGAAAGGGCCCTTTCTGAAAGTTTGGGTTCAGTGTCAAGGCTTTAACAGGGACTGATTCCAGTGCTGGAGACACTAATGTTGACAACTCTAATGCTGGGCACATAAATAATATGGATGGACACCACCCGATCCCATTTTGACAATCAAACAGCTTCAGCCAATATTTGCTACCATCTTCCCTTACATGATGTTGAGTCTCAGGCTTGGAATTCAGGTACAAGTAATAACACAGGCAGGTTACAGCTTCTTTTTTAGCATGAGAGAGAGAAAGATTAGCAAAAGCTTCCTGGACAATGAACTTCTACATCTTCTCTGTGACTCTTTTGAATGTTTTGGGGAAATGCTGGTGATCCTTTCACAGCTATGACACTGGAAATATATAACCCCTGGGATGGTGTTCATAAGCATGCTTAACCCAAACTCCTTCAATGGTCTCAGCTCTCTCTTTTCCAAAGAACATCCCACTTCATTATATCTTTTAGCATTAAATAACGTGTTTGCTTGTGCCTGGCATTTGTAAAGGTCTCAGAACCAACAAATCCTGTGCTTTAATATTGGTGTGTGGCTTTGGCTTCCTCTTACAACCTCAACTAATGTAACCATTCCTTGCATCCAATCCATTGCCTAAGAGATGCAGAGGAGCACAATGACATATAACCCAGGGATGCTGTTCATGCTTGGAAAGTCATGTTGCATTCTGCAGCCCATAACGCATGTAAGGGCTGTAGCCTTTTACCACACAGAGATCACCAGCCACTGAAGGGCAAAGATGCTTGATCAAGCTGAGCTGTCCCATGTGCATGGAGTCGTGTTTCCTGGTAATGTGTTGTAGCCCATATAATAGAAAAACAGCGTTCAGAACTGTAGGCAGTGTCCCCTGGAGAGGAAGAATTTGCAGCTAGAGAAAAGGCTGTTATTTGGTACAATATTCTGGCACTGCTTAGCATTTTGATTGAGTTCTGTTTGGGAAGACATCTCCTGATGGAGAATGTCTCACCTTATCAGCGATGGACAGCAGCTGCTGCACAGGGACAGGAGCTCTTTAGGTGATCAGCTGCACTGGGAATAATTTGAAGAGATGAGAGTTAATTAGTTCAAGGTAAACCAAGAAGGGATCTGATTAGTCAGAGTACTAAAAGCCAATTACTTCCAGAACACAGCTAAATGGCTTTACAAAGCAAAGAAAAGACAGCATCTGATAGCTTTTCCAACACATGAGCTCTGATCACTAAAAAAAGACCTCTTCTTGCCCCCTCCCCCAGAAAATTTAGTTCTGGATGAGGGCAGATTTGGGAGAGGTTTTACTTCTTTTTTTTTAAAAATAAATAATTTCTTCAAGGGCTTGTAAGATACCTAGCTACTCAGGAGCAGGCTTTAATGTGGAGAAAAACTCATCACCATGAAGCAGGATTTTTTTGAGAACCACTATTACAAGCAAACTGGTCTTCCTTGCAAAGTCAGGTTGTCCCTTCTTCAAGTGGAGTTTGCTCTCAGGCAGTCTGGCCACCCTGGGAACGGCATCAGGTCAGCCTCCCACCAGCTGGTCCCCTCTTCTCTGACAAGAAGAAACTGTCCTGTATATAACTGATGATTTCCTTCCCATGGGTTGCACATTAACATATTTAAGAACTCTGCTTGTGGTCTTAGCCCATAGCAGAAACGTTAAGTGCACTTCTGGACATTCAAACACATTCAATAGCTTGCCTAACATATATATAAAACCAAAAGGACGCTCACGGCAGGCAGAGCTAAGAATGTGAGAAAGAAGTAGACCATCTGTGGGCTGGTGTGTGGCTGCCTCTGTGGCTGCTAACACTCAATTCCAGCTGGACCTGTCAGCTCCTTTCTTGTAAGCATGCTGTCAATGCAAATTGACAGGAATCCCTGCGATTCGAGCCTCAGAACGTATTCCCTTATGCAACACTAATTGTTCACAACAGGACAGACATCGCAGGAGAGGATGTTTGACTAATTGCATATCAAATTGCACCCAAGCCAAAAACCTGTTGCAGAAGAGGCTGTATGTAATTTCAGATAGGGTGAAATGGGATCATGTGAATGCATGAACTCAGCCACTTAGGTTCTGCTTAAATTCTCACTGTAAATATTCAGCAGAATTTGCAAGGCCATAAGCCAATGCTCTGCATGAATGTGAATTGTATCCGTAGCATGTATGGAACTGTGTCTTGTATAATTCATGAGAATAGCCACACGGGGTCATACCAAAGGTTCGTTTAGCTCAGCATCCTGTCTCTGAGTCTGAACAGTGAAAGATGTGTAGGAAAAAAGCATAAGAAATGGGATAAGCATAGCATGCTCCTTCCTCCACTGTACCCTCTATCTACTGACAGTCACTAGTTCAGGGATTTCTGGAGGCTGTTCCTGCATCCCAGAGCTTAATGGCCCATGAGAGACCTTTCTTCCTGGATTCTATCTAATTGCTTCTTCAGCCCATTCATACTTGTGATATCCAAAACATCCTGTGGCAAGGAGGTGCACAATTTAATTATGTATTGTGTGCAGATGTTCTTCCTTTCATTTATTGTGATTAATAATTTCATGCACTGCTTGCTAATTCCTGTATTATAAGAAAGAGGGAACAATCTTTCCTTACTCATTTTTGCAATTTTTCTCTTCCTCCCATAGATTGCTGTATATTATTTGGAGAAAATTAAACCTTGAACTAACTCATCTCAAATATTAAGGTGATAAGAGATCACAGCTATCTGTTAGCTTCCAGCTGTACCTTTATAGTAGGCCTGGTCTGAATTCCAGGTACAAGAAATGGTCTCTCTGTAATGTTCAGGCTAATTAATAATACAAATTACAGCATGAACCCACCTCTAGCACTATTATCCATTGGGCTACTGGGGTTTAGAAAATCTTCGTATATCTCATCTGGTTACTATGGCCATTCTCAAAGTCTGTTATTTCTATGCTTTATACCGGATCTGTAAGTACAGGCTATGCTTTGGGTTGCCTTCAAAGGTATACACCATTTCAATGAAAATCTCTCTATGTTCAGACATGGAGGTTTCAGCAGACGCCGAGATGGGAAGACCAAAGAGAACCCAAAAACCTTGGATCTAACAGAAAAACAACCCTGTCCCCACTTTCTCCTTGTCTTCATATGTAACACTGTGCAAAATGCTGCTATGATGGTCTCCCTCTGCAACTGCTCCACCCATCATTGGCTTCTCCATCCTATTCGAAGTCTCACATACATCTAGTCTCATTTTATCCCATGTACCCTTTTCCCAGTAATGAACCAGGTGCATCCTCCTAACTGCTTGCCATGGGCAACAGTCATTTTTTTCTTTCTCAAGGAAAAGCCTTATTCATACATCAATTCTCCACCTTCATGCCAGAGACTCTCTCCCTTGCTTCTTGTATTCTAAGCCCCTCATACAAAATGCATAATGGGTAAGAAATGACAAAAGCAGAGCACCAGTATTTTGTATTCACCTGGCAATAGCTTGAGCGGCTATGCCAAAGAACAAGCCTGGGGTTTTGAGGTCCCCCAGCTCCCAGAACCCTCATACCTCTATTATATACATTTTTCCCCTTGCCATGTCTGAATTTGACAGTAAGTACTCAAATGCAAGAAAGGAGTGATATTTACACTGCTTTGTTTCTTATTGTCAATGTCTGGACTAAGTGCACCCTGACAGAAGTTGAATATAAGTATTGAGCATTCTAATCAAGTGGAAAGAACCTAGTAAAGTTCCCAAGACCTCAGGTTCTTTAAGCTTCTTTTTAAAATGACATCTCTCTAGACAGCAGAACATTTAGTTGAGTCATTCAGTGCAAACTGAAAGAAATTTTCATGTTGCAGCTCTGTGTGACAAATAGGGGGTGTATGATTTGAGGGGAGTATTTCGACCGCCCAATAAATTTGGCTTATAATATTTCCATGAATGGGAGGATTCATGGAAATGAATTTCTGAAGAAACTGCCTGACTACCAGTATGCAAGGATGACAGCCCCAGGGGACAGCAAGCTGCAGGTGACAGTGGCTGCATAAGGACCCATAGCCCTTCCTGGCCGTTGTACTCTGCCTAGGTCTGGCCCTCGTTCCCAAAACTCACCAGGACCACGTTCTGGGAAACGTGCTCTAGGCCAGCCTGCTTCAGCAGGTGTCGGGCCAGAGGACCTCCACAGGTCCCTTCCAACCTCCACCCTCCTGCCTGACTCGGTGCTTTGCTTTCGCTCCTAAAGCACCTCAGCTCAGCCCTGGCGCCCGCTGGAAAGGATGCTGGGACAAGGGACGATCCCAAGCTCCTCCCCGAGGACTCATCACAAAACAACAGTTCCCCACTCCACAACAGCCTATGGCAGACACAGTCAGGAGGGAGAAGAGATCATTTTATTGTGGATGTCAGCTCGGGGGGGGCCAGGAGTCACAGCGGTTCAGCCGGTGAAAATGAATCGGCACCTGCAACGACAGAGTCCGAGAGCTCCGATAAATCCACAAAGGCAGCAAGAGGCAGGACTTTGGTCCCCTCTCTTTGGGGAACACCACTTTTCACGAGGAATTGTTCACGGCCCAGAAGAGAGAGCTATTGCTGGCATTGACTTCGGGCTGGCTCTGGCGCCTTCTCCCCACGGCTAATGCCCTCAGATACCCGTGCGTGTGCAGAGACGTGCAGTGCCCCTGTGCCAGGCAGCAGGGCTCCATCGGGAGCCCCTGGGGAGCTGCCAGGGAGTTATTGCCAAACCCCGCGCAGCACCGGCCCTCGCCGGCCCTTGCCAGCCGGTTGGACTGCCTTGGAGCAGCGCTGAGAGTTGTGAAAGATGGGCAGCCGAGCCTGGTACACACCTGGGCTTCCTGACCTGCTGCGCCTTCCTGCATCTTTTCTGCTTTCCATGCCCCAAAATGTTTCCTCTCTTCTTCCTCCTCTTCTTTGCTGCCTGGCCTTTGCTCTCCTCTCCCCAGGCCTCTTTTCTCTTCTTGTTTCTGTTCTTTTTCTCCTTGTCCCAGGGAGAGCCTGCAAACCTTTCCATCCCACAGCAGTATTAGTTAGGGAGAGGTGCCATCCACTGCCGTCCGTTCTGATTTTAACCAAAGCGAGCTCATTGTACCTTCTGTCCCCTGGAAGGCTTGCCAGTGCTTCTGGGCACCCCAGGGAGTCTGTCGCGCTCTGGGGGGAGGTGGAGGCAAAGCTGGACGTGCCTACAACAGAGATGTGCGAGTTGGCAGGTGGCAAGAAGACGACCTGGAGCCGTAAGCGACTGTGTGCCAAATCGCCACCTTGACTCTGCAGAGGAGATCCCTTTGGCTTGTATGCATCAGCCACGTTTCGCACAGCCCCCCCCCCCAAAATAGTCTTGACAAAGCTCTGACGAAGTAGGACCTGAGCAAAACCCTTCTGAAGTTGACAGCTACTCCCCTCTGCCTTTCTGCAGGTATTTGGTGGGCATCTTGTTGGATGAAGCACGTGCCCAGTGCGTTTGAGAAACAAGCGTGCCAGCTTTCCTTACTACGTATCATCCCGGGGCACGGAGGAAGAACCCAAACACGCCCCGGCTCTGCTGCCAGCAAGAGGCACCGCAGCCGCTTGGCCTCCTCAGAAACTCCCCTCCTCCACCAGACACGCCGTCACAGTGCCTGGGGAGCTGACGTACCTCTGCCATTTCAGACTCCAGCGCCGTGTCTCCCCCAGCTCCTCTGAGGACACCGAGCAGAGAGCGGGGTGCACGCGGCAAGTCTGCTGCCTGGTGCTCGGTGTCCGCTGTGACTGCAGGGACACTTTGCTCCTCCAAACGCAGCTCTAGAAAGCAAAAGCACGTGCAGCAAAGCGCCTTCTTGGAAGTAAGCGGCAGCTAAAGCAAAGCCCACCTGAAGCCCTACACCGCGTACGGTTTCAGCCCTCCAATGCCCTGTCCGCAGGCTTCAGCTCATCTTGCAGAGCAAACCCTTCATGCCCCGAGCGGCAGTGGCCAAACAGAGGCCAGGGGACAGGCCGGGCTGAGAGGACCACACCCGATGCCCAGCCCCGCCAGGAACGGTGCTGAGGTTTCTGGCATCCCAAGCGCCAGCCTGTGAGAACCCTCAGTCCCTCCTCTTACCTCTGGATCTCTCCGTGGGGGCTGGCGACTCCTCGGCTGGCGGGCTGGAAAGCTCCCTTGCCTCCTCCCCAAAGAGTTCCCTGCAGTTCTCCATCACGAACTGCACCAGCCCCTTCACCTGCACACATCACAGCCCCGGTGTCAACCCAGCTGCCTGAAAACGGACCAAGCAGGCTCTCCCACTCCTGAGCCTTGCCTCTGCACAGCAGGCTGTGCCTGTGGGGCTGCTCTTGCAGGCAGCCACCCCACCGGCCCTTACTCAAGGCAGGAGGCAGCCAGGGACCTCTGAGCAGCCAAGCCCCGATGGGCCGGGAAGGCCGCAGCCGGCTGCTCCATGGAGCGTACCTTCTCAGTCACCGCCAGCATGGCCTCCAGCGGGAGCAGGTCCTCGTTGGGCGGGCTCAGCAGGCTTGGCCCGATGCAGATGGCCAGGTTGCTGGAGGTCATCCTGCTGGTGCCTGCGTTGCGGCCGATGTGCTGGAGCAGGGACAGCAGCCGCTTGAGCAGGAGGAGATTGGCCGCAGGCAACTTCTCGGCCATCCTGAGGGCACAGGAACACGAGGGTCATAAAGCAGATGCTGCCCGCAGCCGTCCCCCCGACTTGCCCAAGGCAGGTGGGAGCCAGCGGCTGTGTTGCGCAGCTCTCCAGGGCTCTCAGCCAGCGCTCAGGGCTCCTGCTCAACAGGCAGGCTGCTGCCCACGCTTACGCTTTCAGCTCCGAGATCTTCTCCTCCTTGCTGCTCTGCTGCATCGCTGCCATCCAGTCCTCGTAGAGGTTGTTCACGAGGAGCTTGGAGGGGATGCTTCGGAGGAAGTCCTGCAATGCCAAGGGCTGCAGGTGAGCCTTTGGACACTCCAGGCCAGCCAGCAGCTCCTCCAGCTGCAGGTCAGAAGCCCTCACCTTCAAGACGACGGCCAGCAGCAGCGCGGGCTGGCTTCCCATGTCGACATCAGCACCGCGGTCCAGGGCCTCCCGCAGCTCCCGGCAGGCTGCCCCGCTCTGAGCTCTGCGGAAGATGCCCTCCGTCGAAGGCCCTTCCTGCTGCAGGACAGCCAGCAGCTCCTGCAGGAGAGGCAGGAGGACAGTGGCTTGGCTGTGGAGTTGCCTTCCAACGGCGCTGGCCAGGGCCAGAGCTCTGGCCCAGACCTGGCTCCTTGCTGGGGCTGAAGAGCCCAATCCCCTGTCCCTGGAGCTCCTGGGGACACCCACCACCTCTCTGGAGCAGCCGGCAGGAGGGCTGGGGACCCCCTGTCCAGGCTGCCTTACCTGGATGGGCCGGGGCAGCGTGCCGTCCTCCCCGCAGAGGGCTGCCAGGGGCTGGCCAAAGAGCGCCCTGCTGCAGCCGCAGCCTGCCTGGGCAGCGGCCGGGGTCCGCTGCAGAGCAAAGGGCCAGGGCAGCCATCTCCTCCTCCTCCTGCTGCTGCTGCTGCTGCTCCGTCCTGCTGCAAAGGAAAAGAGAGCCAGAGCCCGTCAATGGAGACCGCCCAGCCAGCGCTTCCCGCAGCCTGCCCTGCCCTGCCCTGCCTGCAGCGCGGTGCTGAGCGGTGCGGCAGGACGGGCAGGGAGCCAGCGGCTGGAACCATGGCCTCGGCTCAGCGGCTCCGGTTCGGAGGCTCCTGCGAGCCGGCGGGATGGCGGGACAGCCTGGCCCAGCCCTCGCCCTGCCCTGCTCCAAGCTGTGGGCAGCAGCAGCAGAGGCTGCGTGTCCCCGCAGAACCACGTCCAGCGGCCGCTGCCCAGCGGGTGTCCTTCCTCCTCCGGCTGACGTCCTCCCTTGGGGTGCCCGACCTGCATGGCGACACTCAAGGGACAAGTGAGCGCAGCTCAGCCGCTTGCAGGAGGAGCTTGCCTTTCTTTCCAAAACTCACCTGGTGAGACCATCCCTTCGTTGTTAGATGGGACCTTCGTTGGCCTTTGCTTGGGGTCAGCCTGCAAGAACCAGGCTGCGCTTAGAGAGCGGCCCCGCAGCAGAAAGGGCCACCGGCCAGCTGCCCCCCGGCACAGGCAGCCTGAGCGCGGCAGAGCTGGGACCCTCTGCCTGCACGGGCTCTCTGCCCCACATGGCAGGTTTCCTCCCAGCGCCGCCGGCCAGGACGTGCCGGCGTTCCTGGGGGCTCGCCAGCCCTCTCCGCTGCCCGAGCGGCACCCTCCCTGCCGCACAAGCTCCCCCCACTCGCCGCACATCCCTGGCACAGCCGGGGCAGGGGAAAGGCAGCCCTTCTCACCTCTGCCTGGCCCTCCAGCAGCCTCTCCAGGCTCCTGGCGCTGAACGTCCTCCACTGGGCAAGAGAGGAGGAGTGGAAGAAGGTGAGCAGTGATGCCTCTGCTGCTGGGCTGGAGGACCAGTGCTCGGGAACAAGCCCAGACCAGAGAGACACTCACGGGGTGGTGGCGGCTCAGCTCCTTCTGCAGGAGTTTGAGCGATGGGACACGGCTCACGCGGGCTCTCTTGGCTCCTTCGGGTGTCCTGTGCACCGGCAAGGGACAGGCAGAGAGCTGGGTGAGCCCCAAGCCGCCGCTTCTCTCTTGGCAGGCAGCTCTGCCTGAGAGCTGCCCGCAGGTGCCCGCGGGGGCACCTCTCCCCAGTTGGGGAGCCGTGTTCCCCTGCCCGGCTGCGCCTGGAGCATCCCCCCACCGGCTCACCCCAGCAGTGTGCGCAGCCACAGCTCCTTCAGCGCCCAGGAGCTGCCGAAAGAGAGGAGAAGCAGCGTCAGGCCCCGCTGCCCTCCCCAGCCCGTGGGCAGATGTGGGCGCCTGCACAGCCCTGCCCCGTGGGGAAGGACATAGGGGCAGGAGGAAGCCCCGCGGGGCAGGACAGAGGCGCTGCCCAAGCCCTGGCTTCCTCTCTCCTGCCCCAGCAGCTGCTTTTGCCCTTGCCTTGCCTTCCGGGGACGCAACGGGGATGCTGACTGTGGAAATGCCCCCATCCCTCCCTGCCGGCATGCTGCCTGCTCCCTGCCCAGGCTCCGCACGGAGAGCAGAGGCCGTTCACACCACGGCGTGGGCATGGTTGGGAGCCTCTCCTGCCCGGCCAGGGGACGTGGCACCAGGACTCACCCGAAATTGGCAACGCAGGAGCCGGTGGGCCAGATGAAGATGAGGGAGGTGCTGTCCTCATCGCTGCCTTCCTTCTCCTCCTGCCCTTCTTCCTCCCACGCCACCTTCTTCCTGCCGCTCAGCACCCACAGCTGGTCCAGGGCCAGGCGGAGCTGTGGGCGCACGCTGGTGCCACGTCTGCAGAGAGGAGAGGCGTGCAGCGAGCTGGAGGTGGCCTCCCTGGGGTGCCCCCGCACAGAGCCCTGTCCCCCACCTGCCCTTGGGCTGGACACTGGTGCATCCAGCAGCAAGGTCCCGGGGCCTGGGGCTGGTGCCCAGCTGTCCCTGCCCCGCTCCCAGGGCCAGGGACGGGGAAAAGGCAGCGGGGCTCCGAGGGTCTTACTGCAACTTGGCCACCACCAGTTCCTCCTGGAGGAGGAGAAGGCGCCTCTCGCTCCTCCTGCGGCCCCGGCTCAGCTGCACGTCTGCGCTCAGCACCGCCTTGGCCTCGCTGAGAGCCTCCCTGCCCAGGGCAGAGCAGAGAGCGGCGGGCATGAGCACGGCGGCTGCCGCGGGGGCCGGCCATGCCCGCGTGTCCCCGAGCCGTGGGGGGAGCCCACCTGGAGCCGCAGCAGCAGTTGGCCTGGCCCATCCCGCCTGCAACTGGAGGACCCTCGCCGGGCACCAAGGATGCGGCACAGGCGGCGAGGGCGAGGATGGGAAGCGGGGTGCCGGTGCCGGTAGTGGGTCAGAGTTGCTCGGCCAGAGCCTGCCTCCTCCCGGCGCTGCTGCGTGCCAGCACAGCTCCGTCCTGCTGTCTCTGCGGGCTGTTGGCTCCAACTGACCAACGTTCCGAGCCCAACGGAAAGTGGGAGGGGCACTGGGGGGGCACTGGGCTGAGGGTTCTCTCCAGGATGGCCATGGCTGCCTCGCACTGGGGAGCCCAGAGCAGGACACAGCCCAGGGGAAGGACCACCTGCCTCCACCTGCTGGCAATGCCGATGCCCCCTGCCTCGGGGTTCGCCGCGGGTTCCTGGCCTCCAACCCGGCTTGGTGCCACTGCTCACCAGCCTCTGGCCCCGGCCCCTCAGCCGCTTTTCCAGCCACGGCACTGCTCAGCAGCCCACGGGCTCTCTGCTTTCTTCCAGCCCTCGGGCACATCTCCCTTCTGGAGCGGCCTCGCTAGCCCGTCGGCTAGCTCCCGCAGCCCTCAAGGGTGCACCCCAGCAGGGCCCACCAGGGACTGGGTCATCCCCACTTTGCTTCAGCGTTGCCCGATCTCACCCTCTGCCCCCTGATCCTACCGCAGCCTCTTGCACTCAGGGTACCTCTTCTTCGCTCCAGCCTTTCCGCCAGCTCTCCAGGGCCTGGGCTTTCTGGAGGCTGGTCTTGCCAGGACCGTCCTGCCCCAGGACGACTGGCAGAACCCAGACCAGCCCAAAGGGCTGCCGTGGCCTAGGGAAGGCCGGGAGGGTCTGAAGGCGGAGCAACATATGTCCCCAAATGGGACCCTATGATGAGCTTGATCGTGCTGTGATTACCCTTCTCCACAGGAGCTTGTACGGGCCTATATTTTGCATCGTTGCCGAAACGGCCTTGAGACCCCAGGGATGCGCTAGTTACTGCTGAGCAGAGCTTGCACAGCGCCAAGGGCTTTTCTGCTCCTCAGGCTGCCCCGCCAGCGAGCAGGCTGGGGGTGCAGCAGACGCTGGCAGGGGACACAGCGGGGACATCTGATCCCAGCTGACCAAAGGGATATCCCACGTTGCCATACGACACCGTGCTCAGCAGTAAAGCTGCGGGGGGGATGGAGTTTGGCAGGGGCTGCCCTTGCTCAGGGATGGGCTGCCACGGCACTTCTGCTCAGCCAGCCCATTGTTCAGCTTCTCCATGAGGTTATTTTGGCAGACACTGCAGAAAGCCTTCCTGAAGTCTAGGTGGAGAATGGGCAATGCACTCCCCTCATCACCCAAGCCAGTCTTGTAACCATAGAAAGTTGTTGCATTGGACAGGTAGAGTTTCCCATACTGAATCCAGGCTGACTCCTAGTTCTAATCACTTTTGTGTCCTTCATTTTTCCAGGATAATTGTGGCATTCTCAGCACTTCCATAAAAATATCAAATTTAATAATAACTTCACAGTATCTTGTCATATCTAAAACTGTTATGGAAATGCTTGTATGCTTGGCCTTAATTTTGGGTGTTTTTTTTTAATGAAGCCTCTCCAAGAATGTGATTGTGAACACTACAGCAATCATTTAACAAGATGTGCAGGCGCTGTCCTCATTAGTCTAAACAAGAGAGGAGAAGCAGCAGATGCACACAGAGTGGGCATTGCTGAATGACGTGAAGTTAATTTGAGCTTGGATGAAGGGAGTTTTTGACTGGCAGCCAGCCCTACATACTAAAGGGCACTGATGTGAACCAGCACGTGCGAGCCCTCAGACACAGTGCATTGCATATTGCTGCAGTGTCCTTCATTGGAATCTGATTTTGAATCATCCCAAAAAGCCAAGGGCAACTGGAACAGAAATTTTAGATCTACCTGTCGTTGCAGCCATTTTAAACCTGAATTCACCTTGTGTTTGAGAGCATATTTCTTTAAGCTATGTTCACAGCACCCACTATGCTCATGTTCATCCAGGGCATTTTTTCCTTGCAGGCCTGCTGTACTATCACCCGTATTCTACAGAAAGGGAACAGATATACAGGGGGACACTTGCTCAAGGTCAGAGTAGGCTGGTGTGGTGGAAATGGCAAAAACACAGAAACAATGTGGAAAAAGTGGGTCTGGTCTAAACGGGAGGGACTTGAATGACAGTGGTATTCCGAGTATTTATACCAAGACTGAAATGAAAACACAGTGTCAAGACCACTTACATTATCTCTTCTTTTTATTCTTAATACTGACAATGATGTGGCTTGAAAATAAAATTACTCTGACCTTAAACACTGCACTGTACTTCAGATACACTATAGTTGATATTTTCCTTAGGGATTTTTAACTTCCAATTATTATTCCTTACACTTCCTCATGTTCTCTTTCTCCTTCTCAATTTAACTGCCATTTATTTATGACACTGCCCACCTCTGAGCAGCCAGGATGTCTCCTCTGAGCAATACTCCCAAAGTAAATTCCACTGAGGTTTAGGAGCACACCTCTTCCTTAATCTAGCCACAACTGCCTCTCTTTATTACAAGAAGATCCAAATACAGTCACTATTTTCAGAGAAGCTCATGAATCCTAAGAGGTTCTGTGAAGTGTTTTGTACAAAACCATTAAAATAGGCAGCCTTGTCCACCTGTGTGTTGTTTAGCTTGGGGGTAGGTTGAAGTCTGAAAAGAACCAAAGATAAAGGCATCAACTGTGAGGTACTTTGGGTCCCCCTGCGAGGCACTATGTTGTGCCACCGGCGACAGTCCAGAGCCAACAGTGGTGCACGTCTTACCCTCAGACCCTTCGTAAGACCATGGAGATTTGAATACAGACTCCAGATCCAAGCTGCAAGACTGAAACTCTCTCTGCTTGCTTGGGTAGATCTGTCTCAGCCAAGGATGATATGGCAAAAATCCCATATGAAAAAAAGCAAAAGCACGTGAAAACTATGTGGCCCAGGGAGGAGAAGAATGAGAAAGGCCCTCCGTAATGCTGCAGGCAAGACCACTGTGCCTGTGTGGTGCAGCTGAGAAAAAACATGCATTTTAAATTAGTCCCTTGGTAAATGTATGGTTCTTGTTCAGTCCTACTGCACAGGACACAAAGCATCAGCCTGGACCCTGTAGTTCCTCAATCCCCTCTGTAAAATAGCCATTTGGCAAATGTCCTAAATGTGTGTTAGCAGCTAGAGAGAAGAAGTCAGAGCTGAGGATCACAGCATTTCTCTGTTTCAGTTCTTTTCCTGACGCAGAAAGCCTGTGGGATTATATGAGCTGGAACACAAGTTAGAGCAGCTCCTAGCACTGTTTCAGTTTCCAATTTGGACTGTTCGGGCCTCCGTGAACTCAAAAATCAATGTGATATAACTGTTGAGAGTCTGTTGATTTGCCTAACTTCAGGGGCTTTGGTAAAAGCATGTTATCTTGAAAATCTTTCCCCAACCTTGAAGCAAAAGTAGTCTTTATTACAGCGTAAGCTTAGTCAGCCATGCATGGCCTCTGTGGATGTGTCTCTTAACTGAGGCAATACACAGAAGTGAAATAAGTGCAAAGTGACCTTGCATGGAGAAAGTCAGTCTTATTAAAAAGAAACCTGAAAGCAAACCCTTCCTTTTGCTAATACTACTTTGTCATGGGACAACATGTGCGACTCTATTATGTCTGTGTAAGACACAGAGTTTTCATACTTGGTCTAGGCAATAAAGATAGCAATTTAATTCTGATGTTAAATAACCATTTGCCCTCCCAGAAGCCATCTTTGCTCTCATCAACTGTTACACTGCCCCGTTCATATTAATCATAACCAAATTCCTTCTGGGGACACCCTGAAACCCATTTCCTTCGACTAAAGACTCAAGTCTGTAATTCACTCCTGCTACTATCAACCTTGAATTCAGAACAAACTTTTTGAGAACATCTAATAGCAGATGCCAATTAAATCATTAGGATCAGTTATCTTAAATAGATGCAAATTTTACTGGGAAAACTATAAAGTAAACAGGTGTTGAGAGAGGAGATCTCTTATACTACAAGTGATAAAATATTGCTAATTGGGCAATGTTTCATTTTCCTAGGGTGAAAATATGACTGCTGGGAGGATACTAATCCCGAGGAACTTGGGTGTGATTCCTGCAGCTCCTTCTGAACTGCTGTGTCTCTTGAGCTTTGCTACTCTCTCTCTTCAAAGAAAAACATCTGCAAAAAGAGGCAACATTAGTTAACCTTGTGTTTCCCTTAGAGCCCGTCAGCAAGAGTGATTAATGGTCTGAAGGGAGAAAATCCTTTTTTAGCATGAGCCCAAAGAATGACCTGAAGGATTGCTGTAACAGTGTCTTATACACAGTTTGTGATGGTATCTGCTTACTCCTATTTGTACTTACAGGTATAGTTTCAAAACTAGCTTAAGTATGGTGTTTGGGGGTTGTTTGTTTTGTTTTGTTTTGTTTTGTTTTCAAATAGCATACTTCAGCTCCTCACAGAGCATTTAGGGATTGGCTTTTCTTCTTGACTGTATGCAGGACGCACTGCCTTAGACAACAGCGTATACTGGGGGAGAAAATCCTGCATACTGTGTCTGTTGGTGAGTGGCACTCGATAATTCCCCAGAGAAGGCAAGTGCTGGTCTAGATCAGGAGGCTTAGCTGTGGCAGCCTGGTTAGACCACTTGTGGGAATATCACCTGCTGTTATGCATGTTCCTCAGCTGGGAATGCAGAAACACCCTGCACCTCCATTCCCTCTTCCTTTCCCTCACCCTGGACATCTGAATTGTAGTGCTTCATCCTAGAAAACAGAGCAGAGATGAACAAGGCTGCAGAAGGTCACATGCGTTTGGCTCAGTAGTCTCTGAAGGCTGGACCTTTCACGGACCAGGAGGATCTCTAAGGTGAATATTCAACTAGACTATTGAAACTAGTTCCAAAATTGAAATTTGTGTCCAGTTTGTAGCATGCCAAACAATAATCAGTGGGGAATTTTTTGCTGCCCCAAGAGAATTACCATTATGTAGAATATCCCTACTTCTCCTTTCTTCTAAATCAAGGTTTAAAAGCCAAAACCATGAGGGTTTTTTGCTTTAAGATGATATTACAATCATGTCAGTGTTTTGATTGCAAACATTTTTCCTGTAAATTAAAATTTTGAGAAAAAAAAATTAAATCAATTCATTGATATTCCCATCTGCTTCAGCTCTACTCTGACACTGAAAATGCAGTAGACCTGATTTGTTTCAACACAGATGCACTTTCTGACAAAAAGAGCATTTTGAAGAAACGTTTCTCAAGTAGCTGTTACAGAGGCAGGCTGAGAGCTTTCCAAGATCTCCCTCTGCCCACTCTGCTGCCTGCCTACTACTCCAACCCTCCTCTCTGCAGCTTCTCAGTGCCATTCCTATCATTGGGATATCGAAATAAAGGGGCTACTTTATCAACTTGCAAACTCTGGGGCTATCAAAAAGGTAGAGGGACCTGCTTTGGAGCATAGTTACATGTAGGAGAGCTGAATCGCAAGCTCCAGGCGTGCATTTGGATTGCAGTCCTTTATGCCTTGAGATAAACTGGCGTAGCTGAAGTGACCATAACAACCTCAATGGGAGGCGTGCGCAGCTGCGCAATGGCATCGTGCAGTGCTAAGTGAGAAGGGAAATTTCTCTGGCTTTCCCTGCTCAGTGAGTCTTAGAATCATAGAATGGTTTGAGTTGGAAGGGACCTCAAAGATCATCTAGTTCCAACCCCCCTGCTATGCGCATCCTGATCTTGTTCATCAGGATTTCAGGAGGTCAGAGAGATGCAGATAGTAGGTGACACAGAAAGACACTCAGCATCAGCTGGTGTGCAAGCACACACAGCTTTATCTGTAAAACTGATATATTCAGTCCTGACAAAGTAATCCAAGATAAGCAAAGAATCAACCAGAGCTGGTCTTACTAGGATGCGATATAATTAATTTTAAATTACTTATTTAGTGAAATTGTGATGATCAGTGTTGTGTTATCTCTCCAGATGACAGGGTTATTAGCTTCAGGCTGCCTGAGGGTAAGAAGTAGGAATGAACTGTAGTTAAACAGCAGGCATGTACATGCCACATGTAACACATTTATACTCCCTCCCTATTTTCTCCCCATCATGCCCCCTGGCCATACCTCCTTGGTCTTTTACTTGTTTGACCTCTGGCATGTGTTAAAATCTACTGACAATAAAAGGTCAGTATAGTCACTTACTACTGGTTGTGAACAATATTATTCAGAATTTAATTTCAGCTGCTGCAGCACAGTGTGAAATACAAGCAGTTTCTTCAAACACCTCCTGATTTTCTCTCCCAACGTCCCAGGTTTCATTAAAATTACCCAACTGAACTTTATCTTCTGGTGTTCAGGTCACATACACAAAATGGTTATCAAATAAGCAAAAAAATGCCCCAAACCAACCCAAAATAAAAACAGACTAAGAAATGAATATAATAAGGACTTGAAATGTCAGCCTTGGGGCACTGCAAAGGCATTGAGAGGGATTCAAATCAGCAATAAAAAAGATTCTGTTTATTCTTCAAAATGTAAACATTTTTCATAGTGACATTCAGCTCCTCATAAAAACCAATACAATACTCCTAAGAGCTGGTCTAATGATACTCCTTGGCACTCCCTCACCCTGAATTTCTGAATTTCTAGTGGCTCATCTGTCTCCACGCCCCATGGTACCTTGCCCCATAGGATGACAGGTTCTTCCAAGAAGACTCTGGCTCCCTGCGACAGGGTGCAGAGCTGGAGGACCCAGCTGGGGGACAGGCTTAGTCCTTGCTTCGTCTCCCCCAGCCATGCACCAGGGCTCCCCCAAAGCCTGTGCCTGGGCACAGGTTTGCATCAAAGCAGTTGATGCCATTTGGGACTGGGCTCAAGCTTGGGATCAGTCCCGTGCTGTCAGTTTCATTCTGCACTGAAGCATCTCTGTAAGACTGTTCCAGTGGGCAAGCATGGGTGGAAGTCACTGGCAGCATGGCTGTATTGAATACAAAGTTAGGGATTCCCCTTTCTAGCTGGAAATAAAGGATACATCCACCTGGAAAGCCAGAGGCAATGCTTTATTCTAACTGATTTTTTAGGTATCGTTGATCCCTCTGTCATTTTACTTTTTTTTTTTTTTCCCATCTCTATAATGTTCAAATTTGGTTATCATAAGGTTTATGTTATTATTTTACATGGTACCTACCAATTTTAATATGTTTCAGTGAAGTTCTTTTTTAAAACGAATTCACAACATTCTTTACATGTGCTCAGAAATTAGCTCTAATTTAAAGTTCAGTGTCAACAAAATAAATACCTAGTAGCTTTTGCAATCTGTCCATGTCTCTTCAGAGATGGAAAATACTGTATTCAGGATAAAAATGGACATAATAAATTCCACATGTAAAAAAGAAATAGACATAATTAGAATTTCAACAACCAAAATGAGACCATTTCAGCAAGGATAGATCAGACTGAATGACTCAGAAATCTCTCTGGGAGAGGAGATACTTGTAACACCTCTCCATCATTCATATATCTTTGGCTCATTCTGGCCATGTTTCTTAAACAGGTTTCTCAGCAGAGTGACTTTAAAAATGGGTTGCACATTCCTGTAAGGGTCTTTCACCTTGATTCTCCTCTGATACAGCTTGTTCTGAACTCCAGGGCAGCCCACATCTCTCCAATGCCACCATGCTCCAGCCAGCCGAGAGCACCCAGCAGCATGTTACGGCAGAGCCTGAGGGAAGCTGAAGTTTTCCTCTGCTTGTGAGCAACTGAGCTGGAAATAAAACTTCCAGAAAAGCTCTGCTTAAAAATGTCCAGGCCCTGCCAAAAGGAGCTGGCACATTATCATTTCAATAGTCCTGCCATGTGCAAGTACTCTGCAGTTAACTGCAGAATCTCTGCAGTTACACAGTTCCAGCCTTGAAATTGCTTTGGAAAACAAGTGATACATCGGAGTATGAACTGGTGATATCCCCTTGACTCTTCCCCATGTAGTGAGTCATGATCCTCATAGTTCAACTCATGTCCAAAACTGAAATGAATCATGCTTATTATTTTTAGAGCTAGCCACGGGCACTGGCATATGTGAGTATAGTCAACAAGGATGTTTTGAGGATTAAAGCACACTCCTAATCTGAAGTGGAAAGAATGGACTGTTTTATTAGCTGATCTGACCTTTGCTTGTATTGGAGTCAAACTGGTGACTTCAGTGATAACTCATGTTTTATTGCCTTTTATTCCTGTTACTCCTATAAACCCTGAAAAGTGTGGTCCAGATTTTATTTCCCTTCTATATCACCAGGGGAATCGTGTACTGAGTTCCCAAACATTTATACTTTGCAAATTCACTTAAAGCAAAGATGCCACTCAGGGTCCAGGCTGAAAAAAATATCAGGGCCTATTTTGTTTGGTGGAACCCATAATCATCATGATAGTCTGGGACATCTGCCCAGGTTGATGGGTGTCACTGAGAAAGTTAACAACTCTTTTGCTTGGAAACTGAGCATATAATTTTGTATGGATATCATGGGTGACAGAAGTCACAGGGGTCTGCCAGCCTGCTTGCAGAGGAGCTTTCATTTTTAAAAGAGGACTTGCATGGTTGACATGGTGTTGCATTTCCAGTATAGCAGACTGGTATACACAGAGAGAGATCCTGTGCACGGTGCTAGTGCAGAAATGTGGGCTGAGCAGCAGTTTAGGTCTAGTTCATGCAGGTTGGAGAGCCAGCCTGTTGAAGAAAGGACAGCAAATATGGGAAATGGAGACCCCAAGAGAGATGAAATCACTTTCTCAAAAGCACGCAAGTCATTTGCAACACAATTGAGAGTCCAACCCAAATCTCCCAAGTCCCAGTCTAATAGCAACCACATAACCATCCTTTGCTTTCACAGCCTGCCATCCTCCATTTATACTCTTAGAAAGCACGATGATGAGAAAGCCACCAGCAGTGCAGTCTGAAGTGTATTGCAGAGGGCAAGCAATAAGACGGATCCTGAGGCTCAGGCAGCCCTTGCTGCTGTTTCTAATCAGGCTGTGCTGAAAGGCAATTTTTGGGTTTCATTGTTTGTGCAGTGCTCATGGATGCAGCACCTGGTACATGTCTTATCCAATTTCAAAGCAGATCTGTCTCACAGATCTTGGTTGCTGGAATGGATGTCAGGGAAAAACTCGGGCTGAAACCATGTGTTGCTGTGATCATGTAAAAGCGCTAGATGAAAAGGAAGCATTACAGCTTGTATATCAGCATCACCAGTAAGAACCATACTTGCAGACAGAAATATTTGTCCCTTTGGGTACCCAGATGCTTCCCCTTTGGGGACTGATCTCTATCAGGATGGCTATTTAAAATTCTAGCAGGTTTTTATTCAGTCCCACAAGTAATTTTCTAGAGCTGTTAGAAAACAGGAAATATGACAGGATATTTTCAGGTGATCTGGGGACTATAGTCACCATTATCATCAGATCTGGAAATCAGAGCTGTGGGTTGTCCCCATGCTGTGCTTCCTGAGGGAGCCCTAGGGACCCAGAGAGGTTTTTCACAATTGGCAGAGACTGGGATTATGTAAAATATTTTTAATACATGTCTACAGTGCCCTCAAGCCCACACATTGTAAGTTATTTTTATAGAAAAAGACAATTACACTTTTATAGATTGTCCCCTGCTTTAGAGTAATTGTTACTGGTCAAACATATTTCAGCCAATTCAATAATTGGCCAGAACAGTGCTTTGCAAATACCTTTCACAGTCTCCATTGCCTTATAAGTCTAGAAATAAAGAATAAACATATAACTTAGCACTCAGCTGCATTTATTTATGATGCAATAAAAGCAGCAAAGGAAGGAGGAGGCGAAGTGAAATCTTTCTGAGACAACAGAAGTTCCTTCTGTTCTGTGACATGTCAACCCCTCTCTGCCCCCTCTCTGCTCAGCAAAGGAGAAGCTGACATTAGGCTCCTGGCAGTGCAGAGGGGTGAAGTACAAAGTGCAGGTGGTAACTGCACAGCAAATCATAGTCATGCCATAGAATCACAGAATGGTTTGGGTTGGAAGGGACCTTAAAGACCATCTAGTTTCAACCCCCCCACCATGGGCAGGGACACCCTTCACTAGACCAGGCTGCCCAAAGCCCCATCCACCCTGGCCTTGAACACCTCCAGGGCGGGGGCATCCACAGCTTCTCTGGGCAACCTGTTCCAGTGCCTTACCACCCTCACAGTGAAGAATTTCTTCCTAATGTCTAATCTAAATCTACTCTCCTCCAGTTTACAATTGTTACCCCTTGCCCTATCACTCCACGACCTTGTAAACAGCCCCTCTCCAGATTTCTTGTAGGTCCCTTCAGGTACTGGAAGGCCACAATAAGGTCTCCCCAGAGCCTTCTCTTCTCCAGGCTGAACAACCCCAACTCTCTCAGCCTGTCTTCATAGGAGAGATGCCCCAGCCCTCTGATCATCTTTGTGGCCCTCCTCTGGACTCGCTCCAGCAGGTCCATGTCTCTCCTGTACTGGGGCCCCCAGAGCTGGACGCAGTACTCCAGGCGGGGTCTCACAAGAGTGGAGTAGAGGGGGAGAGTCACCTCTCTCGACCTGCTGGTCACGCTTCTTTTGATGCAGCCCAGGACACGGTTGGCTTTCTGGGCTGCAAGCGCACACTGCTGGCTCATGTTGAACTTCTCGTTCACCAATACCCCCAAGTCCTTCTCCTCAGGGCTGCACTCAAGCCATTCTCCACCCAGTCTGTAGTTGTGCTTGGGACTGCCCCAACCCATGTGCAGGACTTGCACTTGGCCTTGTTGACTTTCATGAGGTTCACACTGGCCCACCTCTCCAGCCTGTCAAGGTCCTTCTGGATGGCATCCCTTCACTCCAGCATGTCGACCACACCACACAGCTTGGTGTCATCAGCAAACTTGCTGAGGGTGCACTCAATCTCACCATCCATGTCACTGACAAAGACGTTAAACAGCGCTGGTCCCAATACCAACACTTAGATGGTCTTGAACCTGATCTCTTACAGAGGGTGGTTCTTCATTCTCCTAGTCCCTGTCTTTGCCTTCAGTGTCTTGGGTGGTGCGGCTAGAGCACTTGCCAGTGAAGACTGAGGCAAAAAAAGTTGTTGAGTACCTCAGCCTCCCAGGTAACCAGGTCTCCTATTTCCTCCCAGAGAGAGCCCACATTTTCCCTAGTCTTCCTTTGATCACTGACATACCTATACATACATACAAGAAGCTTTTCTTGCTGCCCTTGACGTCCCTGGCCAGATTTAATTCTATCAGGGCTTTGGTTTTCCTAACCTGATCCCTGGCTGTGTGGACAAATTCTCTGTATTCCTCCCAGGCTGCCTGCCCTTGCTTCCACCCTCTGTAGGCTTCCTTTTTGTGTTTGAGTTTGTCATCTATTTGATATAACATGAAGCAAACACTGGTCTCCTGGAAGGGATCTGTGGTCTATCCAGTGGACCATCCTCTTTCAGAGTGTCCAAGATCGAGTGTTTCAGAGTAGCCACACAGGTGTAGGGATATTTAAAACTTCACAGCAGATTTGCTCTTAATCTCTAATATTAGATGTCAGCTCAAAGCCTGAAATCACGAGATTTCATAGTTTTCCAAAAGGTGTTTTAGCAATAATTATTAAAACACTGATTACCCTTTTTTATCCATATGGATGTCTGATCCCTTTTCTCATCTTTCAAAATGCTGTAAACCAACAACATCCAGTGACAATAAGCTCCACATTTTAGTTAGCATTTTGTAGAACACATTTCCTTTGATCAGGTTTAAATGTATTACTTTCATGTTATATTGAACATCTTCTTCTCATGGAGATGTTTTTTGGGAGAGCTCCTGGTAAGCCCATTGGCTAAGAAGTCAGGTTTTACAAAATTTGAAAGCAAAAGAGGAAAAGAGGTACAAAATCTACCAAGTGTTATTATGAAATTTATGGTTGGTTTCAGCAAAATATGGGGATAAGGCAAAAAGGATCCAGACTCTAGCTACTTCCCAGTAGTGGTGGAAACCCAGAGGCACCAACACAGTGTTAAAGCACATCGGTACCATTGAAAAATGCGGAATACATTTCAGGTACTTAACCTCAGTCACGTGCATAGCTGAGTGAAACAAAAAGTGCACTACTGCCTGGCAGAGGTATTTGGCAGCACTGGGATGTGCACTCCTTCAAAACCAGACTGTTCACACTGGGATTTTGGTTTGCCTGTCTTCTTACTGCTTGATTGTAATTACTCCTGCATGGGTTTATTACATACCTGCCTATACCATTGTGTATGCCAGTTACAATTATGGGATAAATGGAGGTATCTGGGGGTACGGGTTCCTCAATTCTGTCAATATCAATTGAAAATGGCTAATTTGGGGACTGATTGTGCTCCCTGTTTCCGGAGCATGCCATCTGTTGATAAGGACTTTGTTAGTCCCTAAACTAAATGGCACTCAAGAACACGTAGTCTAGCTCCTGGGTATGATAGAACCAATAAAACTGTGGATGTGCACTGCACATGGTTGTTTATAGGAGCTCTTAACAAAACCCTTACATCAAGCAGTAAGTGCCTCCACAGTAGTCTCATTGATTTCAATGGCACTACTCAAGTAGTAACTCAGTGTGAATAAGGGTATCCATCTGGTCCTCGGAGATGTAGCTGCATCAGTTGAAAGATCTGTCAAGCATTCCCCAAGCAGTCTGTGCTCATAGACATACGGGCTAGCACAAAATTAAGCCAGGGAGTATGCTGATAGAGTGAGAGCCAGAATAATCTGAGCAATAGATAAATACGCTGTTACAATCCAAGAGTGGTTCCCCAGTGTCATTAGGAAGTGCACTGTTATGCAATTAAGAAAATTAATTAGAAGTAAACGTTTAGGGAGTGCAGGTTGAAGACGTGTTGCCGCACAGTCTTGTCTAGCTCTGTGGTATGTTTAAGTTCTACTGGTGGTATAATTGTTTTTACAGTGTCTCTGAACGAGCTATATTCCCAGACTTCTCTATTGACCACTCCAGTGGCATGGAACATAATTTACTACATCCATCACAATACTTCAACCTACCAAACCCAATATCGAAACATGCTGTTCACTTTTTGCTCAATGCAATGAATATCTTTGGTCCAGCCAGGTTCATTCATCTTCTAGCTAAGTTCTGATTTAGCTGTCTCCATCCATCCATGCAATGATCTTGAATTTAGGGATGGAAACATTTCCTCACCAAGTATCCTCAAGCCAATTATCACTATGTTGCCAGCTACTTTTTAAATGAAATGAAGGAGACCTGGTCAACAGTATTTTACCTTAGGTTTTTTCCCAGTAATCCCAAACCAGAAGTTTTCATTTAGAGTAAAACAAAGTTGAAACACAAAAAAGTCATACTCCTGGTATTTGAGAACATTTCATCTGTTCTATGTGTAGGAATTCAGAGAAGCAGTATCCTGATTTGACAAATACTGCGATTTTTCAAGACAAGCTCATGTATATGCTGTTCCTAGAATGCACCTTGCCTTAAAAAACCCATACATCCCTATTGACAATAGGACATCACCATTACCTAGCTCCATTACATGACAGAATGGTGACAGGACATAGAATCATATCATAGAGTGGTTTGGGTTGGAAGGCACCTCTAGTTCCAAACCCCCCACCATGGGCAGGGACACCCTCCACTAGACCACGTTGCCCACAGCCCCATCCAACCTGGCCTTGAACCCTTCCAGGGATGTGGCATCCACAGCTTCACTGGGCAACCTGTTCCAGTGCCTCACCACCCTCTAAATTTATCCTCTTTCAGTTTAAAACTGTTACCCCTTTTCCTATCGCAACAGACCCTTATAAACAGTCCCTCTCCAGATTTCTTGTAGGTCCCTTCAGGTACTGGAAGGCCACAATAAGGTCTCCCCAGAGCCTTCTCTTCTCCAGGCTGAACAACCCCAACTCTCTCAGCCTGTCTTCATAGGAGAGGTGCCCCAGCCCTCTGATCATCTTTGCGACCCTCCTCTGGACTCGCTCCAGCAGGTCCATGTCTCTCCTGTACTGGGGCCCCCAGAGCTGGATGCAGTACTCCAGGTGGGGTCTCACAAGAGCAGACTAGAGGGGCAGGATCACCTCCCTCGACCTGCTGGTCACACCTCTTTTGATGCAGCCCCAGATCATCAGAGAGATATCTTTTAAATTAGAATAATATTGGCAGTCCTATGGACAAAGCTGGCTCAAGGATTCTTATGAGAACAGTCAAAATTAAGTCTGTCGCTGCCAGAGTCACTGGTACCCCCTGGGATGCAGGAGTCGTAGACCTTTGCTAATGTCTGTGTTGCACTCCCACCCACGATCAGCATTTCTTTTGGGGGTCAGACCTCAGGCTATACTGCTCCATGGAGGTGATCTATCCCCCAGAGTGCTCCGTCTCACCCAGGTTTTCTGTATTCCTGGCATATTAATATTTGAATTTATTTTGTTTAGTGGCATAACTTCCAGAGGAAGAATGGAGAGGCACCTCCCCTCCAACATCACCCCTGGGCTAGGTGGGTAGAGCCCCTCCTGAGGACAGGAGATGCTGACTTGCATCGTCTAAAGAGAAGGGGGACTTGAAGCAGAGCTTCTCGCATCCATCCTAGTTAAGCACTTAAAGCCATTACACCACCACGTATGGGAGGAGAGTGAAAGTGTCAGGGAAAAATCTCCTCTGTAGACATATTTCAGCTGAAAGCAGTCCTTTCACTGTGTTTCGAAAAGAACTGGATCCTCCTGAGATGCTTCAGGCATCCTCAGAGATGCCTCTTAGACTGAGTTTGTCAGAGGACTCTTTCCTAAAGAAACACCTAGTACTTGGAACCTGGTTAGCCTTGAGTCTGAGCTAGATGCCAAAAGCTGAAAACTGTCAAAACTTAAAATAATTCTGCACATTTAGAGAAACACAGCTATTAACTTGATACAACACACAGGAAATCCCTGATGTGACCCACATAATTTTTAAAGTCATAATATTTTGTTGTTACTCATGTTATTGCTATCACCATACAATGCTAGGCATGAACTATGAAATTAATTTTATTTTCTCTCTACATAAAGCTTCTTCATTGTTGTTTGTGCTCTAGTCAGCTTGGACACTAAAATTTGGTTAGATAATTTCTCATTCAAGATTTCATGCACCATACCAGCATGTCTGAAGTTCAAACATTATCAGCATGTATAAAAGCACACACACAAAAAATCCCAACCCAAATCTGAGACAAGTTCAAATTAAATAAACATGTAGAAGGCTGGCACTCTCTGCTGGAATCAACTTCATTATTATTAAGTTCACAACTGCTGCTTCAGATAGCTCCTTCTCTCAGGATTTTGACTAAAGGTGCTTTACAAATTAGAGGTCAGACTGGTACTTTATCATTTTCTCATTTTTCCTTTAATCTCCTTTCTTCTGTTTAATTAATTCCATGCTGATTCTTTCTGAAACTGAAAATAGTATCCTAGTTTTCTGTACTCATGTCTACCATCTCCCAGGCAAGGCTTCCGCAGCAGAAGATGCCACCCAAGGCAGAGGGGAGCATCCGTCGTGTAACACAACCCGCACGCCAGAACAGCCCCCTGGGATGCCGCTGCCCTCCAGTGCGGAGACCCCCCAGGACACCTTGCTGCCTGCTGCAACACCGGACACCGCCAGTAATCAGTCCTGTGTTTGATGAGCACCACGTTTCCCGAGTTCTGACTCTCTGCAAATTAAAGAACAAATATGATGAGCTTTTAAAACATAGCAAAACACAGTTTGCCATAAATTTTCTTGGTCACAGAACCCCTTTACGCTCCCAAGAGATCATACCTGCTTCGGCGTGCGTGCTGGGTAAATTTACACAGCAGTCTAAGAGTATGATAACAGCTCAGGAAAACATGTAAAGTTTAATGTGTACAGTTCTAAGCTAACTAGCTTAGTGACTATGCCAGATATCTTAGTGATATCAATTACCAAATAAATCCCTTTAAATAAAAGGAAAGATTTTCTTTTCCGGTCAAGCCTACATGGATGACATTAAAGATGGATGACATTAAGAGCCGGGTATCCAGAGAGCTGTGCCCAATAACGGGCTTAGGAGTGCTGGCTAATTAGGCAGTTAAGGTGTGCAGAGAAAATAAGACACACAAGAGAAAAATCTCTGGAAATCCCAAATCCTGTGCTATCTGCAACTCAGCTGTGGCAAAAGGATTCCATTCATTATTAAAGAGAGTATTGATGATTTTATAATTAAAGCAATGTCACATTGCCCCCGTCTACTCTATTTTTCCTTTAAAAGCTTCAGCAGACAAAGAAGTAGCCTGACTTCTTTCTGAGGCAATGAGAGCAATGGGTACCTCGTAATAAATCGGTTTCTTTGCTTTTATGTCTAAATACAGGCCCTCAGTGGCACGGAGGTCGGTTGCTTATTTTCTCTTGATAGTCTCTGCTGCCGCTGCCAGGACAGCGACATTCATGGCGGGAAGTTCAGTAGTGTCCCCATGGAGCTACAGGGTTGAGTAATGACACAGAGGAAACATCTATACACAGTGAAATGTGTTTAATGTACTCATGTGTTTACGACACAAGGAAGACACATCTTTGGAAAGACTTGCGGTGCT
Organism: Balearica regulorum gibbericeps; assembly: GCF_011004875.1. Classification (NCBI taxonomy): domain Eukaryota; kingdom Metazoa; phylum Chordata; class Aves; order Gruiformes; family Gruidae; genus Balearica; species Balearica regulorum. Next base: position 106,291,751 of record NC_046186.1, read on the forward strand.
TTCTATGCGGATAGCCTAGCAGTTTTCTTGGGGACTCTGTGCCCCACGTACCTGTGTTATGTGTGCTGCTTCAAAGTGGTCCGTGGCCTCAGCAGAGCACCTGGGGGATATTCCACTTGCCGGGGATCGTAGCTGTTCCTGCTGCTGCACCTCAGGAACTGACGGTGATGTACCAGGCTGGAGCAGCAGTATACACCCGGTCATCTGGGTACGGCTTGTGCCTTGGCTCACAGGGAGTGAACAACTCAGGAGGATAATGGAAATTCCCCTTCAAAACCAGCTTCACTGCTGTTTTACATGTTAACAGAGGAACACTGAAACATTTTACCATTATCAGCTGACCAGAAGCAAACAGCAGAGATAAAGATGTGTCCATCTGTGCAGTTAGGAGAATAAAAGAGAATATCAAAAAGGATGTGGGAACTTAGGGAAGCCTGAAATGCTTTAAGACATTGGAAGGAGTCCCTCACTGTTATCTTCAGTATAAGATCTAGATCAAGCTACTCCGTTTAAACTAGCCTCGACAAACCTAATTTAAGTGAGGGATCATATCAAGGAGGAGACCAGCTAAAGAATGCATCACTAGTTTTGGGCTTGGGCTTTTTTAATGAATAGGAGGTGGGTTAGAAGAAATATATTAATTACCCCTTAAGCCAACAATGTAGTTTTTACATATTTAGACGTGAGCAAATATACAAAACCAGCAATGTTTTACAGAGCTTTCCAAATAAGAGAAGAGCATTTGTTTTTCTAAGTCAGCCCTGTGTATTATGCAAGGGTGCACTTGCCTTCTTCCCTGAAAGCAGCAAGAATTAAAGAAGAAACCGTTTTCTCCAGTTGCTGACATTGTTCAGCTCCTGCATGGATGAAAAGCCGATTCATTCAGCTTCTTCCTGTCTGTTATCCGAGCATTTCTTCAGGTGCTTCTTTAGTCCATCTCCCAGAACTGGACCTACTGATTATTTTCTGCTTCACGCTCTTTCTCTTCCAACACGACCCTCCCCAAGAACCGCAGCGGCCAAGGCCTCCCACCCACACAGGCAGGTGATGCTGCGCTGACGGGGGCCTGCACTTCAGGTGAGAGCTGCATCAAAGATTTCAAAGATGGAGGAAGGAGTTAATGAGTGGCCAACAGTAACAAGTGAAGTAATTTGCTCTATTAAAGAAAGAGAGGATTTTATGCTGTACGTGCCCATTATACAGAGAGAGACAGACACCATGGCAACAAGCTTGTCAGGCAGTAGCAGGGCACTACTTTAAGATTAACTATCGCTGGGGACATCATTAGTGGTGAAGAAACTTCAAAAGCTTTGAAATTTGGGTTCCTTTCGCACCCAGAATCTCACTTGCTTCTATGGACTTTATTTGAATCTCCAGTCTACAAACTTAGGCTGGGATAACAACAACAGCATGCTGAGATTTTGGATGCATCCTGAATAACATGGAAAGGAAAAATGTATTCACGGTATCTCAGCGCTTCCAGGCCTGCCAGGTTGTCTGAACTGTACGGAAATGAAGAACTAAAACATACCATTGAGTCAGGTTCAGCGGGATTGTCTGAAGTAAAGAACAAAAAGGAGTTTGAAAAGGACTGCTCTTTCTGTGCTTACTCGTAAGCCATGGGTCTGATCATTAGCCTGCAGTGATGCAAAAGGAGAGATCCCTCTGTAAATCTCCCATTCTGGAAGGATGAGCAGGTGACAGATAATTGCATGTACCGGGTTGATTCTTTTTATCCTCCTAGCTCGTAGGCAGAATCCCAAATCCCCGTGATTGTCTTGCACCTCATGCAGACGCATACTCCGGTGCAAAGCTGGTGTCAGATGCTGATGTGGTAGGATTTATAACCCCAGGAAGTTCCTCTATTGGTAACCACAAGACAATTAGTGCACAAGGAGTTTGGAACTCTGAACACGGTCTAATGTGAATCACATTTTACAGCAACAACGTTCAGAGTTCAAGTTTTCAGTTCACGAGGCTGCAGTGCAAATGAAAACATTTCTATGGGAAAGTGGAGAGAGAAAGGAAATATCTGACAAACCATCGCACAGTTTCCATGGGGGTCTCTTTTGCTCTACCTGATTTATAAAGTGCTGAGAATGCCATGCAGCATGGTTTTCATAGTGACAGGCAACGTATCACAAATTCATGAACCTTTGTGACTTGCCTGCATTATAATTACCCATAACTGAGCTACTCAAATCAAACAGGAGCTAGCAGTGCTTCATGGCTCTGAAAATGAAGCATGGCCAACACACAAAGGTATAAGAGTGCAAGGAGTCCAGATGTCCAAGCCCTGGCTCAGTCCACCATGCCCCATTGCTTCCACAGGAGCTGCTAACATTTGCTCAGTTTGCAGCACAAGGAAGAAAAATAAGGTGGACGTTAATCAACTTTTTGCAGATGTGTCAAGTAAAAAGGAGACGTGCATTCAATCCCATGAAAAGGCTTATTTTTGAGCGGTTGTTCTCTGATAGCCAAGTGCTGTGCTCAAAGAACAAATGAAAGAGGAGGTGGCTCCTCTGGAGCTGCCTGCTTCCCAAAGATAAAGGAAGATGGAGTGCAGCACTCTGCCCATCCTGTACAGGAGGGTGAGAGTCATTGAGATAACTGTGAGAATTACTGTGGTAGGGGCATCTTGCTTGATGTAAAGGGAGAAGAACTGAGAGCATGCAATGGATTTCTGCGTATATTTGAGTTTTTCCAGCCCTGTTGAGAGAGGTCTCTCTGTGATCATAATTTGAATGAACTCGTGAATAGCACATGTGAGCAGAAAGCAAATCCGAAGCTGCAAGCAGTTAGCTAACCCTGCTGCATGGTTAGTAAGGAGACGTGTTGCATACTCAAGATATAGGGCAGGGAAGGACACGTTCAGTTTACTGAACAGGCAGAGCATTCACTAGAAAATTCTCAAGGTTTTGGAGACCTCAGCTTGCCTCAGGTAGCTCTGTCTTCCAGCCAGGTGGAGGTACGTAGATATTTATTGTTGGTCAGCAGGCAAATATCTACTATGAGAAACTGGTGGCAACTTATGACAGCTGCATGCATAGCATGACCAGTGATAGGTGCACAGGGACAGCAGGGGAAAGCCTATGGTTGCCCCACTAGCTGTTTTTATCCCGCAATCCGAACTAAAAAGTACTTATTTCTCTTTTACTGGGAAAGGTTCTGTAAATCAGAGCAGCAAACACCATTTATTAGAAAGGCAGAGCTATGCACTGAAACGGGTCATACATCCCTTTTAGTCAGACAGCTTTAGCTGGCACCAACAAGAAATGCTGGGAAGATGTCAAGTGGAGGCTTGGGGGATGTCAGAAGGCATTTTGTGTTCAGAGATGGGAAGCAAACAACAGCTTTCTTCTTGCTTAAAGAGCAAGCTTAGGAACAAGCAGGCATGGAGAAAGACCCCTCTCAAACACCACACTGAAGAGAAGGGGAGGCAGACCCCTGGCCCCACATCTGCCTTGGGAACACAGATCTCTGCCTGCACTCCTTCTGCTCTGGGGAGAAGTGTCAAAGACATGTCATCTTGTCAGATCATTACTGCAAGTTACAGAAACATTTTCCGATTTTAAAAAAAATTGCCTGCATTGCTGTGCTATTACTCTTGATAATACTGTGAAATTAAACACAGGGAGATAGTTTTTAAAGGACAAAAGTTTTACAAGATCTCAGGAAAGCGTGGCACTGTGAGCCAGTGACTATTAGCTTCAGCTTCTTCTTTAAATCATGATCCACATCAGCACATTGCATGCATAATCAAGCTCCTGGACCCCCTACACACACATTTTATGTCCCTCCCCTCACACTTGCCTTCATGAGCTTCCGGGCTCCAATCACTCATCTCCTAAAACTCCAAATCCCACTTTTGGGCACTGAAGTACGCATATGGACAAGCATTCATAGGAGAAAATCTCAGCTGAAATAACTGCAGCAACTTGCCTATGGCCTTCCATCCTCCCTCCTCTTCCTAGATGAGTGAGCCAAAACTGAGGGAGGAGTGCCATCATGTTTGCCTAATTCCCTGCTCAGGCTTGGGGCTGTGTTTGTGCCTGATTCCCCTGTGCCCTCAGCAGCTCATCGTCTGCCTCCGAGCTCCTCACCCCCAGCTTCCGTAGGCGCTTGGCACAGCCAAAGCTGACAGTTGGCTGGGAAGGGAGGTAGCCAGAGCAGAGGCACAAATTTTGCCTGTGCCCAGAGCGTGGGTTTCTCTCTGTGAAACATATGCTGGACATTGCAGGCAATGGAGACTCCTTCCAAGATTTTGAACACTGCTGAACTTTGATGCACAGTCAGAAGTCAAACCAAAGCCACCCAGGCCCATCTGTGGTAAGTCAAAATTTGTGACATTTCAGAGTGACACACAGAAATACTCTTTGGACAGGAAAAGTAAAGGAGGTTGGGTTTGGGTTTGTTTATTTGTTTCTGTTTTTTTGTTCAAGAGTGTGTTTATTTTATAACTGACAGGAGATCACTTCATTTTTAGTGGGTTTAAAATAACTTGCCAGTAATAAAACCAAGTTTCTCTCTCTGCTTTCCATAACAAGGAGAAGCCGAACAAGTGGTTCTGTGTTCAGAAGAGTCTTAGAGGTCTCTGCTGAATTCATCGGCCGTGGTTCAAACCAGTGTGCAGCACAGCCACTGAGGGAGAAACAGAACAAAGGGTCAGACCATCTGGAAGGTCCACAGGATGCCACCAGGGCACTCTACCACAGCTCTGGGAGAACAAGCTGGGAAAGGCTGGAGCTGTGTTTTAATCTGTTGTACGTGTAGGATCCATCTGCTCTGGAACTTCGGGGAAGTTTATTGCCAGGATCGGCCACAGACATTGCAAGTCAGGTCTCTTCCAAGAGCAGACCAGTTCTCCAGGGCAACCTATGCGACCTCCAAAAAATTCCAGGGTCAGAGTATGCAATGTACAATTTCAGCGAGATTTGACTGACTGTGACTGAGGGTCACAGGGCTTCCTAGCCATCCTCCTTCCTTTGAACCAGTCTTCAGCTGAGAGGACTAATTGGATGGACCTCTTGGGGCCCATTCCAGCTGTTTCCTGAGATATATTTGTATTCTGCAAAGGGAAGACTCAAGCTGATTGCTTTTATTACAGCTTCAACAGGAGAAATTTGCATTAAAAACAATGTAGGGGGAAAAAAAACCCTGGCATCTTAAAAGGTCTCTTCTAATTCTGGCAGATTGATCAGTACATTCTCTGCCAGACAAGAAAAGTTCCCCGCTGTGTGTTTTCTAATGAATTGACCACTGCCCTCTAAAAGTAGACAGTGAAACACACTGTGTAAGCATCTTCTCAAGCAACCTTAAGGGTTTTGAACATATCTTTACTTTTTTGCCAATTCAGATAGGCTCTCTGAGCTGAAGAACCTTTTCACATAAACAAACTTTCTCTTTGAATCACTATTGAGTTTAACACTTGTAATAGTGATTTTAAATAAATGTGTTTTAGTGCGGTCTATTGCTGTAGCTTAACCAGATATAGTATTTCAATCTGACCAGCCTCACCTCAGCCAAAGAGAGCTGGATGACTCCACTATTGTCTTTGTCCAGGAGATGGAACACTTCTGAAAAGCAGAAGGGGGGGGGGGGGGGGGGGGGGAAGAAAAAAGTATATAAACCTCAGAGCTTGGCTTGTAGAGAATCACTGTCTGACAAAAGGTAGAGGTCTGGCTTTTTGCCATGATCTACTGGAAATCTAGACTGGTTCTGTAAGAGAATATTACAGCTGTTCTTCTTTCCTCTTACAAGTCATTTCTAAGCTACTTCATGGGGTGGAATAGTCAGATCTACAGCAGCAAACTGAGAGTTGGCAGCAGGACAACTATAAAATCTGATGCAGTAGCATCTGGTATGGTCCGGGGACAAACCTGTAAATCAGGTCTGAATAAGGACTGTAAATGATAAATGGTACCATTTATAGGAGCTGGGACAACTTGAGCGCCAGAGCATTGACCATAAAGTGCAGATGACTGTAAAGCAGAAGAGCACGGCTAGGTTATGAAACGTGTCCCCCACTCTCCAGGGTCATTCAGACAGAAAGGCATTTTCTATTTCTCTGCTGCTTTCTCCAACAGACACAATTTTGCTGGCACCCTCACATTTCCATGCAATTTGCTACGTTCACAGTTAAAAGACACCAAATACTTAACAAAACCCCAAAGTTTTCAGGAATTCCCCTTGGCTGACAAATGGAGGCACTTACTGAACAGGGTCTCCAAGCGGATCATACAGGCCACAAAGCCATCGAAATCAATGGTCAGTTTGCTGCAGGCGTAGCGGATGACAATGCTGTGCTGCACCTGGTCATTGAGCATGAAACCTGAAGGCATGGGAAGGACACGAATCACTGACACAGCAGGTTAATATGCTGCCTTTGATGTGACTTACCCATGGACTGCTGCAGCTGCAGGCAGACCTGGATGAAGGATTGAGGACTATTCCTCTCAGAAGGTCTGTTGGACTCCATCACCCACCTCTGCCGTGGGTCCTTTCCAAAGCCCATTGTGCTGGGTGAAGAGAGGCACAAAGTTCTCCCACGGCATTTTGTCAGACTGCATATTTCACATTGTTTCACAGCATAACCAGTCCTATGTTCCTCAGATAAACCCCTAATTAGTAAGTCTGGGTGCTGCAGCTGAATAGCAGTGATTGCAGTAGAGCCAATTGCTCACATAACTCATTGGGCTCTATTCAGGCCCATATTAGTGCTATTTCTGTCTCTGGATCATTCACACAGACTCCACTGAACACGAGACAAATCAAAAAAACAGTGGTCCTCTAGATGCCCCTGAGCTGGCAAGCACTGCCAAAAGTGAATAGCATCTCTACATCAGAGAGGATATCGTTGGGGCATGCCTTGATCATGCTTGCACCTTGTCTCGTGTAGAGAATGGTGGTGGGAGGAAATGAAGGAAAAAGAGGATTTGGGCATAGCTCTGAAAAGAGAACAATTAGATTAGGAAATAATGAGGCCAAAAATAGAGCAAGTAATAATCAGATGGATAAGCAATGGTCACAGCATGGACAAAAATATCAGTGGTTTATAATGCAGAACAGAGGATGGGTTTTGATGTATGTAACAGCAAAAGGATGTAGTGGTACGTGACTGTCAGGAAGGGAGAATGGCCCTGGCAACACTGTGATCTAGGAGATGGGAGGGAAGCAAAGCCATTAAAGGCTCCAGTGTTCTCCCGATGTTTGGTGGGGGAACGGCAGTGATCCGACAGTGTCCCCGAGCAGCGCACTCACCCGCCTCTCTGAGGGCATTTCGCATCTCATGGGAGTCGATGGTCCCGGAGTAGTCACTGTCCACTTTCTTATAGATCGCCTGCGGCAGAGGGGAACAAGGGAATGTGGAAACGGCTTTTCAACATGTGCCTGCGCGGCAGTGCGATGGTGTGAGCACAGCCAGGCTTTGGCTTTCATAGCTGGGTTACAACAGTCGTGAAGACATGGTAACACGAGGCTCACCAGGGTCTAGCAGCCAGAATGAAATAACCAGGGCTCCTCTAGGGTTTGACCTTGGTTTGCTAGTCCCCTCTGCAGCCCGCGCCCTGCCATCCTCCCTGCTCCTGTAGCCAGGCTAGAGACAGGACATTCCCGCCTACCTCTGCTGCGTGCACACCGGCACTCGGCTGCGCGGACACAGGTTTCTGATGGCTGGGACGGAAGGGCTGCCCCTACCAGCCCAAGCTCCTACTCTTTGAAACATTAATGAGCAAGGGAAATGCTTCAAGTAGCTACTGGCAAGCCAGGCAGACTGGGAAACACGTTCCCATGGGCTGGCAGCCTGCCTGCCTTCCCATTACATGGTGGCAGACAGGCCATTGAGGAAAATATCCTATCATTTGGCAAACATTGCAACAGTCAAAGTCCATTTTGCTTAATATTTTAGACATGATGGCAGATGCTTCCTACTGCCAGCAGGTTTATTATCCAGAATTAGAAGCCACCCAGACCTACAGCTCAGACTGGAATTGGCTCTCAGGGTTTGCTCTGCTGACACCAGCCCCAGGACAGAGCCAGTGCCTCCAGCTGAGGAGAGCTGAACACCTCCTCGTGTACCTCCAGGACAGGTGCTCTGCGCTGACCAGCATCAAGCATGGCAGCACAGGCTTTCCCAAAAGGGATGTTGTCAAACAAAGCAGGTCCAGTTTTGACCCTCCTTTAGACTACTCAAATCTGGGTGAACTTCTTGGGATATTAAATCCTCTGTCGGAAAAACAATTCAGCACTTCTAGAAGATTTAAAAAATACAAAGCTAGGTTTTTGTAAGTCCTAGAAATAAATGTTTCTTGTGTTTTCTGGCGCTCAGCTGGCAATGTAACATATTGCAACAGCAGAGATATGTTCATATGAGCTTTAATACAGCAGGCAGCAGAGAGAGCTGTCTGCCAACAATGAGAGAGTTAATCTGGCTTTCCATAAGGTATTGCAAATTATGGAGACTGGTGGAGCCAAGGTGAAAGAGGATCTGCTTGTGCCCTTTTAAATCAGAGGTGTTTCTGAGCTCTGGAACAAACTCCAGCCATGAGAAGGAAGGCTTCCAAGCGTATCTATCTGTGGTAGCTTAACCCTATCTCAGTTCTGGATCTGTACTTCAGAGCTGAGAGGGAAAGGGAGACAGTCAGAAATACTATGTTACCAAATACTTTTGAATCTTCATCCAAAGTGTCTTGAATTCCACAAGTCCCAAGGTGCCGGTCCCATTGGTCTGGGCATGTTAAGTCATGGTTCAAAAATCAGGATTCCTCTATCCTTAGCAAAACTAGAGAGCAATCAGTTCTGATAAAAACAAATCACCCATCGTGGTGTAATCTTAATACCATATTAATACTCACTTGTAATGCATCTCCATCGCACACAGACATGCTTACAGGTTTACATTTCTTAGCTAAAGGCATGCCAAGAATTTCTAGGCTATCTGCAGTCTCAAGGAATGATATATGGGATTGCTAAATATACAAGCACGATTAGAGCCACTCGCATTTTGTACAGTTAACAGTAGATTAGAGTCCTTAGGGAAGCAAAGGACTGGCCTCGCCAGTGTTAGAAACCAGAGGCAGGAATCGCAAGTGGAGAGAGAGAGTCAAGAGTAGGCTACAGAGTCTTCCCCCGTGTCCTTCAGGGCCCGGAACATCCCTTCCCATAGCAAATTATGCAGAAATAGGGAGTTGGCCCCCATGGTGCTGTACTTACTGAGTCGCCCTGTTTGGTTTGGGAGGCTGTAGGGCAAAGGGATCACTCCTCTTAACAGCCAGTGATCCACAAGATTCACAGCTAATCACTTCTGACCTCAACACTACCACCTCATGAGACCAACATTAGTGTAACCCTGACGGCATGGCTATGGACTGTCCCAGCGCACTGGCTACCTTCCCAGCACGTCAACACTGGGCAGATGTGCTGACCTCTCCTTTTCCCTTGGCTACACAAAGCTCCTTAGCTCCTGCGTGTCCTACAAGCTATGCAGAAGGGAGGGAGGCACAGCACGTACTCGTAGCCTTCCCCCTCTGAACAGGCTCTCCAGCCTGCCCCTGCTGCTTCGATCTCTGTGCTCTATAAGCAGTGCCTGACTTAGAGATGGAAGTTGAGGTTGTGTTTAAAACCTGCCTCCTGACAAACGCGCTGCGTATGCATCTGAAACTGCACAGGTGCATCCAGGCAGAAGGTCCCTGCTTCTCCTCCCTGCTATTTTTAGGGAAAAGTTTAAGCACTGAGAGATGCAGAGCAGGTGAGAGAAGCAGCCGATGATTAAATGGTTCAGGTTTCTGCCACCTGAGCTGATGGAGATGCTCGGCTGAATTTTATGCCTCCAGCCGTGTGCCTGGACAATGCAAGTGTAAACTTAGCCCACCTTGTCAGGAAGTTTTGCAAAGGAGATCCAGAAACTTTAAAGATGATGCAATGACATGCAAAGGATACATCTAAAAGGCTGATCATCTCCCTGCAAGTGGTAATGTTGAATCCATCACTTTTAATATCCTTTCCTGTACAAAAAGGAAGTAAAAATCCAAGTCAGAAATACTTTAGAAAAATATTTTCCTGCAGACATCCTTGGAGATGTAAGCCACCTTAAAATCCTGTTAGCAACGTAAACAGTCTGCCATTTTTTCCACTATTTCTCTTCAGCTGATTAACATGGTTTTTTTGGCACAGGAACAGGGGATGCTATTGGTTTTGGGGGTGGTAAGCCTCTATCTGTCCACAGAAGTTATACAGCAGCATAATAATAACTTCCCATGGTGACCCTCCCAAGAAGGTACGGGGAATGTAGTGCCTCTGCGCACCTTGGCTGGCAGCACTTGGAAGGGGAGCACCAGCTGGTATTTTTCCCCCCGTATTAAAGGTTCAGCAAGACAGGAGAAACTCAGCTTGGGGGCGAACACAAACTCAGTTTTTCATCACCCTTAGCTGATGGAGCTGGGCTTTGTTAGCACAGATCCCATCTGTTTGCTGACAGACCCAGGCACAGACATTCATTCTGACCAAAGAGCAACTCCATGTCTCGCCATTTCAGCGCTTGCCTTTCGGCTCCATTCGATGGGAACTACGTAACGTTACTTACTCTTTGCCAAAACCCGGTTTAAGATAGTTTGAAGTTCAATTGCAGTCACTTCACAGTCCTGGATAGAAAACATACTTCAGGTGTTAACACACAAATTATTTGAAACGAGCTATATTCATTTGCTGTCAGACATCTGGAGACCATTTTCCTTCCATATCTAAGGCATGTAAACATTTGGGGGTTTTTTCCTAACAGTTTACATTTACCATCAGACATCACATGGAGGAGATCTTCAGAAACCATGAATATTTCCTAGCCTTTCAAATGGGAAATAAGTGACTGGGTGGGTGCCATGGTGACATGACCCTTTAAATGTTAACTTTTTAATAGGTTTGACTGAATTGGGTGACTGCCTGCCTTCTCAGCTAAAGAGGTTCAGGAAAGCATTTGAGATTTTCCAGCCTTATGGAAACTACAACCAAACAATACTAAAATTGCCCTCTCAAACCTCAAAAAGGTCTGTCTAACTAAGAAGATGTTTTCCCTCTCCGATGCCAGTGGCCACCTGTTCATTAAGAGGAAATCTGACGTGACAGCCCCAGGCTAGCGCAGCAGGGCTTTGTAGATGCTGAGGTTTGTCAAATACAATAAATAGAAAGTTCAGCCAACAGTTTTCCAATTTCTGAGGCTTCGAAACAAAAAGGAAGGAATTGGCCAACTAGGCAATTGTCAGAATTATACCCTAACTCCACAGGTAATTTATTTCACTGTGGGATAATATTTTCACAGTCCTCACTCCCATCACCCTTATTTTCAAAGTTATTCCATGCCCTGCATTACCGAGGGAGAAAATCACATTTTGCACCAATAACAGGAACAATGTAGTAAAACTCTTCTATTGTAAAATAAATTGAACTGAAGCTGTGAGTTAATAAAAGAGAAGAACCGCTCGGTTTTTTTGAAAACCAGACAGTAAAAGGAACTGGCAAGTCAAATATTTGCATAATCATAGCAGAGAGCTCCTAGTCTTTTTCTTTCACTTTAATCCACTTACCTCTCCAGAGAGCTTTTGAAACAGTGTCTTGAACTCATCATCTATGTCTTTGTTATCGACATGAGGCTAGAGGAAAGAGATGACCGAGAGTGTGGTTTACAAGGCAGTTCTGGAAGGCGAGCTGTGGATATCATAAAGCAGCCTTACCGGGGACTAGTTTCAGCAACGGGAAATGGGCACTTGCTCTGCAGCAATGGCAAAACAGAGGCACTACTTAAACCACAAGCAGTCAGGGGCTGGCTTCACTTGGGAGTAAATACTTACTAGGATTGGTTAAAAAGTTTTCTTCTGTTACCAAGATAGTTTTATAAAACAGCTGCAGCGAAAATGTCGCTGCATTTGGCCGTAGCAATTCAGCAGTTCCTTGGAAGTCTGCTTTTGCAATTTCTCTCAGACTTCAGGAGTACTGTTTGTTTATATGGAAAGGATCATTCTCCCCGCTTTCTCCTACCTGTGCTAGATGAAAGAACAATTTAACATGTTCCAGCCCAGTCTATAAGGGTGCAGTTTCTGTGCCACATGGGCCCAGGTACATGAAAATGCACACAAAACTAAGCCATAGAGATATGTAAAGAATCCCCATAACCAAAAAATATTTTTCCTGAGCAGAAACATACCATGACCTCAGCTCAGGGGAGAAATAAAAATCTCACCCCTGTTTTGCCCCCACATTATAATGGAAAAGTCTGCTAGAGGGAAAAAAACCAACAAACATCATCTGCCCAGTTAAGACATTTACCTCATATGGTTTTGCAGCCACCACATCACCAATCATTCTAAGGAAAAAAAGAGGAAAAAAATAAAATAAAAAAATTTTGAAATTACAAGTCTACCATTTGCCCTTAAAATAATTAGCAAACCAAGCTGTTTTAATATAAGCTGTTATCAAATGCACAGAACAAGTGCCCTGGTTCCCTGCTTCCCACACTCTCCATCCCACCTCTGTCTGTCCCACCTCTTTGAAGATATTTACTTTCCCTGGCAAATCCATCCTTGTTGTTCTTGTCTTGTATCCAGACTCCTGTTTTTTCCACTCAATGGCTGCTATTGATACGACCCTTTTAAAAACCATGTCCTCATCATCACAAACCCAAATCCTGCACCCTTTAATTGTGGGAGCTTCTACTTCACAGACCTGAGGAATCTAGTTATCACTTCAGTGCTTACTGGAGGACATCTGAAGAGCCATGACTGTCTACCATGGATGCACGTTTGTCACATATGGTAGACTACATAAGAAAACAGGTCCTAGAAATGGGCCTATTTTGCTGATTAATTGCTGGTTAAGAGAAAAATAGAGCACGGCGTCCGGATGCAACACCTGACCTTTTCCTTTATGTGCCTCACCAGCAGAAGAGGAGGCTTTACAGAGAAGATACGCACTGTGTTTTAGTCTGTTTCTCAGAAAAAACTCGCAGGCAGAACTCTCCATTTTTGTAAGGCTCAAAAGTGGATGGCACAATGAGGTACTCTCCTCGGGGCAACTTCATGCGGCTGGAGACTTCACGCAGGTTGACATAAGGATCAGACCGGGCTGCCGGTTGGTTCCTTGCGAAGAAAGCACGGTTCGCATGAATATCTGTGTTATTTTCCAGCTGTGGGAAATGTGGTTTTGTTAGAAACCATTTGACAATTTGCCAGTAAGCCAGCCACCCCATTTCAATTTCAATGTTTTAAAGCCATCTCAAGTTTTTCTTAGCATAAAATAATAAATCCACAAGTGATGGCATAAAAGATAACCACCAGGGTTCTGTCATGGGAAACAGTCAGGCAGATAATAAGAAGGGGAAAGGATCTTTCTCTATAAAGATTATCTTTTCACATGCCTCTCTACAGTCTGTGATATAAAATAAATAAAAAGATCATAATGTGTGCTCCTACCTGGTCAAACTAGTACCCGCTCTACTTAAGTTGTCCATGTGTGGAGCACTTTTTGCTTTCACAGGCTGCTTGCGAACAAATTTACATTTCAGAATGTTTTTGAGCAATTTATGGTATGAGATAAATCTCCTAACTGCATAGGAATTGTAGTTTCTGATTGCTTTAAACAAACAGAAAAGAATAACAAACGGGAGAGAGCAGTAGTGACAAGGGTGAGACTTATGGGGCCACATTAGCCGATTTACCCATTTTCTGTTAGTAACACTAAGGGTATTCCTTTGGATTATGTAGAAAACAGCACTTAACTTTTCCTTAATACCAATATACTCTTAAGCAAGTGAAACATGACATAGCTCATAAAACAAAACACTGATGTAAGAAGAAACAATAGTGTAAGCACAACATCTCTGCTATAAACCTCCTATTCATGACTTTTGCTCCACAGGGATATCTTTCAAGAAGTGTGATTCAATGATCCACAAAAAGTGCCGTGTGGTTGACACAGGGTGGGGAACATTGCATACGGATAAGGTTTCTGGCGGTCTAAGATCAGAGAGTACAAAGATGTTATCAAACATTTTATAACCATTCAGTTTTTCTGTTGTAAACTGTAGGAAAATATGGGGGTTTTTTCCTCTTTTGTTCTGAAGATAAAATTGGATTGGGTATTTATTCAACAGCCTCATCCTTTCTCCTCACTCAATCTTAAGCTAAGTGGGACTGCAAAGATTAAGAAGCCAGATCCATATCTTTTTCAATATATAAAGTTAATTTTCCCTTTGCATCTGCAAGGCTGTTAAAAGAATACAGTTAATTGATACACAACCACACATTCATTTACTGAGAGAGAAGAAAAGGGCTGAAAAGCCAATGAAAAATTGGCAGCGCAGGCTGCTGGACCTCAGTAATGAGTATAGGCTATTCCCACTGCCAGACACCCCTGGGGTCTCTTTCTTCAGGAACGAAAAGTCTCTTTACTTCAGTATTGACATCTGGGAGGATTAGGGAAGGTTGACCGGGGTTTGTTCATTACCAGGAGCCCCAGCTCAGAACTATTAAAGGAATGGATCCAGAGAGTCTGTCATTTCTTCAAAATGACATTAGCTACATTTTCTCGATTTTAGAGTGCAGAGACCCTGTTCTGGCTTCACTTGTACTAAACAGACAAATTCTGACTTAATGGAAGACAAATTTCAAAAAGTATAAATGAAGTCAAGATTGAGACTCAGAGGTCTGTAATAAAGCCTTGTGCCCCAGTCCCTTGGAAATGATTATTCAGAACTTGAGATATTTGTCCAGTGATCCAAGAACAAAGCTCCCCAGAAGAGCTGTCATTAGTAAGGAAGAAGTCTTCCTCCTAGCTAAATTCTCCAGTGCGACAGGAGGTGCCCATCTGGAGGCTAGAAGTCTTCAGCAGAGATTACATACCTCCTGAGGAATCTGAAAGGAAGAGAAAAAACTGATGTTAAAGAGCTGCTACATACCTGCTTCTATAATTAGAAAAAAAAAAAATCAGATAAAGCCTCCTTCAGACACTTTTTTTGCATTGTCATTTACAATCATATATTTTAGTAGCCGTTATACATGAAGTTCTAGCTTGTGCTAGGGCTGTTCCAAAGGAAAAACAGGATCTTCATCCAGAGGAATCTATACAACATTTAAATTGCTTTTCTCCTGATATGGTGTTGTGAATGATACTATTGCTTGGAAATATTTGGGTACACGTTGAAATGTTCAGTCAGAAAAGTCAACAGTTTAGCCCCACTTTGCTAACCAAAACCAAACCGAGAATTTATTACAGCAGACCTAAAATCTACTGATCTACTGTTACTGGAATATGATGAAAATATGAGGCTACCATCACCAGCAATCAGCCTGAAGATGATGAGATTGTTATAAGACAATTATAACAAGTAACAAGTTTCAAGATTTGGCTCTTTTTAAATTAACTTAATTGCTATGTTAATTTGTACCTCCAAACAGAAGGTAGCTTTTCCAAAACCAATTAGTTGTCGTGAGAGCACAGATTCCAGTGAGAGCCAAAGAAATTGGCCTCCCAAGTCCCAGAAGAGCTTTGGAAAATATCACCCATACAATGACTCTGGGGCCTGAGATGGCCTCAGGTCTTGTTCCTTATTCCTCTAGCATACTACAAGGCCAGGAGCTCAGTGATGGGCACACTTGCAGTTATTGTCGGTAGGCAGTTTGAGCTACATGACTTACAAAAGCTCTGCAGGGCAGGTAGGCTTGCGCACACACTTTTTTCACCTTCTCAGATCTGCTTTAGGTCAACATCCATGCTGACCTAATGGACCTCCTCAGCCGCAGCATCAGCTGCAGTGATGTAAATCCACAACAGTGCGTGACCCAAGGAAATTGGATCATAGCTGGGTGTCCACTGAGATGACCTAGCAGCCATTTCTTTCAAAAGAAAGACTTCATCTTTTTAAGTCACCAAGTCTACCCTACTATAGAAAAGATCTATAGTGGAGGAGGCAGAGTGAATGAAACAGACGTAAAGCAGAAGAGCTCTGCTAACGTCTTCAGGTTTGTACTCAGTGGTATGACAAACATCCTTAAAACATCCTTAATGTGCAAATTCTAAGATTTGTCCCCAATAGGCCAGGATGCTTGGCACCACACAGATGGCAAGTCAGAAATGTACTCGGTGAAAACCATTTGTGTATGCAGACACTTAGGCACTAGGGAAAACCTTTCCTAGTTTTGAACCATCCTGCACAAGATATATTAACAGAAGTCAGCCATTCCCATCTGCTCCCACCTGTGCTGGTTAATGATCTACATCCAGTGGAATCTATATAACATTTAATTGCTTTGCTCTGGATATGATATTGGGAATGATAATACTGGTTGGAAATTTTTGTAACTGCTTCTCTCCCCTCACATCACAGAAATTAGAGGTGACACTGTAGATTTTTTCCCTGCATTATACTTTTAGAGACAGAAGCAACACTGGGAGGATCAGGGGAAAAAAAACAAAAACAAAAAACCCCAAAAACTACCGAACCAGAACAATAGCATGGTAGGCAATGAATAAAAACAATTTTCAAATGCAAGGGAAGAATAATAATAAAAAAAGAAGAATGTGACTACTGAGCACTAACGATAAGCTGTAATCAGAAACACTTATCTGGAATTGCCAGACACCCTGAGCCTGTCCCCATTCAGATTTTGTAAGAGAAGGCTCTCAATGAGACTGCTGCTAAATTATTGCCTCTAGTTTTACACTGCTCTCCTGTTAGTGGGACAAAAACTGAGCCTAAATTTATCTGAATCTTCCCATCTTATGTGGGTCAGGACGAAATGAGAGAAGGATTTGAATCATCTTGCAAAATCCAGTTCTCATTGAAGTGTAGTGCTGAATGCCAAGACATTGCTAATTTTTTCCAGGGTAACAGAACAGGGAATAAAGCCTTTAATCAGGAATAAACTTTACCTGATAGAGCGAATAACCAATACTAAGCAGAGCTTCTCCCATTTTCTTCTGTCTCCTGCGGTTCTTCTGCATCAAGCCCACCAGTACAGTACAGCATGGCTCATTCAAACTCCCTTCATGGTCATCATCTGGTTCGTCCAACCGGATTTTAAACTGGGGATTGGTCCAGTATGTGGCTAAAAATTCCCAAGGCGAGACAAAAAGGAGGAGATTTTGCTGTCATTGTAACCAAGATGTCTGTTACTGGAATTACAAAGAATATCTCTTTGGAAGGACTTTTGCCTGTTGTTTTTCCAGTCCTTTCCATTACATTATATGGTTTTATGTTTTCACAGCTATGCTGAATATCAGTTGGAGCCATGGTGAATCAAAGCACCAAGGTATTTCCTAGGGAGTAATGACCAACAGGGAGGAGCTGATATCATTAATTCCAGGAATTTATCTCCAGGAAACGTCCTTGGCTAAGGCTGCTGTTGTTGCAAGAGGACCAAATGCCAGACAGCCTCTCCAGAGGTCTAACCTGAAAATGAATGGGAAACAACACTGCCACTGAACTGTGACACTTTTCTGGCCTACCCAACCCTTTGAGGATTACTCCAGTCAGTAGCAAAAGCCGTGTAAGCAGGAAAAGCAGACAGAGAAAAAAAAAAAAAAAAGAATATAGCCATGAATTAACTGCTTAGTGGGCTAGTAATCCCCAATGAGGAAATAAGTGTGAATTAGATCTTGATTTAGGCTGCCAAGCTTTTACTTACTATCTAAACCCTGCAAAAAAGAGCTGCATCTCCAAGCCCTTCCCACCAAAGCCCCTCCTGGTTCACAAGCATTTATTTTGATTGTTTTGTTGGTATTTGATTGAGTGCCCACTTGGCTGGGTCTCCACCTTGGTAGTTCTGGCAGCCCCCAGCAGTTGAACCCCGTCTCCACTGTCCATTAAACAAGGTCAGGTCCCATTTATTGACTTCGTTGCTTGTCAGTGTGTCAGGAGTCAAGTTGCAGATCTCAAGGCGGGTGAATTGCCTTTGAAAATCCGAAAATGCCATCCTGGTGCACAAAAAGACCAGGGTTAGTCCATCAGCCTGCAACAGTCGAGGTGACTCCCAACAGGGCAGCAATGTCAGTACTACAGAGCCAGAATTAATTGAACTCTGAAGCTTGGAACTGGCTCTTGGGAAACAAAATTTCCCACTCCCTGAATAAGCTGTATCTCCTGGAGAGAGTTGTTCTCGATGGCTGTTACACATTATGAGCTCAGTCATACTATTTTCTGTCATCTCCAGCCACGGGCAATCCCTCATGGATCATGCTTCATAAATTCATTAAAACTATTGGAACAAAACATGCAAGGAGATGCCATTTAATGGGGCTAAGAGCTGGCCCTTACGAAAGCGTCACTCTGTAGATAAACAATCTCAGTTTGGTGTTTTGCTTTAATTCTGTCACTGATGTTTGTTTTTACCATTTCTAGTAGGTTTGCATGAGTGACAGACCTTGATCACTTCATGCCGCAAGCAGAGATCTGTTCTCATTTCTCAGCGCCTTATGGCTTGTGTAGCTGATTGCACTGGAAGACGGTGACCATTTATCTTCCCAGCCTAGGTCAGAGTGACATAGGTTCGGTACTGATCCATATAATCATCTATCTGGGATGGGCTTTCCATCAGGTCTGGGTAAACAGACTCTTCCCAAGCTGGTAATCTAAACTTTTTCATTACTGTGTAGCATTTAGAAAAAAAACCAAAAAAACCAAAACTCAAAATGTAGAGCAGCTGAGGTTCATTCTTGCCACCTCATTAAGTTTATTACCATCTGGTCTCTATATTTTGGATAAGCACTGAGTTATGCAAGCTCTAATAAAAGGCAATATTTGAATGGGAAGGGAGATAAACAAGAGGCTAACAATGCGTGCATGTCATTATTAACCCCCTCGGTGCTGACAGTTTCTCTCCATCTAACCAAAAGGACTGCTGAAAGAGCATACATGCACATAAAATGTCCAAAAGATTAAGCTAAAAGAACAAGTCTCACCAAAACTCTCCATCATCTACTTTCTTATCCAGAGCCTGTTTTTGTTTGGGATCAACATAATTCCATTCAGGAGCACTGCAGACAAAGCACAAAAGCAAGCTGTTCAGTTGTTGTATTTTATTCTACGACAAGATCAGAGAGTCAGGCTTTCTCTTTGGTTACAGCTGATAAAGGAGTATGTATTTCTTCAACAACTAGACCTTCTGTCCCTCCCAATGGCAGTACACACCGCAACCTGACTACACAGGGCTGGAATCAGACTGCAACCATATTTGCAAGAAATAAGCCTTAAATTGAATCATCATTGCCGGGTGCCAGAATGTACAAATATTGCAGACTGGCTGGATTAGGTAACACGCAGCCTGAAAGTCGGGCAGAGCATCTCCATCATAAAATCTGTTGGGATACCTGATAGTTTGCATAGGGAAATGATATAAGCTCTGCTGTTGGGGTCACAAAAGAACAAGAAAGCAAAAAGATGGAATTAGAAAATGTACTGCAGAAAACAGCACTGCTCCTCTCCCATTCTGAAGTTAATGTGCAGCAAGCTGGATTCTGCTCTGATCTACTCCCATGTGATGGTGCAGTTCTGCACCTGCCTCAGTAGGGTTGTCCCATGGTAACACAGGTGTAACAAAATCAGGGTACGGCATGTGTGCATGTCTGTGTGTCTGAGGCACCTTATCTTGGGGCTGAGCAGCACAGATCTGGTAAAGGTAAGAATAATTGTAATGTTTATCTCTATTTTCTATCCTTAAGTATGATACAACATCAGCACCAGGACTGCAGTCAGTCAGGACAGGAAACTGAAATCTCAAAGTGTTGCATGAAAAAATATATTGTGGCCCAAATGAAAGTAAAATTTATGCCATTCTAAATATAAAAATAAAAGAGGCGGTGTCACTGCCATTCTTCTGAGATTCTACCATAGTTGAAGCCCAGAGAGTTCATGAGAGATTTTCAAACTTCTGGGTCCTTAGCTTAGTCAACATCCCCATTTTTTCTAGATTCTCCATTAGAAACCATCAGTAGGATCCATGGGAGAAAAGTTATCTTGCAAAATGATGTGGATATGGCTTGCACTGGGCTGCTCACAATTAAAACATAAGCTGTTCTCTCTTATTAAAAAGCTCTGCCTGAGGCAGGGAAGAATGTCCGCTGGGCAGAGCGGATCAATATCTAACCTTGCTAATAAATTAATAGTGTTTTATTCCAACTGATTTAGTATCTTTCCTAAATGTGCGTTGTGATTGGATTAACTGCATAGTCCCAATTTAATTTGTAAAAGATACCAAAATATACACAAGAGATAGAGGCAGGGGTATATAAAAACCTACTTATCACTCCAAGCTCCAGTCCATTCCACTTCACCCCAGGGATTTCTAAGCCTCACTAGTTTCTCTGTCCGTCCTTGGTAATATACCTACAAGATCCACAACAAACAGAGCCTGAGCACTTCCATTATTACAATCATCATGGGGCAATTGCTTTTCAGACAGGATAAAACACGATTTGTACTTGAGTGATGCACTCCATTACAATTTGCAATAGTTAAAAGATACCTAGATGCCTTCCACCCTTATTCTACATTATCCTGTGCCACCAAGTGAGCCATTAGCTGCAGCGCTCACCATTTCATATAATGACAGAAACCTGCAAGGAAAAACATCAGCTACAAAACAGCAGCATATCTACATCCTCAAAAGCAGGAGACAACGCACAACACAGCCAGGTTATTTGGCACGGACACCTCTGTAACGACTCCAGGTTCAGAGGAGCAGGAGTATCTAGGGCTCGCTGTGAAGGTGAGACTAACAGAGAAGTTCGTGAAAGAGGCTCTTACTCCTTTCCCATTAGCGTTGAATGGCAAAGTACACGGTCCCACCTCATTCACTACGAACACGTGGGGAAACGGCTGCCTCCTCTCCTGTTTCGCCTTTCCATACCCTCCATTTCGGTAACAGCTTGGCCCACCTTTACCTTTCGTGTTCCAGTCTGGTGGTAGAATGCAAGTTGCAGACTGCACAGTACTCTATATAACTGCAAGTACAGGGCTTCCGACCTGGCTAAGTACTACAGGTACTTTCTTTTTCTGTAAGAGGCTGCATAAGTTTGCAACATTTTTATTTGGTCAGTCACAGAAAGACATCAGAAAGTCGAAGGCACCGCAATATTGCAACCTTAAGCTGATTTGTGTGATGGTCCTGGAGAGGCTGGCTTACCTCTTCTGCTCCAGTGATAGAGTAAGCGTGTCCCTTTACCAGCTTCAGACTTGTGATTGCTTCTATTTCAGCTGCAGTAGTTATCTGGGGCAATAAAAGTATATACAATTAGGACTATATATTGTGTACGAACACAGCTTTCATGAACAAATTAATATGGGGGAAGATATCCAAAGTGGTATGCACAATGAATATCAATATTCCTGGTGCAAAGTGTATTAAACAGAGGTGAGATCCACAGCAGAAGTTCACCTCCACAGCTTCATACCCCTAAATATGCAGTCCTAGCACAGCAGAGATTCAAGAATGTACAATGAAATCTAAATCTAAATCCAATTCTCAGTTCAGGTAACAGACCCAGACACCTGCAAAGACATGTTCACGTGAACTCAGCTCTAGCCTGCCTCCATTGAGATCTGACATATCAAAATTTGAATTCTGGTAATCCGATATGCCATGAACCAGGATTTCAAACAAGATAATGAAACAGGATGTGCAAGGCATGGAGTTTCCAAAACATGTACAAACATCATCTGTAACTTGAGAGAGTTTGTGTTACAGGTGTCAATAATCTTTAGGATTGAAAACCAAAGCCAGAATCAGAGTACAGGCAACAACAAAGTGTTGCAAAGAGTTTGTCTCTGGCAGTTGAGTGTCTGGAGCTGAAATTACACACAATTTGAAGGAGAAATTCTCATTCACAGAACGCAGAGAATGAAAATGGAATTCAGGAAGACCAGTCCCTAGTTCATGGCTCAAAGTATCATCACAGGCTGTCTTGTAAAAAGGGAGGCATGACGAGAGTTGGTTATTTAGAATCTCATTTGAAGTTTTTATAACTGAAATCAATAAAAGTCTCCCATTAATTGTAGTTTGCTTTTAATTCAGACCTTCCTACCTACATCTAACATTGGTCTGAGCTTTTGTTACAGTATGGACCAGAGCCCTGAGGAGTGAGGAGAGCAAAGCAGCCGCAGTTTCTTACATCAATGGAACAGCCAAGCAGCGACCCAGCTCTCAGAGCCTTCTGGATGATCTGGTACAGGTTCGAAGGAGCCTTCCGCAGCTCATAGGACTCGGAGATGCCTCCAGTAAAATCCTCAAAGCCCTCCATAGTGGACCCTCCTGTGAGAGCTTCATAAGAGCCGTTCAACCTGTGGGGGAAATGACAAGAGGGGCCATCTCCACCTGCAAGCATTGGCACTGCAGAAAGAAGGGTTTATAATTTAGCATCCCTCAGTCTGTGTGATCATCAGTGTGACCTGGGGCACCAGAAGTAAATACCATTAAAAACAGACAATTGACAATACCCTTTATAGACCTAGAGGAAACTGTAAAAGGTGGGGGGAAGGGAGGCTACACTCAAGTGAAGTGCATTGTGTTTAACACCACAACCACCTGCGCAGTCAACTTCTGCACACGCAGGAGTGCTGCCTCCTGCTTAGCCACCGTACTTGGCGTAGGCCTTCTCCAGCAGCGCGCTCCAGAACTCATTGCCTTCCTCCGAGTGCACAAAGAGCAGCTTCCCGTTCTTGGTGGGCAACCTGTCATCCACCACGACGTCCACCCACTCCCCGTACTGCCAGAACTGACGAAAAGAAGAAAGGAAAAGGTGATGAGGGCTTGTGTGCACATTATAGCGCTGCACTACGATCTTCCTAACCCTTCACCTGTCATCAGTTCTCCCTGGATAAGTCACTGTAAGGTTTCATTGCCATGTTGGATTCCTCTCCCTTGTAGCAGAGGCAAACTCTTCCCATCCCTGTGAAGTGCTGAGCAGGCTTCTTAATGCTGTATTAAAGTTTTGCTGATAGGTAATATTAACAGCAACTTCTTGCACGTAACATCTGGAACACTGTCTGTGCTCCATGCACAGCTTACATGGGGAAGAATCCAGAAAGCTAGCCCGCAGATGGGATACTCTGAAGTCTTTTCTTGTCTACTCTTTTAAGACCCAATCCATTGGAAAAAAAAAAAAAAGACCCTATAAAAATGCTGCAAGGAGAGGTCACCCAAAGAGGAAGCACTCAACAGTGTTAATCCCTTCTGAAAATATTGTAAAATGTGTGAAACATTGCTAACACTATTTTTTTGCCTGGGCACTTGAAACATTTAATCTAGAATTTGATGCAGTCCTGAAAGGAAAGGAAAAAAGATAATTTACATAATAACCCCTCTGCTGAGGTGAGCTGGTGAAAGGGATAGGTAATGTGCTCTATAATATCTCTCCTCACCAAAACACCTCCTTTAGCTTTGCAGGATGAATCCACACTGCTCACACCTGAGCTTGACTTCTAGTCGAAGCAGGCTGGTTCAGTCCCAACATGCCAGGTCTGCAGGCACAGAAGCCCAGACAAAGCGGTGGGGAGGGAAGGGAAGGAGGAGGAACCACATCAGCATGAATTCACTCCTGGTATTTGGCAGCGACAGAGCTTGGCTTGACTCGCGTGGCGTGATGGTTTGGCTCGGTTTACAAAACCTGTGTAACTCACTAGAGCCCTATCAGGTGTAAGACAGCAGAACTTCACCAGTGAGCAGGTGTTGTTTAATGTTATTTAACTCTGTTCTTTTTTTCTTCTCTCCTTACCCCCCACCAATTTCACTTACACACTGTAATTCTTGAATATTTAGCCTGTGCCAAACATAAAAAACCTTTAGCTAAATACTAGCATTTTCCTCTTTTATTCTCAATATTTTGATCATATAGGTACCTGGAAATGAAAGATCCCAGCATAGTCCTTCTGGAAACTCTGATCCTTGGGAACAACACGGTACAGAACATCTGGATTCAAAGTGAGAGATGCAATGGCAGCTAGGAGCCAGCAATCACCTAAAAACACATGCATTACAAGGCAGAAAAGCTCATTAACAAATAGTGTTTTGCCTAGCTGATCCTTACATTATGCCATGCTCCCACCTAGACTAAAATACCAGCATTAAGTGCTTTGCAAGGTCCTGCCAGACTCAGTATTGGTTCAGCAATCCATTCTTGTTTTGTGTTATTTATCTTTTTTGCTCATTTTCCACTCACCCAGACCACATAGGTATCCTGGGGCCTCTGAGGCCGATCACGCTGGCAATTTCAATGGTCTAGTTTGGACTTTGCTATTTTGATTTTTTAACGAAGCTGTGAAAGCAGGCTGCTTTATCTAAGCTTGTTAATGCCCTCAGGAGGCCAAGAACATAGGCAGAGGGAGAAAGCATTTGAGGGTATGTGGGTTGCAAACCCTGGCTGGGCAGTACAGCAGTACTTTAACTAGACCCAAGTCACCACACCTGGGAGTGACAAGGGCTTAAAAGGTGTTCAGAAGAAGGCAAAAGCTCTGGGTTGATAGAAGGGTGGTGGGACTTCCATGCCTACCTTTTGGAGAAGACTTGATGGATAGTAGGAACATTTGGGTGGCTCTTACTTTTTAGCCCTTTCTTTGAAGGTCTGAATTTGAACCAGCACTTTAGGGCTATTGCTACAGATTTGCCCATGAGTCTGATGGAAGCTGAAGTCTCCTGGGAACTCTGCAAGGAGGTGAGTCCTGTCTCTGGCCCACTCCTTATCCCAGAAAGGATGGGCATGCCCAGCCCTTGCTGGAGGCTGGGTATCTCGCAGCTGGAGCTGTTTGCTGGGTTGGTTACCTGTGTGTCGTGGTTTGGAGGTTGGGTAAGTGGAAGAGTCTATCGCACCAAAGGTAGCACCCCTGGGAAACTCAGTGACTCATGGGGATGTTACAGTATTTGCATACTGCAAAGAGTAGGAAGAACTTTTGTGGTTCTGTGCTATTTCTGAGGTGTGCAGAAAGTCTAGGAAAACAAAGCTGCTCTGAAGGTACTAACGCTTTCCTGGTTCCCTGTGGATTATCTGTGCCAAGACATAGTTTCTTTGTGCAGGTGCATATTCTGCAGAAGGAATTGGCATAACAGATCTTGCATCAGTGGAAATAAGCTAACAGAGCAATTGAGGAAAAAATTTAATCTGTGGCATGATTTAGTGTCTTAGAGCAGCAGTTAAGTCTTTATTTTGACTTGGGCTTTATGATTTAGTGCCATGATGAATATAACTGTAAAGGTAAGATATGGGGACTTGCCTGTTGCTGTGTGCTCTCCACTGCCTGTACCCCGCTGGGAGGTACCCAGATGCCTCCTACGAGCTGAGCAAGAAACAGCTCTTCCCAGTGAGGCAAGCAGTGACTTGAGAAACACCTGTAAAGAAGTGCTCCTGGTGTGATGACCTGTGACCACCTAAGCTGGCTGATTGCAAATGTGTGATATAACCCATGTGCCAGCCCAGGCATTTCCAACGAGGAGGCAAAACCTAGTATTAGTGTATGAGGTGCTGCTTGAGCCTTCCCCCAGGAGCATTCAAGCTGGAAGGGGGTAGAAAATGGCTGGATCACCTGCTTCTCCCCATCCACCTGCATTTCTTATGAGAAAAGGTTCAAAAAAATTGCACTGCTCATCCTACACAAGTCAAGTTTGAAGAGGAAGTGTGAAGCAGGTTAAATGATACTTTGCAGAAAAGCTGTTTGAGCCAAGAGCTCTTACTTGAAATGTAAGATTTCCTTTGCAGAAGAGAAGATAAATTAAAATAAAACTGGAAATAGGAAAAAGTTGCTGCTGTGCATATGGAAGAGAGAGTCCAAAAGCTTCAGCCTCTAGAACAACTATGAGCAAAAACCTTCTCAAGCTTACCTTCAACCTAAGTATTTTACAAATTATTTTGCATACTGTGGGAGAGGGCTCAACTCACTGGCCAGGAAGGTTCCTCCCAGCCTCAGGTACCTACGTATAAAATAAGCAAAATTACGAGAGCACAAGATGGGGGGAAAACGGTTTTAAGAACCTTCTCTCCCAAGAAAATGTAGATGCAGGAAAAAACAAGGCTGAGAACACTCAGATCTCCTTGCATATTTCTTTGAGGCTTTCCTTGGTACAGGTGTATGCCTTATGTTGTTATAATTTCTGCTTTTACCTGGAGAGGTAGAAATAACGGTGATAAGTCTGGGGAATGGCTCTTCAGAGGAAGAAGATGAAAAGTCTTACAAAGTTAGAACTGAAGCCCTCATTTTTTTCAACTACCCCAGATTTTTCTGCTGCCCTGTCTTTTCCTGGCATGCTGTGAAGCACAGAAGAGTATTTCTGAGAAGGTGGCAGGGTGGAAGGGGTCCTGGTGGACCTGTTGTGTCCCTCCACCCCTGGTGAGACCACAGAAGGTCTGCAGCAGTGACAAGTTTGTGGTGTCCTGATGTGCAATGTCTGGAAGGGTTTCCCCTTCCTGGTCCAGACCAGGTTTTTACAGCCAGTGAAGGGGAAACTACTCTGGGCTTTGCTGAGGATGCTGTATGTTTGATGCGCAATTAGGCAGAAGAATCAGTGAAATGAGAGGGGTTTTCTTAAATACATTATTTACTTCCCTGACTCAGAACTAAACAATTTCGGAATCTCAACCCCATAAGATGCCAAATGCAGCGTGAAATCTTTTACAGCTATCTTATGGTATGAATTAACTTCTTAGCATCTGGGAGAGTGACTGACATTGGCATTGGCACTTCTGCCTCCCGCAAACACACGGTGCGCTCTAACCTTCCAGGGAAGCGCTAGGAGCGAGTCTGCTCAGAGCATGTGTGGAAAGAATTGTGTTGGAAGAATTGCAGTGGTGAACTTGACGTTAAAAATAGCCATGCCCGCCTTGAGCAATGCAGAGTCCTAGCTCTAAACCTTACTTGGGGGCCTAATATCTTTGGCTAAGCTTGTGGCTGGACAAATATCAACTGTGCCCTCCGAAAGGAACCAGCTGGGAATTGGCCGCTGTGCGGTAACTTGATAAAAAGGAAGGTTTGCATGGGGTGCCTAGATGCAGACGGTTTGGGGCCATCCTATATACAGGCGATGCATTACATTCAGGTTCCTGTGATATTGGCTCTAAGACAAATTAAAGAGGGTGCAGGAACCTGTTTGTACCAAGGACCTTCCAAGATGAAGCCTAAACTGCACAGGTTGCCTCTTATCTTCTTGTACACCACAATGGGATCCCAGCCAGGTTTTGCAGCCCTACTGGATAATGTCTTACTAGTTTTAAAAAAGTAGAAGTTGATGGTACATGTTCCTTTTTTGAAAGTTCAACATCTTTTTGCCGGCAGCAAATTTCAGTGTTTTGTTTGTGCCTACAGGATAGTGGAACAGCACAAGCTCCTTAGAAAGGTGGCGTATGCAGGACCACTCAAACTTGTCCTGATCAAGCTGCAGGTTATAAGTCATCTTTTAAAGTGTGAGGAAGCTATTTGATTCCCTTCCTAAAAAGTGAATTTTTGGAGGGAGAGGAAATGAGGCCAATTGGCCAAAGAATTAAATATTTAATTAGAATGTATTTCCAATACAGTTATAGTTGGAAAAATGACAGTATCAAAAAGCATTTCTGCTCACTGTATACATTTGAAGCTGTAGCCTTTTAGCTTATAAAAGTAAATTTTAAAAGAGTCTTCTCAGCATTAGCCCTGCAAGGCTAAATCACCTATGGGCACATGCACTGCTTTCTGCTCAATCTCATATTTAATGAACAAAAGTTTCAGACAAGTGCCAATTACAGTGTTTACCGCTGCTGCTGAATGTGCTAAAAAGAAGCTAGCTTGATTCCGAGATCTGAAGTCATTTGTAATGTTGGTAAAGTGCAGTTCTGAGGAGTTTGTGGTGGAAAGGATAAAGATGAAGCCTAGCTGTGCCTAGCTCCCTAGCTCTGTATGTCTGTATGTATACACACACACACACACACACACGATCTTGGAGAATTACTTTGACTGTTAGTGTGCTTGAAATAAAATCACTTGCTGCTCACAGATGTACTGAGATGGCTTGTGTTCTCCCTGCTACGCGGGCACCTCCTGGTTTACAGAGATAATCGAATTGCTGCAGAGAATACTGAATCCTTGGTGACCTGGGAGCTGAGCGACTCCTCTATATTGATGATGTTTACCCAAGCACGCTGCACTCGCAGAGGCCATAAAATAAATGAGAAATTTGATTAGTTTCAGTTGCTATAGAGCCGTACTCAGTTTCTGTTTAGCTACCATCAAAGTGTCTAGACACAGAGCATCTAAACTCTTCATTGACCTAGTGATGGTGAGTTTAAGCCAAAAGTCCAAGTGTCTGGTTCCAAGGTCTAACTGGACAGTACAGACGCATTTCTGTCCTGACTGTGCTCTGGCTTATTGCTATTTCAGCAACGCCTGGAGTTAAGAAGGGATCCAAATACAATGCTGTGGCTCTTGCTTCCCGGTTTGTCAAGCAGACTGGACTCTCAGCTTTAGTCTCTGCTGGAAACTCTTCTTCAGAGCTCGTAGTACCTGGGGCATCCTACCAGACATCAAGGAAGCACTGACCCGCTAGCTTTACAATTTCTGGCAGTGCAGGCTGTTCCTGCTTTGAGATTTCTAAAGAAGGCTTCCTAAAGTTTTCTATGGAAATGAATTGAGCTCTGCAGCTGTGTACAGAAAGGCAAAGGAGCACCCAGCAAAGGAACAGGCTTTTTTCTCTTTGGGGTCTCAGAGTTGTCAGTGAACGTATTTTTTGAGATCTAGGGGATATCTCTGCTAGAACAAGGATCTCCAATACCCCTGGACCCATGGGACTGAACATCAGAAGGGCCATATATTAATATCTGTAGCAAAATAAGTGAACAAACCTAGGACTATTAAGCACTCCCCTGCCTATGGGGAGGTCTATGTCAGAGCTGTCGGCCTTCAGTTTGTTCTCCAATCTACCCTTAATCTTCTCAACTCTGCCCGTAAGACAAGACACGCACAAAGCACGCATGGGGTGGACTCCTCAACTGGTGTGAACTGGTGCATCTGCGTTGGCTTCAGGGAACTTCTCCAGCTGACAGCCCAGGCCGAGGAAGTGGCAGTGCCCGGAGCACCCTCCCAGCCTTCGGAAGAAAAGGCGACCCATGGATAGAAACAGTGCAGTATCTGGAAAGCTAATGTTAAACTGAGAGGATTTGAGTATGTTTCATATTCTTTGAATTAAATATATGCCGCTTGCTTCTTAAGACCTTATGCAAGTCTGGGGTTAACTTATTCAGATAGCTGCAAGAAAACTTCATAAATCACCTTTAATAACTAAGACTATGTGACTGCGTTTCAAGTTGTTACTAGGCTATCAAAAAGATATGGTTCAAAGAACGTTTAAAATATTTCAAGTCTTTCAAGTTCCCATCAAACTTCCCAAGCTGATATTCATCTAGCTTATGCTTTTGTCAAAGAAATAAGTTTAATGGAGTGAGACTAACTCTGAGTTTTCTTGTTCCTTTTGTTCATATAAACCCAGACCTGCAGTGTTATTTTTAAAAGAAAAGAAACATGTCAGAGAAGATTATTAAAAATAGGCTCTGTTTCCCTAAAGGACTTGTTAACAGGTCACATACGTGGCTTCTGTAAATATGTAATCAGGGTCTGTTTCAATAGAAGTGTTTTACATGAGGGCTTTAGTAGCAAGGACTTTGATATTCAAGATATTGGATCAAATACTAAAAAAGCATATTATGCCTCAGAGATGTAAAGCAAATACCTGAATGCTAAAAGGGAAGTACCCAGGCCTATATTCTGAAGTTTATTTTTGTGAAGGGTCAGTGTGTGTAGAAGCAATTGTAAGCAACCTTGCAGAAAAAAACTAGATTATCTTCGATTATTTTATATCTTTTTTTTTGGGGGGGGGGGGGGGGGGATAAAAGGAAGCTCCTAACAAAAGCAAAATTGGATTTTGGGGCTTTTCTTCTAGGTTTAGAGGTAGCTTTCAGGACTAGCACTTGGGGGACTGCCCAGCGAAGGCTGGCTTGGGAAAGCCCAGAGCCAGGCACCATCCCCAGATGCACAGGAGTTTTTTGGGTCCAGTTCTGCTGTTACTACTACTTGATAGATTTTGGCACTGCTCTCTAATGAAAGCCCATTTAGCACAAAGGACTGGGACTCCAGAGAGACGTTCAGGAGGTGACAGAAATAAAAAGTGGCTCAGAGCATTTGCATTTGGTTTCTGGGCTTAACACAAATAATGCATTGACCTCTTCTAGTTTAAGGGCAGGTAATATTCTTCAGTCCTTTAGCTTGTAAACTGTCAAGGAAAATGAGGTTTTACTTCAGGCATATGATCTTTATTTTTTTCGTTTGTCTTACAGAAACTTCCCAAATTGGAGGTGACAAGAAATGTTGTTTTTATTACTTATCTGAACCATTCTCTTAAAATACAGTAAGTGATTGCCCCATACTCTGTTCCAGCATCCACCGAATAAATATCCTGGAGCAAGTATATGATTGGGCATCTTATTTTTAGCATTTGGAGCACAGGCCTACACACCAGGGAATTTTTTAGCAATTGCTTTAATGGTGCTGTGTTTACAGGACCAGCATTCCTATTATTTATTGCCAATGACTTGCAGAAATTGTTTGAATCTCATTTGCACAATGGATGGGCTAGAAGACCAGTAAGGTCAGGAATACTGCGGTAAGCAGCGCAGGAGGGAGAAAGGTTGATTTCTCTGTGTCTAATCTATCAAATTCTCATTACAAGAGTTTCAGCCTTCTCGCCTCTATATGTAGTCAGGAGAGGTTGCTGCTGCTGTCTTCTGGAGCTGGATCTTATCAGCGAGGCAGACAGGGAAGGTGACTGCTGCAGCAGTTATTCGAAGCCACTTGCATAGGAGCTCTGTTTAGACAGTGGCAAGCATTGGAGAAAAATGGGTCAGAAAGTTATTCTATGATGGATGTCCAGGAGAGGATGAGTGCTATCTGAGGGACGTCTTATCAGCGTCAGGCCCTAATTTTGGGGAGCTGAGCAACACTGCCTTTTTTGGCTGCGTTTGCACAGCGTGGCTGGTGCCTGGTCGCTCCTGTCCCTGCTCGCAGCCCTACACCAAACGCTGTGCAAGCAGAAGGATCATTCATCATGAAGGGCTTGGAAGAATTTGCTTGCTGTGGATGGTATTACAAAGTTTACGTGCTCCATTCATTTTTTTACAACATGGTCCTTGTTTCTCACTTGTGCCTGCAAGCAGATGGGCCATCCTGCCTGGCATGAAACGGCACGTCATAGCCTCAGCCCCTGTACTAAAACAGTTCCTGCTCTGCTCCTACCTCCAGGAGACAGTTTGGTGTCTCCAAGGTTTGACGTAGCTCTTACAAGCCCGTATGTACTCTCTCATGCAGCAATGCTGGTGCGTGAGTTCCCTTCTTGGGCATCTGCCTCTCTCCATACTATGTCTGAGAGAAAGCCAATAAAATGGTCTGTGTATGAGGAATTTTTAAATGAAGCTGCTTTTTAATTTTTTTTCTTCTTCCAAAGCAAAATTCAGAAGCGCTATACGTACCCAGCTCTCCTTGGCAGACATCTGTTCGAGTAGCTCCTCCAATTATAAACTGAGGGTTGGCACATAACTCCTGGAAAGACACATTTTCAAAGCATACATCATCCTTTATGGTCTGAAAAGTTCCTGTTTCTTGTTCCTTGTTTCAATGTTCAAAAAATATTAAACACTTTCAACATTTCTTAAAAAATATATCCTTTGTCCTCTGTCTGATATAACGTGGTGTCAGAACAATATTGCCTTATTAAATTGAAGACTGCATGTATTATTTTTTTTTTGAGGCAAATCCTGAAGCCCTTTGCTACTTGAGACTGTCAGTAACATTAGCGAGAACTTTTGCTACTGTGGGGACAGAGGTGAAAAATTCAACCTCAGCATTTACATCTTATTTTATCTTGCTCTGGGTTTGGCTCAAGCAGTGCAAATGAGTTTGTGTTTGTCGCTGCTGGCTCTGGCACTGGACCTCTGCTGAGTTTTTACTGTCATGGAGGATGTTCTCCCACCCCAACCTTGCTTCCTGGGAGGCCAACCACGCAAACGCATTTATTAGCAACCCCCCCTTTCTTCCTGGCCCTTTGGGGCCAGCCAAGTAGGTTATGGCAATGACTGTCCCTCCTATCCCAACTCTGAGCCCTCCAACAGTTCATGCCCTATGGTGGGAAGTTAATATTGTCTCTCTAGGGACAAAAGCCTTCCTTTTTTTCCCCGAGCATTTTCCATGAATCACAGAATCATTTAGATTGGAAAAGACCCTTAAGATCATTGAGTCCAACCAACTGCCAGCTTCTGGTTGGCATCAAGGGGCAGTTTATAGGAAGCCCAATTTGGCCACCAGTGTTGAGGAAGGCTTAGGCAGTCGCCAGCTCTCCCAGAGAGCAGCAGTTGTCAGCTTTGAGCCATGGAGGCAGGGACAACCCAGGACTTCATGTGCGTGTGATGAAGAGCCAGTTTGTGAATCTCCTCTTGCAATAGTTGTGATCTCAGCTACGTTCTTTTTGCTTCTGTTGTTATCCAGCTGGTCAGCTGCCTCGCAGCTGTCTCAGCGGACAGGAGACAGGAGTAGGTTACCCATCACACAGAAAAGATTTTGTATGGTTTTTTTTTCTCTCCTCCCTCCAAAGCGGTGCACCTGGTGGCAGTTGGCTGCGTATGACTTATTACTCACCTAGACACCTGTCCCTTCTGAGCCACTGCCAAGTGCCACATACACCTTTCGCACAACTGCATTTCCACCTTCTCTCTTTCTAGAAACCCACTGTTGAAATCAGAAGACAAGTCTGTGATGGCAGAGTGTCTAACACTCACTGTCTGCAAACCAGCGGTCACAACCTGGGGGGGATGACCCTAGCAGTGGATATTTATTTTGCAGAGGGCATTTCTCCAGCAGGTCTCCTCCAGATTGCCTGCTGAGTCCCGCTGCCTGTTTCAGATGACAGCGATCCCATCCCTGCAATCGTGGGCAGAGTTTGCAGATGGAAACCTGTGGGCCGGCTGAAAAAGTCCAAGAAATGAGCAGGGCTGAGACCTCTGACAGGAGTCCTCTGCCATCCATAAAAGCAGGTCAGATCGAGGTTCCTCACAGGAGAGCAGAGATTGTCCCCAGCACGTGTGCTTGTGCCACCTTGCAGCGGGGCTGGGCTCTGCCCCGTCCACAGGGATAAGCCAGTGGGTCCTGTTCCTTGTGGGTTACATGTCCATAAACTGCTCGTGTCTCTGCTGAGCGCTGGGGGGGGGCAGAGGGGTCCCAGGCGGGCAGGTCTCTGGCAGGCAGGGCTGCAACATTTAACCCTGCTGGATTTCACCCCTCGGTCATTCCTGACCGCACTGTGCTTGTGAATCTGCCTGTGGTGGGGACAACGTTGTTCTTGCATCAGGAACCAAAGTATGATTTAATGAGGCTTCTAAGGCTGCTGTTCTCCCAGGGTAGGCAAACCCAAGAGATACATCCACAGTACTTGCTGCTGAAACATTCAGGTGCCGGAGTGAGGCGCTGATGGACAAACAGGGTCGCCAGGGTAGAAACTTGGAGTTATTGATCCTGCAAGTTTCCATTTCTCACTTTTCAGGTGAAAAAATAATAAAAATTGAAGCCTTGAAATTTTCCCTTCTTCTCTCGTTCTCCTTTCCCCTATCAGAAGAAGGAAAGTTGTTTGGGCGGTTTTCCGTCCTTCCCCTTTTTCAATTGTTCTTGATGTTGCAAGGAGGGGCAAAATGACAGAGGAGGAGCAAAGTAGGGACTGAGAAAAAATGACTGAAAAATGAAAGTGCATTAAAATCTCTGAAACCCTGATTTTGTGGTTTAAAAAAATTCAGCATCTAATCTTTCCTGATGAAAATGACCATTTTTAAATGAAAGGCCATTTATACGATATATGTATTTTGCTACTAATAGTTCCAGTCAGTTGTTCTTTAACTGTTACAGGTGGCTTGAAGCGACACAGAGGATTTTAATTAAGTATTAGCCTGATTTCCTGAAGTGCGCAGTGGCAGAACCGTGGTGTGAGTACTGTTCCAATCAATGGTCGATATCTCCTGGGGTGTCCTGCGCTCTGTCTGGATATACATGGGGCATTTGCATCCATCTCTGGATTGTACCCTGGCCTTGTAGCTCTGTGGAGCTGGGATGGACAGAGAGGACGCGGGTGACCATGAAGCAGTTATAGGATTCCTTGCTTTACAAAGGGTTTAGAAGATATTGATTTCTTTTTTTCCCCACCTCCTTTTCAACCTTGCTTCTGCTAGCTATGGAGGTAAAGCAAGACAGAAGAAAAAAACCAAAACATACAAGAATAGTGGCTATTCAGGTTCACCACTGATTTAGCATGGATGTTCAGGTGGGCTTTGATTAGATCTGAACTCAGTAAAGCAGGCAGATATAAACCACTCTTACCGTGGGGCGCTTCCAGATTATCCCCTGGGTTTTGAAGGAGTACGGTCCCAGGTCCCTGTAGCCCAGCGCAGAAGGACAGGCTGGGAACTCCTCATCCTTGAACAGGGTGCCAGCCTGCAGGCACTGCTGCTTCAGGGCTTCGTAGTCCTGCTTCAAATACTTGATGGCGTTCCTGTTGGATCCGAGCCCGTCCGCGGCCGCTCTTTCTTGGCACAGCCTCGCCGCGACCCTGGCCATGCCTGCCCACCAGCCTGCCCGCCCGGCGTGGGGCACAGCTCTGTCCTCGCCTCCTGGGCGAGAAGAGGTGAATCTAGGCAGGCAGCGGGCTCGGGTGGAACCGGGGGCTGCCCTGCACGCTCCAACAGCCCTGGAGGGAGGAGGCACCAGAAGTGCAAATATGTACCCGAGATGCACCCGAGCGACGCAGGCAGGGAGCTGGCGGGGACAGCAGCCAGCACTGCTGGGACTGTGGGCGCTGCCTTGTACTACTCCCCCATTATTTGCTTAAAAGCTTGTGAATTCCCTGCCCCTTTTTAAAATACACTTTTAACCAGGAGCAAGGGAAACCAATGTTGCTGCAGACACGCCTGTTTACACATGGAAAGTGACTGTGTGCGTTCAGTGGGCTGAATGCTAGGCTTGAGGACCAGTCCTTTTAAAAATACAGATGAAGATGGTTTAAAACTCCTTTCCTTCCTTCTGAGATCGGGCACTGTGCTGTTGGAGGGTAAAGCAGCCACAAAACCTGGTGCTCGATATCTACTGCTACAGCTGACGTGGCTATGGAGATGTCAATGGGTTTTAAAGCCCGGAAAATGTAGAAAAGTTGAACCCACTTCTGGCATAAACGATCTTTTAAAAAAAAAAAACAAAAAAGATTACCCTCAAAGCAGTGTGATTTTTATGAATTAATTAATAAGCAATAAAAGGTGTGAACTTGACAGAGCTAGAGATGGCCACTTAGCCATATGACCTGCAGGGTGCAAGGATACAACCCAGGAGCATGACCCAGGCCAAAAGTGGAACATTATATCACCAAATAGGAGGCAAGCTGGTAACCCCTGCTCCCCATCTCCAGTGTGACCTTGGGCAAAAGTCATTGTACCTTCTCCATCTATAAAACCAGGATCTTATCTCAGCTAGTTAGCTATCATATTTAGCCTTTTAGTGGTGCCTCCTGCATATAAAATGTTTACAAGCAAAAAATGCAAACAAAACCAATAAAACCACACACACACACAAAAACCCAAACCCCAAAAAGCAAGCCTTGGGTGCAGAAGGTTTTTTGGACCTTAAAAAATTAGTGATCCCTGTTCTTGTAGTAGAAAAACTCCACGTTTCTTCCCATTTTGTAGTGACAGAGGGGTGCGCGCCTCCCCGGCAAGGTGGCTGCAAATGTCTGTATGTTCAGGAACTGAAGCAGGAGCAATTTTCCATGGAGCACAGCTGCTCCCTGCTGTCTTCCTATTTAATGGCCAGGTTTCCCCAGCAAAGCCCACTGCGTGTCCAGCTAAGAGCTGGGTAAACAGTAACTTTGTTTGCCAGAGACCATGTTTGCTGACTACCCTTGGGTAAGTTTAGACAGAAGGCGTGGGGAAGGGAAGAGACAATTTTTCAGGATCGAAACCTGTGGAGATAAGGAGTCCAAATAGAGGCTAGCCGGGTTGCTTGTCTGCAAATATTTGAAGAGCGTGAATGCAAAAGAGGAAATGAAATTACTTGGTCGATTCTAGGTGGGCACAGGTAGAGAAGTCTGGGCTGAGGGAATTACTATACTGGTTATCCCAAAATTAAATTTATACTGTTGAAATTGAGTAAAGGAGAAGGATGGCCAGAATTTCATCTCTTACATTTCAGCACTTCTAGGTGTGTCTGTGTACCGAACCAGAGTGAAGAGTGGAATAATAAAGGGTTGAGGGGAAGGTTTTTTCCTTTCCAGGATGGATTTTTTCCTGACAAATAGACACACTCAGAGGCATCCACTTTCTCTGCTCGTGAGGCAGAATACTGCTTTCTTTCCCCCCCCTGCACCAGCCTCTTGTGCTGAAATTTCCTCTGTTCCTGTGGTCCAGAGGCATGCTCCCTTTTTCCTGGGCTTGCTGTGAGCTGCAGGCTTTGGCAACGTTGTTCATGGAAAAGCACGGTGCTCCGGCATTTGGGAAATGTCATTTTCATCAGGAATCTTTTGTTTCCCGTGTACTTTTTTAGACATACACTTGATATGCTGTGTGCTCTGTAACTCCAGTTGCCACCGGACACGAGTAGGCACAGAAAGGATGAATCCTTGTGCATGACCAGCGTGTTAAGGTGTGATACACCTAGAGGAAATACAATCAGATTTTAATCTTCATAAATTCCAGTAAAATGTACCATAGGATTTTTTTTCTGTCCTGTATCTCACATTTGGGAAAAGGCCAAGGACAACCATTTTCTCTGACAGAGGCTTGGACCAGGTAACCACCCACCCGCTGTGTCCACCGCAACCCTCTGCTCCTACTGATCTGTAGTACAGGACTTCAAATCAATGTCCAAGCTTGATTAGCTGCAACATAATTTATTTTGTGTAGAAAGTGATACAAAAGCACCATCTAGAGGATATAAAGAAGAGGAAAAATGATGACTGTGTAGTTGACTACAGCAACAACAGTTGTATTGGGGTGGGGGTGGGAAGTTTTCAGGTTCCCCATGACTCTCAAAAACTGCTGCTGAAGTGGCATTAAACCCTAGGGAAACAGCAACCAGAAAAAAAAGTTATAACAATTATTCTGATTTTTGTTCCTTCTGGGATTTGCGTATTTTTGCCTGGCTCTTCCTGCTTTCCTTCCCCTCTCCCCCTTTCTTGACAATAGCAAGAGAGTGAGAAAAATGGGGAAGAACAAAATAAACCAGGAAAAAGCATCATCTTGGTTTCAAAGAAGGGTCTGTAAATTCCGTGAAATCAAGACTGTTCTATATCTGCGGAAATCTGTAGAAGAAAATAACTGCCAGTTATCTGGCAGTTCTAGATACATTTTTGCTGTAGTGCATTAGAGGGAAATGAAATGGCTCTCCTGTACTGCAGCACTTTGCTAATGAGAATTAAAGCTGCTTAGCTGTATTGTAGACCCTACAGCGTGAAAAGGGATTAGCTTGATTTAGAGAGCTTGCCTTCTCCCGTTCTAGATGTATGGGCTCCTACCCGCCCTATTACTGTGAAAATGGCGTGGCTATTAATAGGCAGACAAGTGCGAGCTATGAAAGGCCCTAAACGTTTGTCTACAAGATTATTCTTTTAGAGCTTGCAATATTTTACCTAAATATTTCGGGAGGGAGGGGCTGCTACAAGCTGCAGCCTGGTGGGTTCCCTATAGGGAAATGCATCTGAAATTAGCCATGATCCTGCTCATGTGTTTTATGAAAGCCAGAAACGTGTTGGTGCCTGAGGAGGAGGAAGGTGACATGCTGCAGCGGTAATGCCTGCACCCCAGGTGTGAAGCTCCGTGACACAACCATGCTGATCCAGGGGTGGTGGTTCAGCACCATATGGAGCTGGGAAGGGTGGCTGCATTTGCAGGATGACCCAGGTCTTTCTGCCACCTCTTGCTGCATTGGCCAGGGCTGCAGCCAGTCTTGCGCTGACGAGGAAAGCTCAGTCCCTCTCCAGATCCCAGCTCCAGAGGGGAAAGCAATTCCTTTTCTTGTGAAACATCACCACTGCTGCTGCAAGCCTCTTCCTCTGGGAAGCCACCTTCATCCTGGTGAGGACAGGGCAGCTCCTGGAGAGGAGAGCAGGGGCCCAGCAGGTGTGTGGCCCCATTTCCCCCTTCCTGGGCAATTGGCTGCTTGCTCCCCGTTGTTCCCCCGATATCTGTGTATAGTGAGGGGCAGATGAGCGAGAGCAAGGAGGGATGCTGTGAGGCAAAGCAGCACTGAGCTGCTCACAACTGCTAAGTGTGGGCATAGGGAAGGAGAAACCCATCCCACCTGGAACTCCAGGCTGTGAGCAGCAGCTGGATGCTCCTTACCAGCAACCAGCATGAGCTGCTGCAGCAACAGCTCAAACCACTTTACTTGCGAACTGTGGGAGTTAGTGACTTTTTTGAAGAGCTGCAGGTGTGCAGAGAGCTCAAGAAAAAGTCAAATTTCTTTTTCTTTCTAAAGTTGCCTAGTTTTAAGGGGACAGTAGTGGATAGCTATTCTTGGGGCTGCTGTTTTACCTAAGAGCATTACACTGGTCTCACAGTCAAGTGGAAATCACTTCTTTCTATAAAGAAAACAGGCATATCGTGGGAGTATGTAGAAAATCAAGGGACTGGCTCCTGTAGTGCTCAAAAGAACTTCCTTCTCTCTAACTGTGGACTCACATCCACATCTGCTGCTGGGCTGGAAGCGACTGACTTGTCAACTTACCTGGCTGCAGAGGACTTTGTGGGTAGGCTGTTCAGATGGCTGTTGGTACAGACAACTTCCCATATAGTAAGAGAAATCCTGTACACCAACATATCCTTGTCTATCATCAAACCACCTGGGACAGTACAGCCCCTATATGTTTGGGACCAGTCTAACAAGCCATGGTGGCAAATATACCTCTTCTCTGCATTGCCCTGGGTACCTCTCCCACCGCCTACTCGAATCCTTGCAGGCTTAATTTCCTTCTGGCTTTGGTCCCTTCTGTTCCTCTTCTCTGTTTGGCTCTGTCTCAACCCCGGTCCCACCGCAGAGACTCTTAGAAAGCTCCGGTAACTCTGACTGCACGGAGCAGCTGTGTATCATGCTTGTACAGACTTGATCTTCTTGATGGTTGTCCTCTAGAGGCTGTCGGCACACTGCCAGCAGACCCTAGAGTGGTCTGTGAGTATCATCATCTGTGGGACGCATGGGTGATAACTAAGAAAAGCAAAGTGATTTTATGACAAACTTCAACCTGGCTTAAATTTCTGCATCTACTGGAAAGTGGTTAGAGGAGTTCACAAACCAACGCCAGTTTTGTAGGCCAGTGAAAACCACTGCTTTACACTCACACCGGTTTCCTTTTACTGTGACTCTTGAAAAATCAGAGTGGTCTGATCTGTAGCAGCTGTACAGATCTGAACCAGTACGTGGAGCCAAACAAACGCTTTTTCAGCAGCTCTGTAGCTCCCGGATCTGTCATGTTAGGATGCTTGCTGTGAGTTAAACTCCCAGGTGGGGAGGTGCTGTTGTCTCGTAGTCTCCTGGTTCAGTAGATGGCCTTCTTGTCTGTGAACTAATTCAGCAGTGCTTAATGAATCGAAACAGTCAAGCAAAACCATCCTCCAGTGTCATACTGTGTCCTACTAGAGCTTCAGCACAGCCATGCTGGAGACCTTGGTTAATGCTGTACTGGTAATTGAGCACACACAGCACGTACCGGCTCTGTTCAGAGAGCACTTACGGTACATAACATTACTTGATCCGCTTCCAGTTCTCCATGAGTGACTGATTTCCTATGTGCCTCAATATTCAGCTAAAAATACCATTATTCTCTTCATTAAGAGAGCCCCTCTGACCTGCAAGGAAGAACTGGTGCCTTCAAAGCAGAGCGAAGTTGGTCTGTGCCTGGTCAGGTTTGGACAACCTCACAGGCAGCATCAGGAGTGCTCCCTTGCATGGCCATGATCTACACAGATGTTGCTAGCTGCTGTGGCTCACACCACTCTTGTATCTAACTTCAAAAATATTTGGGGGCCTCCTCTGCCATACCGTAAATTGAATGGGCAATGCTTACCTTGTTTTCCTATTTACTAGCAGTAGTTTCCCATGCAGCTGTGTAAGTAGGACCTGTGCTGAGTTGAAGCAGAGGGATCGTGATTGAAGTTCAAAGCCACCAAGCAGATGGACAGTGTCTCCTGGCACATCGAGGCACCATATATCAGCAATAAAGAAAAACTTCTGGTTTATAATTTTCAAGGGAAACTTCCCACCACACCTCAGTAAACAGCATAGTTGGGCATTTTATGATTCCTTGGACATTTTTTAAACAATAATGTTAATTTCAGTCGGATAGGATGGCTCCAAACAAGTGTTTAGTGCATCCAGAGCCTGGCATACACTGCACGAAAGGAGGTGCCTCTCCTTCCGAGGCAGCTGGGCAGCCAGCGCAGGCGGTGGGTGCAGCACTAAGGGCTATCAGCCTCTGCACCTCCGCCCGGGGAATGCTGCCTGGCGCCCAGCACGTCCTGACTCAGACCTAAAATATGAAACAAATGGTTTGAATTCTCCCTTGGAGGGATGCCGTACTACGCAAGTGCCAGCAACAGCATTTCAGCCGTCGTTGGCAGCAGCTCACCGCCAAAACGGAGACACTCCTTTCCCCCCACTGCATGGTAGAGGTGCTCATTTTGGGGAACTCTCTGCGTGTGGTTTGGGATACACAGGGAGGTGTGGATGGATTTATGCCAGCAGTGACAGCAACACATGCTTTGGTTGCCACCAGTAAATCAAGCTGTAAATGATTTCTGTTGTGGGCGGCATTCAAAATTGTGACAGGATGAAAATACAGGGTACCTGTGCACCATATTAGGCTTTGAGCCATATTATTTTTTCCCTTCCTTTGACTTTTTTCTAAGCTTACAGATTTGGACATGGATACTTCTGGTTTTTACAC
Source organism: Balearica regulorum gibbericeps (assembly GCF_011004875.1). NCBI lineage: Eukaryota > Metazoa > Chordata > Aves > Gruiformes > Gruidae > Balearica > Balearica regulorum. Next base: position 106,332,748 of record NC_046186.1, read on the forward strand.
GGGAAATAGCGATTTTTTTAACTGATGAATACGCGTGACGATACAGGAGCCAGGGCTGGCGCAGGTGCAGAGTCAATGAGGTGCCCGGCTGCTTAGGAGATGCGATTCCCTTCGGGTCAACTGGGACCAGCGATGGAGACCGGGGGTGGGGTGTCTTCCTCGGTGACCCGGAGGGGGTGCGGGTGACTCCGGGACAAAGGGACCCGAGCAAACCGGGGGATGCCGCGGGGCTGCCCACTTACGAAACTCGTGACACGCCCCCCGGGGAGGGGGGTCAGACCGGGCCGGGCCGGGCGGGGCCGCGGCGGGGCGGGGCGGCAGCAGCGGCGGGGCGATGGCGGGGATGGCGGCGGCGGTGGCGAAGGAGCGGGCGGTGGCGGCGGGCGCGGGGCGGCACGGCCACGCCGTCCCCTACCTGGGCCAGGATTTCGGGGCGCTGCGGCAGGAGTGCCTGCAGGAGGAGCGGCTCTTCCAGGACCCCTCCTTCCCCGCCGGCCCCACCGCCCTCGGCTACCGAGAACTGGGGCCCAGCTCCTATAAGACGCAGGGCGTCGTCTGGCGCAGACCCACGGTAGGGCGGCGGCGGTCCGGGTCCCGGTGGCGGTAGCATCCTCCCGCGGCATCACCGCGCCTTTTCACCCTGCTTTTCTCTTCCGCCTCCCCTTAAATTGGATTTAATTCAGCAGGGGTTGTGCTTTTGGTGTTTGCGCTCTCCGTTCTCCCTCTCCGCCCACCCGGAGGCTCGGTTCTCCCGCCGTTACCCGGTACCGGCGGCGGGTCGGGGCGCGGCTGCTGCGGGCGGCCCCGGGCAGCACCCAGGCGGCTGCAAAATCCCGGTACCCCCGTTTTGTGAGGCTGCGGCCGCTCAGAGCACTGGGGATGTCCCTTTGCCCGGGGTCCGGGCTGGCAGGGTGACGTGCTCCACCTGGAAAACAACCAACCAAAAAGCCGTTCCCCTCTGCGGCCTGAACTCTCTGTGCGGATAAACCACTTCCTTTGGGTAGCGCTCGGTGCTGTCGCTTTGGATAATTCTTTCCCTTAGCAGAGAGATGAGCTGACCGTGTGGAGGTTTCCTTTACAAGCCCTCGTTCAGCCTGTGCCTCTGGCTACCGAAGCAGCCCTGTCTGGCCGCGGGAGCCGTCGGGTCAGATGGACTCTGGGGTGCCCAGGTGTTTCTGAGAGACCCTGACGTAGTCAGTGGTGGGGAGGTAATGGTGGAGTGGTGCATGCATGTGCGTAAAAATGTAGTGGACCTCTTGACACATACTGTGAAGTGAGATGGCTGCCCACAGGCTTTGGTGACCAGCTCCCTTTCTCACCGTGCTTAGTGTGTCTGGTGCCCGCACTCAGTCCTGACCTGCTCCATCTCTGTGGCGTTCATCTGCTGTGGACAATCGCTTGTTTAAATTTGCTGCAAGCGGGGCTTTGTTCCCTCCCATACCTGTGGATATAAGTAACACGAGGCTTGTTTCCTTCCCAGGAGCTGTGTTCCAGTCCCCAGTTCATAGCTGGTGGAGCCACTCGCACGGACATCTGCCAAGGGGCCCTAGGTAAGGTGGAGGCAGAAAGCTGAGTTTGTAATGGAGGTGCTTCCCCAGGACACCACAGTTTACCCTAGGCTGTAACTCCCTCTGTAAATTCATCCTTTTGCATCCTACTCCTTCTCTTCATAGCAAATCAGACCTTTCTTGCCTTTCCTCTGCGGCTGTCGGCAGGGACCATGTGTGTTGGGCACTGAGCACAGCCTTGCTGTGTGCCCCAAGCAGGGATGACACAGACTGGTTTCCTGATGGCTTTTCTGATCGGTACCAGTTCCTTTCATGTTCGCATCCATGTGCCTGAAAGCAGCCTGACCAATTTCTGCCTTTAACAGTCTGCTTAGGAGAGCAGTTGTGTGCGTAGTGGGGTGTTTCTTTCCCCAGTGGGAGAGAGTGCCGCCGAGCAGGAGGGACCCCCTGAAACCTGGAAAGATGTGGTACGGAGGAAAAAAAAAATATATGGGGGGATTCCCTGCTGCTCAACAGCTCTCAAGGAAAACAAAACTGGGATATTTCAGGAGGGATGGGCCAGCCTTTGAGCCTTCTGCTTTTGCAATCACTGCCATTTTGAGTAATGGCAATCCCTCAGTCAGCCGCTCCGCTCCGGAGAAGCCCCTGGCGCTGCAGGGAAGCCCCGGGGACAGTGCGTGGCTTAACCTGGCTGTGCGTGCACGGCTATCCCGGTCTCCAAGCCTCTCTCCCGCCTTGCCTGCCAGAAGGGGTTTTCGGTGGGTGCCTCGTGCCTCTCCTCCCAGAAGGCAGCATGGAGGCTGGCGAGGAGGACAGCTGTGGGGATGCGAGAGGAAAGAAGCTGAAGTGGAAGCAGTCCTATTTATTCCGTAACTGTAGGGAGACAGTTTTAGATTAGACTGGTAGCGTGGTTGAGGGAAAGCTCTCAGTGCAGGGAAGCACAACTAATACGTGCCGTGTGTTGTGTTTTCGCAGCGGGGTTGGCAAAGGAATGAAGTTCTGTTTGTTTGCTTTTCATCAGCATACTATTAGCCGTGTTGCGGCTTCTTAGTTTCTAGTCCGGCTGCTGCTATTTGTGTTTTCACGTCCGGAAATATAACGGATAGGGAAGCTTATTTCACAAATTTTGTGCTTATGTTTTCTTTTGGAAGTTATTTAGGTTAGTGTTTTTTAACAACTAGATACAATTTGTGTAAAAAGCCCTGACGTTAAAAAAAAAAAAAAATTGGATTGTGAATTTCTCCTCATGCCCCGGTATCATCTATGGCAGGGATTAGGCTCCATTGTGTAATTGGTGAAGTCCTTGGCATGTCACCAGTTTCCTTCCCGATATCATGTCTCCCACCGTGCCTATTTTGGCAAAAAGCATGTCCCAGTGCTTAACGGACATGCCAAACATCTGTCCTCTTTTTTGTTGTGAAACTGTACAGCTAAGGAGTTGTTCAACTTGAAATTAGAGTTTATTGTAATGCCATTTCAGCATTTTGTAGAGATGCTGGTTTCTGAAGGCACTTAGTTGCTTTCTGCCTTCTGCAGGCTTCCAGCTTTTCTATCCTGATGTTGTGGCAGCAAAAGCACTGGAATGAAAGATTTTTAACTTCATTTTCAAGTTGTGGAGTTGCTGTTGCTAATTCCAAACCTTGTTTTGAATTGATGAAAGCATTTGTTGCCTTAATGGTCTTTGGACCAGTCAGATGTTCTCATGAGGTTGTATGGTATCACTAAAGGATACAAACTGACTCACAGCTGGTATTATTTTACCTCCCGAAACAATATTTGAATAGGAGGTTGGTTGTGGTTTTGGTTGTATTACTGTTTTCACCATGACTAAGTACTGCCATGACTCGCCGCGCTATCTTCTTATGAATCTGGGCGGGATTTTGGTATCGTGTGACAGTTTAGTGATTGATTAGAAATTAGATGCTATCGATCTTTTCTTTGTATTGCCGTTGAGTTACTAAGAGCCTGTATTGAATCTCTGCTTTTTCACACAATGAGGCTAGCAGATGTGCTGTACAAATGTGTGCGGGGGGGTTTGGTTGGTTTTTGCCATGGCTTCATCTGACGCCAGCATTTGTATCGATACATTTGCTTAAGCTTTCATTTACTTGAACTTTGTGTGCTGACACTGATGTCCCATCGCATTTTAGGATGTTACAGAGAAGATTGCACTGGAAGATGCTCTTGGAAACCTGTACTTTTTATTATGTTGCTTTTTTCCACGGGAAACTTTTGTAGTCTTATTTATTCTCCAAAAGGCTCGATCGCAAAGCAACAGACCTTTAGCCACATGGACTTTCATGGCTGTTGCGAAGCAATTCGGAACATCTTAGAGTACTGCAGGGACAGATGAGGCATCCAAAGCACACGCACCCATCCCTGCTCCAACAGGCTTCTTGGCAGGGGATATGTAACTGAACAGCTCAGCTAATGAGCAGTGGTACAGATGTTCCTTTTAGCCCAAGAGTTTTTGGTTTGATGCAGCCTATAAATGTGTTTCATTGTTCTTGACCTGGACTATATGATACTGTGATGCACAAAAGGCATAGCTGATCATCAATGCGGAAAAGGCTGTCCCCTCACCCAGGTGGCAGTTCGCTAGGTTCTCCAGACACCAAAATTCTGCCCCTTGGGCTTTGGATTATCCTTTATTCTGGTTTTGTTGCTTTTTAGAAGAAACTTTTAAAGGTGAGTAATTGGGAGTTAGTTTTGCAGTATCAGATCTGAAGTGGATAATGGTATTTGGCTCAGAAAGGCAGCGCATGGGATGTGGTGACTCATTACAGCGGAGGGGAGGAACCAAAGTCACCGCGGAGAGGAAGCTTATTCACCCTTAACCGCCTTCTTTGGAGGGGATGTCACCATGGTATCACAACACTGGGGCATACACAGCACAGCATCTCTCCTCTGCTGTTTAGACACAGGTGTCTGCTCCTTAAATAAAAATGTGTGGAAAAATAATTGGTTAGGATGAATTTAGAAAATTAGATGCATGGTTTTCCCACGTTGGCAACCGCTGTAGTGTAAGAGGGTGGTCACAGCCTCATGTTTCTAACCAGAAAACTTCCTGGAGTCCAATAGTATTAATATAAATACATTCAGCTGTTGATGTAGTTGTTAATCTATAGTAATGAGTGTTTTAAAATAAAGACGTGTCTGTGGTTGGCTGAATGTACATTTTTTATTTGACTCCATACTCTTACATGGGCTCTGCAGTGACCTGAGGAGCTGCTTTTCACTTACACCCCTCCAGGCACTTCCTGGGGATGCTTTGCTTGTCTTTGCTCTCCAGAATGGCCAGTTCTAAGCCCTTATGGCTATTTATGCTTGCCTTGCAATTGCATTTTTTGTAACGTTCTTGTTTTTAGCTGGAGATTAGGTAGATGCAGAGATGGATGCATAGAAATAACTAGTGAAACATTGATAGCAACAAAAAGGAAGCATAACAGGGAAAAATAGTACTTCTTGTTAATATAAATAAACTCACAGCCTGATAATATTCCCTTTTCTGATAACTTTGTTCTGCCTAATGTATTATGCATTTACAAAAATTACCTAGCCTTCCTAACGCTCCTTTCAAATTCTTCATATAAGTAACCTGTGTGTTAGCCTCCTCTTGGACTTTCCTTCTCTATCAAAGGAGAGGCACTGTCAAGAGCTTTACAAAAGTGCCCGTTCTTACAGTTAAGACTATTTGGTAAAGACCCTGCTCAGGCGTGCATAGTGCAGGCTAAAACTCTAGGTATTATCACAAGATCTGTTCTTGTCCAGGCTTTGAATTATCAGGTCTACTTTTAGTGGTGTCTGTTCAGAAAGGGAGAGATGATACCGTGACTGCTGAGCGCTTTAAAATGTGGAAACCAAAGGGTGGTGTGTCTCCCATATATGCTTCATCTGCCTTTTAACCTTGAGAAGACCTTGCCCAGAGTTAAGATCTATGTTTGTGTGACTCCAGATTCTCCTTAGAAACCAGTGTAAAGCTCAACAGAGAGGTTTTACAACAACGTCTGCTGTTTCTTTCTCTTAATGTGTGCCTTGATGGGACAGCTAGGAAGTAAAGGAAATTCTTTATAAACTCTGCTTATGGGCTTAGAGGTCCTCTGGTGGGGGGGAGTTTCTCCTTCTCGAACTTCAGTGCTTCTAATCTATGGGGGAAACCTGACTCAAAGATGTATTACAGCATTTGAGGGTGTATGCTCTTAATCTAGATGCCTCACCAGCTTCATGACCAAGGCTTCCTGAGCTACTGTGGTCACGTCAAGTTGTTCACTTATTCTTTCTGTGCTGCTCTGCCTGCCCAGCCCCTGCCTTGTTTATGGAATAGAAATGCAAATATTTCTTTGGAAGAGTGGTGGGACAGCTGCTCTCTGATCCAGACTTGCTACTGATTTAAATCAGCACAGTTTGTCTGAGGGTTGTAACATCAATGTCAAATGCTCTGGGGGTCTCTTGGAGTGGTCGAGTTTGCCTGGTCAAGTAAGGCTGTGCAATGTGAATTCTGGTTTATGCTGTGGGTTGAGCAATTGAGAGGGAAAACACCTCCACAGCTGACTGCAAACAAGGGGCATAGGACATTTCTCAAGCTGTTTCCACCCACCTGATAGGGTGTGCACAAAGTGCGTTCAGCTCTGCCTCCAGCTTGGTTGTAGAGGCTGGGAGCTGCACTGTTTTACCTAGCTGTGCCTTAGGATTAGCACAGCTGTGCTGAACAAGTTGAGTTGCTGTCTTTCTGGGTTTATCTACTTTAGTCTGGATCTGCCTAACCATGTGAAGGCATCCTAGAAGTCTAGGTAAGCATACCTGTGCTGGCTGTAGCCTAACTCGTGTAGGTATGAGATGCCAGAGAGTCACTTTGCTTCTGAGTTGTGCATGCCTGTCTGTAAAAGCCTTGCAGAGCCTGGGATGTGTGCCAGGGTTGTTCTGCTGCTCAGACAGGCATCTCTCTGTGGGTTATCAGTTATTTGGCCTCTGTGCTGAGATGAGACTGCTTAACCTGTTGTTTTGTATCATGACTTATCTCATGCCTCTTCCCAATGTTCAGGATGCTTGGAGATTGGGGTTAGTTAGAAGTTAAAAGTCTCGCTAAGGCTTGCTCTCTTTTCCCAGGAATGAATTATTGTTCTGCTGGAGGGACAGTGGCACAGCAGGGAGGATGAAGATCACCGCTCTTTTCCTTCTTCTAGGATTTTGTTGGTCTTAATAACACCAAGGAGCCTGTGGCTCCTGGGTGCTAGAAGAGGAATGTCTGGGGGGGAGGCCAAGGGTTATCCACCTGTGTGCAGTACCGGGGAGTTGATGGAGAGTGCTCAGCTCTCGTGCGGTGTGTGCTGGTCCAGTGCACATGTGTATTTACATATGATGTTTCTACTGCCAAATACAGAACTGCTCTCTTGAACCAGAAGAGGCCTGTCACAAGCTGTGACCTCCTTTAACTCAGTAAGGTGACAGAAAGACTTTTTTGTATGGATTAATGAATTGACTTGCTGTGTGATGAGTGCCAGTGGGAGAAAAGCAAGTTAAGGAAGGAGTGGAGACAATATGATATTAATTCAGAGGTAGTATGGTATTAATTCAGCCTGATGCCACAAGAGCCTCAGTCAAAGTGCCAGGGCTGTTCTCTAGCAGGGAGTTGCCCTTGGACTTGAAGGACCCCACCTCTTGTTCAGAAACTAGCTGTTTTGGACACTTAATAAAAATAGGGATCCTTAGAAGAGAAGGGATCTCTGAGCAGTCTCTCCCAAGTGATTACCATGTTGCGTTTGTTTGAAGACTCCTACGGTTGAAAAAATCACCAAAAACGCCTTTGTGCAGGCAAGCTGTGTATGGGAGATCACAGATCTAAGATGAACCGAAGTTGAAGTCCTGTTGTTGCCTTTTGACCAAAGGGTTTGTTTGCAGAGCTCTTTAACATCCTCCTCTGTAAGGAGAATTGCTGTGAAGAGTCATTGCTAAAGCCCTCGTGTGGCTGGGGGACAGAGGATCATACTGTTAATTATAGATTAGCCCATCTAAAAATGTCTTTTAGTATCTTCTGACCCCAGTCTCTTTCCCAGCAAGCAGAGTTGCTGTGCTTGGCAGTGCCTCTGAAAGCACCCCCGTACCAGAGGGTGCACGGCTCCCAGGGAAGAGTTTTATGTTCAGTTCTTCCCCTCATAACCCCTAGGTTATGAAATAGTAAGAGCATCTTGGGTTTGGGAATTATTCTGAAATTCCACATCTTCCACCTTTCTCAAGGTGTGAAAAGGAGCCGTGGGACAAATGTAATTCATAGAGGTACTGCTGGGGGATCAGCTGTGAAAAGCGATGGGCAGCCAGGAGGGAGGTGCAGGTTGCCTGTGTTCCTCCTTGTGCTAGCTGAGTGGTGCTGGGTTTGAGGGTGACCAGGAGCTGCTGCTTCCTGAGACTTTCTCCCAACCACCCATTTCAACCCCAGCTTCTCACCTGCAAGCTTTTGACCCTTTTCCTATAGGAGAGAGCTGGCTGTGTAGAAACTGCTGCTTTGCTGGCTTCTGACTTGCAGCTGTGACTGGTTCATGCTTCTTGAACCCACAATCCTACGTGTGCTGCAGGATGACTCTGTAGGCTCTAATGTGTAATACTGACTTTTCTGTGTTCACAAAGCCAGGCAAGAGCAGATCTGGTAATAGTAACGAGGAGTTTTGTGTTGGGTTGTGGGAGTCAGGGGATCAGCTGGGTCTTTAAATCTCTAATCACCGAGCTAACGGGCTGCAGAAAACCCATGGCTGAGCAGCAAGGTAACCACTCTGTTAAAGTAACACTGATTTCTGAAAATAATTACAAAAAATAGAGGTAATGTTTATATAGTTGTGGTCTCCCTCTCCCTCTGTTTGGTGTGGAAAAATACTACCCAGACAGCCTGGGCCCTGGGGCTCTGGCGTGCAGGCCCAGTGTATGTTGGCTCCCTCCCAGGAGGGGTGAAGAGGTGTGTGGGCCTGGGGAACAGTGCCTGCCTTCAGACCTTTCCTGACTCCCCGGTGACTAGAGCCAGGGACGGGATGTAGGACTAAACAGAGAGGCCTCTAGCAGGAGCCTCCAGAGATGTGAAAGGAGCTCCTATTTGGTAGGAGTCTGGCAAGAGACCTTAAGGGGAGCTCGTCCGTAACGTAGGCCTCTGGATGGCAAGTCAACAGGCGTTTATTAAACATGGAGAAGGGAAAGGAAAACAGCCTATGCTTGAGAAAACACTGGCCTTTTGAGGGGAAACTGCACCCCTGAGTACCTGTGTGTGTCTGCAGGCCCTGCTCTTCACCTTTCCCCCATGCTGCTTCCTAACCTGTAGACGCTCAGTTGAATATTAAGGTTTCTTTCAAATCGTCCCACCATGGGTGATAACTGTGCTGGTAGATCATAAAAAGCCTGCTTTTACTTTTTTTTTTTTTTTATTACTCTGGTCTTGAGGAAATGTGAAACTTGCTTGGAAATGGCACATATTTGTGTACGTGCATCTGATCTGCTGTAGAGGTAAAGCGATGGGAGGGATCATCTCATTGCAGCTGAGGTGCTTATTAATTATAACGTATGACCCCTATGCAGTACAAAACCTAAAGAATAAAGTTTCAATAATGAACTTTTTTATTTTAACAGGAGACTGTTGGCTCTTGGCCGCTATTGCCTCTCTCACTCTGAATGAAGAAATACTGGCCCGTGTCGTTCCCAAAGACCAGAGCTTCCAGGATAACTATGCAGGCATTTTCCATTTCCAGGTAGGTGGAAAACTGTCTCTTGCCATCCCCCCAGTGCTGTTGGCCAGGAACTGGTGTGGCTGGTCGTGTTCACACGTGCGGTGTTTCCTGGAACATTTTGAGGGATGTCAAAGAGCCAGGCAGAGAAACAGAGACATCCAGAAAGGGTGATGGTGGTGGAAGGAAGAAGACTGCTAACCAGAGCTGGGAGCAGAGTCTGTCTTTGTGGTCCTTCCTCCATCAGCAGATCCAGCTGAGAACATGCATCCCTGAACAGGGTGGGCGAAGCTGGCTGTAAGGGGGATTGCTTTTCCTCTAGGAAATTGGTGTTAACAGATAAACATCCTGGTGACCTGACTGCACAGTGTGGAGTGGTGACAAAGTGTCTGTGCTCTCTTTCCAGTTCTGGCAGTACGGGGAGTGGGTGGACGTCGTGGTGGATGACAGGCTGCCCACCAAGAACGGGGAGCTGCTCTTCGTGCACTCAGCGGAGGGCAGTGAGTTCTGGAGTGCACTGCTGGAGAAGGCCTACGCCAAGTGAGTCGAGGCCAGGGCAGCCGGTAGCATCCTCACTTGCTTGGATACTATGCATTTAAGATGTCAGCCTAATTGTTACCCTTTAAAACTTCTAGGGTATCCCTCAGTGGCTGCTTTAGTGAAGGTTTGCCGACAGGTGCTTAAGATAAGTAGCTAATAGTACTGGCTTTGCTGCGAGCCAGGAAAAATAGCTCTTGCATCTCATGGCAAGGCTGTTCCTAGGGTGCTGTCTCCCATCACCGGGGCCTGGGAAGCTCAGTTTCATGTGCTCTATGCACCGGTGAGGGATTGCAGCAGTGGTGCTTCAGCGTGCAAAGCTGAAGTCCATGTGCCCAGGTCTCTGTTCAAGGTGAAGATGCTCAAATCCAAATTTCATTTGGGGATGGCCAGGGAGAAATTCTGCCTTCTAACATTACTATTTTCAACTGACTTAGGAAATTGAGCTAATTTAGATCAGCTGGAAATCAGACCCATAATTGTTAAAGGAAAGGAATTAAAAGACTGTGTGGAACTAGAGGGGCAAATTGTTTGGTCTTAATTTCTTTTCTTTTTTTAATTTTTTTTTCCTTCAAATAGTGTTCATGATTTTGTCATTGATATGACTGAACCTGCAACCCGTATACATGATCGTATAAGATTTTATGCTGGGCTTTACAAGTACAGAGGTGTAAGAAGCAAAGCTACATGGGGGGGTGTGCGTTAATAGCTGCTGTGGTGCTGTTGAAAGCATAAATGGTGTGACAGTTGGCACAACTGCGTGCCTCTCTCCGAGAGGGGAAAATAGGGAACCTGATGGTTGTGTGTGTGAGAAGAGGAAAATAGGAAGTCTGATGGTTGCATGTGTGTGTCCCCTTTCGTGCAGGCTGAACGGATCATACGAGTCTCTCTCTGGTGGCACCACCACTGAAGGTTTCGAGGACTTCACCGGTGGAATTGCAGAATGGTATGAGCTGCAGAAGGCACCACCCAACCTCTTCAAAATCATTCAGAAGGCTCTTCAGAAAGGCTCTCTCCTTGGCTGCTCCATCGATGTGAGTTAGCAGGTTCATTGCTGGACGCTCGGCTCTTGCTGTGCGTGCGGGCAGCTGGGGGATGGACCCATGCTCCAACCACAGGAGGTGCACAAAGGATGCTGGTCCCCTCTGCCTATGGTTCTCTGCTCTGCCTTTGACCCAAGAGTGTGACACAGGCGCGTGCTTTTCTGGGGGCTTAAGTTGAAATGTAGACTTCATTAGTTCATGTGTAAAAGCTCATTGCCTCCATTTTTTTTTTTTTCTTCCTTAAGCCCTTTGCTGTTTCATACGTTTGTGGTAACAAATCGTACAGGGAACTCATTATGGATCCCAACGTACATCTTTGTTCTTAAGAAAGCCCATAGCTTGGCAGCAGATTGGTACAGGCTGGGTGGTTTTGGACAGAAAGCTGCTGCTAATGGCTTCTGCAGTCAGATGCTCAGAGGTGGCAACATCCATCCTTGCCGTAGCAAGGATCCTTGTGTTTGTCACACAAATTGTACCAAAATGTTCCCAAAAAACGTGGGCTCTGTTCTTGAAGCAGGGAGGTTCGGACTGTTGCCAGGCCTTTAAAAAGCGTTATTGAAAAACACATTGCCAAAAGCTGAACCTGAAGGAATAGAGGAGCTTTGGCCCTGCCTGCAAGGATTCAGCATTGCTTTTAGGCTTACTGAAAAGAGTCTGAGTATGGTTATTGTGATAATCACCCTGCTCCCAAAGGAGATTACATCTTAGTTATGTCTAAAGGGGAGGTAAACTGTTTACAAGAATTTTGTTCATAATATAAACTCAAGTGTTTCCTCCCATTTTTTAAATTAAATCAGAGTCACAGGAGAGGGAAGCTTCGCAGCAGGAAAAGTAATTGGTTAATGTCAGCATGCGACTTCGCAGCACTTTTGAGGCCCATTTTACTTGTTTGCATTTAGATAAGAATCCAACATCTGGGGTTTTGCCCCAGAATGGTACAAGTCTCTTCAGGGGCGGGGGGAAGTAAATATATTCCTTTATTGGTAAGTGCTGACGCTTTCTATATTATAAACTAATTATTAGTGAGTTTAGCCTTTGAAAAATCCTGTAAAATCTTTTCTTCTCTTCTATCAGAGAAATAGGGACACAAAGGTTAAGCATTACATGGAGAGTGCGCTGCGGGGCAGTAATAGGGCTTGAATTGACAGCAGGAATCCTGCCTGCTTGATTCCACCCTCTTTTTAAGCTTCAGATATGCTTGTTTAAAGATCACACACGTTCTAAAATGGTGAAAAGGCAATGGCAAACATGCGTTTCATAGATTTAAGCATCTTTAGAGCAAGATGTTAAGCAGTCATTTTTTAGCAAGAAGGGACTTTTCTCTGCAGTGTTTGTAGGCCAGACTGCCCGAGTATTGTAATGGCCACAAAAAAATGAGAGGGTGATATGCCTTCAAATATGGCATCCAAATTGCAGCCTTTTCCCTTGCTCCCCTGGTCCTAGGTGGTGGTGCTGGGGAAAGGAGTGGGAACCTCCAACCCCACTATGGAGCCGAGGGCAATGTTTTGACCCAGAAGCAGAGCACTGGGGCTTGCTGGAGCTGGATGCGAGCCCCGGCAACGCCCAGGCAGCCTCAGGATGGTCATTCCCTATGTTCCTCCTAGTCCCTTGAGAACATGGAGTTCATTGTGTGTATTTCCTTTGTACAGTGTTTGGAGATGCACGAGAGGGGATACAGCACACCAAGTGTTTTGGAGCCAGGAGGGAGCTTTGCTGTGGCGCAGGGCTTCTGGCGCATGCCCCATGCCACGAACGTGCTCCAGCACAGTCACGTGTGCTGCTGTCCCATCTCCCCGCTCTGTCACGCAGATCCCTCTCGTTTCCTCAGAACCACCCCTGCAGCCTCCCAGCAAGATTAAAGCTCTGTTAGAGGGGGAGGTTTTGCTCCATAGGATCCCAGGTTCACAGGAAGCCACGCTCACCGATTTTCTTTGCTCCTCCAGATCACCAGTGCGGCAGAGACGGAGGCAGTCACTTCCCAAAAGCTGGTGAAGGGACACGCGTACTCAGTCACTGGGGCAGAGGAGGTAGGTGTGCTTCCCCAAAGGGGTGAAATGCAGCCAGCATTGTGCGTAGCCTTCCCCGGGCCGCGGCAGCCACAGATTCACCTTCACGTTGGCAAATTCTTCAGTCTCATCTGTTTGCGAATCAGGTTTTGAGTCCATTCTTTCTGAAGAAATACTGAATTAAGTTGGTGTGGTTTGGATAAATGCAAACTTGACTTCGTGGGGGTTTGACCAAAAGGACCCCTTTTTTTCCATAAGCGCTGCTATTTCCCAGTGAGGGGAGCGATGGGAAGCCCCGTGCAGAGGGCACACTACCCTCTGCTGGTGGCCGTGCCCCTCGACACATTTCTGCATAGCAGGCAACGCTGTACCTTAAACACGCAGCAAGATGTGCGAGAGACGTTTGCCAAGCAAGGAAAAAAGCAAACAAACAAAAACCAAATAGTATTGTCCCTTAAATGCCTGCTGAACTGCGCCTTTCGGCAGGGCACAGTGTTCGAACTCAAGGTGCCTGTCCAAGAGCAAGTGACTGGCAAAGGCAAGGCAAGTTAAAACAAGAGAAGCAGGTCATGGTGTCCTTCCAGGTGTGTAATGGACTTTCGGTCACTTCACCGGTAATTGTTTCTGAAATATCTCTGAAACTTCAGAGTGAGGCGTAGGGAGCTGCTGAGATGCTGCGCTGAGGTGGAGGCTGGTAACAGGCAGGTTTATGCGCATGCGTTTGGTCCTCCTCTCGCAGCAAAAGCAGCAAAGAGGGAGTTTGATCTTAATTCACAAACAGGCGTGATTTAGCCAGGCTTTTCCTTTGGAGATATGTGCAGGCTTTGTAAGGATAGTTTATCTTCGGCAATGGAGCATCATTTCTGGACTCTGCTGATGTTCTGTGCAGTTTTTTTGGCTTCAGGCTCCAGAGGTGCGCCAGCTCCTTCCTTAAATTTGCGCCGTGCGTTTCACCTTAAAAACTGGGTATTCCCACTGAAATGCATACAGCTTTGCTGGGCTGGACTCTGTGCACGCAGAGATCAGCAGATAACGAGCCAGGGTCTCAGCGCAGCGTGAGCAGGTGCTGTTGTGGCAGGGCTGACACTGCTGTGCTGTGGGGCATTCGTGTTGTCAAAGGAGTTGCAGTCAGACTGAGTATCCCATCTCTTGTAATAGGTGCGGTTCAGAATACATAGAGGGAGGGGGAAAAGGTATTTGAATGTGAAAGGGCAGTTTATACATAGATGATAGCTTTAGAGAAATATCCCCTTGTACCTGCTTTGTGCCAGTCCTGTAGCAGCTTTACGTTTCCTTTGCTTGAAATCCTGTCAGAGGTAACTTTTTTAGTGGCGCAAAACAGAGATTTTGGTTATCGTGAGCTTTGTACAAAAACCTTGCCTAGACAAGCTTGGGTACATGGAGCTCGTTCAAAATCAGTTTGACTTCATGTCTTTTAGACCGGATGAGTGTGTGTTTTGTATATACACTGTAGTGGTTGTGTAGCACTGGGAGACTTACTCTGTCATGTCCTTTAATTCCCATAGAAAAGGTGGAATGGAGCGTGGTGCTGAGTCCCTAGGTAACTCCCCATACAATTCTGATCCCACTAGGTGAACTTCCGAGGAACAGTGCAGAAGCTGATCAGAATCCGAAATCCCTGGGGGGAAGTGGAGTGGACTGGAAAGTGGAACGACAAGTGAGTCGATGGCTTGCGCTTTGTCCGTAGGCTTTTACTGCAGGGGTATGATCATGTTTCTGCTGTCATCTGTCTTCTCCCTACGTCACATTCCTCTGTAAGTACACCTGGATGTGATGTTCTCTCTGAGCTGTTTAAAAGAAGCATCCCACCACTGTCACTGCCCTTCATACAAACACCTGCCTTCGTGTAAGGTGCAGTGGTTTGGTTGGTGGTTCCAACAAGCCTCTCTGTAGTTTCTGCTTCTTTAACAGCCAGGGTTCAGTGGTGAGTTTCTGAAAACTTACTTTCTAAAAGGGCTTTAAAAATCCATTTCTGTTGTTAGCAAGGAAAGCTGGAGTTTACTCGCTTCTGTGGCTGGACAGTATTTATTCTGAGTCTTGCTTTTTCTAAAATAAAGCTCTGTTTCAGTCAAGGCATTAGCACTTTCTGGAAATAAAACTCTGCTTCTCATCTTTACCTTGGATATTTAGGAAGTGAGGTATTTAATATCCCAGGTCCCTGTGTTTTAATTCTGCCATGGTTTGAGAGCTCTGGAGCTGCTATCAGCTAGATATTGTGGAGTATTGCAGTCGCATGGAGCTGCAAGAAAGTGAAATCATTGTGCCAGAACAGCTACCTTAGGGCTTAACCTTTACTGTATCCTGTAGTTGATGTGGGGTTGCCTTTCAGCTGCCCAAACTGGAATGGCGTCGACCCTGAGGTGCGGGAGCAGCTGACAAGGAGGCATGAAGATGGGGAATTTTGGTAAGTACCACTAGGTTTCCGTTCAGGCAGAAGGGAATGTCATCTTCTCGGCTTTTTTTCATATGAAGTAACCTCTCTCAGTAGACTCTCTAAGGTGAGTAAATTCACCCAAAATCCTAGTGCTAAATCACAGCAGGAGAGTGGGAGAATAGACAAAGTGGTTGTGTAGAAAACCTGTCCCTCCTAAGGAGATGTTTCCAGAGGCATTGACTCCCACAGGATGGCGTTCAACGACTTCTTGAGGCATTACTCCCGCCTGGAGATCTGCAACCTGACTCCAGACACTCTGGCAAGCGACAAGTACAAGAAATGGAGCCTGCTGAAGTTGGATGGGAACTGGAGGCGAGGAGCCACTGCGGGGGGCTGCAGGAATTACCCAAGTAAGAGAAACTGGAGAAACCCTTTACTCATCCACTTGTACTTTCTCTGGGAGCTGGTTTGGGGTAGCCTATGGAGGAGGAGGGTTGATGTCCAAAAAGTGCAAGTGTTTGGGAAATGTGGTTCCCTGATGAAGGTCTAGTGGTTGTAAAGGCTGGGGGGGAGTGTTAGATTTTCCTTCTCACAGCTGATTTTGGAAGTCAGAGCTGCATCTGTTCTAGCTGACATTATATATATATATATATATATATCAGTACAGTTGCTTTTAAAGAAGCTTCTGAGCAGTTTGCATAAATCCACTTCCCAGACACTTTCTGGATGAATCCACAGTATTTAATCAAGCTGGAGGAAGAAGATGAGGATCCTGATGATCCTGAGAGGGGCTGCACTTTCCTCATTGGCCTAATTCAGAAGCACCGGCGGAAACAGAGGAAGATGGGAGAGGACATGCATACCATCGGCTTTGCGATTTATGAGGCAAGTAAGGCAGTAGAGGTGCAGGGGAGGAAAAGGAAAACTCACTCGCACTATAGATGGGGTAGTGCAGTTCTCAGACTGGGCAAGGAAAATTCCACTTAGATGTTTAGAAAATGATCCTACACAAAAACAGCAGTCGAGCACAGGGACAGGTACCCAGAGAGATGATGGAATCTGTGTTCCTGGAGATACTCACACACTAGGCTGGACAAGGTCCTGAGCAACCTTACTAACTTTGATACTGGCTTTGCTTTGAGAAGGTGGTTGGACCAGATGACCTACAGAGGCTCCTTCCCACCTGTAATATTCTGTGCTTCTAAATGGAGGAGCAGAACAAACTATTTAAAAAATGAAAATTAAAAGTGCAGATATGCAGTCTCCCCTTCACTTGTCAGGCTGTGGTGAAAAGCAGCAGAATGAGAGCAGCCATGGTAGGGATGTGACCCTTGCTGGGGCAGCTGCGCTAGCTTGGGGAGTGGGAACCCAGCAGCAGAACCAGCCAAAACACCTGTAAAACTCCTTCTGCTGAATGATGGTATGGTAACTCCTGAAGCAAGACGTTTTGTACGGAGCTGTAAAGCAGCCGTGCTTAACTGGCAGTGAAAATAGGAATAATGGTCTGGCCTGCACATTGCTCTGTAACCATAGGCAATATGTGCAACTCCTTGCTTTCTCAGTATCCCAGCTTTGGAAAAGCTTGTCAAAGAATCTGGTCCCCGTAAGCAAGTAAGGTTTAAAGCAAAGCTAGGTCCCCTGAACCCATAAGGAAACAGAAAACTGCGTTATTATCTTGCTTAGCCCCTGCCTCCTCTCCTGGTGCTGGAGAGGTCAGAGGGACAAGAGGGTTGAAAGAGAAGGTGAGAAGAGATAGTAGAGAAACTGAGTCTACAAAAAAATATCACAGTGGGCTGCAGGGTAGAGGGTCAGCAGGAAACCACGACCTGCCTGGCTGTGTCCGTGCCTGGCTGTGCCCGTGCTGCCCCGGCTGAGCCTCCCCTGCCTCCAGGATGGAGCTGGGAGCTGAGCCAGCAGTCAGCATTGGGTAACGTGGGCTCGGTGTTCACCTTTCCCCACCAGCCAAGTGTTTTTTGGTTTTTTTTTTTGGTTTTTTTTTTTTTTCAAGTGTGTGGATGTACCAGCTAACCAAGAGTGAAAAGCAGTAGCCCTGGAGCTACTATTCAACAAGCAAATAACTCTCTCCTTTTCTCCCTGCAGGTGCCCCCCGAGGTACGTAGCATGCATTGGTGGTCAAGGTGCAGAGTTGGGGCTGAGTGGCTTGTGGGAAGAAACAGTTCAGAGGATCCTCCTTCACTGAGGGACAATATTGACTGTCTAGAGTCTGAAGTTAGAGGCCATTTATTCTGGAAGGGGCCTTGAGCCCATGTTGCATTTTCAGAGTGTCTTGGGTTGGGATAAGAGCTCTCTGTACTGCAGAAACTCACCAAAGCTGCTCTTCCACGGGTCGTCTCCCAGCCGAGACACACACCTTCTCCCCCAGAGCTCAGCTGCTTTTCTCAGGTTTGCACAGAGTTCATGTTTGACACACAAGTAATATTCCAAGGAGATGTTTATTTTCATTTCCCTAAGCATTGTTTTTATTGGTTTCTCTCTGTTTCTACCTGCAGGTAGCTAATAGCGTGCCCCGGGGATCAGAGAGGGGTGGCAATGCAGTGGGATGCCTATGCAATAGGAGGCAGGGCTGCAGGTGCCTGGGAGCTGTTGCTCCTCAGAGGAAGGAGTGAGGTTGAGCAAAACGCCCGTGTAATCTCACTACATGGCCTGCTGTACCTGTGAGGGTGTATGCAAAGCAATTGGGGCACCTCATGGCTCCTGAGGCTACACTCAAACCAGCCACTGCTATGTAAAATGCGGTTTTGTCAGGGAGGAAATAGTGCTGCCAGTTAATTAAACTTCTGACCTACCTGACAGTACTCTGTCAGCCGCTCAGCTCTCACCCTAGTGGTCCAGAAACCTGACTTCCATAAAATAGAGGCTCTAGCTACAGTCCCATGACTTTTCTCCCCACCCCCCCAAAAAGTGGAATTTTATCTCCCACCATGGCAGCAGGTCTGGCAGGTTTTGCATTCTTAAAAATCCAGGAGAACGGGAAGGGGGAGATTTCTGAACCATGCACGTTCCCAGTGTTTGCTTCTAGAGCTGAGCTAGCCCACCTGTAAGACCCTGTGCAGAAGAACTTATTCTGGTAGATGTTACGCTCCAAATACACTTTTATGATGCTTAACATTTATTTTATTCTTGGAGCCCTCTGTAAGCAGGCTCTCTCCCTTAAGGCAGCCTGGCCTCAGAGGCAGAGCAGAGCTGCAGTCCCTTGGTGGCATTGGCTCTGGGGACTGGAGGGACACGGGTGGTAAGCCATCTCGCTTTAGAGAAGAATAGTTGGTGGAAGAAGTAGCCAAATGTCTTCACACACCCATCATCATCTGCACGATATAAGCATGACCTGAATGGTTTATTGAGATGATCTGCAAAATATGTTTGCAGCCACAGCTTAGGAGTGCTGTGGTGGGATGCACCCACCCCCTTTCTCTTCCCTCTTTCGGATCTGTTGAACAGACGTCTCTTGGATGGTTGGGTGTTTTGTTTTTGTTTTTTTTTTCATACGTAACTAATTGTCATATCTATTATAATTTTAATTTTTAAATGCAAATACATGCAAACTGTTGGGGTTTTTTTCTTCCTTCTTTCTTTGCTTGTCATAAGTTTTCTGGCCAGACAAATATTCATCTGAGCAAAAACTTTTTCCTGACCAACAAAGCAAGAGAAAAATCGAACACCTTTATCAACCTCCGAGAAGTGCTGAACCGGTTCAAGCTCCCTGCAGGAGAATATATCATCGTACCCTCAACCTTTGAACCCAACAAGAATGGGGATTTCTGTCTGCGTGTCTTCTCTGAAAAAAACGCAAACTCCACGTATGTAGCTCTTGTAACCATGTAAGAGCGGTATGGGCACGCGGGCGATCTCTGGCCCCTCTCACAGGTGTGGAAGGGTGGAGTAGCCCAAAGCTGGGGTACCTCAGCTTCCTGCAGGGAGTGGGAAGGGGATGTGCAACCACCCTGCAGGGATGGGGTCACGGCAGTTCTTGTTTGTGCCCAGTTTCCCCATGTGTAACTGAGGAAAGTTTGAGTAAACTTAGCAGGAAGGAATGGTGGAATAATAATAGTATAGTATACTATAACAGGTGGTTGTTGTTGTTGTTATTACCAGCCCTACCTGGGCAGACATTTTTAGTGCGTGGGCTGTAGGCAGCTGGGTGCCACAGCACAGGTTGGTCTGTGGAGAAAAGAAAACCCCAGAGTGTGGCAGGCTGGGCTCTCCCCTTGGGAGACAGAAATGCACATGCTTTCGGCTGTTTGGGAACACGCTGGTCGCAACAATTGATCTCGTGCCTTTGAGATCAGGCTGGAAAAAAATTCAAGATGCTTGCTTAACCAAATGATAAAATTAAAGTGGGTTTTAATGGAACTGGCTCAAACCACACCATTAGCTGTGAAGCCGTGAAAAAAATTTAGATGTGTCACATCTTAAAGAGCAGCTGGGCTGAGGCCTTGGGAAGAGGTGTGGGATCTTTTGTATGGAGTTCCTTCATTCAAAGCATGCAAAAACCTTTCTACTGTTCTGCAATCTTTTGTTGCCTGTTTCTGTAGCAGTGAAAAAACTGTGATGTCAGCTGTGTGAAGGCACATTCAGCTTTGATGGGCCCTTAGCAGTGCTTATGGACCATCTGTAGGTGTGATGCTCCCACAGCAGTGGGGGACAGAGTGAAACACTTCTCCTCCCACTCTGTCGCATCAGAATGACTTTAAGTCTTTCACTTTTGCTGTTTAAAAGGAGGAAAAAAAATTACTAGATAGAAGTTTGATTTGCACCCAAGAGCCTGGTTCTGGGCCGAGGTCTGTAGGCTGTGGCGCTAAGCGACCCAAAGGGTTACTTATGTCTGACCCAAAATCCTGTCTGTGACTCTGCAGGATGTTGTGGAGTTTGTAATGTGTTTTGAAAGTCTTGTTGCCGTAGTTAGCAAAACACTGCTTTCACTGGTGGCGTGCAGTGTCTGTGGTTGATTTAATCCAGTAACCTCGGAGCTTTGAACATTCATTATTCCCATAATTTAAAGAATCCCTCTTTAACTGAAACGTGAAACAAGGGCATCAGAAAAGTGACTTGGTTTGTTTTTAATATTGATTTCTTTATTTTTCTAGGGTTATAGATGATGAAATTGAGGCCAATTTTGATGAGGTATATCTTAAATGTTTTAAGCTAAGATAATTTTGTCATAAATAAGTCGGTGTGCCTGTTCCGGATGCAGGGCAGCATTTTTCTGTAGGCATTGTCTTGAGCTGTCGTCCCACTTGGGAAACAGATCTTTCAATATCCATAGTTGAATGTCCAGCAAATGGAAATGTCATAGGCAGTAATGGAAACACGCATTGTCCCTTATCCCGAGTGGTGAGCTTGGGCTTCCCAGGCAGAGGAAATCAAGTATTCTCTGCAGAGGTAACTGGAGCCACGAAAAATTCCCGTTGCTCCTCAGGAATCCGGGATTGCAGCCCTTTAGCCATAAGGGTGTGTTTGCACATGATGTTGTTTCCATGAGTAAGAAGAGGTTCGCTGTGTGTTTAGTCTTGCTGGAGCTGGGGATGTTTTGCCTACTAATGCATCTACCACTCTCTGTGGGTTTGGTTTATTTTTGCAGGGTAAGAACTACATTTTGCTTGTTTTTCTTTAATGAAGACAGCTGGTCCAACAGTAGTAGTAGCAGCAGCAGCAACAGTGAAGTTCTGAATTTGGTAGTGATTTTTTAAAAATAAAATAATTTTTAATTTTTAAATTTTATTTCTTTAAGTAAAAGCCATTGCAAAAGTTCTTAATTCCTGCAGTGTTTGCAATGCCAGCACTTTGAGGAACCCCTGAAAATAAAACCGATTAAAATCAAAGTAGAAGCACTTTGTACCTTCAACTTTCACATTTAAATTGTTTTTTACTAGGCGCAAGGGAAGGTACTAGGCCCTTCTCGGGCAGAAAAGTTCCTCCTTTCCATATTCTCTATTTCTCTCTCCTAGACTGAGATCAGTGAAGATGACATTGAACCCAGCTTTAAAAAGCTTTTTGGACAGCTAGCAGGAAGTGTGAGTATTTTTCTGTTAACATCTTGCTGGTAACATGGGTGAGTGGGTAAGAGAGATGCCTCCCCCAGGATGGAGTTGAATTCTTGTGCTGAGTCAGATCTTGAGCGTAGGCATAATTGTGCGTGCAAAAATCCGTGTAGTTACCCGTCTGCTTACGCAACGGATTTGCGAGCACTCCGGGCAAACAATCTCTGCTCTCTTTGAACTGCAGGCTTGACTTTTATCTCTGCAGGTCCCTAATTTTGTCCTTCGGGCAGAGCATTTGGTGCAGGCACATAGGTCCCTCCGGGAGATGACAAGGGCTGGGCTGTGCCTTCTCCCCAGGCTGCCCTCGCCTGCCCAAGGGCTCGGCCAGACGCCACAGCCCAACGTGCTAACGCCTGGGAATTCGGGGTGCTCCCGGGAATGGGTGGTGGGGAGAGCTTACCATTTGTATTTCCACCCAAGGGAAAGTTGGAACACTGGGCCAACTCTCCCAAAGGAGTCAGAGGCTGCTTATGAGATGGTGTCTGCAGCTCACAGTGAAGAACTTGTTTTCCTCTTTCCTGCAGGATGCAGAGATCTCCGCCTTTGAACTGCGCAACATCTTGAATAAAGTCATGGCTAAACGTAAGTACCTTCTTCTAACTGTGTCTTCAGTTGGCCACCAGCAGGTTTCTGGTATGGCTGTGAGAGCACAGAGCGCAGCACTGACCTGGGCAGAGTCAAACTCCTGGGCTCTGCCCCAGACCTGCGGCTTGGCTCTCCGTATGGCCACGGCCACGTGCTATCTCCGCTCCTTCAGCGGGCTGTGGAAACACTGGGGCTGTGCCTACGCTGAAGGTGTGTTTCACAGGACACGCGCTTTGGTAGGGTGCATGTGCGTACATTTTATCCCAGTGTGGGCTACTGGGAATTGGCTCCCAGGAAGATGGACAGCTTTGATTAATGCTTGATAATAATCAAGAGAAGGTATTGCTGCTATGTCGGTATTAAACCACTCAGGATTCAAACGGTAGCCCAGCCAATGGTCTGGGGTGTCCCTGAGGAGGAGGAGAAACTTTGAAACTCTGGGCTTTTTTTTTCTCTGTGAAGTGATTCAGAGTTTGGCTTTGCATTATTTTCCTTTCCATTAAACAGCGCTTGAGAAATAAGCGTCTCTAATTTCCAAAGTGAAACCTTAGCCAGGGCTGTGTTGTATGTCTGTGCACCAGCCAGTTAGCAATGGTGTATTGCTGGTTACCAGGCTTGATTTGATGTTCTTCCCTTGCATGAAGCTACCTACCACTGACCTCCGTAGGTCAGAAGTCCACATTGTCCACAGAAGTCCACCCTTGTCTTTGCAGGCACACAATAAGTGCGGGAAAGCTTTATCTCTATCTCTTGCTTCTCTGGCACACCTACAAACCAGGCTAACTGGGCTGTTCGCTAGGGGAAGCATCACAGCTAACTTTCCCCCTAAGCCTCTTTGCCAGGAAATCAAAGCGGGCTGCTTATTAGCATCCATTTGCCTGCTTCAGTGCTGCGTCCCTCTCATGTGCAAAACAAGGACCATCTTACGACCCTTTGCCAAGCACCTTGTAATCCTTGCTCACGTGTCCTCCCACCTGAAGCTCTCCCTCACAAGCAAGTCCTGACCCTGCTGACCACACCTCTAAGTGACCATTGCCTCCTGCTCTGCTGGATGCAAAGGAGTTGGCAGAAGTCGTAGCTTACCTCAGAGGGCGCACCTAAGCAGCATCAGGCAAGAGTTTCCCATCCAGCAACATCAGGCGAGGGTTTCCCATCCAGCGCTTGAGGGCTATCTGTACGCAGGTATCCTGACTGTAGCTCTACAGGCACCGCGTCCTCCAGTCTGCATCGCGCTAGGTACTTGCCAGATCCCAAAGGCTTCAGATAATAATTGCCAGAGCAGGAGGCAGCATCCCCTGCTGTGCACTGCGCTCGTCTGGCCCAGGGATACAGCTGGACACCCATTCCCAGGGGAGGATTTGGAAGCAGGCAGGGGATTGCCATCGAGTAACTAACAGGTGTAGATCACAAACAACATAGAGCACTATGCACACATTATGTAGAAGAAAAAAAACACACCGAAATGAAAAAGTCATCTTGCCAGTTGCAAAGGAAGCCACTGATGACACAGAAGCAAATAAGGGCTGAGGTGTATACGCTGGTTAGAGAGGTCATGAGCTATTTAGGAAGGTGCCGTGGTGCAGCATGCAATTGATAATCCTGTCTTTTGCTCTTTTTTTACAGGCCAAGATATTAAATCTGATGGCTTTAGTATCGAGACATGCAAAATAATGGTTGACCTGTTAGATGTATCCTTTATGGCTGTTCCTAGATGATACTCTTCTGTCTGTGCTGGAGTAGGCGAGCTGCTGCCTTTGCAGTGGCGGGTCCGTACTGATGTACTGCTGAGGTGGAGAAGCTGGTTTTACCGTGGTTCCCTGAATAAAATCGGTAGCCCTTGCTCTTGCTGCTGACTGTGGCACATGCATTCTCCCAGGCAGCGGGGAAAATCCATTTTCAGACAGGATGATCTGCTTTGAAGTCTTCCCAGCTGTTGCACGTTCGGTTTAGCTGGGAACAAAGGGATGTTTGTGCTGGGAAAAGGCATCAGGCTCTCAGCAAGGTGTGGGCTGCCTTGACTGTAGTGTTTGAACATTGCATTTCTCTGCTTTGTTATCTGGCTGGAGTTCGTAGGGGCATTGTAAAGCAAATAATAGAAAAGGAATGAAACAAGTACACGAGCCAGAGGGTATGCTGGCTTTTAGGAGCCCCTAAGAATAAGGGCAAAGGCGTAGGATGAGGATTCGTATCTAAGTATAGTTGTGTTCACCTTCTCTGTGCAGTGGGAGTTGAACTGCATAGTCAGAAAAAGGAAAATTACCAAAAGAAAATGATGCTTTGCTATAATTTAGCGTACAATTTGGCAGTCTGTATGGACTCCTTAGTAGTATTTTTTTTGGGAGCAGTGCAATGACCAGGTTCTTTTGTTAGCTGTTTGTGCAAGAACTTAAGTTGTCCGAATAGCAGGCTGGGTTGTGGCTTTTCCTGTTTATAATCCAGACTTGGGACTCATGCTCCTGTAACTGCAGGTGTTGAATCAACAATGCAGAACAAAATGGCATCATCGGGGCTGTTTTATACATGTATTGAAAAGAGAGAGCTGACAAAGGAGGAGCAGAAAGAGCTTGTGAACTGATCCTGGTTTAAGTGAACTGATCACCCTGTTGATTTAGAAAGACAAGAAATCTTGGACAACAGCTGTGTATTCAACAGGATGAGTCCTTCAGAGAGGACTTGCATCCTTTTCTTAATTGCAATTTTTATTTTTTTAAGTAAGTAAACCCACCACAGGAAGGAGAAAACCCTTCTCCTTCTCTCCAAAGAGATTACCTTAACTCAAAGAAGAATGATGGGAGTGGTAAACTGGGACTGAAGGAATTCCACACCCTCTGGACAAAGATTCAGAAATACCAGGTAAGACACACCATTTTTGCTTGGAACGTGCAATCAGATGAAGAGGTGGCCATAGACTGATTGCCTCGCACAATGTATACAATCACGCTTCCCAAAGCAGGGACTCTTGCTTCAGCTCACGATGCGTTTATGTCCTCGGTCCCCCAGGTTTTGTCCCTTGGATTCCAGGGGTGTGACTGGTGGTCCCTCAGGCGCTGGGCTGAAGGAGAGCTTGCCTCTCTCCCTGCCTTGCTCTCAGAGGGGTTTCTGTTGTGTTTTAACTCGCATCCAAGTACATTTAGCTTTTGCACGTAACAGTGTGAGTTTGGTGTCGGTCTTGCCGCTTGCTTTGGTAACGATAGTGCCATTTTGCACAGGCATTCAAGGAATTCTCCAGAGTCTTTATCCACTCTGGCTGCTGCAATAAAAAGACTTTACTTTCTAAAGCTGCTGTTAGGCAAACTCGGGGGAAAAAGTACCTAGTCCTTCAGACCGACATTGCCAATGCTCCTAAGCAGTGTGCATATGTCATTTCAAAACATTTGACTTCCAACTAAAGCCAAAACACACTCTGAATTATTAACAAGTTTTGACTTTGGTTTTTATGTTCTTCAGAAAATTTATAGGGAAATTGATGTGGATCGATCCGGTACCATGAATTCGTATGAGATGAGGAGAGCACTGGAAACTGCAGGTATTTATACTGGTCTGTCTCTTTTTAGGATTATATGTTTCCAGCTGGGTTTATAGATGCTCACTAGTCTCTTGTAAATCACTTGTAAGCTGAAAAATCCTGTGTTCCTGGACCTGATGAAGGCCTCTGTTTAATCTAGATGCTCAGCCTGGGCTCTTGTCTTTGTGTAGCAGTGTCTTGCCACGTGGGCACACTAAAAGCATCTCAAAGGGGTGACAGGTTTGCAGTTATTTTCTGTAGTGACCACAAATGGAGAAGCACAAATAACTGCAATAATCTGGTCTCATAATAGCACACTGTTGTCTTTCAGTGAGTCTCTCTGGGTATATGTGGGTTTGGCATAAGCCTGTAAAACTGGGATACTGTGACCTAGGGAAGGAAAGTGGCTTGACCAAGGGGGGGGCGAAGAGTCAGTTTGCTACTGCAACCACTGAAAAGTAAGTCAGAGTTATGACAGTGAGTAGGGGAGTATCACAGACCCATATGATCCCTAATTGATGTACTGATCTTCTGGGGCCATCTTAATGTCAGCATTTGACCTCTGTGGAGCTTTCTCTTCCTGTCACCACATAAGATGAGAGAGCGTTTCTTTTTGTCCCAAAGTTTAGATGCTCTTTGGAAACAAAGACCCAGTTGCCCACAGAAAGCTGCCGCTTCATCTCGGGTCTCGGGGCCGAGTTTGGCATGTGCCTCATCACCCGGGGAAGGACCATGAGCCGGAGCAATTGGCCTTGTGCCCTCGGAAATGCACACGCAACAGGAACACCGTGCGTGGCCTAGTCACAACTTTATATCACGCCATGTACAGAAGGGGTGGTTGGGAGTTTCCAAAATGGAGTAAATACTCCTAAAAGTTGAGAATTTAACCAAAACAAGCTAACTGAATTTCTGGCAGCATGTAAGGTTGGGGTGCTTTTGTTGGTTGGAGCTTTTTGCCTTTTTTTTTCTCTTTTGAAATCCTTGACATGGTATTTTTAGGGTTCAAACTGAACTGCCAGTTACATCAAATCATTGTGGCTCGTTTTGCTGATGAAGACCTCATCATCGACTTTGATAACTTTGTCCGGTGTTTGATTCGGCTGGAAACTCTGTTCAGTGAGTACACACTTAATAATTAGACAGAATCTGTTGCTTTTGTTTTCAAGTCCAGGATAAGTTATTCAGAAAACTTTGTACTGGAACTAAGGCAACTTTAAGGCTGAGCTTTAAACCCAGCAACTCAGTCTGCAGGCTGGTCTAAAGGGCTGAACCAGAGCCAGACAGTCTTCCATGCAAACAACTAAATGTTGATTTAAAAAAAAAAAATCAAAATCTAAACACCTATAGGTTGAAAAATAGTATTATATTAGGCTGAACCATTAAAAATGTTCAGTCTTGTTCTTGCACATGAGCACACAATGACTTTAGAGTGGCACTTTCTGTTTTGGGGTATAGACTGTTGTCATAAATTTTAGACTGTGGGACTAAATTCCTTTTTGATGCTGAAGTGCAAGGAAGAGGAAGGCTTTCCAATTAGTTCCTATATTCATCCTTGTCTGTCATCTCTCCTACCACAGAAATGTTTAGAAAACTGGATACTGAAAAAACTGGAACCATAGAATTGAATCTCGTTAATGTAAGTTTATTTAGCTCTAAAATGTTTGTCATTGGTGGTTTTGGGGTTTTTTTTTGGGGGTAGGGAGGGTAACAGTAAAGACTGCCCTGCTCTATTCTGCCTGATTATATGTATTCACATATAGGTTGGATTGATGTAGCTTGTGTATTTATAAGCAGTTTTAAGATTACTGTTTTTTAAAACTACATTACATTGCATTCTCTAACAAACAGGCCAGGTTACTTGAACCCGATGCCATTTATCACTGGCAGCAATTTTGGCTGCTAACTGTGCAGGTTTCTTCCCTGCCTTTTCTATCAACAACAGGTTAATAGGGAGGTGCAGTAGTGACTTGCGCTATTGGCTGTGGCTGCTGCTTTCTGCACCATAAGACCCTGTAGAAAGGGCCAAGTTAGAAGAAAACTACCCTTCTACACGTTTGACTTGCTTATTACCTGAGCATATTTCTGGACCAAAATGAGAGATAGAGAAATCATCCCCAAACTCTCCTGACTTAAATGAGATATATAAATTTAAACTATTCAGGAAAGGTCCTAAAATTACTTCTGTACTAATAGACTTTCTTCTTTATGCTAGAAATGGGAACGTGCATATTTGCTACATGTATTTTTACTAAACTTAACTGTGGGCCATTTTGCGCTCTCTCTCGTTACAGTGGCTGTGCTTTACTGTCATTTGAGCTACTGCTCTCATCTCAAGAGATCTCAAAAAAGAGCAAGTTCAGAAGAAGATAATCAAGCAAACATACAAGTGCTATCCTAACATGAATGTGCCTTAACTTGTGCATGGCAAACTTTGCACACAGCTGTAAGAAGGAAAGTGTTCTACTTCAACAACAGAAGAATTTGCAACCTCTTTTTTATGGTCTGACAGTTTTTATCTACTACTATATATCCTCTGTACAAAAAAAATCCTAATTTAGTATAAATCCTCAGTGCAACTTTTGAAAATAGTGCTTTGCTAATATCTTTGAATTTAAGGTATTTTATATGACTTCTTTGGGAAGAAAGCTCAGTATGGCTTGACAGTCTGGTTTAATAAGTGCTTTTTGAGTAGCTCTGTTCCATCCTGCATATCTGAAACTAGATAAGGGATAGTATTGTGTATTTCTGAATACAGGTGTTTAGGTAAGATGTAGCGCCGTTGTATGCTTTCTGTCAAGCCCCAGCATTATTCTGGTTAAATATTAAGAATGCAGGTAGCAAGTTTGACACATTTGACCAAACTGGAGACAAGTCTTTCCCTCCTGACCATTAAAGAGCCTGTAGCAGGAAGCTGTTGGCAACCAGACTCTTCTAAGAACAAGCGCATGCTCTCAGGTGGAATCTTGATTTTCTGTATCTTATCTCTTCCTTTGAAGTACAAGAAGGTATTTAAATAAAAACAGTAAAGTTTGCCAGACTGTTATTTCTTCTGTAGCTAAGCACACTTTTTCTTAGAGAGAGATCATCACAGCACATACACTGAGCTTCTGTTAGGAATAGAACATGTTGCCTTTTCCTACCTAATAGGAAAACATGAGCCTGAATGGTGAGGCACTTCCTAAATACCCTTAGGGAAAGATTTGATCCTCTCTATTAAGTAGTATGTATTATCAAATGATTATTCCCAAAGAGATAGATATAAAGGATAGTTCTAGAGGAAAGGCTTTATTTGGAAAACACTTGTACCAAGTTTTTTTTCTTATGTCCCTTAGCTTTTAAGGTTAACAAAGGTTATATGCAACTAACAGATCTGGCTTAATTTTAAATGCAGAAAAACTGTCTTGAACAAATGGGGATTTAATACAGAAAGTAGGTGAATATTAGCATAACATAGAACAGCACTATGTCTTACTGGTAATGTTTTCAGAGGGTCTAATAAAAACTTGACACTAAAATACCCAGAATTAGAGTTTAAGAGGAAACAAAAGTTTAATGGTATCACAGTTAAGTAAAAACAAGTTGTCAAGAACTACAGAAAGTTTCTACACTTAGCTTTCAAAGTACAAAATACAATAAATACATGAGACTTTGTAAAAAGAGGAACCTAAAACTACTTTGTTACAGCACATAATATTTTGAATACATGAAATTCCTAAGATGCTACAGCATTTTTAAGAGTTATTGCTTAATGGTCATGTGGTTGTCACTGTTCAGATGCACTTCTGTTTAGCTGCTTTAACAAGCGTTCTGCTTCCAGCAACAGGCATTTGGGTGCTGTGCACGTACTTTAATTTCTCCCATCTGGAAAAAGCCTCAGGATAAATTTGGACAAAGCCAAGTTGTCTGTTTCACAGTGATTCCTTCAATGGTAAATTGAGAAGGTCCTTGTATTTAATACAGGAAAATGTGAAATTCTTTTCTGCCATGTTTGAAGAAATCAGAGTGGGTACTTGAACATAATGGCTTGCTTAGACCAAGGCAGCAGAACTTCATTTGCTTGTAAGCATTATTTCATCTTGTCGAATGCCCTCATCCATTTGCTAATGCATCAATCCTTCATTTGTTTTCAAAGCACATTCTTCATAGCTTTCAAATTACATTGTCATTGAAATAAGTCTCATGATATTGGAACCACCACAAAATGATTTTTTTTTGTAAGTCATCCATGATTAGTACTTCAAGAATCTGGCTTCTGTACTATTTCATGCCAAGCTTCTTTGTCTAGGTTTAATCCTTGGATACAGCTGAGGGTAAAATAGAAATGAGATTTAAAATTTTAATGCTTTAAAAGGTTACTTTAAAAAAAAAAAAGGAAAGAAAAACCTCTTTGTTGCTACAATTCTAATGTAATTTCTAGTAGCAAAAGCATGGTTATAAGAAAAACACCCAGAGCACTAACAAATAAAAAATTTAGCATTCTTAGGCAAGCTTAAAAAATACTAACCATGTCAGTACAAAAGGAAGCCATTGCACATGATTCAACACCTTCAGCTCTACCCAGATGGGTGGGCTAGGAAAAGCATGTGGCTTTGTAAATCAAGAGAATTTTGTGTTCAGTGAACTATAGGATTTTCCCCTGTTTTACAAATGGAAATAGAGAGGTAGTAAAGTCTGGTTTGCTTTTTCTCTCAATGCCTATCAGCCTTTACATATCTATAGCTTTGGGCAAGCTGGAAACATCTGGCTGCATGCAGACCACAGAACTGTAGGAGCTGCGCTTTAGTTAGTGGATAGTAGGTGGCCAGTTATATTCATTTAACCGCCTGGCAGTACCTCAGTAGCTGCCACCCTGCAGCCCTTGAGCTCTGTGCTATTCACTCAAGCTACGCACAGGGAGGTACAGAGACCCCCCTCAGCTGCAGGGTGATGACTGATGGGACGCAGCTCAACACAGCAGTGCCAAGATGCTTGGGAAGCTCTTGGTTCCCACTTGCAAAGGGCTTTGGGAACAACTACTGTTCTGCAAAGCATGGCTACTCGCATATAAAAATAGAAGGATACACATCATACAATTAGGAAAGATGAATCCTCCATGCTCTAAAAGGCAATGCATGTCTATGTTACATCCTAGTTGGGTTTTTTTCCAGCTAAAGTTCTCCTTAAAGATGCCCTCTTCTCTCTTCAACCAGACTCTGGCTTTCTTCTTTTTCATAGTCAGCTAATGATTAAGAGAAGACCAACAACTTCGCCCACAAGATTTGTCACAGCCTGCTATGATTTCACCACTAGCAGAGATGAAGTCAGTCACACAGTCACAGTAGCAAAACACCTGATAATACCAAATGAAATCTTTTGAACACTAAGTAGTCAGTATTTTGACAGTATTATCTGCATTCAGTTTTAGAGCTCTCACACAGCTTAGGGAGCTAATGAGTCACTAAGAAGGGTAACACACTGATGCAGATAATTTCATCCTTGTTTTTATTCAGCACACCTAACCGCAAAAGGCTAAAGCAGCTGTGATAAAAATATGACTTAAGACTATATTAAACTACCAAACATTTTCCTCTGTGCTGAACATCTTAGCCTAGATTTCAACTGCTATATTAAGAGTCCAGCAATTGCTTTTGAGAATAACCACAGAATACTTCGGTAGCAGTACTAGAACAGCTGAACAGACACAAGAATGTAAGCAGTTAACACTAGGCTTGGGAAGTTTTCCCCAAAGGTTCTGTTCAGATTGTGTTGTGCTTAGAAGGATGAGTCGCAATCTGTGTGGCCTTGTGGTTTTTATTACAGAAGCACAGATGTTCCTCATGTTCTTATATACCTGTGCTCAGGCTGAGTGTGCAAACTTATGAAGAAACAGCACAATTCACCCTGGGGCAGGAAAGAAGAAAAAAAAAAAAAGCTGCTTTTTCTGACCTTACTGTGCAGGGCTGATGGCTGCTCTCAATTTAGAAATTGTTACATTCAGAGAGGAAAAAACTGAGCAGAAGTACTATGTCAAGGAGAATTTTACAGTACATTGTGCGTAGGCCTGAAAGTGATACAGATATGACAACTGATTTTGCATTAGGTATAGTTGCTCTGCAAAATCTGACCAGTTTAAGAGTAAGGATTATCTGCATGAGGAAGGAGGTTCAGCCTCTTTCAAGCATCATACATCAATCAGCTAAAATTCACAGTGGTTAATCTTTAGCATTGGCAGAACCCTCTTATCTCCAGCAGCAGGGCAACTGGATGTGTAGAAAAAAAGCTTAGTGGAATTTCTATACCAGACGGACACACGTACAATTTTCTAGCAACTCAGGCATGAGGAGAAATATGGGGACATAACTGAAAGTATTATTTGTACACGGTTGTTTTTAATAAAAGAGGTAGTATATAGAAGGTGATGACGAAAGGAGAGGCCATTCATTTAAGGCCTTTAACATATGGTTAAATATTAGTTAAAGAGCACAGGAGAAAACAAAGATCTTCCTTTATGTGGCAACATCTCTTTTTCAACACTAGGGAAAGAAAAAAAAAATATAGCCACAGACTTTTGCAGTGTGTGTCTTAAAACTCTGTGAAACCATCTCTGATCACAAGGTGCACTGTGTACACCCAGACAAAGAAGGACTCGTGACTCATTCCTCATACAAGTTTCAGTTCTTAAGGCCCTTTGTGCCAGTATATCACTTTCTAAAAGAGGGGAAACCCAGTTCTGTTCACATGCTCAACAAAACCTTATGCACACATCATGTTCAGATAAAAGGTGAGACAAGGTTAGTATTAGAACCTGCCATGTATAGCAGCATAGTGATATATGTTGTTCTTTTATGCACCCATTAATATAATCTACGTTCCTTATCTAAACCGAGGTTGTTAACCCACTCTGCCAAAGTATTCAACTCCCCAAATGAATAGATGGAGAATGTTAACTCCTTCCTTTTGACTTTTGAAATTGCACCTAACCTAGATTCCTGAGAATAATGCTTTGTGTACTCCACATAGGGGAAATATCAAGGACTCACCCCTAGCAGGTTGCGGGGAACATAGCCTTCCTTGTCATTCAGCCGTGCCCACCACCACTCAATTTCATCTTCATCTTCCCGGCGCAGGATTGTCATGCAGTCCCCCTCTTTCATTGAGAGCTCATCGTCATTCTGAGCCTCATAATCCCAGAGTCCATAAATCACTCCTTTGTTCATTATCCCCATTTTCTCCTGGACTCCTGCAACATTAAAAACAGAGTAGCTTAAATAAAAAAGTTAAAAAATAAAAAAATTAAAAAAGACAACAGTTGGAAAGATTGCTGTACTCTTACTGGAGAGCAGTCCAGGAAAAAAAAAAAAAAAAAAAAACACCGAACCTCCCTCAATTCCTATCACACTTAGCACCTTGTTGTCATCCACCTCCTGAAGGGCAGTCCTGGAACAGGTGGCACGGTGAAGTCAGCCCTTGCACATGGCAGATAGATTCCTGCCTTACATGTGTTCAAAAAGTACAAGGTAAATGGGGAAAGGAGCACTAATTGATAAAAGGTTATATTTTTGTGCTAGCATTCACACTTCCAACACCTAAATGATGAGCAAGAAACACTTGTTTGTACTCTTAGTTCCTCAGTAATTCCTTTCTGTCAAAGGGAGATAACCATACTGGCTTATGTTGACCACCATTGTCATTTTAATGGTAGAGGTGTCATTTGCCACCTGTGTCACTTCATTTCAGAACTTTAGAACGAGTTGCATCTCAGACCTATACCTGAAAGATTTGTCTCCTGCCTGCCAGCTGCTTTTGGTTAATTCAAACACTTTCATCTCAGCAGTTCTTCATTTCTGCCACTATTTTAATTACTTTTAAACACTGACTTCAGAAACACAATTCTGTTAAATTGCTTCTGGACCAAGATGGTTTAGAGTACATGCATATGCCTTACAGATGTTATTTAGAACTTGCTCATTTTAGAGCCATAGCCAAGGACGAAATATTATTCTTTCTGTACACATTCCTCAGCTTCTAAGCAGCAAACCAGAAAATGTATCTTAATCAACTGTTACAAAAACTTTCTTTTAGGTAATTATTCCATTTTAAAATATTGAATCCTATTGAGGTTTCTGTTTAGTTTTGGTATTGCCAGGAGCAAAGACTACATTGCACATCATACTGCAAAACTTGTCCTTTCCCTTTCCATCTCTTACCTGTTACAACCTATTGTATAGGGTTCTTACCTATGTCTGCTAAAGGAAGCACCTGCTCAAATCAAGTTCTTTATTACTGCATACCAGCTCATCATGTAAAATTAAATTACTTCCACTGCATGCTTAATTCTGCTCTGACAAACTCTTCCCTTGCTTTGCCTTTGGTATAATTAAAGGTTTGGCAAACGCTGTGCTGTGCACCCGTGTGGAAGGTAAGACTGAGCACTGAACAGCAAAACAGACAAAGAGAAGATTCACGCAACGGATCTGGTCCTCTAAAAAAGTGTTAACAGTCACACCAGCGTAGCAGCGCAAACATGCTCTTGGAGACACCACAGGCATTAAATCTTAGAAAGTGAAAAACGACACAATGAAGCAGCATCAGACTCATCACTTAATCAATGCTAAAGGACTAGCGGTTTTATTTAAACCTGTCTGTACTTGCTGATGCTATTCAGTATTGTGCATCATTTACAACAAAAAGGGATTAGGTGAATCAATGAAATA
This sequence comes from Balearica regulorum gibbericeps, assembly GCF_011004875.1. Lineage (NCBI taxonomy): Eukaryota > Metazoa > Chordata > Aves > Gruiformes > Gruidae > Balearica > Balearica regulorum. Next base: position 106,366,779 of record NC_046186.1, read on the forward strand.
CACAAAGGTTTCTCACCTTACAGATGAGTTTAGAGGGCTAGGATTTACTGCAGTATCTGTTCTGGAAACAGACACACGCACATCCCCAAGTTTCTTTTAGAGAAATAAACAGATTTAGCCAGTGAATTAATTTCTTACTATACCTATATGCAATCAGAAACAGTCTTAGCAATAGGATTAATTCCTAATGGAACAATATGGAAATTTGATGGCTGAACAGCCAAAATATCAAGAGATACCTTAGTTTCAAAGCTGGCAATAAGCCAAAGTCTTACTTTTCAATGGGTCCTGAAAGGAGTGTCTCTCATAACACATAAAAAATATCCCAAACCCAAAAGAAAATAAAGTACTAAGTGAGATTACCAGATGGTGGATCCAAAAAACCCGCCCAAACAACAACAACCAACCAAAGTATTTATTCATGCTATATAGAATAAAGCCATGGATCCTCCTCCCCATAGGGCCTTGTGGGCTGTTTACTCAAATTTAAGAATTAGACAAATTCCTGAAAGAAATCTTTCAAGACCTATTCGACACAAAAATACCATCTCTTAACTCATATCAGAGTTAAAACCAGTAAGAAATATTGGACAAGTATTACTGTTTTTAATATAGTCCTACAGACTTCCTTAGGCATTTGCTGTTGATGACCATCATTGGAGTCTGGATACAAAACTAAATGGAATTTTGCTTAGTCCACAGGTTTCTATGCTAAATAGGTTCCCCTCACTTCGTAGGGAAAACTATACATTTGGCACCAAGAGATAGAGTTTTCAAGCTTAGTGAGGATAGCTGGACAGACTGTTTTGAAATATGCTAGCTGAGCAGCTTATAAAAACTCAGATCTCGTATGTTCCATGAAAACAGAGAGGCTGTATTACAGCTTTTTATGCAGTATTACATTGCTACTACTCTAACCTCTTACAGATAGGTGACACTCCAGCTGGTAGGTGCCTAGAGGACAAGAACTACATACAAAACATACAGAAAAGTAATTAAAAACCTCATTGACTACTACTCATCACACCCTAGCAGGTATTCATCCTCTCCATTAAAAGATAGTTTCCCTGTAGTCTAACTATTCGAATAAAATCTAAATTTGAGATTTCTTTTAAAGTGCAAGAGAAGAAAAAGGCCAGAAAGATAAAAATCAAATTCAACACTTACTAACCTTCATTAAAGCAGAAACTTGGCAATACTTTTCTTGGTTCTAAAGTGCACATTAGGAAATATTCCTCATTTAAAGACACCAGGTAGCTGATAGGAACTGCCTACTGAGGTATCCATACCACTTGTGGTTTTTTGTAAAAAAGTACTTACCTAATCACCACCTCACACTGATGTATTTATCAATGCACGCTTTTAACTCATTTCAAGGTTTTTAATGTAGGGGAATGTGTTGTTACTCAGATCTTCTCCATAGGTTCAATATTATAAAGTAAGTCTCAACAGACCTCATTTTGTGACAAGAAGCTGGAGGCATGGGCACACAACCTAAACATGCAACTTACCACTCCTCATCCAAAAACATACCAAAAAGTGCCAGGTGAGTCCCTAGCACGCTCCAGAACTGAGTTGTCACCACCTACCATATAAGAACTGGGAGCACTGTGTGTAGCCTTCTTCCATTTCCTCACACTTGTCTGCAGCCGTCTGCATGTCACTGTAGGTCATGGCAAATACAGCTGCCCCTGACTCCACCAGGAACTTGCACACCTGCACGTTATTGCAAGATGCTGCGCAGTGTAACGGGGTCCTGCAAGCCATGAAGAAAAAGATGATGCATTACTTTTATTGCTCATAGCAGTGCTTACACACTCCTAGGGTCAAAGCACTTTCATGCGTGACCTCTAGCAAGCAGTTCTGCGCTGCTGAAGGCTTCCCACCAGAAGCACTTAACCCAGGACAGAGAGCAATTGGTTTTCGCACATAACGGGAGTTACCAACAGCTGCTTGAGGCCTAAAGCTGGGTTTTCATATGGATCTCTAGTTATGCTACCTTTTTATAATCCATTAACGTTTTAAGAACATTCAGTAAAAATTTAAAAAAAAAATAATATTAGAAAAACAGTCAGAAATCCTCCTGACATCATGCCTCTTACAATCTAGACAATCACTTCAAGACTTGACTTGGTGACAAGTGCAGGTAATTAGGATAACTACTGAGGTTGAGGGACCACAAGCATCTTTATTCAGTCTTGTACCTTAGACACTTTTGTTATAGCCAGAAATAACAGTAAAGTCACTGCCCCCTAGCCTTTTGTAAATAAACTCCCTAGCTGCCCGTAAGAAGGATTTGTAACCCATTATCAGTTGCAAGCCTAATTTGCAGGTCGTGGTTTTCTGCTTTAAGTTGTTTGAGTATTGGACAAAGAACTGAGGAGACTGTGCAGGGCTAGATACCACCCAGAGCATGTGCAAGCTATAGGCTATCTCACAGAGAGGACATCGGGAATATCAGCAAATGGCTCATTATGCATAAGCTGTCTCCAATATCTCATAGAAACAGAGCGATTTCCTGACAACTGCATCCCTCCCCTCCCGGGCCTCCAACACACACTTCTTTCATATAGGGAATAATAGTGTAATTTGCCTATTTTTCTCCTCTGCACATTCTCACATGATGCCCCACAGAGAACTGCTTGTTGCTTTACTGTGGAAATGTCATTGCCAGCTCTACAGGAACAAAGTGCAGGACCTTCTGAGGGACCTGTAGCAGCCCCCAAGCCATAGTTTTCTTGTGGAAAGCATCTGGAAGGTACCACTTAAAGAAAGCCTTACCATCCATCACTATCTGCAGCATTCACGTTCACACCAAATTGCACCAGGAATTTCACGATTTCGGTGTGGCCAGCACACACAGCATTGTGCAATGCAGTAATCCCTTCATCGTTGGGCATGCTAGGATCTTCAACCTATTCAGCCAGAAAAGGAGCCATGCACATTCCAGTGAAACTCTCTACAATAAACATCTCTTCACATATAAAAATGAGTTGTCTTACTCTGAAACATGATTTTGAGCCATATTTCTCAATGGACATGAGGAACAGACAGAAAACCACAGCAGTAACCACTCTCGCAAGAACACTCACATAAAAGCTTGCAGCCTTCTTTTAATAGTGAGAACCTAAAATGGTTCAGAGAAATAGTGACTTGATAACTTAGTGAGAGCATTTATAACAAGTTTCTGATTATTTGCCTATTTAAATGCAAGTAAAATTCACATGCATTTGCTTATCAAATTATCTGATAATATGCCAGATAGGGGATGAAACAGTTAACCTGCAAATTTACAATCTCGATGCCAAATACCCAGTGTTGATTTAACACTGTTAAAATCAGCCTACAAGTGGCTGTGTCCTGTCAGGACTTATCTCCTCAAGGGCAGATCTAGGTGTGCACTATTATTTTATCATCCCCAATCCAGAAAAGCTGGGACTTCCCAGTCGGAACCAGGATTGCTAGTTCTTCTCTTACAAGTTAACATTTGTACCTCATAAATTATTCTCTGCACGAGGTCAAACTCCCCCTCCAAAGACGAATCCAGAAGCAACGCGAGTGGATTGAATTTCACTCTCATTCCATGCCCAATTCTCTCAGAACCAGTTTTACGCAAGTTTGTCCTCTTCCCCTGTGAAGAGATAACGCAAGTTACAGGCATTTTTTTCCTAGAAAGAACGAGAATACAGAATCATTTATTCGGGAATGACAGCAGAAATTACCAAGTAAGGCAGTGCTTAATATGAAATTTAGACTATTTTCTACAAACTCCCCAACACATTAAGAATATAGTAGGTTAGGCGTGTTATGAAAGACCTCCGTCTTCATCTTCAGGCAAGGTCACTACTCAAATACAGACGTCACCTTGATCAAACCTGTCATCAAAAATCATAAAATTCCCAAATCCCTAAAGATCAGGAAAAAACCCGCACATTTGTTGTATGCAGACTATTTCAGCATTAGCTCTCAAAGCTTGTACACAAACCAAGAACCTTAAAAGACTCCACGAAGTATACTACTTTTTAAACACCAATATTAAGTTCCTAACATTTTCCTAACTTTAGCATAGTTTAACAAGAACAGAAATAGTTATGGAAAATGGTTTTGGAAAGAACGTAGAACCAAGTACAGAAAACACTTTAGATGTTCCCAGTGATACTGGAAACCAAGTATTCCTCTAGCTGAGTTTGTACTCTTCAGAGAATATGCACGCATTAGCTCAGCACTCTGCCCAGCTGGCTGCGCAGCAGCAATAAACACTATTCATAAGCATATGTAAATTTCTGACAGATGTCCAAGCAAAGATGAATAGAAATTACTCATGTTTTGCAAGAGCAAACATGTGAAGATAAGACATGCAAGAAGAATACCCAGAGAATACTCTTTTGCCTGTTGATTTATACGTAATATCAGAAATACAGACCTTTTAAAGAAAGAACCTGCCAGCACAACCCAAGTATTTAAATATGAAATCAAGAAGTTGGGCTGGTTTCTTCTCATCGCAGAATTATTACAAAACCAACCAGAAACAAGTTCTTACAATTTAGGAAATCTTACTACTCAAAGTTCCTTGTAAAAGGGAGCAAGGACAAAGTCTTAAAAGCATGAAAACATGCAGTGTATTCCATACAGAAATTGCAAGGCTGAAGAGCACGTTTATGGCTTTTAACTCCTCTACATGAAAGCAATAGAGGAAAAAAACCCACTTTCATGTGTCAAGTTACTAACATTCTATTCATGATCAGTTTTAAAAGAAACTCTTTGAGGAACTGAGAGCAGTAAGTATTTCTGTTCTACAACAGTGAGATAAAACCATACCACACACACAAACTTCCAAAACAAACGCGATGGTAAAATGCTGCCTACCCTTAGCCCAAAAAGACTCCATTTTGATGCAACTTGAGAACTGACTGATGTTACATCAGGTTCCAAAGAAAGATTCAGAAAACATTTCAGTAGAAGCGCAAGCAGTTGATGTCGACAAATGAGTTGTTAAAGCAGAAACTAAAGAAATCTGTTTCTCCATATTTTTCAAACAAGGCACTTTCAGATAAACAAATGCAATCCAGGATTAACATAAATTAGTTTCAATCTCATATCAGCAATAGTGGGAAATGCTTGTGAAATCTGTATCAGTGCCTCAAAAGAAAAGGGCTTTGATTTCTCTTAAGAAGGAAGTATAGTTTGGATGTAGCAGGCAGACTTCTGTAAGGAACGTTCTTCACACAAATAGGAAAACTCTTCTGGGCTGTATCAAACTCCATTTGAAACTTTTTATCACATCATTAATTCTACAGACAACAGAGATTTTTCATTACTGTCATTCACTCTGGAGATAAGAGCATCACATAAATAGAACAGATACCCACAGAGAGACTTCTAGCCTATTTGTGTGACTGATCTCCCACATTCGCTTAAGCTCTATGATACAACAAACAGAATTTATGGCAGAGCTTGACATGACTTATTGAGAGGGCACCCAAATTGTAGGCTAACTAATACTTACAGGTGGCAAGGAAAACTGTCCAGTAACTTCAGGAGGCCTCATATTGAATGAGTCCTCTCCCAAACTCTCTGGTTCCCCTGATGGATAGGGAGGTGGTGGGTATGGAGGATACTCTTCCATATATACCTCCAATGGCAGTGAAGCTTCTAGGCTTGGTTCTTCCATTTTTGGCTGCGTGAGTTCATCACCATCTGATGCTCCCTCAGGTACAGTGTCCAAAGCTACGGAAGGAAGAACAGCTTCGCTCTGATCCGCTGGTGTGTTTTCTGCTTCCTCAGCAATGGCTGGCTCCGGCAGAGCAGATGTTTCTTTTTCCGATTCTGCACTTAGATAAGGATTTGGGATTTCTGCTGGGCTTTCAGGACTGGCAGCTGATGCTGTCTGTTTGGAGGGATGTGACGGAGCTGAGATAGTCTCCATTGCAGCTAGAGTGGTCCTCTGGTACAACAGCTTCTGAATATTGGGGCCATTAGGTCCTTCTGGCTCAGTAATGGAGCTACGTTTCTTCAGTGGTCTGGGTGCATTGGACAGCTTTTTCCGTAGTGCTTCGAGATCAGCATCACTCTGGTTGCGGTACGGATTGGATAAGAAAGGCAGCAATTTGGTTGGGCTAAGGGGACGGGGTATTCGCTCTGTTTCGTGATTCTCATGAGTGGAGGCTGTTGTTTCCATCTCAGGCTCCGGACTGCCTGGCTTGCCTTGGAGGTTCGAGTAGACATTCTCTGTCTGTGCCAGCTGATTCTGTACACCAGCTCCTGCCATCACAGGTTTGCCATACACTGTGGAGCAGTTCAGAGAGGGATAGGGAAAAACAAGTATGAATATTTGATCAACAAACCTAAAAAGAACACACAACCCAATTCACCTACCTAGGGCAAAGAAGCAGAATATGATCAACTGAACAGAATTAATCTGGTAACCAGGTTTATGGGCATTATTTTGCAAATGCATGACATATTCTGCTCTTTTTGTTACCACTGATATACAGCATGTAAGATCCATTTAAGATTCTCACAGCTGCACTAACATGCTTAATCCCCCTGAGAAGCAGCTTTGTACCCACAGACCAGGTAGAAAGTACATACACCTGAGGTTTACGAAGACAGAAGAGAGGTAGAGAGCCATAGGCTTACCACTTGGGAAGTGTGGTCCTCTGGTCTGCGCCCTTGTCAAAGCACTCTGCACTGCCTGCTGGAAGTTCTTCCCAGGAGTCTGCTGTTGTGTGTACATGCTATAAATTGAACTTGCAGCCACAGTTTGAGGCTTTCGAAATGGTGGGAGTGAGGTCTCTTTGGATGGCTGAGGGGTAAAAGGTCTCACAGCTGCTGCTGGGGGACTCTCCTGTTTGGAGGAGGGAAGAATTTGGTCCTGGCTAGAGGAAGGACCTGCAGGAGGTACAGAAATTCTTTGCTGTATCTGCTGAGGATGGGAAGGCTGCTGTGTCACTGGTTTTTGTTTGTTCCCCATAGTTACAATAGCCAAAGGCAGCTTCTGCAGGTTTCCATCCAGCTTAGTATCAGAAGGTTGGAGATGACTAGCTTGACCAAAGTAAGGCAAGTTTATCTGTTTTGGTTTAGTGGGGACAGGTGGTGGTACCTTTGTTACACTTTTATTGGCTGTCTGAAAGACACAAAATAAGTTAATTAAGATTAAACAGCAAAACATGTTTTAGGAGTTCTGCCCTGAAGGACCAAAGAGCCTCAAAGAATGACAGTATCTAGCACTTCTACTGTTGCTGCAATACTGTTTACAGCATCAGTGGAAACATGAAGAGACTTCTTGAAACATTTTATCATCACATTTGTTTATACTTTGAACTCATTCTCTTTAATTCTTTCTGTAGCAGCTATGTTTAAAACATCAAGCAATGGCAGAGCACAGTAATTCCTCTAGAGATAGCAGAGGCACTTAATAGCATCTGTAGGCAAGAAGCTTGTTTTCCAATTGAACACTTGTCATGCCCAGTTGTTCTATGTTACTTGACCACTACCTGATGAAATCGTGCCCTTATGCCAAGATTTAGGTGGGAAGTCTTGCTGCAATTAAACATCTGAAGCACACTGCTGCATTAAACAGTGAAACAAGTGTGTAAGTTATTTAAAAAAAAACAAAACATGCAAATGCCTTTGTGCATATAATCTTTGGGGGAAAAAATAAAAATTTATATATATACACACCAGTATAAGTAACACAGCCATTTTACATATTCAGTCAAAACGTAGATTTTCATTGCAGTGACTGTAGGGAACAATTTTGAGTTACCAACTGCTATTAAAGGCCTAAAAGACTTTTTTTTTTTTTTCCTTAGAAGTAGTCTTTCAAAAGAAGATCTAGGTACTTTTCAAAGAGCTTCCCAACAGCAATATTTGAAAAGCTGTGCAGTAATCCCTGTCAGATGGAATGCAGCAGCTCAAGTTTCCTGCATACCTGTGCTTCTCGCAGGAGATCTTCGCTGCTCTGGTTCTTTCTCAGTGTGCCAAGCCCAGCAGTCTGGTCCACAGAATCAAACATTGAGAATGGACGCACCTTCTTCTCTTTGTCTCGTAAAAAAGTGTCTCCTTCAGCTGTTGTTAGGGAGAGGGAAAGATTTTTAAAAGGGACAACACAACTGTAGGAATAAGAGTCCCGTTCTGTGCAATATTCAACGCAGTGTACGCAACGGATGATTTTTGTATCCATCCTACCCCTATGCTAAGGGCCCAAGGGCCTGCCAAATGCTGTATCTTGCAAATTGAACAGGAGCATGTATGAGGCCATTAGTATATACTTCACCACCTGAAACAAGGGGGTTTGTTTTGGGTTGGTTTGTGGTTGGTTTGGGTTTTTTGTGTGTATGTGTTTTGTTTGCTGGTTGTTTGGGGGTTTTTTAACATCCCTGCAACACCATACTAAAGCTTATATGGCAATATTTGCTGATTTTTTTCCCCCCCTGTGGTCCGAAATGAATTCTACATGTTTACTGAAGCATTCAGAACAGACATATATCGTTAACTACATTTTCCATATTTTAATATTAGCCAAGCTCATAAGAACACACCTTGTCCTTCACTAGTCACAATTCCTTTTCCTGAAGTCAAGGCTGATCCTTGACTAATATGATTGTCTGCATTTGAACTACTCCAGTCAATGGCAGATGGGGAAGGTTTTGCACTGGGGACCACAGAACCTAGGAGAGAACAAGTGAAATAACCAGTTTGGCTTAATCTATTACAGGTAGGTTTTTTGGTAAGAGTCAGATCTAGACAATCTACAAGTATCATACATGGGTTAACTACTATAAATCTTATCACTTTAGATTTTCACTCATTTGTTTGTTATAAAAAGAGAATGCAAAACCAAGCTCAGAAACAACTATCAAAGCAGCAGCAAAACTACTTGTCCTGGCACATCTGCACTTGCAGTGTTCAGACAAGAAACTTCTCTAGACTGCCTTATTTCCAGTTAGTAAGAAACCTTCCTTGGATATTTACAGTAAGTTAAAAGTGACAGGATGCTAAGAAGGGATAAGAAAAATATATTGTGCAAAGAAAAACATGATGCTTAAAAGCATAAATAGATTCTATCAGTGATATCCAAAACAGTAAAAAATCATCTGTATGTTCAACACGCATATGGGTACTGCATTAAAGCTGATCTTTACATTCACTGGGGCAGACATCCAGTCCGCTTCAAAAGTAACTAAGAAAATGCTTGCAACTTGCTGTTAGTTTAAATATTTCACCAAATTGTCTCTACTAAATTCTAAATTATCTAGTACAATAAGTGATATTAAATTCACATAGTAATGATAAGCAGCAGGAGAAAAGTTGCGTTCTGACAAAGTATCAGACACTATCTCTCCAGGAAAGCAGTCCTTTTGTCCAAATGCTGAAAATGTTTTAGTTCAAATAGCATACCACCACACATTCCTATAGAAAATATCACATTTTGCATGGACTAAAGCTAAATTTCACTCCAGCGGTTTTAGGATCTGCAAACCAGATAAAAATCAAACAGTTTCCCATTCTCCAGTACAGCAAGAGACACTTGAACTGGTTTTGTGCCATGGCTACTTTAAAAATATCTGCCGTAACTGGAGATGAAGGGAGGGAGATTTAAAAAAAGAAAAAAATTTAAAAAAACTATTCTGCAAGCTCAGTCTCCATTTTTTTTTTTCCTTTTGGGAAGATCACACTTTCTCTTCTCTCCCAGCTGAAAAGCAAGTCTTTTCCCAAGATAGCACAGAAGAGAGATTTGCCACTCTCCAGTTTCTCCAGACTTCTACTGTCACGGAGCTGAAAAGCATCTCATAGGAGAAAGCCACAGAGAGAAGCCAGGCAAATCTCCATTCACACTCCGAGCAGGATCACGTCAGGTGTTGGACTTCTGTTTCTCCATATCCCTATGCCACGAACTTGTCAGCAAGTTTATTGCTATTTCTGTGCTACAATCAACTGCCTCCTTTTCTTGTAATGTTGGTTAACCCTTTACATGTGTCATTTCCAAAATTCATGATCAGAAAACTTGGCTTTGCTAGTTTTTAAGTCCATGCACCAGGCTGTTACCATGTATGTTCTAAAATTCCCTTTAGAAGCTTAAACACTGTTGTATAGTTTTTAGGAGTATTTTAAAATAAGTAAATAGATCACTAGTTTACAGAAAAATCCTCCTACGTTCTGCACTGTATAACAACTCAAATTGCTCACTAAGAGGATTACTTAATTTATAACACATTGAATCGTATAACCTCAGTGCTTATAAAATATATTTACTGCTGCAGGAAGATTGCAAGTAGTAAGACTGACATCTCAAATAATACTTTGCTTAAAAAAAAAAGCAAGCTAGTAGATAAGAAATCAAAACATTTCTGGAGAAGAAATATTAATCGTAAGCTATTACCTGCAGGAGCTTTAGCTTGTGAACTGCTTCCAGCTCTCATGTTGGGCAGAGTTTGTGTTTTTAGCGGACCATCAGGTACCTGCAGAGCTTGTGTGCCATCTGAAAATGCTGGTTTCACCAAAAGTTCAGGTCTGGAAGCAATACGTGGCATAGTAGAGGACTGGATATAAGGACCTACTGCTGCCACTCGACTTGGAGCGGAAGCCACTGGCTGTGGTAAATTCCCATCTGAAGAAACCTTTGGGGGGGAAAAAAAAAAAAAAGAAGAAAGTTTAAAGTAAGTTATGCTGCAGTATCCATCCATTAGAGTTTGAAATAGAAGTCTAGAAGGATAAAACAAGTAGAAAATGATACTCCAATATTAAAAATGCTTTTTTAAAAAAGCTTTAAGCAATCTAAACCTGAGGTAGTAATAGCAAAAAAAAAAATCTAAAAAAATAATCCACGACAGCATAAGAAGAGTTCTTGTCCATAAAGAGTAAGTAGGTTAACACCAACGTACCATGAAAAATACTTTAATAATACAAGACTTCCACCACGTATGGATAAAAACAACAAGCCTAGCATCTGAACAGCCTTCCCCACAAGCAAGTTTTTACTTCAGACTGTATGGGCCACAAATTAATTTTTTTGTTGTTGTTGTTACTAAATATCCCACACTTACTGGTACATTCTCTTTCTGTTGCAGAGCTGCCTTTTTCTTCCACAGGCGCTCTCGCAGCTCATTAACACGCTTATCCATGACTGCCACCTCTGAGTTGCGCTTGTTCAAACACTCCCTCTGTTGCTGCAGCTTGGCATTCTGCTCCTGGTTCAGTTTGTTCCTCAACTGAATAAATTCACAAAGCAGGGGGGGAGGAGGAGAGGAAAACAACAAAAATCAAAACAAATTAACTTTCAGGATGGGGGACAGGAAACAGTTACAAAGAGAAAAGCCTTCTAAAAAGTCAAGTCCCACTGGCAAACTCCAATTATTTTCTCCGGAGAAAGCGTCGGTTAGCCTCCAAATTTTTCAGAAGAGAAAGGTATATACACTGCATGCTCCTTCCCGTTTACTTTGAACCCAGTACAACTAACCCTCCATCCTCAGCACGCAGGCAGCCACGCAGCTCTACCAGGAACAGGAGCAACTGGATTTCTTTCTGACAAGGTAAAAAACAACCCCACCAACTTCTAGCCCTTAGAGTTGTAGGTCACAAGCTGGCTTTCCGTTACCTGCAGTTCCTTGTACAGGCGGTCGAGCTCAGCTACAGCTGACTGGTTGTCATGGTAACCATCAATTCGGCCGTTCTTCAGCATCTCCAGTTGCCTGGTGAGTTCCTCTACCTTTGACACCGCCAGCACCAGCTCGCGCTGCTTTTGCTGGAACAGGCTGTTCATCTGTTCAATCTCCTCCACTGGAGAGGACGAGAGAGCACAATAGCTGCCCTGAGAAACAGCCGAGCGTGGGCTGCTTCCAAGGCGGTGGTTAAGGGGACAGAGAGCGCCCTGCCGGCCTCCAGAGCAGTGCTGCACACAGGCTGCAGCCAGCTGCCGCAAACTCACGGTCCCTGTCAAACAAGCTCTTCTTCCAAGCATTTGCAAAAGCAAACGCACTAGCAAGATTATGTAAATCTGGTCCACTTCAAGCACTAGCGAGGAGAGAAGAACAACTTTGTTTCTGTCCTTCAGAAAGTAAAAACACAAAACCACATTACTAGACTGAATTTCATCTTAGAAGTCTAAATTCATTTAATGCCGAATTCAGCAGGAAGACACTCACTCAACCACAAGGCGTATTTATGATGTTTAAAACTCCAAATTTAGGTTGTAGGAGCTCAATGACTGAACGCTCAAGCTGCTAGACTAACTAAAGACTCAGAGGGCTTTTTAGAGTCTATTACAAACGGCTGTCATCAGCTGCTCCCACTGTCAAAACTTTTGCATTATAGCACAAAGTTTAAGGAATCAGTAACAATTCAAGCAACTACCAAGACCAGACCTGCTGGGGAGGGTGCAAGGCAGCAGATACACATGCTCCAAGATCTTGTATTACTCTACCATCCTTCCATTCCTTTAAACTGCTGTTTATTTTGTGCATCAGAACCCAAACAGAAAATGCATTCTCCCCATAGAAACACACTTCTGCTTTATCTATGAAGCCCAATGCTTCCTAATAAAACAATATATTTATATTTTACCTTAATAAACCAATATATTTTCATTTGAGTCCAGCTGAAAATGACAAGTTCTGTACAATATGTATAAAGAGAGGATGAAAAGGTAGGCAGAAGAATGTGTTTGATATGAAGACTGAAATAAATATTTAATGTTGCATCAACATGCTGAACTGCAAGCACCCAACTAGTACTGTAGCAAGCCAGACAAGTCAGATTTCTGTAATTAAAAAGAAAATGCTCAGCCACTTCGGCCATTAAGTTACCTCTTGCTTAAGAGGCAACATGAGTATCAGGCCAAGCTTTGTTACAGGCCAAGAAGAAAATAATACTCTAAATGTGTGGACTATTAACATTGAGGATGGAAAAAGTTACTGTGGTACACAAAGGTATTCAAAGTAAGGAAGAAACCTACACTGTAATTAAAGAGCAGATATGATAGACTCAAAACACAGGGTGCCCTTATGGGATATTTTAAAATGTATTTTGTTCTAGGTCATTCAGGATTTTTCTTGGTAAATACAAGGTGTGAAATTGTCAAGATTAACATTTCCTGGAACACTGTAAATACATCCTCCAAATCACTGAAATCACCAGACATTTTAGAGTTCCAAGAACCACACTTCATGAAAAATCACAGGCTACTTTCCCCAAGCAGCAACTCACCTAATTTCCCATTGCTGAGTCTTTTTTGCTCCACATGGCCTTTCAGTGCTCTCACTTTCTTAAGTTTGGCTTCCTGATTCTCAGCAATTTCCTTTAATCGCTTCAGTTTTTCCTGTTCAGCAGCTTGCTGTTGCTGTCGCTGATCTTGCTGTTTCAGGAATTTCAGACGTTGTTCCTGCAGCCAAGACAAGGAAATTTTTTTTTTTTTATTTTTAAATGAACTTATGTTAAAGTACTGACAGAAACAGCCTCAAAAATTAAAAACAAATCACCACAGCAGCTTAAATCAGCTTTAGCCCAGTATCCTGACCTCCCAGAGTGTCAAGGGAAGTCTGAGAGAACAGAGCAAAGCTGTACTGATTCTGTCCCAATACAGTCCTCCAGGCACCACCATTCTGTAGTACAAGAACCTACTGAAACAGAGGTGGTATCCATATCTAACAGCCCTTGATAAATTCTTCTTCCATGAAATTGCTCAAAGCCCCTTGAAGCCTAAGAAACATCATGGAACATGACATTTGCCAGTTTCATTTAATCACTGCTTGGTTCTTGAGTTGCAAGAGCTAGTTATTACTTCCTCTCTACCTTCTCCACGCTGCTTGTACTTTACAGATCTCCATTATACGTCACACTTTAAACAACTGTAAGTCATGCTGGAGAATATTAGACATTCTTTACACAGAAGGTATTCCATAAATTAAATTATTGATCATTTTCATCGTACCTTGTACTTTTACTAGTTCTGCTAGAACCTCCTTGAGATGGGGGATCACTGCACACCAAAGCTCTGAATATTTATCATTTCCTATTAGTGATTACCACTATCGCAACACAGGATGATTCAAGACACAGGAGAACCTTCACAGTGACCTGGCCCCATTTATACAACAGATATCATCTCAGTGGAGAGGATCCTTTTGCCTCTCCAAGAGAATAAGAGTAAAATGGTGCGCTACCAGTCTCTATATACAGATGTCTATAGCTTAGACCTAAAAGAAACCACTAGATCACCTATAGAGACTTCCTTTAAATCACTGGCCATTACACATGGCTTCCAGTTCTGCAGATGATTGGTTGTTCCAGTGGTAGGAGAACTACTAAGACTCTCCTGAGTACCCACTAACAGCCAAGACTACCACTGCTTACTAACATTAGAACTCAATGCTTCCTCAAAAAAAACAAAAAAAAACCCAAAAAAACCCAAAAAGCAGTCATATTTAGAAAGAGATTTTTGTGCACTTTGAATAAAAAAGGAAGAGCAAAAAAGTGAGCTTGCCTTCCGGAGAAAACCAGGCAGCACCTACAGTGTATGAGCTAGTATAGAGTCAATCCTACGCAGGAAAATGTCAAAAAATAGATATTACAGCTCATGGCTAAGAAGAAAGTGCATTTTTCCCCCTCAGAATCTATTTTTAATGTTGCATCTGATTTCAGAAGGCAGGAAAGAGGCACTGGAAAGCCACTCTTTGAAAGAGCATCTAGAAAAGCAAGTTTGTTCCAGAGAGGCACATTAAATGAAGAATTCTCCTGGCAGGACACCCACAAGGCTACTCTTCTTCAAACCACAGGCAGCAGACACCTACCTGATGGGTAGCTATTCAGACTCAAACTTGTAATTTTTTTTTTTTTTTAAATCTTGTACAACTCCCTTTCCAGTAAATATGTAACATGTTCCTATTTCTGGTTTCATATATATAGTGACTACAGTGCTATTTACAAGACCAAGGTCTGTGACCATCACCTGTGAGTGAAACCGACAAAAGTTAAGACTTCTCTTTCATATTTAATACATCTCAGCTGGAACTAAAAAGAGGGAAACATTCTGCTGTGGCAAATTAATCAGGGCAGAATAGGTATTAACTGTGCTGCTAAACTTCAGGTGAGAACTCTAATCACTTGGTTAATTGACTGATTTCTTACATTTATAGCTGCACCTTCTTCATACTTGTTCTTATCATAAAAACAGTAATAAAGTTTCACGGGCTATTCTGATGGGCCATAGTACCACTTTGCAGGTGCTGCAGTACAATTAGAAAGCCATGGTTTGAAGCACTTGCCTGAGATATGATTATTGAAAGGCAAGGGAACTGAACAAGATGCTAAAAATAACAGGGGGGGATGGAAACTCAGATGATCTCAAAAGGAGAGGGAGACAAGGCTTCTGACAGAGGAAGAGTAGAAAGACAAGAGCCCCAGAGCAGCCACCTTCCCCAGTAAAGAACATTCTGAAATGCATGGGAACTCATCCACCCAGACAGCTGAGCACTCTTCAGGATGGGCTCACATTCAACAATTCTTTGCCAAAAGCAGTGGTTTCCGTTGTGTTTTCAAGAGTGGTGTGCACAAACAACACTTAGGTCAAATATGAAACCTATGCCACCATTCTGCAGATGCATTCAGAGTATTTTTTCCCCCTAAACGATTCAGAAGCACCCTGTGTGCTTTCGTTAGCTTTTCTGTTATTGTTCAGCAAGCGTTTTATAAATCACTCTCCTAGTTACTTTTAACACATACATGCCATCTTTTCCAGACATCTGCCCCAGGAAAGAAGGCACATTGAACTCTATCAGGAGACAGCAAGTTATCATTACAGGACAGCGTTATACCCAGAGACAAAAGCATTGTTCAGTGATCAAACTGGTGAATGGCTGGTCACCACAAGGAGCACAAATAGGGCTGGCAGAACCACCAGGATGAATGACAATATATTAATTTTATGTGCTCTACCCTTTTAGTAAGCTATACAGTCACTTCTATCACTGGCATTATTTTAATGTTTTACTACTGGATATTTGCATAAGTTGACTTTCAAATTTAAAAAGAGGCAGCCAAAGAAAGGGAGCCCTCTGTTTATGTGGGGTGAAAAAACAACCCAAATACCCAACCCTCCCTCCACCTCATGTGACGCTTACTATCTTTATTCCTGGTTGTAAACAACCTCATTCCAAACTCACTTTGTTAGCCAGCATTTGCTGTTGAGCCTCAATTTGTTGCTGCTGGCGTGATGCCATTTCCTGAAGTTCAGCCAGTGTCATATCCATCCTTGGAGCAGAGACCTGTCAAAGAAAATCCAAAGCTTGCTAAGTCTAGAATTTAATTCAACTAGTGTGCAACTCAATAGAACTACTGCAGAAAAGTATGATAAAGATCTTTAAAAAACAACTGAGCATCCCATAAAATTATAAGAAACGGCATATTTCCATGGTAAAAGAATAAAGAGTTGTAAGCTCATCCACACACGTAGCCCAATCCAGCAACACATGTAAGCTGACATCTCTTAAAACATTAATATTTCTAGCAAAATCCCAGCAGCATTTTAAAAAGGCATTTCAGAGCCCTTTGTAATTAAGCTCAGCATGAATCAGCTTTGACTGACTGAGCCCAGAATGCTCAGCACGTGGCAGGATGGATCTGTGGTCGTAGGTGTCACTGCAATTCAAAGCACTTCAACGTAAGTTGAAGAAAATGGAAAGTTTAAATATAGCAGGGGAGAAAAGCCCACCAGTCTCAAAGATAGCACTATCATTACATTACTGATCTGTTCATGTTTCCTCAATTTAGATTTTATCTTATATCCATAATTATACTTTCTGAAGCAAGAATAAGTGACAGACAATGGATTCAATGCTGAAACACTAACTGGTCTCAACTTGAAATCTGGAACTAGGGATCTCTGACACAAAACTGAATGTAAAAAAATCAATGCATTGAAGGAAAATGAGAGAAAAAAATTCGTAAGAGTAGAGAAGGAAAAGTATGCTGAATTTGCTGCTCTAAGATCACCTATACAAGCATAGATATAGCAGCCAACAGATCTCAGAGACATCTTAAAAACTGACAGCAAGGGTGTGTGTTGGTTTTGCGTGGCAAGGTTTTGGTAGCGGGGGGGCTACAGGGGTGGCTTCTGTGAGAAGCTGCTAGAAGCTTCCCCTGTGTCTGACAGAGCCAATGCCAGCCGGCTCCAAGATGGACCCGCCGCTGGCCAAGGCCAAGCCAATCAGCGCCTCTGTGGTAACATATTTAAGAAAGAGAAAAACAGTTAGAGAGCGCTTTTGCAGCCAGAGAGAGGAGTGAGAAGATGTAAGAAACTCTGCAGACACCAAGGTCAGTGCAGAAGGAGGGGGAGGAGGTGCTCCAGGCACCGGAGCAAGATTCCCCTGCAGCCCGTGGTGAAGACCATGGTGAAGCAGGCTGTCCCCCTGCAGCCCATGGAGGGAGGATGACGGGGTGTAGCGATTCCACCTGCAGCCCATGGAGGACCCCACACTGGAGCAGGTGGAGACACCTGAAGGAGGCTGTGGCCCCGTGGGAAGCCCGCGCTGGAGCAAGCTCCTGGCAGGACCTGTGGCCCCGTGGAGAGAGGAGCCCACGCCAGAGCAGGTTTGCTGACAGGACTTGTGACCCCGTGGGGGACCCACGCTGGAGCAGTTTGCTCCTGAAGGTCTGCACCCCGTGGAGGAGACTCACGTTGGAGAAGTTTGTGAAGGACTGTCTCCCGTGAGAGGGACCCCACGCTGGAGCGGGGGAACAATGAGTCCTCCCCCTGAGGATGAAGAAGCGGCAGAAACACCGTGTGATGAACTGACCGTAACCCCCACTCCCCGTCCCCCTGTGCCGCTGAGGGGGGGCGGAGGTTGAAGCCGGGAGTCAAGTTGAGCCCGGGAAGATGGGAGGGGTGGGGGGAGGTGTTTTTAAGATTTGGTTTTATTTCTCATTCCTCTACTCTGTTTTGCTTAGTAATAAATAAGATGAATTCCCTCTCTAAGTTCGGTCTGTTTTGCTCGTGATGATAATTAGAGAATGATCTCTCCCTGTCCTTATCTCGACCCGTAAGTTTTTTTTTCCATTGTACCTTTTCTCCCCTGTCTAATGAAAGAGGGGAGTGATAGAGTGGCTCTGGTGGGCACCTGGCCCTCAGCCAGGGTCAACCCACCACAGGGTGATAATTGCTAGAGGTTTTGTGTCTATTTTAGAGCAGTCATTAGCAATCTCTCCAAAACAGTCCCTTAGTTTCCAGGGTAGGATTTGCACCAGTATCTCAAAAGAAGGGTAGCCTCCATTTTCACTGTACTGGCCATTGCATCAAGAACTTACTCCATTTTCTATTCTTCGATCACCAGGGACTTTCACACCATTTCTTTTTAAGGCTGGATCTTGAGACCTTTGTCCAGTCCCTAGACAGAAATACAGGAATAGTCAAAGACAGTGAGGTATTTTAGGATTTTCTGTATCCCTTTAGATATAGCATTCAATACAAAAGAGGAAACAGTACAATCATTTTGGTTTAAAATCTGAGCACCTGTTCTTCCCATGTGCTTACCACTCAGATAAACTTAACTGATGGCATAAGATGTTTTATGAAGAGGTTGCTGTTCGATGTCAACATTTATTTAAAAATACAGGACTATTTAAAAACAGACAAACAAAAAAAAGCTTAAGGAAAAGTACACTATTTCAACATTTCTCCCACCATCAACAAGCAGCTGGCCCCTAGTAAGTCTGCATTACAGATGCATAGTCACAAAAATGTGTTCCCCTCTTCAAGTGACAAAAATAACTGGTAGTTCACATTTGGACCAGTGTCTTAAAACCAGCATCTGGTGTGCCTTCATCAACTGTCTCACAGAGAACATGAATAACAATAGTTAAAGGTTAGTCACCTATCACAAAAGATGCACCATTTAATCTACAGCCGATTATTTGCACATAAAGTTTAAAAGCACAAATTTTTTTCTTTCTGGCAGTCATTGTGACAGTAAAGATGCTACCTAACTAGAATCCTACTTTAACATTTCCATCAAGTTACATACAAATGGTCTTCAGATGCCAACTACCAAGCTCTCTCATTTCCCTGTAGGACATGCATCTACTACAGGATGAAGCCATCTCTGTTAGCTTCTTGCCCATTTGATAACTATTTCAAGACTGTATTCCTGCAAAACTAACTGTATTCAAGACTGTATTCCTGCTCCTAACTATTCATTTGCTCTTCCTCAAATACATTGCTTAGCAATGGCATTTTATTGGCCACGGCAATAATCCTAATAGCATGAACACCCTGGACTTGAAAAATTACATCCTGTCAACTACACTGCACGGTAAGATCCTTACTAGATAGAAATGACACAGCTTTAACTTTTCATGTACTCATTCTATCTTCATTATACATTTCAAACATCAAGATACGTTTAGCCATTTTCAAATATGCTGAGTACAATGCCACTTAACACAAATGCAGTATTTCCAACACTGAGGAAGATTATCAAGGATGAAAACAAAGAGGGGAGGAAGAAGAATCCAGTAGACTGATTTGAAGGTAAAAGTCTTAAGGATTCTACTGAATATTTTAACATCGGATGCACAGAAAAACCTTGAAAAGCAGAAAGTTATTTTCTTCATAGGTTTCACATTTAGATTTACAATGCGTTGATATTACGTTCTCAGAGAACTTGACTAGGCAGTTCATTTAACGCTATTCCTGAAACTAAGAAGAATGTGTAAGATTGTAGGAGAAATATCAAAAGAACTCTTTCGTCAAGTATGCTAAGTTTATCACTCTGGTAAAGTATTATCCAGGTGAAACATCCTAAGTCCAAATAATAAATTACATTACTGGACAACAGTTTGGTTACTAGATTTGAAAGAAGAGACTACCTGGATGCCCTTGGATGCTTTGGTGAGGACCAGCTCTAGAAAACCTGCAGAAATTTCAATTTGTATTTAACATCCCAGACCTCAAAAGGGAGGATGGAGTTTTTACTAAATCAAACAAGTTTTCTGTTACTAGCATTCTCTATTCATAAGAAAATAGCAGTTAGACCAAAAAGGGCTGCAACACCATACTGATTACCAACATTAATAACATACACGAGCTGTTTCCTTAACCTTGAGGAATGAAATGAAACTTAGACAAACGGACAAGCAGAGATCAATACCTACCTGCTTCCCGGCAGGGAGAGCGTTCATGCCGAAGAAAGAAACGAACCTCACTTCTCTGCATCCCAAAGCGCTGCAAAATATCCAGCATCCGTTCATTATCGGCTATGGGACGTTCTGAAAAGGAAAAAAGCCAGTTGACTATTACATCCCCATGTAGCTTGGGCACATACCAAATCAAAAGAAAAATATCTGTCCATCGTCTTTCACTTGAACACCTCTTATTACACCTAACCCTTGCCCTCACCCAAGGCATTTCTGCCTTTCCCTTAGGAAGGCACCGTACCACTCCTTGCTCCTGAAACAAAACCAACACCTCTGAAAAGCAGATACAGCCCTTTAAAAGCCTGTCCCTGAAGGGAGAAGCTGAGGCACCGTCACAGCCCAAGGGGAAGCAAACAGGAAATTTAGAGCATTCAGCTCTGGCGCCTTCATTTTGTATTTGCAAATCATCTTACACGCTCACCACCACAGGAAATGTGCTGGCATACTTTTTGCTCCACTTCTGTGGTACTTCAGACAAACTTATTTCTCAGTCCTTCCCACCCACTCCTCAAGGGCACCTCTGCCCTGACTCCTACAGGGAGTCATTTCCTTCCTATTCCAACAAGAATTAAGAGAGATGCAAAGACAAACTCTCAGAGAAGAGAAATTCTTCTCTTACTGCTTCCTAAGGACTGCAATCAAATGCTGGATTGCAGCCCTTGCGTTCAAGCTCAGGCAGAAACACTCAATACCCTGAAGAGTCTCCTAGGCAGTACCCAACAGGCCTGATCCTCAGCAAGCCATCACAGCTCCTGTCACTTCAAGCGTTCTCCTATAGCTCCTGTCGCCATAGATCTGGTTCACTCTCTCAGACAGCAAATTTCATGAAGTTCACATTACGCGTGTTTTGAAAGCCCCACTTCTGATAAAGCTGGAAGAGTTGAAGTATTCTGGATTCATGGCTCAAAGGAAAAGAGATCAGACAGTGAAAACTGACTCTAATAAGAACTTGCGTTTTTCTTTCAGACAGTTAAGATGAAGTTTCTTTAAAAGTTACAGGCACAAGTTCCACTGAATTTCCTTTCCTGCTTTTGTTCCAAAGTTCAGGATTCAGTCACATCTCTAATTTTTAAGCCTTACTTACTGCCTTTTGATATTACAAAAACCCAGTGGGAGCCTACATCTACCGCCTTCATTTACCAGTACTCCTCCCTTTCTGTACTACTGTTCTTCCAAAATTTACACACTTCATAGCTAGGTATTCAGAGACAGAATATAATTAGAATGACTTATTGGCCTCTAAGTCTTTCCATAAAAGCAATTTCTTTGTTTACTCTAGACATTTTACCATACATTTTTATGCCTGTTTGAAAAGCGATGGCAACTACGTGACCAATATATACTAGGAGTCAACTTTACTGTCATAGTATCTTATGACAACATCTGAGACTCATGATCAGGTTGGATCCATTTGTGCTGGATGCCAGACACACAGAAAATATTGTTCATCGCCTAAGAAATAAGACAAGCAGATTATGATTGAAATTAAATATCACCACTTTTGCACCAGTTTTGTTTTTCCTGACATTGCTTTTGTCAGTTGTTTCCTTTCATTATTTAAGCAAGGGGAGGAAAAGGGGGAAGAAAAAAAAAAAAAGAAAGAAATCAGAGATTAGTTCATTCCTATTCAAAGGAGTCTTTCAAAGTCACTATCTTAATATGGAATAATCATTTCAGAGGGAAAAATGATGGTGTTGAGTATAAATGTTTTCAGTTTCATAAGAAGAGGACCTACTAACATGTTTTCAGCGTGTGAAAAGCTCTTTTCAACATAAAAGCATTTCTTTAAATGAAAATGCTGCAGCTGTGCTCAAGCAATCTAGGAAGGAAAATTTCTGGAGTCACTGTCAAAAGAGATTAGCTTTACAGAATAAGCAAGTAGGTCACTGTTACAGAAAAAGCAGTCTCTTGGCGGTTACTTGTCTAGACAGCTAAAAAAGCTCTTCATCTGCTAAACCTTAATTCAAGAAAAAAAGACAAAACAAAAAAACAACAGTACTGCTGTCAGATTTCCATCTTAAAGAATATACAGCAGGCTTATGAAACAGATTTCTAGCAGCTCAGCAATACTTAAACTGAAACTCTACAATCAAGGGAGATGCCCTTTACACAAGGATTCTGTCAATACCACTCAGTGACTTCAAAGGAGAGTCAAAGAGTTTTTCAAATACCAAACAAAAGTATATTTGGAAAGCTCAAGAAGAAAGGACAAACAATCAGACTTCATTTTTTTTATTCCCTATCCATCTCATGAAGAAAAAAAAAAAAATCTTTATCCATGCACACACCTTTTGTTTGCTTCCCACAGCGGCCAAGGTAGTCACCTAACAGAATTCTGACAATAATAGGAAGATCAAGAAAGTTTGCCCCAATACTCGTCAAATTTCAATCAAAACTGGGAGGACTGGGAAAGTCGTAAACTTGCCCACTTCAGGGAGCGGAGTGCCTCAAGTGTGCTTGCAGCAATCTTCCAAAGTGCGCTTAATAAGGTCTGACAACAGAAGCGAAAATTCCTGAGCAAGCATCAGAAACAGAGGCAAGCGACCCAAGAAGGATCTCCGTAATTGAAGTCTGAGAAGTCATTTTCCAACATGAATTTTTTGTTTCTACCCCAGAAGGCTAGCTGCCTTCCACTACATTTGTTTTAAAATAAAGTTTAATTTGTTTAGTGTAAAAGGCAAACAAAATAGAAGTCATGGTATATCTTGGCAAAACAAGATAACAAACTTTGCTGACATCTAAAATGAGATTAGGTAAAAACTAAGAGTATTTCTCTCCCTCATCACTCCCTCCCCCAAATCCAAGATATACATGAAAACATATCTTGTGAATGGTTGCTGCTGGATGTTATGTGGATGCTTAAGAAAGGATATATTTTATTTGAAACAACATGCACGTACTTCATCCAGTACTCAAGTCTTTCAATGTTACATGATTTGAGACCACGGCATTTGTTGTTACCCAAGTACAATTTGAAACTGTATAAAGTTTTACACACACACATCCCAGTGTTTGCATACAGAAGTAAATAATTAGTAAATATGACAGGATCAGTGAAAGGAGCAAGAATAATTTGGTTTATAAAACAATTGCCAAGGTTTTTCAATGTATAAATGGATGATTTTTTTTTTGGTCTTATGACAATAGCTGTGCAAATAACATTTAGATACCTGTTCTTGCGGTATCTCATGTCATCTTTGCAAAGACTAATCTCAGAAAAAATTCTCTGCTTCACTTTATGTTTCTGTATCCAGATTATTTGTTTACATCTGCTTGAGTAGCAGAGAGGCTGACAACTTGATTTTACAAATAAACCTCCATGCATTATATGGTCCCATTCACCCAGAAGTTTACTTTTCAGCTTAACAAAACCATTTGGACATGAAGTACTGGAAGACTTCACTTGCCTCTCGGTACAGGTGCTCTCCCTTGATTGCAGGACAATCTCGCTGCCCTTTCTAGCATACTCTACATCAACGTCTCAAAAGCCAATCAAGAATCCAGGTTCAAGAAACACAAGGAGAGGAGCTGCCCACTCTAGCAGGGCTCCAACTGTGGTAATGACACAAAAACCCTGTCCCTCACCATCACAACCTGTGCTCTTTAACATGGCATGGGGCTAAGGCTAACTATGAATTCAGTGGTTTTACCTAAACCTTTATTTTACTGTAGATTTTGGTATTGTGTTGCTTTAGACAGAGTTGAACAAGGATAAAAACATTTTCCTAAAAGATCTCTTTTCATGCTGGATCGGTGATTTTATTTTACTATTATTTATAAAGAAAAGATGCTTTCTTTTCTAAGTAGTAGTAAAAAAAAAAACCCTGTTGCATTTTTTAAGCTTAGAAATATCAGGAACATTACATCCCTGTCAGAAGTGGCTAAAAATCGAGACAACTCGATTATTAAACAAACATCTAGCTCACCAAAGATTTCTTTGATCAGGTGTGAGCCTGAGCCAACAGTAGAGGAAGATAGGAACATAAGTCCTTATCTGATTCTTTTATAATTTTATTGAAGCATGTCAAAAAAGTTGGATAAATATCATTATTTTTCATGACTGAAAATCCTGTGATTCATTTATTCTACGTCTCTGGATGGTTACCAGTATCAAATGAGTATTATGGAAACAGGAGATAGTCAAGAGCCCTTTCCCATTTAAGCCATGAAAAGTTAACCATGCTTTAGCTTTTGATTTGTTTGTTGACATGTTCTCCAGTTCCAGTGGAGCACCGCAAGCTAGGGAGATTTGAACTTCCAAGACAAAAATCAGCAAGAACATAGAAGAAAAAAAGCCACAACCAATCACATACATAAAACCCTCTTCCACAGGCTTAAGAGGACCGAGGCCAGTCAAAAGTAGTTTCTACATCCTCCCTCTCACCCACCACACACCTTCTTTAGAGCACTCGACATCAGGTAACAAGTACTACTTCTGGTAACACTCCTTCCCTTCCAAACTCAGTTAACACGATCGGGAACAATGAAGATGTCATGAGAAAAAGTAAGTTTCCCTTTGCCACTACAAGTGAAAATGGCTATGGAGCTGAAGAAATTATTCTGACTGGGTCACAGAACTACGGATACTTACTACTTCAAAAACCCCACACAAGCCACTGGGATCCCATTGCGGGAAGAAGAAGGAAGAGCAAACAACTCCCTCACACCCTTCAGACTCGTTTGAGTAAGAAAATGGCTGCATACACACCAGAACCTCTGCATGTTTGAGTTCCCTTCTTTCACTTTTAACTCACTTTTGCACGTGAGCACCTTCCTGTATATGCATTATCATACAGCAGGTCTGATCAAAAGATTAACAAAACTGTATGGCAGAAATCCTCTGGGACAGGACCACATCTGCCAGGTCTGCATGCTACCTTATCAGAGGCAGCAAATGCCCAGTAATTCACAAAGTGCAAGCCTAACCTACCTGAGCCACACCACACTTCAGCCAGGTGGCACTCACTCTCACCAGGCTCCTTGCACAGCTCCACCACATCTCTGCAGGTTGTTTCGGGGGTGACCGGCACCTCAGTGAAGTGCTGCTCATTGTTACTGAGGTACACTGTCAGAAACATCTGGAAAAGACAAAGGCAACAGCACATGATTACTTTATAATACAAAGCCAGACTGCACATCAGAGTCACAACCCTCTCATTAAATGCATTATTTTCAACATAATAGTATCATTCGTTATCAACTACTGTGCATACTGAATTTCAAAACAAAACCAATTTTTCTTTAAGATACAAGCAAGTGAAACACTACGGAAGTAATTCCCTGCTCAACCAAATTACATCACTGGAGGATTGTTTAGTTTAAAAATCTGGACCTACTGCTCTGTCCTTCTCTCAAGGTGATGTGTCAGAACTCCTCCTACTTTATAATACGTGTATACTGCACCCATTTGACGCAACAGGAGAAACAGTCATCTGGAGTTCACAAATATTTTTTATTGTGAAAAACAATGGCAATTACATCTGTTAAAAGTAAGACCAGAGCTTACTACATAGGCAGTGAAGTGGAAACATAATTTGCGTTCCCATAACATTTCATCAGAAGGTTTCTTAGAAACACAAATCGACTTGCTAAACCCTTAGTCCCTGCCTGAATGTAAGGTTCCCCCCAAACGCCATTCACAGGAAAGCAAGGATATTTTACTTGGCTTCCTCTTCACAGCTGTAGAAGGATGCTTGATCTTTGCTTATTATTCTGTATAAACACACCACGCAGCTAGGAGTTATTCTTGCTCATGTCTTTCCTGCCACAACTAGAAAATGAGAGTGTTAAAAATTAGTGGCCTTGATAGAAAATATTGATGATTTCTGCCTCTGAACACCACCTCGCTGTATGCTATTAATATTAAACTGCTATCAAAGATTAGCTGCTAGCTAAAAATTAATGTCAATTCTCTTCTGAGACCTATTCTCAACTTCAGTATCAACTGGCTGCTAGTTGCATGACTTCCAGCAACACAAAAATCTGTCAAATGTCTCCAGAAAGCATTTAGTCCTACACTAAGCATTTCAAGCAATAGAAACCTTATCAATAGGCTACACAGTTCAGTCTCTTTCATACAGCTGGGAAAGCTGTTTTTGCAGGAAAAGACACAAATCCTTGCCTGTCCTCATTTTTAGAGTGTAAAAGGGGTATACATCCTTATGAACAACAGTTCAAAGGTCAAAAAAAAACCCCAAAACAACCATAGTCCAAATCAAACAAGGCAAGAAAGAGTTACAAATATCCTTCTAAACAAAACAACAACAAAAAACCCCACCCAAACATTACCACACACATTACTTCTGTGATTTGGGGTGAATACTCTGGAATCAGTATTTTTGATGCCACCACAAAGTGAAATTTTGCCCCATCTTCCTCACAGTTTTAGGAGCCCCCGTTTGGGGATTCTCCCAGAATACAACCGTGCACACACATGTACTCCATGTCTCCAAAGCCCTTCCAGGGCTCTTTTGAGTGCCAAGATCCCCTCCACCCCTACGAGAGAAGCTGCCTTTATCCTTTTAAAAAACTTCTACCAGAACACTCCACACTCTGCACATCTTGTTATACAAAGTATAATAATTTTTCCTACTTGTGCCAGTATAAACACTTGCAAATAGTATTTTGGGCACTGGGACTGCACCAGATTTAGCACCAAGAGCACGCAGAGTTTCTGATCTCCGGGAAATTATCAGAAAGTTTGGTCTTGAGGAGCTTGGCAAAACCAAAGACCTTCTACAAATATTCACAGAGTGGAAAAATTCTACTGAAAGGGCTCCAAACTGCCTGTAATCCTCAGGAAACCATTCAGATCCCCCGAACATTTCCTTGTTTTTTTCTTTTTTCCCATAATTTGACAAACACTTGGAGCTTGTAAGGAGAAGAATTAGGAGAAAGAATGTGGGAAATACAAAAGTGGCAACAAAATTCCAGTTACTGACCAACAGAAGCCAGTGAATCCCGTGGAGAGCAGGCAGGCAGATGGAGTGGGATACGCGGCGCTTGAGGATTTTAGCTTGGATCAGGGCTGCTGCTCACTCCACAGTTCCACTCTTGGAGGGGAGCATCCCGCCTGCCAGCTGGGGTCACAGCTGCTCGCCCACAAGCATCAGGGAATTTGTTTTAAGGCTGTTCCCTCCCTGGTATGCTTTGTGTGGGCCCAAGCTGCGTGGCAGCCAGTCAGGTAGGATCAGCTTACCACATAGGTTTGTATGGTGAAGACCATAGGGCGCAACCACTGTGCTGTTTATAGCATAACGCACTGAAGTGCTGACCTAAATTAAGAGGCAAAGCTTTCCAAGCAGGAACTCTGATACTCAGCTTTAATCTCTCTCATTGAACATGCTATCGTTTAGATGTAGTGTTTCTAGAGGAGGCCGACAGTAAGGGATGCCACGTGCAACCAGGTAAGAATACCACTTAGTCACAAAAATCAGCGCAGAAAAATATAAAATAAAAAAAGAGGCTCCCAAATAGCTTTACAGCAGTGTTATATAGGTATGTAAAACACATCAACACTTCATGTTTAATGCTGTACAACTCTGTATTCAGAACAACACTAATTCGCACAGGCTGTGTATCTGCAGTAACATTTGTTAGTTTTAAAAGATGAGATCACAGATGGGAATTAAGAGAAAATTATAAAAACCACGGCATTATACACAAAAGCAGACCTAATTTGACCCTAGCAGGGCTGTTCACTCTTCAGTGTGCCTGTTTATATCCAGTTGTTAATCTTTAGGATTTACCAATACACACAACTACGCTGGAAGGATCACGAGTTGCCATTTCTATCCACAATGCCCAGGATAATTACTAATACATTAAGCCAAGAGCACCCAAACTTGGCGTGTGGAGGCCATTTCTGAGACCTAGTAGTGCCTGCATTACCTCTATCCCTCATATTCTAGGAACTGGGGGAAAAAAGAAAGCAACCAAACTGTGCAAATTCCCTAAAAACATACCTCTAAGTCTTAAAGAGTCTAAAGCAACTACAAGGCTACAAAATTGATGTGACCTTCACAGTTACCTCATGCCATTTTCCCTTCAGCTCCAGGGACAACACTGAGATGATTCAGAAGTCCTCTAAGTAGTTGTGTCCCTCCTCCCCCATCCAAATGGCCGTCACATTTATCACCTTGCAGAGGAGAGGCAAAGAGCTAGCCCCATCTGCTCCACTGCCTGCATATCTATGGGGTCTCCTGGAGTAGCCGGCTCCTGCCTGGCCATGTCCGAGCCTAGGGCAAGCACTGAGCAGAGTATCCGTCACAGAGATGCATCTCTCCCCAGAGAACGCTGGAAAATGTAAAGCTGGCACGAACCAAAAGCCTGCTGTGGCTTCTCGGCACTGCTCGTAACCCTTGGTGGCTGCTGTGGCTTGCACCACCTCGCACTGGGATGCCAAGAAATCATCCTTCCCCTGAGAACAGTTACATGCAACATTTACTAACCACCCTACCAGCTAGTTTATATTGTTGTTTGAATGCTGTACAGCAGCAAAAAACAGAGGAAACAAGAAGACTCTCACAACACCTTGTTCTTAAGTTTGAAATCTGTAGATTGCACCAAGCTAGAGCGTAACGTGGTCTTTTGCTCCTCCCTGAAACCAAAGATATTAAGACAGTTATATATATAGGCACCTAGGAATTCAGACAGAAGGGAAAGAAAAAACAACATGCAAAAAAATTCAGTTTTGAGCTAGGCATAAATGAAAGACTTGATTAAAAAAAAAAGGAGGAAGACAAATCTCAGACCTTGCACTTCTTTTAAAGATTGCATCTAGGCACATACTGAAATATCTGACAATTCCATGTAGGCTTGAATCATTTTTTTCCTCTCAAACTTTTAAAGATTGAGTTTTAGGAATGACCAGTATACAGGCTGAGCACTTTTAAACAGGAGTCAGGTACCTAACTAAGTTCTAAACTAAAGATTTCCCCCTCATTCCCCATCCCATTCCCAAGACGTGCTCACTGTTTATAGGTACTGAAAAGCTTTAAAATGTAAAAAGCATTCCAGTATTGTGACACACTTGCAAGAAACTAGGGATGTGTCGTGTACCTACTGAAGCAGTTCCTTTTTTTTAAAAAAAAAAAAAAAAATCACATCACAGATTTCAGCTGACTCTGCTACATCTTAGAAAATAAAAGTTTGCAGTTATGGAACCACCAAATGAGGCAGTTCGATCGGATGCACCAAGGGCATCCAAGGGATGACCAAGGACACAAGCTACAGCAAGAGATAGTTTTTGCAAGGAATGATTGCTACATATTGCTACTGAACAGCAAAGTAGAGTACCGAACATAAGGGAGGACTTCATGTCTCAAAAAAAGCTTAAGACACAAATTTAAGAAAATCCAAATTGGTATGAATTACAACTTCGAGTCCTCTCATGAAATATATCATTTTGTTCCAACCCATGTTATTTATGCATCACCTCCAACTACAGCCACTAAGTCTGGCCTGTAACACGCCCAGGAACAGGAAGACAATGGAGCAAGAAAAGCAACCAAACAGGACAGTGGAAGGCATCAATTAAAGCAAGTCACACCCCACTTGATAATCCTCCAACTCTCTTCTGCACATCAATCCCAAATAGCCTTACATCTGCCCACAAATCTGACCCATTTGTTAAGCTCATCAACAGGATCATTTCATACAATTGCACTGATATTAAATATGACATAACAGGTCTCAACATCTGCAAATAAGTTTTCAACTGAAAGTAAAATATTTAAGAATGGCTAGCTCTACAGAAGTGCTAGGCTATGACCACACTACATTTTTGGCTCCTGCTTTGTTGTATTAAATAAATAAATAAATAAAACCCAGCTTCCAAACCTGTTTGGAATACAAACCTGGGGAAACACGTGCCTTACAATTTACATCCATTCATCACTTCATATCAAAGACCTCATATCAATCTTCTCCTGAGATGAGAAGACCTCAATTATTGATTAAAAGAGGGGAGAAATAGAAATGCAGTTTACTTTTCAGCTTTGATGGTGTTTCTGTAAGGATCAGACTTCTCTTACTCCTTACTTATTATAAAAGTGATATCATACATCTTAGGTATTTAAAAACTGATAAACTGGACATTTTCTAATTAATATACTAATAATATTCAATTATTCAGGGGAAAATTCCATTATTGTGCATGATGCAAATTAAAATACAAGGACTTCAATTCCTGAAACTACCTCAGTTTAAAGGATGAACATACTTTCCCCTCCCCCCAACAGTTTCTAGTGAAATACCTAATTCAAATCATAAAATTTCAACAGCAGATAACAAGCCTCCAGGGCAAAACTCAGTCCCTTATAAAGTATTATAATCAGGTAGAGAATTTATTAAAAAACCCCCCAACCCTAACTTCACCCTGGTTTTCACTCTTCACCCAATTCCTACTTTATGCAGTCTTCCTGCGCAGCATGTAACATACACTACAAACTGTGGCATCTATTCGCATAGTGTTTTTCATCTTCAAAGCATCTTACGACCAGGAAGTCGTGACACAAGCAAGCAGTTTCCTACTTTACAGGCAGGGAAACTGAGGCTTACAACAAGGCAATGACAGAGACAAGAACATTATTTGGTAGCCAAACAAGCATACTGCCTCTGGTAATCCTGATTTATTTCATTACCTTGCATTAGAGCCAATAATATAATTCTGTAATGCATTCCATATTCTCCTCATGTTAGACCAAAACCTAATACCCTTGAACCATACAACATTAGTGTTGGGGGATTTGGTATTTCCATAACTCAGCTAAGTAATGGTCTAGCTTGCGTAACAAATTTTCTTAGTTCTCCTTTTTAAGGAGGCATTAAAAGTTGCTCTTAAGGTTGACAATGCAATGCTTTGCAGTAATATTCTCTGTCTCGTTATCCGAGTTATACCTATTATATTACACTGCAAATATTTTAATACAGGCAATATATCTCCCTACAACACGGAGAGCATATACACCTGATGTGCTGGATAAACAAGCCTCCAAAAAGGACCTCATAGCATGCCCTTCAATGACTCTTCTACAGTGTGGTTACACAGCAGCAATATACAACAATACAGAAAATATATTTCATAAGTACGTGAAATAGCTTTTTTTTTTTTAAACACTGAGTGGGATGGAAAATAATTACAACAATAAAATTTAGATTCTGAACTAAAATGTATTTTTAGAGGTTAATTTTAGTTAGCTGAAAAATTAACATAAAATTTTTAGAATGAATAGATTAACTATCAAATTTCAAGTACAGGTGACAGAAATGAGAAATAACTGCTTTCACCCACAGACCTGATACCCAGTTTTAACCACAAGTGAGTCTTTCCTGATAAATATAGAATCCCTCCAAACAAAGAGTTTTAAACAGCAATCTTGCATCTTACCTAGTGAGAACACTGATGCTGCACCTTCCCAGATAGCTGCAAAAAAATCAGCTGCTAAAACAGATATTTTTGCTGACTTGATGCAACTTTCTAAACAGCAGAATACAGCCTGCACAACAGCACATTTCCCTGTTCTGATAAGCAGCATTCTGAGCTGGTGCATAGTTACAGTTCTCCATTTAATACAAAGTAAATCTCAATAACAAATTCAGCAATTCTTTCGCATCAAGTTTCTCAGAACACTAAAATAGTCCTTCAGTAGGCAACACGCTCACTTATTGTACCTGAAGATTAAGGTAAGCAAGAGATTAAGGTAAGCAAGAGATTATAATAGACTTACTAGAAGACAGGCACACAGGATGATTGCTATCCCCAATCCTTTTCATATTCAGCTGTTGCATAAAGCTAGGTTCAACAGAAATGCAGAGTAAAGTTTAATATTTGCTTATAGCCACACCCAAATGCACAGAGTTCGGTTCTTGCTGTCTCACCCGCCACACGCACTACTCCGTTTATATTGTACTGGCTTTTGGCCATAAATATGAGAAAGGAAGTTATGATGCAAGGTAGGTGGAGTGCAGTAGGAAGCACCATGGGATTGTTCAGATTATTCTCAGTCCATCCAAAGCACGGCCCTTTTCCCTTTCAATTGTATCACAGGAGAAAACAAGACTCAGCCTTTACTCTCAAAGGCATCGTGGTTTCTGTTTGTATAGATTGTTTTAAAGATAAGTTTATTATGTATTTGTATTTTATCTTTGATTAAAATGTCATTTTTTTCCAGGACTTCTTATAATACAACGTACGTCTACGTGCACTTTTTTGGGGATGGGGAAAAAGAGCTGGAAAAAGCAGAGAGGAAGCTTTCCCCTCCCTTTCCTTTTTTTCTCCCTCTTATCCTTAATGTAGGGAGAACAGAATGAAAGCCATCTGCTTTTAGCATACACTACTTAAACTGGGCAAAGGCTATAGCATAAACGCCACACTACATCTCACCATCAGGCATGCATTTGAATCACCATTAGGGGATTCTGTAGACCTGCAAGGAAAACAGTCCAAGTTCTGGCCAAGCATTGTTACCACCTGAAGTTAATGGATGTAGGTTTGCAACCCTCCTGCTTCATGGACTGCAACCTCAAAGACAGAACTTGGTGCTTCAGTTCAGACTTACAAATGAGGAAGAAGCAATTACAATCTTCCTCCCAAACCTTATAGAAAGTCATGATCATCTTAGTTTAGCCATTTTGGTTTTGTGAAAACTGCCAGGCATAGCTCAGGACTGGTAAATACAGCATTCCTAATCTACACCCTCCCTATTTTCAGTAGGGCATTGCGCACAAGGACATTAAGAAGAGATCTCTCCAAAGATCTTTACTTTGAACCCAAGTTACATTTTCCAACCTGACTTTTTTCTTCAGTCATTCTCATACACAGGAAGATAGCAAAAGTCCCCCCATAAGCCAGACATCAGAAAGGTCTACGCAAACAAAGCTCACTATGTTGGATGAACGTTAAGCACAGGAGCAACACACGCCTTGCTTGAGCTACCACCTATCACTGAAGGCAAGAATATCTCACGTCAAGTGTGGCTTTTAAAGCCACTTACACTTTTGCACTGTGGGTATCTATTGCAACATCAGCATTAAGCAGAAGAAAATGTTCTGAAAGATACAGGCCAGTTAGTTTGGTTTTTTAAGATATATAAACTAAATTGGCTTCAGTAACACGTGTAGGAAACCACAGCCTTTTACTGAGCACCCACATTTGCCAACACATCATGTACAGCTCATTCTGCTCAGACCTGAATCCACGCTTGCATTTGCACCAATTTAGTTAAACAAGAATTCAGGGTAAACAAATCCTGAACACATTCTTCATATTGCACCACACAGCAGCATGTTCACAGATCTCTTCCCGTATCCATCTGCGAAGTTCATGTCCTCCATGCATTTCCCCCCCCACCAAATAAATATTCTTCCCCTTTCTCCCCAAATCCTTCCTCGTGGCTCCTTAGAGCCATCACTTTTGCACTGTTGGACACTTCACCAAAACCCACTGCAAGTTGACTGGCAGAAAGCCTAAACATGGTGTTTGGACTTGTTGGTGTCCTACTTGGAGCTTGCTCCTCCTGGACTCAGCAAAAGAGACGTGGGTCTTAGAGGCTTGCCCCTTCAGGCAGACTCTGCCCCATCTTCTTCATTCAACACTAAGTTATAAACACTTGGTACACAAGAAGAAAGCAATTAATGTTATTTTCAGGGAGATGAAAAAAGATACCAGATGGTTCTTACAATAGGTACTATGGCTCTGGAAAAGGAGAACAGTAACTCATTTACAGTTGCTCCTCCTCCCATTCTTCAGTATCTATCGCAACACACATTGCACCTAAGAAGAGCCTAAAGCCAAAGCAACATCCAAGCATAATGAATGGGGTTATGAACTCAAACTTAAGCCTGAATCATCTCAATTTTCTGTACTTGCGTCAAACCCAGAGGCAGTCTTTGTCCTAAAAAACAACAAACAACCAACAACTAAATAAAGGAAAATAAAAAAGAAACTAAGCTGTTCTTGCTGCTCTAGAGCTTTGCATCCATCCCCCCCACTGGGAATAAGTGCTACTGTTCTCTTAGCCTCCTCGACAGCTAAAGGCCAACAGAAAGCCATACTAAGTGCTGTCAGGCCACTTGAGAATGACACCTCTCAAAATAGTCCTTTTATATGCATGTATATTCTTACAATTAAAAGAAAGACTAATATTTTTCCTGGTAATCAAAAAGATTTTGTACAAGCCAGGACCCTTCATGAAGAAAAGCAAAGTTACACCCACATCAGGAATGAAAACATATTTAATACAACCTACACCTAATCAAAACAGGCTATTGCAGTAAACTGGCACCTACACCACCCACTGCCTAAGACACCAACTCTTTACTGGGTTTAAAAATACTCATTTTCTGCTTTTCCAGCCAACGCATAATAATCGCACCAATAAAAAGACGATGAACATACACATCAGGAAGCACTCGAAGTCAGCCACTTTTATCATGCAAGAAGTGCCTGACCCACACATCAAGCAAATTTATCACCTTCTATTTACTGGCAACAAGGGGCTGCATTCCTGGGAACACCCACAGGGGAGGCAGAGTATTGAAGTAGAAAGGAGGATATTTTTTTTTTTTTTGGTGAGTTAATGTCTGTCTCAAACAGTTTAAAAAAAGCAGAAGCTTTGTGATTTAATAAATAGCAACACAAACCAAATCATGTAGCAAGTCAGAAAAAAAGAAGTGTAGGACACTGGTTTACTCCAATCACAACAAATCCATAGAGCTCAGTGCCAAATGCTTTTAAAAATACTACTCCTTACATCACGTTAGTCACTCCTCCAGGAAAATAGCTGCCAAAACCTGCGTCCCACCTCTATGAAACAGATTATGACAAACCAAAACCCTCATGACGTGCATAGGTAGGTCAGAGGACATACGATTTCTGGCACCTGAAACAATGACACATGTTTAACTACACGTGTAATTCCAGTGTGGGGAAAGTCACAGTGTATACTGTTCAGGCTGTTATGTGGTACAGGCTGACTAGTCTGGTATCCTAAAGTGCATTACTACAACTTGAAATTCAGGAGCATTTTAGCACACCACAGATTTATGCCTCCTTTATTCTGCGATCCCAGAACATTCTGTTCAGCCACCTACCTTCAGGACAAGCTAAAAAGAAACAAATCCAAACCAGGAATTTCAGACCACATAGCACAACAGTCTGCGTGCTTTACTGGTTTCAAGGTCAGTTCTGGCTTCCTATATACTTGCCTCCAGGAAGCACAGGCTTCCTGCTATATGAACTTCTCAGTCTCACCAGGATAAATGTATGTTTGCATTAGTCCAACTTAATCCTCACAGTGAGTGAGAATACCCAAAGATGGCGGAGAAGTTCCCCTCTATTAACCTCCACGCTGTCTTGAGAGATTGTATGGAAAGCGTAAGCTATCATCTGACCACTAAAGTTTAGCAGACCTAAATGGTGAGCTGATGGAGGCAAGCCAGCTCTTCTCAAATCCCTCCCCATTACGTCCGATTATGCAGCCACACGGCAAATCACTTCCACCATATAAGCCTTTTTGTTGCTTTTTGCCTTTAGCGTAGGTAGCATTTCCTCCCAACCATCACCCAACTCCTTACTAAATTGAAGGGGAAGGTACAAAAGACACGTGGCTTTGGGTGGAGATGGAAACCAAAGGAACAAGACCATCCATTTGGGTAACATCCTACTATTAAATTAATTAGGTGAAATGTCACACCATACCTTTGCAGAAGGGTAGCCCTTTCCGATTCACCACCAGTTCTGGGTGGGAACACGTTCCAGTTGCAATGGAAGTGTACCTTGAAGAATGATCTTCGCTTGTCAAATCCCAAAGACTGCCAGTGCACTGAGAGTGAGCAGCCCATGCATGGCAACGCAGGTAACCAACACAGCCAGCAGCAATGCCAAAGCCAACCAGCATGAAATGTCTATGCTTGGTGATCATAACTATCTGACAACAACAGTTAACATTACTATTCAAAGCCATAAAGAAGGGGGTTTGTCCTACCACTTCTGGCCTGCAAGCACGCAGCAAGTCATTCGTAACAGTGCAGATACTGAAGACTATTACGCTACAGTGGCATGTGTTCAACTGTCACAGAAGACACATTAAGCTTTTGCACCAAAACAGATGGATCTTGTTGTTATTTTGCAAGTTAAAAAGGACCAGTGGGGCTATTTCAACACTAGTAACAAGGGATGGTTAGACAGTCTAGTCCACCAAATTATAACAGGATATGCACAACTTACCCACTGCAGCAGAACTGAGAAGGAGAAATCTTGCCTGGCCAGTCAGCCCATTAGCCCACTAAGCACCCCAGCTTGATCTAACCTTTGCTTCTGTAACGCAGAGCTCTACGTGCTTTAACTTCCATCAGGAAACATTCAGCTGCTGTAACAGAAGCTGCAGAAGGGTGGCAGATTGTATAGTTGATCACTGTCTGACAGGTTTTATTTAAGTGCCGCTCACTCCCCAGAGCTCTTTCTAGGCAATACCAGGCTCTACGCAGACACACCAGCTGAGAAGTGAATGAAGGGAGAGCAGTTCATCAGAGCGAGGCAGCAGGCTTGCTGGGTGGCTCTGCATGTTGTCACCAGCAAAGTCACGACAGTGTTCTTTACGGATGGCCTTGTATGAAATGGTGGCCACTGAGGTGATGTCACAGCTATTTTAAATAAATTAAATAGCGCAGAGTTTAATCAAATCAACATTTATGCTATGTCGGGGTCCTCAACAGGCTTCTTTTGCCCCAAGAACTCCAGAAATCGTCCCCCTTGGTCTGTTACTATTTGGCCACTCATTCAACTTCCCTGGAGGTAGAAAACTTTTTTCCTAGCCCAACCTCACTAAATGCTATTTGCAAGAGAAGCACTCTAAATAACAGTGTTTTTGTGCAACACTAGGAAACCACCCTGCAGAAAGGCCTCATGGGCAAGATCTACGTACAACAGCATAGGAATAACGATGCAGAGGCAAGAAGCATGCGGTATCGTTTCCATAGCTTCCCCACACAAATATTTACTTGTAGTAAAACCTGGTCTCAAAAGGCTGGAAGGCACAGCGTGGCTATCACAGATAAAGTGGCTACGGGGCAGCATGACAAGTAGGCAGTGCTCTTCAGAAACATGGCTCATACACGACCCGTGGCAGTTGCTTTGTCAGTTTTGGTATTTCACAAGAGAGCTTCGTGGCATTCTCAAAGGAGGTCTGGCATATTTTGCCTGGCCCCTACACACCCTGCCTTTCACTACTCAGCAACACCTCCCTCCCTCTTTTGCAGCCAGAAATCAGTCACATTCCTGCTATGTCAGCTTTTCCTGAACACTTTATTATGTTGAGAGACACACACACAGTTTTACTACAGCTGGAATCAGAAAACCTCTAACAAATTCCGGGCATCCCATCCATTAGAGGGTCTTCCCAGCCCTAGGATGCCCAAAGATAGCAAGAATGGGTTTCACTTTCCTGGTGAAGTCAGGGCAGGAGGCATCAATCACTACTCTGCGTGGCCCAGATACTGATCTGGGTGAGGTTCTGCATTCAGGGCAGCATGCACTTATGCAGGATGGAGAGCAGGGTGAAAAAAAAAAAGTGCCCATCAGACAAGCCACCAGTCTCAAGCAGCAAGGAAATTTCCACCAAGTTCTAACTGTGCACAGGTATGACAGAAAACAGCTGAATAAGAAAGAGCCCAAGCTACAGGGAGTTAAGAGCCTTCCTGTAGATTTCTGTGTGATTTGCTAGCCCAACCAATTTGCACAACTTCACATTTGTCCAGCAAAAATGATAGGGGAATGAGATCCCCATGTGTCTTGCTGAAGAGGCTCATGGCTATTGAAACCCAAGAAAGGGACAGTCACCTTGCAGAAGGACAAAAGGCCATACCTTAAGAATGCAAGAAGGATACTCTACACCAGTGCTTACGTGTAATCTTCCAGCTCCTTATTTGCATACCGCAAAGCTGCAACATGTTCACAGACCCACAGGTTGCTGCTGCGCTGGAGTACCAGAGCACATGGGTGGTTTGGTGCAGCATAAAGCTCAAATAGGATAAAAATGGCAGCATTTAAAAAGACCCACTGAAGAAGATCTAAGAAAATATGGATTTTCCTCTTTGAAAGGACAGAAAGAAGCTGAAGGTAAGAAAAATACACAGTTCTTGAGACTCTTCCTGAGCTTTCAATTTAAAGAAACAATGGGATTTAACACTCCATTGCAATAGAGAAAAACTAGTAATCTAAGCTTAGATTTAAATTGCTCCTTAAGCAGTTAAGCTTCACAAAATGAAAGTATCAGAAGACAAGAAAAATCTCTTAAATTATTCAACAAAAAACCAAAACAAAACCCATATGCTGCTGCTAATATCCCAGACATTCCTTAAACAGTGAAAAGGAATACTACCTTTCCACACATGTAAAGGATTTGTGAACAAGCACCTTTTTTGGGGACTGTTCTCAAGCACAGAACAGAATGAACTACCATCAAGGTTCTCTCCCCATTCATGATTAACCCTACAGAAGCAAGGGTGCAGGCAAGGTAACTACTTTAAGCAAGATCATTTAATATTTACATTGGACATGACTGACTTGTATTCCAGCTGCACCACAGTGTACCAGTTGTTTTGACTCTACATGAATCCCGGTCTCCCAAATCCCAGGCTGAACTCACTGTGTGACCTTTAACAAGTTGCTTAACCTCCCTGCAGCTTCCGTTCCCTTTATTAAACGTTCTGATCCGTAGCAGTTAGTGTTTTACGGACCAGATGTTTCATGCTGAACAACTCAAAATAATGTCAGAAGCTTTCAAGTCAGCAATATGAAAGTGCCTGTGTTTCTACTTGAGTATGGGTACTATACCTATAACGCAGGTATACTGCGGATAAAGGTTTTCCTGAATCAATTTCATAATCAAGAGGACCATGCAGAACGAAGGAGAACTGCGGTACGTTTGATTTTAAAGTGTATATGCCTCACTTTGCAAAAGGATGAAACCAAGACTAAGAGCAGGATTTAAAAAAAAAGAAGAAAAAAAAATCAAGAAAAAGCCAAGAAGTGTTCCCCTAATCCTCCTTTTTAAAATAGATGCCAATAAAAGCTAGTGCACTGCACACAG
Organism: Balearica regulorum gibbericeps; assembly: GCF_011004875.1. Taxonomy (NCBI): domain Eukaryota; kingdom Metazoa; phylum Chordata; class Aves; order Gruiformes; family Gruidae; genus Balearica; species Balearica regulorum. The sequence continues at coordinate 106,406,057 of NC_046186.1, forward strand.
CTATCTATCAAAAGGATCATATCGTATTAAGACCTAGAAGCATCACTGTAGCATAGAAGAAATTGGTACAGAAATGATGTTAACATCTCAGTAATAAAATTCTTCTTATTAACACCACAGCAACAAAAACCAAGGGCTCATCCTTTAGACAAACTGGGTTCAACATCCATGTAATGCCATCGCTATGGTGAAGTAACTGGTGAGGACACACGCATGACTAACTCTAAACACCAGCAGCAAGATCCAGAATATTAATGATTAACAAAAAGCAAATAGCAAAAGCAAGTGGAAGACTGGTTTCTGCCTTTTAACATGTTGAGCATCATGACAGTGTCACAATTGTTGGTCTTTCCCCCATTCACTTACAGTTGCCTCTCCACGAGCATTTATCCCAAACTACAGCAATAGTTGTCTAACACTATTTTAAACAACGTGTCAGGTCTTTCATGTTCCACAGAAAAGCCTGAAACTTCTAAAACAGTTAAGCAACAGTGACTAAGATAATTAAGTATACTTCAGATGATGTTCAAGATTTCTTTCTAGTGACCTTTATACACAGTATCATCCGACTGTTTGAGAACTGAAGATCAAAAAGACTTTGCTTGACTCACAAGTGACTAAGCCACAAGAAACCAGGCCTAAAGATAATAAAACTGAGAGCAAAGAGAAGAGTTTTATCTAGTCATTACCTCGTGAATGGGAGCACCTTCTAGTTTCCACAGCATTAAGTAAGTTTTTACACTTCACAGGAAGTTGAAAGCCCACAGATTAAGAGGATCTGGGGGCTCCTTTGTTATCCGTGGGCACACGCAAAAGGAAGCAAGAAGTTCTCCTCCAGCTGTGCCACCAAGCCATGGGAGGTAGCTTGAGTCAGTCTCCTCGGGGTTATCCGGCTCCCCCTTCAGAGGGGCTGTACAGCAGCAAGGCACAACTCTGCCCATAATTAAACAAGCTCAATAACAGGCACAGTGGGAGAGAAAGGAGAATCCCCGAGGCAGACTACTAACAAGGACAGCAGCTAGACAAATGGAGCATTTTCAAGACAGTTTCTTAATCAATAACTTGAAAGGAATGCTAGGCACATTGCCATTCTGCTAGTTTATTCTGCTGAAATAACCTTTATACCTGCCTCTTTTGAAGTCCAACTGACTTGCATGGAAATTAATTTCACAAAGCAGACCTGCTCACTAAAGTGGAGATCCCATCTGGCAACACTAGGAAGGGGAAAAAAAAAACCCAAACAAAGAAATCCTGTGAATTATCTATCCATCCCAAACTTCATCACTGCATACTAGCCCTTGAAACAGTAAATGCGAGAGCCCCACGAGGCACTCACACCCTGAACTGTTGAACAGATCAGAAGCAGCATAATTAGCTATTCCCATGGCCTCTACAGCTTGATCTGGTATGAATTTGTAATATTGCCCTTCCCCCGTTTCTGATAAAAGCCACACAAAGAAACAAAGATATTTAACATGCTGCAGCGTAATATAACACTAAGGTTATTAAAGGAAAACTAAGGTATTAAACAAAGTCATCTGAGAAATTAAATGCATTTAAAACTATTCCTGGAACTATTCATGGGACAGAAAAAAAAAGATCTTGTTGTAACAACATGAAAGAGAAGAGAAAAAATGATTTTAAAAGAGTATTCCGGAATCCTCAAGGCAATATTTCCTATTGTGCATAACAACAGGTCACAGTCTATAAGAGAAGTGCAAGAGGTAGAAGTTTAGAAGAAAGCTCAGCAAAATAGTCACCTAAGCTTTATTCAGCATTCTAGACAAAATAGTTTAAACACTGAATCCCACATTTAAAAGTTTTAATTCAAACAAATGTTCTATTCAAACATTTTAATGACTAACATTAAATGTAAGTTCAAAGAACAGAAAACAGATACTAAATACTTAAATTAGATGAAGATATGAGGCATACGCTCAAAAGAGCTCACACTCTCAAGTCCTATTCATGCACTGAAATCCATGCAGGCAGACAAGAAAAACAGTGTTGATGACTGATAAACCAGATCGGAGCTTAAATAAGTAAAAGACTACAGGGAGTAGGGCTGAGATCCTACAGATCACTTATTAGTATCATAGCAAGTTGTTAAACTCTACAGGGTGGGGTGAAGATCAGTTTGGTTATAAACTCATAGCTGCTCTTACAAAGTACAAGAGATTAATTTCTGTTAAAATTTCTTTAGTTAAGCAGCAAGAAAAGTGTTTCCCAAGATGGGCTACTACTACGCTATTTCAGTAATTCAGAATCCACATCTCAATTCCAATTAACTGCCTAATGGAGCAAGCAAAACAACTGTAATTGTAGGGTTTTCAAAAAGTTAAAAATACATTTTAAAAAAATACACACATCCACAAAGTAGAGACTATTCTGCAATGAAAATATGTACTGTAAGTCTAGTACTCACTGGACAGAACAGCTCAGAGAAGACCACTTGAACAAGGCATTCAACAGACTTTAGAAGGAAAGCAAAACTCCTTATGGTATCAAAGCTGCAGCATTACACTTAAAGTGTAGTTTAACTTGATTAGAAAAGAACACAAGGTTAACAGGAAACTTCCATTTCAGAAATTTACATCATTTCTGATGATAGAAGCAAAACTAATCAAGGAATTTAAGCACTCTCCAGTTTGCCAAGTTAGTCCCCAACAATCTATCTGCATGTCTGGATCCATCCTGACTTCAAGGAGGCTCCCAATAACTACTGTACATAAGACAAATTGCAAAACGGACCCTTATCTCGATCATCAAGGGGTTTTGAGCCAAAAACTTCACTGGGCATCAAAGGGTAGCTCAATCTGTGCTACTTCCTACTATCTTCAAAAAGCCATTTATCCAGTATGCATAATGACGCAAATTATTGCTCAATACATGCTGATTTTTAGGGTAATAATGTAAAATAAGGGAGAGAAACCAATTATGCTGCAGAAAAATATGCTATTTTTGAAAGTGTTTCCAGCTCCTTTTCACTACTTAACAGTACCAGTCACACTCCCACAAGCCTTCGCAGATGAAAGGTGAGACAACTTCACACAGTTTGCCAGTGTTAACCCTGTTATTACCATCATCAGTACAGCTACACACAAATTACTTCATATTACACCCTTATGCAGACTTTTAAATCACATTGTCCTGACATATGGTTACAGCAGCAGTTTAGCTCCTATCTGTCATCACCACAAGGAAAACATTCCCATTTCAGGGTAGTCTCCAAGAGCAGGAATAGTTATGCTGCTACAGCAGTTTCCAGCCTTTTCACTGGCAGCTACTCAGAGGTGAATTCCTGGCTGGGCTCAGGCTTGCTGTATTCTCCACTTGGGGTCACAAGCTCTCCTCCTGTGTTGTTTAGTCCCTGGTCTTCTGGAGCAGAGACTTAAAATCTTATACAGACAATTCTATTTGGAGGATGGAAAAGACAAAGAGACAATGTAAGACAAAGCAAGAAACAACATTTTGCAGATGGTTTAGGGCCAGCCTACTACTACTCATTGAAACAAGGCAGATGAAGATACTCAAGTCCATTAACACCTCATTAATGCAAAGAAAAAAAAAAAGGCACTCAGATATCCTGCTCCCTCCTCTTCCCACACCAAACTTTCAATCTCTTTTTATAAAGAGAAATGAGAATTAGTTCAGAGGCCAAAAAACCCAAACACCTAAAAAAATAAAAAGAGACAAGGAAATCCGTAGAAATACTTACAAAAAAGATAAATAGTAAGAACTACCTTTGGCACTGCATTTTCCACACTTCAGGATTCACGTGAGTACATTTACTACAAAATGTTTTCAAAGTGGCAAGTGGCTGTTTATTTGCCCTACAGCCAAGGGACCACAGCACTTTAACACTCTTTTGCACTGTTTAATACAGCTGTCAGACATCCCTCTGAAGATTATGCTAAAACTCAGGTTTGGGTTGTTTGTTTTGTTTTTTTTTTAAAGGTGAATTAAAGTTCTAATACTTGTAATACTTCTATTTTTAATTCCTTTAGCCACATTCAACTCTCACAAATCTTTCACTATTCATAGTAAAGAAAATGTGAAAAGGCTATATTCATCCCTTTATTTATGGGTTAAAAATCAGAATCATTAATGAGTTGAGTCATCAGCCAAAGCAAAGTCTGAGCCACCAGGGCAATGCACACTCTGGAACTTGTCACCTGCAAACACTGATGGGATAAGACTGCTCCTGCTTGTTTGGTTGGTTTTTTTCCTCTATTTGAACTCAGTGACAAGGAACTGGCCAAGGACAGCATCTCTGGGAGATTTCACTGTTGTATGAGGGTGCTTACTTAGTTTTGACATGGGCTGAATTAACAACTTATTATATTTTCTGCTTGTTTTTCTTAGTTTTTTATAGGTAGACAATACCACAGTTGCACAACACATTGGCTATTTTATCTGTAGTTGGGCTCATATTCTATCTGTTCCTCTCATTAGTTACAGCAATAGTCACCCAGCCTTCTCTAGTGTTCTGCAAGATCAAATTATCAGTCATTATTCCCTCCTAATTGCAGGCAGAGGAAGAAACTCACACTGATAGGAAAGCAAGCATCCCTGAAACACCCATATCCATCCAGCATGGATTCCCAGTTTCACCTCACTTGCTTCAGTCAGCTTCTGGAAGAATCAAACTGGAAATAATTTTTAATAGGAGAGTACTGTTGAAAGGACTACCTACGCGTGCAAAGCCACTCGGTATCAAGCACGGCAAGGCAGACCATATCGCCTGGGGGAGGATGGCGGAGAGAACATTTTAAAGCACCCTCAACTTGAACTAAGCAGGTATTAAGCTTGCTGGCGTTTTCTGTACATATTCCAGCCTCTCAGAACAACGGATTATGGATTTCACAGGGCATCTCTGCTGGCAAAACCAGGTATTCAGTCAGGCGTACTTGTTAAGTAAACTAAGTATTTTATGTCACCAACTTCATGTATTTTGTGCTGAAAACTAAGCAAAGCTGCTGTGCTGTGCTTTCATCCAACTTCAGCTGACAAAACCGGTGTAGTTTTAAAATTCATATTAAAACCCTGATAGGAGGTGGTCCTCCCTGTCCCCTTTTGAAAGTGGCAAAGCAGAGACACCTCCCAGAGCATGGCAGGTTTAACACACACAGCCGGGAACAACTCCTGAAACTCTCCCAGCCGGGCATGGGAATACCTACCCCCGAGAGCTCCTAATCACTTGGAACCGTAAACAACATGGACACCATCTTCCTCTTGGAGTCCGGGCACTCGAAAACAAAATCACCACCCCCCAGAAGCAGCAGATACGGCTCGCTTCAAACCAACTTTTAAGAACTTCATTTTTTTTTTTTTTAAAAAAAAGGCAAGATTCAGAGGAGGTTGCTGTTTACCCCGCGGGGAGCGGAGCGAGCGGCCCCAGCGGGGCAGCCTTATACCTCCCCCCCCTCCCCAAGAGCGGGGGGAAGTTCCCGGGCGCTGTGGGTCCTCTCCGCCACCGCCCCCAGCCCCGCCGCGGTGCTGCCGGGGCCCCGGGGCCCCCCTCTTCCCCCTGCGCTGGCTCTGCTCCAGCGGGCCCGTCTAACAAGTTGATCCCGGTGTGAATGAGGAAGAAAAGGAAAAGCTGAGGGGAAAAAACAAAAAAGCCGGGAGGGGGAGGGGAAGCCCCTGCGTGGCCGCACCGCGGCTGGAGCCCACGCTGGGCGGAGGGAGGGAAGACCGGAGGGAAGGAGGAAGAGAGAAAGGAGAGGGAAGGAGGGTCGCCCTCCCGCCCCCCTCCACGTCCGCAGGATCCATTTTCCCTCCCGCTGCCCCGCTCCAACTTTCCGCGCCCCGGGGTCGGCCCCGGGGCGCCACCCGCCGCGCTGCTCCGCTCCGAACCCCCGCGGCCCTGCCCACCCGGGACTCACCGGCATCATCTTGGAGCCGAACCGCATGGGGGCGGCCGGTGCCGGCCCCGCCGCTCGGAGCGGGAGACCGGCGACCCGGGAGGCGGAGGGCCTGCGCCGCCGCCTGGACGCGCGGGGAGACCTGTTGCGGGAAGCGCCTGACTCAGCCCAGCCTCGTCGCTCGCCCTCCGCTTTGTTCCCACCGGGCGCTGCTCTCCCACCGCTGCTACTGCCGCCCCCGGCTCCGCTCCGAAACTAACCCCGGCCCGGCGAGGAGGAGCCGCCGCGCCCCGCCCGCCGCCCACCCCCGGGAGGGGCCGGCACTGCTCCCGCGGGGTGACGGCCCGCCTCCTGCCCCCCGCCAGGGGTGCCCGGCCCGGGGGAGCCGCCGCGCCCGGCCCCGGCCGACCAGGGGCTTAACTTCCAAGGCCGGTGGTGCGGTGGGGGTCAGCCCTCCCGGGGCCCGGGACTCAGCAGGGAGCTGTGGTAATACGAGACTTGTGTAAGTCCCCAGAGATCTCCTCCTCCCGCACATCCCTCCGAAACACGCCGACCTCAGGGCCCCGCCGAGGGCGGGGGCACACACAGCGCCGGTCCCTTCCCTAGGCAGCCTCCCTGGATCGGCAGCGGGGAAGCGCGGGTGGGACGCGACTGGCCAAGGTCAGGCTTCAGCACTGGAGCCTCCCCTCGTCTGATCTGCGGGTCCCTGCCTTCCCTGCCGCCTCAAACATATGGTCCTACCCATAATCTCCTTTTAGTTCTTGGCGTACGCGGCCAGTTTAGCATCCCTGCTCAAGGTATGGTTTACTTTTTTTGCTTATTTTTAGTTGAACCTGGCAGTCGAGCTACAGTGGCCAAGTCAAACCTCACAGAACAACGTTGATGTGCCAGAAAAAAAGTCTTAGAGACCCATATTACGGTTGGGCTGTCCAAAAAACACAACCCCACAAATCTTTTACATCCACCTAAGAGGGAAAAGAAATCCTTTCCCCGAACTAGAGTGCAGGATACACATTTCAAACCTAGGTACTTTGCTAGCCGCACTTCAAAAGCTCACGGAAGGAAAGTATGCTAAACCAGCACCGTTACAGGGCTCTCTCTGCAGGAAAACCAGCTCCATCTGTTTTTCGTACTCGTATTAAAATCTTCCCAGTAATTAAAAAGGATAAAAGGGAAGAGGATTAGAAGTTCCCAGATGAATGGAGAACAAAACTCAGACCTAATTTGTATATAAACATACCTTTTTCTAAAGCAGTAAAGCAACTTCAACAGCATCGATAAAAACCCCTGGAAACTCCTATGCAAGAACCAAGTATTGTTTAATACAACACTGTTGCAGATGGGGGGGGGAGCTAAAAAAAGATCAAAAAGCTATTTTTGTAGTTGCCTAATTACAGCAAAGAAAAACAAAAGGCACTTTTTTTTTGCTACGGCGCTTTGAAATGCAGCAGTATTTAAAGCCTGTCCCAGAAGTGTCTCGCATCTGCTTTAAATCTGCTGTACAAAGTCTCCGCGCCCCCGGCTCACACCTACGGGAGCGCTTCGGTGTCGGAAGAACCACCTGCAGCGGCGGCGGGGACCGGGCCGGGGAGTCCAGCCCGGCCATTTCCCCGCGGCCGTGACCCCCTTTAACTTTCGACGCCCCGGTACGTTTTTCTTTCAAGCGGGGCAGCGGCTCCGGCAGCGTAAACCCCTGCGCGGAACCCGAAGGCGCCCTCCCAGGGTACGGGGCCCCACACCCCCGGGGGCCGCCCTCCCCGCGGACCTCGTTCCCCCGGCCCGTCCCCGCCCCACCGCCAGAGCCGGCCAATGAGAAGGCGCCGCCGGCGGCATGACATCACCTTCCCCGACGCCTATTGGCTACCTCGCGAAAACAGCGCGCCGTCTCCCGGCAACTCCGTGGCGTCACGGCACCGCCCCGTAACCCTTCGCGCCCCGCGGCCCTCCGCCGGCTGAGCTCCTCTGCTCCGGCCGCCTCCTGGCCCTGCAGCCAGCTGCTCCCCTGGGAAAAACCCGCGCCTCCGAGCAGCAACAGCCGTCACCAGGTTGTCTCTACGCGGTTGGTTTGACTTAAGGCCTGGCAACACCCACCCTCAACTATGAGCAAAGCCCAGCATCGCTGCTCCCACCACGCTGCACCTGCAGGCGTGCTCCTAAATCACCACCTATATTTTACCAGTAAAGTATGTGCTGGAAATACCAGCTCACTCTTCAGCCCTGATTCACGTACAGCTCAGTTCTCCACTGCCCAGACATACTGGTCAGCCTGCTCACAGAAGGGTCACAATCTCAGTTTTCTTTTGGTAGGTTTTTTAACTCAAACTTTGAATTTATTCTATAAGATAAAAATATAAAAGGCCAAAGCACATGGCAATGGAGTACCAAAATTATTCTGCAAGCCTCTGCTGAATTTTTAGGAGCATCTAGCTGGTAAGAGATAAAATAAGGGGTATGATCTTCTAATGTATGTCACAAATACACGTACAAATGATTTCTAATAATAATTAGAATAACAATTTCTAAGCCTGTAAAATAAACCTGGAAATGTTTAGATTAAAAAAAACCCCTACCAACTAGAAAAGAAGTTTCAAATGTGTGTATGTGCATGGTACCTATATTTTGCTAGTGCATGGATTGACCTGCAAGAGCGAGTCAAGTCTCCATTGGCAAAACTTCAGATTTTTACATCTTCCATGCAAAACTACAACCCCATCCCTGCTCAGGAAATTAAGCTTCAAGGGGTGCACCTATTTTTTTCCAGTTTTTGTCCAGGCTCTGTGACTCATACGCTGTGATGGAGGCTCTCGGTGCCATCTGGCAGCGCGCTTCAGATCACAGCTTCGCTCCAACTGAGGAGACAACACTTGCCAGGTTTGTGGGTAAAGCGGGGTCAAAACCACTCACACCTGTGCATAATCTCAGCAGCATTTCTTACCTTCCCTACGGACTTCATACTTTCCCTACAGCATCCCACATTTCTGCTTCTTAGAGCAATTCAGACATGATTTCACTAGATAATCATGACATGAATTTCCCACTAATAGGTTACTAATTACAGGAAAGATTTTTGGTTTTAGGAGCAGGGAGTAGATGGTTCCCCCTCATAGCGGGAAGAAACACGTGCAGGTTTCTGACCACAGGTTCAATCTCTGGAGCATCAACAGTTGGAGCCACACACAGGAGAGCTGGCAAGTGGCAACAGTTCTCAGTCCTGCACATACAGAGCTATCACAAAAAGGAAGAGAAGATGAGATCTGCAGGATCTGGAGCCAACGGCACAGACAGCTGAAACTCTGCACCTCCTCCCTGGTTCCCACTACTCTTGGCGGCCTGTCCAGACCATGCTGCAGTTGACTAAGACCACATGCAGTTCCCTAGAAGCAGACACAGCAAGCATCCAGGGGAAGTTAATACTCATGGAATTGCTTGAAAAGCATCCAAGGAAAGGAAAAAAAACCCCCAAACCAACAACCTACCAAACAAAAATGTAGCAGAATCATTCTTTTGCTCTTCACAAGAGATCTACTTGATCGGAACCACAGAAACTTGCAGTAGCAGAAAGACATTACAGACAGTAGTGGTAATGATAATCAGTAGAAATCAATAACATAATCTTTTCTTGTCATTAGTCTTGTCATACGATGGGACCAGGGGGAGGGGTGCTGGGAAGACACTGCCGTATTTTATGCCTTCAGCACACTACTTAAAGCTCCAAAACTTCAGTTAACTCCTTCAGTGGTATACCTAAGCAATTTTAGCAGTAACTTCTCATCCTCTTCTCTACCAGCCTACCTAAAACTGCCTCCAGACCAGCCAAGTCTTCTTTTATAGTCCTGACACAATTAGGAGGATTATCAGGCAACAGCCATCAGACAACATCTCTTTTGCAATACCTTATAATAATTTAAAAAAGCTGTACCTGCCAGTCGTTTATATTTTAACAACCCCTTTAATTCTTCATCAAAAAGATGGTGAAGCTGATTCTTAGACTGTTTCTGAGACAGTAATTTCAGAGAGAGTTTGTCAGAAATCAACACAACAGCATCCAAGTAAGAGGAGCAGGCGGCCAGCTGGGTTAGATTTGCTGTCCACTGCCACCTACTGTTAAAATTCCAAGTCAAACTTCTGACTCTAGTTTCTGAGGGATAGGGCTTAGGAGCGCAGGAAGAAGGAAAAGCTTTGGAATTGAGATTGCTGGGGAGGAAAAAAAACAACACCCAAACAAAAAACACAACAACAAAAAAAAGGGAACATGTCAAGAGAATTGCTCACCGAAACTCAGCAGGCTGGGGCACAGCACAGCAGTTTCACAAGTTTGGATTCTTTTGGGCAATGGCAAACTTCTGGTACCTAGTTTATATGGCTAGTCTGCAGCTCAAGATAAGGCCTGTCCAGACAGTGATTCAAAGCAAAGGCTTCAACTAGTCAGTGTTACCAAATTACCTCAAAAAGAAAAAGAGTAGCTATAGAAAAGAAAACTGATGGGTTTATACCTTCAGCACTGTCATACAGTTCAGCTAATCCACCAGCTGTCCTCTGATGGTTGTTAAATTAATTGTCACTATCTAATGTTGCATTTTTAGTATTTAATTTGTTTTAAAAACATCAGATTACAGACCTTGCAGTGGAAACAGTTTTGGGGAAAACATACAGGAGCCACTGAGTCTCCCTCCCAAATGAAAAAAAGACGTTCGCTAGTACCGAAGTCTGCAGCTGAGATTCATGAAATCCTTAAAGAAATCTGCTAACCATACCAGCTAGGACATCCCATATTATCCCAGTGGCTGTTTCCGAACCAAAAGCCTTTTCTCTTCACCACATTCAAAACACTACATCAAGAAGCATTTGGGAGATACAAATTTTAAATTAAGACACAGTGGCTTGCCACAACTTCTGTCAAGTCCAATTCTTTAAGTGTAAAGGTTTTCTTAGGCATCTTTTTCCTAGCGATAAGCTACTTCTCTCTAAAATGTCTGAGTCTGGCAACTGAAATGACTCCCTTCAGCTGTAATCCCCCTCAGGGAGTTTATCACATCAGCGCACGCTTAATGAACAACATCACCAGGCCCCTACTTGAATGGTTTGTGTTTTTTGATGTCAGATGAAGTCCATTTTGGTTGTGACATATATGTCCTTATTCATACACAGGTGATATTAATTTCAAATCTAAACAACAAAAATGTATTCTGTTACATTCCTGTGCTCAAACTAAACTAAATTTTCCAGTCTCTTGACAAGGCCAGTCTCTTGCCTTGTGAAAGCACTTACTTCTGCAGAAAGTGAATGCAAACTTTGTTGGTCACTGTATATATGAACTGGTAATGCATGTAAGCAACTACATGAGACAACAGAGGTTCAGGTCCAGACTCTGTAACCTTAAGGAAAAGTTAACTAAAAAATATTTCTTGCATAGCTTGCATCATCTCTGTAAACTAATCCCATTATCTAAGTTGTGAGAGTCACACGTGCACCCACTGCGCAAAGTACATACTCAATCACGTTACTCAGTAAGCTATTAATTATACAGCGCCAGTGTTGTGGTTTATCTCAGCAGGCAGATAAAACAACCACACAGCCATAAGCTCACTCCACCCCCTCAGCAGGATGGGGGAGAGAATCAGGAAGAAGATGTAAAACTCGTCAGTTGAGATAAAGACAGTTTAATAGGACAAAAGAACATAATAATAAAAGAATATACAAAACAAGTGAGGCACAGCACAATTGCTCACCACCACCAGACCGCTGATGCCCAGCTGGTTCCCAAGCCACAGTCTAAACTCCCAGCCAGCTTCCCCCCAGTTCTATACTGAGCATGAGGTCACATGGTACGGAATATCCCTTTGGCCAGTTTGGATCAGCTGTCCTGGCTATGTCCCTTCCTGGCTTCTTGTGCACCCCCAGCCTCCTTGCTGACAGGGCAATAAGAGAAGCCAAAAAGTCTTAGACTTGGTGTAAGCATTATCAAGCAACAACCAAAATATAAGTGTGTTATCAACATTATTCTCATCCAAAACACAGCACTATACCTGCTACTAGGGAGAAAATTAACTATCCCAGCTGAAACCTGGACAGCCAGCAGCACCCAGAAACCAGCAGCACTCAGAAACTGCTTCAGAAATTTGCATCAATTTTGCTGCAACCTATTCAGCTCTTAGGCTGGTAATTCAACAACACTTTCAAACGGTGATTCTATAAAAGTAGAAAGTGACATTAATATCACTGTATGCAAGCATCACTCACAGCAAACAAAAGTCTTCCATTTCTTCCAGATCAATCAAGAATGATTTAACTTCAGTAAACTAAATTTCTTCAACTTCTCAGGTTATTTGCTAGAAGAAAATTCTAATTTCCTCACTCAAAATTCTTTTCCATGCAATTTAAATTCAGATTTTTTTCCACAGATAATTCAACAGAAAGACAACCAGCCAGCTAAAGCAAGTTCCACACTGTGTAAAGAGAGGAAAAATAAACTTCCTCTTCCATTAGTCCCCAGCATCTTTGAAAAGGCTGGCACAAGTTAGTATTTTGTATGCATCATACACAGCTGCCATTCTTCTCAATCACTAAATTTTATTCACTAGAGTCACTCTAGATCCCTGTCAATTTATCTCAGCACAGATCCTGACAGAAGACCCTCTGTCATAAAATGTCTGTTTAAGGCAATTACATGAGAAAGCTGTATCTGCCTGCAGCCACTCACCAAGCCCCATAAGGGAGTTGGTCAGTGAGGAAGAACAGGGAAGGAACTAAAAAATACGCTCATTAAGCACATTCACTAAGTATTTATTCATTCATTAAGCAATTCACCTGCTGCAAACAGGAATTCTGTGATCAAAATCCTATTCCTTACCAGAAACCTTAAGACACTGATTGGCCATACAGTGATGCTGAACTTTCATCCCAGCTGGATGTTTAGAGAATGTGGAGAGTTAAATTAGCACTGCCATTTTACTGTTGCCTTGTCCCTATTTCTCAGCTGCCAAACAGCCAGCCTTAGCTCATGCTAGCAGTCCCTCTGGAGGCAAGAGCGAATGAAACCAGAAGAATTTCAGAAAATACAAACTTATTTCCAGATCAGGCTCCACAGAGTTTCTTTTTCATAAAGTGACTGCAGAACTGAGCAGACTACATCTTTATTAACATATTTTCCCGGTCAGTTTACCTATTTTCTTCACACATTCTCACAGCGAGCTATAGTCCTGTGCCTCAGCAAATTAAACTCTGCTTTAGATCACCCTGACGTACATGGTCTATAAGCAACAACAGACACTTTGGGAGCTTTTTCTTATGCATCAACATTATTGGTGCAGTTTGTTGTGTCAGTGTTGTTTTACTGAGCTGAACTGATGAGACACAGAGACATTACTGACATCTTCAAGTTCTCTTTATCATAGTGCAAATAGATGGTAATATACTAAAATCAAAGGAATTGCTTAGAACTTACATTAAGGTAACCAGCAGCAAAACTGAGCCCCTCCCTGTGGTGGAAACTGATTCTCCATCCCAGGGCTTGCAGACATCCTACAAGAAAATAATACAGAGAATTAGCAAAAGTCATGTCATCTAATCTAATTAAAACTACCCTTCTCTATAAAAGCTTTCTCACTGAGCTTACTTCCGCATACAGCTGTGTGAGGATATGTAACCTGACCAAGATAACACGCTATCCAGTACTTGATCCTGCAGTCCTCTTTCAGGGAAGGTACTTTGACTCCAAGAAAATAGAAAGGTTATTTTTCTGAACCTTTGACCTTTTTATCCACCAAGTACATCAGTTTACATAATAAATATATTACATATCTACAAACTCTGACTTTCTTGTGGAGTTGAAAATATTTTTAGTTAAGTAATTTTTTAAAAATTTAAAACAGAAAACCATATTTAATGAAAGCTTGACTGTGCAACATGCCTAGCCTACAAAAACTACTCAAGATAAGTTTGGTCCCTATACTTTTAGGTGAGAAAAATCTACAGAGATTGTATTTTCTTTCATCTTGTCTTCTACCTGTTCTCCTTTTGCCACTTCCTCTCATTTCCCAGGGAGCATCACACTGTTCTGCCTCTCAACTTCAGCTTATGATTACTATCAGATACCCTACATACAGTATTACAAATAAATTATGAGGTAGATGTAGATTTTAGAGGTGGTTTCTCAAACAGCTTTTTATGCAATATGTAGCACTAGTGGGCCAAAACCTGGACAAACTACCAAAAAAATCCATTTAAATATTTATATTGATTTAATTAAACTGAGATTACATTCATATCTGAAGCTATGACTCCATGTGACAATAAATATTAAGTTACCTATTAACGGATCAAAAGTCTCAGCTGCAAAACATGAATCTGTGCAAATTTACACTCCTGTTTACATTGTTAAGAATATTTTAAAAGGACATTTTAATATGGCGCTTTTTTTCCCCATTTCTTTTTTAATGCCTCTTAAGAAAAGACCTTTAAGCAAGCTGGAGGTGATTCACAGGGACAAGAGGGCAGACTCTCTGTGGATCTCCCCCAGCTTGCTTACAGGTCTCTCCTCTTCCGGCTCAAAAGTCATGGTCCCTAGATATGCCCAGATGTAACTTCTCTCTCCTGTATAAGCATAACTAGGCTGTGTGTTTTGTCTGGATCTGGCCTTGCACCAAACTTCTGCATTAGATTTCGCCTTAGACTTTGCTCTGCCTCAGTGTCCAGCAGCCTGAATGAAAATATGGCTGTGTGAATATACCAGACTTCTTTCAAATTTAGCACCTCTTAAAAAAACCCTTGATATCCATAAAGTGAGCAAACTGCCACCACTCCAGAGAAGAAAATGTGCCATGTGGAAAGGCATTTTCTATTTTTCTATTGATTACACTAACTTAATAAAACAAATCTGTTCTCCTCCCACCCAACTTCTGCTCTTCAGTTTTTGAGCACATTACTCCTCTTTGGTCCTATATTCCTCATTAACATGGCAGCTCTTGACCTAGTTACACACCTTCCTTCATCTCCAGCTCCTGCTGCTAGATGTCTTCCCCCCATCCCTGTCTTCCCAGACAGCCGCTTGTTAGTTCCTGCTTCTTACTTTCTCCCCTTCCCTGAATTTCTTCTCCTTTCTCACATTTGATATTTACAACTTTCCTTGTATTTGAGCCAGGCTCCTTCCTCTTCATCATGCCTCTTGGTGTTGCTCGTCGCCACAAAAGCCCAAATGAAATATTCTATGTACTTTCAGTAAAATTTCACAGTTCCTGCTGTCCTCAACAGACCACACTCAAATCAGTTAGGAACACGATTTATACACAGTCTTATAAGCACATACTAAGCTGTGAGAGGCTGAATCTGCTCAGTGTAGATATATCTAAGAATTTCACTGACAAATTTTAAGACAAGTAATGACATTTTACAGAGATTTATGACATAAAAAAATTTTGCAGATTGCCACAAAGCAAGCAAAAGAGATATCCTTGGCCCAAGTGGCCTTCCTTTTAAACCTCTTATTCCTAGTCCAAAGTACAGAAGCATCAAAATTTCACACCTCTCCCCCCAAAAAAAGAAAATATTATGAAAATTTTTGCTTAAAGGGGGCAAAACAATATATTTCCCCTAACATCTTCCTTGTGAGTCGTTTAGATGTTCCCAAAAAAATTCAGTCCAACTATACTTATCATTCTAACATGGTATAATCGAATCTAAGGCTATTTCAAGATTTTTTTTAAATCTTACAAGCATTGCAGAAATCTAAATGAGTAATAACCCAAATAAGGCAGATGAGGTATGTATCCTGCAAGAGCTGTAAAATATTGACAAAATGTTTGCATGTTACTTGCCATGCAATAGACTCTACATAAATTTATTTCATCCCTTTCAGGAAGTATTATCAAGTTATCTGGCTTCACACTATCCTATAGTAACTGAAAAGTTAAGCCACTAGAAACTCCGCGATGGGGATTTTGTGAAAGTGCGTGTCATCTGCGTTTTTGCAAATTAATGCAAAGTTATGCATGCTCAGACAAATGACACAAAATTCATTGCGGAAGGATGTGAATCAGAACCTGGAAGGCAGCAAAATTAGCTTACTTACTGAAGCAGACTTATTAACTATAAATATATAGTTGTAGTTAATAATATAAAACATATTGTGAATATTATTCATATATTCTACTTCGTAATATAATAAACATATAGAACATGCAGCTTATATTTACTAAACATAAAGCTGTATCTTAAAAACTCAGATTGTTCAAATTATATGGCAAAACAAAAAAGGGTTCTTGAAACTTTCTTAAATTATGTATGATTGGGTAGGATGAAGAAAACCACTTGCTTTTAGAGCATTAATGGACTGCCAGCCCAAATGTCACATGCCAAGTCACAAGTTTATAAAGAATTCTCCTGAGTGTGTTTTGAACTGCTGAGTGTGCATGTGAAAGGAGATCAGGTCCTAAAATCATGCAGAAGAATAAAACGCTTGTTCCAAGATAGCCAGATCATTTTACAGCAGCATTGATGAGCTGAGGGGCAGGGGGAGCAAAACACTTCCAAATCCGTACAAGGCACACAGTGTTCTGCTCCCAAAAAGGAAATATTAATTTCAGTGCACATTTTTGGAATGCCATTAGGATGACACACATAAAGGCTTACACTTGCAATTGCTCTGCTCCCAAGTTAATTCTTTTCCAGTTGCAATTTTTTTCTTTTAAGAAAGAGATTGCAGGTGGGTTTCCAAGCAAAGGGGGAAGTTGTGCATGAAAGAAATGGGTTAAGATAAAGCTTCAAAGAGAAGAAGCCTGGCTGAAAAAAAATGTACAGGGATGCTGCAGGCAGCTAATGCTTTAGTCCTGTAATATTTTAAGCTGTACTACCTTGGTGCAGGTACTGCAATGAGTGGTCCCATTCTCCCCAAACATTTTATGGCTTTTTCCCATACACTTTGCTACTGTCACTTCTGGCATGCATCTACTGATTTTCTTTGGCAAGTCAGTCTTCAACAGCACCAGCTGCCCCAGTCAAGCACACAAGCTCAATGCTACTGACGTCAAAAAAGCAGCAGCAGCAGCTGAAGGCAAAGAGACTAGCACCATACCTTCCAATAGTTGTGTCAAGTTGTGTCGGGCTAAAATGGTTGTGAAACAATGGTGTATGTGTCCGTGACCACGCTCAGAAGCACCAGGGGATGTTCTAGAAATAGCCTTTGGTCCCATCCCTTTGCTGTCCCAGCTATTACATCCAAGAAACATTCCCAATACAGAGAATTAAAGGCAAATAAAGGAGCAGAATTTGTTTTATTCTGGGTATTTTGCCTCCTCAATAATGTCTGGTGCCAGGCAGCGTTTTGTGGGCAGCCCTGTTTTTTGCCAGCTGGCTCTGACCCCCAAAGGCCGACAGCAGAACTGCACACCCACTGCTCCTCTGGGCTGCTGGGGCTCCCCCTGCCCCTCCAGCCCAAGGCGGGGAGGCCCAGGTTGGACACAAAAGGAGGGCGCTCACCCATCTATATGTAGAATAGAAAGGCCTGGATTCCATTTCTAAGAAGTATGTAGCTGCACCTCGTGAGCTACAGAGGTATTTTTCCATCCTGTAGCTGCCTCACTGTAACTCAACTGTCCTTCTCACACAATTACCTCAGGAGGGGGCATGGACAGGGAGGTGCTGATCTCTCTTCTCCTGTGTCTGGCCATAAGGTGCGAGGGTATGGTGTAAAGCTCCCTCAGAGAAAGTTCAGGTTGGGCATCAGGGAAAAGCTCCTCACAGAGGGTGGTCTGGCACAGGAACAGGCTCCCCAGGGAAGGGGTCACGGCATGTCGGTGTTCAAGAAGCATTTGGATATATATACATGGTTTAACTTTTAGGTTGCCCTGCGTGGAGTGAGGAGCAGGCCCGGATGATCTTCATGGGTCCCTTCCGGCTCAGGATAGCCTATATCTCTGTGAGCTTCTCCAGCCTCCTCAGCTACCTTACCCTTGGGTTTCTTCTTCCACAGAGCAGGAAGAAAAAAGCCCTGTAGCTTCACAACGACCCACGTAAGACTTAACGTGCAAAAGGCCCGTTGTGCAGGGTCGGACTGCTGGTGTAGGGAGCTCATGGTGCCATCTCCCTGAGCCAGGCAGTAGGTTGCTTCTGTCCCTCGCCTAAGGAACACACCGGGCGCGCGGTCGCGTTCCCCGTGCGCCCAGGCACCCTTATCAAACCCTGCTTGTGCTTCCATCCTCCACTGCCCTCGCAGACAGCCAGTCTCGTGCTTTCGTTACACACGGTAGCAAAGATTTATTTCCAATCACTTGTTTTCAATCCGCCCCTGCTTGGGTGCCCAGCACTTGGAGGGGGGAGGGCGGGGAATTTGGAGCAGCCTCCTTCACCACGCCTCGGGGTCCTCCCTCAGCCGGCAGACGTGTCTCCCGAGGCGCAGTCCTGTAGCGGCCGCCCCGCCCCGCCCCTGCAGGCACCTCAGTGCCTGTGGACTCCTCGCCGAGGGCAGCCCCGGGCGGGCGGCACTGCCGGGGCGGGGCCGGGCCGCCGAGGGACAGCAACGGCCGCCCCGCTCTCGCGCTCTGCCACCCCCAAGCGGCCGGGCGGGGCGGGGCATTCCGTCCGGTACATACGGGGGCGGAAGTGTCGTCATAGGAAGGCTCACTCCCCTCCCTCAGTGGAGGAAGGACGGGCTCCAAGATGGCGGCGCCGGAGGAGCGGCTCCTGTCGGACGGGGAAGGCGGCGCCCTGGGCTCGGCGCGGCTCTCCCCGCCCCCGGTCTCGGAGTCTCCCGAGGCTCTGGCGCCCTTGGAGCCGCCGCCTCAGAGCAACACGCTCATGGGGCTGCCCATCGTGGCGATCGAGAGCATCCTCAGCTTCCTGTCCTACGATGAGACGAGCCAGCTCCGCCTGGTAGGGGCCGGGGAGGAGAAGGGAGGCGGCGGGGCGGGCGACCGAGGAGCCTTGTTGCGGCCGGGACCCGGGCCCGCCGGGGGAAACCCGCCTCGCTGGTCGGGCGCCGCCGGCCCCGGGGCGGGAGCAGCGCTGGGAGGAGGTGGGGAGGTGTCGGCGGCCCCCGCCGCCCCCCGCCGGGCTGCTGCTCTCGCCGGGGAAGGGGCGGGATGGAGTGGGGTGGGATGGGTCGTTCTCCCCTCTCCCGAACCGCCCCCGAGCCTTGGGTACGAGCATGTAGGTGTGTGCCTCTATACACGCATTCCTAAGGGTCTTTTACCATCTCTTACTTCTTTCATTCTGTTCGACCTCTCTAAGAAATTACTGGGCTGCTGGAGGCTTATATCTCCTAGTGACTGCTTTTCTTGGGGGGCTAGTCTATTGTGTCTCATGTGTGTATTTATTTTTACTTATAGAGCTTAAGTCTACAAGTGTAGGAGATGGTGACCCTGCTGCTCCAAGGACCCTACCCTATCTAGAAATAAATGGGCAGTAAAGAAGACTTAAGAAAACCCTTGTCTGACTGAAAGGCTGCCTGTTTCTTGCAGTCATAGTAGCAGATCTAATAAAAGATATTACCTCTACCTCCAAACTTTAGAATGCAAAAAAAAAAATCACAGCTGTCAGTGAGATCAGCATATATCGATCTTTAACTGCCTGCATAAGGAGCCTCATGTAAACTATGACATAATATGATAAGCTGCTATCTTACTGAATTTCTTATGAGGTTGTAAATGGAATACTAGTGAGGGAATTAATGCATAGCTTACGTAACCAGTAAACTTGCATGTACTGTATTGTTTCTATTTTAAGATCTTTATTGGCCTAAACTGGATAATATTACAAGCATATTTCTGCAGAAAATTAGACTGCGTGTGGCCTGGATCAGCAACCTGAAGTGTTGCATCCTGACTGTAACTTTAAACCAAAAGCTCTTCAAGCAGAAAATCTGTTTTTATTCATACTGCACCGAGTACACCACTACCTAAATACTTCTAGAATGTTGTCAGTCCACTAAAGACTCACTTCTGTGAGTGTAGGTTGTGGATGTGTGAAATAGATGTAGTGCTGCCTTTTTGGATTGCAGCCTCTGCTTTTGAGTACTTACAGCTTGAATAAAGGGAAGAGATGTATACTGCTTGGGTATGCTTAGTGTTTGTGTGGTCTGTATTGCAACACTAGACATAGCCCTTTGCTGCAGCTTTCCCATTGCATTTTATAAATGGTAGCTATCGCTAGTCAATAGAAGGTTTTTTCTTTCTGTAGGGCTAAGTTAATGTTTATAAGCAATGCTTTGTCAGCAGTGAAGTTCAGAATAGGAAAGATGGTGGTGTAAGGACTAACCAGCTGTGTAACTCTGGGTGCTACTTAAGGGAGCATAAAAGTGTTACATTTTACTTCTTATGTAGCACCTACAAGTTCATTTTTCTGGAAGAAGACTGCCCCTTTCAGAAGTTCCAGAAATGTGCAAAACCATGCTAGATAAATATCAACTTTGACACACACATGGAACAATACTAGATGTGAAACTATTCAGTTGTTCTTTCCCTATTTTTAATTTTTGAGTCAGTGACAGCCAAGAAACTTAATCTCCATCAAATACCTTACTGTTCCCTTAAGCACATCAGAAGGCATTATGAGCATTCTTCTGAGAAGAAAGTACACTTGTCTTTGTTAAGCTAGGTCTTTTGGGATGGCCATTCAGAACTAAAAGTGTTCTTTTGTTGATTCATTGAAGGCTATAAACAGAGGAAGAGACTGGATGTTTTACATAACTCCAGATGCTGTTGATGGAGAACTAAGGTAGCCTTTAAAAATAACAATGCTTAGGCATAAATTCATAATGAAATTTCATCACTTTCAGATTTTTAAAGATTGCAAGTAGCCTTGGGAGATACTTGTATATTCTTGCTCTAAGATATGTCTTGCACAAACAGTAAATTTTTCTTCTCTGTGAAAACAGACTTGAGCTGCTTATCAAAGATGAATGGATGTATCTTGTAATGAGTAGTATTCTGCTAAAGGTACATTGCAGGACCACATTAATTGAATGACAGGGACTAAATTGCTTAGGTCTTACGCATATTAAAAATGTGCCCCAAAGCAGCCTCGTTAACCCCTTAGAATGTGGCATTCCATGAGATAAAGCACCTTGAGGAGGGTAGGAAGATACGATCCAGGACATCGATCAACCCAAACGAAGTTTGATCATACATGCGTAGACACAAAATGCGGATTCCCTAAATTGATTGCTTTGATGCATTCTCTGGATCCCAGCGTTGAAGGAAATGAATGTCCTAATCTCTTTCTTTTTCTGGATCACCTTAGCTCACTGATTATAAAAAAAAACAACAAAGCAAACAAAAAAAAAAACCCACCAAGAAAACTTTGAGTTGAACTGCTGTTGGAGCTAGAGTGTGTACAAGAAGACAAAGACAGGCTAAGGAGTTGGGTGGGTGGGAGGACATAGAACATCAGCAAGCTCTCAGATTAAAATAGAGATAGGAACCTGTATTGTTTAGATAGAGCATAATGAGGAGCATAATCTAAGGCTTAAGATCCATAAGTCTTTTTCTGTCACCAAAGTATGAGGTAAAGAACATTTCCTGCTTATGATGATTGCCATTGGGCAAGGCAAGACCATGGGCCCCTCATTGTGCAAAGAAGCACTTGCTTTCCTGAGCATAATGCTTTCTGCTATTTCTGGTGTTGCTGCATTTAAAAGCATAAATGAAGCACCTACTGGTTAAGCAGAGAAGTGGATCTACAGTAATGGAGACAGAACAGTAGGTATTCAGAATGCAATCTTCTCTGAAATTATGCCTCGGTGCAGATCCCGAGTTTTCAAACTTTTGCTCAGATAAAGCAAATTGAAGGAAAAGCAGCAGCACTTTGCTTTCAGCTCTTTGGAGTATTTACTTCATCTACTTCCTCTGATATGTCATCATAAGAGAAACGCAGAAAACCCAGAAGATCATTATGTCTGAAGCTGTAATGATCTGGACAAGCTGCAGCCTAGTATGCATACTGATGTGGAAGCTAGCTATCTTGCAGCTTTTGAAGGCTTCTTTTACTCTGATTTTTTTAAAATGACTTACAGAAGCTCGGGATTTTTTACCTCAGTGGGATAATAATGAAATTCTTATATTCCAGTTTCTTTTCACTCACACGTCTGAGCTTGGAAATGCACTTCCATTCAGGCTATTGCTACAGCAAGCGTGATTAAAAACAACCAGTCCACAACCTCCTTCCATGAACACTCTGAGAAGGTTATCTTGGATTCTGACACACATCAGAAGTGTCTTAGATTCTGCAGCAAACTTGTGGTCTTTTTTTTTTTGCATGGCATAACTAAGGCCTGATAGCCTTTGGACAGCATGGCTTTAATCTTCCCACAGTTTCAGTAAATCTTCTATTTTAAAGCTTCTTGCTGAAATCATCAATGTTTTGTCACTTACTTTACCCTAGAAAGGCATTATGAAACATGATGTCCGTCTATCCTCTAAGAAAAAGAACATATTGAATCGAAATACTTTAGGATGTTTTTATCTCTGTTTTGATATTGGTTATCTGTTAGTGAAGCTCGGAAGACATAAGGTTTGCTTGAGGAAAGGGAAGCTGGTAGTAGTCGTCTAGTAGATTATGCCAGATTAGTTTGTTTACAAGTGAAGTGGAAAATTAGTTCTTTCATAGAAGCTGTTATCGCATATAAGTCAGCACGCTAAGAAGCGACCACCTCGTTCTGTTTTTCACATGGACTTGGAATAACTTTCTAACACTGAAATTTGGACAGGCTGTCTGGTTGGACTTGACATTTGAGGAAACTTGGGCTCTTTTGGCTTGATGGCTAGAACAAGAAAATATTAACAAAAATTGCAGATACAAATATGAGCAAATTTACTTTCTTATGGTCCATTGAATAGCTAGCATCAAACTGTGTTGGACTAATATGGACACTTAAAAGTGTAATGATGCTACTTTGCATATGAGTGCTGGCTGTGCAGTCTAAAAGAGGTATATCGTTCCTATATATGAGTGCCATGTGGATTAAATGGTGTCATCAGGAACCAGCTCAGAATTAAGAGGTGATTGGTAAAATAAGTTGCAGACGCACCCTTTTGGTACCTGTTATCTGTTCAATGTTTGGGTTCTAGACTGATTATGGCACAAATATGGGTAATTCCAGAAATTGGAGCAAATACAGTGTTTAAGAAATCTAGTGTTACCCATTCCAACCTACTTTTGGATGTGGGAGGGCTTCAGCAAACTCAAAGGCCCTCGCTGCCACCAGGTGTCAGTATGCACATGATGAAAATCACTCTTTCTGTGCTTCCTCTGAATTTGTAGCTCATAGTGTGTCTAGGATTGTTTTTCTCTCATGCTGAATAATCGCTTAGCTAACAAAGCCCTTGTGCAGGTACTAGTTCCTAGTTCAGGGGGTTCGTAGCATTAGAACTCCAAGTAAGCTGTTAAGTCTTGTACTCAAAAATGGTATCAGATCTAGGCATCCCTAATGCACCTGATATCTGAGAAGAAATGTGACCATTTCCTCCTTCCTGTAGTTGAAGGGCCAGCATTTTTTTTATACACTAGAAATGATTTAGCTGATTCTAGTGAATGTGGGGGGAGAAGTGTACACAGACTATACCTCTGTACTTAGTCTGTCTGATCATTCTCCTTTGACTGTTAACGAGGATCTAATACAAAGGAGCACAGGCAGATCGACAGCAGTTACTTAATAGTCTGTTAATACAGATCTGTTTGAAAATGATTGGTTCTTACTCACAGAACTTAAATTAGCAGTGACTAGAGGAAGACTCACGGAGAGTAGAACTTCAAGTAGTGCCTTCTGAATACACAGAAAATAATTGCAGGCTTTTCTAGAAGTGAGAATCTTCTTCCTCAAGGTATAAACTATGTAGATTTCAAAGTTATGAAATAAGGTGGGGGGGGAGGAGGATGTGGGGGGTTTGGTTGTTTTGGTTTTTGTGGTGGTGGTGTTTTTTTCAAAAAACACTCCCAAGCTAATCCATTGGAAAGTGGGGTCACAGTGGGAGTTGTGCACTTCAGTATAAAAAATAACAATTTCAAAGGACAGTTGGTTCACTGAGCTCTCACGTCTTCAGAACTGAATTGCAACTGCTTTAAACTTTTGTACAAGTTGGCTTTGTCTTGTAACTGGTTACTTGGTGAAGATTTCAATTTAGCAGTTTATTATGTCTTCTGCAGCTATTAATGTCCTTTTTCCCTAAATCTGTGCAAAACATTTAAGCTATTGGGATCCATCATTGCAAATAAAGGAATCTGCTGAACAGAGAAGAAAAGATTATTTTTTTTATGTGAAAAGGAATCTCGCTTTATGTGCACTGTATTGCAAAAGTTTTTAAATTTAATTTTGGCTGTCTTCAAAAACATAAGCCTTAAATGCTGAAGGAAAACCATCATAATTTCTTGTTTTTAAAGGCTTCTTTTTGAGACTACAAAATATTAACGTGATCTACCAGAATCACTGTGGAGGCCAAGTTAAAAGCTAGGCACAGGCATTTGCAACTTCCATTGAAATCAGGAAAAATTATATCTGTTTATATGTGAGTGGAATTCAGCCTGCTGTCTCATTAGGCAATATTAGGGGATTAATTTGTGACCTGTGTGGAACATAGCTGCTCCTTTTTGGAGAATCAGGACCATTGTTAGAGATGGTGATACCTTAAGCTCAACTGCAGTTTCTGCTTCTTGAAATGGAGCAAAAACTGATAAGAGAATCTTTTACGACCCAGCAAGTATGGATAAGATAATAGTAAAAGTGACTTGTGGCCTTAATTGAGCCTTAAGTTTTTCTTTTTACTTAAATACAGGTTTGTAAGCGAATGGACTTGGTTTGCCAACGAATGTTAAATCAGGGATTTCTGAAAGTGGAAAGATACCACAACTTGTGTCAAAAGCAAGTTAAAGCTCAGCTTCCAAGGTATGTACCAGTTAAAACTATAGTTAAATTTAAATGTGCTAGATTCTTCTAAGCAGAATATTGAAATTTCTGGCTAGCTAATTCAACTTCTATATCTTGAAAATTTGAATCACATTTGGTTTAACTTCTTTTTTTTTTTCCAAAAGCACCTTGAACCTAAGATCTAATTACAAAATAATGGTGTGGATGAATGTAAGTTGTTGTATACTAGGAACTGGAATATTGGAAAGTGTCTCCGGTATTTTATACAGAGAAAAGAAGAGTGGGTCCTGTATTACTCAACTCTTCTGGCAAATCAAGAAAGACTCCTAGGAGAGAATAAATGCCATTCCTTTTCAAGACCGTCTGCCTTCACTGATGATTATCTACAACTGCTTAAAAAAAAAAGCAAGGTTTTCCAGTGCCAAAGATTAAACAGGGAAAAGGGAGGGAGGGTTTGACATGTGGGTATTACTGGGAACTAGTTTCTCACTAAAGCAATGTCTTTTTTCCTCTTTCTGGTGACTAAATGCAGCTGCTGCTATGTCCTGTCAGATTTCCCAGTCAGAGTGAAGCAACTAAATGCTACTTACTGTACAAAGTACTGTCAAAAGAGCTTATATCTCAACCTAAACTTTGTAGTAAGCAGTGATATAACTGTAGGAATATGGGGGGGGTTTAAAAATATTCACACTGACTCAGTGTCTTATGCTAGTTAGTACTGAAAGCTTATTTTTAAATAGTCCTAAATTACATATAGACTTTATGGGTCACAGAAGATGTAGTAATTATTTAGAGAACAAATTTTGTCTAAGAAAGCGTAGTGTGCTATTACTAGCTGGTTCTCTGTCCGTATCAGTTTCTTTCCATGAAGACAGAACTAATATTAGTGGTTACATTTTCAAATCTCAGAAGGTTTTAAGGGTGAAATTAACTCAAGCAACTGTTATAGTTTCATTTTGTTGCCTCATTGTTAAATCCGTGTCGTTTAATGGTCTGTCTTCCAGACGGGAGTCTGAAAGAAGAAACCATTCATTAGCTCGTCATGCAGACATCCTTGCTGCTGTAGAAACGAGGCTCTCTCTGTTAAATATGACTTTCATGAAGTATGTGGATTCTAATCTCTGTTGCTTCATACCTGGAAAGGTAAAATGTAGACTATATTATGTAAATGTATATCTGTGTCTAAAAAATATGATTGTGTAACTTAACCTGGGACAAATTTATATAATGTGTATATATATACACTGTGTTTCAGATACTTGCAAACACACACATGCGCCTATACTCTCCTACAACAGGCAGTGTGAAATGAGTGAACCAGACTATATCTAAATACTAATTATTTTAAACTTGCTTTCCATTTTCCCTTAGATTCTTTCTTAATTCTGAAGTTTGACTTGTGACATATACATCCTATACAATCTTTTACGAGAAACACATGATATGTATGGTTTCATTCTGAATTTTAATTGTACAAAACAGCTGGAGGCCAGGTCTTCAGAAGATGTAGTGATTTAGTCTATGTATAACACTAAGCACTCAGTCAATCAGGAAGATTTTAGGCACCTTTTTTAAGGGTTTGAGTCCTTCAGATTAATTGAATTAAGATATTTAGTATGTGGAAGCACTGTTCAGTATTACAGTGGATGGGGTGTTTTTGTACAGTAGGTGGAATTAGTTTTAAATGTAGATAGTGTGTTAAATATTAAGACTACTGAACAATTCTGGTGTTTCAGTATGCTACCCCAACATAAAATATAAATTATGCAAGCAAGATGTACATCGGAGACACCACTGTTTAATGAGCTGTGAAAACAGAAGTGCACAAGGGAATTGACAAAATCATGATCTGAGGAAGACTGGTACAGGTCAGGGTTGAAACAAGATCTGTGAACATTTAGACTAATACTTTATTCATTGATCTTTCCATGTGAGGTTTGGATATGCTGGTATTAATTTTTCATGGGCAAATTACTGAATTGCTGGGATGAATGGAAAAATTGGCTGTTGGATTCAGGGGAAGCATGGCAGGCATTTCTACATTCAGTACAGTAGGATAGACTGCCAGCATGAAATGTATTTTTTGTCTTGAAGAGGTAACTTGATTTCTGTACACTCTTGTTGACTTGATATTTAATTAATTTAAAAATCATTATAGTTTAATATATTTATGCTTATTTGACTTTATATATCCTGTGTATTTTAAAAAAAGTAATGCAACATAAAGTCAAACTCAAATCCTTGATACTCACATAGTAAATGGAATACTTAAAAGAAATGTTGCCTTTTTGTTCTGAACAGTAGATGGAAAGGCAATAAGCAGTCGAGACCTGGGATGTGTAGGAGTTGGGCAAGTGAGCTTGCCAGCCGTTTTCCTTGTGGGCACTGAGTCCTAAAGACCTTGTTTGTATTCTAACAGCTAAAATTTTTTTTTTTAATTATTTACTTAGTGTATGAGCTTGCTGGCGCTGCTGCGCTCTCAGCATAGTTACCAATTCACCAGAAAATCCTATCTTGGTCAGGCAGATTCAAGGCTTAGTGTTCATTTATGGTCTGTGGTTTCCCCCCCCACCTGCCCTGCTTTCCTCAGGAAATTTCATTTGAATGAAACTGCCACAGAATTGTTGGGAAGTGAATTTGTATTAGAGTACGTGAATCCTGATTTGTGGTACAGCTTACTGTGTGGAGGTTCCTGGTGATAGCAGAGCGCTGCTGCAAGATTTTCCGTTGAGGATTGCAGGAGAATGCTTTGAGGATGTTTTTGCTAACAGGATATAATGTGGGTAAAATTAGAGAATTCTTTTATAAGCTTGTTGCGTGATGAGACACTTCAGTCTTGTCTAGCTTTTGCAATGTTTTTTAGCTAAGCTTCCTTTATGAAAACACAAGATGCAACTGTATTGTCTCACTTATGTTTCTAAGTCCTTAAGATCTGTGTTCTTCAGGAGACTCTTCAACCATTCTTAATCCTGTGCAAAATACCTGTGTCAGTAGTTTGGGTAATAAGAGACCAGCACACCTATCTTGACCTGCCTCAGACTGTAATTCATAGATTGGCGAGACATCGTTCATCTATCTGTATTTGTCCTCACCAGAGGACTTGTCAAACCTGTTAAAAAGGTGTTTATGTTTTCTGTTGGCAGTGGATTGATGTTTTATAAATTAATCTATTTTGGACTTAACCTGAATATTGCAATATTTTGAGTGTATGCAAGTGGACTCAAGTAAATATTTACAGCTCTTCAGACTGACATAAGGATAATTCTTGCTGTTCCATTCATGTGTTTCCGATGCCTTCGTAACTGGCTGGGGGGAGTGACTGCTCTGAAGAGTGGCTTAGAGTATTTTGCTTCAGGTTCTTTAAAAAGAAATGATTATGCTCTGCTGAGTATAGATTTATATAACTTAGAACTCAAGTATGGATGCAGTAAACCAAAATTTCACACAATGAGCATTATTTCATGAGTTTAAAGAGAGTTGTTGTGATAGATCAAGTGAATAGCTTCTCTGATGTATCACAAACAGGACTTCATTTCAAAAAGCTGATCTAGAACTAAAGCACACAGTGGTGTGCAATAGGTATGTAGTAAAAGCCCCTGAATATGCCAGAACTTCTAGAATGATCTGAAATAATCTTGCCTTAATCAGAAAATCCTAATTCTTCTTAAATGTTTTAGGTAATAGATGAAATTTATCGTGTGCTAAGGTATGTAAACTCTACAAGAGCTCCTCAGAGAGCTCATGAAGTTCTTCAAGAACTAAGGGACATTTCCTCCATGGCTATGGAATATTTTGATGAGAAGATTGTTCCAATACTGAAAAGAAAGATGCCTGGGTCAGATGTATCGGGACGTCTGATAGGAACTGCCCCAGGTATTAATTCCAATGTATAGTTAAGTTTTATTTAGTTTTTCTGTAAAAATTCACAGCACTGTGTATTTTTAAAGCTCCCTCCCTTAAATGCAAGCTTTATTACATAAATATTGATGATACTTGTTTCTTAAGAATGCTAACTGAAATTCATTTGCTTGGAAATTTAAGGAGCCTTTGTGCTACCAAAAGAACAGTCACTTGAATGTACGTTAGAATTATGCATAGTGTGTATTCATTGAACAAACGCTTTTGTGCCACTGATGAATGAGACTTTATCATTGCACTTGGTTGAAATTTGGCGTATGAGATGACAACTCGATGCCTTTTATTTTTAGGACGATCAGCAAAGAATTAGCCTAAGCTGTTGTAGTACATAGAGAGGTAGAACGTACTTGTATGTGCTTTTTTACTTTCCTGGGGCACTAAATAGTATAAATATATATAAAACATATATTTATAGTGTAATGTATACACTAACAACCAAAATACTTATAGGTAATAGTGAAAAGGCAATTAAAATTACAGTCTATCAATAAACAATTAGACTGGTCCTTCATATACTCTGTCAGGCTTTCCAGAACTTTTGTGAACCAAAGCCTAATGTAGTTGCCTCATATAATGGCCAAAAGCAAAAAGTTACTAGAACTGTAGTGTTTTTCCTGTGCTGAACATTTTCATGCTTCTTAGGAACTGTGGAATTAACTCTTTGAAAGGATAACTTAATAGAATTTTTTTTTAAAAAAATAAATTACATCTTGAGCAAAAATGATAGGCCTAACTGTAGGAGCTGCTGCTTGTTCCTGGTTGTCCCGTCCATCCTTTTGGCCGTAAGTATGTATACCACCTCTTAATTATATCCTGTTAATTATACCTCAACTCATTGAATCTCTTCCTTCTGTTAAGGAAGTACTGCCCAAAACCATAATTGATGTCAACTGGCTTTTCAAGGCCAAGGCTTTATGTGGCATAAAAATGCCTATCTTGTCTTGAGGGAGGAGCATAAACTCTCGAACAGCAAGCCTTTAGTGTCACGCAACTGTAGCTATGCTGGCATCTTCAAGGAAAAAAAAAGAGGAGGAGGAAGACGACTCTTCTAGGCTGTTCCAGAGTGTTCTTTGTAGCACTTAAAAGTTGCATCTTACTTGCACAGCATTGCTGAAAGAATAAAACAACAGAAAAAGCAACAGATATCTCTTATGATAGAAAAAGGTGAGAGAAATTATACAGTAGCTGTTAGTCTCCTTAATTTGCAGGAACTTTATTAAAATCAACATTCCCAAGCTCAAATTCCAGTATGGTTTTAGTACTTAGGAAGAATGATTCTAAAGCAGCATGGAAAATAAATTCCTTCCTTCAAAAAAGTAAGTTAAACTGAAATATCTTGTTAAGCCCCAAACCACAAAAAATTCAAACTTTAGCTGTCTACAACTAAGTAGAATTTTACAGCTCTGTTGAAATATATTTAATATGTCTATTCTGTAATAAGTAATTTATAGACATGTTGTGGGTTTTTGACTTAGCATCTGTAAGGAATTTTTGATACAGCAAAAGGAAGGGGGCTTATATACAGAAAATGAATGATGAGCTATTTTCCAGACTACGGAAAATCTAGGTATTTTGAATTAAACTAGCTGTGCTCTGAAATACTGTATGCTCTTGTTAGACACTTCAGTGACGATCAATCTGTTTACATGTTCACATAATTTGCAACTAGCACTCAGATTCCTGTTTGGGGAGTAGGGATAAGCAAAACAGGAAAACTGGGACACAATTTTTACCTTAAAGTTGTAGACGATTAATCACAGTTTTCTCTGAAGTTCCAGGGCCTTCTGCTGCACTGACAACAATGCAGCTGTTCTCCAAGCAGAACCCTTCAAGACAGGAAGTCACCAAACTCCAGCAGCAAGTAAAAGCAAACGGCACAGGCTTGACAGCGCTAAAGCGGGAAATCTCAGAGCTTCGCATCAAAGTACAAGAGCAACAGAAACAACTCCAAGATCAAGATCAGAAACTGCTAGAGCAAACCCAAATCATAGGTGAACAGAATGCCCGATTGGCTGAGCTTGAACGCAAGCTGCGAGAGGTGATGGAGAGCACAGTAGGAAATTCTTCAGGTTCTGGCTCAAATGAACAATCTCCTAGAAAAAGGAGGAAGGCGGTTGAATCCACAGACTGTCCTAGGAAATCTAAACGCCTTCGAAACAGAAAATAACTTGGGAGTAAATGACACCTTCAGGAGGATACACTGCTTTAGTAGCCCAAGCAGGTCTGCTTGTTTGGATACCGTGACTAGCTTCATGGTGTCACTTAGGCTGCTGGCTCTTCAAAACACCACTTAGACTTGAACAGTAATTTTCTTTCATTGAGACTTTTCCCCTGCTTTCTGTATGGGTGGGCCTAATGCACAAAATCTTTACGATTTGCAATAGATACATACTAACCAGACCTGCTCTGTTATGTTTTGAAGGGTTAATCTTTTTTTTTTTCTGTGCAGATGTGTTTAAAGTAAACTTATTTGTGTTTATGCATATGTTCACATAAAATCTTAAATAAATTCAGTCTTAACTGGCTAAAAAGTTAAGCGTAAAAACAGATGTCCTGTTCACTTGAAGGAAAGATCCACTTTTAAAATCTTGTTTTAGAGAACTTGACCTTTTTTGTTATAAGTGACCTTGTCTGGAATGTCTGAAAAGTAGTTAATACTTTTTGGGGATCTCTGTAATGAGTAAAACTGACTTCTTAAGCTACGGTATTGGCTATATATTTTTGTAAACCTACAAGGAAGGGCCTTCTATCCAGTCTTCACATGCACACACCCTGGGTCTAGGTTTTGGGAGCCATATTCTACATTTGCATGGATAGATGCATGTACAGCTTAGCCTGCTAAAAACACTTGCCTGAAATTGTTCTTAACTCTGGGAGAGAGAGCATAGAGACCTATAAAGCAATATCTTTGTTCCTCAGCCATGACTTAGTATATGCTTTCAGCACAACTGCTTTCTTACAATGAGGTGGTCCAATGAAGCCAGCTGCAGGAGAGTTTGAACCCAGGCTATCTGCCACTTGCACTGCCTGTGAATTGCAGATATCATTAGCCAAAGCTGGAGAATTGAGAAGCTACCTATGCATCACTTGATTCATAGGCCAACATCTAATAAGTATCAGACAAACTGTCCCTACAATAACCAAGCTCAGGGGGACATCATTTGAATGAAATGCTGTATTATGGAAAAAACTTAAACTATTCTGTGTGTATGTGTTGGGGGTGGGTGGGATGGAAATTTCTCTGTAACACTGATGACAATATTCTAAGCTTTCCTTATCCTAAAAGGAAAATCACTTCAGACAAAGCTTTAATTTCTTTTGCACTTCTGTTTTGAGCTTGTAACTGGAAAAGCATGTCTTGCACTGTTCAGTCTCTCTGGTCACTTTAACAACCTCAGAGTTGTGTACAGTGATTTTTTTTTTTTCCCCCATCTGTATATTTTTGGAACCTCATACAAATACCATTGTCTTTTGTTTTAATGTACTAAACTATGTAGCTTTATTATTTGAGTTATGTTTTTTTTAATCAGCTGCTGCTTTGGGTTTAGGTGGTTCTGAATTCAACTTGTTATGGCACTGAAAATGCAAATGCTGCATTTGTAGCTGTTCAAAATCTTGATATTATTACCATGGGTTAAAGTGCAAGTTATTCTTACATTTTGTATGGCTGTCAGCATAATGTAGTGGTTGTATTTTAATCACCAAGCAAGTTGGAAATTGTCTGGTCAAATGTTATGTAATCGTGGGAAACCTGACATTTTTCCTGAAACTTCAGCTGCAATCTTTACTTCTAAAACATATTAGCTCATATCAGAAGTACCATTGGAAATGCCAAATTTCTGGCAGGCGTTTAATTTTCAAATAAACTTGTTCGGTAGTTTGAGTCTTTAAAAAAAAAAAAAAAAGCATGTTTCTTAAGGAGAGTCTCGAAGAAGTGATAAAAGGTTATCTGGGGAAAGGTTCAACTGTTAAAGGAGCATTTGCTCTTACTGGTCTTCCATGGCTCAGAATATTTTACTGTTAAAGATCTCCTTAAGATATCTGCTGTTCAGTTTAAAAATACTGGCATATACTTTATCTTTTAAAGAAATAATAATTTTGAATCAAAGGGTCAGCATGATAGCTATAATTACTGTGTATCATTTGATACAAATTCATTTAATGGTTACTCATGATGACAAAGTCATATAACAGTCTAATTACCTGATATTTGTGGTTAAATGCTTCTAAACAAGTATAAACCTGTGAGTTGCATTTACTGAAAAAGTTTATTCATATATCTCTTAATATCTTTCACTTTAGTTTCTTTATTTCTAGAAGATGCAAACAATTTACTCCCCCCTTCACAATATAGAAATAGTTTCGGATTATTGGAGAGTACCATTTATTTATACGTTGGTGAGTCTCTAGCTGTGTGTAAACTGAGCTGGAAAGAACACTGGCCTATTGTTACATGAAACATCCTCTCTGAACAGTGCCAACTTGGAACCTTCAACTCAAGGAAGTATCACATGCTGCAAGTTTGCAGGTGCATCCTGACCTTTTGCATCCTACCGAGAACAGTAAAATTGAATGAGGCCCACCAAACCTCAGGGGCAGAGGGGATGGTTACATGCAAGCTCTGAGAAAGGCTATAACAAAGGTACACCACTACTTTGTTTTCACTTCCCAGGGAGGGAGACAGACATTGGGCTGGAATATACGCCAGTGGTATACACAGAATGTAGAAAACAGAGTAAAATACTAGTTGAGAGAAAATAGCTGGAACATTAACTTCTGACACAATATTGTCCCTTATTAAATAAAAAGGTGCATTTTGCAATACATGAACAAGCCGATAAATAGCCTGAAGTAAAACTAAATCACTTTTAACTATAAATTTATATGGAAATTTGCATGAGTTAGTATATCAATCTTAAAGTACAGTATTAGTAGTCATAGGTGAGTCTATAATCTGTGCGAGGGAGAACCTCAAACTAGTGAGACCGAGATGTAGTTTACAAAGTTATGTGAAAAATAATTTTATTTGCAGCCAGCTATCAGATTGTAGTGTTGAGCTTTAGTGCTTGTAGCAAGGGCTGAAACGGAACAGTTCAGGGCTGAAAGAAAAAGCGATAGTGCTTGTCTTTCATAGTTTCTTAAAACAGCTTCAAACTACTGAGGCTAGCTTTTCTTCTTTGTGAGCTTTTTTTTTTTTCTTTCCTAAAAACAGCAGCTTGCTTTGTAAACTGCTTTTTGTTTCATAGTAAGGTTGGGGATTTTTTACAAATTTGTGTATCTAGTGAAAATGGTATCAGAAGATACCGCAGTGGTACTTTTTTGAGGGAGAAGCTGTCTGCAAGCAGGTCTTGCTCCCCAAACTGAACAACTTGTATGTAAATGCAGTATGCGAGCACCTTCTAAACAAGGGCCAATGGATGTTATAGGTGGAAGCCCTGAAGGAAGAAAGACTACCTCCTCGACAAGATAAATTTCTCAGATTAAAGGACAGAAACAAATGTGAACTTCAATCCCTGACACTCTCTCAGCATAGCACATTAAATTAACCACAATAGTTCATAAATATTGTGAGGATGCCTTCACGTAATTTCTTCACATAAAAGGTAAGACTGTATTGAACAGAAACTTAGTTACTCTTATTGAAATGTAATTCCCACAGTTAATTGTGGAAAGCACTAAGATTGCCTAAGGAATTTTCAACATCGAGGGCCTCTTGAAAATAGGATGACATAGGATGTAGTTAAATGTGTCTCCAGACAGGAGAGGAATACCTGATTTCTTGGTGTTCCTGATTAAGAAGGTAACTGGCAAATTACAGTGATAGAGTATGATGTTATTCATCAGTAAATTCACTTTGGAGTATTTTATAGTAACATGTCTATGTGTTGGGTTTGCATGGCAAGGTTTTGGTAGCGGGGGGGCTACAGGGGTGGCTTCTGTGAGAAGCTGCTAGAAGCTTCCCCTGTGTCTGACAGAGCCAATGCCAGCCGGCTCCAAGATGGACCCGCTGCTGGCCAAGGCCGAGCCAATCAGCACCTCTGTGATAACATATTTAAGAAAGAGAAAAACAGTTAGAGAGAGCTTTTGCAGCCAGAGAGAGGAGTGAGGAGATGTAAGAAACTCTGCAGACACCAAGGTCAGTGCAGAAGGAGGGGGAGGAGGTGCTCCAGGCGCCGGAGCAGAGATCCCCCTGCAGCCCGTGGTGAAGACCATGGTGAAGCAGGCTGTCCCCCTGCAGCCCATGGAGGGAGGATGAGGGGGTGTAGAGATTCCACCTGCAGCCCATGGAGGACCCCACGCCAGAGCAGGTGGAGGCACCTGAAGGAGACTGTGGCCTGTGGGAAGCCGACGCTGGAGCAAGCTCCTGGCAGGACCTGTGGACCTGTGGAGAGAGGAGCCCAGGCCAGAGCAGGTTTGCTGGCAGGACTTGTGACCCCGTGGGGGTCCCACACTGGAGCAGTTTGCTCCTGAAGGTCTGCACCCTGTGGGAGAGACCCATGCTGGAGCAGTTCGTGAAGGACTGTAGCCCGTGGGAAGGACTCACATTGGAGAAGTTTGTGAAGGACTGTCTCCCATGAGAGGGACTCCATGCTGGAGCAGGGGAATGATGAGAGGAGTCCTCCCCCTGAGGATGAAGAAGTGGCAGAAACACCGTGTGATGAACTGACCGTAACCTCCATTCCCCGTCCCCCTGTGCCGCTGAGGGGGAAGTAGGTAGAAACCAGGAGTGAAGTTGAGCCCGGGAAGATGGGAGGGGTGGGGGGAGGTGTTTTAAGATTTGATTTTATTTCTCATTCCTCTACTCTGTTTTGCCTAGTAATAAATTAGATGAATTCCCTCTCTCAGTTCAGTCTGTTTTGCTCGTGACAATAATTACTGAATGATCTCTCCCTGTCCTTATCTCGACCCACAAGCTTTTCGTTGTGCTTTTTCTCCCCTGTCCAGTGAAGGAGGGGAGTGATGGAGCAGCTCTGGTGGGCACCTAGCCCTCAGTTGTGGGGGCCCCTATTAGTTGTGAACTATTCTGATACTTTCCAATTCCATTCCTGTACTACTTTGTACCATACCTGGACCAGCTCGCTTGTCCGCGTGCTCTCCGCTCGTGCCATTGTGCTTACTGGATCTCACTTTCCTGGTTGGATGGGGATGTGCTGCCAGCTTTGGTTTATGTGTAACTGAACACTAGGATTTTTGTCCTATCCTTGTGCCAGCTGAAGACTCCCTAGGTACTGGATCTCTGCTTTTGGAAGGGAAAATGTCAGGTACAAAAACTCTTAGCTTGCTAAGGACCAAATAAATCTGGATTTGTTATATGGTTAAACCAGAAAAACTAGGTGATTAAATAGGAAAAACACTGCACTCCAGGACACTTGGGCAACTAAAATTTCCAAAACTTTCCTATTTAATATTTTTCTGAGTTGTTTAAGCCTTGTTTGGCTGCTATGGAATGTTTCATTTATAAATCTGGGATCTTCTATTCAATTACTGAAACTAGTGACCATTTACAAACCTATATATGTTTGCAGTGCCATAAACCTGCCTCTGTGTATGGAACTCTTGATACTGTATCTCTCCTCCAATGTTCCTGTCAACAGCTGGAACCTTTCTTGCCAGCAGCTGGAACCTTTCTTGCCAGCAGCTGCCTTCATTCTTTTGGCAGGACCCTTCAAATGGATGAGGAGTTCTTTAGCACAGTGATGGATAGCAGTGCTAATATTTGAACTGTAGCAAGAAGGGAATGCTTCCAGAAACATTACGTGAAATGTTTAGAGTGCAGTTGAGCGAAACACTTGTGATCCTGGCAATTTCGCAGTCAGCTTCTGCAGTGGTAACCCCAAACCACTTCCTGGTTCATTGTGAAGCGGTCCCTGAGCAAAAAGTAAAACTGAACATTCCTTGCAAGGACAAAATGCCTTGGTGAAATCTAAGCATCTGTTTTACCTTCTATGCTGCACTAGTCCTCACAAAGTCTCCAAAATTCAGATTGTGTGACTAAGGAGGGAAAAGCTGTAAATAAACTTTTCTATCTCTCCTCTACTTGCTCCCTTTTTTACTTCTAATTTTTTTACTTCTAATTCACATGTGCAGATTAAAAATGCATGCAAACAAAAATATTCATGAAGCTGTTACATTTTATAGATCCTGTGCTTTGTCCATTACTTTAGATTGTAAACATTTTCGAGTAGGGATTGTATTTCCCCTATGTTTGCACAGTTGCACATGGGGCTTTTAGCAGCTAGTACATATTAGCCTTTTTTATTCGTTATTATTAACAAATTTTAAGTGATGCATCATAAACCTTGAGATATTCATATTACATTAATAGAAAAGGTATAATTTACTTTGTGATAAGTTCATCTGTTGTTTTTATCACTATTATTTAGAGTGGATTTATGGACAACTAAAATTCCAAGTAAGTAGCCATTCAACTTCTACATAAAGTAATCTTTGTAACTGAACTGTCAGCAGTCAATATTATATGAGAAATAGATGCAGGGAGAGATTAAATGGAGTTTAGTTCTTATGGAGGAGTTTGTCCAAGAAGTTCTTAAAGTATCTTACCACAAAAAGTGAAGAAAATGGAGCCCTTGGCAGAGGCGTTTTGATATGTAGTTAAGTATCTTTAGGCAGCTTGCAGAAATTTAGATCTTGGACAAATGATAGCTAGTCCTTACAACCACACATCTCTTACCTTTGGAAAAGAGCGCTTTTTGAAAAGCCGCTAATAGGATGCTGTTTCTGCTTCAGCTTTCAAGAAAGCGACTCGGATGACACTGCCCGGCCACCTGCGGTGGCTTCTGGTCAGGTAGTCCCCACAACCGAGAGGGGCAGAAATCTCGCAGACAGCTACACTTGCATAAACACGATTAAAGGCGGCAGGGAGCACGGCAGGGGAGGCGGGGTGCCTGAGCACCAACCTGGTGAGGGTTCGCCCGTCCCGCCTCTGGGAGGCCCGCTCGTCCTCGCTGACACGGTGAATGACGGAGGGCGCCGCGGCTCCGGGGGGACGGGGGCAGGGACAGCGCTACAAGCCGAGGATTTTCTCTCCCTCCTTAAAATATGAGTTACGCACGCGACGTTATTAAGGGCACCCAGAGCGCGGGCAGCGACACGGCGGGTTTGAGAGGCTCGCTGCCTCCCCGCGCTCTGCTCTCCTCAGGCGGCAGCGCGTCACGGCCCCTCGGGACTCCCCTGCGGCCGCCAAGGGCAGTCAGTCCCGCCGCCTCCAGCGGGATGGCCGGGGGACGGCCTGCGGGACCTGCCCCTTGAAGAAGGGGGGACACACGACTTTCCTCCGGCGGAAGCGGGGGCTGAGGGGCGGCCCCTGCCTTCCCGGCCGCCACCCCCGGACAGCACCGCGGCTCCGCCCGGCGGAGGTGTCAGGGGCCGAGTGCAGCCGCCAGCCGATCCCTCAGGCGACAGCTTCGCCGGGCGCCTCGCCCCGCCCCGCCCGGCCAGGCCCGCGCCGGCGGGCAGGGGGCGAGACGCGGCAGCGGCGGCTGATCCTTCAGCACCGACAGCGGAAGTAGCCAATGGGAAGAGAGGACGGGGGTGGTGGGCGGGATTTGTAACGTGCGGTGCCGAGGAGCGCTGTGAGCCGGTCGTTGCGGAGCTGAGCCGACCGGGTGAACGGACGGAGGGGCTGGGCGGTCGGGGAGCGCCGCGCTGCCGGGATGGGTAACACCGTTGCCAGAGAGGATTTCGAGTGGGTCTACACGGACCAGCCTCACGCCGACCGCCGCAAGGAGATCCTGGGTGAGAAGGAGGGGTGGCGGCGGTGCCGCCGCTCCTTATCGCCGGCTGCGTGGCGGGGGGGACGACGGGAGACACACACGACCCCACAAAATGGCTGCCAGCCGCCCGCGCTGGGGGGGCCCGTCCCTCGCTGGCAGCTGTTGGAGGCTCCTGGCAAGAGGGGGGCGGCTGGCGTGCGGCCGGGGCCGAAGTCGGCCTGGGCTCGGCGTGAAGGGAGCGGCGCTGGCCGCGTACGTGGAGGCGGGAGCCGCCGCCTTGGCGGCGCTGGCGGGGGAGGGGAAGGGAAGAAGCCGGGGGTGGGGGGCGGCTCGCCGCCTGTGGGGGCACAGCCCGAGCCCCGAGGCGTGGGACGGGCGGCCCGAGCTTCCATTTTGAGCTGCGAAGCGAGCGCTGTGCTGCAGCGGAGCGGCGGGAGGCAGCCGGGGTGCGTCTCGCCGCCAGCGGTGCGGGCGGTTACCGCTCCCTGTGGGGGCTAGGGGCCGCTCTCCACCCGCCGCCGGAGCTGCCCGCTTCCGCAGAGCTCTTCGTGTGGGTAGGAAACAAGCTGAGTAATTGATAAGGTGTCTGCTGGTCGTTAAAAAAACATAGTGTTTCGTGCGTAGAGGTTATCGCGGCACCCAATAACGATGGTGAATAACCGCATTTTTAAAGAAAGACGCCCAAATCGGACCCGAGCTTACTGGAGCCGTTTGGAATTACTGGTGGGTTGTCAGTTCAGAGCTATTTCCTTCCTGGGTAGGCTGGAGGCGTTACTGGTTCTTGCCATATATGTCTACTTGCTGAGCAAAAGAAAAAATGCTAGAATGACTTAATTCTAAAGGATTCACGATAGCAATAAATGTCGCAAGTGAAAAAGTCGTGCGTTTTCATTAGCTTTGCAGGCAAATCTTAATTGGAAGGAAGAAATTATTATAATCTGATTTTGTAATTGGGATAGTTGGCTGTGAGTAGTGCTTCTAAATAATTCCTTTTTTGTTTAATTCTTTCCCATCTAGCTAAACATCCAGAGATAAAAGCGTTGATGAAGCCAGACTATAACTTGATCTGGGTGGTTGTGCTGATGGTTCTTGCGCAGTTGACTGCATTTTACCTAGTTAAAGACTTGGACTGGAAATGGGTAATCTTCTGGGCATACGTTTTTGGAAGCTGTATTAGCCACTCCATGACTCTGGCTATTCATGAGATCTCTCACAATAGTGCCTTTGGTAACAGCAGAGCAATGTGGAATCGATGGTTTGGAATATTTGCCAACCTCCCTCTTGGTCTCCCATATTCCATATCCTTCAAGAGATACCACATGGATCATCATCGTTATTTAGGAGGTGACGGAATTGATGTGGATATTCCTACCAACTTTGAAGGCTGGTTTTTCTGCACCCGCTTTAGGAAGTTCATATGGATTGTTCTTCAGCCTTTTTTCTATGCAATTAGACCTCTCTGCATCAATCCCAAACCCATTACTCGACTTGAAATAATCAATTTGTTGGCTCAGCTTTCCTTTGATGCCGTGATATATTATTTATGGGGAGTCAAATCCACTTTTTACATGCTTGCTGGTTCAGTACTTGGACTTGGGCTGCACCCAATTTCAGGACACTTCATAGCTGAACATTACATGTTTTTAAAAGGGCATGAGACGTATTCCTACTATGGGCCACTTAATTTGCTCACTTTTAATGTTGGTTATCACAATGAACATCATGACTTCCCCAATATTCCTGGCAAGAGCCTTCCACTGGTAAGTTTACCTCCAATGTTATTACTTTTCCTTAAAATAAGCCCTAATTTAACTTGAAAATTAGGTAGAAGACTGATAGAGAAAGGGAAGTTGGGGGGGGGGGGGGGGAGGCAAACAAAAAATTCCAGAAAAAAACCTGAAAACAATTTCTAAGTTAAGTGATGAAGGGGGTAATTACTTACCATTTTAGTGGTATCCTGAACAAGCTACCAGTGTGCTGGCTGCTCAAGCATCTTCCATAAATCATAGAATCATGGAATGGTTTGGGTTGGAAGGGACCTCAAAGACCATCTAGTTTCAACCTCCCTGCTATGGGCAGGGACACCCTCTATTAGACCAGGTTGTCCAAAGCCCCATCCAACCTGGCCTTGAACACTTTCAGGGAGGGGGCATCCACAGCTTCTCAGGGCAACCTGTTCCAGTGCCTTACCACCCTCATAGTGAAGAATTTTTTTCTAATACCTAATCTAAATCTACCCTCCTTCAGCTTAAAAGGAAAGGGGAGGAATGCATGTCTTAGGCTTTGCACTAACTTTAGTTTTCTGTAATTAGAACCAGCCTTCTGCTTGCTTCACTTTGTAAGTATGCAGAAAACTATTTAAGAAGTTGGAAATAAATTCAGAGATTTGTTGGCTCTGTCCTTGAAATCTTAAGGACAGTACTGTAATGCATGCTTATCCTTCAGCCTTTTTTATTGCTGACATTCTCTGGCAGGGAAAAGAGAGGGTTTGAGGTACTGCTAATGTATGTTTGTACTGTTGGCAAATGTTTAATGGCTTTCCAGTTTGGAGCAGCCCAGTTTCCTCTAGTGAGAACCTTTGAACCCTAAGTAAGTATCAGCTGTACATTGACAGACTTAAGGCTTCAAAGTGAACTTAGACCTGTCACATCTGTGTGAGTACCAGATGTGAATTTGCAAACTAGTTTCTCCCTACTTCAATATTTGCTGGTTTCTCTTAAGCAGGAGCTTAATTCTTACTGTATATGTGTTTCCCAGTTGGAGCATGGTAACACAGGCTTCCAGGGTTACACCTAAAACTCATCGTCAGTGAAAAGTGTTTTTCATCAGGTACTAAGTTTGCAATTTGACAGCAGCTGTGGTGTTGGTCTTGTAGCTTTGTTATTCCATTTGGTAAAAGTAAGACCTTGTAAGCTTGTGCCTTTGGAGCCTAAACTTGTAATTTCTGTTGTCAGTGGTGGAATTGCCGATGAAATAACTACTCCAGTACTACTTTAGCAGGGCAGTTACATTCTGTAATTGGTTTGTTGAGACTTTGTTTCTGTTAGTTTTGAAAAAGATGATTTATTTATTTATTCGTAAATTTAATCTTTCAAATACAGCTAAAGCTGCTTTAACTCGCCTGTGACACCCAGATCTGTGCTGGTGAACCAGCATTTCACTTCTTGCACCAGTACTTCAGCTGTAAATATAGAACATTTTTTTTCCAAGTATTTAATTGCAGAGGTAAATACCCAGCTGTGCCTCAGCACTCCTAATCTACAGCTCTGATAAGAGAACAAAGCTGCCTTTTAGAGCAGTGGAGTTAATTTGATTGGACTGGACTCTGCTGTGCTGTGTGCTACAGATCACTGAAGTACTCAACACTTGATTCCAGCTGGGGTACCAGTCAGCTGACAATAATTAATGTTGAATAAAAATACACTGGCTAGATGTGCTATTCTATAGGTGTGATGATGGATCAAAAATGATCTTCAGCTCCAAACCAGGCATGCAAATGTGTTGAGTTTGTTGCTTATACAGAATAATGTCTTCTGTCTAAAGCTATAGAATTTAGTGAAAAATCAGTTTTGTTCAGGTTTTTAAGGCTTTATGTGATTGGCCTTAAATATCAGTAAGGATCTCTAACTGAAACTCCAGCTCTTAGTTTAAAAAAGTGGTCTAGTCAACCTGTACATCTGAGAATAAAGTCTTAGGAAGCAGTTTATCTTCATTCTTTAATGTTCTTTCTTATGAGTGTTGAGGTTTGAAACTTAGAAATAGCTGTGTTACACATCTCTTCCTAGAACTTAAACCATCTCTTTTTAGTGATCCTCATATACCTATGAGTCACCACTGAACTTGGTCACCTACTTCCACTAACAACCAAACTCTTGGCTTTCGTGAGCCTCATCATGCTGTAGGTACCACAGTGAATGGACTTGAGGGTGTGTGTGTGTTCTGGTTAGCTTCAACGTAAGTTTCACATGAAGTTTACTTAACCGGGGAGTTTCCTTCAAGAAACTTTCACATTATGGCACTAGTAGCCTTTCCTTTAGAATCTAACATCTAAAATGAAACTTCTAGTGCTCTGCATTAAGTTACAGGTTGAAAATTGTAAAGTTGTCACAATTGGTGCTAATATAAATAGTAAATAAACCTTGTGTCTCCTCTTTAGGTGAAGAAAATAGCAGCTGAATACTATGACAACCTGCCACAATATAACTCTTGGATTAAAGTACTGTATGACTTTGTGATGGATGACACAATCAGCCCGTATTCACGCATGAAAAGGCAATTAAAGGGTGAAGTGAAGCAAGATTAAACTTCTGGCGGCAAAAAAACCCAATTTGAAATATCTGCTTGCTTTAAAGTGGCTGGTATAAGGTCTCTTGCTAAAGATGTTCACCAGTGTCCTGAATTAAGATCTACAGCAACATAGCAATGCATCCTAAAGAATTTTGTAGCAGACTCCTACCAGCTCTAACATTCCTCGCAGTCCTCAGATTCATTGGTTTAATGTGTATATGTTTGCCTAAGTATCAGTGTTATATGCATAATGCTAAATCACTTTGTTACAGATTTTACTTTGGCAGGTGTTAAATCTATAGCGTATCTGTCTGACTCTTAAAATATTAAAAGTTCTCAATGTAGTACACAGCCCACAATGCGCTACTTAGATGACTGTAGTGTTAATGCTGTACTTGTTAATTCTAAACTAACATGATTTGTTAACTTAAACCTTCTCTTGAACCTGATTCCTAACTTATGGGTGGAAGAACTAAATTTGCACAGAAATGTTAAGTCTGCTTTTGTTTAAATATGTAACATGTCATTTGAAGCAATGCTTTAAAGTTCTGCCTTTTCTACTGAAAGTACCTTAAAGGAGCAATCTATCAGAATGAAACTGGCATCTTCAAGATAGCTTGTGTGACTTCCTAGTAAAAAGGGTGGGGAATTCAAGGGTATTGCCAACTTGGTGGGTCCACACCTACTGCCTACGTTGCTTGTGTTAGCATATAGCTGGGCAGCTACCATCTCGAATCCTATCGTGTAAGCCACTAGGTAACCTAATGTAATTGATTAGGATTTTTGTATTGGAAAAATCTTAACTACAGTTTGGGATTTTTCTGATCTGCAAAGAAAAATGATTAGGCTTGTTTGGTTCTGCTGTTATTCCATGGTTTGAAATACTCAATCTATAAATACTTATTTGGAAATTTGGCTTGTATGGAAAATGGAATAAATTGAAGCAGATACTGTTCTGGCAAACAAGGCTACCTTCAAACACTGACAACTCTACCTATTAAGCAATCTAGTCATTTGTGTACGCAGAAAGGTGTTGCTAAATGATGTTGATTTTTTTTTTTTCCCTAAACCTACAGTACCCTACATAAACACTTGCCTTTTTTACATATTAAAATGTGGTGAGAGTGCAGGTAGTGATATCAAATTTCCTGCTTAAGAAGTTTTTAAATTAGGAACAGAGAATGGATAGACTTGCTGAACACTGAAGAATCTCTTCATACCTCAGTACAG
This sequence comes from Balearica regulorum gibbericeps, assembly GCF_011004875.1. Classification (NCBI taxonomy): domain Eukaryota; kingdom Metazoa; phylum Chordata; class Aves; order Gruiformes; family Gruidae; genus Balearica; species Balearica regulorum. The sequence goes on from NC_046186.1 coordinate 106,449,943, forward strand.
TATATTTGCCTTGTATCATGTAATGCATTGAGCTGTCAAAGATGGCTATAAATCACCTTTAAATCTCAAATGGTGATCCTATGGTATGTTCTTCACTTCTCTGAAAGATGGAATCTGATGAAGGTGGAAGTCTTAGCTGCTGTCCATGCTGGCCTGCTGTAAGTAACTTTTTTAGATGCTTTCAACTCCTGCATTTTGGGTGGGGTTTTTTGGAAGAAGCTGAGTGCCTGACAAGAATGTGTTGGTACCTCTTAACCCTTGCTTGATTGTGGTCCTGTTTTTAATGTGTGTTGTTTAAGTGTGGGCCCTATCTGTGGTCAAGCGCAGGAAGTGTTTCAATCACTTCCAAAGTGACTTCATTATGATGCCAATAACATGCTAGCTAGCCAGCATATTGCTCAGGGTAGAGTGTAATGTCAAAATATATCCAGTATTTTTAAATGTAATTCAATTAAAAAGCAAATGTAATTAAAAAGCAAAGATTAAAGTAATACTGGGTGAATTTTTGACTGGTCCCCTTATGCTGAAGGACTTAAGCTTTAGAGAAATTTCGTATTCTTAAAGCAGATGCAAGACCTGTTCTACTGAGTGGTGGTATAGATGAACTGTAAAGAATCGCTGCTTTGCCTTTCTACTTGGAAGAAAACTGACTTTGGCTGAAAGACTTGAATAGGCTTAAGTTGCAAACCAGTTTCTTTTTAAGCCACTTCCGCATGACTGCTCAATTTAAGAAGCAAAAGGTGTGGAATTAAATCTCTTTTGGTGTTGATGGCTTACCATAGCTGGATGAAGGATGGAAAGGGTCTCTCAAGTTTTACAGCTAAAAGCTAAAGTTAAGAAATTCAGTTATCCTAGATGAACACTTAGGATAACCAGAGTTCAGAGTCAAAATTTTATGCTTAGGCTTAGTTACCTACTTCATGGAATCACTGATGTTCCCAATAGGTAGTGTAACTGTGAATTCCTGCTTTTAAATGGGACTGAAGTTGCCATCTCTTGTTTAAAATAGCAAATGTTGCTTTAAGGTGTTCTGACTGTGATCTTTCTTTCCACCTCTGATTATAAACATCTGATTTTTCACTTTAAGAGCTGCAGAGAAGTGGGGAATTCTGAGGGAGATAATCTACGCTTGACACAATCTTTTTGAAACATCTGCTACTGGCTACCTATTGCAGAACACTTACTGACTTAACCAGACACCAGACCATGGTTTAGATCCAGCCTTCTTGGTAACTATCATTCTTAGGCATTCTTAATACACAAGAGGCCTTGACATCTAACTTCAGTACTAGGGATTTTGTCAGAAGCATATCATCTGAGAGTTAACCTATATTGCAGCATAGTTTCATCCATAAAAGTTAAAAGCATTTCTGAACCACTGGTAAGATGAATTAAGACGAACTGGACTGCTTGTGTTTGATATTCTAAATTAGTAACTAGTGTTCTCCAGTCATAATGTGTTTAGTCCAAAGGCATGGCACAGAAATAAGAAATGTTAATTTTTTTAAATGCATATGATCCATCTAGTTACTATTTAAGGAGTTAAATAATTTTCATTAATGCTATTAAAATACATTTGGCAGAAACAGGTTAGTATAATTTTTGAAATATTTTATCTGAAAAGTTGGAGGGAGCTTTGACTAACTAGTAAAGAACAAATTAAACAGGAAGACTCTGAATCTTGAGTTAACCTAATTATATATTTTTAAATAAATTACTCAGATGTAAGGACCTAACTTTGTCCTTTCTGTGTGCTTGTTAGCATTTGTTCCTTTCTGTGCAACTAAAACATCTTACTAGTTGGTCAGCTTGGCAAACCTCTCCTATGTGAAAACAGGCAGGAGTTTTAACTGTCAAAAGACAGCTTGGCTTTGGCTCAGCTGTGTTAAACACATCATCCAAGTATTTTAGCTGCAGTGAGATTGTGCAGAGCCCTGCATCCCCTCCAAGGCTTTTAGAGTAACTTAAGAGTTTTCAGAATAAACTGCCCTGTATGGCTTTTAACACACACACACCCACACATCCACCCCAAATTATTTGAAGTTGCTTAAGTGGAGTAAGTAATGCATCCTGGAATCTGATCATACTAGGCATGAGTTTTCCCACAGGACAGGCGTGGGTATATTCCTCTTTCAAAACAACTCTTGCCTCTGGCATTCTTGTTTTGCTGTTGAACCTGTCTTGCTCTACAACAGTGGCCAATTACCACGTGTTAAGTGGGCACATTTTTCTGGCTACAGAGCTCTCTGCTCACAGATCCAGGGCAAGGCTTCCTTCCTGGAACCAGAGGTCAATTGAAAAGTAGTTAAGACTTTCAGTTCTGGGTCTCAAAACTCCTCTGGTTAAGTCTTTAAATGTAGCCAGTCAGCATATAATGCATACTTAATATCTACAGATATTGAGAAATGGATCTATTTTAGGTAAGCAGACATGGTCAGGTAATGAGCTCAGTGGTTTACCTTACCTCCTTGGCACTTACTCTTTTATCAGATGAAATACCATGCCACAGTAGAACTTAGCTATTCATTTCTTATTTAATGCTGAGGTTCAACAACCAATAATGTCAATGCTATAGATTGCAGGCTGCCATACTAATCCTGTTGACAAACAGGAGAAAAGCTGCTTTCAAGTAGCAATCAGCAGCTTTTGGAAAGTGTACTCCTCTAATTTGAAAGAGTCTCAAAGTTTTAAGGCAAACCAATTTCTACTGTTCTAGCTTGCACCCTGCAAAGCACAGGAGCTGCTTCTGGGTCTGCCATGACTGATTCTGCAAGGTCCTAGAAAAACAATCTGACAAATAGGTGTGTCTAACTCATGTAGATAGGCCTTTAGTATAGCAACCTGCAACTCTATCTACACAATTATCTCTTCTCTATCAAATCCTCTATTTCACAATCAACCCTGCAGTGGTATACAAGACTTTAGTGAGGACTAAAATGTTGAAAATGTTTCCTATTGAGCCAAGAATGAAGATAGCATTTTTTTTCTGCTGCCAGTTCCCTGCACTGCCTCTGCCCCCTATCCATGCCTAAATTAGCATCTAATATGCTCTGGGAGAGAATCATTCTGATGTAGATATATGGCTAGCCTCAGGAAAAGGGAGAGAAGAATGGCATGATGAACAATTTCTTGATCTAGTCACAACAGAAACAACCTCCTCTAGGCCTGTCTGCTAGAAGGGGTGGTAGCTGCATATGCAGAACAAAGTAGTGGTCTGTATGGCAGGAGAAGGCTTGTTCCTTAAAGCAATTCCCACTTTCTGTGTACAAGGGATCTTGTGTTTTTTATCTTATCAGGTTGGTTTTTAGTGAGAAGTACTATAGCCTAAGCGGAATTTCCCACAAGAAAAAAGTAGCAGTGTGGGTGCAGCACTTGTGTGAACAGTCAAGCAAGAGTTCTGTTGCCTGCCCTTGTCTGCTCCTTCGCACACGTGTAGCCCACACAAGGTTAGCAAACAGGACCTGGACACTTGACTGATCTGGCTTTTTCTGTCTTTCAACTTCAGATTTTCTTGTAAGTTCAAACCCTGCTGCACCCTACTTCCACTATCACAAGTTAAGAATGATCAGATGCCTGGTATATTAAACATGTTTTGTCTTAAAACTCTTGGCAAGACTATATTGTTGTTAATACTTGAATAGTAATACTGTTATTACTACTGCTTAATATTACTACCATTTCCTCCTTAGTCTTGCCTTGCAAGTCCTACATTGCTTTCTTGTTCCATATATACACAGGAATAATGCCATCGTAAGAGGAAAGGAGGAGAAAATTCTTCAGTGAATATGCCAGGGTTTGAGGACTATACTCCTTCATAAGCTGTTCAGTGGCAGCTATACTTAAGTATGGTAGCAGGATTTTCCTCCATATATCCATAAAGGAGAAATCATTCATGTGGTTATTTTCAACTGGAACGAGTAGCTTGCTTGCCAGCCACATCCTTTTCCAAGAAAGGATGACAAATATTTCTAAATTGTATCACTAAAGTTGTATCACAGTTGGACCTCTTCATTCCTGACTTAAGTTTTTAGATACAGATTGTTTTGAAACCAATGCATGCCACAGGCAGGTAAAACCAGTGGTGGCCTCTAGAATTACCATATCTAAAGGTAGAATGGGTGCCAGTTTCAAAACTGGTATTTGAGGTATCATATACTGTTTTCATAGGCCTCCTGCTCGATTCTTTTTTCATCGGTCAACTCAAACACTCAAGTGAATTGAGTGCATTATTGTAGTAAAAGTTCACAGCTTACTCTCACACAGTTGTAGCTTCCTAGAAAGCAAAAACTTATTATTTAAGAAAGGTGGTAAAAAATGTGTAAGGTGGTAGGTTTAGAGCTGAAACAGGAAAAAATTCATATAATATATGTAATTCTTGTATAGCTCTGTTATGTGACATCTAGGTATGATTTTATGTTAAAATCAGTCACTTAACTGATATGTACTAATTGCATTGCCTCACAGTAATGAACACTCACAAGTAAAACTACTTTGAGATAAAATGATGATCTTTCATCTTGGATGTCTGGGAATCACGGTAATTCCTGAAGCTCCAAGCTGACATCATCTTCTACTTTATATGCAGGGACATCATTAGTTAGTCATACAGGCCTGAGTCTCAGCCTTTGCTAGAAGAGAGAGGGAGTATCATACCATGTTGTGCAAAAAAAACTCACAGTGCTAAGTACAAGCCATGAGTGTCAGTATTTTCAAAATACAAGTCTGTGGTGATTAGTTATTTCTAATAACCTTCCATGTTTACCTTTGGGGAAAATGTGCAAGATCTCTTGTCAGATGGTAATTCAGAGAAGGATCTAAGATGTAAGCCCCTCCCAAGGCAAGGTCAGTCTTAAAGTTAGATCAGGTTGTCAGGGTCACATCTAGCAAAGCATAGCAATTTGTTTAAATGAATTATGATTTGAGTAGGGGAGAGTTTTTGTAAGCAACACTTATTCTGTAAGCACCCCTATTAATATTTAAGAGGCAGGAGATTAAACTATTTTACTGTTTTTTTTACATAGAAATTCCATTACTTTAAAGTTTGGTATTATCAGACTTTCTATGAAATTTGCTAGCAGAAATAATCCCTTTCCTTTTCTGATCCTTGACTGATGGTTGCAGTGCTTTTAGGAAGAATAAGACTGATCGAAGATAGGGATGGAGATTAATGATTAAATAATTTCATAGAATGATGGTAGAGGTAAAAAAATCTCATGAAGGCTTGTAGGTTTCAGAAATTAGTTGCTCAGTATCTATCACATTGTCAGTGTTTTGTCTGAACTTGGATACTTCCCAGTTTGCTGATACTGAAAGTCATCACCCTCTAAGTGGAGTTTCTGGTAGTTAAACAAACTTGAGGGTCAAGGATATCAAAACGCTTGAGAAATTCAAATCCATAATATAATTTTTTATTGTTGCAGAACTGTCTGTTTAAAAAAAAAATAATTAAGAACCAGTTTGTTAGATAACTGTTTTGAATGTTTCTGAGGTGGCTGTTGAATTGTAGTATCATAGCACTTAGATTTCCAAACTTTACTCTCTCCTAGATAACTTTAAGACAGCTTGCCATCTGTGGATAGTTTGTTTTGATAATGTGAAGGGAAGCTGTTAAAAGCTCTGAGAACCTGTGCTGGCACAATCATAATGTGTCACTGTATGTGGGAAAGGCATGATTAATGGTACAGTAACATCCAGTACAGCACCTTCCCAGTCTACTTTCACAGCTCTGTTCTCCCAGTGTGATTCTTCCAGAGTCCTTGTTCTTGAAAACATAGCTGTTTTCATTCATGGTTGAAAACAGCTATTTGAGCAGTGTAAACACTTTGAAGGGTTAGCCTCTCTGCTTCTAAGGAACTTCTGATTAAGGGCACCAAATATCAGAATGGTATTAGCTCTTTAGCACTAAAAGCATTCATTTTTAAAATGTAAATGGTGATAAACAGGAAGTGTGTATTGTTGCTTTTATTCTGGAAAATAATTAAATTAAGGATGGCTTAGAACAGTAGGTTATCATCACCTTTTTTTCAGGTACAGTTTAAGTTGAAAGAGACTTAGTACAGCTTCTTTCCAACCTGTCTCTTGAAATCAGGCACAGGTATTGCAAAACTCTCCACTCCGCCAATGTAGAATAAGTCTCTTTTGGGAATTGTCCAAATATATCACCTGCACAGTGACTGATGCAATTCTTCATACATTATTTGATCCTAACAGTGCCAAGATAAGAAGAAAAAATACTTCAGACAAAGGTAAAAAAAATCATGCAATGTTTAAAAGTGACTTTGTTAAATAATACATATAAAGTGAAACAAAAGAGCTATATAAGCCACTAGCTATATTTTAAAACATTTACAAACAAAAACCTAAATAAGGCAACCCCCCCACTACCCTGGCTCACTAATAAGGTTCTCCAGTGCTAGTCACCAATGATATGTAATTAACACAAGTCTTTGGCAGAGTTCTTACACTTAATACTGCTATACTAGGTTCAGATAGTTTCAGTAAGATGCTGCCCTCTTTACCAGGGGAGCTGCTGAATTGACGCTCCTCCCCCATCCAGTTCTGCCACAGTGAACAGACAGATCATCTTCTGCTAGTCTAACTTAACTGCAACTGTTCCTTAATCCTTTTCACTAGTCACTCAAAGTTGACTGTTTTGAAGAACAGAATACTCAGATGTTAACTTCCATTAAATAACTGGCTTCAGAAGGTGATATCTGTCCTTAGCTTTAAGAACAACTTAATTTGGTTTGTCTCAAGTCAACCAATTAAACCAAAAGCAAGTTAACTGAACTCAGAGATGTGTATGGGAGGTAAAAGAAGAGTTAGAAGCACTAAATCAGTAAGATGCAACTTTTATTCTCCAGAATTCATAGGAAGGTTGGGAGAGAGTTTTTGTGGGATTTAATTTGTCTAGCAGACAGGAAGTAGCATCTGGAAATAGGTGAGTATCTTGTACTCCAAAAGATATTTCAAAATACCTAACTAAAAATTCTTTGGATTGATATAACTGAAGTACAGGGTTCTCAGACATGATATTTCAGTGGCCTTTGAGATGCAGAATGACATTTCTGGTTAACTCAGAACCAGAAGGAGCACACCCTAATACTTACCAGTGGTTGCTATGTTAGAGGACATATTTTAAGTTTTTGTGGCTGTTGCTTCTGAACGGTTTGCTTAGTGATTAGCAAAAGGGAAGAAAACAATAACCAACACCATCTTTAAAGGGTCTTGGAGCCAAAGATCACTTTTACATTTTAAAAAAGGTCACTTTTCTAAAACCAGGAAGGTAAAATAATAATGAAAGGAAATAGCTAACTTCTCTTTGGCTAGTATTCAGAGTGAATATAGTAACGTATTTTGGTTGCAGCATGCTCTTGGCAATATAGAAACCTATAAACAAAAGCTCTGCAGCAATAACAATTCATATATATATAAAACTTCTCAATTACAGTAATTAAGATGATTATAAGGAAAGCTGTTCAGTCATTAAAAAGAACAGCTCATAAGGAAGCCTCTAAAACAAACTTCCTTGATAAATGCAAATAATGAAAAGACTGATAAGAAATAAGTAAGACTATAAAGTATGTTTTATGTCTTATCTCAAAATGATATCTTTTGCACATTAACAGAAATGTTTGAGCATCTTTGGGTGTTACACCCATGTGGGGGGTGTGTGGAAAGGTGGTGGAAGGTGTGGTGCACTCTAAAGGCCTTGACTTTTAACTGGAAATAAGTGTATTGAAAGATAACCTTGATAGCATGGTAATCCAGCTACATACAGTGCATCATCTGCAATGGAAGAGGAAGACTTTAATTTCTGACCTTGCAAAAAAAATCAGGTTTGCTTAATGCAGAAACAGGTAGTGTCAGTTTGAAATATGTGCAAGTATACTGCAACCTTAACTGTTCCCACCAGTCTCCAGCACAGAGAGTATCCTTTCCAGGGGAGTAAGGAGTTGTACGTACTCAAAACTTATCTTACCTTTTTTGATACTGAGGACTTCACTTTCCTAAAAGCTTCTTCAAAGTGTTTATGGGAAATCTTGATTTCTCCTTAAAGAACAAAGCATAATAAATTACTAAAATTGTCACTTGCCTGCAATCAAGTGATTGTTGCATGTATTTCAAGGCAGCATTCATGAAACCTAACTCATTGCATGTGCTAGTCAGTTGGATGAGATCTAATTCAGTAGTGTTATCAACATCTGAACTCTTATATTTTATGTAGCCTCCTGTGTATAGACCTTGGGCAAGATCTTAATCCCTCTATCCCTTGTACCTTAAGCCAAAGAATACCTAAAATAACTTACTGAAACAAGTAAGTATTAGTGTTTCCACCTGCAGATCGAGAATTTCATTCTCAGAGATGCCAAGTTAGCTGCAGCTTACATCAAATCCAGTTTAGTCCTTTAACCCTTCTGGAAGTGAATGCCTCAACTCCTGCTATGTCTGGTTCTGGGCTTTATTTTCTGTACATATTTAATATTAAGCTTCCCTACAGAGTGTTATTTATTAAGTTATTTAGAAAACATCTTGTTATCATTCCAATTTTCCTACAGCATGCTCAATTCCTAAATAATTTTGTATCATTGCCTTGTCTGGCATTACCTAGAAGTGATGAAAGCTTTCACTTTTACAACTCCCTGTGTTTAAGTTTATGTAAATTGCATTTTAACCTTAATGTAGCTATCCACAGTAATTATTCCTAATCATCACCTTTTGAACAGGTTTCTTTAGTATGTGAAGACGTTAAGCATGAGACATAAGACATCCTCAGATCATGGATTCCTCTGCTCTCACAAGTACCTTGTTTAATCTAGACTTAAGAATCCCAAGATACCACTACTATACATATTCATTACAATGCTAACATTACACACTGGCATCATATGATAGGGATACAAAAATTATGTCTTTAGAGTCAATTTGGTGCATTTTTTTAATATATTTTATGAAGATGCATTTTGCTTCCACAGATATGTACTGCCACTACCTTTACATACATCTTTGTGATGTGAAATGGGAGGTACTGACATGAAAAAATTGTTAAGGTTCCTTGTGAGTATATTTGATGTCTGAGTTTGATATATCAGCAGAAGATTTTTGTTAAAAAAACCTACAAAACAGATGGAAGGCACTAAATTAAAAGATGAGAACTTGTTTAAGGTATAAAACAGAACAGCAAATAGTCTACAATTATTATTACTTGCTGTTAAAGTTCATTGAACTCAACATTCAACCTTGCTGCTCTCTCATCTTGGTTCTCTGAAGCTCTTATTCAAGATTTCCATTATCATATATTTATACCGGTATAAATGAAGATGTAAAGTTAAAGTTAATATCAGCATTTTAACTTATTTCCCCAAGGAAACACTACTTACAGTAAGAAAAAAAGTTCAACTTGCATCTTTCACAGGAGCCAAATTACTTTGATTGAGTCATCAAAGCTCCATGAAATAATAAAATGAAGCTCTCAATTTCATTTTACTTTCACTTTTGTTTGATTAAAAAGTTACAGGCTTAAATTGTGAAACAATACATAGCCTCAATGATAAAAGGAGAAAACTGCATAAATTAACTAAGATGATCAGTATCATTAAGGACATGGTTATCAGAAAAAGTCAAGATGAAACAGCCTGTGATACTTATGTCAGAGTATTAGCTATGTCTAGGTATAAGCATACCTTTACCCACTGCTAGGTAAAGTAGTTTACCTCTCATTGAACATAAGTTAGGGTACTTCATGCTTATTGTGTGATAAAAGCAGGCACAATTGTTTATACTGTAGAGAAGTTAGATGTCAGTAATCTATACCTTGGCTACTTGCATTAACATAGTTTGCCTTGATTTCTGATGACAAAACCATTTAGTCTGAATAAGTATGTATGAATGTTATTTTAAACAATTTATATTGATAAATTAATGGAGTATATCAACAGGTATAATCTTTTAAAAATAAGTAATTACATAAACCACCTTTTTTCCTATTTGCATAGATGAGTGAAGGATAGCTGGTTTCCTTTCCTCTTAATTTGAAAGTATCAAACAAGGACCTGATCTTGCTTTCAAATTCAACCGCAAAGATACAAAACTTTAACTAACCTCGCTTGCTCTTAACTGCTGTAACAAGAAGTCTCTCAGACTCTTTGCTTAAGAACAGCTTTACAGACTATGCAGGTGATGTGGGGGTCACTGGCTATCTTTTAAAAAAATAAATACATACAAAAAGGGACACTCCAGGGATAAGGTCATAGTTTAGAAGGTCAATGAATTCTCTACACTTGTCTTTGCAGCTGAAAATGTCAAGATATTCTCATACCCTACACATTCTTTGTAACTAGATCCATTACATAAATATACTGGAAGTATTAAACTAAAATAGGTCTGTTGTTAGTTAGAATGTTAACAGTGAGTCAGCAGGACCAGATGGCATTCATCCAAAGGTGCTGAAGAAACCTGTCTACAAAACTGCAGAACTGCTGGCTAAAGCATGTAACTTCTTGTTCCAGCCACCAGAGGACTGGTAAACTCCAAAGAATTGTAGGAAAGATCCTTTGGTGGACTGAAAGCTGATTAAAGGAGATTAAATGGAACACAAAGCTTAATGGTCACTTTTTAGGATATGGAACAGGCAGCAGTAGTGTCCCACTCTGGCAGTGGTGCTGAAATTGGTTTTATGCAGCATCTTCATCAGTGGTTTGGAAAAGGGAGCCAGAAGTGGAAACTCCAAGTTTGCAAGTGATGTTGAAGTTGTTCTGGGCGGTCAAATGCTGGGCAATGATGAGGAACTTCAAAGGGATCTCGTAAAACTGAAAATCTGCCCAATCTTTATTAGGATTCCCCCAGACAAACTCCAATATCTGGCATCTCCTGGTCTCAAATCAGAATCCACCTTGTACATGTTCATACCATCCAGGGCTGACATCTTGGAAATCCAAACCCTAGGACATCCCAAACCAGCAGCTACTATAAACATGCAGATCAAGCTATGCACACATTATGGACTTGCTGGCTGCCAACACATTCATACAGTAAGTGCTCAGGCTGCAATCCTAAATGTGATTCAAATGATGAACATCTTTGAATAAAGTCTACTGTATTTGGGATAATTATAAAAACAAACACAATACATTCAGAAATTTCCATCTGAAGTCAAGAGCTGTTTCCATCTAATGCAAGCAAACTGGGTAACCAAGTCACACAACAGTGAAGGTTTTTATAGTTTGTTTCTTCCCCCCCCCCAAATGAACAAGCTAGATCCCTCAAAACAAGAAATACAAACATTCTGCTCTGTTAACCTACTGTTGTTATAAACCAGATGAGACTGCATATGTACTAGATCAAAAAGAATGATTCAAAGCCATTAAAATTCCAGCATGGTTCTTAGAAATCAGAGGCATAATGAAAGCCTAATGTATTTTCCAAGGACATCATCTGAAGTGTCACAATTGCATCTTAATTTTGCATTCTTACTTAAGGATAAAATAACAAACAAAATTACTGGGGGAAAAAAATCTAAATACACACCCATTTTATAGAAAAGAGTTTCAGTTTCCAATTACATTTTCCTATCTGCACAGAAAAAAAATAATAATTTAAAAAACCAAGAAAACACAACTTAAACCAAAAGTGCAGAAAGATATGGGAAGGGCAGACACTGTACTGGAAACAATTTCTAACTCCCTGTTAAAGTCCTGGCAAGAACCACTGATGAGCTAAACACCTAAGATCAAAAATGGCACTCAGATTTTCCTAGTGCCATTACTACTAGGTGCATGTATTTGGTTACGCAGTACAACTGTGTGCCAAAGGTATGTGATCAGTGTGTGTGCAGTTACAACTGTGCTCAAATCTGGAAATAAGTCGGTATAATTAGTCTTTGATAGTGATGTGGAAATTTGGCAAAGACAAAGACATATTCAGTCTAGTACATAAATTGTAAGTTTATACTACCATTTAACATAAACTTTAAGGTTACAAGGTTCGATTCTTTTAGAAAAGAATGCTGAACCTCCAGCACAACCGTTTCCCCTGTACTCTACTCCAAAGATGCTTATGTGTTCTTGAAACAAATCTGACTTTATGTTTGGCTCAGAAGTCAATGATCATTTATGTACAGCATGCATATCTTTATGATCGTCTTGAACTACCTTACATTCCATTTATCTTCTTACCGTTTTGTGAAGATTTTTGTAAAGCTTTCTTACCTTTCTTGCATTGAGTATTCTGCAGGGCCATTTCCTGTCTCAAGGCGCAGATTGAAGCCTCACGGACTAGAGCGGAAAGGTCTGCCCCTCTGCAGATACACACAGAACAGGTTATTTTAGGATAAATTTCTCTCGTCTTTTGCTGATGGCATATAGAAAGGCTAGACGCTACAAATGATGGTAAGAGACTGGATGTGCTGTCATAAAGGTTCATCTTAAGAACACTGGAAAGAGGTCCAAGGACTACCCAGTGCTGCAACCTTCATTATGGAGTGATGTCCTCCAGGTTTTAGCCACAGATTAAAATCAAATAAATGAGAAGCAAGGTAAGGGACAAAACTTCCCGCCCAGCATCCTTAAAAATGCCAAAGGATTGATTAATATTGTGCCACTTGGTGGGAACATGATACATTTGTTTGTATCAGTCTTATGATAGATTCAAATGGAATCACCCATTATTACAACAGGGAATTGCCTTGCTCAAAGCTGCATCAACAGTTAAAATGCTCTTAAAATAATAGTATCCACAAAACATGGTCAGATTGGTCTTTCTAAATATTTGTTTCCAGTTGTTGAACTTTTTACAAGCCTTCAAAAAAGTCATTGAACCAAAGAAAAATTTCACAATTAACTCCCTATGCTTCATTTGGGGGTGCTGCTGTATGTTAAAAAACAAAACCCAAACAACAACAAAAAACCCCACACAAACCCCCCACCCTACAAACAAAAAACCCCCAAACAACCCACACAAAAGCCCTCAAAACAACAAAACAAAACACCCAAAACCAAACCTCCCCCACAAAAATTACAGTGAGCAAAAGAGAAAGAAAAAGTACTCATCTCTCCCAAGTATGAAACAATGACAATCTAAAAATCATTACTGGTGATAGCCTCTATTTCTAAGATTCAAAAGCAATATTGTGACAAGCAATTCTTTTGTGAACTCCAGCAAACCATTAACTATTAATAAATCATTTAATAGATTAAAGCTTTTTAAAGTTTTATAGAATGCAATTGCAATTTTTTTCTGGCAGATATGGCTATCAAGCTTTCTTAAAAGACACACCTTGGTATTCCCAAAGCATAAGTTGAATTAGGCCCTCATTATTTTGTCAAATACGTTGCTTTCAGCTGTGTGACAGAACAGCTGAACGCGTGGTTGTTTAACCAATTTGCTTTCATCATCACTGTATATGGGTCCACAACTTAAAGAGGGCTCTTTTATCCTCAGATTATGCAAGAATTGTAAAATAAACCCAAACAAAACCAAGAGGCCTCTACTGATCTGTATTTACAACATGAAGAGGACCATTGCTGATGAAAAAGACTTTAGCATCCATATATTCCTACCAACTCCCTGGAAAAAAGCCCAAGTGAAAGCAAAAAAAATACCGAAAGGGAAAAAGTGTATAAACCCTGAAAGTGAAGAGAGCCTCTTAATAATAACAACATAACACACATTATCACACATCAGAAGACTGTTGGCACTGCACATGAAATATTAAAGTCAAAACTAGAAGCTACTCACGTATAACAATCGCAATGTTGACTGTAAGCAATTTCTTCAAGGCTTACATCAGTATCTAGTGGAGGCCGGCTGCCATCCTAAAGGAGTTGAGATAATAAAAGGAGGAAGATAAGAAAACATTATTTTCACACATGCCATCCCCGAAGTGACTAAGTTTCATCAATCAGGAATCACATAGGGGTCTGACAAATTCCCTGAAATATCCACAAATATTAGCACTGGTTTTAATCTCAAACCAACAAGAAGGACAACCAGCCTTAAAAACATTTAATTACAAAATAATAAGTAATGATAAATTTTAACTTTCTACAAACAGATTAGACTTTCTCTAACAAAATGATGGCTGGCCTGTCACAGGGCAGTGTAACACTGACACTGTTCCATATGTGGACATGCCTTAAGTAGCTGTTTACATCAACAACATTGTTTAGCTGATCTTCTTCTAGTTTTACTATGTGTTGAAATCAAATAGCTAAACAATAAGCATGTAGATTTAGTCTTATCACCTTTCAGACTAAATTAATTGTATATCTTTTATGTTCTAGACATACATTTTCAAACTTAGAAGTTTTCTATTCTGGATTTCATTAAAGTTTACATCCACTGTAGACATTCCTGTAGACCTTGACACTATTCTTCCATATTATGACTGCTTCCTCCACAAAGATCCCTCAAGTGGTTTCTTTTGTTAGTATTTTTGCATCTCCAACAGAAAAAATATTGAAGAGCATTGTAAGTTATACTCAAAACTAGCCAACACAATTTTCAAACATTGTAAGCATGTATTACCCTTAGACAACAGTAAAGTAGTATCATGGTAGTACAGAGATTCTAGATATCTATGGTATCAAACAACACCTGAGTTTAGACATGAAAGGACACTTTTTCATACAACTGATATATTTCTGCCAGAAACTCATTTGACAGAAATGCACAAATTCATATAATTCTTTTCTGACTTCTTCAGGTAAACTAATATACCACATTCCTACAATACTTTCATGAGGGAAAAAAAAAGTACAGGAACTGGCAAGTTAAAACCCTTGAATACTGAACAGGCAGTAGGATAATCAAGACTGGGCAGAGTAAGAGAGCAATTTTGAATGAATCTTTGATAGAATACCAGTTAGAAAGGGGGATAAAACCCCAGACCAACAACAAAAAGACAAAGCCTAATTTGAAACGTCTTGAAAGGAGACTGTAACCTGGAAACAAGGAAGCCTCATATAATTTCATATGGGATGCTTTAGAAATTGTCATACAAGACTGCAAGCCAGAGAGACACCTTCTCTGCAAAAAGAAATGTTTTACCTATTGCTTTGAGTAGCAACACATGTTGGGCATTTTTTGAGTGGGATGATCTGCCTGCTCTGGAGACAAGCTCAGCAGTATGTGCACCATAGAAGCTTGATACAGCTTGCAGGAACATAAGTACAACTTAAACATGTGAAGACATGCTTCTCTTACATAATTAACATGCAATTTGAAAATGACTGATTTGTACAAAATAACTGAAATAAGACTCTTTCACAACAAAGCTTCAACCTATATTTAGGCTGTCTGTATTCCTCCTCCTAACTCTCTTTTCTACTCCTCGTGCTGCCTTTGTAAGCATTTATGTTTCCCCTCAGCAATGATTCTCAGTTTCCACATCCTGTGCATGTATTCCTTGGGGATTTCTGGGAATGCATACCGTCACCCAGAAGCCACTCACATCTGCACCAAACATCTTGTTTTATCTAGCCCTGAGCACATATTTAAGCAAGTGTTCCTGTACGCAGATTTTTCAAATTTCCTTACCTAGAGTGAATGGATGAAGCCTGACAAAAAATAAGGTATTTCAATTAATTTAACATATTTTCCTCTCTCCAAATTCCATGTTGTTCTTGCAGTTAATTCCTGTATCTTTTTAAAGAAAATAACAACCCAGTTCTTGTTCTTAACTTCTTAACACTAGAAATGCAAATCTTTGCCTAGCTTTACGAGAACTCTGGTGACTGCAGAAGCAGTAAAGTGAAAATAGCACCAGCCTCCTCATGGAATGAACACAGAAACACAAGGAAGACTCATTCAGAGAGTGTTTGTATCTCATTTCTGATGGCCTCTTAATTACGAGCTGAGGAAAAAAAAAATCCACGAAAGACTTAACACCTCATTCACTACAAAGGTTTGTAACTAAAATATTAAGACTAGTATGAATTAAGTATGCATGGAAGTATCTGGCATTCCAGAAATAACATGCCTTGATAACCAAGGACAGGATCCACAGGAACCAAACTGGTAAACACTATGCAATGCGTTGCTTATAAGAAGGCCCATAAGCAGATAAGGCCACAGCAAAGACGTTTTGTCAGCAGAAGACAAATATGCTGTGGTAACAGGGTAACGACAAGGTTACCACATCATATGTGCCACTCCTCGGTGTTATCCCAACAGGAAGACAGACCGTAGCCACAAAGATTCCCAGAAGGAGAGAGCAAAGACATTTTTCAGCGACCTCACCCAAGATTTATGGCAGCTGAAGTAAGCATGATTCTGAACTGTTTGATTTTTAAAGGGAATCTAGAAAACAGTTCTCTTTAACAACCAGTTTGTCTTTGCCAGTAAAGAGGAAGCCAAGAGATGAAGTGAGGACTCAACACCGAGTTCCTTATCCTCAGTGCTGCACACCAGTGATCCCAGCCCTACCACTTGGATGTACGCATCTCTGTGACTATATGTGGCTGTGAGAGTGTGAGCAAGTGAAACCCATGAGAGAGTGAGACACATCAAGTTTGTCTAATACCACCTTCCCCTCCCATGAAGTCTTGCACCAAGCTTTGCTGCACTGTCTTCCTATGCCACTCACTACAGTGAGAGCACATGGAAACCGTTACAAATCTCCAAAGATTCTCCAGGAAAAATTACGGAGAGCAAGGCTCAACACCTGTATGTTAAAAAACAGATCAGATGTAAACTCTGTACCAGAATCCTTCTGCTCTGTTTAGACACTTTAGTGACTGACCCTGGCTACTCACTTTTTCCAGAAGAACAAGGTTGTTTGTATTAAGTCAGAACAATCATATAAGCCGAATTTTTAAAGAATATTGAGTTATCTTTAAAAATAAATCGGTAAAATAAAAACCATAATTCCTTAAAGTATGTTTGAAGAATGACTCATGGATGTTACACTCAAATTCTCACTAGGCCTTTTAAAAGGCAACCATTTTTAAGGACAGGGTTGTAAAAAGTTAACAGAAATGTTTTTATAAAACTTAGAAACAATAAACCAATCTACTGCTAACAGTAAAATGGGGGAAAATACTTTTTCGCCTATGGGATCAACCATTGCCTACACCACAACTTTATGCTTACGCAAGTCTGAATTATCTTTTTTACAAATTTGCCAAATATTTTTTCCATGCTTTTCATAATACAGTGCTATCTTTACTCTATAGCCAAGACCTGGTCTCCTTTGCAGCTCAAAAAAAAAAATCTGATAGGACACCTGCTCTTAACAATCAATGCTGATCTACTGGAAAAAGTAGGAAACATCCAAGTAATTTGTAACGCTTTGTATGTTCTTTTTTTAAGGCCTTGATTACTGCTGTACTGTACTTAGAGAAATACTCCAATAGAATTCTCTAATCCAAATCTCTGAAGTGGCAGAATATGCCATTAACCACAGGGAGGACCCATGAATGTATTTTACACTTTCACATTTACTTTGACTTACAACCTCTATCATCACAACATTCCTTTAATCCTATAGGCAATTAAGTGTCACAATTACTGTTGAGCAAATACAGCTGGAGCTTGTGAATCATTTTGGTGAATGTGTGGAACTCCCCCCAAAAAAGCTTACAAAACACTTCCAGGCCCATTAGTCACACAGATAGGAATTTTTTAATTAAATCTGTTCAAACTGTGACTATAAAGGCAGCAGCTTCTATACTCAACAGGTTTGCTTTACTCAAGATTTATCAATGCCTTGCAGTCTCAGAGCAAATTTAACAGCTGATGTGGCTGACAGTTTCTTTTTATGACCTCGCATATTATCTGAAAGTGTTTCATGAGACAGGATGCTGCAATTCCCTGTAAAATTTAATTTGTCTTAAATCATTCCGCCAAGCTTCAAGATAAGGATTTATTTCCAAATACTCACTTTGGTGATAGTCTTTAAAATAGCAAGTCGATCTTCAGGTGGTGGCAAACCCACATAGAGTGTTTTATCCAGTCTACCAGGACGCAGGATAGCTGGGTCAATTATATCTTAGGGAGGGGGAAAGAAAAAAATAATCCAGAAATGAGATATATTCTTAGGAAACTGTACACATGAGAAGGAATATATGCATACTTGTACCCAGATTCCAAGAAGCCTTTGTGACATGA
The DNA here is from genome assembly GCF_011004875.1 of Balearica regulorum gibbericeps. NCBI lineage: Eukaryota > Metazoa > Chordata > Aves > Gruiformes > Gruidae > Balearica > Balearica regulorum. Next base: position 106,468,048 of record NC_046186.1, read on the forward strand.
TGTGAAGCTCTGAGAATTAAAATAGCTGATTGAAATAGTTTCATCTCTGACAAGTAGAAGCGTCTACTACCCAGCACAATTAAGCTGCATCTGCTCAAAGATGGCTCATAAATACCAGTTTCATCTCTTCACAAACGAGGGCAACTCTGTCGTCAGCACTACAGCACTAGAACATTTTTACTCTCATACCTAGCATAGTGAAGTGAGGAATTCCACATTAATTCATAACAAGGGGAAAAAATGCTTCCAGTTTGTTATATTGGAGCTAACTCTACCCATATTAACCATTGCAAATCTACTTGAAAGGCACAGTGATAAATTAACAAGTACACAGGGCCAATCATAGGCACCAATATGTAAACTTAATTTTACTGGTCATTTGCATTCCTACTACATATTAAATTTCCTGAATGGTAAAATAGGAAACCCTTGAAAACACAAAATAGAGCTGCAAAGTACAGAATTTGTTTCCTAGGAAGAACTACAGACTCCAAATTTTATTATGTGTGGAGAAGAAAGAAATCAAAAATCACCACAAACGTTTATAGATACCATTCAAAGCTTAAATGTAATAGAAATGTCTACAAGCCTTTTAGCACTATGGGCTTCAATGCCAACCTTCCACAAACAGTAAGTAAGGATACAAATACTAAGAGATACAAGAGATACAGACAGGAATCGAGGTCTTTTCCAGGTTATATTTGTATTTCAGCACGAACTGCCTGGATGATGTTTCTAAATGCTTCTTGATGCCCCATTTCCCCATCTACCAAAACTGATGATGGTATTACTTGCTCTGTTTCACTGAGGAATTCTATTGAATCACCATCCCCAGAGGTATTTAAAATACGCGTAGATGTGGCAGTTAGGAACATGGTTTAGTGGTTGGTTGGCATTGCTAGGTTAACGGTTGGACTTGATGATCTTTAAAGGTTTTTTCCAACCTACATGAATCTATGATATCCTACATACTACAGTAATACCAACAGCAAAGTCACAAAAGCACCCACAGAAGACATAAAGAAAACAGTACTTTTAGTATAACAGACTGTTTTGAAGTCTGCAAGTTATATAGAGGTGTTAGGTAGCTATTGCAAGAACCTTACCCAAAAGTAACAGTTGAAAGTTACACCTAAGTCTTAAGCTGGAAACTATCAAGGACTCCAAATGAAGCTGTCAACACCCTTACAATCATTACATCCTCTTGACAAAATGTAGCTGACAGTCAAACTACATGCATTCATGTATACAAAAGGTGAAGAACTGGGAAAAGTTAAGCTGTTAATCCTTACCATAAAAAGCCCCCAAAAACCACAGCACCCAAACCAGTAGCATGGTAGCACCAGTATCACTTTTTTTGCAAATGAAAAAAGTTTGCTTAACTCTGTCAAGACTCTAACTACCTGATCCTACCACAACGTAGTCCTGATTCACTTTTTAAAGACATGCATAGTTTTGTTCAAATTACTCTCTCACCTATGCTTAAAGGACAAAAAGTAGAATGAGATGCATACACTAAAAATTGCTCCACCATCTTTTTCTTGGACAAAAGCAATTTTTTTTCCCCGACATAGATGTCTTTGGCCATGACTGCGCTATGTCGGGAAATATCAGCTATTGCTAATGTGACACGAATGGTGAGAAAAGAAAGGAAGAACTTGCTGTATTAATTTAATCCAGGCCAGATGAAACAAGGGTTAAACAGGATCCCTGCCACAGCAGGCTCAGACAAAAACATCTTTCTTATACATCTGTGTGTGGTTCTATATGATACTGTATCTTGCTTTTGGCACAAGTGCACTTCCTGTTTGTGTGTCTGTGGACAGAAGTCTTGCCACATTATTAAGATGAGATGACAAAGTGTGATCAACAGATCAGTTACAAACATGAAAACAAGTACTCTCAATAGGGATTGTGTTACAACATCACGCACTTGATAACTTCCCCATTCTAAAGTTTCAAAAGGTCTTTAAAGATAGTAAGCTTGATACGGAAAATACTCTTTCCATTTTGCATGCTGAGAACATGGCACTTGCCATGCTATTTGTCCAACGATACAAAGTTAACGATATGGTCTAAAGATGCATTCATCCATTTATATGTAAACGATTACATTGCCTGCGTTCAAAGAGTTATCACAAGTCATATTAACTCAGTAAGTTGCAGTAATGGTGTTTACAACGAGAAGACCATACCAAAGTTTAAAACACAGATCTACACTCCCCATCTCCTCACGGGTCAATTAACTTTACTCTGCTGGTCCAGATCTGGGCCTGAAGTTCTTGAAAATTCAAATCACATTAAAAAGAAAGTTAGTATTTATTCATTGGTCAAATTCACTCATTATACGCACTTCATATCTGTTTAAAGAATCAAAGAATGTTCCCCTTTTAGGAACTTCAAAGCATTCCATCCTGATAAATCATAATGTTCTCTTCATATCTATTATCTTGAAACTTATCTGAACAGAAGAGAGTCAACTAATTTCAGATACATTTAACATTTCAATGAAATTAAGGTAGTTATCGTAGATACCTCTTTCAAAGACTACCATTATCTCTCAAATTTGAAAGTGAAACATGGAAACGTGGTAACACACAGCACTTCTTTTCCAAGCAGTTGTCTCACAGAGAGAATAAACTTCTATTAAGAGCAGTGTCTAGTTAATAATTTTTTTGTCTTGGTTTTCTGATGTAGTAGTCAATGGTGTTGACTATGTCGTTAGAAGACAGTAGTACCATTTTCCAAATAATTTTGCAAAATTACCTAAAGAGACATTTAGAGTACATCCATTCCTTCCTTTCTTTTTAAAGGTTAAAACAGGCACTAGCCTCTAGAAAATTATGTAATATTTCACTTTGCAACACTATTCTCCAAACTACTGCAAAATTTTATCCTCTCCATTAAATTCTATTGAAACTATCTTTGCATGAGTCCCTATAATGTGACATTTTATTGTCCTGTAATAAAATCTGTTAGTCTGACACTCATTTCCAGTTGATTATTTATGTCTTATCTCAACTGTACAAGTCAGCAATGTTTACCAAAGTTCAGTGCTTATCAGCAAGATGTCTATTTTGCCGAGTCCATCAAACTTCTATACTCACTACAGCCTTTAAAATTATATTTGAAATATACAAGATCTATGTCCTCACATTTATGACGTTCTGGAACGTATGCTTAGAAGCCCTAAAAGATTTTCTGAGACTCCAGATGAACACTGCAGTTGACAACTTTGCTCCTACACAACAAACGAACTCCACTAAAGTTACTATGAAAGACACATAACATTCAAGGGCTGGTGAAATACAGAAATATAATTTGTGTGAGTTAGAACTATCATGAAAGAAATTGTTCCATGACTCACATATTAGGTGCTTTTCTTAGATCTTATCTTGCATTTAATTCAGCAACATGTATAAACAGGCATAAACATAACAAACAAAAAACTCAAACCAAAACTGTGACTATTGTCAGAGCCCGAAGATTATTTTTTTATTGTGCTTCAAAACATGTGGTTCAGGTGAATAGCTCTAGAAAACTAACATAAACTTGCTAAAGAAAAATAGAGCTCAGTGAAACTCAGACCATGCTCTAAGACAACAGTAGAAGGGGAATTTTGCAAGAATTAATTTAAAAAAGCTAGAGAAAAAGACTGTGAATAAAAGCAAAGACCTCACCAAATTTACATCAAGCTTAAATCACTATCAGTGTGCAGTGTTTCACTGATTTCCTCAGTTAGCCTGTTTCCTCAGGTTACACACAGCTCCTTAGATCCCATGGGTAAATGCTGCTAATGCCTTGGTCAGCATTTCTCTAAAGAGTTTATAAATGTTCAAAGCCTGGGGAAGTAAAAAAAGAGCAGAAAGCAGCAGTATCCAATACTGAAACTCATGCTGGTAACTAGAAAATTGTGGGAAATTACAGACTTCAGTTAACAGTAGTGCTTGATGGTTTTGTAACTATTTAGTCTTGGATTTAGGGCAGGAAGTAGACTGAAAAAGAATACAATTATTCTGACCCATAAAGTTGTAACAGGACACGACATTTCTGCCTTTTTTTTTTTTTCCCCTCCTCTCTGTCTTTTTAATGACATTGAGTGCTTTAGAAGTTTAATCCTCTTCAGACAAAGTTTGACATTACTTCTGCATTTAGGTGGAAAGAGATTGAGTTGGGAATACTGCATCCCTGCTAATTTAGCAGCAGTCAAGAAAGATCTACAGAGTACTTTCAAAGTCACTGAGTAAGTGCAAAAAACATTCAAATATCCTGCTTTTAAGGACAGATCAAAGGTTTATTTCAGCACTGCCAGAATAAGAATTACTATTTGCAGACTGTATATGATAAACAAAGGAACCAAGCTATTGTGTGCCTGCCCTTCTGGCAAAATGGGAATTAGAATGTTCCAAGTCCTTAAAGGCTATTAAAAAAAGACTTTGGCAGTCTTCAGCCATGGGGTATATAAACTACCACCATTTCACAACAACACCTTGTCACAGGTGCTAACACTTCACTGGAACAACTGTGCCAGGAACATACGTTGATGCCAAAACTGGTTGAGCCACTGCTACCCTACTGCTGGTACTATTATTTTTACAACAACAATAGTTTTATGAGAGAAGACTTCTTTTGGCACCATGGTGTCTCAGACTACAATGCTGACAACACACACGCTAACAGTCATGAACAGTAACAGCAACCAACTATAAAAGCTACCATGCATGCAACCACTCTAAAAAAAGAAGCATCTTTAAAAGCCATTTTCTCTCCATTAAATCATACTAATACCGATTTAAGAAGATGAGATCTCACATGTCACGATACTGGCCCAGTGGAAGATTCCAGGAAGTTCTGCTGGGACACATATATTATTTAGATTTGTATTACACAATCCCCCAGCACCTCTATTCAACATAAGTATGACAGAAAAATATTTCCTATAAATGTCAAATTTATAAGCAAAAGAGCTTTTCAGGCACCACAACTTTTCTGGTTTGTGAGAATCATTTAAATATACTAGCCAGTATAGGCTATGGTTCTCCCACAGGTTTCTGCTTGGACATTTTGTTCTTAGGATGGTAAGAGTTCTTTACTAGCACAGACTTCACTGTTCTTTACCTGCAGTGTGCTCCTATTAAGTACCCAGACCATACTGGTAAAATTTAATTAGGCGAACGCTGCCTCTTCCTAAGCCCCATAAACAGTGAATAAACTACACCAGAGAAAAATCAGTTTCCCCAGTTTAACCACAATTTCAGTAAAAGTTGTACTGATAAAAGCTGCATCAATTGGAAACTATATTTCTCCACACTGACAAATGCAGATATCACAGAAGTTTGTAATTTAAACCTATCCAAAGCATTATTCACACACACAGCCGATACCCTTCTGAAGCAAGAGATCCATCCTATCCAAACTGCATAGATAAATGGCTCCCCTAGCAAAAATTGGATGTGCCAAGCTTTGCTGTTCAGAAAAAATTATTTGCCCACACGATAAAAACAACTCCTTTACCAAGATAAAATTCATTGCCATTTACAGAATTTGCAGATACATTTATAACCTTCAATTTGATAATGATATTTGTTATCCCTGCCTTTGTGTTTTCTTTACGTTTGGCATTTTTGCCTCAAATTAACTTTTTTCATCAATGTCACTGGCTAGTAATACACTGCTGAGTTCATGCCTTACAAATTTCCCAGCTTCCCTCAAATATTAGTTCAACCCTCATTACTCACGAAAGCGTTGTAATTTTAACTATTCCGGTATAGTAAAACAGTACATCTACCACTGTAGCTGAAAAAGGCAACAGTGACTTTTTAAAACTGAAAAATAAAAAAATTTTAAAAATCCCCAAACCATTACAGAAGTACTTTATACCAACCATAATGGTAAAACTGCATCCAGTATGAGGTTTATAAAGCGATGGATTAACAATTGCACAGATGTTTATTTCATGTATGCATGAAAATGAGACCCATAAGCGAGCGCTGAATCAGTGTAAATCTAAACCCAGCAAAGCTGGGAATTGGGACCAAGCTGCCAAGCATTCACACCTTGAAATTAACATCTGAGCAACATTTACTCTAAACTGGTCCTTGTAAAGCTACTAAACTACTTGCACTCAGCTGCGTCTATGAGAGGAGTCATTAGCTCAGAACAGTGCCATATACGCACACTGGCCCTAGAAGTATTCGTCCCATGTATACCTGTGGTACACCTGAGGTGGCACCGCAGGAAGTCGAGCTCGATGTTTCCTTCAGCAGTGTTGGAATTCACAGCCCAAACTACCAGTCAAGAGATAATGAGGAGTTTACTGTCATCAGCAATTAGATATGAAGCCCTTGAGAAACACTAACAAATAAGGCTGCTTGACATACATATTTACGCTAGCGTAACTAATTTAGCAAGAGATCTCTTTTCTAAGGCAACTTGATGACACTAGTACTAACTCCCTTGGTACATCCAACTCTACCTATATATAGATGTGCTACATTGTATAACCTTATTCTCTTTTCTACATTGGATAGGTCAGAATCATCAAGCTCATGCCAGGAAAACTTAAAAAAAAGCATCTACTGCTCATACTTTACCATGTAGAAGGCCTGAAAAGCCTGATAGTGGTGCAAAGAATTCAAGAGATGGGAAAACCTTCCTCAAAATCACTGAATTTTTTGACCATTGGAAAAACAAAAAACCCTCATATTTGCCTATTTTAGGTGATTTCAGACCAATTTTTCCTTAATCTATAGGACCCAAGCAATCTGTCAAATATTTTAACTTTCTCATCTTCCAATTTATATCCAAAGTAGCTATGCTACTAGTTTTGCCTGTTAAGCTATTTCTCATCAGAATTTTACATCTTGTCCTTATTTAATATATGCAGGTATGAACCAACTAACTGTGTCCTGTTGTTACTAATAATGTGCCAAATACGTGCTCTAGGCGCAAACATTCTTTCCAAAATTCTGGTACCTAAACCAGTATGGTTTTACCATAATGGACTAGTAATCCTGTATTTCATTTCAGTTCCAATATTCAGAAAAATGCTTATAACCAAGAAGTGCAACATCTTCATGCATATGTTTCCTTCTATACTTGACAACAAATTCCTTTACTTCTAACTCTCAGCATCCAGAGTTCAAATTCAGGATGAGACAAGTTCCTTGCTACATATAAAACACAAGACTTCTCTATAATATATAAAAAAAAAAGTTGGCTGTAAAACACATAGTGTTTGTAAAGTAGATGTCAGTATGTAACTTATTAACTAAGAAGATGCTGCAGGAATTGCACAAGCTACCAAAAGCTGAAGAGCTAGCAAAGGGGCACAGACAGCTGTCAATATCAAAGTTTGACAAAACGTGAGGGAACAGCAGAACAGCTTCAGGCTGAGGGAAATGAGTTCAGAACATGAAGCCCAGGAAGCAAAAAATAGGCAAATGGAAAAATTATTTAAGATTAGACAGATGCCTCAAGACAAAAAAAAAAAAAAATTAAAAATAGCAGAAAACTATAAGGTTGCTTTGGATAGAAAAATCAATGCAAGCAGCAAAAAACCTGCATAATTTATGGTTTAGTTCTCTTGTTCTTTTATGTTCCAAGGAGATAATCCAAAGTCCAATTAAGTCAAAGGTCTTTCAAAGCATTTTACAGCAACAGTACCAGGTGCTAATTAACACATTTTAAAGGGGTTGCTTCATCTCACTGTCACAAGCATGTGGAACAGATTAACTGATCAGAAAAGGTTTGGATTTGAGGAGACACTGTAATTTTAAGTACAGAACAAAGTTAGTTATAGAATTCAAATATGTAAGAACACATGATTTCATTAGAAGAGAACCAAGGATGTCTGATTTCTCTTGTTTATGATTTTTGGGTCCTTACCTGGCCTGTTTGTGGCAGCCATAATGAAAACTTGCTGACGATTCTCCAGACCATCCATCTCTGTGAGCAACTGATTAACTACTCGGACACTCGCTCCTGACTTTAAAAGGATAAATTTGTCAACAAAATTGAGGAAACAATGGGAATGTGAATATGTCAAAGTAAGAGAAACAAAAGATCTACTAGCTCCCTGCCCTGAAATACTATTCAAAGACAAAATTTCTTTTTCATACTTTTAATGTAACTGCATTCTACATTTCTACTATCATAGACTCAGCTTGTTTCCACCCCAAATTCATGCTACCTATATACCTACCAAACATTGTAACATGTGGAAAACCTTTTCTTTCCCATTAAAAATTATGGACTCACTTAAATAAGTACATATCAATATTTATAGTAGTCATTCTTCCAAGAACACCCAAAACTTCTCGGTATTCAGGTTTTGAAAAAAAAAAAGTTATCCAAATATTTAAACCTCTTTGCTTTCAGTAGCTCAGCTACTCAAGAGTTAAATGTTAACTCCATAGTACTGACATCCTGCAACCACACTCAATAGCTTAATCTGCATTTCATTCTAGAGTCGGGGAGACAGAGCGAGAAAGGAGAGGAGCCGGAGAACAAGAGTTCAATTATGCAGTAAAACTGCTTGATGATTTTGACGAATGTTGTTCTAAGTGTTACTGTTTTATTTTAAATGTACAAAGATATAAATCCACCTATGTATAATTAGAATATGTGGTGAAAATGCACACAGGTCTCAAAAAGCCAACTGAAACACCAAACACCCCTGAGTTTCAAATAGGAATCTCAAGGATTGTCACCAGTATTACAGCCCAAGTAATACAGTCAGCAGTCTCCTGCCCATATAGTACCTCCACATGCTTAAAGGAGGCTGTGAAGGGCAGGGGTGGGCTTCTAGGCACCAAGTTGCTGCCTGCTGCTGCCACCACAGACACGAGATATAGTGATGCCAAAGCACACTTGTTCCCCCTCCTTGGCTACCATCTATGCCTACTGTGGTACCTAGTACTGGACACCTTCATTTATGGCTCTGTGGGAACCACCACCTCAGGACATTCAAGAAGTCAAGTCTGAACTTTCCAGCTTGGCTATCTTTCATAGGAAGTAAAGTACGCAAAATTCAGAAGACAAGGTACGATTCAGAAACAGTTGAAACTTCCTCTCCCTTACAGACTAGAACTACAGTCTTTCTGTTAAAGTCATTGATGGCAATATCTGAACAGTACTGTCCTCAACCTGTCTATTGAAAAAAAGCATCTTTTCTTTCAGCTATCAACATACGTGCACCCGTACAGTATCATAAAAGATACTCTGCATAAAAAACAGAGCAGCTTTCCTTTCAATGCACTAACAGTTTGCGCTAAGAAAATACCCCCCCCAAAAGCAGAAGTTAATTCTAGGTGTAGGTAGCTCCTATTCCAAAACATAAAAAAACAAGAGAGAGAAAACTTCATGGGTGGAATAGCTCTGAAGTCTAACACATTTCATGTATGCTCCTGCCTCAAATATTTTTATGACCCAGTTCATGTTCAAATCAATACATACTTCATGCAAGCATTACAGTTGCAAGGAGATAGCAGGATTTGGCAATAAATTAAACATGATATCAAACTGCACTCCCTCCCTCTTTTCCTATGGCTCTACACAGCCAAGCTGGTGGAGATACACACATTTCATAGATAATTTAAAAAGTATTAAGCTTTATAAAATTTGGCCAACATTTTTTCTCAGATATAAGAAAGCCGATCAGATTGTTTTTCTGAACGTAGTACCCTTCTAGGTACTTGTGTTGCTAGCACAATGCCACAAAAGCTGCAACTCAGATTATTAATGGAGATATCTTAAGATGGACTCACTTCACGGTCAGACCTCCGAGGGCACAAAGCATCAACTTCATCAAAAAATATAACACAAGGGGCTGAATTCCTGGCACGCTGGAATACCTGACGTACAGCACGTTCACTTTCACCAACATACTAAAATGACAAATCACAGCAAAAGAATGTAAGACATGAAGATTTTGCTTGGAAAAAAACAACAAAAAAAAGCGCACAGTTTTAAACACTATTTGAGGTGCTTTGCAAGGAAGGAGTGCAACCTGCTAACCAGTTTATTTCTGATAAAGTTACCTGTATTTCCTTACTGATCAAGATTTACATAGGAACTAGTTGTCACTAGCTCACTTTTGACAGTTTGCAGTCCATTCAGAGTTTAACAGAATTCCTGCTTTCTGGGGAATAAATCTAACTCATCATTCTGCTGATGAGAATTAACAATCTCCATTACGGACCCTGTTGTTCTTCAACTGTTCATAAAAAACCCAGTGAGCAATCCGAACACAATGAACATCTGACATACGTATAGTCATTGCCTGAAGACGGGCGTTGGTGGTAGGGAACTGAAAAGTAAACCAGAATTTCACTCTGAATGGTGAATTGCAGGGGTGAGTGTTGCCAAGTAATAAATGCAAACACTTCACTTTTCCCAAACAAACATGTTTTGATACAATTTATGTCTTAACACAGTCTCTGAATCACAGCCAGACCTTTTCTCTTTACTCCACAAAGAAGTAGGGCTCCTCACTAACTCAGAGTTATACTTCCTGCCTGTATGAGTACTTGAAGCACACATACAAAAAAAAAGTTTGAGAAAAGAATAATCAAATCCAGTATTTTGGTTTTAGCTTCCACATTATTGATAAACAGGTAACTGCCATGGTCTTCCAAGATGTAGGCTGCAGCCATCTTGCTCAGTTCAACACATTCTCTTAACTCTAAAACCACTTTTAAGTCCAGTACTTTCATCTGTTAACATTTAAACTCTTTAAAAATTACTTTGATCAACTGAAAAAAAAAAAACCCAGAACAACCCCACATTGCTTTCCAAGGTTTCAAACTTCCATTACGAAGCTAAAATGACTGGCAAAACACATTTCTGAACTTGAAAGCTGAAAATTTTGTTTGGCTTAGTGAAAGCTGCTGATTTGCAGTTACTGATCACCAACTGTTCTCACTGTAAATTTGAATTTTTGTTCTTCTTCCTGATCAACATAAAAATAATGATGCATGTAGTTGGTCATCTAGAAATCCTAACTCAGTCAACAAGGCTCCATCTGCCAGGTAACTTGAACCAAGATACATACTTAAACTACCCAGATAGCTTTTTCCTTTTCACATGAACAACTTCACTGCTAAAAACTTTAAGCAGAGGTTAAATGAGGAAACGTCATTGCACCAGGATCAGTTGTGTAATCATCAGGAATTTTGCCCACGCTTTGGGCAAGAATTCCATAAATAACAAAAGGACAATGATTAGTGCATACCATATTTAGCAGTTCAGGACCTTTCACAGATATGAAGTTCAGTCCAGACTCATTTGCAACAGCCTATCAAAAAGCGAAAGACAGAGGTATACATAAACCGCACATTTTTCATGTCATCTTTCATTCTGTCCATGAAGCAATGAACAAACTTAAGGGAAGGAACATAGTTATCAATTGTTTGTAAAACATAGAAAACAGTACAAAGTATAATTACACACAATTAAGAGTGGGAGGGGGGCGGGGAATTTAACAAGGTGTTCTCTCTCTTTTAGGAGGCAGTGTTCCAGATTCACACCACACCTCCCTCCCCCTTACTAGCTGAAGAATTATCAATAATTAGTGGGAGTTAAAGAGAGATTCAACTACAGAAGAGCACTGGAAGACAAAGATGAGTGGCAATCTGGAAACTTGCATAATTATCTACATTTATATGGGGAGGCCACAAGAACTGAAATGCTCAAGGAGAAGGAAAACAAAAGTATTTTCATTAAGGTAAATATAATAAATAGAAATACATAAATTTATATAGTGTGGAATAGTCTACACATTAGTAGAGTGCAGACTACTTCCAAATATATAATTTAGTTGCAGTGAAATATTCCATATAAGTGGTTATCTAATAGAGTTTCTTCCCATCTTTGCTACTTTCTTCTTAACCAACTTGAAAGAATTAAGTTTTGCAATAATTCCCTCTCAATTCAAGCAAAATTGTAACTTTATGACAAGAAAATCAAATAACTTTAGCACGGAGGCCCAAATTTAATTTTCTGATGAGAAGCAGTGCAAAAGCCTAATTTCTGGCAGCATGATCCAGACTCAGTCATTCCTACAAAAACATCTACTTCAAGAACAATCTCCAGTATTTTTAAACATGTTCAGAAAATGTATTACCTTAGCTAACAGTGTTTTGCCACACCCAGGAGGCCCTGCAAGCAGGACACCAGCTGGAGTAGTCAGGCCCAGAGCTTTAAACTGCTCTGGGTTTCGCACAGGTGCCTAAAAAAAAATAATTATCATAGTTATCTGTGAAAAAAAGCCAACATGAAACTTTCAGATGATTCTTTATAGGCTGAACAGATAAACAGTCAATCAGCATCTTATTATCTTGCACTGACAAGTACCATTATTCAGAGGCAAAGATTTTATTTATTTAAGTTCTCATCTTAAGGTGTTAGTGTTAAGTATCCCTCTGACTGGCACCGAGACTGCTAACCTTCCAGCTAAGTATTCTCCAGTTTTTTGCGTGGCAGTTGCAAAACTAAGGTTATTGGTACACAACTTTTAGAATACTTAAGATTCAGCAATAATGAACATACTGAAAGCATGGATACAATAAATGGAATGTTAAATATATGTGCCAGACTTTTAACAAATTCAAAAGCAAATTATAGAATTCTGACTATTTAAATGATGTTGCAAAATTTCTAGTTTGTAGCATGTTAGGACTCATGGGCAGTACATTATACCTTAAATAAATATTAAAAAATAAACAAGCATAGTTTTATTTCCTGCACAGGGAGAAGTGCAAAAAGTCTTTGAAAGTAAGGTTAAGACATACCAGTATTGCCATAGTCAGCTCCTCCCGAACGTCCTCCAGGGCTCCAACATCTGCCCATGTCACATCAGGAATTGTGACAAAGCCTTCTCTCTTAGCGGAGGGTTGCACTGATGAAAGCGCAACAATAAAATCATTCATCTCAATGCACAGCTTCTGCAGCTGCTCCTCAGGCAAGGGGTCTTGCTTCTTCAGCAAATCCAAAAGTCTCTGCAATTCATCCTTAGGGTACAGGGAAAGGGAGAGAAAAAGTTTATGCACTGGATTAGATTTTAAGAACCATTTTTTAAGGGCTTTTCAAAGCAATACTTTCTTCAACTGTAATATTAATTACTATAAAACAAATTACTCTGTACAATACACATAAAAACACATAAAATAACATTAACAATAATGATAAAAATGTTCCAGGAAAGCACTATGTACATTTAACAACTGTGAATGTACTTGATTTAGATACTACAGAAACAGCTAGCACATGCATTTTGTTTTCGAATTCTTCCTACAGCTTCTCCCACACCGATTAGGAGAAAGTTCTTTCCATGCTGCAATTTCCAAAATATGTATTAATTATATGTATTAATTCTGTTTTCAATAAGAAATTGCTTTCGAGAAAGTGAACAACTCTGCTGAACAGCACAATTTCAACAATTTCGGAATATTCAGTTACGTATAAACCTTTAAAACTCCTAACACACACTTTTAGATTATACGTTTTTATTTAACATAACGTGATTTCAAGTCATCAACTCATTTCCTCAGTTTTTGTACCCAGGCCTTGATAAAGTTTGGGCAAACAGACCAGAGATACTTTGCTGCTTTTCAACACTGTCCCATCTTGCAGATGACAGCGCCCCAGGCAGGTACATTCAATTTCCCCAATCAGTTCCTTATTGGGGAAATTATCTGAGAAAATACTTGATCGAAGAACTTTATACCTTCACAACATAAATACATCCCAATTCTAATACGGAAAGGCAATACCAAAGCAAATTGATAATGCACCACAAGTAAAACTATACCAGGATTTTCACTATAAGATAGAGGGAGAAAAAAAAATAAATTGTAAAAACTCTGTTTAAGTTTCCACATTTTTCCAACAACAATATATATGGGAAAAGTATCTCTTCCTACCTGTTGCAACAACTGACCAAAAGAAATAGAAGTGTTTATAGTGCCTGATATTCCTTTTAAGCCCTCCCTCCTCCTCCTAACAGAACCATTAAGAAAAACTCTGAAATAGCCAAGACCATTGGGTTTGTTTACTTGAATTGTGTGAATGATTTTTAGAGGTTTTGTATGTTTATTTTCCCATTATAAACATAATATAATGGTTTTAATGACAATACCCTGTATTAGACTATGTCAGCCTCCTGCCAGCTATCAAAATATGGCTCTGTTAGGATTAGATTTCCTCATCCTCAATAACTCCTTTGATCATGGTGATGTTGATAAAAGCTGCAACTACCTGCCCCTCCCCGCTTTATTTTGGCTACATCAGGCCCCAGGAAACACTGGGAGGTATGCACTATGATTATGTCACTCTAATACAAAGGCTTACTACAGCTTTTTACACTGTTTTTTGTTAATTACAATAACAGTTTTCTTTTACAGGCCTTCTAAAACCAGAATCTGAGTACAATGTGGATTTAAAACCACTTTGTTTTACTTCTCCAGACAAATATTTAGGAAGCCTACAAAATAACAAAGGCACACACACACTATTTTGAGAAGTAGGGGCAAGAATTTCTATATAAAGATGCTCTGGTTCACTGACCACAGCATGTTACTTGGGTCACAGAGTAATTCTGGCACTGGAAATGCTATTTTCTGCAACAGCGTTCCAGCTGTACGGCACATTAACAGATACCTTCTCTGCAGCTCAAGTCACATTGCTAATCCAACTTTTCTACTGGATACATACTTCTTCCTCAAACTTGCTATAGGTACTCGACACCACATGCAATTTACCCCAAGTAATCACATGGGAAAATGTAGACTGTATAAATACTTCTAGACTTTGGCTAACTGTAACTATACCAGGTTAGGGAAGAGCCCAAAGCATCATAATAGATATTTCACAGAGGGCACAGCAAACAGCATGGTAAAAACTCAGTGCAAACGTGGTATTCTTACAATTCTCTTACAGTCGATAACACTTTAAGAGAGATATAGCCACTATTTTAACCTCAGGTCTGCTAGAAAACAACCCAACACAACACAAACAACAACAGCAACCACCCAGGGAAAAAAAACACACTTTGTATAAAACATTAACACGATTTTTAGAAGGTGTGGGTTTTGGGAGCCACTTATTCAGACCCATTATATGGGTCATTAGGAGTCAAGCTTCTGAGATGATATTTCTAAATCTAAGTTTAATATTACATTGGCCATAGATGTTTAAGGATTTATGAGCAATGACTTTCACAACTATAAATGGCCCAATTCTTAAAGATAATAGAGGCACATGCTTCAAGGAACAAATACCTTAGGAGGAAGTTCTAGTTGTTTGGTATCCTCTTCCCCAAGGTTGTCTGTTCCTACTCCCATGCTTTCTTCAGCCGTGTTTCCTCCAGAATGCATGTTTTTCCTTTTCTGCTTCTCAGATTTTATCAGGGCTCTGTTCACTGTGCACATAGCTGCCTCACGACAAAGGGCCATCAGATCAGCACCTACATAACCTGGAGTCAGCCGTGCTAAATGATGAAATTCAAAGGACTCTGGGAGCTTAAGTTTTCGACACAAAGTCCGAAGAATTCTAATCAAGTAGGGAGAAAAAGAATGACAAAATAAAGATGAAGCTGTGGCTTTTTTACTTTCATATGAAAACAAACAGCATTGATTTAAGGTCTCTTTCAGTCCACATGAACTAAAGCAGTACAGTGTGAACAGTTTTCACTCAACTAGGAGGTAACCAACACTGAAACCCACAAAACTATGCTATATATTTCCTTTCAGTTCTTAAACAAAAACCAACAGCATCAACCAGGCAATGTCCATCAGTGGGCAGAAGATAGTTTTGGTGAATCTAAATATTATAGATTCTTTAAACCTTAGTTTAGGATTCAAAATCAACAGAGTAGACCTCAGAGTATACCACAGAGACACACACAAGTTATCCACTGAGGTATTTAACCTTGTATTCCTAATGACCTTAGTCTGCATTGTCTGTTCCATCCCACACTTATTTATTTTTTGAAGAACATCCACAACAAACTATTCTGTGAGGAGCAAATGAAATCAGACTGTGTGAGGAGCTCTGTTTTTCAGTCTTCAGTATCTTTCCCCTACCATTGTAGGTGGAATGTAACTGCAGATATTTCCCGTATCCCCAGTAAAATTTTCAATAGGCAACACACAGCTTACATGTACACCTCATGTGTTACCTCATCCTCATTCAAAAACTAAAGTTACACCTACCTATGCAGTTCCAGCACTAAGCCAAAACAGCTCTATGTAACTGAAAGGGAAGTGCTATGCTTTACACCTTTTTTTTAATGGGAGTTTTTTCACTCTGTATCAAGGCTGAAGTTTTAAAAACCTCCTTTAAGGTCCACCAAGACTGCCAGCTGTTCTAAGCCAAGGACAACTGAAAACTATATGAATAGTGTAAAAAAAAAAAAAAAAAAAAAAAGAGAGAGAAAAAAGCCAATGTCACCACACAAATACTGGCACTGAAAAACCCTGAGCAGAGGGATAAAATCAACTTGTTTAAAACAGCAAAACATCTTTTCATTGGAAAAATATTTTAAAAATGCAGTACAAACCAAAAAAGTGAAGATCATTAACATACTTTGTAGTTACAATGAAAACTAGTTTAAATTATTTCCAGATCAAGTAATGCAACTACAGAAAAGTTATGAAAAGAACGAGTTATTAAACTATTCAAAACTCTGAAATTATGTTTCATCTGTTTGCCTCCCCCACTAATAAGTTCCATCATCTCTTATTTAAATCTTTATTAGTGATATTAGCTTGGTTCTCAAGAATTTTTCAACCTGACAACAGCTGTAGCTAATCAAGTGACTCAAAGTATAAAAAGTCAAGAACTGTAAACGGCTCATTCCAAATTTATGTCCTACATATGTTATTCTCCTTCATGTGCTTCATACATGCACAAGAAAACATTGCAAGTAAAGTAAGATCTCCAGGTACACCTCCTCATCCCGCGCCACCTTCCTAAGGCTATACAACCCCAGCCACGCAGTTCAAATCATGCTTTCAGCAAGGCTGATTTATTACATGGTAAATCAGCACACTATAAGGACTTCTGTTTCTATACGACCCCCCACCCCCCCACCCCCAAAATAGAACAGAAAAGCAGGGGGGAGGGGATAATCTAAAAAAATAAAATGAAATCAGCAGTTCCTGTAAGCCTACACCTCCAGGAACACAAATACAAACAATTGTACAAAACAATAATATAAACAAATGTGACTGTTGTGAACAATCTCTACATGCTATGATGGGTTTCCCGTTCACAACTCCTATCCTTTGAAACAGTGCTATTTCTGGGAACATAATATTTTTAACATGAACCTAAGAAAAAACATAGAATCAGAACACTCAGTCAACTCTTTAGTTCTACCTCTAACCATTTGTGTGTTTTCCCACAACCAAGAGGAACATAATTACAACAGGGCTGTAGATATGGAGGAAGAAGAAAAAAAAAAACAAACCCAAAAAGAAAAAAGTGGAGCATGGCCAGAGTGGGGGCAGAAATAAAGGGTGGAATAACAGCCAGTACAACACAAAGTGAGCAATGCTGCAAGCAGAATAGTTTGCTTTTCCAACCTAGAAATAAGATTAGTTGAGCTAGAAGGAGCTTATCCTTTAACCTTCCTTTCCTTCCTGCAACAAGATAAGCAAGAGCTGTTTTCACATTTCCCCTCCTGTGTTTTCTGCTGTTGTGGAAATGAGTAGCAATTCCTTTTTAATTAAAAAAGCAATTTTTTTTTTTTTTTTAATCTAGTCTGACAGTCACAAATGTTTGGAGTAAAAAGGGCTGGTTATACAAACCAGGATGACTGCAGCTCAGCTTAATGCCTGGACCAGTGTATTTCCACAAAGAATGGAACGGAAGAATCTAGAGCTGTTGCTTACGGTATGTGCTTCAGAGGACTAACAAAGAGTCCTTAATTTATATTCCATATTAAATACTCCAAAGAGTACTTAATTTATATTCCTAATTTAATAGTTACATAGGGAGCACCAAAGACAGAATGTTAACTTCCTGAACAACAGGAAAAATACATTTAATTCCATCATCTATACTGTTAAAGCACTTGAAAACCCATTAACATAATGCTAAAAGCAGATTTGCACACAAGAAAGAAGAGACACAGCTATCAAGACAAAGAGTAGACACACACTTCATGTCTTCTGCGCTTTTCAGTGTGTGCTGATCCATAGGGTGTGTACAGGCACAAATAGGACTAAACACAATAAAGTTCTTTTTCTTAATTTGTATGTTAACTTACACGTTATTTCCTTATTAACTAATCAAAAAGAAGTTTAAACTTTCTAACACATACTTTTCTCTCGCTGCTTCATCTGGGATCCCTAAACAAATTTCTCGATCAAATCTCCCAGCACGCCTCAGTGCAGGATCCAGTGAGTCAGGTCTGTTAGTCGCTCCGATAACAAGGACCTGGGTAGTGGCAGCCACGTTGTTCAAGTCTAAAGGAAGGAAGGAAGGAAGGAAGTTAGTACTCATACTCATTGTCTCAATTTTGTTCTAGTATCTATGTGACTCTGTTTCTGCAGCACACAATAATACTCAGAACAGCAGAGATAACCAGCAGTCATCCTAAACTGCTGTTCATCCTTATTTCTATTACCTAGGATTTGCATTTTGCACAATCAAGCAAAAATAAGCATTTCAAATGACATTTGACACATTCTCTCATTATATCTGTTTACACAACAGACAGGCTTATATAATGCTGTACAGACTACTGTGAAAATAATGTAGTAACATCCCCTCAAATTTATTAGGATTTTTCCACCACCACCCCAGGTAAACTGTGCCAAAATACAAAAAAACATTACCACTATCTCCACTAAAGTAAACACGAGTCACTACTGAAGGTAAGTAGGCAGTGAGCCTGATAATTAGAAAGTTTAGCTTAGTACAGATGTTCTTGAAACCGACCATCCATACACGTTAGGAACTGAGCAACAATTCTCCGCTCCATGTCTTTCGATGCAACTTCTCTTTTTGGGGTGATTGCATCAATCTCGTCGATGAAAAGGACACATGGTGCACTGGCCTAGGAACAAGAAATATTAATAGTTACAAAATTACACTGACACAGTGTATTATGAGAGAGAATGATTTTTTTTCAATTTTCTGTTCTATAATTATTACTTGAAATCTGCTGCACCATCGACCTGTCCTGGAACAATTCTGTTGTTCTTATTGACTCTCTGGAGAGCCACCAGACTATGAAACTGTGCTGAGCTGAGGCTATGAAATAATTAAGGCATAAGATTCAAAATGTCTCTATGTATTGTTTAAAATTTAAATGCACCTCTATGTTGCTTTATGTTTTCCACAAATATTCCATTGTAATTGCTTACTTGCAGTCCAAAAAAGAAAATCAGACAAGAAAGGTCTGATTTGGTTTTTTGTTTGTTTTGTTAGCGACATTAGAGCTGTGGGATTTCAAGAGCTAGTATTACCGATACACGTAATGAAACAAAGGGAGCAGTAGGTGGTCATGAAAAGTGATCTGCCAACTTCAAGATTAATATAGAGCCTGACCACGTTCAAAGAGTAAGAATGAGCAATGAGCAACTCCTACAAGCGTTCTAAAATTCATGTACTTCACGTTCGTAAGAAGCCAACGCTAATATTGAAGAATAACTACTCTAACAGAAAAGGACAGTGTTTAACTGACATAAGATTATTAATATTCTCAAGCAGCACCAGTAGTGCAAAGGAATACTCAAGGAAAACACTAGAATCATCTTCAAAAAAACCCACTAGATTCATATTAAAAAATAGTATTGTAAACGCCATGCATTCTGCGTTATCACCTACCAACTGCGCCATCTAGTTGTCATTCACTTTTCTGCTATCTGATAGAGGGAAAAAATGCAACTAAGCTATAAAGATTCCACACTATATGCCTAATATACAGTGGAACTATGTCTTTTTTCCCTGCACAAAAAAGGGTACAAAAACTAAATGGAAAAGCTACTTAATGCGAGGGACTATAAGAAAGGCAACAGATTTTATTTTTACACATATTTTATGCAACACATCTAATTTTTTCAAAAATAACTTTTATAGCAACCTCCCCTCAATCACTATACATAAAAAAGATATGTAATTTCTAAAAACTCTGTGCGATCACTTATTTAATTTTATTCTATACACCATCTTAACAAGTCTTTCTAAAAATTAAAATGTATCAACTGGAAGCATAATAACCTAAAAGCTTCACAATTGATCCTTTTGCCCTGTTTAGCATCCTTTTATACAGGAACATAACTTTAAACACCTATATACAGTTGTGGGGAAGAGTAGAAAAACGGAATAAAGTTGTAAAGCCAGAACATTCTCAGAGATCAGGAAGCTGTCCACATGAAATAAAACATTAGCCACAGGGGGGGAAAGGGGGGGAATCTGCATTTGTTTAAATTAAAATTTATCTCAACCTGTCTGGTTCTCCTGGCTTCTTACTAAGTCTGGAAGTCACACCAAAGCAAGACTTCCAACTGTAATTTGACTTCTGCTCTTATGATATTTGTCCCAAATTTCTTACTTTATACCTAAACTGCCAAAGCCTTAAGTCCCTCACATTCACCCAAATTCCATGATGTACAAAAGCAGCAAAAAAACTTATAAGAAAAAAAAAAGCACAGTAAACTGCTATTACATCTTTTTTATTTTTTATATCAAGCCAAGCAGCCCCAAACAGGCAAATAATTTACGTTGCTCCCTTTACATTGACATGATGAACTATCTTTTGTCAAGATTTCAGAATAGCAATCTTTGTGCTCTATGATAGCATGACAGTACAATGGAATTCTGGTCACAGAAGGGGAGATGCTATGACTTGTGTGCAGCAGTATAAAGAAACACTCACTAATATTCACTCAAATTCAAACCACAGCAAAGTATGAATCTTTACAAAGAAAAGGGCAAACAATTCACAGCGTTATTTCCAGCGGGTGTCTCACCACAGCCTGCTCGAACAATTCTCTCAGTTTCTGCTCAGATTCCCCTGACACTCCAGACACTATCTCTGTTGCTGCCACTTTGAGCATTGGGAGCTCAAGCTCCTGAAAGAGACAAGGAATGTTGTATGATACATCCAGAGGTTAGAAATGTTGCTTGTCCTAGAGGACAAATATTTTCCAGTAATACATCTTCTATGTTGATTATGTAATCAAGACTAAATCTTAAAGAGCTCTTAAAAAATATGAGTAGCATCCTCCAATTTAAAATGGGTCTGAGCCATTTGGCCAAGTGAACTGAAATGGATACAAAACCCAGGTTTCCCTAATTCAGCTAGGGAACGACTGGGCTGTCAAGTAGCTTTGCACCTTGGTCCCCAACCCAATCCTTCACAACACACATATTTCATTTCATGCTTGGGTTCCCCCATGAGAAAATTGTCTCTTTCCATCTGTAACAAACATTACTTAGCAGTGTAGAAGAGATCCCTATCAGTTTTGGATCCCTTAGTTGTGCTCCAGAAATAGCTGCACAGGACTATGTAAAGACACTTGTAAAGCTCACACTCAAGGTTTTCTGCTATTACAAATAAATAAATAAAATTTTGTTAGACTGTAGCACTACTGTGCTACATGTAGTTGCAGCCTATTTCCAGCTCTTTGAAACTACATATAAAAAATTCTAATTTATACAAATCACAGATAATTTGCCTTGAATAACTACTGATAATATCTTACTTAAGAAAATGATTTAAGAAGTAGTCACTAAATTTATCTCATCTCAGAAAATTTTTCACTTGTGTCATGTTTCTTCCCCTAAATTCAGTAACCTTCCAGGATACAAACGCCTGCTGAAGTATTAAATATCACAGATTCATTCAACAGGTACCTTTTAAGGTAAGGCATTAAAAAGAAAAATCCCAAAACTTTTGAATTAAAACATTTGACATATAGTGTCAGAAGGGTCTAACCAACATTTAAAGTAAATAACATTAATGTTTTCTTTCTAAGATAAAAGCTGTACTACAATATTTCATAATTTACATGTATCTAAATTTAAGGTTTTAATGTGGCATTTAAGGAACAACTGTGCTAAAGACAAAGAAATGTCCATGGTTATCACTGAATAGCCCTAAACAACCCCTAGATTTATAACCAAGACAGACACAGAGCAGCACAGCAGCCCCACCACACACCAAGGTATCAGTAATGTCACATGCACTGAAATCGTTAGTTTGACATAGGCAAGGCAACATCCAGTTCTGGAATCCAGAAATCACTGTTTAACAGATGCCACCCAATAGAATCAATGTAACGCCTCAAAGATAGTAAGGTTGAGTCCAGACTTAAACCAAAACACTACAGTAAATTTAACCAAAAGTATCTTCCATTTATAGCCTTCTCAATACCCATGCCTATATTGCTGTCCTGGGAATGCCTCAGAACAATTAAGTCAAACATAAAACCCTGTCACTATGTCTCCTCTTCATATGAGGTTCTATCAAGTTCAGATTCAGATGGAATTTAAACAAAGGAAGTGAAAATGAATATATTCTAGACTAAGATAGGAAGGAGAAAAAAAGAAATAAAAAAAGAGAAAAAGGTCTAGTCTATCATGAAGGAGGATTATTTTGTTTCTCTCCAAATATAATTCAGAAACAGAAGAAACTGTAAATGTAAAGTTATCTCACCCCAGCAATTGCCTGCGCAAGTAGCGTCTTTCCACATCCTGGTGGTCCATGTAAAAGAAAACCACGAGGTGGAACCACACCTAAGTGGTTATAGACTTCAGGATGACGGACATGAATGAGCATTTTGCATATTTCCTGTTAAGGACAAGAGACACCTCCATTTAAACTGAAGAAATCAGTATTATAGATTGCTAATATTCTAGACAGGCCAAAATAAAAGTAAGTTCTGTTTATTAATATAATTTCAGTGACTGCTTTCAGAAAGAACAGTCAAAGAAAAAAACCCCCAAAACTTTGTTGCTATTGGTATAAGCAGCTATTCTCAGTGCCAGGCAGCTTAATTCTGCCAGATTTCTTGTCATTATTCATGTGACGTTTTATTCAGAGCATTCTGTGTCTCGCAATTAAAATGTTAACTAACCTTTAAAGTTTCATCATTGCCTCCTACATCCTCAAACTTCACTGAAGGGTGGTAAAGCTCTGGTCCCTTACTTCTAACTGTTAAGGAGGAAAAGTCATGCAAATTTAGTCATGGTGTGATAGTAGTTGCTAACACCGAACAAGAAAGAACTCAGCACAAACAATTAGCTAAATACGTAGAGTAGTATTCTTTTTTGGTAGTAGACACAGAACTGGAATGTTTTTTAGTACAACATTAAGGCTAAGTTTCTTAACAAAAGCTTGAGGTCACTTCTCTGCACCTCAGTGTAAAACACTTCTCTGGTAATGGGATTCCACAGTGAAACACAATCTCTCTGTTTGGAGCAGCACACCAGAAATAACTTCTCACCTTTCTCTTTAAGTAACATGGCATTAATTTCTCCATCTACATCTGGAAATTCTTCTTTTTTTCTTTTTGCTCTCTTACCCTTTGTCTTCTTTCTTTCACTCTCCAAGACAGAAAATTCTGTTGATTTCTAGGGCATAAAACCATAATTATATATACAAACTCTTCCAAGTCAGTGAATTTCTGCAAATACTTAAATGAACAAAACGTGTGTGTGTATGATGCTTAACCTACACATATTATATTAAAGACAAACAAGGCAGGAATCTAACCCCTTCTTTTTGTAGAAAATCCTTTTTTTTACTTAAAATTTGCCTTTTTTTTTAAGGGTTAATTACACCAGTCACTTTTTTTTTTTGCTAAGAGTACCTACTTATAAGTAAAAAAAACCCCAAACAACTCCCCCCCAAAAAGTCCCAAAACCACTAACCAAAATCAGACACTAGTTATTTACATACCATAGAACAATCCACTTTGGGGATGAATAAAACTGTATGAATGTATGTATTCCAATGGAAACAATTTTTTTAATAGTAAGTCATGAGTGGCTGTAAGAAAATATCATTCAGTGCTGATGCAAGTTAACTGCATATAAGAAAAGGACTAGTACAGGAGAAAAGAAATAAAAAGAAGTTCAGTGATGAAAATTGGGGGGGGGTTGTTTTTAAATACACTATTGCAAACATTTTACAATTTGAAGATCTCCCTTTTATACGATTTCTCTATGTAAGAAGATGCAGTACTATTAGGATAAAAGGATGACTTACTAAATCTGCCTATTCAGTAAGCATTTTGGAATAAGTAACAGCTAATTTCTACTGATCTTTCTCTCAGTATAGGCACTAATCTGGGTCTCTCTAATACTGAGCACTACATTTTCCTCAAAAAACATGGAGGAAATTCTTAACTTTGTGACTTCTTACCTCCCATACAAGCATGCTTGAAATGGGCCAGAAGGTTCAAAAAATCACTTCTGACACAGCAGAACATTGGAACCTTTCTTCTGCAGAAACCAAACTAAAAATAAGTACTCCATTGGGCTTAAGCCAATCTTTCCTTTCTATTTAACATGTTCACTATCTTTAAACACAGCATGCATGTTTGTAATAAAAATAATATATTTTAAAAAACCAGAAAGACAGAGAGTCCCTTTGGTCTTAGTATCACCCTTCAAAAGCCTGTCAAATTACACAGGAAATTATATTCATACATGCTACTTAAATCACATTGGATTTGTAAAACACAATACCTCAGAAATCAGTTTCTTTCCATCCCCTTCTCCATCCTCAGAAAGATCAATGAAAAAGTCTTTTCCACATGAAGTTTTATCAATGAACCAGCCCCCTTCAGAGATGCGTGTTTCAACTCTTGTTCCTCGTGAGAAGGTGCTTGTTTGAGGTGCTGCTCGCACAGGAGGGGGGGTTTCCATTGAATCATTTTTTGGAGTGGGTGGAACAGAATCGGGATTGCCTTTCTTGTATAAGCTCAGCAGAGAACTGTTCATATGGTTTACAGACTGTAGATTCATGTATTTTAAAAGAAAACATAGAGGTTATAAGTTGGATTGTTTCTATGAAGAGGCCAATAAAAACTATTTCATAAACATCATTTAGCATTATCACTGATGGAGAAAAGTAGTCATGCATCTTCCAACCCACTCCTCTGCAAATGATATGACTGCACACAAAACTCCATCTGCTGGCTGAAGAGGCAGCAGCCTTTGCAATTTACCCCAAAATGAGTCCTGTTAATTGACAGTCATCTTTTAGTAATAGTCAAATATGTCAGTTCCTTCAATCATTTCATTCATCTGATAGCTGATCTTTTGGGCCCCCAGCACGCCTTCCTCAAAAGTGATTCCCCACCACAGGTTCCTCTTTTTTTCTTCAGCAAATAGCCTCCTTTTAGCTCTGTATATTCTCAGTTGGAATTGTCAACTCTGACTATACCTCATCGTCACCTCCACTTTTCAACTCTCCAAGTGCATTGTAATTTCACAACACTGAATCATGTGTTCTGCAAATACAATCAATCATAATAAAATACAACTTACAAGATCTTCTGGATAATCATCATAATCAGAGAGGTCTGTGGCACTTCCTGCAGTACTTTACATAGAAAGAAGACAAAAACTATTAATGTATCAGAGCAGAACTGCCAGTGAGACACCCAGAAAGCAAAACAAATGCAATTCCCACAACGTGGCTCACCACAGCCATGATATATAGCCTGAGACTGGAGAAAAACTCCTGGCTACCATGTTCTAAATTTACTATTACAAGGAATTAAAAAAATGCATCCTTTTCAAGCCTGTGAGGAGTTGGATCAACTTGGCAACCTGGCTGAAAGACACTCCTAAAAAACCCCTGATGTCAGATGAATCTGATTCAGTTCACCAAGAGATCACACAATCACTAATGCTGGCACAAGGGAAGTGGTAGCAAATCACTGCTGAACTAGATTAGTCCTTCTGATTACAATGTCCTAATCTGCCATGAGACCCTTGATACCTATCACAGGTTAGAGAAACCAGAATGGTCTACAAGACTATGCAAAGGGTTAGGAGTTTGGAAATCTTGATTCATACCCAGTGGTGATTTACTCTGAATAGCCTGTCTTGTAGTCTCTCAGATTTGGCTAATATCTCACACCCAAGAAAGATTAAGAACAAAACAAAACAAAGGAACTGAATCACATAAGGACTCTGGCCTTATGGGGAAAACTATCAACAAAGCCCCAAGGATATCCACTAATTCAGGGCTGTATGTTCCCCATAACAGAGAAATCATGATGGGCTCTAGTATCTGCTTGTCTTCAGTGAAAAAAAAGTGCTTCCATTAACTACAGGTAACTTCTGATGAAGACAAGCCCATGGGAAATCAAGGATCTATCTGTAGCCTTGAAAATACCCAAATTTAATAATACGAAGGCAGAAAGCTTTAAAGAAATGCTAAATACTAATGGCATTATTAAAGTAATCTAGTGGTAAAACTTGTCCTTACTCATTTTTCTCTTGTTGTCTTGCTCTTTTTGCCACATGTTCAGCTTCTAAAACTGCTAAATCTTCACGGTCTTTTTCATTACTGATTATTCCAAACACTGAAACAAAAAGTTTCAAACGTGTTAAGAAAACAGCTGAAGCATAATTCAAGAATTCAGCATCTTAAACATAATACTAGCAGAAATACCTTTTTCAACTTGTATTCTAAAAGCATTTCTTTTTCTTCGTCCATATTCTGCACTGAAAAAAACACCAAAATAAACAGGTTACACCAACTGCTTTTCCCCCTCAACATATCGTCATTCTCAGTAGAAAAAAACACATTGTAAGTTGATACCTAAGCTTCTACGCAAGTTCTTATTACAAACCAACTATGTGAAAACGTGATTGTTTTTCCTTGAGCCTGGAATAGCTTAATCACTGGGATGAAACAAAACCACTAAACGATATTGGTCTCTAAAGGAAAGTGTAATGAAAATTATCAAGACCCTCTTTAACTGTAGATATAGATAGAGAAGCAACAATGTAGAAATGAGCACACTGGATTCTATTTCACAATACTACCGACTTTTTGATTTTAATTCAAAGAACAACATACAGACACAGGACTACAGTCTAGAAAGCACAGTCCAGCGAGGAACAACTGTGATAATTAATCACAGCCACTGTGAGAAAATCTGATTCAATGAGCATCCTTAAATGCAAACAAAAATCATCAACCTTTTATTTTCACTTACTGAGAGTGTATTTTATTTGCTTTTATACAATAGCTGACAGAGGTAAAACAAAACAAAAACCCAAGACCTGTAGGCATTCTAATCAAGGGTTTTGCCTCCCTTTCTCTAACAAGGCACAAATAAATTGAAACAAATGAATATACTTCTCCTCCTCCATTAACCCCCACACCCACCAATGATCTGCTGAAACACATCCTCACTCCCCATCCAGAAAAGCTTAACATCCTAAAAATAATTAGGCAAGACTGGCAGCCCTGCTGAGCAACCAAGCAAGATTTAGTGTCTTACTGAATCCTGTATCTCCCTCATCTGCCTGCACCAAAGTGTTATTTTCCCTCATATTTTAAGCTCACTGGGGTAAGGACCAACACGCTGTAATGCATCTGTAGATGTTTAATTAAAAAAAAAAAAAAAAAAAAGGCAACCCACAAAAACCAAACCTCAACTAGATCTTGCAATGCCAATGCATTGATAAAACATAAGTTATTAGATATATCAGCAGAGGGAAACAGTGGAGTGGAAATGAACTTATTGGTTCAATCAATCTCAACAACTGGTAATGAAGTTAACATGAAGAAAGTTAAAATTTTGATTAAAAATAAACAAATGTAAAATAGCAAGATAACACATTTCATATTTTGAATGTAAAATATAAGAATACAAATCTTTGCTCACCTGTATGTTTTCTGCAAATTGGATGCTAGAATTCCAATATCAACATACTGGCCACATTTACTACTTGCAAGATACTGAAATGAAGAATTTTAGGCAGCAAATAAATTTTTTGTCAATCATTTCATCAGAACACCTAGTTCAAATATGCCTGTTTCAAACTCTACCCTTCTCAGAAGTCAAAATGACAATCAGGAACAGCTTTGAACTGCCTTGGAAAACACTGGACAGTATTTCCCAACAAACTGTTTATTAAGATGCAGCTAACTAGCTAGTTACATTTCCCAGGGAAAAGGCCCATACTATATTTTGGTGCTTGTGACTTCTGCTGGTACAACTCCATTGTTTTCATTTAGTAAGAAAAATTATTTTGTAACTCACATACCATCTTATTATCAATCCTTCTAAACTTCTTGATTTCTCTCAGTTAACCTTTTGGTTTTGTCTCATTTTTAAGGTAGGAGATCTATCTACATCAACTAGTATGGATACTGTCGTGATAAGAACTCTAATCTTTGCAAGATGTTTTAAATAATATTAAAGAAAACTATACAAATGAAAGTGAATTCTATCAAGCTTTTTTTTTTTACCCCCTGACAGCAGTTGATCCAACCCATTTTCAAATCACAAATTATGAAAGTGTGAGAAAATGTACTACATTTTGGGTATAACTGTTCTCCATTTGCTTTCTTCCCCCGCTCTCCAAATCAGTTCACTGTAATGGTGAACACTTTCTTAAAAAAGAAAAAAAGAGATAGAGAATCTCCCTGTAACAGATATGGTACCACAAATGTCACAGCGAGGAGAAGTTAAAAATTTCATTTAAATTAATACCTCTATTTAAAAAAATCAAATTGCATAGCATTGTTTTTTTAAAATTATGCTAGAATTCACATCACCCATGGACAACTACTGACCTGTAGAAAATATCAAGCCTACCATAAATTTCAGAATAGTCAAGACATAATCCCTGTGATCTTGTAAAAGAAAATAAGAGAGTTCCCTCAAGCGGCCACTCACATTTTAAGGAATTATACACAGAAAAACAGTGTTCAATTTGCGAAGCCATCACAGAAATTCATAGGTTATGACACAGCACTGTGCCACCTGAGGGAATCACCCTTCTCCCTGCTCTTCACACGTGCGCTATGGAAGTAATGGCATTTTTACCATTTTTTTCAGTCATTTAATACATGTTTCCAAATCGAAACACCTCCGATTTACCTATATATACTCATAGCATATTTTCTTTGGACTATTCATTTCACGCTTGAACTAGCAGCGAGCTTCAGGATCAGAAGTACTGAAGAGGTTGGAAGAACGAAACAAAACAACAATAACAATAACAACAACAACAACAACAACAACAAAAGAGCTTGCTAAAGCCTTTTTAAAGTCCTGAGAGACGAGGCCAGGTTTCGGCGCTCGCTGCCGTTCCCTCCCGCACCTGAGCGGGCCGGACACCCGAGGCCCTTTTCAGTGAGAAGGGCGGAGACGCGAGGCCCACCATGCCGGCCGCGGGGGACTCCCCCGCCTCCTGCCGCCCCGTGGGGACTAGAGGAGCCGGCCAGCCGCCACCGCCTGCCCGAGCGGGTACCTGCTTAACGCGCTGCTTCAGCCGCAGGTCCACGAAATGTCCCGGCCGGCTCCGCATCGCCGCTCAGCCGCCCTCTCCGGCCGAAGGCCTCTCTGAGGTCCCAGGAGCTGTCGTAGCGCTTCGCCTGCGCGGGGCGGCCGGGCGGGAATTGTGAGCAGGCAGTGCCCGGGCGCCTCAGCCACGCTGCCGCAAGGCCCCCTTCGAACTGCCCGCCTGTACCGGCGCCGCGCCGCTCCAGCCCGGTCCGGGCGCGCTCCCTTCTCCCGCCTCTGATCCCCCGAGCCGCCTATTAAGTTCCAAAGTAAGCGCCCCCGCTCCCTCTGTCAGGGCTGTGTGAGATCCCCGGCAGCGCCCTCACGAGGAGCAGGGACATGCCCCGGCTGTCACCGCCCGGCCGCCCCCCCTGAGGCGGACTCCATTTCCCAGCACGGTGTGCGGCGGGGCGGGGCCCGGCGCTGCTCTGCTCGGGTGGGAGGGGCGCGGCGTACGGCGGCCGGGAGGGCGGCGGCCGTGGCGGGATGGAGTCGGTGGTCTTCATCTTCTCGCTGATTGACTGCTGCGCCCTGATCTTCCTCTCCGTCTACTTCGTATCCTTCTCCTCCGGGGCTGGGCGGCGCCCGGGGCGGGGCGGGTTGTGGACCGAGAGGGGCCGGGCCTGTTGAGTGCGCCGCTGAGGGTGGGCGAGCGGGGCCGGAGCCGCCGGGCCGGGGGTGGGTTAAGGGTGGCGGGGCGTGAGGGCCTGTGCTGGGTAATGGCCGCTGGCGGGGGCTGTCCCGGGCCGTAGCCCCCGGGAGCCAGGGCGGGGGGCGGCTGGTTGCGGGGGAACGGCGAGTGGTTCGGTGCCCGAAATACGTCCGCTCATCTGAGGGCTGGAGGTCGGGGGGCTGGAGCCTGCCCGCGGGCGTGTGCGGCCCGTGCTGTGGGAAACGCATCGTGCCTCGGCAGAAGTAGCGTCTGCTTGTGGTTGGTGCAGTAAAAAGAGTGCCGAAAGCCTGCTTCACACCCTCAGAAACTACCCAGGCCTAAACCAACACGGCCAGACGATAGTCTTAATTGTGAGGATGCCTCATTCTGTTTTAGATGTGAGCTCCTAGCCGGGAGACTGAGCTCCTCCACAAACAGTGTTTCCATGTTCTTTGTTACAAACTCGCCTGTAGTCTTTGCTGTCTGGCATTGTCAGACTGTCAAAGGACTGATGTGGCTTTCTTTTCTCTTTTTTTCTGAATAAAAGAGAACTGGCTGT
The DNA here is from genome assembly GCF_011004875.1 of Balearica regulorum gibbericeps. Classification (NCBI taxonomy): domain Eukaryota; kingdom Metazoa; phylum Chordata; class Aves; order Gruiformes; family Gruidae; genus Balearica; species Balearica regulorum. The sequence continues at coordinate 106,498,754 of NC_046186.1, forward strand.
CATACTCTTTGAAATCCTGGTGCTATTTCAGCTAGCAGAAGGACGTACGGAAGCACTTGAAAAAAATTCATCCTAGAAGGATAGGTTACTTGCTGAAAAAGGAAAAGGCTTTACCTATTTTTTTTTTTTTTAGGGAAAGAAGAAATCTCGTGCTCTTTTATTTTCTTGGAGAAAAGCATGAGCTTTACAGGATGTAGCGTGATGATGTGCACGTGTGCATGCTAAGACTTTCTTGAGAGGACTTTTCAGTCCGAAATCTTGTTTCAGTTGCTGAAAGTTCATTTGATTATGATGTTATCTTCTTATTTCCTAGCAAAGTATGAATTAATCCACTGTTTCTGTAAAAGTAATAAAAGTAAAATTTCACTATTTGGCTTTATTGTGAGGAGAGTGTAAAAAGTGCATTAACTTATTCTTCCTTTTAAGTTGTGGTTTCAAGTGTTGTAGTAATAATTCTGATGCTAAAATTATTGAGGTTTGCCTCCCTGGTCTTTTTAAAGTGTTGAACTGAACTTTAGCACTTGTGCAACAGTTGCCCTTGGAAAAACATCATAAAATAACTTGGCCTGACAATAAAATGTGGCCTAACTTCCTACGTACAGTAGGAATGAGTTGTAACTGATTGAATGTCTTTGGCAGATCAGCTGTAGAACAAGACAGTCTACGGTAAGAGGAGAGTGCTCTCCCCAGATTATTGGATAAAAATAAAGCTTTGTGTGTTCTGATTTACAATTTTTCCTTATCTTGGACTTCAGATAATTACACTATCAGATTTGGAATGTGACTACATTAATGCTAGATCATGCTGCTCAAAACTCAATAAAGTAAATTATTATTCTTTGTATTTAATGTAGTTTAAGAAAACAATCCTTCAAGTTAGCATCACAAATACCAGGGGTATAATGTGTATCTGAAAAGCCTTGATTGGCAATATTTTGCATGTATCCTTTATTTCAGTCTGCTTGTCTTTTTTTGGTTGCCTACCTTTCAGCAAATTCAGTCACAAAAGGCTGTTCTTCTGACCCTTGGTGCTCTGAGGTGGGCTGGTGCTCTGAATTCATGGGACTGAGACTTAACTCTTAGCAGAGCTCTTGAGTTCTGTGCTTTCGTTTTTGTAGGTGTGCCAAACCAAGGGTGTCTGCTCGTGACTGAATTCTGGGGTCTTAATAGCAACTTTGTGTAGTGCTTCTGTATAATTTCTAATCTCTCTTGAACAGTAGAGTGTTACAGTGATAAGGAAAAGTGCCATTTTAACCAAATTTGCTTAAAACTGATGATTTAATTAAATCAATATGGCCTTCCTGCATGGGTGTTCACTTTGATTTAAAGGTATTTTTTTTCTTAATGTAAGAGAGAATGATATCAAGCCAAAAATGTGTTATTGCCAGGGACTGACCCAATTTAACTATCCTAGTTTTCTCATTGATCAACTTTCTTACATGTTCCAAGCCTGAGGGTGTTTGTTTGTCCTGTGTCTGTGCAGATTTTAATTGTCTGCTTCTCTCATTCCTAAATCCAGTGTTCTCTGCAGTGATTTCAAATGAGCACTGTATACACTGTATACCTTCTTAACTCACTTTCTTAAATGCTTGTGTAACATAGTTGTGTTCGAACAGCTGCTGTGCTTCTTTCTAGACATTTTTCTAATACTTAGATAAAGCAGCTCTGTTGTAGTATCTTAGGGCCTGATTTCTGGCTTATTCACATGGAATCTGTCTGAAGGTATTAATTTTCCCATATTGTGATGAAATCACATGAATTTTCTTCTTCTGTGAATTTTCCGTCTGAGTTTGATATGATTAGAATCAGATGATAATGCCATATAGATCTTTTTCAGAAAGAAATTTACGTTCGTTCATATAACTTTTTTCTTTTCTTCCTTTTTTTATAGTGGGTGGTCCCCGAGGTGATTGGCCATGCTATTGTAACTGTATTAATGCTTATTTCATTGCACTGGTTCATCTTTCTCCTTAATTTGCCAGTAGCAACATGGAATATATATAGGTAAGTGCTAAGGGGTTTGTGTGCTTTTTTTCCCCTACTGTTACTAGTTTAGCTTTAGGTGCAGTATGAAGCTAAATAATATGTCATGATGAGATGTTTCAGTTGTGTTCTTGAGCTGCTGACAGTCTTCATGGATCTAACTAGCATAAAACTCTCCTCTCCTTACAATTAAACTTACAAGATACCCAGCAGTGTGAAGGATATGAAGCTTTTGGCCTTTCCTTGCATTCTCTCTAGTGCCCAGGAATCTTGATTTGTGAATCATTCCCAAGTTCCTAGGAAATAATAGCATGTTAATTGGGATTATGAAGCAGTACTGCAAACGTAGTTGTTAATGTTTTTCATGCTGTGCCTACGTGCCCGATAATGATATCGGCATAAAAGTACTTAGGTCAGCACAGCTGGTGGTTGTAAAACCATTGAGCTCTGGTGTTATCTCCTGCACCCCCCTCATTTACTGTCTTGTCTCTCCCCCTCATTTGCATTGTTTTTGGTCCCCCATCTTGCCTCTGTGTATTTGGAAGCTTTGCAGGCTTTTCATCTTACGACAACTGTCAGTGTTACTGGTCTTTGCATGCTGGGCCATGCACCACTTTGAAATGGTTTAGTTCTCAGTAGGGGTTTCCACGCAGTAATGTTGGGACTGTCGGTTCAAAAATGTTCTTTTTATTTTGTATCATTTGGTGTGCACAGAATTGAACGTTTACAGGTGTTATGCTAAAACTAGGTGTGGATTTGTTGCAAATTATCTCTAATCACTGTACTATGGGAAGTCCAAAAGACCACGTGTTTTAAGATATAGGTATGAAAAGTTGGCTGTGATTATTGTTTGCCTGAGCCTGCTTGGGCTAACTATTTGCAGGTTGAGTTGTTGGTAAAATTAAATAAGAGATTTCATAGCTCTCATTAAAAAGAAGTTCAGAATCCCTTTACTGATAAGTGCATGGTTATTTTCCCCAAGAACAAGATTATCAGCCTTGTTTTCTACAAAACTGCTAGCAAAGCCTTCAAATGTTTCTAAACTGGGGTAACATGAGACAGTATAACTTGTATGCTTGCGGTGGGTTGACCCTGGCTGGAGGCCAGGTGCCCGCCAGAGCTGCTCTATCACTCCCCCTCCTTAACTAGACGGGAGAAAAGGTATAACAAAAGGCTTGTGGGTTGAGATAAGGACAGGGAGAGATCACTCACCAATTATAGTCATGGGCAAACCAGACTGAACTTAGAGGAAAATTCATCCAATTTATTACCAAGCAAAACAGAGTAGAGGAATGAGAAATAAAATCAAATCTTAAAACACCTCCTCTCACTTCTCCCTTCTTCCCGGGCTCAACTTCACTCCCGGTTTCTACCTACTTCCCCCTCAGTGGTGCAGGGGGATGGGGAATGGGGGTTGTGGTCAGTTCATCACACGTTGCTTTCTGCCACTCCTTCTTACTCAGGGGGAGGACTCCTCACATTCTTCCCCTCACATTCCCAGCATGGAGTCCCTCCCACGGAAGAAAGTCCTCCACCAGCTTCTCCAATGTGAGTCCTTCCCACGGGCTACAGTCCTTCATGAACTGCTGCAGTGTGGGTCTCTCCTCAGGGTGCAGACCTTCAGGAGCAAACTGCTCCAGCGTGGGACCCCCACGGGGTCACAAGTCCTGCCAGCAAACCTGCTCTGGCCTGGGCTCCTCTCTTCACAGGTCCACAGGTCCTGCCAGGAGCTTGCTCCAGCGTGGGCTTCCCACAGGGCCACAGCATCCTTCAGGTGCCTCCACCTGCTCCAGCGTGGGGTCCTCCATGGGCTGCAGGTGGAATCTCTACACCCCTCATCCTTCCTCCATGGGCTGCAGGGGGACAGCCTGCTTCACCATGGTCTTCACCACGGGCTGCAGGGGGATCTCTGCTCCGGCACCTGGAGCACCTCCTCCCCCTCCTCCTGCACTGACCTTGGTGTCTGCAGAGTTTCTTACATCTTCTCACTCCTCTCTCCGGCTGCAAAAGCTTCCTGAGGTTGTTTTTTCCCTTCTTAAATATGTTATCACTGAGGCACTACCACTGTCCCTCATTGGTTTGGCCTTGGCCAGCGGCGGGTCTGTCTTGGAGCTGGCTGGCATTGGCTCTGTCGGACATGGGAGAAGCTTCTGGCAGCTCCCCCCACTACCAAAACCTTGCCATGCAAACCCAATACAATGCTTGATAAACAAATGTTGCTTAAATGCACACACATAAGTTTAGTTTTGTTTGGCCACCCATATGTACAACTGTATTATATGCTGTTGCACAAAATAACCAGTATTCCCTTTGGTATCTGCTGGCAAGTATGGAGTCTGCATTTGGCGTTTCATTTAGGCTAGACTGTTTCTACAGTCTAGAGAGAGAATGCATTTTCTTTGAAGCTTTGAAGATTTCTTGTACTGGTTACCCCTTTGCCACTTCCTTTTGCTTACTTATGTTGATGCTTTAAGTAGCCACTTGCTTTCCCTTCTAAACCTGGTCAGAGAGAATTTTAAAAGATACAGTTATTTCTATTTCCACACTTCAGGCAGTAAGCTTTGACTGCTGTTTTGAATTGACAGCTCTCATTTTAGATTTGTCATACATGGGGTAGACATTCTGAGTATCCTAAAATCCAGAGTTGTTTTCTCAATTTTAGATGTGCAGTGTAGGCAATAAATAAATATGACAATATGATACTTTGCCTGTCCTGCCACAAGATGTTAAAATGTTAAGCCTGTATTGCTAATCCTGCCTTCATTCTGAGGATCAAGGCGTTTCACCCACATTAACAGCCTGGACTATCCCATCTATAGTGAAGGAGTTGTCCACAAAAGCAAGTGTGTTGTTTAGCATTAGAAAAGAAATCTGATGATTTGGGATAGAACTTATATTTGACCCAGTGTTCAATGGACAAAAGATATGGTAGTTGGAAAAATGGTGGGCTGTAAAATAGTTTGAATACACTGAAGAGAGGAGAAGGTGTCAATTACTGACCTAGGATTAAGTGGGAACAGATGAAGTGTGTGCTTGTTATCAGCTGCAAATTTCCAGCATCAGCTGAATGTGTTGGAATCTTCTTTGCATGTTATAGTATTTCAGGAACAAATTTCTGGAGTAAATGTTGCTGCATGTGAATTCAGAAAGGTTTAAGATTAACTTTTACTCCAAGATGAGTACCAATATCAAAATAATTGTGTTGAGATTGAAGAAATCTGTGCTTTGTAGTGTATCTAAGTGATAATAGAAAGGTAAGATAATAATCCCTTCCACTTTCATTCCTTCAAAACCTGCTTAATTTTGATGAGTAAATGGTACAGTTAAAGGCAGTAGTGGCTTAATTTACTAATTGTCTCAATGATTTCAGTGAGAGTAGAGAGGTTTTGTGTGAAAGGGGCATTGGAAACAAGTCCCAGGGAAAATAAATTGGTCAAAAACAGAATCAGGGAGACTTTCAAAGTGCAGCATGTTTATTTTAACACCCTACTGGCCCTTCTTATTCAGCATACTCAGATTCTCATTTAATTTGGTTTTTTTTTTCTTCTGAATTTTGTAGTATTTTATACAATCCCCAGTGAGACATAGTTTTGTCTTACATTTTCCTTGTTTCCTTGTGTTCAGTACTAGATATTGAAGCAGCTTATTTGAAATCTAATCATGTTTCAAAATAGATTTTTTTTAGTTCTTAAAGATTTCTTAGACCTGCTACTGTGCAAAAGAAGCAAGATTTACACAGGAAATGTTGAATGTGACTAGGCAAAAATAAAGCAGCTCTTAAAAAAAGTTGAACACTTCCCTTTCTTCTTTGTTATATATACCTGCTTGAGACGGTAGGTCAGAGTAATGTGATTCTTGTTATATCTTTAAGTAGATCATACCCCCTCTTAAAACTGAAGGAGTTGTGTTTGTCAGCATCTGGCATCCTTAGGTGTATAATATAAGCTGTACTAGCTTGTAAGCCTCTTGGAAAAACTACCTCCCAAGTTCCACAAGCTTTAATTAAGTTGCATCATTTAAGTGTTACCACTCTTCTTAAAAAAAGCAAAATTAATAAATCCTAGAGATGTAAGAAAACTCTGCGCTCTGTCTCTTTCTAGGATAAATTGGTACAGAAAACTTGTGTATTTTTTGTTGTAATACTAAAAATAGACCAATCGTTTAAAACTTCAAATTTAGAAGAGACTTTCAAACTGTCGTTATTTCACATGAACTTTTTTAATGGGACATAATTGTCTTTGTTATTAGTCAAATATGCTGCAGTGCTTTTTAATGCCTCTGTGAAAGGAAAATACTGTGGTCTTAATCTTTTTTTTTTTTTTTTTTTGTGTCTCCTGCTGCTGCTAGAAAACATCCTTGTTTCTTGTTCCCCTTCTTCCCCTCCTATTATTGAACTGAATGTGGTAAGAGGTGGGGGAGTGCCTTTTGGAGTAAAAGTGGTGCCATTCTTCAAGTATGTAAAGAAAATCAAAAAGTGTTCTGTTCTGAGATCTTGCTTTTTCTCCAGGTGTAAAGCCAGGAGTTAAATTCCGGTGTAGAAAGGGTATTATTCCAGGAAGGCAGAGCCTGTATGACATTTAAGTGAAATAATACTGTTCTAGACTGAGCTCAGCTGGAGTGAGAACTTCATGTGCTTGCATTTGCTCTCTTGAGAAATGCTTATGACAGAAGAACATGCTGCTTGTTGAATTTTCACAGGACAAACATTTGTTTTGCTGGTTTTATTCTTCCTTTTGCTTACATTTCACTTTGTTTCACTCAACTTTTGTTCTTCTGTGGGTTCGGACAGCAGTACTTAACTTCTTCATTTCTGCCCAGTCTCTCCTGTCGACCTCAGTGTCTCTGCTGAGGTAACACAGGATGGTTGTGACAAAGAGGGGAATAATACACAGATCCTTTGACTTGTTTTATGCTATCTCATTTTGATCACTGGAGTTTGTGATTATCTGTGTGGGGTTTTTTTGGAAATAAAACACTAGCTCTTAGCTAAACTAATTCTTTTCCATTCTCTTTCATCTAATGCATCTTTCCACTGTGGGTGGACATTTCCTTCATAACACCAAGTAACCACACCTGGAAACTCTCCCATTTATACATGGGAAGCTGGGCTGATGCTTTTAGTACTTCTTGTCCTCCTCTTTCTTTGTGGGTTGTAGTAGCAGAGATACACGCAATATCCTGAAACTGAAATAGAATTAAAAAAGACCTCCCTTATGTTGAATTGTGAAACAATTCTTTAGATGAAAGTTCCTTCTGTGCAAGCTCTCCTCCTCCCCTCCCCCTGATGCTCCCCAATGTTTTGATGACTATACTTCTGTTGGAATTGTTTTGTTTTTTTCTTAAACTTTCAGGTATATTATGGTGCCAAGTGGGAACATGGGGGTATTCGATCCCACAGAGATCCATAATCGAGGACAACTGAAATCACACATGAAGGAAGCCATGATTAAACTAGGCTTTCATCTGCTCTGTTTCTTCATGTACCTTTACAGGTTAGTTTCAAAAATTGCTTCCAAGGAACAAAGGAATTGTTCCATTTTTATCTCCTCTATTCTGCTACTGTAATTGCTGGTATTCGTGTCTTTATCTTTTTGCATCCTGCTAAGCCTCAGTAACATATTTTGGCAGCTATCTCCAGGCTCATTATATGCCTTTATTCTTTCTGATCAAACATTGTTTGGAAACTCAGACTACTCCTTAATCTCAAACCCCCTATAAGTACAATATAAAGAGTTACATGATTTCAGCACCTAGAATAAGTGGCCTGTTTAGAGTGAAAATAATCTTGAGGACCAAGTTTATTTTACAAGTTCTGTTTTAGAAAATAAAGCTGATCTGGCTAAATTACAAACAGATTAGTTCTGCGATGGGGCCATCTACTACACGATGGAAGAACTACTGTTCTACTGCAGTATTACTTCTACAGTCCTTGTCTTCGTAAGCAAAGCACATAGCATAGTTGCCTTGACTTTCTATTTCAAAATCAAGTGCAGTTCTTTCATGAAAGCAATAGCCGTTCCTGCTTGCACATACTTCAGTAATCCACCACTCTCATGTTTTCTGTTTTGTCACAGTATGATTCTGGCTTTGATAAATGATTGAGAAGTTGAAAAAGAACCATTAGCTGCCAAATTGGGTCATCACTCCAGTGACTGGTTGTGGAGCCACAGACACCTTCCGAATATACCTAGATCAGTGTCGTCATGCAGTATATTTTTCCTCTTCGAACAAGAAATATTTTTCTGTATTTTTAACATAAAATATTTTCAAAAGACATTGGATTGGTGTAGCAGTTGTTTTTGTTCCTTTACAACCCAAACTGCTTCTGTAGGGTGAAATCCTTACTTACAGAACTGATCTCAGGAATTAAACAGTGAGAAGGGAAACTCATTTTCAGCAGCACGGGCTGATAATAGTGGTAGATGCAGAACAAATTTAAGTGCAGCTCTGATGTCTGCTTCTTGCTGAAAGGTGTCTGGATGTGCCTTGGGCTGCCAAGCTGGCCTATTAGAGCCTAGATTGAAGCAGTGCTTGGAACATTCATTTCAAAGTGGAACAGTAGCACAGCTTGCATCTTTGTGTCAGTGAATTTTCCAGCTAAAAAGCAATGGAATAATAAAAGTTATGCTTTTCTCCCTTTCTGCCCCTTCCTCCAACAACCTCTATGAAGTCTTGTGTTTGGATGGATTAAGGAAGGTCCCTTTGGTGAAGGTGACACTTGGGTCTAAGAGTGAAAACCAGATAGGCAAGAAACATGATTAATACGTGCTTTTCCCCCTTCAACTCCTGTTTTGTTGTTGAAATATATCATAGACCTGCATACAAAGTAAACATTGCATCACAGTAAGTAGGGCTGGAGTTGGTTACAAAGCAAAAGACTGTCTGCAGTCACTACTCTGTGATCCTGCTGTTTCCATATTCAGGGAGATGAATTAAGAATACACCTAGCTCAGGGAGGTAAAACCGCTAAGGTAAACCATAACCCAGTTATCCCAGTTCTGATGGGACTGCTTCAAAGGTACCAGCAAACTAAGTTCTTGTGCAGCTCTGGCATCAATGATAAGTATATAAACCTGAGTTTGTACCCTCACTGTTCAATAACTGTTTAGATTGTTTTATATGTGCATAAAACCAGGGTTTTTTGAAACAAACACATGGAGTGAAATACTTCAAAAATACAGTTCTGTAATTAAGTCCTAAAAAACTATGAGTTTTTCCTTCTTAAGTACTTGCTTTTTGGTGTAAAGCTGTAGGTAGCAGATTGTTGTCTTTTTACTGCTGGCCATGAAAAACACTGAAGCTTGATTTCTCTAGATACCTTGTGTTCAGTGTCTGTTCTAGGAGAAGTTTGGCTTAAAATTTATGATGGATGGAATCCAAGTTCAGCTGGTGCGAAGATGAAAAACTGCTGAAAATTATGCTCATTAAAAATAACCGAGGAAATAGCTACCACAGCTGCATGCCACTGACTACTCAACACCACAAAAACCAAATTGCAGAAAGTACTGCCTTATAGAGCTGAAATGCAGACAGGATGTAGGTCTGGAAAAAGGAGAGCAAATAAAACTTTGAAAGAGAAGCCAGTAACTTTTGTAGCAGCTTATATGGTAGGCAATTAAGTTACCTTATTTGTATGTGGAAAAATATATATAGGTTTTAACTATTAGAAGAAAGGGCAGGGTTGTTAGTAAGCTGCTTGAGTTAAAAAATGTACAATAGCATAGCATATTTCCCCCAATTAATCATTACAGTTACAGAGTGTTGGTTATTTATCTTGTTTTATTAAAGAATATACTTATCTCATTCTAGTAAGCTACTGGTCCATTCTAAAATGGTTCTGTATTACGGAACATAATAAATCAGTAGTCCTAAGAACAGTTCTATGTGCAGGTTAACAATCAACCTGGAACCCCAATAAGGCCATAAAAGTAAATTTTTATCTATTCAGTATTGGTATAGCTTTATTCTAATGCTTTTTTCCTACCAGCAGCTCTCTAGGATTTTGTACAAATGCTAACAAAAGACCATTTTTCCCTATATTATGGTAATTACAGATGGCAGGCATTGGCAGGGACCTCAGGAGATCACTTAGTCCAACGCCCCTGCTAAAGCAGGATCACCTAGAGCAGGTTGCACAGGATCGTGTCCAGGCAGGTTTTGAGCATCTCCAGAGAAGGAGACTCCACAACCTCTCTGGGCAGCCTGTCCCAGTGCTCGGTCACCCTCACAGGGAAGTTTTTCCTTGTGTTCAGATGCAACTTCCTGGCAAAAGAAAAATTTAGGCTATATGGACCGCCAAGTAGTTACCAGTACATTAACCACCTTATCCTTGGCAGAAACATTAGAGGTGAACAAACTTCAGTGGTTACTCTTCAGAGCATTACAATTAATTTTACATCTTACATATGGTGGAATTCCACAGTTCTGTAGAATCATATACCTGTTTCTCTTGCAATCTTCTCACCAGAGGCAGAGATGGGACAGCAGGTGAAACACAGTAACAAACCCAGCCAAAAAACCTGGCTTCCTTCATCTGCCGTGCAGATGTTTGATGGCTGCAGCAGGTCTGCAGTCTAACAACCCTCCGACACGTCCGAGTCCCCAGGGCAGTGGCACAAAGCAGCACAGGGAAAGGGATAAGGCATGGCCCTTCCGCCACCTGCATGTAAGCCATGATTATCTAAACACTGCTCAAAGGGTAAAGGAAGGAATAAGGTTAATACAGAGGTGCTGCTAGACAGAGTAAAGGCCTGGTCTAATGAATAGAGCAGCTAAAAATGTAAAAATTGAACACATTTCAGCAAAAGGTTTGAGTTTGGGAAAGCTACAGGAAGGGGAGGGCAAATTTAGGCACAGCTTTTTTTTAACAGAACATTAGCTAACGCTGAATAAAAACACAGGACAAAGATGAGGTTCTGTTTTAAGGCACAGGGAAGAGGGACAAGAATGCAGGGTTAGTTGGAGGGAACAAAGGCAACAGCAGAGATGTATCTTCAGGAGCTCTCAGTCACTGAAGCTGCTTAGGTCCTATTCAGATAGACACCTAGAGATTCCCAATGTCCCCTTTACGAAAAGCTTGAGCAAGAGACATAAGTACTTTAGGAACACCTTATCTTCAAAAGGCGCCACAGAACCCACCACCGATCACCAGCCGCAACCCCTGTCTGGTATTTAAGCAAGCTCCCACGTTACAGAGCCAAGGTTTTCACCGAGCCTCGAAGGAGCAGACGTTCAACGAGTTAGATAAGCACAGAACTGGGCACAGGAGTGTCGACTGCTAAACGTAGGGAAAACACAAGCGTGAGGTAGATGAGAGCCAAACATCAAGAACTGGAAAGCCTGCACACAACACTGAGTGGATTCATCTTCAGCTAAACTGCCACGAGTTATTTTTCCTAGTGAGGAAATAAAATACTAGAGCTACGGAAGAAATCTGTAATTAATGATCAAGAAATTAACATCCAAGTCAGTCATATAAGTGAAGTTAGGGAAACTAAGAACTATTCATTCCAGTTATTTATTCTGTTTATTGAATTGAAAGAAAGGGAATACAAACATTTCTGTTAAGTGCTGTGCACCAACATGGAAAAAGTGTATTTTGTTTTTTTAAAAATCCTAATAAAAACAAATCAGAAGTTAATGTAGTTCCAATTGAACAACTTTTAAAGATATGTTTAAAATACTACACATTTATAAAATAAAAAAAAGTTAAAATGGTGTTCTGTAAATAATTAGTAAAACAAGTGAAAATAAATACGAGACCCAAAGTTCTTATGTTTTTAATGTAATATAGCAAAGAAATTTTTAACTACTTAATATAATCCGAGGAGAGTAACAAAAATCCAGAAAGTTTAAGAACGCAATCCTTTGAAACATTTAATATCAGTCCATAGCAAATAGTCATTACATACCAAAAGCTCTAAGTGTTAACTAGTTCCACCACAACTCCATATAAATCTTGACAATTTAGAAATCTTGAGATCAACAATAAAGTTCTTTTCTTGATCTCTACAGCTTGGTTTGTAAGTACATACATGCTTTGAGGATCCATTTTGTCCCATGTGTTTTCAAGGAGCCAATAACTTTTTCCATCTGTGCCTAAAAATGTTAAGATTCAAATCTAGCACATATACCCTAACAATGAAAACAAAAAAAAAAAGTTTAAGAAAAAAGATGGGGCACAATGAATTTCAAATTTATAAAAATATACTGATATTAACCAAAACCTTCTGGTCAAAGGACACTTCACATACACACAACTTAAAGTATGCAAGAAAACATGACAAGTACCTAGAACATTTGGTTCTCTGTCTGTTTATGGGACACACGCGCACGCACATTCATACCAGATGGGAGGAACACTCTCACAGACGTTTTACTGAATCCAGATTATCCGGATTCATAGACAGAAAACTTGTCTACAGTTTATTTCAACAACTAGAGGCAGCTACTGCAGCAGTAGTTCAACACTGCACACTTCAATTAAGTCCACCCTGTTTAAAAAAGTGTCAAGAGTTAATGGATATTTTTTTTCTTTCTAAACATCATTAAAAGTAGCAGTTTTCAAAATTAAGTATGGCAGCTGAAAATGGACTCAAGCCAATGCGGCAAAAGACAGGAGGAGGTCAAAAGGAGGATTAGCCATTTATGGGATGGGTGTTCCTCTTAATAGTCGTCTCAAAAAAATTAGATACAAGTGTATTTTGTAGCTAAAACCATGGACAAACTATTGAAAGTGCATTTTTCCTCCTCCCCCTTGAGTTACAGTAGTTTGTCTGTTGGTCAGTAAATTGATTTTTTTTTTTTTTTTAATGTTCGTTCCCCTTTCTCTACTCCCCTCCCCATTTGGGTCTACACCATCTCCCCCAAACTACAGCTAATTGTACAAGTCCTGGTTTCCTGCTAAGGAAGCCTTCAAAACTGGTTTTGGGTGGGAGCATCACTTAGCAGTGTAAGAGTATACAACTAGACACAGACTCCCAAGAACAAACCAAGTTTTATTAAACATTACCTGTTTGAAGCCAAGTTGAGAAGTACCTGGCAAGATCTGGATAGATTTCTAGCTTGCGTCTTTGCTCTAATCATAAAAAGAAGTTAACTTTAAAGTTGGAGAACTTTAGAAAAGACAGAGGGAATTTAAAACAAAGGTGTCATTTCCCCCCACTACCCGCCCCTCCCAAACAAGGCCAGATCTAGCATTTTCCCTTTTGTGTTCCATTGTGCCTTGAAAATTACTTACCTGAACAGCTAAAGAACATTCAGATAATACAATGCTTCAGCTTTTTTTTTTTTTTTTTTTTTAAAGATCTGCCTTGACAATAACCTGGGGCTACTGTGAGTATTTTAAGCCAACAGCTGACCAGAGAAAGTTATAAAAGGAGTACATGCTTACAGTATTTTCTTCTCTAAAACCACAGGTCTGTTGACTAGAAATAGTGATTTATTGCGGGTGTGTACTTGTTCCAGCCTTAGACTCCAGCCTACGAACATTTTTAAGCACATGGAAATCAAGGTGTTGCAAATGAGCAAACTTAATTGTTCCCCCCCATAGTCTCATTTTATAGTCTGTGCACAAAAAGTATTGGTACTTTTCAATTCACATATTGTGAATACATGACATACTATAGAAATAGTTTAGGTTACTCTTTGATCTATAGGTTGTAATGGTAGTCATTACTGCTAGATCATGTCAGTTTACTATGGGACCAAGTAGTGTGGCAGAATGAAGATTACTCTCACCGTTCTCTTGTCTCCGCTCATCGCCTGTGAGTGGCAGACAGCTACGCAATATACTGAGACACTCTTGAAACAGTGCCACCTATATGGAGCTTTCCTTTACATTGCATAGTTGCACCATGAAACTAAAGCGGAGATACCAGAACACCTGGCTCTCCCTAACTCTGCTTCTAAACACCTGAAGTGTATTCTAGAGGTACAAACCAAGTCCAGAAGAGAAGCCCCAGAATGGAGGGGGAGTCTTTTGGCAAAGTACTAAGTTTAAATTTCTAATTAGAAAGCATTGCAGTGGAAAGTAGGCACCAGCCCCCCCCCCCCATCCCCCACAGCTTGTACCAGGTAAGGAGTCTCACTTTGTTTTGGTATGGCCACCACATTAAAAATGCCTGTTGAAGTGCATATGAGACTTTAAACCTAAGCTTGAGATTTGATCTGGCCTTCTCCGCCTGCCTTAAGTTCCCACTGAAGTCTCACAAGCATGAGGTAAGCAAGGAGTGCCAGACCATTGTACGAGCCAAACCCAGGATTATTCTCCTTACTCTAAATAATGTTTTGTTTGAAAACGTAAGTTCCAGAGTAAGACAATACTAGGGTAACTTCTAAAGATTCACGTGCTGGCAGGGGTTGTGAATTACACAATGTTTTGAACATATGAAACACTGTTTACAATTTAGGTATTTGATTTTTATTTAAAACCCAAAGGTTAGCTTACTCAAATTTGAGCTTGGGAAGTCATCTGTTTGCCTGCAACACCAATGCCACAGGAACAAGACCGACTAATCTTACGTTGGCTGAACTAGGAAGAGAAACAAAGAGCTTCCTCTAGAACTAGCTAATGGAAGAAGGAACTGATTTGTAGCTTTAGTTTACACATGTATTCCCAGTACTGTGGAACAGTAATTGCTATCAAAGAAATTCACCTGAATTTTAAGACGATATACTAGATTGAAGATAAGAACATTAAGTTCCTACTTCATTTTGGAGGTACTAAAAGAGGAGTATGTCAGATTCAGGGCTGGTCTCAACCAAAGTATCAAAATCTTAAATCATGTTTAAGTTCACACACAAGGCAACAAGAAAAAAAAACCCACCTACCACCTCATGGCTGGAATCTAACAAAACCTGACCTGCCAAGCTTTGCTTTGTTTTTCTAGGAAAGAAAAAGTGGCTGTTTATGTTAAATACCACATTCCCATTCATCAAAGTAGCTACACTTCTCTTCCCAGGAACTCCAGCAAACCTTCCCCCACCCTTCTTCCACACATGACTAATAAGGACACTAGATTATCTCATTAAAGGATGAAGTCCACACTTATGTTCACATTCTTGGTGGCATGCCTTTCCCTGTTCCCTCTTTACTTCACAGCAGTACCAACACTACCTTCCTACCCAAGGTGGCAAAAGGGAATCCAGTGCCATCCCATAATGAATTTGTGGGTAGTGCAGAAGCACAGAGATGCCAGGCCATCTGTTTATGTCAAAAAGAATAAATAATTATAAATGTCTTTCTTTTAAGATGGGATATTAGTAGAGCTATTCCTGGATGTGTCAAGATGTTCACAGCACCAGCTCACAACAAGGTCTGGGAGAAGCATTTAAATCTGCAAATTTAAAAGCATATTCTCAAAAAGAAAGATCTATACACCTTTGTTTATCAAACCAAGAGAAATTTCCATCATAATACAAGTGTTTAATTATGATTTGTATGTTAATTACTTTTACAAAATGTTGACTTTGTGAAGAAAGGATTCAACAGATTCTTCCCTCGAGGTGCAGTCTACCTTTTACCAGCATTGTTGCATATATTTGTCATTAAAACCAAAAAGACCTTGTCTTGTTTAAACTCTTAGTCTGGTGGTGCACTCTGAAAGCTTTTTTCTCCTAAATATCTGTAAAGATGGACAGTGAGTTTCTCCTAAAACAAGCTTCACTGCCTACATAAGGCTCCTTCCAGCCACTGCTTTTGATTGGGTCTCAAGACACTTCGGAAAAGCATCAGTGATACCGTGTTTCATGACACTTCTTGCATTGTTTTAATTCCAAATGTATACAAATGAAGTCATTTTAATCCTATAAATAATTTATTTTTAAAAAATTGTGCTGTTAACCCCTTTGCAGGGCAACGAGCTATGTGAAAAGTACAAAACTTTTTGTCAAATGTGATACTGAGAGTGCTTTTGACATAGTTCATTGGTTTATCATCTCAATTTATATATACTGCGCAACGGGCAAGGCTAGAATCCATGAACCAAGCTGCAAAGATCTCAAGCTAAGTAAGGCGGAGAGAGACTTGAGAAACAAGAGAAGGAAATACTTTCCTATCCAATGTATACTCTTCAGACTAAAGCACTCTTTCTATCAAGCCTTCTAAACTGTTAAATAAAGTGTTCCAAACAAGCATTTAAACTTCATTACACAGAAGAGCAACAAGAACAGTAGCCTGCCAGACAAAAAGGCAGGAGGGAAAAATATATATACTGAGTTCAATGGTTAGCCTGAATGTAGCACAGTTCTTCACAACCGATGGGGGGGGTAATTTCAACACGGTGTCCAACAACGTTCTAACGACGTGCTTCATCTCGACTGGTTACTATGAAGCAAGGTGGTAAATGTTTGGCCCCAACCGGGCTTCAGAAATGGTTCTTTTTCATGACGAGCATGTCTGTCCAGCTATCAATCATGTTTGTTTGCACCAAATCCCAAGCCATTTAAAATACGACTAATTAAGTTAAACTGAAGTCGTCTGCTCCAAATTCGCCATCAACTATCCATGCTACTGCATTCCTCTGAGCAAAAACAAAAACATAAGAGAAAGAAATCACACCTTGAAGATTTTATCAGTAGTTAATATTTCTATTATAAGGTCATTAACACAGTGTATTTATAGAAGTTTTACTGAACATGCATTAGTTAATGGATCTTATTTTTATTCTGTAACTGAGTCCCATGCTAAAAATTTACTTATTTTAGGTATCATTATGCACATCAGTTTAGAGATTAATTTAGCATATTAGGTGCTGGTACACAAAAAGCATCTCTTCCAAAAAGAGCTAACACACATTTGCATTCAAGTTCCAGGGGAGTGTGCTAATTACAAAGCTGTCACCCATTTAAGATTCCCAAGTTGTTAGATATCATTCCGCACACCTACACCTCTTGTGGAAGCACTGCCGTGAGAAATCCATTTTCTATTGATTTGATTTTTACGGTGTTTACTAGCTCATTTTCTGGAGGAACTAAGAGTGAGCAAGCAGCTAATTGGAGAAAAACAAGCAAAATCACAAGTAAAAACCACTGGGAGGATGGGCTCCAAGTCCTTATGGGTGCATTCAAGGTGTTACAAACAGGAGATTGGCCAGGCTGGTCCACCTAGTCCAATACCAGAAGCAGGTGTGTCAGAAAGCACAGGAGCAGGCAGAGGAGGTAATTCTTACTCCTAATATCCTTCCAACTTTCAGCCATTTTCACCTAAAGGACATTCTGAACTAGAGACATTTACTTATCTAGTAGCACTCAATGGATTTCTCTGATTACTTTGTCCAGGTTCCCCTTGAACTCGTGTCCACACCTGGTATCCACAAGGTCCTGTGGCAATGGGATATACTGTATTTCATTTTAACGTCTACTGTAAAGTTATACAAGGTTGAACGTGTAATGACAGAAGCCTATAAAATGCAGAACAACCTCCCGGTGGTCATGTCGTTAACAATTCCTTCTCTTGCAGGGAGACAAGGGCTGGGACCAAGCATGCATGTTGGCATCGAAAAAAGCTGCCTTGTTAAAAAAGTGTCTCTCCTGGCCACAGCTGATTGCTGATGGTTAGGAAAGAATCAATTGTGTACAGATTTTATGGTGGGAAACGTCACTCTCCACACATTGGAGATTCCTTTTGTAAACTTTGTAATACCATTATTCAATTTGCAGTGTGGTCAGAACATATTATTTTAATTCTAACAACATTGTACATTATTAAACCTCAAGCACTGGATGCAAGATTTTTAAGAAGTCTATGTAAGTTAATATAATCCTGAGGCCTTAGTGACACCAGTTTTCTGTAGGGCTGTGTCAGAAGTTTGAATATCATTTTGGAAGTACCAGTTGTTTCCTTTTTATTCCACAAACATCAATAACTTAGATAAAAATCAACAGCCATACATAAAACCAAGTAAATCAGATTCTAACCCAAGACTTAAAAGCATTTTTCTACCCTATTTATAGTAAATAAAATCCACTGACCCAGCTGCCTTTGATGTAAGCTTTTAGTGATTAGAGAACATACATACACGCACACTGTTTTTTACCTTCAATATCCTGGTTGTCTACGAAAGGCGCTGGTCCCCATATTCTAACAGTGCCATCATCAGAGGCGCTGGCCATCATGGATGGAATCTGCGGGTTCCAGCTCACACAATTAACAGTACGCGTGTGCCCTGTCAGTTCCGCAATTGGCAGCTCACTACGCTTGTGCCAAATATATACTTTGTGATCTAAACAAAATAAGCATTTAAAAAACCATAGTGAGAAACGTTGTTCTGCACAGACTGATTTGTCATATCAAACAGCACTTCCACACAAGCTCTCAGCAACTAAAAAACCCATTAATGTTGTAAAACCCATGTTTAGAACCCATGTCTGTTGAACATACAATAGCACTAATAATTTTTCTTCTAAAAGTGATCAAAAGAATATGAGTAAAGCTCTTCCACTAAGAAGCACGCTCCCTTTTAAGACTTGTAAGTCTCCTACACTTGGTATTTGAAGAAAAACATTTGACTACAATGCAAATAAGCCAATACATGGCTAAAGAGAGAAACCAAGCTATTCTTAAATGAAAGACATGGGAGTTGTAATCTTATTCAAAAGGAAGTCTTGCAGATTTTTTTTTTAAACAATCATATTTACAGATTAGTACATGCATTATAAAGTCATAAGTACTAAGGCAGAATATTTACAACCAGCATCTGTTGATGAGTACTAGGTAAGATCACAGCTCTATAGTATCAAGATGTATTTCATAAACTAAAGACCTGAAACATTCCGGTGAAAGTGCAGAGCAAAGAAGGGAGAGCAACATAGCTTATTGTCTCAAATTGTGAGCTATTACTGTCTTGAACAACAATTAATTCTTGTGTGGTATTTAAAGATATGAACTTGTACATATTAAAGTAGATGCCATAAACAACCCTACAGACCTTATTTTGTGATAGGAAACTGAATTACTTCTAGCAACATGCTAGAAATAGGTGAATTGGTCAGACACTCCACTGCAATTTTTTAGAAACATGTTCCTGCTTTATAACCAACCATATGTAAGAATAAATGGCTACGGGTGTGGGGTTTTTTCCCCCAACTGTAGACTAGAAGCCTTTAACAAGTCTGTGTTGACCTTTCTAGGAATGTCTTTGGAATACTCTAGAGCTATACAGACTGAACAAGTATGTATTACTAGTATTACACAAAAGCCTAGTATTTAGGTCTAGCATATCAAATGAAAGTATTTTAATCTATTTGAAAAAGTTTTAACTTGGATGTCATTCTGAAGGCTTAGCAAACAAACCAATCTTCCTCTATTCCTCCTCCCAACCCCTTACAAAACAAACTTGCTCTCTGACCTACCTGCTAGAATAGCATCATGGAACCGTGCGATAACTCAATTGTCTTCTGCTGAATCAGCTCATTTGAGTACAACACCTTTATATATACTTGCATTGATGCAAATGTTCTGGGTGTGTTTATATTCCACTTAGGATTTCAAGAGACTACATATCCACGCTATTCACACAACACAATTCACTCTCTGCTTAAACATTGGACACGCAAGCCTCTGCTGTCTGGGAGAATCAAAGCCTAAACACAAACCAGTATTTTGGTGCTTGTCAGAATGCCTGTATTTTGTTTTGGAAAAAACAAGTTAACTAGATTAAGGCAGCAGTCAATTTCCCTCTCAGAAAGAGACCTCCATTTTCTTCCTATTGATGCAAGCGTTAGAAAAAAGCTTACCTGGCTGACAACATACCTTAAGAGGCTATGATAATGTAATCTGCTATTTTTGTCTTGTTTGCTTGTTTAGGATACATAGACTTTCTAAGTAGCCAGATTTGCAACAATTCAATGCAAAGAGGCAACAGCTTCAGACAGTCCAAATCTAAATAGGGTGCCATCAGTTTTAAGTACTGCTTGGTAGTTTTTAGAAAATGAAGATAATAAAGAATAAATAAATAGGGGGAAAAAAGGGACTGGTGCACTGTATTATCTACACCTACACACGCACATCAGTATGGCTCAACACAAATCCTGAACTTTGGGGCACTCAGGTCCCTTGTTCAACTGTGAAGAGGTTCACACTGGATTGGAGGACTGGAGGTGCTGCCCTTCAGTCATTACATTCCACTGGATTGGGTCAGAGGGTGACATTTGGTTTTATTTTATACATATTTGGTATTTTCCAGAAAAGGATAGTAGGAATGCTCTGGCCAATCTTATTTCCTGACAGCTGTGAGTTACGTAGTACTCGTAGTAGTACTAACAGTGCTAACAGTGATTGCTCACATATTCCAAGTGCAATTCTTAGCCCTGCATAGGCTTGAACCTTAAGTGACCTTCATGGGAGCTGATGGCACTACATCAGTGACAGAACTGAACCAATTCAAAATATAAACCATTAACTAATTTCTATTCTTGACACAGACAGTCAAATAAAAACATACCGCAAAGCCTTTGACTACCAAGACATCATACCAGACTATGTCAACAACTGCTTAGTTTGAGAGTATGCTTAATTTGAGACTACTCTCTTCGTAATTAAGCTGATGACTCTATTGAAATTCAAATAGCCTCACCACACCTATATCTTCCACAGGCAAATGAGGCTGTTACTCCCCAGAAGTATTTTTGATTCAAACCATAAGCCTAAGTATCATGTCCCAAAAAGAAAAAGCCTCAAGAACACCCCACCCACTTCTAATTAAAACCATGCAGATGCTTTTGCTTTAGAGGAGCAACACAAAAGATTCATTAATGTTTTCTACTACTGCCATTCTCTCAAAAGATTCCTTCTGCTACCATACAATTATTTCTTGAAGTATGCCACAATCTCAGGGCTCCTCAAACTTACTTAATGAACTAGTTGCTTGCTTTTATAGATGACAGCTGCTAACAGCAACATTATTAAAAAGGTATAGGAAGGATACAGTGTTCCAGTTTTCTGCACAAAAGGGAATGATGTTACCTTCGCTGCCACTCGCGATGAAATCTTCATTATGACCTCCAAAACACGAGTGAATTGTGTAAAATCCTTGTGTAACACCTTGATACTTTCTCACTAAAACTCTGTCTTGTAAGTCCCATAAGTGAACTCCCTGGGAATAAGTAGTATAAGATTGTTATCATTAAACATTATTCATTGCATTCTTTTGAAACACTAAAAAATTAAACATGATGAAAGTACATTACTTCAATACTGTTACTAGATCAAGAGAGTAAAGACATACCAAATTACTACATTAAACTTCCATTCTGCGGTCCCTTCCATTGTGAAAGCTCCTATTCTTACCCAAGGTTTCAAAGACAGAAATAAAATCTAATTCTCACTCCCCCTAACATGTCAACCTGCCCCAAGTCTTGCTGTACCTGGCTTCTCAATGCAACAGCCAGATATTAACATTCAATAGTACATATTTCATAGTGTGAAACGCTTGACTATAAATCAGTCCCAAAAAAAAGTCTCAAGAATAAAATCACCTTCTTGTCAGAGAATGCCATGCTATATTTATGAATATTAAGGCCTTTATCACATGAAATACAACTGATAAATATCAGACATTCCAACGTGCATCAAAATATTTCAAAACAGGTAGCAGTTGCAAGTTTTATTTGCATTTCCATTTATCATCACCAACTCACCTGAGTTGCTACATTTAACAAAGCTAAACGGCCATTTTTTGAAATAGTAAACGACATAATAGGGTGATCTTCTTGTACTCTGAAATGACAAGACACATCAATGTTAAGAGGGCACTTAACCAAAAAATGATGCAACACCAAGACAAAAGGCATGTCCTGTCTCTAATATTATCAGGGAAACACAGTTCTGAGTAAGTATGTTTTATGTCAGTACAAGCCAGGTCTGTAACAGTTTGCTTATAATTATGACAAATCCCAAGACCAAAACGGACTTCAGACTTCAAATCCAACTGCTCACTTCAAGGCAGGAACTACTAAAATATGCCAGGAATTAAGACAACAACTCCTTATGACAGGAGTGTCAAAACAGCCACAAGAAACCTACTCCAGTGCTCAAGAAGTTATTTCTAATACTCGATCTAATGCTTCTTTTTGCAACTGGAACTCGCTAATTCTTGTCCCATGCTATTCTCCTCTTCTTTTAATACTGAGAGTATTTTAATAACTTATTTCCCATCCTGCCCCACAAACCCTTCCTCAATCATCTTCTGACACTAAAACCCAGGAATTCAAAACCAAAGAAAGGGGTAGTTACATGTTCCTGTCTGTAAGATCCTCAAAGTTATAACCCCGAATTCGCTGGTGTGTGTCCGATGCTAGAACAGTTTTCCCATCGCTCAAGCACCAAAGGCATTGTACTCTCACCCCTTCCCAGGAGTCAAGGAGATTACCATCTAAATCCTGATCAGAAGGGAAAAAAAAAAAATTAACTGTTAGTCTCAGATTTCTGAGGAGTTGACACAAGTATCTCTCTCACCTTCTCTTCAGAAGATTGCTACAGAAAGGAATCTTACCCTGTAAAAGAGAGGACTTCATGAATTAGAACTTGGTTGTCTTAACCAAGGGCTTTTGTAGGTATCTGTCCTGGAGAGCTGAGAATCCCTTTTGTCACTTACTTTCTTGTGCGTGACACATGCAATCTATGTTACATCACAGAGCTCACCTTTGCAGTGAGTGAGGTTTGCATACTGCACTATTACTCTGAGCACCAATTCAGGTGACAAATAACTAAGGGTAGAGTGAGACTGCAGGCCACCACCCAAAAAATCAATGCTAGTCAAGTAATAAAGGTTTCAAATTTCTGTTCACACTAAGCAAAGACAGCATGCAAAACTAAGAAAGATATAGTCAAAGTTCTATGGAATAAACAGTACCTGTGGACAAAGGCACTGCTTTTTATTAGTGTATTATCTAGAGCAGCTAGGAAAAAAAGAATTCCCAGCCCACAAATCCTCCTTTAGGCAGACAAAAGATGCTTGAACTCTTCTAACTGCTACATACAGAAGTGCTGCTGAAATACTAGTATTAATGTATTGCTGCTTTGAATTACAAAGGATCAGAAGTTTTAACGTACACACACATGAAAAACCATGATCCTCAGATTTGACCATGACAAAACTTTCATTTCTTGCTTTGTTTTCAATGGGGCACATGCAGAGAACTTACACACTGATAGAACTGTCCACGCTGACCTCCCGTTACAAAACGCTTCCCATCAGGATTCCAGGCCACACTTGTTAAACTGTCTTCATGAGACTGGCTCATCTTTGTCCTCAGCTCCCCAGTCTGGAAAATAAACAAAGGCAGCAAGGCCTTATACCAGAACCCTTTCACAGAGAGGCATCCATAATTTCATCTGACATGCATAGCGTTTGGAAGCGCATATATTTCAACACGTTTATTAAAAAGCAACACAAACCTCGGAGTAATGCAATAAAAAGGCAGAACTACTTCAGCATCTCCAGTGACCCTGGACTTGATTTGGGACAATTTCTTTTGTCCCTCAAATCAAGAGGGATGGACTAGTCGGTGTGTCAGACAACTGGAAGATTATGAGTAAAGAGAGTAATTAAAGAAGTTGGAAGAACATGTAAGAGAGAGAAGCAATATGAAATTAAAAAAACAAATGTGGAAAGCAAGGAGGCAGGAGGAGACTAAAAGAAAATAGAAACAACAAAATACATTTTAGCAAAAAGCTGGGAGTATCAGAGTATTTAGAACATTTTCCTCCCCAAGCTGGAGCTCTCCATGCCAAAATTTAGCTTTCATCCCTAGCTTATAATGCCACTGTTTCACAAGACAGAGTGCCAATGAGTGGCTTACCATTGTCAAAACAGCAAGGGCTTCTCTCTATTCTCTTGTGCCAGCTCTAGTGCTCTTCACCGAGCCAATTTAGTCAATTAAACAGAAGAAAAGTATTCCAAGGGTAAAAAAAGGGAACATTTTTGTTTTAGAAAACTAAATTAGTTTAGAGTCCAAGGCAGCACAAGAAAGACTATACAGCCCACAACTCAGGCAGGGGAAGCTTTTGTATCAACACAAGTGCCCGTAAAAATCAATGGCAGAAAAGGATTTTCAGATTCATGGAGGAAATGGCAAAATGCCATAGTGTCTGACTGAAAGATAAAGTTCTGAAATCATAAATTTAAGCCTCAGTGGATCTTCCACTAACGTCCCTGGGAGGGTTACACAAAGTAAAATTAGCTTGTATCTTTTAGTTTTGCTACTTGTTAAAAATCTTCAATGACCAATTGCTCTCCTTAGATGATAATTCTGCCCTGTTTCTCTTGATTAATTCACTGTTCTCTTCAGCAGCTCTCTAAGGTCCTATGGATTTATGCCATCCCTTCTCAGAAATCATCAGTAACCAGATACACTAGAATTGCTGCACAGTCCCAGGCACTTAGACTTGAACTCTAATTTCAGTTCTCTACAAAATGAGTACAGAATTTGTAGGCTGACACAGAAATTGAGGGGGGATGGGGAGATCAGTGTCTCCTTTACACTCACACCTTTGCACAACAAGTTTGTAGATATGACTTCTTTCATACTTAACGCATTTAGCTATTGAAACAAAAGCAGTAGGCTGACCACAAAGGTTTATTTTTTACTCTTAGTCACCACTTACTTGTACATTCCAGAGCCAAAGCTCAGAACAATCATCTGGGCCACAGGCAACAAGATAGTTGTCATCTGGACTCCAAGCAATGTAAGAGACCCCATACGCATGGCCTTCTAACGTCTTGAGTAGTTTTAGCTGGTGAGTATCCTGAAACAGGAGAGATTCTGTTGAGACAATGCAAATAATCTCCTACTAGATTTCACGTATACAGTGTGTCCAAGTGCAGCATGGCAAGTTTATGCAACTTGGCACCCACATTTTACAAGACATGTGAATAGGGTGTTACTGGAAAAGCAGTTGCTAGTCTTATGAAGGACCATAAAATGAAAACTAAGTTTCAACGTGCAAAACAAGAACACTTTTAGGTATTTTTGTTCTAATCTTCCGTGATTCTGATTGTACACAGTGGTATTTTGCAAGTTCTACAGAGTTGTACGTTACGCTTGCTTTAGTATAGAATATTTAGAATACAGAAATACTATTATCCACATTTTACAGAATTAAGTTACTTTCTTAAAAGATGTGCTGGAAGCTTGTTAAACAGAGAAGCAAAACTTTCACGTATGCTGAGAAGGGAAAAACCTACAAGTGCCAATGTTTTTATGAACTTGAGTATCTTGTGCATGCCACTCAGAAAACAAGTTTTACAGAAAGATATTTTTAAAAGCTTCCTTTAGAGGTGTTCTTATTTCAGAAGTGTTGCCTAGAGCAAGCTGTTGCATCTTTTCTGCCAGATTTAGTGAATGAAGCATACTTCGCTCACGCAGAGTATCTCATATCACCTTTATGCTACAACTGCTCTACTGCTGCCTTGTCAGAGGAACATGATTTTCAAGCAGCTTATCAAAATAAATACTACAGCTAGATACTGTGAAACAACCATACACTGCCTTCCTAAATACAGGAACACACTTCAATACAGTATTAGCACTGACTCTTGACAACAACATGCATATACAGAAAGTAGAACCAAGCTTGTTAAACTGTCGACAGTTTTTGTGAAGCTTCTTGGAAAAGGGCAAATGGATTTTCCTACCACCTCTTTCTTGCCCCCCCACCCCCGGGGAGATATTTATACCTCCTATTTCTCTTTGTAAAGAGTGACTCATTTGAAAATCTAGCTTGATTTCTCAAATTGTCCCTTCTCTTTCTTTTGCTTTAGTATAAATCATCAGAGCACCTCTTGATTCTAAAGAGAAAGAACACAGTCAACAGAGGAAGAGTGACACGAAGGCCTGTTTCTAGGATCAGCTGCGAGGGATTTGGTGACTCTCAGTCAGCCTGCAGCTTTGATAGTTCAGCTGGCTAGAAAAAACTAAATTCCTCAAAACAGAGTGGGGTAAGAATAATCTTCAAAGCACAGAGCAAGAGGGGCAAGTGAATGGACCTCCCCGAGGCCCCTTTTCCTTTCTAATTGATATTCCTGATCTGCATTAAACACTGCTGTACCTGTAGCTAAACTGATTTGCAAGGAAACTGAGCCACGTCTGACATCATCTCACATCCTGGAGCCTGTTTGCAACCAATGTATTTCTTTTTACATCAGGATTAAGTAGCCTGTCACTTCTGCATCACATTTGAGACTCATGAGGAGCAAGGTACATAGGATATTCCTCTTCTAATGATAGGACTTTGTGGCTGTTACTATCTCTCATACTTCTCTCCAAATACAGCAAAACTGCCATACCATGTTTTGCTCTAAAACAGCAGTCAATGGTATTTCAGGAAAACGTCCCCAAATTTAGTCAATCTGCTTCCCACTCACCACCAGAAGAAATCTCATCACTTCTATCCCTTACATATAGCTTCCCAGATTTTTTTTTTTTTTTAATGTAGAAGAAACAACTACTCAGGTATCAATTTAAGTCTGCAGTAGTTGAGCTCCTTGGCTGAAAAGCTGAAAACCTGTCAACAGTTTTCAGAAAGTGCAGAACACAAGATTGGTTTCTTTAAGGAAAAAGTCTTCTATCAAAGAAAATACATGCCAGACAAGGTGATGAACCTACTCTGCTTATTCTTTGTACTCTAGAAGTTCTGCCACACTTAGTACTGGGCAAATAATGTATTCCACACACAAACCTAGTTCACTCAAGATGTTATTTAATGCTGCTGAATCTGCGTAAGAACTTTGAAATGAACAAATGAAAATGAAAACAGAAGCATGGGTTAAGTTAGGTTAGACATATAGTTGGGTCTTTGAAAAAAAGGAATTCATGGTATGAAATGAAGAAAACACATGGAAGCAGTGCCATTACACTTCAAGAGGGGTGATGAAGAAAAGAAAGGGAGAAATGAAGGAATCTCACACACATGAAGCATGTGCATGTAAAAATACTGTTCATTTAAAATAGTGTTCCCCCATCACTTACCCAGAATTGGATGGATGTTTCCATACAATTTATATACACAGATTAGAATAATTCTAAATACCTAAAGCCATGAAAACCTGATTAAACTCATGGTTCAAAAGACATTGTCAACTGCTACAGAAAACGTGAGAGGCATGCTCTGGCAAATACAAAAATGAACCATTTATGTGGCCTAGTGTTATTTAGACATCCAGCTCCTTGAAACGGTTTAATTTTTTTTTTTTTAATTACTCAAATATAGAAGATAAAATTCTACAAAGCTGCTTTCCCACAATCTATGTATTAAAGATTTTGTTCCTTTAGCAACCCCTGGCTAAAAGGGTTAGTTCAAAACACTCACAAAACATATTTGGTTTGTTTAACCAGATATCAGCTAACAATGTACTCAACACACTAATCAAGATGTTGGGTATTAAAACCCATCAATATAAAAGGAAAATGTGCCTCTATGATCAAGTGACAAGTCAACAGCAAAAACATTTGATCCTTGATTTACTTAGAATTACTCTGTTAAAAAACAAAACAAAAAAACCCCAGATCATTTCCTAAATAAATCACAGCAGTCAGCTTACACTGCCATGCATCTCTTGGCCCAGAGCACACTGGCTCCGGTAACAAACCACAACGGTTCTATACCTGAAACACAGATAGCACTTGCTGTTAGCTCAGGGGCTATATAACAACTATGCACTTGGAACAGGGTTTTAAATTCTCTCATCATCTTAATAGCAAAAAGGACTCAAGTTATGTGGCTTCCTAACCTGTAGCGGAAGAAAAATATTAAGTTCAGCTCTTAAATTCTAGTGAAAGCCAGTACAGAACTGCAAAAATACGTCATCTTCCACTTAGTATACCAGTTGTGTAGTTAAAACCTGTAAGAATCCCATTTCTGATAGTGTTTTACAGGCATTAACAACTTCAAATACTGTGTACATATGTTCAAGTTTATTCACAGTTCTCGATTGTTATGTAATATATGGACACTTTCATATCATTTCTACCAGTCAATTAAAACAGTCTTAGATTCACCACTTAAACTTTTTTCCTACATGTATCTGTTCTCATGTAGACAAGATAAATCTCGTAGCTGCAGGATATTTCGTAAGAACAGTGCCACATGTTAGCATCAAAACCTAAAACTGCAGTCTGTAAGAAAATGGCTGGGTATACTTCCATGCATCAGTGGATTCTGACAAGTGTTTAAATCTTCACCTCAAGCCAAGGCAAATCTTCAACTACAACTAGCATGAAGTGGTGTACTGATACAACTTCAGTTTAGTGCATACCATTTTATTACTCCGAAAAAGTAATAGACAGTGAAATAGAACATTTAAATCCAAGTACACTAGTAGTAACAAGATAAAAGAAAGGGGTTAGTTGCATACATAGCTCAGAAGTATTATAAGAGCTATTCAGAAGAAACGTTACTCACTGCCATGCTCCTTCCACTCTCACCCAATGCTTGTCAAGGCCTCCAAGCTGAGAAGCTTCCCTGGAGACCACCAGCAGGCTCTACCCTGGGCTACTGGTGAGGGGCACACAAGGTTCCTGCCCCAAAGCAGCCAACAGTTCAAGCCTGTTACGCTCAGGCATCAGGTTTTCAAGTGTCCCCCTTCGCTTACACTCACTGTGGTCTTCAGTCATTAACATCCCAGAGAAATACCCTAGTCTGTGGGCTACAGTACATATTATTAGCCTGTCCTACAAAAATCAAACCATCCTATCAAGAGAAAGCTGAGAGATAAGAGAAAGACAAGTCGTACACGTTTTAACACGCGTCGCATACTTACTGGATCAACCTGCCATATAATAACAGTTGTGTCCTTAGATCCTGTTGCTAGTTT
This sequence comes from Balearica regulorum gibbericeps, assembly GCF_011004875.1. Lineage (NCBI taxonomy): Eukaryota > Metazoa > Chordata > Aves > Gruiformes > Gruidae > Balearica > Balearica regulorum. The sequence goes on from NC_046186.1 coordinate 106,527,550, forward strand.
AGTGCCATCATTGGAGAATTTACAGAACCACACTTCATTACAGTGCTCCGTTAGTATCTGCTGTGTATAGCATGGGAACTGTTTCCTGGGAAAAGAAAGGGATGTATTTGCAGATTAATAAGAAAGCAGTAAGACTTTTTAAATTGAGCTAATAAAAACTAAACAAAAAAAACTTATTTAAATGCAAGACCAGGCAACTTAAAAATTTCCTCTATTAACAGCTGCTTCAAATAAGTACAGAATGAAGTGTTTTATCTGGTAAAAAGCTCACACCACCAAGTGAACATAACTAATTGTAAGAACTTAGAACTATTTTTATTCCGCTCACAGAATTTGTTATGCTTTCATGTAACTTGGAAGAAAACTGACCTCATTAGAGTAACAGCTTATTATAATACACTTCTATGATGTATAGAAAATACTTGAGTCCAAACCTCTTTTGAACCCTACCTGCAATGTTTTATTTGCATGTGAGATTTGTGTAAGTACCTAACTCACTTAGCTATATCTTGACAGATCTTTAGAAATTATTCTTATGTAAGTTGAGTAAAAGAATAGTCTTATTTCTTTTTCTTGAATGTGATCTTACAGTAAGTTAGGTGTTTCTTTGCCTTAATTTTGTGTCATTTTTCACTTTCTTTGCAGAGAACCACACACAATACCTAAGCATAACTAACACCACCATTATGAGCTTTCAACTTGAACTGTTTTCCCTCACAAAATCTACATTATTTTGTAAAACATTAAGTGTTTATCAAACAAAATATTATATGATAAACTACTGAAGGAGAAGAGTCAAACATTTCTCTAGAGCTAATACTTAATCTTCTAGTTACACACAGAAGAAAAGCTAACAGTCAAAATATTAAGTTAGGTAAGCACCGGAGACAAGTTTTACTTTATTTACAGCTTGCCCACTGTATAAGAATTTGAGAGCTAAGCTAAAATAAAAGTAGGCTTTTACAGCAGATGACTGCTTTTATAAGTAATACTGCAGTTAACTATAGCAACTACAAGTTCATTGTTTGGATGCACTAAAAGGCAGTCTCTAACCATGGACTTTTTTTTTTTTGAACTGCAGAGATCCTGAAGTGGTTTAGTCTTATGTTGAGTTTTTATGGCGCTCCATGCAACAGAGCAGTTGCAATGACAGTCTCTAAGAACATACAGTTGTACTTCTCACTGGAGATAAACTGGCCTATAGAACGCCTACTTCCTTTAAATTTGTGTTTAAAAAAAAGTTTGGTGATAGACTAACCAGGCTGACAAACTACTTCTTACCAGAAGCTAGAAAACGTTCTGCTTAATCCAACATCCATATCCTCTTAATCCATCTTCTTGTACTAGAAGATACTTCCTAGTCCATGCTTAAAGACTATCGAGCAGCACTAAACAACCATACAACCCTCATTTGCTGTCTTATGGTAGAAGAGGATAAACAAAATGTACATATCTATCTATAGTTGGCTTCCTTGGGTATGTCTACTTACTCGTTTATAGAGAAACACAAGTCTGTTTTGTTCCTGCTTTAAGCTGACCAGGAGCTGTCTAGTTGCCACTGAGCCCAAGGTAAAAAGCCCAACCCATGAAAGAAGACTTTGTTTTCCTTGAAGTCTAGGGGGAAGTAAGCAAGCCCTTACACAGATATGTGCACCTACAGGAAGAGTGTTTCATTATTATTTAGCCATACTGTAATAAGTTAATGTTTTCCTCAGAGCAGCAATTTGCTCTAGAAGGTGAAAGTCTTTATCCATAACTCATACAAAGTACAAGGGGCACACTATGTCCCAGGAAAGCCTTTTCAGCATATTGCATTTAAAAAAATACTCTGTGAGGCAATAACGTTTGTATTTTAAAGCTTAAGAAAAGCAACCAAGGTTTTGTAGACATAAAAAGCAAGCAGTATAATGCTGGAGTACACAATTTTCATAGTAAGGTGGCCTTTAGATTCCTAAAAAGGGTAAACAGGCACAGTTGATATAGCTGCTGCAGACATATCCGAATGTTGAATTACACTATTCACAGTCCAGTCAGAACAGAGTGCTCTCACAAAAAGTTCTCTTCACTTAATGAAGGAAGCATGCAATCCAGCAAGTTTGACTTCACAGATAGCAAAGCACACATTAAATAACCGTTCTGCAGAAGGAAAGAGCAGCAGCCTCAAAACAAGAAACCAAAACCAGTTGTCTAATAGTTTCTGGTTTTGGTAATTAGATATTGTTGTAGCTCAAAGGGGGTTTTTTTGTTAGGGTTTTTTTGTTTGTTTCATTACAAGTTGTTCTGGTCAGTGCAATACACTTGAATGGTGGTGTTCACATACTGAAATAAAGTATCTAATAAAGTTATCTGTTGTTGTAGTTACAGAAGTTCAAAATTCTAAATAAAACACCAAACAGCCACTTCTTTTTTTATTCCCTGTACATACAATGGAGGATTTATTCCTCAACTTCCACAATGGTTCTTTTTCAATAATGCTACATTAAACTAGTACCTAGAAAGCAGCAGCATTAACCTCTCATTTGGCTTCACTGTTTGTTTGTAAACTCAGACTAAAGTTTATTTACATGAAAGCAAGACAAAAGAATTCCAGGCAGGAACCAACAAACAAAACACCCAACTAGGCTGAAGGTTCTCAAAACCAAAAGTGACCACCCCCAAGAGCATCAATTCTCTATTATCAAAGTAAAGATGAAATCCCTCACCTTCACTCCCAGCAATTTCTCCCTCTTATCTCCCACTCTTACAAAGTGCTTAAGTTTTAGTTAAACATTTTACCTATTAGTGCAATTCAAGCATGCTTGATCAAAATATTTCCAGAAGTCCAAAACAGATTAGTTCCGACTAAAAAAGGGAAAGTTGTCAGTGTTCTATCATGTAAATTGTCTAAGCTATTAGACTACTGTTACTTCTGTCAGTTTAATCAAAATTTGGCTTCCACTGTCTTTAACTCACCTCATTAAGCCCAAGCATGGCAGCATGTACAGCGCACCACATACTGATCTCAGATCCCTGCAACAGGTAGGTACAATAGGTTGAGTTGAGGACAGAATGGAAGCCTTTATTTTGAAGTGGTTTTCTTTTTGGAACCAAAGTAGTCATGAGTATGTATATATGTATGTATACATACCAAATATGCAAGCTTAGAAAGTACCACATTAGGTAATAAAAAAAACAACAAACCCAAGCTATGGCCAAATTTAGGTCAACAAAAAGATCCAGATGGGTAAAATTCAAGTCCAGATTTATTGCATATATTATCTTTTATATCCAGCTCTAGCTAGTACTACTTCAGTAAACCATGCTCTTCACAGTTGGCTTCAATGCTCTTTGATGTGATTAATCAAATCCCAAACCCCTACAGAACATCCAACATTATTTATGGATTTGTAGAAAGACTAACATCTCTTTCCATTAGTCTGATTTTAAGATTCACTTCTGAAGTAGAGAAGTCACAATTCCAGTATCTCATAATTTCCAATAGCTCTTAAAATGGGGAACAGTCAAAAGTCCGTACACACACATGAAACTGATGCAACAATGCGATGTAGCAAAATTGCAAGCTAGACAATAGTCTAAAAAAGTTACTTGAATACAGGAAGTACCAAGGATATTAATTTTAAAACCTTAATATAGCTACAGTGAAGTACTATGGAAGTTTGCATCTTTAAAAGAGATTCCAAGTAGCCCAAGAACATAAGTCAAAGCAGCTAAGTTCAGAAAGTTTCTATAAGCAAGTTTATAAGTACTTAACTTCCTCAGATGAGCTAACCTTAACATGAAAAAAAGCTCACAAGCCCAAGTGTTGGCCTGTTACATGAACAAATATAAGGGTATCATATACAGCCCTTATTTTTCAGGTGTGCTAGCCCTCATTCCCTTACTACACCACGCACAGCAGTTTTCCATAAAAGCTACACTGAGTTTTTAGGTCCTTGGTCAAGTTTTGCTGGATGAGAAAGAGCCACTTAAGTCAGCCATCTGCTACAAACAAACATCTTCCTGCTTCACGTCTACTAAAGCATGTCTTTTTGAAGATTCAGAAGCAGCATCAGTTTTGTTAAAAAAGTTACCCAGATAGTCTTAAGAGATAAGATGTAGATATAAAAGACGTTCAATTCTTATGACCTTACAAATATGAGAAAATAAGTTCTTTATATCATTCATATTATGTATTATGTAAAATAAGTCTACTGCATGTTTCTAACCCTGGTGTCTAAAAGCACCTCACTGTCCACTATTAAAAGCTGAAAGGTGACTTCATGAAGTATGCTTCAGTAGGCTTTCTGCATTCCAGCAAGCTTGAAGACAGAGTCTGGATAAGTAACATACTAGTGATTCTCCAGTGAAAAACACAGCAATCATGTGCTGCTGAATAAACAGACTGGTTGTCCAAAATTACAAGAAACAAGTGGCTAAGGATTAGCATAGCAATATATCCTATTCATATCCGATTAAAATTTTAAAGCTTCGGTCTGACCCCACTACCCCACACCCAGCTACCAAAGTCTCTTATACACACCTTCTCTACTTGTCCCCACTACTCATTTACAAGAACTGTCTTCCCAGTCAAGCCCTGTTAAACCAACTCAGAATAGTTTTCACCTTCCTTTTAACAGCAGGTACAATTAGATTCTTTTAAAAGACAAAGAAAAGATATGTTGCCCATCTTAAAAGTCGCAAAGGTTTCTTACCTACTACAAACGTGATCTATTAGCAGCGAGACAGAATCTAGATTACTATCTAGTTTGGTATTATGATATAGGCACCGGTCCCGTTGTAGTTCCACAGCCTGACGTAGCAGGTTCTGTAAACGCCTTGGAGGAAGCATCACTGATGGGGGTAGGTATGCTTTAAAAGAGTTATTAAGAAAAACAAAATCATATATCAAAACCAAGTTAAAAGTAAGAGCGTATTTTGATTTGAGTGTTTTTGGAAGAGAACTTAGTAAATAAAGCTTAACAGCTACAGGAAAAGAGTGCATGCAGCTTGTCAAATTTACAGCTATACATATGGAATTAGAAACGTGAACTTCTGGAAAGCAGAGCTGTATGCAAGGTATTTGTAGTTATAGTATATGTTGTCCTGGCCAACAAGCACCATTTACACAAGCTAACTCAAAACCCAGCATTTAACAGAATCTGTAAAATTATAAAATGACGGTATCAGCTATGTTTAAGGAATTCTCCATTAATGATATCAAAATAAAGAATGCTATAGGTTTTACAACTCCCAATACATAGTATTACACTGGCCACAAGAAGCAGAGAGGAAAACCCGTAATTCACAGCAGAGTCAGAGACCAGTATAAACCAGCACTAGTATCACTAGTAGTTATAGGTCACACTTAGTTTCAATCTCTTAGTATAGCTGGCATTTACAAAACACTCCCCCTCCCTCCAAACAGCACATTTAATCACTAAGTTATACTATCACTGCATGCAGCAGAGCTAAGAAATAAGAGCTCCCATTACAAATAGTTTATCAGAGACAGCAAAAGGTTAGCTACAGGAGACCAAAGTGTAAAGGCACCTAAAGGTATCCCCATTAACCAACAAATACAAAAACAATCAGCAAGTGCAGTTGAAGTCCGTTCCCTGGATACATCATTATGTAAGACATACTGGATTTACAGAGGTGGGAATAAATTCTAAACACTAGAACATCTTACTCTGGAGTTTGTCCAAAAGTTTAGATCTGGAAGCTGTTCCTTTCCCTTCCCACTCTGCTTTTGCACGCAAGTCTTCTGCATGGCTACACATCAGATACCTGTTTAAAAAAGCGCACATACACCAACAGACCAAGTCTTTCTGGAATCATTCTTTTCACTTTTAAACATGATACATATTATAACATTCTTAATGAACTGGAAATAGGTGACTTAAGCTTGAGACTGATAGGAAAAAAGGCAGGGAACTACTCCACACAAACATACATCATCTTCAGAACAAACATCTACAAATTGGCAATAGAAAAAGAAAACAAAACACAAGCAGATTTTAGGGAAGGTAGAAATGTCTTATATTCATTTAAGAACAAACCAGACTATATTCACCTACTTATTCAGTTATAAGATAACAGGCTAATAATTCTCAAGATCAGACGATCATACATGTGTATGTCTCAATTTGGGTTTTAGTACTATAGAAGTAAATCATAATCAGAGTATTTTCAAGCATCAAAACAGAACATGTCTATTGAATAGTCTTAACTCACCATTTTAGCATATCTCACTACAGCTTATTAATCAACAGGATAATAGCTTTAATACAGTTTGAGTTTTTACTATGTCAGCTATCAAAAGCTATGGAATTCCTTAGAAAATTCCACCAAAAGAGCTTTCAAAGTCCAAACACTTACCCACTGAGGACATGAATGCGTTCTGTATTATATTTCAGAGGCGTCAGTTCACAGCGTAGAACTTGAAGTGCCTCCAGGACCTTGCCATCCTCCAGGTATTCCAGGTACTTCTGCTGCAGCAGCAAAAACTTCATCCTCTGACATGACAGAAAGCAGCAGTCAGGGGAAAAAGGTTGACTGAAGTTTCAGAAAACGTTTGAGCCTAAACAGAACAGTAGAAACCATTCTACTATGCCCTTCAGAAATACAGCTATGTAATGTTTCATTACTCAATTTCTTTTTGCTGGGTTTTCAAGAAAATTGCAGCAATTAAGTTATCCATGAATTTCCTTCCTGCCTTATGGGGCTCCAAGTGTCTTCCTACCTCGTTTCTCAGATCCCCCCTTCAACTTGTCTCATTTTCATATTCATGCCCTATTCAGCCACCATTCTTCAAATCCCAAATTAGACAGAATGCAAGATTGGGAATCCTAGCAAGAATAGCACCCAAAAGCAGCTAATCACATATTTAAGACTGCATGACAGAACATAACAGGCCAACTCAACAAGTTCTCATACTGCTTCTATAGGAGCTGACATGGATTGTTTGTATAGCTGCATAACATATAGCAGTAACAAACTGACACTGCCTGAGGTTTTGTTTTGTAGTTCCATATTAAGTTGTTTTCCTTAGGTGTTGTATCATTTTTCAGGATTACAGAAAAAAAAAAAAGAGTTTCTTATATTTAGGAATCAGTTCTCAGAAGTAGTCACTACTATTTCATAGTATTCCTTTCATCTTGTACAGTTTTTTGTTGTTTTCTTTTAAAAAAATAATCAAGCCTGCTATTCTAATAACAAACATCTGTGGATAAAAACCAGAAAATTCAGGCATTTATTTACTATATTCAAAAATCCAAAATCCTAAAAATTTCTAATGCCAATTTATTAGAAACACAGTTTAGTTGTTTCTGGATGAAACTGACTATTCTGTGTTTGCATATTGTCTTTACTGCTAGCAGTTATCAGGGAGAAAAGACATTTCTGGACCACACGACTCACCAGGTTGAAGAGGAAAACGTACATTCTTAAACATATCAGTGAGAAGCAGAATGAAGATTAAGTGTAGAAAGTTACATTTGCTTTTCTAATGAATACACCACCAGTTGAATCACTGCTTTTGTTTGCTTTGTCAGAACTCAGGCACCTCACTATTTTCATGCTCATATTTGGTCAATGTTTACTTAGTTTCAAACACACTGCCAGCCTCCTTATGTAGAGGGATAATCAGGAAGTTTAAGATGCTCCCACCCTATTAAAGCTTACATGAAAGTTAAAGGCTTATTATATGTAAAATCCAAAGTTAAAACAAAGCAGTTAGTTTTAGCTTTCAGAGATGTTCAGTTCTTAAAAGAATGAAGTTTCCACAGAGTGCTATTAACTTATCACACAGCTTTGTGAAACATAAAACATTACATAGTAAAGATGATTTATGTTCAAATATGTCTGTAGTACTCTGTCTGGTATGTGACAGGCAAACCCATACTATATTCCCTATCCAGTTCTTTAGATGATTTGGATTTGGAATTGTTAGAGCACCACTCTACTGTTTTTCCAGTTGAGAAAACATTTTTTGGTGTTCTGACACATAGACAGCCAAAAGAAAGATATCCCAATTATGTACAGCCTCAGTGGTGGTTCCATGCAGTAGGCCAGCAGACCTCACACTGTTTGCTTACACACTAGCAGCAGGAGGGATAAGAGCTTCCGCTCCCAGCTACGCACGTGCTTACAAGGATGCACGGAGGTGCTCAGGTAGGAGTCACGTACCATATTTCATTCCTCTTGGTCACCTCATATTAATGATCACCATCAGATAAAAAAATAGTCTGATATTTCCAGTTTGTAATAAAAACTATAATCCCTCCAACTCTTCTTTATCCATTCACTGCATATAATATTTATTAAATTTATATCACCTTTCCTTTAAATGTGGTAACTGTATCTGTATCTAATTCATCTTTCTCCCTCCCTACTTTTAGGACTCGGTTAATTTCATTTCTTTAAGGGAAAAAGTAAGAGCAGCAGAAAACCCTAAAAACAGTTTCTATAACACCAGTCCCAACAATTCCATGGAAGCATTGCAGGAACACTACCATGCAGAATGTTGTTGCCAAGTTATCCAAAGAGTTTTGGGTTAGAAAGCATAACTTCAAAAATCAGACTCATCAGTGCCATGTGTGACTCTGGCATATTAGGAATATAAAAGCCTCCAGAACAACACAGTACTGTACACTTCATGCAGGAATCTACTGTTAACATAACAGAGAATTAGAATAAAAGATAATCAGTTTGACAATGTAATTTATCTATAGCAAAAGGCAGACACTGAAGTGTTGATAGGGAAATTAAATTGATTTTCTAAGTTACAAAAACAACTGCTCCAAAACTTGCCCTACAGCATACTCAAACAATGGCATGAATCCTCCTTAAGGCAAAGGTCACACTCCAGTGACATCATATTTCAAGTCATCGCTTTATGTATCAGGACATTTCCAGCCTCCTACCACTTATTTTTGTACAACTATTGACTTTGCTGACAAGCAGATTTCACTGAACTGAATTTTGTCTTTATTTTCTCTCAACTACTTCTATATCCTACTAATAGTACTGCTAATTACTTCCAATACCACCTTCTCATGATGGACAAGACCATTTTTAAGTACATCATCTCTTCTGCAGCCCAAATAACCTCTTCTAGAAGCACAGAGAACTGTTTATAATATTGGCAACTGTAAAGTAAAAGCACAAATCTCACTATTTAAGCAGAATAGAAGGAGCATAAAACTAATCTGATGCAATGCACCCACAAGAACAGCTTACTCATTCTCCATATTCTTTAGCTGCCTTCCAAAGAAGGAAAATAAAAGTTACCATAATCCAAATTATACCATGTGCAGTGTAATAGAAGTGCCTGGGATCTGTTGTTATCTCTGTTCGCAATGGAAATTCAACATCATTACACTCTTTACTGTTGAAGAATTTAAATCCAGACAGCACCATTGCTTAGCTTATAGCAAAGATTCTTCACCCTGTAGGACCCATGGAAGAGCCCAACACAACAGTTTCAGCACTGCAGTCTGGCTGGTTTTGTTCAGTTATCACTACCTGATCCTGTCTTTCAACTCTATAGAGAGGATGAGGATAAAGTGCACTACTTTGTTGTTTCTAAAAGCTATTATTTAAGCATAAGTTGAACCCCTGATCACCCTGGCACAAAACTAAGAGTTATTAGATTTACGGGGAGGGGGGGGGGGTTTGTTTGTTTTCATGTATGTACTATTAACATTTTGCTTTCTTCAAACCACAGCCTTCCATTACTAACATAAGTGTTTAGTACTTTACTCCTCCATTGTTCTAATTGTTAATAGGAAAGCCCCTTGCAGAATCTTAAATTCTAGGAAGTTTTGTATGCACCATGATTCACCAGCACTAAGGAACTGAAGGCAAAAACCTCAGTAAAATAACTGAAAGTAATAGAACAAGCATCCTACCACAGTCAAGAAATCGGGCTATTCTGATCACTGGTTATATTAGCAAATCTTCAGATGTTTAAAGACTAACACACATAATAACCTAGTTTTAGGATTAGATTTTGGTGTTATTTTTGACCTGAATAACTTAACAGGCTCCACAACATTTTTATTCCTGTACTAAGAGTTCAAAATAAACACTGCTGAAACAACTCTTCTTTGAAATGAAGGTGGTAACTAAAAGACATGCTGAAATTATCAGCTGATGTTTCAAGACAAACTCAATACAGTAGCTAACAACTTATAGCCTGCAGAACTAAGACCCCAATTTTCATTACTCTGTAGTCTTTATTACTTTGACAGTCTGGTAAAATACTGATAAAAGCACTTAAAAACCATACAAAACTTAAACGTACGATAAGTAAGGGGCAGAAAATATTCTGGCCTATGGAATTTAACAAGGCTTCAACCATACCAAATCCTGTCACTTAGAGTAATTCATTCCAACAGGGAATTTCCTGCCATTAATGCTGGTAGCAAGAGGCATGCCATACAGGCAGGTGGAGCACTTTGCCCAAAAGACAAGATATAAATCATTTTTTTTCTGTTGTGTTGCCTGCTGCAGGCTGTATACCTCCAGAACTGGTGAGAAGCCCCATTTAAGTAAATGAACATAAAAAGTAAAGATAACAATTAGAAAGTATATTCTGGATGACTATAGAGGAATAATCTTCAGATTTCTTCCTAGGTTCAACTGGTTGCCCAAGATAGATGCCATAACATGCCTGAGTAGCCCTAAAGTAAGCAAAACCTCGGGCTGGCTTGAAGCTGATATTTTTCTAAGCGTTACTCAAGGGAAAATAACATGCTTGAATCAAGTATAAAGTTTTTCTACAGTTTGTCTCAAGACAGCTGTATCTTATATGATGGAAAAGTAAACATGACTAATCACACACTATATAGCACTCAGTTGTGTTGACACAAATAGAAATAGCAGGCAACCCAACATATCAACACACAGCAAAGGCTTACAAATTGAGATCAGCCATTTCATGTCTAGTGTTTTCACCTGTAGAACTTACACTTTGCAGAAATAAATTCTACTGCTGTTTTAATTTCTTTTCAAAATACATATATATCCCCTTCACTGATCAGACATTTCAAAAGCAGCTATATATCCTGGTTATTTTGTCCAGGTCATATAACTCTAAAGAAAAAGCAAAACAAAAAACCACCCACAACCAAACCACAAACCAAAAAAAAAAACCAACCCACTAAACAGCCACCCACCCTACTTTGTTAAATAGTCTGTGTCATCTAAACTCTTAGGCACCTATTCTTCTTGTATGCACACATTTTTTAAACATCTAGTCATACAGTATGAGTCACAAGTCAGGAAACCCAAAATCTAATTTTCTGTTTTTAAAGAGTTACCTGCAGCAGCATCTTGTTTGGACTTTGCTAATCAAGACATTTATCATCTTCATTAGCTCTGTCTTTGTTGCAGTAAGGATTACCTACAAACCACAAAGCATCCCTCCTTACCTGCAATGATCTTTCACTAGTTTTCCAGGTGCTGACTATACTAATACCCACCCATAATCTCAACCATGTACAAAAAAGCCAGGCAGGGAGCAAGGTGGACACAGTGTGCACGCGATGGAGCACGCACGAGCTCAACTTATCCTTGCAAATCAGTATTGTCTTACTAACACATACGTAAGACATTTCATACTGTTATCTGGTTTAAATTATATGAAGTCAATATAAGGGAGAACATCTTTAAGAAGAAGATAGACTGAATTTCACCTGAACCAAATATTAACTAAACCAAGTATTTTTATTGCACCAAGTTTTATTCAAGCAGTTAGACAACATTAAAGACAACCATGCTTTCAGAGACCTCCAAGATAACAGAAGGAAAACGTCCCCTTTTTCCTCAAATTAAGTTCTCCAAAAAGTGCAATGCTGATACACAGTTAAACCTCTTGACTCCCAGACATGTAAAATGCTTTAAAACCAGAGAAACTTAACTTCAGAAGTTAGAAACATGAGAAAAATCTGCTTCAAATGACCATTCATATTCACATACAGTGGTTTCATACTGTCTCCACAAACTATTGAAAGCTGCAATATTCTAAACTATTTAAACAGTAAATCTTATGTGTATCAAGTCTTTGAGAAAAGAGAAAGTGAACTACTAGTCTAATTAAGAGGTGCTAAGCTTTGACCAAATTAATAGAAGAGAATGTAAACTTCTCTCAAGTACTCTCCGATGTTTTGTTAAACATCTGTTTTTCCTACTTCACTTCCTGTTCTCTCTTTCTCTCCCTCCCCCACCAGACAGGAAATTGTCTTGACAACAAATGAATCAGCTAGAAGTGGAGCTAAGCAGCCATCAGCTGATTCTTCATTGTTTACAGTCACAGACACTTCAAAAAGCCTTGCTACTGTTTTCTTCCTAAGTGACCTTAGTTGTTCTAACTTCATTTCATTAAAATAAACGTTTAAACACAACAGAACAAGCCGTTTGAAGAGCCAAGTAATGATTTTCATCATGAGATAGAGAAAGAAAAGTCAAACCAAGAAACACTTTCCTCAAAATAACTAAAATCATAATACCACATATTGTAATTGTCAAGTCACAGGATTTACCAACCTTTTATTTCTAGGTTCATCTTTTAAAAAAAAAAAGCCAGCCAAAGAGAGAAAGCTCTAAATAAAATCCCAAACAGCAATACAAATGCATTTGGTCTTTAGAAGCCATCTGGAAAAGCAACAGTATTGTTCATGGTCTATAGCAGCTTCTATATTCTTGTAATGTGCTATTACAATGCCAACTCCACATTAGTATTACTGCATTTTATTTCTAAACTTCTCTTCCCTCGGGAAAGCCTAGCTCCCATAAACACAGAGATTGTGAGAAGTATTTCAAGTTTGAAATTAGTATTCAACATAAGCAGTTTCTACAGAAACTGACCTATTTTAGGACTATTACAGGATTTATATTTTATCAGTTAAGTACGTTTAACAAAGTTTAAACATTCAGTACACCAAATATTAGCCTCAATACTTTTGGGCTTCCTATCTCACATTCTAAAAAAGAATTTAAAAGTTCAGATTAGTATGACATTTGAGATAGCATGCAAGCTGCTTAAAGTAAACAAAAAACCCCCTGAGAACTATGGACAACCAACTTCAGAGTGAAAGATTACCCCACTACAATTAGTCCAACTACACAGCTCCAAAAGAGTTCAAGTGTGCCTCTTACCACAATTGCATGCGGAGAATGCACTAAGGCCTTAAGTTCATTCAGGTCGTTCTCAGCCTGCAGAAATTGGCATAAGAAAAAAAAAACAAAAACAAACAAAAAAGTATGTAAGGACAGTGGATTTTTAATTGTCTCACAGATACTATAAATTTAAACAGTGGTTAATACAGTCCTATAAGCCCTACGTTACCTTATCCCATTCTCCTTCCATGACATGATTGCGGAATTTGGTAGCAGAAGGATGTTCTAAACGACATCCTGACTCTTGCATGAGAAGATCAACAGTCTGGCTGCAGGAGAGATACAGTGTAAAAAAACCCGACCAGTTTTACCCTCACAAATATACCGCCTGCTATGATAATAGTTAACCATATTTAAAAGTAACTTTAATAAAGAATACTATGAACAGATTCAGATGCTTGTCCAAAAAGACTACCTCAGTTGCCTGAGACATGTAAACAGCTACCTATATCTAAAGCAAGTTGTGAATGAGCTTGAAAGCTTCACTGAAGTACCATAAAGTATGTGACTTACCAGCCACCACAAACAGCCATCCCTGCACAGAAGATAAACATGAAGGAAGACACAGACTAGAAAGCTGTTAGCTACTGGCTACTATCCCCTGCTCCCCTCCCTCCTCCCCCATAAAAGAGCATGGAGAGCCACTACATCTGCAACAGGCCTAACTTTTTCTTCTTCATGGTGGATTAAAAGACTGGCTCCTTAAAATAAAATAAACAAACTCATGAACCTGTAGCCCTCCCCCTTTTACACTAAAAATAGCTTATTTACTGTGGTGTCATCTATGAACAGTCACGAGTTGTCTGCTGCTGTAAACTTGCCTCTTGTGTCAGAGGCAATTTATTTTATGTTCTAAGTTCTTTATAATTGACCCACTCCACAGTGTTTTGAAAACTTCTTTTGTGGTAGCTACGTGAAGACTTTACAGGACTTCTCTAGCCTCCTTCCAAAATTATGACATGTTGGCTTTAGCTTTACTCCAAAGTGAGTGTTGTGATTAAATCCTTAGACTTCCCCTACTAAACTGGGAAATTATTTTCCCTATTCTGATTTCAAAAAACAGCCAACATAATCTTATCTGTAGACTAGAAATGAGTATTATAAAACACATGTGTCCAGGACAAATCTGCAGAGGCCTTCACCATTTACAGGGCCGAAGGCTTTCCGAGTGAAACCGAACAGCCTATTTAAGTGCCAGTTTAGTTTGTGCTCGCTTCCTCCCAGCTGACAAACCAAATCTTGGAGCTCATCTGCAAAAAAGCCGCCCCCCTCCCCCCCCGCCCAGCTGCAGGCTCCATTATGTTTACCAGATAACTTCTCCCCCACTAACACATTTGTATTGATCAACCCTTATCGGTGTGCAACCCGACTTCCATATTGCCATCTCTGGCAGAGGAAGCTCCCGGCCTGTCCCTTCGCAGACACCGAGTTGACCGGCACAGGCTTGGAAAACACATCTCCGGCTCCATTTTTTTGCGAGCGGGCCTGCCCCACTGCTCTGCCTCGCACCCAGGCACTGCTCTCTCCTCGTTGGGGACTACAAGGCTGCGACAGGGTAGTTTTTGCCACCAACCCCTCCTCCGGAGAGCCTTTCCTCTCCCCCCCGCCCCAGCTCCCCGTTTCGGGCTGCCCATCCTCCGCGGGGGCCATCGGCCTCCTGCGACCCCGCGCCGGACCCTGCCGCCCCCTCCCCTCGGACGGAGAGGAGGACGGCGGGGGCTGTGTGCGGGGCCTCCCCCGGCCCCACGGAAACCCTGCGGTCAGGGCGCCCCAGCCGGCGCGGGGAGGGAAGGCGCACCCCACCCCCGCCTGCGTTGCCCCTCGCCCACCGCGGCCTCCCCACGGCCGAGTCCACTTACTTGAGGCCCAGGCCGTGGAGGTGCTGCCCGATCAGCCGGATCACGTCCTCGTCGGACTGCGAGAGCCGCTTCTTCTTCTTCAGGGCGCTGCCGCCGCCGCCGCCCCCCAGCTCCGCGGCGGCCGGGCCGGAGCCCCCAGCGGCGGGCACCCCGTTGTTGACGCTGAGGCCGCCGGGGCTGCCGCCGCCGCTGTTGGTCGAGGGCAGCAGCCCGTTGGCGTGGGCCAGCTGATCGCCGGCGGCCGTGCCCGCCGAGGCCTCGCCGTTCTGGGCGCCCAGGCAGCCTAGCTCCGGGCCCGCCGGCCCCTGCGGCGGCTGCTGCTGCTGCTGCTGGCCCCCTCCTGCCCCGTTGGCCTGCATGGCGCTGCAGACGCCGCCGCTGCTGCTGCTGCCTCTGAGCGGGGCGGCGGCGGGGGCGAGCCCGGCGGGGAGCGAGGGGGACTGGGACGAGGTGAGGCCTGCTCTGCCCGCGGAAGCCCCGGGCTCTCCTGCTCCCTCCACCGCCGCCGCCGGGGAGGCCCGGGCTTTCTTCCGCGGGGGCGGGGAGGCTCCGCCGGTGTCCGAGTCGGAGGAGGAGGAAGCGGAGGCCAGAGTTTCCTCGCCGAGAGCGGCCGTGGTGGGAAGCCGGGGGGGCGAGGAGGGGAAGGCGGGGGGCGGCGGGGGTGAGGGGAGGCGGAGCGGGGCCCTGTGCCCCCCGGGGGTCCCGGAGGCAGCGCCGCCGCCCGCTCGGGGCTCCCTCTGGCGATGGCGGCCGCCGCTGCCCTGAGCCCCCGCCCGGCAGCCCCAGGCGCCCGGCCCGCTCCGCTCGCTGCCCGCTGGGTTTGTCTCCTCTCAGCCCAGCTGCAGCCTAATGGAGTCCGGGCCGGGACGTCACAGGAAATTCCTATACTGCCCCCTACACACACTTCCGCCGCCCGGGGCTGGGGGTGGGGTATGGGCCCTATAGGTGCCGGGGGGCGGCGGTGGGGCAGGCTCCGGGGTCGCTGCCGGGGCCTGCCGGGCTGCTGCCGGTCGCCCCGCACCGCGCCCACCCGGCCTCCGGGGCCGGGGTCTGCCGACGCCTATGGGGGCCGCAGGCGTCCTGCCCCGGGGGATCCCGGGGGGTCCTGGGCATGTGCCCGGTGTGTGCCAGCACCTGCCAGCCCTTGGGCGAGAGCTCGATGGTGGGGACGTGCGAAGGCGAGCACGGTGGGCACGCACAAAATGTGGCGAGCGGCCACTGCCCAGACACGTCTCGATGGGACTGGCCGTCCCCAATAATGTGGTGGAGGTGACTGGGCAGAGGGTTACGGTAATTTCCTGAAGGAATCTTGTGGTTTGTTTTTTTTTAAAAAAGAAATGCTCAATGAAGTCGCATCTTGTCATTTCCCAGGTTGGTTACTGGAAGGGTTCAGACCCGCTGGTGGTCTTGTCTTTTGTAGTCGCTGCGTGTGTTGGCATGGAAGTGGGGGGAAAATGGCATTTTTGCCATAGATCTTCCAGGAGTGTTGAGGGTTGGGGCACATTTGTCAGGACAGGCTGTCGGAAGACATTGGGTGTTTTAGGGGTCCCAGTCTCTGCTCTGAGGTGTCTCCCTCCTGTCCCCTCCCATGCAACAGAGGGGAAACTCAAATCCTCAGCCAAGTCTCTGGTCAAAAGTCATGAGACGAGTGAAATCTCGGTCTTTAAAAATAGTGTCTTGAAATAATATGTTGTGTGTTATTTGGTTTAGAGCCGGGAATTTCCATTTTTTTAATGTTCTCAAGCTTTTCTCCAAAACCCAAAGGGAAATAACTTTTCTTTTTTTTCTTAATGAAAGCTGAGATTAACATCTCATCATGTTAGCCTTCAGAAGCTGAGGTTTTAGGAGCACTGCATGTTACTGATTTATGTTAAAATCATAAGTTTGGACAATAGTGCCTTCACTGAGGGAAACCATGAGCCCAAGACCAGTAGAGAAGTCTATGAAAAGACAAAATCCATGAAAGGAAAGAAACCAGAGAAGGAGATGAGACCTCATGGAGGCCTGGCCAATTGAAGCAGATACCGTACCTTGGCCCTGTTTAGAGGCCTCAGAAGGTATTTGACTGATGCCAGCTGAAGCATTCTTATGACAAAGGGAGAAGTTGGAAAGAGTGTTGGCACTGAGCGCTGCCCAGGTGTGGCTGTAGGGTTAAATTCAACATTGGTCTTCCGGAGAGAGGAGCGTGTTGATTTTGTGTTCCTTAGCTCACCAGCCATTGCTGAAGAATGCATTGCTTGTGCTGTAGCCACTTCACCACTGCCTTATCTCCTCCCATCTCCATCACTCTGTCTTTTCATCGTTCATGAGTTCTTCTTCCTCAGTCCTCCCCCTCCCATCACCGAATCTATAATTCAAAGATTTGGGTAAAGATGACAGGAACAGTACAGAGAGCAGCATAGAGCCTGTGGAAGCACCTTACAAAAGTGACAACTAAAGAGCCAGACTGGGTTTTCAAGAAGGTAAAGTTGCCCATCATCCTCTCCTGCCCTGTGCCTCAGTGTCGGGGGGTGGGGATAAAAACCCCTTCCCACCATACCCGTTTGTGCCACCGTCTCTGCAGCTCCTTGTCCTGCCACGCAGCCCTCGTGCTGCCTGGAGAGCCTGGCATTCCCTCGTCGGTCACTGCTTTGAGTACCTGCCCCGTCTTGATGACTCTGTGAAGTATATATCTATGATGAAAGAAATGCAGAATCCCTATCCCCTAGCTGGATGATGTCACATGGGTAAGGGGTTCTATATACCCAACTGTGATAGAAAAGGGTCTCAGAGTCGCAGTATGCCCCATTCATTTCAATGAAATATTCTTGGAGTAGTGTTTGGAGCCAAAAAGAACCTGAAAGATCACCTTCAAGAGGTAGATCTTGCTGCATGAATTGCAGTGAAAGTCCTTCCCACCCCTACCTCAGAATCTTTCTGTACCCAGCAGAAGCACAAAGAGCTGGAGGAAGAAGCTCGGTATTGCCGGGATGGCACAGGTCGTGGCTGCTGTGCCGGGGGACCTGGGACATGACATCTGAAAGTTTCTCAGGATCCCATCTGACGTGAAGGTGTAGAAGAGGAATGATTCAGAGTCTCAGGTGTGAAGAGCATGCCTCAGCCAGATCCTAGCCCCCACGTGGAAAGTTCCTGGAACAGTTCCTGCTCTTTCCCTCCTTTGTCACCTATGGTTTTCCTAGTCATAGAAAGAAAGGCTTTTCCTTCACGTAGGCTTTTCCTAGTCACCAGGAGGGGGTCCTGACAGCTCTGTGGCTGGCAGACCTTCCTGTGCTGCAGCAAGGAAAAAGAGAATTGGGAAAGGGGCACTGTGCTTTGGCAGTCTTTCATCCGCTGAGCCCTGATTTGGATCCTAATTCTATTCCACACCCTTAGGAGGGAGAGCAGATGTAATGACGATCCAAAAAAGCATGCAGCTTTTTGAGCAATTGTAGAAATTGACTATTAAAGAAAAAACACATCTCATTTGTAACAGAGAACTTTATTATAACAGAAGTATACATTAATCATATTCAAACATCTTCAAAATTTCCCAAAAATAGAGAATAAATGCAACAGTTCAGCAATAAAAATTGACAAACTTATAAACACCCAGAATAAGAATTTTAAAAACAAATTTTGGCAGCTTTAAATACAGCCGTCGTAATATCAACCATGTTACTGAAGTACAGAGGTGATACATAACTGTGGAGAATATGTACAATTCTGGCTATATTGTAATTCAGACAACTTCCTTTTGTACAGAAAATGTTTCAGAAACACTTCTTAATTATTGTGAAAGTTTAGAAGACTGAAGAGACCAATCACTTTGTATCAAAAACAACCAATGAAATGACCAAGTGTAGAATATGTTGAACAAGTGGTATCTTTATCCGTAAGAAAACTGTCTTGGAACGCGTAGACTAAATACGCATGCTGGAAAAGCAAGAAACACCTCCCTTTTCTAGATCTGGAAAGTTAAAAAAGAAAAAACCACCCTCAAATGTATCATTTACAGGCTGACTACAATTAAGAAAACTTGGGCTAATTTCTCCTTTTTTTTTTTTTTTAATTTTACTTTAGAGGAGGATGGAGCAGGAAGTTCAGATCTGAATAATAGGAAGGAACTCTTTCATTAAGGGGCTGGGTTTTTTTAATGATAATCATGTGAAGCTGCTTAGGCAGACCTGAAATAATACAAAATATTAGAGAAAATCCTGGAGAGATGGATTAGCAGTCAAAAATGCATGATGAAGGTAATGAATCATTTGTTGCCCTCCTATCAGGTGTATGTGTGTACACTTTTCCTTTTCTTCTGCACCGAATTTGAGGTTACTGGAAACAAACCAACTAACAACAAAGAACAAAGGAAGAAAGAATAATTTAGAACAATGGCATTTTCCGCAGTACCAGCTAAGTAAATGCTTGAACAGGCACCTGCCTATGCTTGCAACTTTCAAAAAATGAGATACCGATGAAAACAAACCACATTTCTTAAATAGCATTTCTAGAAAGCATTCAACAGATAGAGGATTTATAAGCAAACTACACTGGGCTGCAGTTCCATCACTTCATGCAGAGGATGGTTGATATTTTAGTAAAGGAGTGGAATCTGAAAAGCCAAAGCCTGGCTGGAGTTGCAGCTGAAAGAGAATGTGAAGGGCAACAAAAAGCTTCTACATGCACATCAGCAGCCAAAGGAAGACGAGGGAGAATGTGGGCCTGCTGCAGAATTGGGTGATTGACCTGGTGATAAAGGTCAAGGGAAAGGCTGAGATACCCAAGGCTTCCTTCACCTTGGCCCACATCTCCCAAGCTTCCATGGCTAGTAGCAGAGCTTGTGGGAGAGGGAGACTACCCACAGCAGATCAAGTTAAAGTCCACTGATTCAAACTGGGCATTTAAAACTCCACTGGTCTGGTTGGTGTGCATTTGAGCATTGACGGAGCTGGCCAGTGTTGTGTGGTCACTCCCGATGACACTTGTGGTGTTTAGAAGACTGCCGGTGACTGAAAAAAGGCAGATGTATTATGCCTTTAAGTTCAGTTATGTGTGACCCAATCTCACTAACTTCTGGCTTAGTGAGCAAGGAGAAAGTGGAGGATGCCATTTAAGCTTGACTTTACTAGGACTTTTGATAGAGTTTCCCTCAGTAACCTTATAACTGGGGAGATGTGGATGTGATGGGCAGACTGTGTGTGTGAAAAACTGGCTGTACCACCAGGCTTGAAGAGTAGCACCTCATTGGTTTGAAGTCTGATGTCCACTTAGGAAGGATCAGAGATTGATACTGGAGCAAATCCTGTATGTTATGTTCATTAATGACTCGGGGATAGGACAGAATGCACCCCCAGCAAGTTTTCAGCTGATCTCTACACCAGACTGGGGAGATCAGTTGCATACTGGAGGCCACAGCTGCCATTCAGAGTGGCCTTGGCAAGCTGCAGGAATGGGCCAGCAAGAACTTTGTGATGGTCAGCAGAGGCAAGTGCAAAGCCCTGCATGTGGGTAGACCATCCTCATACAATACTACAGGCTGAGAACCAACTGTCTTGGGAGCAGCCCAGCACAAAAAGGCCTGGCCATCCTGGTGAACAAAAGAAGTTCATCATGGGAGTTCCACACCCTCAGAGGTGCATTATCAATATGTGATCTCTGTGCAGCACCAGTGAGGTCACACTGAATATCCACTGTCCGATTTTGGGTCCTCTAGCAACAGCCTAGAGCAAGTTGAGCGGAGGCTGCTAAGGTGGTAGGGGCTGGAGCCCATGATGTACAAGGAGAAGCTGAGGAAGTGCGCTTGCCTACAGCAGGATCTAATGACAGTGTTCACCTTCCCAGGGGGAATTCTAGAGAAGATGGCAGAAGGCTTCTCTCTGAGATGTACACCAACAGGACAAGAGACAAAAGTGAGAAATTCCAACTGTGTATGAGAATACAAAGTTCAAAGTGAGAGCGGTCAAGTACTGGAACATGTTCCCATAGTGGCTGTGAACTTTCCATCTGTGGAGATACAACTAGACTGGAGAAGACTTTGAGCAACCTAGTTTAGTTTTGACGATAGCCCTGTTTAGAGCGGGAGATTGAACCAGTGACCTCCAAAGGATCTCACTCAACTTTAATTTTGCTATAATTATAAATACATTTCCTAGAAGAATCTCTGTGGTATGGGGGAACAATATTGGTGACTCAATAACTGTCACGTCTCAGGGGTTACTGATACTATGTCCCAACACTTCAGTAGGGACATCATGTTGCCTTGTAGATGAGCTCATGTGGCAAGGATAAGGGCATTAGTGCTATTGTTGTAACCTAATTAAATATTAGGTAATCACACTGTGTCTTCTGTGCACCAAAGTCATGTACATATGCTGATGTTGACCTCTGCACTCTCCTGAGCAATCACAGCATGGCATGGTAACAAAAATAAATGGCAGAAAGTGCTGAGGGTCCCGTGTAGTATGCAATATCTTGTTTAAGTACAGGCTGTGTCATATTATTATATGGTCAATACAATTTCTCATAGGAAGAGCATAGATGGCATGGCTTTCCCTGTATTTCTGTTGCCATAGGTGTCTTTCTGCACGTGCAGGATACCATGTGTTGGGAGAAGTCAGTTTTGTCCATGTGGGCAGATAAAGCACGTGTGTGCAAGAGGTCTGATGCCAGACTTGTACTTACTGTGCAACTTCTCTGAGCATGTACAGCACGACAATACTCCATTTGCTGTGAATCTGACATGTCATACTTGCTTTGCATGCATGATTTATCTGTCTGGGACTAGATATAGACCTGCAAAATCTGGCTGTATGTACCATGGTGTATCAGTCATTTTGAGATATATTAGAAAGTTATGTATTGCCAGGATTTGGAAAGATGGTAAGCTACCATGTCTGTGCTTCAAAGAGATGTTTCCACACTTGCAACTGACTGAATAACAGTGTGTTTGAGCTTTTTTTCCCCCTCCACATCTTGATAGGCATAAATGTTCACTCTAACACTTACTAAATCCCCTCCTGACCATTGTGTGCAGCAGGAGCTGGCAGGTATTCCACGGAAAAGCCTAGCACTAATTTTGTCCCATGGGGCTTTCCAAGCCTGTTGTTTGGAGTGTCTCCTGTAGTTTGTGTTCCTTAATACTAGTGTGTCCATTTCATGTCCAGGGCTCAGATGGGTTATCAGTGGTTTTGTGTGAGATTAGATTTATCCTTCTATTGTTGCAGTTATTTTACTTTTCCTACTGGAGGGCCGCTCCCCTGCCTTTTACTTCTTGCTGGCTCTCAAGGCAATTGTTATTTCAGGCTTGTTAATTGTGTCTGCCAACTCCCCTACAGCTCCTAGAGCCTAACCCCGAGTGGAGTAACACAGCACTTTCTATTGCCTAGCCATTGAATTAGGCCCTGCCTCTCCCAGAATGACATGTGCACTAGTCCCTTCTCTCTGCTTTTTCTGTTTTCTCTAGAGGCTTATATTGCAATCAGCTCTTACACCTGGAACTAAAAATTCAAGACCGGGCATGTAGACTGTGGTATCTCAAATCCACTCTGGAATGGGCAGAGAGGGGAAATTGTTACGTAATCGCCGGCAGATTATATCTTAACACTGAGCTTGTGGGGAACTCCTTGGAGCCTTGGGATTACTTAGTAATTTTTTTTTCCTTCTTAATCAGGAATTACATGGTTTTCCCAAGTCCGTATTTAAAAAAGCAAGTGAACCGCCAGACTCTCCTTACTTTCTTTGGATGAGAGATTAACCAGAATGTCATTGCACTACTATTTAAGTGCCCCTTATTTTAAGGGAAATCACTAGATTTTGTTGCAACTGTATCTTTGCTTCAAATCCAGCTTTCAGCACAAGCTTCTCCATCCTTGCTGGTGCATAGTATTTACATGAGAAATAAAGAGTCACAGAATTAGAGGAAAGATTCCTTCGTGTGGCTCCTTACATTTATGTAGTAAAAACCCCTCACCACTTCATTATCATTTGTCACTGTTTTCCAGTACATCAGCTCTGGCACTACTTCTCTTACTTAAGACCTCATAAAGTTTCAAATAGGTGCTGTAATAAAGACCACAAGACACCACCAGTAACCCAGCACAAAAAGATATCTTCTGCATGTTTGAAAAACAGTGGTGTTCCAGAACTGTACTGGCCTGAGATGCAGGAGGGGGAAACAAAGTCATGGCACAACAATATTGCATGGTATTGAAAGCTGATCGCTCAAGCTCTCAGGATGCTCATGCAAGACAGAAGTTCCTTCTGTAGCTAACAGCAAGCAGTAAGATGTTAAACCCATGTCATCTGATGACCTTTAAACGTTGCATTATGATTTCCAGAAGAGTTTATTCAGATTCTTTTCCAAAGGCTCCTAGTATCTTATAGTTTTGTTGGGGGTTTTGGGGTTTTTTTTTTGCCTTTGACTAATATATTTGGGTCTTTGTTACTAAACCAACCTCATTTCTCAAGTAGAAAAAGTTCCACAAATTTTCTAAAATACTTGGGTTTTTTGAAGAGGGTACAATCTGTGGAATATAGGTGGAGACAGTTTTTACTGACACCTGTTTGGGGTGACTAATACACCTTATTTGAATCTTTGTCTCACAAATAATATAGCCATTTCAAATATGGGCAGATTAAACCTTTATGTTTTTGTGGCTTCTCTCTTAAAGAAGAGGGTTTCTGAAGCATGGCGTGGTAGGTAGGCTTTTCTGACATTCATTTGGATGCATTACTCATTACCAGTTTGACTAATGGGAAGGGCACCCTATATATTGTCATTCCTATTTTTATCCATCGGCACATGATGATACAATATACTCAATTGCATCTGTAGAATTTTCAAATCACTTCCTAGTTTTTTATAAATACTAACACCTTCTTTGTTAGTATCTCCTATTTAATAGCACTTCTTCAGAGCGCCACATCCAAGGGAGGAGTATGTCCCGCTGGATACACTCAGAACTGGGAGGCATGGTGGGAAGTGGTTCCAGCTGGAAGGAGGAAGGGGAAGGTTTTTAAAATTAGGATCAAAGGCTTGGTCTTTTAAATATTTCAGTGCGTGTGTAGACATACTTCTGTGGGTAGTACTATTTGCTGCATTTTCACAGTTGGAACCTGTTATTACGAATTATAACAAATCTGTCACCTTGAAGAAGCTAACTATATCTCACAACGTGACCACTCAAAACCTCACAGTGCATTCTGAAATGAGCTCAGGCTTTCTCTCCTAAAAATGAAGGCTTTTGTCCCTGAAGCTAAAAGAATCCCCCTGTGTTGTTAGAAGTCCAGTGCCAAAGACGCATAGTGCCAAAGACACAGCTGAACAGGATGAATTCCATTTTGCCAGGAGCATCAACACAAATGCAAAGTAGGTAGCTTGATAAATCTGCGCTGCTGTTGTAACAACGGTATTTGCAGGAAAACCTTGATAGAACTTTGTTTTTAAAAAACATAGTTCATGTTATTCATCTAGTCTGACTTTATACCTCTACAAGTTAAGCGCCTAGCCCAAGCTATTTTCCTGGGCTTCCTCTGGAGGGATAGAGGCACCTACAAAGGTGATTCATTCCAGATACTTATCTTAGGATGGGATGAATCGCTTTCTGGTGTCCTTCTCCATTGACATTAGGGGGAGCCTAGCCCAGCTACATTAGACTACATCACTAACTTCTGGGTGAGTACAGTTAAAAGAGGTAAATTCTGGCCTAAATTCTACAACTTTAATGGTAGATGTGAAAATGCAGACAGTGTCATCGTGGTGAAAGATGCCAATATACCATTGACAGTCACAGTAAGTTTTGGCAATTTAATGCCTACTCCTGTGTTACTGGGAGGCCAACCTGTGGCTCATGAATTGCATGCAGCTCACAAGCCAAGTTGGAGCCATACTGTCCCATCACTTCTTGGAGATCTGTCATCATCTGTCTTCAAGTTCATAATGGTTTCTAATGCTCATCTGTGGGAGATTACTAGCCAGGAAGGGATGCTTAGGCCACTGTTGACAGATCACCTGAAGAAGAAACAAGTTTTTAAGGAGATCCTCAGGTAAGAGCCCAGGATGACCTTTAGGGATCTCTGAGGATCTACACCTACTGCCTCTTCCCTGGAAGTTGCTCCCAGAGCTTGCCATCCTCTTGGTTCTTCAGGGTGTGTGTCTTGTGGCTCTTGGGCCTAGCTAGAGTCTAATATATGCAGTTCATTAGATAATAAAGGGTGATCACTGCTGCTCAATTAGTTTAGTTGCTTTAAAAATGTGCAAATAATTAAACTGCTTATAGAAATATTATAATACTTGCACAGGAGCAAAAAAACCAAGATGAAAGCTTAATAACCTTTACTGATTGAATGCAGTAGGCATTGTGAATATGCAAAACTGCCAGCAGTTTCTCATTATTTCCACAATCTCTTTTCCTTGGTAGAAACAAGAAAAATTGCAGGTATCAGCTATCCCACATTGGAAATAAAGCTGTCTCAACAAAACTCTAAAATATGCCTTTTTGTTCCCTAACCCCATTCATTTTTCATGTTGATTTTTAAATTTTATAAGGTCACTTACCCCATAACAGATACTTGTGATGCCTTCTTTGGCAATGTTTTGGTAACATTATTTCAACATTGAGAAGAGACTTGGGATCATCTACTTCATTGTTAAAAAAGCTTGCCCATGCAGGTACCTTAAAATGTCCAGTATCAACACTTTATAACTTCACTGAAATCTTACAAGATATTTGATGCGAAAACATCCTTAATCTGTCTTCTACACAGAACTAATATGTTATTGTAATACTTACTTTTATAATTGATTAAATATTAACATTTTTATCAATATTGTTTAAAAATATTAATAATGTTGACAAAATAAATGCCCGCTATTATGTGAAAAATAAGACTATACTACTTTACATATGTTCTAAAGTTTGTCATAGGAATGACAATTTTAGCTATGCCTTTCACCATCTTTAATGGGTTTTATCATTTTACCTGCATAACATGTATACATTAATTTAAATGGTAAATAATTTAATGTATGTAACAAACCCTATGTATATTTGGTCTGATTTTTTTCAGCTACAGATATTCTGAATACAGTAAGTTGAGGCAGATTCAGATTGTCAACAGAACTGCTTCCATGACTTTGCTTTTGAAACAAGTCTTCTTTAATAATATTGCATAGTTATCGCACTATCAGGCAATTCCCAAACATAATGAAAATATTTAATTTTTTAATGAAGCCTTCTAGCAGGCTCAACCTGCTGAATTTTATGTTGGGCCTTTGTAATCTTTAGGGAGCAGCGCTACTCCATGTTTCAAAAGGGAGCATTTTCAGGGGCAAGGCAATATAAAGCCTCTGAGATGGGGGAAGTTTCGGTGCTTGGATAAATGTAACCAAAATAAGATGTAGAAATCATGTCTTCAGTGGTAGTCAGCCTCTGCTGATTTATGCTTTGCTTTTCTTAATCAGTGGACAGATAGTCTTCTCATTTCTAAAGATGTTTTCATCAACTGTTGTCAAGTTCAACCATCATTTTTATTTGTCATTACATTGGACTTCTGTTTGTACAGATCAGGCTGCAAGGTTTTCTTTCTTTTTTTTTTTTTTTAGAGGTTTTCATAGGCAGGAAAGAATATCATATTGTTCTGAGTGACACTGACTTGCAAATAAATAACACTGAAACTTGGAAGAGTGTTAATTAGAAATTATTATAACCTGACTGGCCTGAATTGGCATTATGGTATCTTGCCAAACTGGCTTTTTATTCTTACACGTGTCTGATTTGTGTTTGTGGTGGGAAGCTAATGATTTAATTGAATTGTTTGGCTTAGTACTTCTTTCTTTACACTGCAGAAGTTTTATGTAAGGAAGAATAAGTAAAATCAGAATGACGTTCACTTGGCATGACCTGTCGCGATTACCCCAAATAATATTTGGTATAGATTTCTATTTCAGTAAGTTCAGATAGATGATATATTGGGCCTGTTATTTGTTTACTTAAATTAGATTTACATTGGTTTAAGACTGGATTACACCTGTGTAATTTCACTGGCTTCAGTGCAGTTTTTTTGTGATTCTTACTGGTGTGAGGTCACAGAAGGGTCCATTGAAACAAATTAGCATTTATTGAATGATGTAATTAATCAACAACAACCTAAGACCCAACTTGCTGTAACTTCTGATCACGTTGCCATCCTTGTAGTTCTGTGGAGGAAGAGCAATTTAGGCGGCTGTGAACAAGAAGGACCGCTGTGTCTAGCTGGACCGGAATCTCACTGAGAGGTCCCTCAGTTAAAAGAGAAGCCGATCTACTCTTTACATCTTTACATCCGTACGTTCTACGTAGACATCAAAAGGCCATTTCTTAAAGTCTTTGAAGTGAGGTGGGTCTAACATTTGGGCTGCTCCTCGTTCCAGTTCCCGCAGGGACATTGGACTGTGGGCTGGGGCTGTGGAAGCCGCAGGTCTCCCGCCTTAGCCTGCCTGCCACGCTAATTAGCAGGGGTGGAGCACCCTAATGACACACCTATAGAGCATCTTGTTTTGGAGTTCGTTTGGTAGGAGAGCTGCGCTGAGCTGTGCAGTCATATCCTACATTTAACTATAGGATTATATGAGTAACAAGTCAGGTAGCTAAACCAAAGTTATTCAGAATATGTAGCACAGGTGATGCAAATACCAAACAAACATGGTGGGACCCCGCTCCGTGGCCAGCACTGTATTCAGTCATTGTCAGTGTGGTTCGACGTGTGGGGTTTTAAGCAGCACAGGAGCATTCTCGATATGATGTATCATACTGTCCTTTTTGCATCTCCTGTTTTTCACAATTTTTTGTATTATTTCAGGAAGAATTCCTGGACTTTATTTTTTCTGTTTCCTTAGTAAGGTATGTGGTAGTAACCACAATCCAACATTGCATTACTTACAGTACATAAGAAGAGTATTTTTAACATCTGTGGATACCAGTAATCCCTGTAGACCCAGGCAAAGTGAACCCTATTTTTGGAGATATTTAGTACAAGCATAAAATGAATGTCCACGCCCCAGTAGCCTTACAGTTCAGAAAGAGGAGACAAAATGGGGAGGTAACATAAACAGAACAGTTTGAATAGCAGGGATTCCACCGTAGGTTTTTTCCTTAACGTTGGCATCGGTCTTTTAAAGCTATTGGAAAGGAAGTTATTATTGAGAAGTGATGGGAAGGGGAAAGGGAAGACAAATAGTGGCACAGTAGTGTGAAGGGAAAGGGCAGGAAGAATAAATTCGAATCAGAGAAGCTTTTGCTAACTGGCATCACAGGAATAATACAATAGCAAGGGGAGAAGAAGTCCATGGTCAAATCTCATGAGGAGTCGGGCCAAAATTTCCAAATAGGTTGCTGATGCTTGCTGGCAGCTTTTCACTTCAGCTGGAAGAAAAGAGCCTCTTTTCTCCACAAACGAGAATTAATCTGTAACACTTTTCTCCTCCAACTCAAGTGACTTGAGTTAAGGGAGCAGCTTTCAAACAAGGACCCTGGCCCAAGTCCTGTTTGGGTACAGTGGAAAATTTCCAGCTGTATTTTAAAGCACCATTCACCTCTTGTGTCTGAACTGTTAATTTGCAGTGGGGTCACTCCCAACTTACACTACTGCTAGGACATTAATGGTCTAAATAACTGCACCTGCTATGTTAATGAAAGTGTGCACAATAGCTCCAGTAATTTAGAAAATTAGGTATTGTGTTGGGGTGGGGAGGAGGAGAGAAGGGTATAAGGGGTGAGAACTTGGTCAAAAGAAATACAGATTTCAGATCGCTTGCTGTATTATTGCCGCAGTGTTAGCAGTGCTGCTAGTACAAAGCTTTCAGTATTTTACTGGCTATACTCAGCTTTGCAGTTGAATGTGTTGAAAAGTGGGAGGGCTTTTTGAGTAAGGAGAGGGGGGAATCAGAATAATGTTACTTAAAAAAAAAAAAAAATCCTTCCTATTTTTTTGCTGGCAGTGTTTTAAGATTGTGAAATTTGTTTAAGACTGATCCCTGGCAGAAGATAGGCCACCAGACATCCCTGAATCATAAAATCACAGGAAAATAGGACTGGAAGGGATTTTGCACAATCCATTCCTTGCTCCAGTCTGCGAACATGTATACCAATCTGATTCCTGATAAATGTTTGTCTAACCTGTTTTTGAAATCCTTCACAGCCTCCTCAAGCAATCTATTCAAGTCCTTAACTATGCCTACTGTTAAAAAGCCATTTCTAATGTCTAATCTAAACCTCCCACCTGCAGTTTACACCCATCGCTTCTTATTGTGCCGTGCTGGGCGCGAAGAACAGCTTAATTCTCTTCCCCTCTGCATCCATCTTTTATGTATTAGATAATGCTTACATTCTTCTGAGTGGGCCTTTTTGTGTACGACTGGACTCGGATGAAAATAGGTTAAAGGAAAAAATAAGAAAAAAGTACAATTCTGGCTGAGACAGTCATTTTAGCCAATCAGACAGTGAGTGTCTGAGATGGAGGAGTTGGAAGACGCTGGGCAGGGCAGGGCGATTTGCTTAAGGCGATCTGGGGCCCTAAACATAGCGCGTAAGAGAGAGGCTGATGCCTGCCATGTGTTACACATCTCTTATGACAGTGTCTGTTTGGCATTTCTGTCTCACCTGCCCATGTCTCAGCCTGTATCTCTCGCCCGTCACCTGAACTGTGGCCAGGAACAGTAGGTGCTTCTGTTGAGTCTGATTTTCAGGCATGAAGTTATTTCTCTGCTTCCATTGTTAGTTCTCGACATTTCTAAAGTCGGGGATGGGTAGGAAAAATTAGGGGATGAGAAAACTTGCAATGTGGCAGCAGCTACAAGGTGCCCAGCTGGTGGGGACAGAGACACGCTCCTTCATTCAGTCCTCAAATGTCAAACTCCGATATACGCCAGGAAATAACTTCCTCCTTCCTTCTTCGCATCTTACAGGTCCTGGCAAAGATCCCAAAAACTCTATTGTCCGGGATGATCCCAAACATGAGACCCTGACTGATCTCAGCACCTGTTCCAGACCCGTATCCCGTTATCACATAAACTGCAGAGGCTTCCCCAGCATCCTGCAGACATCGTGGTGGCCCCAGGCACTGAGGAGCACCAGCCTGCTTGTCCTGACGCACTCTGGCTGTCCACTGTGTCCTCTCCCAAATGTCCAACAGCCCTGCCAGCCCTTCCTGGTGGTATTCGTTCAGAGTGTATGGAGTCTAAACTTAATGGTTACAGGGTTTAAATTATTTAGTGTATTAGCCTGTATAATTGCAAATCGTTTACTTGGTGCTGCCTACGGATGCATGGAACAGCTCCCCAGTACTCCAGGTGTAAGGTGTACACGTGCGTTGGTGACACTCCTCATCTCACGGGGTCCTTTGTGCGTTTTAACACTGGCTTGTCCCTTTGGAGCTGACAGCTGAGCAAAGACACAAAGCAGTTCACATGATTTAAAGCTCTTGTCTGCAAACTTGAATAGGCACCAATTATGCTAGGGTCACATTTTCTTTTCTGTGAGGAAGACCACAAACTTACTTTTAAATTAAAAACCACAGAAACTCACATTCTGCTAGTCGCATGATTCTGAGAGCTGGGGCCTTAAGTGTAAGGCTGTAGTGTTACGTGTATTGCCGAAATGTTTAGACTTTCTTTGAGTGAATGGGTTTCTTAAAAAATGGAGATGAAAGAATTGATTCTCTTGCATATAATTTTTGAAAGAGAAAGCCTGAGGAAATTATTCCTCAAGTCCATGAAGTCTAGAATTGCCTCATTCCACTCTAGCAGTGAAAACACTTCACAAATGTGCAGTATGACAGAATCTTACCTGCAGACTAAATTTGAAAGACAAATCTCTATTTTGCTAGGGTTTCTAGAAGAACACAGTTTGTATTAACTCTGACTGATTTTTATTTTTATTGAGGAAACTATTTCCTTGACTTGGACTGGGGGTAGCTATTAATAATATGGGTGTAAGAGTATACCCATTATCTCTGATAACATAAATCTGTTTTCAAACAAACCTGCAAAAGTCCTCAAAACATAGAGTTTACCGTTGATAACTGTGACACCCAGTGGTCATCTAAAGAACCATAAAAATGTAGTACAGAATGACTGCAGTGAAGCCAAAGGCTACACAAAATACTGAGGTTTACACAATAAATGTGTGCTTTTAAGAGTAGTACTCTTTTCCTCGGTAATGTGTACAGGTAGTAAAAGTAAGCTATTTTAGGAGTTGTAAGACTTTCATCCATTTAGTTTATGTTTTACCATATTTCACACACACATATATATATTTGTATTTACTTGTACAAAGCTTTTTAATATCTTGTGAGGCTGCGGTTACAACTCCGATAAAACACACTAGATGACTGACAAAAAGTTACTTTATCGCTATGAAGTATGAAATGGCTTTGAATTCTTGTTGGCAAGAAGCTGGCTCAGAAGAAGTCTGGGCGATAAAGGGACCTTGTTTCGCCTCCTTTGTTTGCCACTGACTCATTGTGTGGCTGAGAGCAAATTGCTTGTGTGCACGGCTGATAAGTACTTCAGTCAGTGCATTCATAAAGGTGCAAGGTGTAATTAGTATTAGTCTAGGCGGCATTCACCTCCAACCATAGTCAAGAATGATTAAATTGTATGTTGTCTATAATGCGTCGTATTTATATTCCAAAGCATAATATTACTTTATGAGCTGTGTTTTACTATGGAGCACCGGATACAGATTTAGTCCCATATACCCAGTAAATGAGGAACTCAATACTGTTGTTTATGGATCATTGACCATAAAATATTTACTCTTGGTGGCATGTTTTAAATAAAGAAATACCATCAAAATTCATAATATCTAATTGCAGTGGACCAAGCAGTGCATGCCCGTTATATATATCATTAAATCTATCGTTTGGGCATGTCTCATGGAACCACCGAAGCTTTTCCTTACAAGTAGGAAGAGTTACACAGCAAAAGGAGCGACATCAGAAGGCATCAATTTATAAACCTGGAGATTACACAGAGCTGCAAAGTCAGTTATTGCCTAAGGCCATCTTGTTGTCTACTCCTCACCTCCCTGAGTGCATGCGTCCTGTCTACACCCAGAATTGGGATGACATCTGAATTCCCGCCATTTATTCATCTCTACCCTACCCAGTTTCCATGCAGGGGAACTGCAGCCAGAAAGGGAGCAATGAGACTTTAAAGGCACACACACAGGCGCACATGCACACACTGAAAATTACTTTCCAAGAGCATCAATATTACATATTTCACACTTTTTTTTCAGGACCATCAATGTTTCACATTTAAAAGGATCACGTGAAAGGAAGTACTTTATTGTCATAACTGAAATGCTTAAATACTGAACTCATGATAAAAATACCTTACAACAACTGCACATGGTTTATCAGGAAAAATACAGAGTTTGCACATCTCATTACTTGATTCCTGTAACATTTAGTTTAGTCCTGGTTTCACACCCTGCTGTCCTGATCTTTACAAGGACACAAAGAAAAAGTTAGTCCCTACTCTCAAAAGCTTACAGTCTAAAGATATCACAGGTAACAATAGAGGGAAACAGATAGAAGAGAGCACTCAAAGAAAGTGAAATAATGCTTCATAAAATCACTGTTTACTATGTAGACAGTTTCCCAGTTTCCCACCTGGTGTTCTGAAGTGCAGGATGAAGAGTGGTTTTGTCTTCCAGCTTCTCATAAAAGTATATGATACAATATTGTTCTAACATAAGAATATATACTGGTGCTTACTAATATACTAACATATGTATACCCTTGGTACAATTCTAGTTTAGTCTCCGAAAGGAGACCATGAACAGATCTTTCGCTCTTTAAACTAGCCCTGAAATAAGGATATTTCCTCCAGAAGTTTGTTTTTGCTTAGTGTCCCTCGACTGTTTATTCTATATTCAAATGACTTGAATTCTGGCTCTGGGTCATAGATGCCTGCTTTTGGGGTCTTTTTGTATTACATGTAGCTCATTTCAATCTTCCCACTTCCACTTGTTTTTTTGGGTTGTGGGGGTTTTTTTTGGTGGTTGTTGTTGTTGCTCATTAGCCTTAAAAAGTTTGATTTTAGTCCTCACAAGTTGGACAAATCATGTTAGAAACCAGTTTGTCTTCTACTTTGTTTATAGCAAGTTTTGCTAGCCAGCATAAACAGAGCCTCGGGCAATTTGCCATCCTATTCTAGACAGGATGTCTAACAAGTGTAGTAAGTGCAAGATCTTTTGTGTACATCGTAAACTGAGTTTGGGTTTTTTGCTGTCTGGTTCTGTATTCTTTATTTTAACAGTGTTTTCTTGTCCTGTGAGGAGAAAGCTACAACTTCCAGTGTGCAAATCTGCATTTTTAGATAAAAGAAGATCCAGATATGTGCTAGCTGTGAGAAATTTATTCCAATATTTGAATTGTAGGAAAAAGAATATGCTGAGAGAAGAAAGAAATCTGACATGTATGTTGATATTTACCTTAGTTTATATGCTGGGAAGAGCATGACTAGTGATGTGGTTCATCCCTTCCTGCACACCGGGTTCTGGCATGCGCTGGGAGGGAATCTCCTGGTAATTGTTATTAATTGCTATGGTGCAGCACGCCAGCGGCTCATGAAGTCTCTTGCTGAAACCAAATGTTTCAGATACAGGCATAAGTATCATAAAGTACACTTTTTCCAATAAAGCTACACCCTCACTGATTAGCCGGTGCCCTGAGGTCTAGCGATAATAAGACCTTCTGACTTAAAGCTCCGTGCTCATCCCTCTTCACACCACCCTTCTGTGACAAACCAGCTCTTCCAGCGCCCAAGTTCACGTCAGTAGTTAAAAGTTAGCTCCTTGCTCTCAAGAGCATCGAGGCCTGGCTTTTTGCAACCGATGGCAGCTAGATATATGCACATTAATTTATTAATTTATTTCAGGGACTAAAGAAAGAAAAAAAAAAAGGGTGAAAGAACAGAGCTTAGGACTGGAAAAAGAGCAAGAAGGCAGCTGCAGGAGCCTGGAAGCAGGGTGAGCTACAGTGCTCTGTCGGGAGATCAAAACAAGCAGATCCACCCTCGTAATCTTCTTCTTGCACAACCCCTGACATGGCTCTGTGAGTGTGGATGTGTTTCACCCTGAAAAGAGGTGAAAAGAGGACAGGCCGCTGACTTACGCAACGGTCAGAGGAGATACAAGTGAATTTTTAGACTCAGCCCCTGTAGCCGATACACTGAGTAAAATGACAAATATAAAGGATGTAGCAAGCAAGTTGATTTTGTATGAGGGTGCAATAATTACCAAGCCAAACTCCTGCCTTCTGGTGTTTTGAATGCTGAGGTATAAAAATAAAACATGCAAAATACAAAATAGGATTTCTGAATGGTGGGAGCGAGCAAGATGTATTCAAGGATGTTTGTTTAAATACTGCTACGGCAGAGGTACTACAGATCATACCATCTCACTAAGTCACAGGAGTTCAAGAGTTGAAAATGGCCATTTAGGACTTGTGTGTATAAATAAGTGTCAGAGAAGCTGGATAAATTCTTTTCTCTTGAAGTTGAAAAACCTTCTCAGACCCTATAAATGACAAAAATTTCATCTTGTTCACCAGAAAGCCTTTCCAGAACAGTCAGTGACTCGCAGTTGCAATGTCAGTCCTAAAAGCCTTCCAACACGAGGAGAATATGAAATGATGAAGCATCCTCTGCCACACGCCTGGAGTACAGCACGACGCTGCCTTAGCACCAGCGTTTTCAGGAGTACAGGCACCGGTCTCAGTCACTGAACGTCCCTGTTGCGGCAAGACAGGACTGTCCCTTCTCTGTGGAGTTTTTATGGGGGTTTTTCACCTTCAAGCACAGATACCAAAGGGAGGAAGTAATTGACTGACCGATTCGTTGCTGTGACTACTGAACAAAGGCCCCTCTAAAGAAATGTCTTTGAGGATAAACTGACAAAATTATCGGTTGTTAGCCTACTGTTGACTGACAGTAGAAAAATCACTTAAACAGACATTCTTCCTTGAAAAGTCCTGTCTGCCACTCTGCGGAGGCTCAGACGGGGCAGCTTTGCTTTGTCATCATTTATATTGTGTAGCATTTCAGAAGTACACTTGCTGGCACCTCACGCCCCTATTTGTTTTAGGCCAGAAGTTTCATGATTAGCTCAAGCCAATCTAAGACTGTACTGCTGCCAAAAGGGACATTCCTCCCCCTTCTTACATCAGACCAGACGCCCACATGACCATACAATAAAATGATCCAACCAAAAAGCAGACCTGGGAGGAAAAAAAAAAAAAAAAAGAAAAAAGAGATTAGTTTTTAATTGAGTATGGACGTTAAGCAGATGGTTGTTGGATGGTTGCTGGTGCTAACGAAGCAGCTAGAGGGAGGGAGACGTTAGACAACCTCTCTTGGCAGCCATGAGATTCAGTGGCGAGTCTCATTGTTAGTGGGTACGTCTACTTTAGCACACAGTGTAGGATTAGCTCTGTAGAGAGAAACAGGTTGTGCTGCCATCCCAACAGCCCCACTGTGTGCGTCGGAGGGGTTTGACTTTGGGTTAGCTCTAGGCTTGTCCCATGCAGGATCTTGGTGTATTGGGTACGCTCCTGGAACACGTCTTAGACGTAACCTATGTGCCTGGGGGTAGCGCTGGTACTAGTATTTCCCGAGACCTCCAGGTGCTACCATAACACAAAAGATTTGAGTCTAAACTCTCTGTTTGGGGTGAGAGGCAGGAAAGATTTCATGTGCTTTTATCCCCACAAAAGACTGAACCGTTTCCGTGGTCCTGCTCCCAAGCAATAGAGGTGTGCCAAGGCTGAAGCTCAGGCATCAGTGCAAGTTCCCTTCGGTGATGATGCACTCGATGCTTTTCCTCTCTTTGTGATCATTATTCTACCAACATATGGCTTTGCTATTCTCAGCTCCTGGATGCTTCGCCAAAACAGTCTGTGGACTCACACTTTAGCTGAAATGTGTCTTTTTGAGCGGGGTCCTTATTTTGCCCTTTGGGGATGTTTTGTGGCGGTTTGGTGCATTTAGCACTTTTTTCACAGGTATTTTTCATAGGTCATTCTGGCAGTAAAAGACAAGGCAGCAGGGGGCACCAAATCTGCATAATTCTGTTGGAATGACAGCTTCTGGAGCACGCTCACAAAATTGAAGTTATGATGCATACTCTCAGTTTAACACCTAGAATTTCTTTCCAGCACTGATATTTTCTAAGATACCCCTTTGCTTCTCAGGAACTACAGTGGTGAAAGTGAGGGTCGGATTTCCACAAATGTAGGAATCTGAGACAGTAGCAGACCTTTCTCCTGCCAATTGTCATCCCACTCCCTTCCCTGCTCGGTGCTGTAGGCTCCAGAGCTCATGCCCAGGAAGATGCTCTAACACTAAATTCGGGAGGGCGTTCGTCTTGGCGGAATTAGATTAACTAAAGGCTTTGCCTTTCAATCCCAAAGTGTGCTGGTGTCAGCATTGTGAAAAGGTTTTGTGCTGAAATCCGTGTTGGACTTTCTAAAGAACTTAACCTCTCAACAGCCATGGAAAATGGTTTCAAGCCTAGAACAAGGAATGTAGCTTAACTCTGCATCTGTCCTTGTGCAGAAGCTGGAACACAGCTTTCTTACAGCTTACTTTTTAATAAAAAATCCTCTACAAAATAAAAATGAAACTGAAATATATATTCCCTCATGATTCTTTGAGTACTCGATTTAAATGTAATCTGTGAGGTATGGATCTGATTCAAAAGCCTTCTTCATGTGAGTGGTTCACACACATGGAACATCTGTGGGAACACTCAAAAAAATAAAACCTATTATTTGTATATGAAATACATAGATATTATTTGTATTTTGGGAGTGCTTCAGGATTGGATCCTCATTTGATATATAAGGACAAATTACACTGCAGTTTGGCAAATGCTTTGAGAAATCTGTGAATTGGGAACTACTAGTAACTTATTTCTGTTACAGCCAAAGACCAGGAAGATGAAAAAACATGTTCAAATCTTGCTGAGATGTTCACAACATGATTTTTTTCTGCCCTGCATGCCCAGTCCTGGATATATATTCTTCTAAATTTATAATAACTTTCTTTGAAAAATCAAGCCATTGATACATAGAGAAAACAAGGTAGAAAAGATAGTCATGTGACTAAGATGAGACCCTAGGACTGAGATATGACTACTCATTGTGTGGCTTTTGGTAAGTCATTTTAGGGTCAGAGTCATAAAATCATGTAGTTATTTGAATTGTAAGTTCAGTTGGTTAGGTGCATGCCTAAGTAAGATGTGTCTCCAGGTTTGTTTAAGTACTTTAAATGTAATCAATCATTGGATAAAATAGGTAAACGACATACCTGCTAACCCTCCAGAACAGCATGTTCTTACAAGTAATTGATATTGTTTCAGACAGCAGGAAAATAATGTCTTGTTGTCAGATGACTAAAACTCACACAATAGCAGCTGCATATGTGCATATTAATAGCTCAGTGACCTCATAACAAGCCAGTCATGATCTATGTTGAACTGATGGCAGATGCTCAGCTGATCTGAATCCAATATATTTGGATTCGGTGATATTGGCAGGTCTGAAATGTTAAGAGCAGGACCTAGAAATCATGTATGCTTTCCTTCAAGGAGGTATCTCATCACTGGATTACTCTTCATGTTTCATTTACTGAGTCTTATCACAACATTTTCTCTCGGGGTTCATAAATCATATTTTTGCAGTTTCACAGGTTCACTGACCTTACAGCATTATTGTGAAGAGAAGTACATTAAATATTGGGAAGAGTACTGATACTGCTGTAATGGAGATTGCATAAATATCTAGTGTAAATAGACTCTGCGTTCCCATCGATTTCTTTAGAGAAAGTTTACAGCCTTGAACTTTTAGTTTCATTTGTCCTACTCACAATAGCAGGCTAAAATAATTATTTCAAAACCATATTTTATAGTCACCTGGCAAGAACTACGTGAGACACTTGGTAACAGATCTGGGTTGTTCCTTAATCATCTGGAGGGTTGCTGTGCTGCTTCTGTCTCCATAGCTCTTAGCCTGGGACCTTCAACCCTGTCAGCTTGAAGTTCAAGAATATGGGTCCTTTCTCACCTGTGATCTACTTCACTGATTCCTGTGGCGTGACTCCTAAATAAAGTTAGGAAACCAGCAAAACAAACTGACTGCTCCTCATGCTCAGTAGCGGTGGATTGCAGAATCACAGTCGCAGAATGGTTGAGGTTGGAAGGGACATCTGGAGGTCATCTGGTCCAAACCCCTGCTCAAGCAGGGTCACCTAAAGCCAGTAGCCCCTGTCCTTGAATATCTCCAGGGATGGAGACTCCTCAACCTCCCTGGGCAACCTGTGCCAGTGCTCAGTCACCCTCACAGTAAAAAAGTGTTTCCTGATGTTCAGAGGGAACCTCCCCTGTTTCACTTTGTGCCCATTGCCTTTTGTCCTGTGTTCAGCTACCTCTGGAAAGAGCCTGGCTCCATCTTCTTTGCACCCTCCCTCCAGGCATTTATATACATTGATATGATCCCCCTGAGCCTGCTCTTCTCTAGGCTCGATAGTCCCAGCTCTTTCAGCCTTTCCTCATACGAGAGATGCTCCAGTCCCCTAATCATCTTTGTGGCCCTTTGCTGCAGTCTCTCCAATATACCCATGTCTCTCTTGTACTGAGGAGCCCAGAACAGGACACAAACCGCAACTTATAGGATAATTGTGTCTTTCCTTTTTTTAATAATTTGAGACATTTCTTTCTTCCCCACGCTTCCATTGCAGCCTGGCTTCTGGGGGCTAAGTCACTTGTCCTACACAAGCCTAAGTTTCACAACCAGGTCATTCTTTGCTGGGGTTTTCCCCTGGTACAACAACTGGTGGTTGGTGGATGTAGATGTGTCAAAACTTCAAGCAGACATGGACAAGAAACTTGAGGATTTCCTTGGGCCCTTCTTCACCAGACAGGTCAGTACCTTGCATCCCTTATAGTGCTGAACGGTCAGTCCCAACCCTAATCCTCTCCTATCCCAGCCCTATTTTATCTTCTTCTGTCTTTCCCACACCTCTCCCACTTCTCCCTTTCTAGTGTATCCATAATATAATACCTAGCAGCCATAAAGTAGCGGAATAAAAAGTGATTGTAAAACAAAGCAAAGTTGGAGCCAGGCTGCTCTGAACAGGATGGCCGTATCCAGGCTTTTCTTTCAGATTTATGTGAAGACATCATGTACGTTGAGTAAGTCCTCAAAGGTTTACAGTTCTATCCATTCTCAATTATTCTTTACCATGAAAGTCTCCTATGAAACTTAAAGATAAATAGAAGTCAGTCAATTGAGCTGATATTCTCCATAAGCAAAGAACCAACACAATTTGTGAGCCCGGAGTACAGAGCTGCTTGATTATTTCTAACTGTGCTTGTGCAGTTTGGCTGTCTGCTATAATCTTAAATTTTAAGGCTGTACTTTCCTCTGTTGTTTGTTTACTCCACTGCCTTTCCCTGCTCCTGCACAGCACTTACCAACTGCAGAGAAATTAGCATTTCTCCTGCTTGTGCCAATAAAGTATGATCCTCTATGCAAACTCACCCAAAAGGTTCTGGCTGGTAGTGGGGTTTAATCTTCTTTCTGAAATTCAGCTACCCCATCCATCATGTATAATACCAGAAGAAACTGTCTAAATATTGGGGCTTAAAAAAATTTAGGTTTTCTCTTTTTTGAGGGAGTAGGTAGAAATTTTTAAAATGGATTTCAGATATTGTACTTCCCTAAATCTCAAGAAACCTTTTGAAGAAACTTGAATAAAAGGTAAGAGGTCATTTGGCCACAGAAATGATCAGATGATCAGAGGGCTGGAGCACCTCTCCTATGAGGACAGGCTGAGACAGTTGGGGTTGTTCAGCCCGGAGAAGAGAAAGCTCTGGAGGGACCTTATAGCAGCCTTCCTGTACCTAAGGGGGGCTTATAAGACAGACAAAGAAAGACTTTTTACTAAAGCCTGTAGTGACAGGACAAGGGGCAATAGTTTTAAACTGAAAGAGAGTCGATTCAGATTAGATATTAGGAAGTAATTCTTCACTGTGAGGGTGGTGAGGCACTGGAACAGGTTGCCCAGAGAAGCTGTGGATGCCCCCACCCTGAAGTGTTCAAGGCTGGATGGGGCTTTGGGCAACGTGGTCTAGTGGAGGGTGTCCCTGCCCATGGTGGGGGGGTTGGAACTAGATGATCTTTAAAGGTGCCTTCCAAGCCAAACCATTCTGCGATTCTATGATTTAGAGTGTGTTAGGTAAGGTAATGAGTCTCTGGTTTGTAATTTATAACCAATATCTAGCTAACCATCCAGTCCTAGACCTTAGATGCAGCATGCATGACATTAGGTTAAGGAAGCATGGTTTGGTTGACATTTTTACGTGACTATTAACATCATGTTGGGAATATGCAAATTTAGCAATATATTCTCACTTTCATGTCTTTATCAATAGAAAAGTCTTTCTAATTTCTAATTTAAATCACTTTTTGTGATTTAAGGCCTATTACATTTTATTCTATCTGTAGTGGGCAAAGAATATTATATTCTATTTCCACAGTTCCTACACCTTTACATATTTGAAGACTGTTTTCATGCATGTCTTAAGAGTTTTCTTTAGGTAAAATGAGCTCAATCCTTTCTGTCTTATCTCAGAGGCCATATGTTTTCCATCTCTAATATCTC
The DNA here is from genome assembly GCF_011004875.1 of Balearica regulorum gibbericeps. Lineage (NCBI taxonomy): Eukaryota > Metazoa > Chordata > Aves > Gruiformes > Gruidae > Balearica > Balearica regulorum. The sequence goes on from NC_046186.1 coordinate 106,568,251, forward strand.
CTGAATTATCTCCAACCGATGCACATAGTTTTCACAAGTGTAATATCCCAAAATGTCATTACTTCTCATCTTCAGTACTACAATTTGGCCTGTATATCCCAGTAAAATATTTTCTGTTTTCATTCCAGATTGATACTATTGACTCACGTTCAGTTTGTGATAAAACATGCAGCTATTTTTCTGAGGACTGCTGCATCGTGTTGGGAAAAGGCAGCTGGTTTTGCTATTCATGATTCACTGTCAAAGTGGAAGGATTTTGCACGTGGGATTGTGTAGGATTCTACCTCTGGTCTAGCACTAGTCAAAACTTCAGTTAATATTTGGGATAACGCAGTAGAGAGGATTATTAAATACCATTCAGCCATCAGCTGCAGAGGAACCCTTAACTGCCTGTGAAAGGGTAGGATGCAAATTGAGAATCAACACGATGAGATAAGATATAAGCATGAAAAGTATACACAATTCAACAAAGAAAACCGAGAAGTACTGCGTTTAGGTAGGCATAATTAAATACACACTATTAAGAGTGGGAACAATCAGACACCACTGTGAAACAGTGTCAAAGTTGCAGAGTTAGGATATTTGGCTTTAATTGCTCATTCCTTTTCCCAAGACCTGTTACTTTGTTATAGAAAGAATTTTGTTTCATTTCATATAGTTTTACCCTGATTAATTATCGGTCCTTGCTATTTTTTTCTTGCTGTCTTCTGGGTACTTGTTTAATTTAAATTAACAGAAAAATAATGGAATAAATAATTAAACATTCCAAAATGTTTATCATTCTCAGGCTATTCCCTTTTCTGAAGATAATTTTTATCTTTACCAGTCTTCTGGAACCTCATCTGTCTTTCAGGATTTCTCAAATATGCAGTCAATCTGAGATGATAGCAACTTTTAAAATATAAACCCCACTGGAAGTGTGTGCCAGTCTCCTTAGGTAAACTGGCTTTCCTGTAGGGACATTTCATGCATATCTCAGACCATCTCATAAAGTTCTGTAGTATTTAATAAACATTTTTATGGCTGTCAAAGATAGTAAAATATTAGTTATTATTGTGAAAAATCACATTTACATGATACATATAGATACCATAAAACTTGCATATTGAAGCAGAATCTCATTTAAGAAGTTGTATCGACAGAAGGGTGAGTATCTGCTGTTAGCCCCTACGAATTTGACAGATACTCAGATATGAAGTCATGTGGTGATCTTACTCTCACAATATAATGTGACAGTAAATTCGGATGCCTCAGGTTTGAGACTCAAAATTGCAGGGTTTGGAATTCACGTCTAATGTTCAGAGACAGAAGACACTAAATAAGTTAACAAATGAGACTGTGCATAAATTGATTTTATACGACGATGGTTGATGCGGCTTTGGACCAAAGTGCAGTCAGACAATTGCTCATAGTTTATCTGGAGACTCCCTCCAGTTTGGTTTCACACCTTGCCTAGGAATTCAAACAAGCTGAATATATCTTTGCCTTGCAGCACAGTTAAATTAATGTTTCTATGACTTGAGTGTCTAAGCTGAAGTTGTCTTCTTAAAGGTGACCCTGGCTGTGTAGTGGGAAAAATGGAAGATGTCATGCAGTTTGCATGCACTTTTGTAGCTAACAGAGGCAACATTTTTATTTTTGCTTCTCACAAATCAATGTCCTGGTTTTGGCTGGGATAGAGTTAATTTTCTTTCTAGTACCTGCTTGCGGTGGGTTGACCCTGGCTGAGGGCCAGGTGCCCACCAGAGCTGCTCCATCACTCCCCTCCTTCACTGGACAGGGGAGAAAAAGCACAACAAACAGCTTGTGGGTCGAGATAAGGACAGGGAGAGATCATTCTCTAATTATGATCATGAGCAAAACAGACTGAACTTAGAGAGGGAATTCATCTAATTATTATTAAGCAAAACAGAGTAGAGGAATGAGAAATAAAATCAAATCTTAAAACACCTCCCCCCACCCCTCCCATCTTCCCGGGCTCAACTTCACTCCCGGCTTCAACCTCCGCTCCCCCTCAGCGGCACAGGGGGACGGGGAATGGGGGTTACGGTCAGTTCATCACACGGTGTTTCTGCCACTTCTTCATCCTCAGGGGGAGGACTCCTCTCATCGTTCCCCTGCTCCAGCATGGAGTTCCTCTCATGGGAGACAGTCCTTCACAAACTTCTCCAATGTGAGTCCTTACACGGGCTACAGTCCTTCATGAACTGCTCCAGCGTGGGTCTCTCCCATGGGGTGCAGACCTTCAGGAGCAAACTGCTCCAGCGTGGGACCCCCACGGGGTCACAAGTCCTGCCAGCAAACCTGCTCTGGCCTGGGCTCCTCTCTCCACGGGTCCACAGGTCCTGCCAGGAGATTGCTCCAGCGTGGGCTTCCCACGGGGTCACAGCCTCCTTCAGGTGCCTCCACCTGCTCCGGCATGGGGTCCTCCACAGGCTGCAGGTGGAATCTCTACACCCCCTCATCCTCCCTCCATGGGCTGCAGGGGGACAGCCTGCTTCACCATGGTCTTCACCACGGGCTGCAGAGGAATCTTGCTCCAGTGCCTGGAGCACCTCCTCCCCCTCCTTCTGCACTGACCTTGGTGTCTGCAGAGTTTCTTACATCTTCTCACTCCTCTCTCTGGCTGCAAAAGCGCTCTCTAACTGTTTTTTTTCCTTCTTAAATATGTTACCACAGAGGCGCTGATTGGCTCGGCCTTGGCCAGCGGCAGGTCCGTCTTGGAGCCGGCTGGCATTGGCTCTGTCAGACACAGGGGAAGCTTCTAGCAGCTTCTCACAGAAGCCACCCCTGTAGACCCCCCTCCCCCGCTACCAAAACCTTGCCACGCAAACCCAACATACTGCTATAGTGCTGTGTTTTGGATTTAGGATGAGAATAAGGTTGCTAACACACTGATGTTTTTAGTTGTTGCTGGGTAGTTGTAGCGTCTGCACCAAGACAAGGACTTTTCAGCTCCCCACACCCTGCCAGGTGCACGAGAAGCTGGGAGAGCACAACCAGGACACTGACCCAGGCTGGCCAAAAGGATTTTCCCTGCCATAGAACAGCATGCTCCGTATCTAACTGGGGAAGTGAGCCAAGAGGTGGGATCGCCACTTGGAAACAGGCTGGGCATCGGGAGGGTTTTCCTGCATGTGGCGAGTGATTGCATTTGTGCATCACTTGTGTTATTATTGCTGTTGTTATTATTATTGTTGTTGATATTATTATTATTTTCCTTTGTTATCCTGTTAAACTGTTTTTACCTCAACCGGTGAGGTTTTTTCCCCCATTCTCCCCCCTATCCCCTTGGCGGGGGGTGAGGGGCGAGCAGGCAGCTGCATGGCGCTCAGTTACCGGCTGGGGTAAAACCACGACAGTCAGCAAGTCGATTTCATTCATCTTAACTCCCTCCCTCTGGTTTCTAAGAAATGAAAATGAGAATATGTTGCTAAACATGTAAGCAAATATCCTTGACTTAAAGAAACTCGCAGCTACCTGTGCCTTGTGCGGAAGACTCTTACATTCCATCTTAGAGCACAGTACTGTGCTTCAGAGAAGCGGTCGGTGTTTTATAAGCATATTTTTATTGAATTCAAAGACAGTCCCACACCTGCTAACAAAGAATATTGATAAATAAAATCAAAGAATTGGAAACAATGTAATGTTTTTGGTTTTAATTCAGACCTGGCATCCCTGCAGGATGAAATAATCCACACGGGATAATTTTGGAATGGATAAAGGCGTAGACGCTTCCCAGTGCAGCTTCTGGATATTAGTGTGGAGGTACCATTTGTTGGAGCAGAAAAGTAATTAAGTCTTTGTTCCTCTTCACCTGCACCGAGATGATTAGCAGGGGAATCTCATGGTGCTTGGTACACTTCTGAGTTCTGCAAGGCAGACACTTTTCTGATAAGAATTGGATTTGCTTATTTCAGACGGTCCGGTGAACAACCACCAGAGGACAACTTCTCTCGGCTGCTGTGTCAGGCTCACCGCAGTGTGGGCACACCTTGCCACACTCAGCTATCTTAGTTGCTCAGATGAGTACTTAGTTGGTAGGCAGATCAAACTGTTTACTCAGCTACTTAAGCTCATTTGCAATAATTCTAACCTTCTTCCTCGGGATGCAGTAGTCCCTCCTCTTCAAGGTGAAAATGAACTCAGTAATGCCATTTGTGGATGTAGATCATCTTAATTTTCCTTGTGACTTTTGTTACTTTTTTGTGATATACTTTTTTTTTTTCTTTCTTTCTGGGCATCTATTACCCTGCCAGTCAGCTCCAAGCCACCTCCCCTATTTGTGGGCATTTTAACAGGAAAAAGTTAATGGGAATCTACATCAGGTGTGAATTTACAATTCACTAATTCACACTATTCTTGCTGGAGAAACTTCAGTGCTAAAGGCAAAATAGCTTACTGTACTTTCAAAGCAAGATTACTTTCTCCTAGCAAGACAAAGTGGCCTTAGTGGGAACTAGGGCAGCTAAACAGCAGTGCTTGGAAATTTACATCCTAATTATCACAAATTAGCTTCTCCATCTGAGCCAGAACAAATATATGAAGAATACTTAGGAGGTTAGACAGTGTGTTACCTTTCCTGGAGTATGATCTCCACTAAATGCATGTGTTTTCTCTGGTCATATTCAGATCGTCACAGTGAAAAACTTTTCTGCAGTTCAAATCAGCCAAAATGCTTTCTGATTTTCAGCTATCTGGATGTTCAAAGTACCTCTCAGAAGGTAACATAGATATATATATACACACACACATATTAGTAACAAGGGTAACTGATAGATCATCAACATGAATTGGAAATGCCAGTACTGCTAAAATGTCATCTTTGCTTCCAATTCAAGCCTGAGTCTGCCAACATGATTAGCTTTGCTTAACTGAATAGTTTTGCTTATGTTAATTGTTTCAATGGATATGGAATTATTGTCAGTAAAATGAATGCTTCAGAAGCCCAAAATAACTCCTCACCTAAATACTTGCTGAAAAATGTTTTCGGTTTAGATAACCTTTTCCTTTTAGATAACCATGTCCACAAAGAAAACCTACCTGGAGACAGTTTGATTTTGAGAGTTGCTTTACCTGCAATCCAAAGCAAACTCTTACAATACCTCTTAGGAAAAAAATAAAAATTCATTCCTATTATGTGCTGTTTCACATCAGTTTATAGGTCAACCATTTATGTAATCCAGTCAGCAAGAAACACATATATAGCATCTACCCCTCTGAATCAATTAGCTGACTGATGTCAAGGCAATTACACTAATATGAGGCTGTTGCAGGTTCAAGGAGAAGAGAGCTTAGTTTCTCTATAGAAGAACTAAATGCCTTGAACTGAGAAAAAGATTTTGTGTGAGTGTGTGCGTGCGCAGTACTTGTGAGTCACGATAGTTTTCTCAAAGGCTGTTTAACTTTCTGCAGTTGACATGAGTCATTGTTCTCTTCCCAGGTAATGACTACTTAAGATCACATTTAGCTCTTGCATTTCTCTCGTAATCTCCGAGACTTGTATTTCATTGATCTTCCAGTGAACAACTGCTTCGGAGTTCTGAGTGACAAGGAAAGGCTTTGGGAAATAACACGAGATGGCTCCATTTGGAGAGCATGGGTGACTAGAGCTGGCACCTGTTACTGCTCAGCCACTTCTGTCTCAGATTTAAAGTGACAATTGGTTTTAAAAAAGAAAGCATACCTTGTCCTTACCGATTAATGTAGGTACAAAACATAAAGGACTTGGAAACAGGCAATTCCGAACAACATAGATTTTATATTAACTTCCAAAAATAAGTCCAACAAAGCCAGAAATTATACTTGCTACATAACAATCACTGTTCCTCCTAGCTGTTCCTAGAGTTAAATAGAGTATTTCAGATGGCATTCTGAATATTTACTACAGATCTAGGCCCCAACTTTCATTATCTGACCCTTGTGGTTTAGGCAAATTTAGTTAGATATTTCAAGATAACAGAAAGAAAAAAAAGACTGAACACAAATTAAGATAGTATAGATATTTCAAGATAACAGAAAGAAAAAGAAGACAGAACACAAATTAAGGTAGTATATTTGTGGTATAAAATCCACTAATACCTCCAGTCAGGATTTCAAACCTTTTCTGTTCTCTTTTTCGCAAGAGATGGGTAAATCACAAAGAATCCCCTTCTCTTGGTTCTCCTTCAGACTGGAAATATTTCATATGATGTTAAAACCAGGATGTATTAAAGGTTTATATTTAGAATAGGAATGATCTTTCAGCACAGCATTCTCATGAGACTTCTTGTTAAACATGTTCCCACTCCTCCAATGCCACCTCCAACCTTTTCTTCTGGTATTTTTCCAATTTACAATATGAATTCTTCAGTTCTTCTTGTCAAATGCTGAAACAGTTTTTATAAGGGACTTCAGCTGAACTGACTAGGAATTCTAACTGCTACAGAATGCTACAATCATTAGTTTAACTCCTATGGTTAAAAATACCCCCATTTATGGGGTTTTAATTGTCTCTCTGGTATAATACAAGGAATATGTTTCAAAGTTACAAAAGCATAGGGGATCAGTTTGGACAATCTTAATTAAATTCAGTGCTTGGTAAAGAGTTCTGTTATTGATACTCTAATAATACAACTTGTGTTTTGAGGGCAATTGATTTTTTTTTTTTTCCTTTAAACGGAGGTCAGTAAAACTTAATACTAATTTAGCAGAGGTAGAGGACAAGGAGGCAGGGTTGTAAGGGTCCTGAGCTGATGGCAGCCAGTCCATTTGTACTGTCACTGCAGTGCATGCTGCTGTACGTCTGCGTAGCCTCTCCGTCCTTTCACATCGCAGATGGACACACCTCTCATAAAACCGCATCAAATATGGCTGAATAAATGCAGCCATAATTTAATGTTTATGTATTCATTAGTCAACACTGTTATTTATGCAGACCATATTGTAAGTATTCATTTATGCGTGCAAGTTAAAAATGACTAAGACCATTAATTCCGTTAGAACACATATGTTGGTTTGGTGAAATACTGAATTTTTTTCTAAACTATAGCAAAGACGCCAAACCTTGGTTTACTGCAGCAGATGATTGTTATTTTCTGGACAGGAGGGATGAGCATTCAATAGCAGTCTCAGTATAAAGAGATAAAGAGGAAGAGCATTTGGTTTACTATGAGAGAATTTAATCTTCCTCTGAGAAGGAGAACTGCTGAAGGGCATCACATATTTGACTTTGTTCCGGCTTCTCTGTTCAGAACGATGGAGCCATGAGGTGTGATCTGATACAGCCTGCAATGGGTGGGAGCAACAAGCAGGGCTTGTAGATCAGCAGAATATTTCAGGCTCTGGGGTCGGAAAAAATGAAACACCATTAAAATCAGAGGAATTTGGCCCAGAATGTTATTTCAGTGTTTGGACAAATGCATATCTTATGCAAATTGTCTTATTAGCATAACTAGCTCTGCAGGATGTTCGGTGACTGAAGGAGGATTTCTCATAGGTTACTTATTCAGAAAATTTGTTATTCCATTTTCATTCCTTTGATGGAATTTAGTTATTCAGAATTGATAAAGTTGGAGCCCACTCTCTCCCTAGCACAGACCCAAATTAAATTCCTTCTTAGCAGGATTAAGTGACCTTAGCAAGAATTACTTGTGTAAAGTTTCCATTTATTGATTTGAAGCAAAACAGGTAATGTCAAAGGCAATTAAGACTGCTTCAGATGTTCCATGTTAAGATCTTACTTTCTATTCTCTGCATGGCTTCCCATTTTTATGTTGAGCTTCTTCTCCAGACTAAAGGTCTTGAAGAGTTCAGAAAAACGTTCATAGGAAAAAAGTAGACATATTATTTTGCCAATGCTGAAAATCTTCTTACTAATTTATGGAGGGCTCCTGCCTTCTCCATGTATTGGAAGGACTTCACATCTGGAAGGAGGTAGCTATTGTAAGATGAACATGACTTTTGCTGTTGCCGTGAATAATTATAGTCTTTGGGTAATTCTAATCCTTCTGAAAATTTCACACATAGTTATTAGAGATCTGTTGAAATCAAGCAAATTCTTTCCCCATCCCATTTCACTGGTTGTGCTTTAAAGCAGGAACAGGAGTAGCAATTGCTATTTGCTACTCTGTCCTGGAACCAAGAGCAGAGATCCTGTTCTTCTGGAGTGCTCAGTATCCTGTCGGATAGCTCATCTCCGGTGAGGAAGCAGTCTTAATGAACTCCCAGGAGACAAAAGCTGAATCTGGAGGAGGTGAGGAAGTGGAAGGCAGTGGCTGGACCAGGCTGAGACTGTAAACTAGCAAGAAGATATGGGAAAGATAGGCTAACGGGAAAGAACTGTGTGGTATAGAGGGGAAAAGGCTGGAGAAATAGGGCGGAAAAGCATAGCTTAGGAATTAAGAGGTGCACTGAGATCTATGCTCTCAAAATTGCTCCACTAACCCTGCAGATAATTGAAAAAGTCCGAGATTCCCTGTTGTCAAATACTCTTCTATTTGCTAGCAAATTATCAGTGACATGAGGAGTCAAAATGTGTATCATGCCTCTGTGGTGCTGATTATCAAAGCACGGGACAGAACAGTTACTGAGATCAATTAATTCAGGTGAATGATCTAAGTTGCAAATCTGAAGCCCCAATTTTGCCTGTGGCCATTATGGGCATGAGTGTGGTAGTGTGTAATTCTGGTACTGGCCGGCAAGTGAATAGTAGAAGCAAAGCAGTAGAGTGTCATGCTCTGAACAGTCTTATTTTGCTATTTAGGAACATTTCTGTATTGCATATTAATCTATGCTTCGAAAGCGGATTTCAATAATTAAACACAGACATCACAGCCTGGCAGGAACTGTATGAAATTCAACAAGGAAAAATTGAAGTTTTGTACCAAGGAAGAAATAAGCCCTGGCAATGATAGAGGCTGGGAACTGACAACTCTGCTGAAGACGACCTGAGACAGGCAGTGGAACAGGTTGCCCAGAGAGGTTGGGCCATCTCTGTCCTTGGAGGTGTTCAAGGCTTGACCAGATAAAGCCCTGAGCAACTTGTCTGACCTTGCATTTGGCCCAGCTTTGAGGAGGAGGTTGGACTACGGACCTCCTGAGATCCCTTCCAACATAAACTTTCCTATGATCCTATGATAAAGTAGTTAAAATTTATTCAGCTAGTTCCTACAAAAGAAGGTGAGAACAGTGTTCTTGCTAACAGCTGGTGAAACAGTGTATTTATTCACCTGGCAGTAAAATGAGGTTATTGTCAGTGGGTTTGTGAACCATCATATTCCTGGTGTCTGAAAATAAGACTTCATTAACAAAATGTCACTTGCTGTTATTATTGCAAAGGTAATCTTTCAAAAATGAACTGACCATAAAGTAATGCAGTCGTTTCATCTGGAATCTGCAGATAATCTGAAATAATAATGCATGAGTATGGAATGCTTCTAGTCATCTCTATCGGCTACTAGCATTAAAACCCAATGATGGCAATTTGTATATAAGCATTGTTAATTATTTAGTATTACTTAAAGTTCACAAAAGAGAAAGTCAGTTGTATTATTAAAATACACTCAATCTAATGAATGACAATTCTCTACTATAATTAATATAATGGCTTTTACTCTAACATGCACTCATGTATTGTAACAGTAACATGAATGTTAATACTATGAAACACTTTGGCTGAGGATATACCACCTTCTGGGTGGATTTATGGTGATTTTAGCCTCTCACTTCAGGGGCTACTGTTCTTATAAAGACTCGTCCTTTAGGTTTATACAGTTGTGGTACTTATTTGGGAGTTAAATGGACTTGCTAGCAGTCCCTTCTCACTTCTGATGCTGTTCTATAAATTAGCCACTGGAAATTTCTTTCAGCACCTTCAGATTCTTTTGTTATCTAGCACAAAAGGTCATTTCGTATAAAATCAAGTGTTCCAAGACCTGCTAACATAAGGACATCCTGAACTCATATATCTACTACATTTTCACGATGTCTGTAGGCGCATTGGATGTCATTTGGTTTTGAGTGCTGTCTGTTGCTCACCAGATGTACTCCTTTGTTATTATTTATCTAGTGACTGAATTTTTATGGTCCCTTCATAGATGTCCTCACAAAGTAAAAAGCCATCCTTAAGTAAAAAAATCCCAAAACCCTCTTTGTGCTTTGACCGATGATAACATTTGCAGAGTGATAGCTTTGAAAATCAGCATCTCAGTACCAGTTGTACAGAAGCAGGACCACCATCTATCCTCTTGTGATGACTGTATGAGATTGGGATCAGACTAGATTGCAAAAAAATGTCTGCTTGATTCTCTAATTCCTTCAGGAACCTGCAATTGTATTTTCCAATAAATATGCATGGTAAAGACAAATATTTTCTGTTTACAAACAAGAAATTCAAACCACAAAATACGCTTCAGTGGTAACTGTAGCCTTCCTAAATTTAATCTGTTCAAGTAAAGCAAGGACCCTTACAGTCTTTTGTAAAAACCATTTCTCTGAAGGTTTTACAAACACACTGTCGTGATCTGTTTGCGTGTGTTGTGGGATACAGCCTACGAAACCAGTTCATGTGAAAACTTGTGCTGGGAAGTATTCTTAAACTTGAAGTACATTGTGTAACCCATCAGCAAATGAATTTAAATGAAATGGCCTCTGGTTAAAGATAAGAGGAGACAATACAAACCATTTTTTGATCAGTCTGAATGTGAATTTACTTTCTGTTTCTTGCTGTTTTTCTAGTTGGTCTGAAATTCATCTCCATGCTTCAGCATTCTGAATATTTTTTGCTGCTGCATTCCCAGGTTACAGGTTACATGTGCCGCAGGGCGAGAGCAGTAGCGCCTTCTGGGAACGGCTTGGGAATACACTACCTGGAGGAAGTACGAGCATTTGTGAAATTTGGAAGACAGCAGAATGAAAGACAAGGTGCTAAATCTGAGACTGTGGCCACTAAAACCGGCTGCTGAACAGCAGAGAGCAAGGATTACTGCAGTTCCTAATGGACTGCTGCAGAACCTCTGGGCCTTTTATTTCCAGCAATAGAAAAGAAACCCAGGTGTGTCTCAACGCATGGATGTCATTTTGGTTTTTTGGGGAAAAGTGGCATTAAAATAACAGTTTTGAAAGCAAGATTGTTGTTTGGTTGGTTTTGGTTTTGGTTTTTTTCCCCCTCCAAGGTGGTTATACTCTGTATTTGTCTGGTTTGCCTATTCCAGATCCCTTCGGCTGATAGTGCTTCATCCTCAGCTCCCACTTCTCTGTTCTGGCCTCTGTGATATGCATTATTTCAAAGGAGCACAGCTGGGTGCTGGACTGTAATTCCTCATGCAGCTAGGATCAGATCCATCAGTTCATTTGAACGTTAGGACCAAGACCTTGGAAGTGGATGAGGAGCTAATAGACAGACTGATGTTCCTGCTGTGTTCACAAAGGCTTAAACCAGTGAGAAAAGGGTCAGACACACCTGTATTATTTTCACCTTTTGCCTCAGATGACGTGATTTGCAATAGTCTCCTTCAGAAATGACAAGGGAACGGCTCCCTGCTGTGAGGTCCTCATGCCACAGAGCTGTAATGAGTTTGTAACGAGATGGAGATAAGGAAGACTTTTTAGTGATTACTGAGACAAAAAGAGATGCACTGAGTGAGGGGTAAATCTTTCTACCACTCCTCATCACTTACATGTCTCAAGATACTTCTGGTATCCTCATGGTGTAAGAAGAATTCAGTAGGACAAAAATGTCCTAAATGCATCTTGATGGATTGTCCTTTCACTGTATATCAGAAACTTTTGTAATTAGTCAGCCACTAGCAATGATTAATGATTAGAAATATGGCTAATGGGCAACATATGTTTCAAAATCAATATCAGGAAAGGCTGTGTGATATTGGAAGTGTTGGGCTGTGGAACTGTCTCCTTGCAACTTGAGAAACAAATATTTTGCCTGTGTGTTACACTACATAGCTGGAATGTAAATGAAGATAAGAGCCAGTGAAAACCAGAGTATTTACCTTGGAGTGTAGTCCTAAACTGAGATTTAATGGTTGTTTGCGCTTCTGCCTTTTGTGATACCTACAGTATATACACATATCTGTAAAAATATATGTGTGTGTGTGTATACATATAAGTGCTCAAGAAAGGTTTTATTTTGGGTTTCTTGGAAGCATCCGTTTTTCTGTGTTGAATCTTAGCATAGGTAATATATGTCATATATATTATTAAAGTAACTGTGGCAAAATAAAAAAATCAAACCACAAACAAAACAACCAACCCCAAAGACAACTTCTGTACCTCACTTACAGCTCTTTTCAAAACGTGTGGCTATGAATAAACCATTTACTTACGCAAGCATACGCTCTGCAGGATTTCACATACAAAAGAATTAAAAGGTCAGATAATTACAATGCGTTTACTGCATCCCTGTATGACAGCAAAGCTTATTACTATTTGCTGTGTTCTGTCCTTAATTAAAGCATCAAATCACATGTACAGTCTGGAGCAGCTCGATTATAAAAGGTTACTTCCATCAGTTTATTCCTGATTGGTTTATTAATTACTGGCCTTGACTCTCGATTCAAATCAGCACTCTTTCCTCAGGATAAAAGTGCATATAATGTTAAAAATAATATACCATCATTTAAAACAAAAATATTTTGTAAACAGTTAGAAAGAGAGCTTGTACTAAACTTGGGTTTGATGGAATTATGATCTCTTGCCCCATCAAGTGTGACTTTTCACAGATGACCACTGGCAAATTTCTAAATAGTTTTGTTACTGAATCCCTTTCCATCCCTAAAAGGATAGAAAAAATGCTGTGAACTGAAATTCTTTTAAAGTTTTGTAAGGATATTTCAAATATATAGCTTTCATCCATTGTTTTCAGAATACTTTTAAATGAGTCTTCTGGTGGTTCTGTGGTATTTTCTCCCAAAAACTTTTTGTGTACAAACCTGCTGTATTGTATCAGCTGATGTACTCCAAAGAGGTGGAAGAACTTTTGATGGTAAATCCAAAACAGATTTCCCGCAGAAATGGCTAAGTCATGTCTGGAGGTGCCATGGATACTCTGAAAGGCAGGGTGAGAAAGCAGGGGCTTTACTCTTCCTTCCCTATTTTAAATATGTACTTCAGCCATTTGGATATTGCATTTACCTGAAAGACATCAAGAGCACTCTCCCAATTTGCAGCATTTAAGAAAGGTTTGTCTTTATTCACGCTAACAGCAAAAATCCTTTTTCATCTGGTGGGAAAGGACAGACTGATCCTACTTTCCTTTCAGGTATTAGCTGCTAGGCTGGGTTTCCCGCCCTCTCTCTCCATCAGAGGATGGCCACCCCGGCGCTGCCCTCCCCACGCCGGGTGATGCCCTGCCACCGCCTCAGCCTTCCTCTGGCCTCACTGCCTTCCTCATCTCGCTAGATTTACCTGATCCTAAAACCAAAAAATAATATTTTTTTTAAAAAAAAAACCCCAAACACCCAACAAGACTTCAAGTTTAGGCATACCATTATCCTTTCAGGATTTGGCCTAAACTGATCCCAGCCTACGCTCGTTCCTCTCACGCTGTCGTGATATGGTTTCAGTCAGAAACAGGCGGTCGTTACGGCGGAGGCAGCCCGAGCGGCAGCCGGACTCTGTCAGCTCCGCCGCGGCGGAGCGTCCTGCTGCCGCCCCCGCTGAGGGGAGCCGCCCCTCGGGGGCGCCTTGGCGGCGGGGGCCGCCCACCGCCGCGCCTCAGCGGGGAGGGGAGAGCGGCGGCGGTCGAGGGGCCGGGCCGGGAAGTCCAGACGCTGACGGCGCTGCGAGGGGTCGGGACGGGCTCAGCGGAGCGAGGGGAGCGGCTGTGAGGGGCGCGGCGGTCGCTCTGCCCCGCTGCCTGCCCGTCCCGGCTCTGTCTGTGTGACAGTCCGCGCCGTCGCCAGGGCGCCCGGTCACTTCGCCGTTCTCCCCGCTGGTATTTCGCGGGTCGCTCTTCTCCCGGTCGCCCACCGGGACTAGGCGGGGGGCGCGGGGGGTTTCTCCCCGCCATGGCCTTCACCTTCGCCGCCTTCTGCTACATGCTGTCGCTGGTCCTCTGCGCCGCCCTCATCTTCTTCGCTATCTGGCATGTGAGTACCCCACCTCCCCCCCGGCCCCTCCGCCGCCCGCGGAGACCCTTAAAAACGGCTCCAGCCCCAGGGGGGTACCCGCGCCGTTGTGGGGGCTGGGGTGGGGGTGTCGTGGTGTGAGGGGAGAGGGGCGGCAGGACGGGCTGGGGCCGAGGCGGGCAGCCCCGCACCCGTGGAGCCGAGGCGAAGCCCCCGCCGCCGGTGTGTGCCGCCAGTGTCCCGCGGCGGGAGCGGGCACTTCCCCCGCCTGTCCGCCCCGCACCGCCGGCGGTGCCAGGGCAGACAGACCGCGCCGTGAAACCTCTGCGTGGGTTATTTTATTTATTAAGCTTTTACAAACGTAAAGCCCAATGGCAATGCTTCTGTGATAGCTTATAAAAATATCCCCGGCCGTCCGCGCTTCTGGGAGGTGCTTGCGCCCCGAATGCAGCCCTAGCCGTGTGCGTGTGGAGAGCTCCCTGTGCTGAGGGCTTTGGCTGAAGTAAAAGGTGCTCATGACTCCGGCACGGACTGTGCTGACGGGATCTCCGAGGTAAGAACAACTGTGTTTCTTGCCCGAGAATAGAGACTTGTGAGGGAGAAACCTCCACATACCTGATGAAGCAGTTCGGTTGTTGTTTTTCCTTCGATAATTACTACCTTAATAACTTTTTAAAAAGTCGGATTTGAGTGTGAAACTTCCTCGTCCTTCTAATGCATGAACTGGATGTTGGAGTACACTTTCATTGGTTTCACTGGGAAGTGGTGGTGCCCGTACCTTACTGTACGCAGGTTGGCTGTGGCAGGCGTGAGCATGTAACTTAGAAGGTGTCTATTTCTGCAGTAGTGAAATTATTCTTACGCATAATTTGCAATTCTTTTAAATGGTTACGTGTTTGGGAATTATTTACACTATGTGTGTGCTACTCAAATAACTTCATGCCATAAACATTCAGGATGGAATAGGATAAGTTGAAAAATAGAGCACGTCTCATGGATGCCGCTACAGATACCTTATGGAGACAGATTAAAAAACCCCCTCCTTTGACTAAGAAGCAAGGGTGATACAGTATTTATTTTTATTGAAATGAGAGTAAAGCTGCTATCTTAGTTGTATGTAAGCATATTAGAACTGTGAAATGGATCACTCTGTTGTGAGAATTCTTTGATACCGAATTATTTTGAACTCTTAATGGTGCAGTTACAAGTTTTTCTTATTAATGAAACCACAGAAATGTGATGGTAATGCCAAGTACTGTAGTGATGTCAAGTACTGCAAGGCTGGAAAGGGTCTCTAGCAGTCAACTACTGAACTCCTGTTCCCTGAAAAAAGGAGTAGTAACATTTAGATGATTACTCATGTTTTCATCCCTCCATTTCCCCAAACCTTTGGGTTCCCAAAAGTGAGAATACTACAGCTTCTTCAAAGGGTTTAGAGTTAAATGTGTATTCTACTTTGAATCTCTTGATACAAATTAAACAGTTACTTCCTTCATTACTATCACAATTTTAATGATTTTTTTAAATATATTTGAAGTCTGTTATTGTGTTCCTTTTTTCCTGGACTGAAACTGTTGTTGTCTGAATGCATATTGTACTTCTAGCAAATGGGTCAAATTATTATTCTTCTTCCATAAATCAATGTAGTTACTGCAAGTTTACTCTTAGTGAACCATTTTTCAGCTTTCAGTCTGTAAACTCATGGAGAGCAATCCATTATTTGTAGAGGTCCATAAGAGGCACCTAAGAAAGGAAACCTTTTGTCAGTAGGCCTGTGTTTATGGTGCACATTTTGTACATCTGTTGAAAAATTGTTGAGGGATTGAAATTGAAAATGGCTGGAAATGCTGTTCTATTGTCATAGAGCAAGAATTGGTACTGTCTCTTCCTATAAATAAATAATAATTCTATTAAAGTACATGGTTTGTGAAGGTCATAGAATAACAGATGTAACACCTTGCCAGATTACACTTTCAAGCATGCCTGTTACCCATATATACAAAACACAAGGATTTTTATTATCCTTTCTATATTAACTGTTATAATCTGGTTTCTTATTTCTTCTAAAATGTAGTCTAACATTTATTGAGTCACAGGAGTTTCTTTTACCTTGAACATCTCATTGTGAAAATCTTCCTAAGAAACAAAACTCCTACTCCTTCCCTGTGACCTGATTTTTTTTCACTGTAATATATTTGTAAGGGACAGTAGATATATTTTAAATAGGTTCTCATAAGGGCAGTGGAGGATTTTAATAATTGTATTTTCCTGTTAAAACACTTTTTAAAAAAAAAACGAAGCAGATTTGATTGCTAAGAATAAGTTGTTGATTAATCTGAGCATCTCATCACTTTGAAAGATTTCTGAGGTTTTAAGACTGAATGAAAGTTTTAAAGGACAAGAAAAAACTGTAGCATTTGGACTTCATATTGTTCTAACCTGAAGCTGGCTGAGGTTTGGGCAGTTATCTGGAATGAGTTAACAGTGGATCAAATAAAATCTCATTTTCTTCCTGCTGAGAAGTCAGATGAATTATAATTTTCATTAATATTGATGTAATAGGTCAATAAAAATGTGAAACCAAAACAAAATAAGAGGGCAAAATGAGGATTTTTGGTTTTGGAAACTGTGCTTTTCTGATGCCTTTCCTCTAAGAAGTTAAAGGCTCTCTATACATTCCTGTGCTCCATACTCTTTGGGCACAGACAGAATGAAGCTGGACGGAATATTTTAAAGGAATGGTAATAAAATGCAGAAACTGCTTCAGACAACTGGAAAATGTAGTAATTTTTTTCCTAGCTCTGAGTGATCTTCTCGTATAGGTTGCCAATGGTGTCTGTCATGATAAAAAACCAAAACCAAATCAGATACTGTCAGAAACATGTATTTAAACTATGCACAAGACTTATCTTAATGTATTATTGCTGGAATTTCACTCATACATATAAAATGAAAGCAAAGGGCTGAAAAATAGAGTTCTCCATCTACTACATAGTACCAATACCAGTCTCTGTGGTGTGGGACTTTCTTCAGCGTTTAGGTTTGTTCAATGATCACATTACCTCTATTTGTAATGACACAATATTAGAAACATCATGTAGAAGTGGATGTTTTCATGCCACTGTTGTGGAAAAGTACTCGAGAATTCAGTACAGGATGATGACCTTTCTGCTTGCTTTTTTCCAGCCAGCCTTTGGAATTTAATAAAACCTTACATTCCCATTATAGAATTATATAAGCTGTTTCCAACGACTCTTGGTGTTCAGAGTAAACTTTATGTAATGCTATGATTTAGTCCTTTCAAAATTCAGGAAAACTTTTCCATCTGAGGCCTAAAACCTTTCCCTGAGTTTGAATTCTCGTAAGTATACAGTTGGGTAAAGTTGGTTGTATTTGAAGCTATATTAGCCAAATGTATATCAGCTAAATGAGACTGTCTTCAGATGAAGTTACTGAGCCTCAAAATGTTGAGCGAACTTTGGTGAATGAATATCTTGTGGAGAGAAAAAGTAATACGTAGAGATACCTCAGTACAGTTGATTTGAGCTATATACTGCATGTGACTTGTTGCAGAAACGCAGTCACAATAGTGCTCTGTTTGCTTTCCTAGCTGAGGTATCACTGAAAGGAGTTTTGGCCAAGGTGTCCTCTCGTCTGGAATAATGCAGCTGAGCGTATTTTGGGGGGATTGCGTGATACAACAGCAGAATTTGGTCTACTAACTATGTAATTTTATATCCTCATCTGATCATGTTGTAAATTCAAGAACAGAGTATATGGTCGTCTTACTAGCGATCACAGAAACTTTGTTTTTCTGTCCTCAGCTCTTGTTCTTCTTTATAAACATCTTTTTATTAATCAGTTTTACTCCATTCCTAAACTACCTTGAACTAAGATTTAGCATCCTGTTAACATTTAGGTGAGCTATGCCTTTTTGAACTCCCAACAGGGTATGACATACCACATTAATTTCTAGTGTAGCTCCACTGAGTTGTGTCTAAAATGAAGTTGACCAAATTGTGATTTGTCATCACTTAAAATGTGATATGTTTGTGTGAACTCCTGCAGCACTGTTATTCTCTTCAAATACATTGGTTTTGGGTAATCTGAGTCCTTCCCTTTTTTTAATATTTTAAGATGACATTACCTATGTTGAGATTTGTTATTTTAAGGAAAGCTTTAAGAAAAGAGCTCTTCAAAGTGTTCCATTTTATAATACCACAGTAAAACAATTCATAAATACTAAGTATGTTACTGTTTAAAAAAAAATACATTTCTGTGGTGGGCCATCTCTTTTTGAACTCATACCAGCATATCTTTGAATGTGTGTGACTGTTTCATAACCAGTAGTACTTAAGGATTGCCAGAAAATATTAGGAGTATCATGCCTGCCTGAGAAGTTGTATCAAATGTGATGGGCTTTTGGAGTATTCTGATATAATTGTGAATTCAAATGAATCTGGGAAGAGCTCTCTGGCATGATAAGAGGTGTGTGCACTGAAATTGGTGACAGTTACTTGAACCAAGCATAAGAATAAAGCAGCAGAGCATGGAAATTCTTTTGGGCTTTGCTTTCTTTTTTTTCTTCCTTATTTTTCTTTTGAAGCATGAGGATAGTATTAATTCTGATAAACAACCTTAATATGACTTTGGCTTGACTTAGCAGTTAGAAGTTAACAGGTAAAAACAGTGGGAGGCAGTGATCGAATAGAGTAATATAGGTTAAGATTGACTTTTAATTTTAAATTAAAGCATCCCTTTTTGCAAACACCAGGGAAAGCAGCCCTTAGAATCTATATTCTGTGCTGTTTCTGCAATTGACTTTGTGTATTATGTTTAGCAGACAACTTGATTTATCTATGCCTTGTTTTCTCATTAACTAAGTGTGGGTAATAGAACTGGACTCCAAGTACCGCATGTCATTTTATTTAACATATATCCCTAAAATGCCTTTGCTTTCTGACAGAAGGTGCTATGTTGCCACTTACGTTATTTTTCACTGTATTGTCATGGTGCTGTGGACCATATTTTATTAGTACTCAAGTTGCAGTAGCTTAGGTAAAAAATTCAAAAGCTCTCCAAGAGTTACATATGTGGAATTTGGTGAATATTTGGTATCTGACTCATTGAGGCTTCCTCATAAAATTCCTAGCCTAATTTTTGATAAATTGTACAACCTTAATTTTGAAGATACGGGAAAAGTGCACAAAGGAATCATTTAAAGCTTGGGTTGATAGCAAATTCAGTTGAGTAAAGCACTTAGGTCACAAACTAGGTGCTAGTCTATCAAAGTTCTCTGTGTATCAGTGTCTTACTGTTTCTGTAGCTTTGGTTTGGAGGATAGCCATCGGTCTTACCTGAAACCGGTAAAGAGATCCAGGAGCTCACTTGAACGTGTGCTTCTCTTCAGTAAGGGCTGTCAGTCATCTCAGTTTAACTTCTTTACAGTGCTTTAGAGCCTGTCTTGAAAAGAAAGTAATTTCCTTACAGACTTGTGGTCAAGCTTGAATTTTCTTTCAGATATTGAAGTTCAGTGCTGTCCTTTAATGAGTCGTTAATTCAGTTCCCTGACAATACTGGATAATTATGTGATTAAAAATAAAATCAGATTAAGGTTTGATGAACAGGAGTACAAATGCTGTTGCTGCATGTTATACATATTTCTTGAAGATATTTTTATTCTCTAAGCGGCTAAGCACATTGTCCCTGAAGGTTTCATAGTCATGACAGCTTAAGGAATGAGTCTGATATTTCCACTCTTTTTTAAAGGCAGAGCACAACCAGATTGGTCTGGCTAACATAGCTTGACAGTTCCCTTACAACTTTTCTTTCAGAAGTTTGTCACATTAATGCTGACAGACAGATATTAGGCCAGGCAGCACAGACTGTGGAGCAAACTTTATTTTATATATTGGGAAAACAAGTATATTTCAGTTTAGTTACATTGTCATGTTTAAATAATAATTAAAAAAATCATAGAAGTCTTGGGGCTCTACCACAGACTTAAATGCTGTGGAAAGATTAAATTGGACCTCTGTGTATGCTTGAACTGTCATGATGAGATTTATTTGGAGAAAGGTTTTAAATTGTGCATGGTTACCACTGGCTGTAATTCCAGATGCTTCACAAGTCACAGTGACTCCATTATCTGTGTAAAATAAATTAGTCTGTGGAGTCTCGTGCCTCCCACAAAAATGTGCAGAGAACTATTTAAATGTTATTTGGTTGTCACATATCCGATATTTTTTTTTTTTGGTCCTCAGATTAGTTAGAAAATCTACTTACTAAAGGGATTTCATATCCAAATTGGTAAATAATGTATTTCTAATGCTTTTTTAAAAACTTCCATGCTTGTTAATAAGCAAGGCAATATAGCTGTCATATTTTATTAGACCGTTGAGTACAACTCTCAGATTGAGTCTGAAGCGTGAGGTTATAACTCATTACATATATTTGTTTATTCAGCCACCACATACTTCATTAAATCACACTTAAAACATTGAATTCAACCCTCTGACCTCTGGCTTGGTTGATTCCCTGCACCCCAACATAAATATCTTTTTATCAAAATATTTTTCAGAGAGAGGGAGAAGCTCAGCAGAGAACAAGAATCTTCTCCTTACAGATACTAGACTTGTCTTTGACCTATTCCTCTTCCTCAGTGCCTCCGACACGCAGTTCATTTATAACCAGCATTGCTGCTGACAGCTGGAGGTGACTCTACCAGGCAGTGAAACTAGTTGTCACTTAAGTCATAAGCTGGGGATACTGAGAGACTTACACTTCTGGAGATTGGTGGTTTGGAATACAGTTCCACTTTCTGTGGAAACAATGTGTGTCTCCCATATGAAATGGGTAAGAATTATCATTGTTTCTGCTCTGCAAAGAGATAGTCACTTAAAGTCACAGGACAGAGTCAGCTGATGAGGTAAAGGTAGAAGGATGTCAAATACTACTTGATTTACTAGATCAACCTCTTCCATTGTTTCACAGTTGGAAATTCCCAAGAAAAAAAAAAATCAATTTGTGACTGTGATGCTGTGCAGAGAGCGAGAGGCAATTTTATCGACAAAATGGTTCCTATGTTTCCCATGATAATAATTACAACTTCAGAAATATCTGGTTCCTGTTAAAAGAAATAATAAAAGGTTCGTAGAATAATTTCAATTGGAAGGGATCTAGGCAATCATCTAGTCAAATCTCTTCTTCAAGACGGGCCTAGTTTTAAAGTTAGGCTGGTCTGCTCAGGGCCTCGTCCAGATGACTTGTGAACTCTCCATGGTGGAGAGTCCACAGCCTCTCTGGGAACCTGTTCCAGCACTGTACTTCTCTCACTGTGAACATTTGTTTTCTTACACATAGCTGGAATTTCTCTGGGTGCAATTTCTCACTTTTGTCTTTTGTCCTCTTGATGCACGCCCGTGAGAAAAGCTTTGTGCTGACTTCTCTCTAACCCACCCCAGGAAACTGAACGCAGTATTTATATCCCGCCATAGCCAAGCCCACTTCCCTCAGTCTCTCCTTGTACGTCATGTGCTCCAAACTTCTGTTGTCCACCAGAATGGCCAGATCCTTTTCTGCTGGGTTGTTCCCAGGCTGTAGTGTTGCATGTGGATAGTCTATCCCAAGTGTAGGACTTTTCCCTTGGTCTTGGTTGACCATCATGAAGCTCTTGCTGGCCGATACCTCCAGCTTGTCGAGGCTGCTCTTAATGGCAGCTGTGCCCTCCATTATGTCAGCTCATCTCCCCAGTCTGGTGTCATCTGTGAACTTGCCTCCTCTGTCTCATCTTCCAAGTCATTGATGATGTCAAACAAGACTTGCTCCAGTATTGATACCTGAGGAACTCCACTCCTAACTGGGCATCAGTCAGACTTCAAACCAGTGACCACTACCTTGTCAGTCTGGCAGTACAGCCAGTTTTTCACCTTGTAGTCTGCTCATCCTTTTGGGCAAACTGTACTCCAGTTTGAGTACAAAGCTTTTCTGCTGGGACACAGCATCTTCCTCTTGCTTAGTGTTTCATTGTGTGCCAGGAAAATTCAGAGGAACATCAGTGCACCTTGTGAAAGCAGGACAAGAGTCTTTATATTTTTCTCCACTTCCCATTGAAAAAATATTACTATATAAAGCAAGGTTTATTTTAGGAGTGTTATTGTGAAAAGTTACATTAGAAGACACTGAAAAATCACAAAACATTTACAATGGAAGTAGGTTTTCACAGCAAGATACTGCAGGAGTGCTGAACTTGCAGCTCCAGTTTTGATAATGTGAGCACATGAAGCAGAACGTAAGGGAGCTGAAGAAATAGTGCCTTCATTGAGTTGCCCCATAGCATGCTGCTTGCAACTCCTCACCAGTGCAATAGGTCATGAAAAACCTTTGGGTTGATTTTGGGTCTTTTTGTATTTCTACACTTTTGCAGGTTAGGTCATATTCTAGCTAATTTCTTTTTTTTTAAATACAACCAGAAGTCTAAGCTAAGCACATCACTGGAGGAACTGAAGTTTAAAAAATTAAGGAAATCTACAGTAAAATGGTGAGAATTAGTAGGTTATAGTCCTTGCAATTCTCTGATAATAGACACTGTGCAAGTGCCAGGCATTGTTGATACAAGCGCCATTTTTTTTAATAGAATGACATTTGATTTTTGAATGCATTTAAATGCCAACCATCTTCATGCTGTGAGTCACTGTTTCGAGTGTTTGATTGTTTAGTCAATCTTCTGTTGCATTATTACTTTATTGTGTTATGAGTTCTGGCTAAATAGTTCACATTGTATCACCATTAAGGATAAACTGCCTTGTACATTCACAGAGCGGGCATTTATAGGCAAGCATAATGAAGGTTCCACTGAGATCAATTTGATTGTGCTTCAGAGTTATTCTTCCCTCAATATTATAGAAACACTATTAGCAGATCCTTTAGAAAATTGATTTGCTGATCATTTAAGTGGCAGGCCTGTTTGGATCTATGGTGAAATGTATCCTTAGCCTTAATCATCCTCCTGTAATTAAACTAATGAGTTTCATAACAACATAGGTGAACAGATGAGGATGCTTTTTGGGCTGCTGTTTGGTTATTTTACTCTCAACGTTGATCATTTTTCCCAGCTGCTATATCCTTTCCCCATGTCCTATTTCTGCAACCACAACTGCATTTCTTCTGTATTGCTTCACCTTGCTTTATCTCTGCAAACACAGCTGCGTGGCTAATGGCGTTTTTGTGTATGTGCCTGTCTTGGCCTTGAGAGTTATTTCCTCCAAGTTCTGCCTGGCCTCTTTTGGGGAAAAAAAGAAAACTTGGGAAGGTCTGGAATCTGGTCATCCCTGCCTGATGCCGCCTGCATTAGAAGAGCCCCTGTTCCCTTGTCCTGCCTTTTGCCAGTCCAGCTGGGTTCCTGCTGCGTTCCTGGGAGGCAGGAAGCATTTCTGCCTGCCACCCCACAGTGGACTCCTTTCTGAGACAGCATTGGTAGGACCCCACTGTTGAATAGGTACTGAGGAATAAAAATGGGTGGGATGCCATAACCCAACTATTCTGAGGGTTATGTGTTGGTAAAGGTTCAGACTGCCAGGGAGACAAATCTGTGTTGCCTTCTAGCTCGGTGCAATACCCAGATTCCACCTCGGTCATCCTACTGCTGCACAACTGTGCAAAGTAGAGTAGGTATGTGTATGCCAAACTCATGTCTGCAAAACAGTATTTGAAAAATAGGAGGTAAACGAATAGTACCCACCGGGTTCCAGTAGGTAAAGAATTCCAATCGAACATCAGGATTGCCAATGAAGGTATGTTTATTAAGTGTCTAAATATTCGCTGATACTTGCTCTGTTAGATCTAACCTTATACAGATATTCACTGATAAAAGTTTGTAAAATTTAATGGTGATAAAAGCGATAATGACCCAAATAACACTCACGATTGCAATTAAGGCAACTGTCAGTGTCATATGGTCAGGCATCCCTGACTGGGAGGATGTCACTGCTGAGATCCTCAGCTAGCTCTGCTCTGAGGTCAGCTTGAAGGTCAGCTTTTATAGAGTTGCTTTACCTACATGCAATTACTTGTGGCTTATGATCTGAAATCAGACGACAAGTTCAGACTTGCAACTTGTACTCCGAGATCAAATCACAAAACCACACGTAAGGTGCTTTTCTGCTCTTTTGCTGTGGGCACTTCTTGAGGTTCTGCGTATCGGTGTGCATCCTGTTGGTACACATCGTTCTAAGAAAAAAAAAAAAGGGAAGGGGTGTCAGTCACCACACTGGAAGAGGGGAAGTAGGACAGCATGAAGGAGGAGTCCAGGGAGGAAGATAGGAGGGAAAGAGCAAATGAGAGAAAGAAAATACATGTGTGAGTAAGGGACTAAAAAGAGGGAAGATTTGGAACACAGAATTCTTGTTTGGGAGACAATTATTTGAGAAGACAGCTGCCTGAATCCAGAAGGTATGGTTGAATTCAGGTGGTGGACATTTTTGGACAGCCTGTGTAATGACTCTTCTGTATGGGTATGGTGTAATAAGTGGCATGCTTGAACAGATTTTTTAGCGACAGAACCCAGATGCCCTTATGTGTTTCCTGGATTTTGGTGAATGTGCATAAATCACTGCTGGTAGGAATGGAGAACATGGGAGAGGGGAAAAGTAGCAGCAGCAGTGTGAAGCCTGACAGGAAACGGAAGAGAACTCAGCCTAAGGAGCATGTGGGTAATAGTTCTCCCAAGCATGTATCAGAGAAACAGAAATTAAAAATCTCAAAATAATAACTTGTAACAATATGTAGGAATCTTTGGAAGTTCAGGAATAGAATAAATTGTGATGTGCTGGCAAGACTGGAAACTTGCTGAGAGACAGCGCTAGCCAACTGACCAATCTCTTGTCAATGACTTTTATTTTACCAATATTAAAAAAAAAAAAATCTTCCTTTTGATCTCATTCTCTTACCTCTTCCTTTGGAGCAAATATTTTTTCTAGTCGTATCTATTCTGGTATATTTTCCCATCTGTTTACTACCCTTTCCCTGAAATGATTTTACAGAAGCATCCTGTTTATTCCTAGCTTTGGGATTATCAGCTTTGTGCTGTTAACTAATAGAAAAAGTGTTTCAGTTCCTTTTGAGAATAATTTATGAAGATGGCGCTTTGTGGCTTTAACGTATCTGTGCCTTTCTCCTCTCATATCCCTCACACTGTAGATTTGATGAGAAGAAAAAGACAAGTAGAAACATTGGATGGGAGCATATTGCATTTAAGGTGGGGTAAATTAGAAATTATTTGTAATTTCAAGGAAACACAGGAATGGAAGAATACACCCTCTCACATCTATGGGTAGCCACTTACATTGCCTCCAGCCAGAATTAACCTCCTATCAGTCCAACGTGACCAGGGTACCACCTTTCCTCCTGCCTTCCACATCTGGCCCACCTTTTGTATTAGGTCCTTCATCAATTCAAGTCTAGCCTGCCCCTGGTTTGGTGTGGAAGAATCATAAAATCTTGGAATGGTTTGAGTTGGAAGGGACCTCACTGGCCATCTAGTTCCAACGCCCCTGCCATGGGCAGGGACACCCTCCACTAGACCACGTGGCCCACAGCCCCATCCAGCCTGACCTTGAGCACTTCCGGGGAGGGGACACCCACAACTTCTCAGGGCAACCTGTTCCAGTGCCTCACCACCCTCATAGTGAAGAATTTCTTCCTAATATCTAATCTAAATCGACCCTCCTTCAGCTTAAGGCCATTATCCCTTGTCCTGTCACTACATGCCTTTGTAAACAGTCCCTCTCCATCTTTCCTGTAGGCCCCCTTCAGGTACTGGAAGGCTGCAGTTAGGTCTCCCCCGAGCCTTCTCTTCTCCAGGCTGAACAATCCCAACTCTCTCGGCCTGTCTTCGTAAGAGAGGACCAGGGCTTGTGAATGTGGGGCAGCTCCTGTCTATAGAGGACCTCATCCACTCGGTGTTCTTGGTCGAGTGGTCTGTAACAGACCCCCCACTATAGTGTCCCCTGTCCCTGCCTTCCCTTTATTCCTGACCCATAAGGTCTCGGTTGGGTCCTCATCTATCCCCAGGTGGAGCTCCATGCACTCCAGCTGGTCAGTGACATAGAGGGTAACACCTCCTCCTCGTCTCCCTTGCTTGTCCTTCCTAAAGAGCCTGTATCCTTCCATTCCAACATTCCAGTCATAGGAGCCATCCCACCACATCTCCGTGATGCCAATAAGGTCACAACCCTGCAGGCGTGCACACGTTTCCAGCTGCTCTTGTTTATTCCCCATGCTACGTGCGTTTGCATAGAGTTGTCCTGATGAAGCTGTCTGGGTGGCTGGAATTCCTTTGCACTGCACTTCAGATGGTCTCTGCTGACCTGTGATCCTTCTCCAGGCTCTGGGCATCTATTGCTGGCACTGGCATCAAACTGGTAGGAGTGGGATGGATTGAGGTTCCATTCCCCTGGCAACTTTATTTTAAAACCCTGTTCACCAGCTTGGCAAGTCTATGACCAAAGATGCTCTTCCCCTTCTCTGACATACAGGCCCCATCAGGCCCCAGTAGACCAGATTTCTCAAAGCGAGCCCCATGGTCTAAGTAGCCGAACCCCTGGCTGTGGCACCAGTCCTGTAGCCATTTGTTGACTCACCAGATTTGATGGGCCCTTCTCTTTGACCCTGAGGATTGATGAAAAACCTACCTGTGCTCCAGAGTCCCTTTCCGCTGCTCCCAGGGCTCTGTAATCCTTGATACTCCTCAGTCTGCTCCTGGCTGCACCACTGGTGCCCGTGTGAAACAACAGGAGCAGATAATAGTCAGTGGAGTGTACGAGGCTTGGTAGTCTCTCAGTGACATCCCTGACCCGAGCCCCCGGTAGGCAGCTCGCCTCTCTAGAGAGTGCGTCAGATCGGCACGTGGTGCCTCTGTGCCTCTTGGAAGGGAGTCGCCTGCTCCTATCACCCGTTGCCTTTTCTGAGTCGCGCTGGTTGTTACCCGGGGAGCAGATCGGGCTGCCTTGCTCAGCTCCAGCATCTCCACTGATGCGGTGGGTCTTTCCTCTTCAGTCCACAGAGCAGTGAAGCAGTTCTGCAAGGGCACCTCAGGCTTCAGAGAAAGTCTGTTCCTCCTGCCAGTTCTTGAGATTATTGGCCCCTCTCCCTTCTGTGTGTGCCGGGGGAGGAGTTTTTGGCAGTTTGGCCATGGGCCCACTGCAGAGTGCGCTTGGAAAAAGCTGGGTAGTGAAGAGTTTGGCCTATACAAGTAGAAGATGTACAAATCTGCAGCAATGAATGTGATATAGAGGCAGTGAGAAATACATCTTAGTTGTTTCATTTCTTATTGTGCTTTCTTAGTTGATATGGAGTTTAGTGTAAAGAGAAGCAAAGGCAAAAGCAGCGAACTCTCATGCTGAAAGCAGAGTTCCCCAGCCTCTCCAGGGCGTGGATAGAAAAGAACGCTGTTCTCTTCGCACCCTGGTTGGTTGAGAGGTCTGCAAACCAGTTCATCTGCACTGGTCATTACCTGAATCAGAGCCACAAATCTGAGGTCAACATCTCAGCTGTAGAGCTTGGATCCAAACTCCCATA
Organism: Balearica regulorum gibbericeps; assembly: GCF_011004875.1. Taxonomy (NCBI): domain Eukaryota; kingdom Metazoa; phylum Chordata; class Aves; order Gruiformes; family Gruidae; genus Balearica; species Balearica regulorum. The sequence continues at coordinate 106,595,889 of NC_046186.1, forward strand.
ATTTGTGCTTGGCCCATTGAAGAGATCAAGACTAGGGCTGAAGCTTTGTCCTAACTTTATACATTCAATGTGTCTGCAGATAGGGTGTGTGTTTGCATCCTTTTCAGGACAGAAGAAAAACCTAGAGCAAGAGTCTGCATGACCTTTGCTATGATGCCCTTTCTTAGCTTGTTGAATGTGTGGCCCTGACTGGGAATCCACGCTGTAACAGATTGGTTTTTTGCTTTTCAAGACACTCCTGAGTATCAGATCAAGTTATTACCTAACTAACAAGTGACAGCATTCCTGTATGACATGCCAATTTGTTGTAACTGGTGCTGTGTGAGTAACTGATCTTCAGGTTTTGGTGCTGAACTGAAGAAATCAGAAATGGTTAGATACTGAAATGTTTAAAAGGTTTTGATCTTGTTATCTAAATGGAAAAACCTGTTTGTTTGAGAAAGAATCCACATAAAGTACTCCATTGCATGTAGGAGGAGGGCACCATATGCAGGGTAGAATACTGGCGGCATGCTTGTGTTGAAAGTACGACGAGTGTGGGAGATTTATACTCCCTTCGCTGCAGCGATTCAACCTGTATTTCCCACAGCCTACAAAGGTGCATAGATTTGGGGTCTTTTGGGCTGGTGGCAAACGTCAAATCTTCTGTAAGATTTTATTGGTAGGAGAGAAGCAGGCATACAACCGCTTGGGAGTGCCAATTTCTTATCTGCTGCTTGTGATTCAGGCCCTGACATCAACTTCACCACTGACCTGCAGAGTCTCCAGAGACAGGTATCCTGCTAGGTGGAATGGTCTCACATTGTACAGAATTGATAAATAGAAAAATAAGAGTGGGTCTCTTGCCTTTCTAATCCCTTCAGTGAAATGTATATTTATGCGCAGTAGCATGATACCAGCAGTGGAACTGACATTGTTTCAAAAAAAAAAAAAAAAAAAAAAGACTAGCCTGATGGTTCAGGTTCTCTTGTGAGAGACAGAAGACATGATTTTTAAGTTGACTGAGGCAGAAGAATTGTTTCTACCACACTGAATGTAATTAGACTTAAGTGATGCGCTTCCATGTACATGCAAGCTTTTTTCTGTTCGGAACAATGTGGTATATTGACCAGTTTTGTTGCTAATTGAAAATGTGGGGTTTTTTTCTTAATATTACTAACAACTGTTTGTATCCCTTTAAAAAAAAGCTGAGGGGTGTATTTGATTCACAAAATACTGCTATTTTCTGACCTGTCTCCCTGTACTGAATGCAGTATGCAAGGTTTAAAAAAAAAAAAAAAAAGTGTGACAACAAAATGATAAAATCCTTTGGGTGGGAGAGAAGCATGGCAGTCTGGACTTACCTTAAAAATTCCTCCTCCGCTTGAGGTCTGTTTTGAAATGTGTTCTAGCTGCAGGGAGTAGAACTATTAGCCTATTTAGAAACAGGCTCTGTACAGCTATATTAGCATCATCCCTCCTGCACAGCTTGCTTGTCTTCTTTCTCTTAATGAACCACAGTTTATATGTGCACAGCTGATTTTTGCATGGCTGGATTTCAGCTGGTCTAGACTGGAAGACAGTGAATGGGTATAAAGTTGTGGTAAAAGCACAGGTAATCTCTGAACTCTACATTTGGGGAATAGGTGGGACATTTGTGTCTCTCCTGAAGGAGAGGGCTGACATCTCTCAGTTTCAGGATAATTGGGGAACATACTTCAATGTCTGTGGTGAGCAAGTGAAATCTGTGTCCAGAATCGTGTTAGCCAGTAAAACTATTCTCCTTGCAGTTGGATGAAATTATTTTAAAAAGCCCCTTTCAGAGCAGTTGTAGAAATCTGTCAATAGATGCTTGTCAAATCATCCTTCTGGGGACATTGTGTTCACAACAGAATTTTGCAGCTGCTGAGGTTTTTTTAGTGGCTTTGTCAAAACTAATAACAAATGAATTCTTTACATTCAGAAATCAGGTTGCTTTTTCAAACTGTTGTCTGCAATGTTGCATTAATAACCAGTAACTCATGGAGATAGTAACTTTCCATTCAAAGCACTCAAAGTACATTGTGGCTGTATTCCTGAAGATAAATTTCTGTCTTTTTCGCAACATGGATGCAGTTTTTCATTCTTGTACTAATAGATGGACTGTTTCAGATGACTGCCAAATAATTATTCTTAGTGGTTTCTCCTGCACGTCCCTGCAGACTTGGAAATCTGATTTGGTGTAGCTGAAGCAATAATACTGCTTTTGTCCATCTGTATAGTTTTTGGGGTTTTATTCATTTATATATTTTTTATTTATGCAGGGGAATACAGTGGTGTAACTATACAGACTGGTATGCTTGTGCACGTGTGCTCTCAGCAAGGGAGCCTTCCTCTATGGATGTTCATCAGTATTTAATTAGAGTAGTATAATTATACCTCTACATTCCATAGGTAGATAGGAGAGTCTTTTGAATCATGTTTGCAGAACGGAGATTATGCGTTTTTAATTTTGCATATTGGAGTTTCTATTGGAAAAGACTTAAGATCTGGCTTAAATACTTGAGAAATGACAATAAGATTTTCATCACTGTTAGGTTAGCTTATGTGTCCAGTTATAGCCTGAAAAGCGTAAATCGTGTTGGCCTAAATGTAACACAAAATAATTTTGATAAAAATATGAAGACTAGGTGCTCCAGTGTATGTTTGTGCAGCCCTGGATGGAGCCACAAGAGCTTTGTTTGTATTAGCAATGCGTTCGGATTTCTGCATAGAGACTTGTTTAACAGTGGCAGCATATGAAATTTAAGTTAAGTAGAGCAAGGAAATGCCATACAATTGTTAGTGTGAAATCTGACAAATAGAACAATTTTCTACCCTTGAGTGATTTAAAACCATTTGCAATCTTAATCCAAAAAGGCACTGCTTAAAGCAATGCTCAGCTCTAGAGATGAACAACAGTGCAATAATCAGACAGAAATGTATAGTTTCACTTCTCATATGATTCTAGTCTACTGACAGTGTACTTTGTTTCCCCTAACATTTTATATGGTGCAGCAATCCAGAGTCTTTGGTTCTTCTGCCACTGATTCTGTAAATCATTTAATTTCTCTGAACTTTGTTTTTCCCCTTGTATAAAAAAGGAAATTATATTTTCTTTGCATTTAAGGCCTTCATTGCCTTGAAGGGAGATCTGTAACTGCAAGGTATTGTTAGTTATTATTGTTTACTTTTATTAATATGTGGTGAATTAATAAGTGTGATGTTCAGAAAAATAAATACATTGGGGGATGATAAGAGAAGAAAGGAATACCTTTTATCTCGCTTTCCTCTCTGCACTTTATTTAACTGTAGTGTTAAGGTTCTCGTCAAAACCGGCGTTTCAGATACACTGGTCTGGGAAGCTACTGAATTACAAGAGCAGGTATGATGAAAACCAAGATTTGAGGGTTTTTTTTTTTCTTTATTAATAGATATTTAACAAAAAGATATAGACAAGGAATAAAATATGACAAAAAGGATAAAATTCTTTGGCTTTTGAGGCAGGTTGCCCATCCATTCATGCAATTTTGAATAATCTTTGTAAGCAACTGCTGCCTGTCACTCTCCAATAGAGGAGAGAAGAGCTCTTCATACTAACAGTCAGAAGGGGTGATTTCCACTAGAATTATACTTGACAGTGCAAAGATTGCACCAAATTATTTTGCTTTATGTCCTGTCCTTGCTTCATTGATCATGTAACTGCAACTTCCAGAGGGATTTAAGCCTCACTTTAAATATAATTAAGATGCAAATGTGCCCCAGTATGGCAACTTGAAATACCAGGCAGGTTTGTAGCTGAGTTCATATGGAGAAAGGCAGGGAACTAAGTCATATGAGATAACATTGAGATATTGACTGATACACCCATCTGGCTAATAGGGAAGCGCTGTTAGAAATATCAGAACACTTGCTGGGTTTCGGAGATAAGCAGTTAAAAACAGTCAAACAAAGGGGTGAGGGAAGGAACATTGTTAAGGATAGGCACGGATTAAAGGTTTATTCTTTGGTATTAGCATGCAACATGGAGTTGCATATTTCACCTCTTAGGTTAATATATCCATGTAAAATTACAACATTAGTAATGTTTAAGCTGAACGATGGTTTTTGTCTTTCTGACTTGATCTAATACTTTTTCAGGGCATTTAAACTTGCACATATTTTGCAGTAGTCTGCCTGCTACAAAAAGATAGAGGTAATGCATCGTTTGTGCATGTGATTGGGAGCTAAGACAGTACTCTGAATGCTTGTGCTGTGAACCAGGCAGGCAGTGTTTATTAACTGTGTTAATAGGTTCCTGATCTGAAGGACAAACCCACAGAAAGACTGTAGGTATTTGGCCTACGGGGCTTTCTAACACCATTCTCCTGAATCTGAACTGCTATCTAAAGAATCAGATTTTAGTGCATCTTTGGGTTATCTTTTCAGTTGAAGTCTGTAAATAGTGGTGATATCTGCCAGTATAAAACTCTTTCCAATTTCTAGATTCTGTACTGAATTCCATTACTAATTTGGAAGCTCGTGACTATTGAGTCAGATCCTACACCTGCCATATGTAAATTCCTGCAAGGTGGCTTTGATGCAGGGGTGGAAAGAGCAGCTGCTCAAACAGTTCCTAATCATCTGAACCTGTTAAGATGCAGTCATGGGGTAGTGTGCAAGCAGCTTTTCGTATCCCTTTGGCCACAGCTTGACTCGCTGGGTAGATTTCCCTGCTTTCTGAATCATCTTCACAGGAAGTTCCTGCTGCACTTCCTTGTCAGGGACACCTCTTCCCTCGGGATGCAGCAGCAGCTCAGAGTTCTCTTTGGACTCGGTCCCTGCTTAGACCAGCAAAGGGAGAGTGTGGTGTTCCCTCGGCCACAGAGAGCTGAGCCTGCTGGATAGCCAGGTGAAGCCCAAAACAGGAATCTTTTCTCACTATTTTTTATTTCTCTGCCACTCATTATTGTGCTAATATATTATTTATGGCTCTTTTCTCATGTTTGTAAGGATCTTCCTTTTTCTCCCTTGATATATGTAACTTAGATATAAAGTTTCTTCAAGATATTTGGCAGGAAAAAGTTTTTGACTTTTTCAAAAAAACGAGATTGGTTAGATCTAGCTTCTTCTGGCAGCTGTCAGGATAAAAAACTCCAGACACCCAAGAGTTAATCCACTCATTTTAGGGAGAAAATGAAGTAGAGATATAGTGTCAGCATCATTTAGCTCTGTTATTAATTCACATACAAGGGCTGTAATGCACAAGATTTGTGTGTGTGTGGGTTTGTATGAATGTCAATTAGCATAAGCCGGGATGGAGTTTCTGCTGAATTGAAGACAAATGGTTTTGGAGTCATGCCAATTTTGATGCAAGTTCCTGCAAAATAATACTTTCTCATTTTACTAAGTAGCTGTTGTAACGAAACAGTCTTGGCAATGATATACATGCTTTCTGTTATCTCCGAACAAATTTAAAAGTTAGGAGAAGGCTCCCGACTTTCACAGCAGGTTTGTGCTGTGTTCCAAATGGAGCAGTGAAAAGGGAAATCATATGCCTCCTTCCTGCTTTTAAAATAAGCTTGGTGTATTTACCACTTGGATCTTCTGATGTGGTATCTGGAGAAATTGGGTGCTGAAGCTGACAGCCCAGGAAGTCCCTTCCAGTTCTGTTGTCTGGATTCTGTTTTGACAATTGAGTGACAATAAATTAATAACATTTACTGGCATTACTGTTTCATTATAGGATAAACAAGAGACTTTGATCTAGAAATGAAGATAAAATGTTTCAATCTCTACTAAGCCGTGTGTTTTCTTTAAAATAAATAGAATTGGATATTGAACTCTTTCATATAATCTGATTTTCCTAAAACCAAAATAAATTCCAAAGGAAAAATATGTTGGAACACAATTTTGATTTTTGTCTTAAATATGGAAATTATTTCACAATTAGTTTATTGGAAATCTTGAAAATATTTGTTCTTCTGACTTGGAGAAAAGACACATCTTTGAAAACTTGGATAACTACACCTAATCCTCCTCTTACAAAAAATGAGGACCTGATTGCTTGTGCTAGTTAACAAAATGCTAGTGTGCAGGATCATTGGTAGCTATCCTTTCTGGATGAAATAGGAGGCTAAAATAGACTTATAACTTTTCCTTGAAAGTTTGTATGGTTTTTTTGGCTTCTATGTCTTGGTTAAACTGTAGCTTAAGTTTTACTTTCTGCTGCCTTAAATCCTCCAGTCCTGCAGTTTCAATACATACTTCTTCATTTCCTCCTCTGAACTGTTTACATAGTACTGATAATAACGGTTACCGAGCAGCTGTATGCTCCCCAGCCCCTGAGCGAGTAAATATTAGTGAATCTGTACTATAACATGTTTTAGATCCCCAGTAAATTGAAATTGTTTTATGAAGAACGATCACTTTATTGGAGATATTTTTACACCCAAAAAGATAGTCACTGGGGGCATGACTGAGAACAGCTTTGTAAACTTGTAATATTGCACAGCTCCAGTGTTTTAAAGTCAATATACTTCAGTATCTGGCTTGCTGAAATGCCGAGTTTATTGTAGTTACGATTGTAACAGTGCTGAATAATTTTGTGCTCTTTCATAGAATCATAGAATGGTTTGCATTGGAAGGGACCTCAAAGATCATCCAGTTCCAACCCCCCTGCTGCGGGCAGGGACACCCTCCGCTAGACCACGTTGCCCAAAGCCCCATCCAGCCTGGTCTTAAACACTTCCAGGGATGGGGCATCCACAGCTTCTCAGTGGGCAACCTGTTCCAGTGCCTCACCACTCTAAAGAATTTCTTTCTAACATCTAATCTAAATTGACCCTCCTTCAGCTTAAACCCATTACCCCTTGTCCTGTCACTACACTCCCTGATAAACAGTCCCTCTCCATCTTTCCTGTAGGCCCCTTCAGGTACTGGAAGGCCACAATTAGGTCTCCCCGAAGCCTTCTCTTCTCCAGGCTGAACAACCCCAACTCTCTCAGCCTGTCCTCATAGGAGAGGTGCTCCATCCCTCTGATCAGCTTCGTGGCCCTCCTCTGGCCTCGCTCCAACAGGTCTATGTCTCTCCTGTACTGGGGCCCCCAGAGCTGGACGCAGTACTCCAGGTGGGGTCTCACAAGAGCCAAGTAGAGGGGCAGGATCACCTCCCTCAACCTGCTGGTCACACTTATTTTGATGCAGCCCAGGACACGGTTGGCTTTCTGGGCTGCAAGTGCACATTGCTGGGTTGTGTTGAGCTTCTCCTCAATCAATACCCCCAAGTCCTTCTCCTCAGGGCTGCTTTCAATCCATTTCTCGCACAGCTTATAGCTGTGCTTGGGATTGTGCCGACCCATATGCAGGACCTTGCACTTGGCCTTGTTGAACTTCATGTGGTTCGCACGGGCCCACCTCTCCAGCCTGTCAGGGTCCCTCTGGATGGCATCCCTTCCCTCCAGTGTGTTGACCGCACCACACAGCTTGGTGTCATCGGCAAACTTGCTGAGGGTGCACTCGATCCCGCTGTCCATGTCGCCAACAAAGATGTTAAACAGTGCTGGTCCCAGTACTGACCCCTGAGGAACACCACTTGTCACTGTTCTCCACTTGGACATTGAGCCGTTGACCACAACTCTTTGAGTGCGACCATCTAGCCAATTCCTTATCCACTGAGTGGTCCATCCATCGAATCCATATCTCTCCAATTTAGACACAAGGATGTCGTGCGGGACAGTGTCAAATGCCTTGCTCAGTGGGTCGTAGATTGAATTTGTGAACCTGAACATGAAGCAGCTCTGAGGCTTGCCAGGAAACCTTCATGAGCTTTGTTAAGTACAGATCCAATACTGAGTACAGACCACTAGTGTTAAGAACATGAGTTACACCATAAATGCTCATCTTAGTAAGTATGAAATAAGAATGTAAAATTTCCCTCTTTAAGAAGTGAAAAGCAGAGAATTACACTGATCTGGAGATTTTCTGAAGGATGTGAAAGTTAACCCCAAGACTTAGAACAAAGATTATTTTTCAGCTTCCTGTCAGCATATATGCTGATACTGTTCAGCATCAGCCTCTGTATTTAGCCTCTGTCATTTCTCCTGAGTTAACTTGAGCAGTAACAGCCTACTTTGTCCCGTCTTCTGAAGACAGAAAGTGACTTGTGAACGGAATCTGGAAACTACTCTTTTGCTGCGTGTCTGCACAGCTCCAGGTGTTTTAAAAAGTGAATCAGCTGATAACTCCTCTGTTACAAAGAAATGCAGGTAGGGTCTAAAAGCTTTGTGCATATTCTTAACTGAGCCTGCATCCTTTCCATGAAGTTAATTTTCTACTTAAGTAATAATTAAAAAGCAGTTTAACTCTCACATCTACATTACTTGATGTGTCATGTATGGTCTCTGGGCCATAGCAGAGACTATAACATTAATAAAATTATTCTACAGTTAACATCTCTCATAATTTATAGAGTATTATAGGAATATTGAAAGTATTGTGACCAACAGCCACTTAGACTCAAATGAGCGTTCTCATTGGAGATCACAGTGGAGTTGTGGATTCAGAAGAAGCCTTACGGAGGGGGAAGGGTTTTCCTTGCTGTGTTTACATTGCTTGGCAGCATGAACCAGATCAGTTCAACCAAAAGAGAAAGAGGAACAACCATCTTGAACAAATGTTCACCAACCACATAGCTAAATTTCTTGTTCAGATTCATTTCATATCATTGTAAGAATTGGGTAGCAAACATTGTTCTCTCAGTCTGTCACTTTGTCGATGTCACTGTTCTCTACATCTCTTTGTGGGTTCCCCGTACTGCATTGTGTCAAGACAGTGACTTGTCTTCCATTTCAGGTTGTTTTGCATTCTTACCCGACTGTCTCACACGTTTTGTCTGTTGCTGCTTCTTCTCAACAAAATCCAACAAAGTAACTCATCCAGCTTGCATCAACATGGTTCAAACATGACAAATGTTCAACACTATTTCCCAAACACTGTAAATATGTCTATGCAGCAGTTGTTGAGCAGGCACAAAGTTTAGGAGCACAGCATGCTCCGAAACTTGTCCACCTTCTGTCCGTGTGCTGATTTGCAGACAGCCTATGAATTGCCAGTATGGGTGCTGTGAAAGCTGTGTATGAGAGTGGAGGGGTAGGCAAATTCTTTAAATGAACCTTTAAAGACAGTTTCTTCAAGATGGGATTGTGGTGCATTGACAGGGTGGTGGCAAGGAAACATGTTAAGTGTTACTGTTCTGTTCTGTGGTTAAGTGTGGTTGTCATCAAGTTCTGTTTTATCTTAACTTTTCTAAGATGCCAGTAAGCAATAATATCCAACTTCTTTGCTGTCACTGAATTCACACCCACACCAACTCCACTGCCACCCTAAAACATCACATTCTCAATTAAAATATATTTCTGTAAGAGCTCAGTGATTTAAAAAAAAAAAAAAAGTATCTTCCCTAAAAATGAGAGATCATAATTTATTCCTACCATTAATAGGTGAAATTTTCAGTTCGTTGGGTGCATAAGCATAGGAAGAAAACAAAATTCAGGTTCAATCTTATGTGAATACTTTGTTATTCAAAGCTGTTACTGTCTGGAGAGATGAGCACAGAGAGTACGGGTAATGAAAACAAATTTTATAAATATCATTGTAATTGTAGCTGTACTGAAACATACGTTGTCATCACAATCTCATCTGTTCAGTATGTGTTTAAACTGGGGCAAACTCCTTGCTGACTTATGCTTGGAGTTATGAGATTTGCAGATGGTGTGAATCACCAGAGAATGCAACCAGTATTTTTATAAAGCTTTAGTTTTATTAAGTGGATAACACCCACAAGTACAGTTCTATCAACAGAAAAAAACATGGCTAGGGCAGTGACAGAACAAACTTCCTGCAATGTTTTGCAATAAAGAATCACAAGGAGAATTCCCCAAGTCAGAAGGTAGTTCGACATCCATTGCCCATTCAATCCCTGGACCCTTTCTATAGTAATGATAAAAATTACCGCTAAGCATGATGCTTTTTTTTTTCTTTTTGCTTTTTTTTTTTTCCTGATGTAGCTTTGTGAGGAAACAGATAACTTGGTTTTTTTTCTTGGGGTTCCTAAATAAATATCAAATGGTCCTTATTCACTTTCTGTGAAGCTGTGTGCAACATTAATATTTACTAATGAAAATAAATTTCTCCTTGGTGTAAGGTCAGTCCCTGGCACATACTTCGAAAATGCTATCCACTTAGCTATCTGTTTAGCTTTCTGACTAGACGCCAGTCATTTTTCTTTAGAATGATCACTGATGACCGTTGGAGAGATGGGGTCGCTGATGTCGACACGTATGTACGTTTTGTAGTCTTAATTGACACCCTTGATCAAATTAGATTGGATAACTAGAAGATACTGAACGGTTTATAAAATACATTCATTTACAAAGGTGAAATGATGGCAGTTCATATGGTGAGGTGCCCTGACTGGGATCTATTACGTTGTTTGCTTCCAAATGAACTCCTCTGTCAAGATGCTGATAAGTGTGGCAATTTCTGCGGTGAAGCAGACCTTGAGCATACCCCGATGCTGTTCCGGAGCATTCAGCAGCTCTGATCAGCTGATGTATGGGAAGCAGGTAGCTGTGCTGCATCCAGCTGAAATGTAAACAGGCAGAAGATTGTTTCTCTGGAATATGGCCAGAACACTGCACTGCCTGTGAAAGCATGGTGAAATACTTCATGGAGGCAAGCAGGTAGTTACTTGTTTTCTGTAGGGAAAAATGGCAACTCTGGCCATACAATGCCCTAGGGCATTAAGCTGCTACACAAGGCTAGTTATAATTGAAAGAGGAAGATGTTTCCTAATTAATTTTGTAAACCACACTGCAGCACAACCCAGCCTTATTTTCAGTAATACAATATAATTTGTTGCACAGTTACATAGAGCAACCACCAATCTTAAGAAGCTACAGCTTTGTTTCCATCGTTTCTCATTTGCAGTTTTAGAATTAGCACACCCAGCATTGTGAGATTAAAAAACAAACCAAAAACACCACAAAACCCGCATGCCTCCCAAAAACTTTGGGAGCTTCTTTATACTCCTTCTAATTGTGAGTCTGCTTAATGTTATTCTTTCAAGCTTTTCACGTGACAGAGAAATAGGAATGTGCTTTTTCATGTATTAAAATATATATCTTCATGTCATCACTGGATTTCTGTTCCTGGGGATTTAACAAAAATATAAACTATTATGGAACTTTTATGAAATAAAACTGAAGAGGATTTATTTCTGTCAGCTTCCTTCCAGAGAGACACTGAAACTTTTTTACTGAAGAAACTTTCCTCCAATCCTGGGTGCTTGATACCACACCTCAATCTGTTTCTTGCAGGTGTAGCAGGAATGTCTCTTGACATTGCCATAATTTGCAGGCATCCCAAAAGGTTTGTCTGTGAGACTAATGTATTTCCACTTACTGGTTCCATGAAAACAATGTACTTAATACTGTCAGATTTGTTTCAGTGTACTTAGATATAATGCAAGCATAACATAAAATAAATTATGTGGCAGCAAATAGAGTAGGTTTTTGACCACAGAGTTGGGAATGCTGGTAAAAAAAAGAGAAAGCAAAAAATGAGGAAATCTAAATATGTAGTATATTTAAGGCTAATCTCTTTTCCAAGCTGTCATTTAGGATTTCTTCAAGACTTAGCTCCATTAGTTAAGGCTAGCTCAACAGAGCCCTGCCTTAATGGCTCTGTCTTTCAGAGTGACCTAGTTCTTCATCTAAACACGCTTCAGGGTTATCATCCTATCTCTGTGTTCAGTGACTTTTTAGAGGTTCCCCTGGACTTCTTGAAGGGGGTCCATCTTACAGTTCCAGTATTCAGGTTCCCCATGTTGTTGTCTCAGACCAGTCTTTCCTCACAGCATGAGCTGGATCTTGTACTGGCTGTCATTTCATGAGTATCTCAAAATTCTGGTTGCTGTTACTGACTACCAAAAGGAAGAGCACAGCATATTCACTTTTTTTTTTTTTTTTCTCTCCAAGGAGATTTCAGCTCATCTCTACATTTACAACAGAAAAAAAGGTGTTACTGCTGTACATGATTAAAAACAGTTGTCACTCAAAGCTCCTAACAGTTTTCTATCTTAAATCTACATCTGTAAGTACTAGTGCAGCGAGGTGAGAGAATTTAAGGGAGATGCACAGGATCCCAAAGTAAATCAGCGGCACAGCTACGAACAGAGGCAGCTCTCTTACCTGTTACAGACCCATCCTTCTCCCTTTCTGCCAATGCTGTCAGTGCCGATGTTGATACCCAACTACAAACAGAAGCGTGTGTGTCTGACTTGCATGGTTGTTACCATAGTTGGCCCAGCTTGAGAATATGAAGACCTGTTCAAGAAGTATTAAATATAGAGGTGTCATGAGCCTTATTCTTCACAATTGTACTCTGATCCTCTCACAATTTCTGTTATTTGCTCTTTTACCTTAGTGTAAACATCCATTGCAGATCTAATTCCTAACTTGTAGAGGTACTGCATCCATGGGGAGAAGTACTTCACTTATAACCACGTTTTATAGTTACCTTTGTGGTTTATTCTGGCACTTTGACTTGTCATAGTTGAATAAATTGAATTCTGTAGAGTGCTCTTGTAAAATGCCATACTTCTGATTTTAAACGTGCTTCAGTGTGATGAATGCAGCATTAGAGTGGGATGCGGAGTAATGCTTAGATTTGTGGATTGTAGCTCTAGGTTGTATTCTCAAGTGTCTTGCCAGGTTATTATATGAATCACAGATAGGTCATTTTTCAGGATTTCTGCTCTTGCATTCCATATCTCTAAAATGAATGTGTTTTACCTATACAGCAGGTCTGTGTTGGTTATTTTTTGAACAGCTAGGCAGCAGGTATGCTGTATCATGTCACAGAATGATTGTTTCACTCATATACTAATTACCCAACTACTACCTTGTACTTTCCTCATCTTTTTATTGAGATCAAATACCTTCCTGGGTTGTAAATTGTCTAAAGAGGAATCATTGTTTTAACGTGTATTTTATGTGGTGCCTGTCGTAGTGAGCTTTCATTCCTTGGATGGAGCAAGCAGAAGAAAAGGTATTACTAGAACACAAACATAAAATCAAGTTAAGAACATGCTTTGAGATCTTTGAATGAAATATGCTGAGGGTTATTACAGCTGTTTTATTTCCAAGAAAACATTATCATACATAATTATTTTTATGGGCACTTTTATCTACTGTACTTTAAAAGCAGGCAGTAATTACCAGTGTGTCTGAATGCATCTGTTAATGAGGAAACTAAAGGACACAGGCAAAAGGCATGCCTCCGTTAATGAGGTCTGAGGTAAAGGTTCTAAAACCTGCTGGAATTTAGGAAGGGCATGTTTTGCTCTAGAGTGATTTACCTTTTGGGGAGTTTGCTTGATAATGAATAGTGGCTTAATTAAGCTGATACTAATTCAGAATTAATATCTGAAGTAGGTTTAAAAACTAATAACAAGGAGATGTTGTGTATGTATTAAACCTGGAATAGCGTATCTGATGCATCTCTGTGTTTAGGCAGCTAATGACTTTCCATCAAGTTTGGAGATGTATTTGTTTGTGAAATAGTTTTATGTTATTTGGAAGTTTGAGAAGAGAATTCTAGCTGATATGAGGGAAGAAATCTGGAAAGCAACAATGCTGAAAAGGCTATAGATAGGTTTTTACAGAGGGACAGATTAATGGATTCTAGGTGTCATATGTAGGAGTATCCCATGTTTTGTTTTAACTAGTTAGTTCTGAAAGGAGTGCGTTGGGGAAGCTAGTTTCTCATATTTTCTCTGGAAAGGGAAGAAGGGAGACAGTGCATCTAACTAGTCCCTAAAGGAAAAATAAATGTTTGAATAAGCATTCATTACAATATTTGAAAAAAATGTTTTTCAGATAATCGCCTTTGACGAACTTCGGACAGACTTCAAAAGCCCAATAGATCAGTGCAACCCAGTCCATGCAGTGAGTACAACCAGTGGCTTGCTAAGCAACAGCTACTAAAGAAATGGGGATGCGCTGAGCTGTCAGTGAAAGTATGAGTGTGGAAATGAATGTAGAGACTGTTGTGAAGTCAACTGCGGTTTGGAAAATTGATTTATTGGGCCAATCTTAGGAAGCCAGATGGTGACTCTTTATGCTCATAGCTTTCCTTTTTGCTGAAGGAGGCAGGAAAATAGTTTGAAAGTTGAAAAACCGAAGGATATCTCATGTGATGCTGATGCTTTCTTTTTATCTTTTCATTCTGTAGCACAAATTTTCCGTTTTGAAATAATTTGCTTTCTCTGCGTTCAAGCATGGGATGACCACCTCCTCCCATACTGTCTCTATCAATGAGTCAAAAGTTTGAAGGGATTTAATAAAATTTGTATTCCTAGACCTCTCTGTCCCATGGCAGGGCCCTGAATTCTCCTGTGCTTTAAGAGTAAACAACATTCTGCTGCATCGGCTATGGAAAAGGTTAAATATCACCGTGGGACTGTAAACTTGATTTTAACTAATGAACCAAAATGCAGCCCAGATTTAAGCATATGAAAATTCCTCTGTTAATTAAAGCTGTAATCTAGAGTGATTTAGCTGACTACAGTTAAAAATACATCAGATTTGTACCTCCAGAACTGAGAGCAGGACTTGGCTCTCTGTCATCTCACTGGGAATTACAATAATTATGACAGGTGCTGAATTTGATCTCTACAGAGTATCAAGTTATTGAATTGCCTACAAATGATAACCAGATTCAGTAGCTAGTACTTTGCCATTTAACCTCATTTCATAACTCAACAGAGGATTTGCAGTACTGCTTAGAACACTGATGATTTTAAGTGTAGTCTTCAAATGAATCTTCGAATAAGAAGACTTGTTTACTGTTCACTAACAGATAAGCAAAGAATGAGAACAGAAGAAAGAAATTATGTGAAGAAATCCTATACAGTATTTCAGTGGAAGTAATCTGGTTTTGAATTTACTGGAAGTAATCTGATTTTGAAGTCACTTTATCTGTTTTCACTTCCCATCTTGAGAACTGCACACAAGAAATCTGTATTTATATGTACTAAATTCCAGTAATTTGTTCTCTTCCTAAAACTTGTACGATGCACCATGGAGATAAATTCCTTTTATTTTAAAATGCTAATGGAATTAGTCTCCAGGTAAAAAAATCCCTGTTTCAGTCATACTAGTGGTGTAATCAAAAAGTTAATTGTGGAGTTTCCAGTAAAACACAGCAAAGTATTCGGTGATTAATTGACATATTTGACTCTCTTCTATGAAGCTTTCTGTGGTAACCGAAGCAATAATCTCAGGTTGCTTTCTTTTGCACGTTATACGTGTTGATGCCTTTTATATTGACATAAAAGGAAGATTTTTAGCAGGTCTTTCTTATTTCTTATATCTTTGGTCAAGTGTATTTTAACTTTTCCCTATGCATAGTTGCTTATGCCCATATTCCATTAATTTGGTGGGGTAGTTTTCTTTACTGCACTATAAGAATGTCTGATGTTTACTCCTGTATCTTCCACAATGTTTTCAAGGCAGAGGGTAGAGCCTTTTTGACAAGAAAAGGCTGAATTAGGGAGAAATCAGAGGCAAAACCCGTGGCAGTACTGAGAATTTAATTCAAATTTCCTGGTTCACACTCTATTACCTACAGTTCAAAGATAGACTTCCTACTTCTCCAAGGCCAGCTGCAGTTAGGCATCTGTCTTCTAAAGGGAATCGAGAGGATTATCTTTCCCTCTCCGCTTACCTCCTACTGAAGGCAAAATAGCTTTCTGCAGCTTCACAGGCACATCCACACAGGTCCATTCTCATGTTTGCAACCTTGAATCTAAAATTTCGGAGTCTCTTTTAGATCGCAGACACCAGAGAGAGGCACAATATTTGTCTGGTGCTTATCAAGCTTCCACTGTCTCACTGTCTCTCCAAAATTACCCTTTTTTTAAAAAATGGCTTTAAACTTGGGTACAGGAAAGGAAAAAAGGCATTTCTTTGGAGAATGGAAATAAAACTCGGAGCAAATTTAAAACATTTGAAAAGCAAAAAGCTTAGGGAGAGCTGGCTTCTCACATTGGTATATTACATTACCTGTTTAAAAAAGGTCATTGTTCAGAATATTTTTTCCCATGTCTAAATGACAGTTTTACCAGATAGTCTTCTGAGGACAACGAAACCACTCTGCCTTCTGCAGTGTAGCCAACAGTAGAATCTGTCACAGTAACTCCAGTGATGGGGTTATGCAGAATGAATCTGATTTTACTAGTGAATTTCTCATTATAAGCCATTTAAAAGAAAATCTGTCTTTGACTTGTCTTCTTCCTATGAATTGAACTTAGAGCATCTCTTGAGTCACAGTGCTTAATTATAGTGACATCATATTGATGAACGCATCTGTTGTTTAAAGTGGCATTTGTAGGACATTTCAGATATTCTTCACTAATGGGTTAAATTCTAATGCCACATGTTGCTCAGGCACCCTCTTAGTGAGAGAGGAAGGGCTGCCATACCAACTTTGTAGCTGTTTTTCCCATTCAGAATTATCTTGAAGCCGGAGGCTGGGTACCTGAAAATGCAAGACGAAGTCTCTGTGGTATAGATTGACATCGTTGAATAGAGCCACAAATGCTGACTTAAAAAAAGTTGCAGCCTCTGGCTCAAGGCTAACACAGACTTGAATACCCAGTTTATATTGTTACGTCCCGTAACATGAAAAAATAACTTATTGGGACTTTGAAATGGGTAAATTATTTGGCTTGCAAGCAGTAGGTAAGAAGTGAATACTGTCATTTCATATTAATAACGTGTGTTGCTTCCCTGCAACCGTTAATTCTGATCTTGACTCATTGTAATTGTAATATATTGTCTTTAATTTATAACACCAGTTAATCTTCTACCTTTTTCCCACTTTTTCTTGACAGAGAGAGCGGCTGAGAAATATTGAGCGTATTTGCTTTCTCCTGCGAAAGGTGAGCATAAACTAGCCTAGAATTTGTGAAGTTTATGAGAATTAAAGCCATCAAGTGGTGATGTGCATTTATTTGCTCTTCAAATGATCCTCACACCCCATTGATGAAAGGCTGGATTCAGCTGCAGGAGTGGAAGTCATGATGACCTTGTAAGGACAGAAGACGACAAATTATAAAAGGTTAATATAATAGAGGATTTCTGGATAAGAACAGAAACTTCCAAACATCAGCCCATTCATTTTGGAACATGCTTTTTGAAGGCAGTGAATCATTTTGCAATTGCAGCTTAAGGTGCTTTTATAGCCCTATCAACTGATGATGATGATGTAGTACAGGCTTTAGAAATACCCTGTTTTTAACAGCAGCTTACTATTTGATAAACAAAACATTTTATTAGCTACATACTTAATGTTTAAGATTTTTAATTGGCTGAATAGAAAAGTTGATGTATTTATTTCAACTTGACACAAAGGAGATACTGGGTGCCTCAATTTCCACAGGATTTGAAGGAGCTGATAAATTGTAGGATTGATGCATTCATGGGTTACTCACCTGTAGCTTGAAAGAGGGTTTTCATGGACACTCATTGGTCTCCTGAGCCTGTCCCATTGAAGTAAAAATAATCATAGTTCCAAACTATTTTATTCTATATATTCAAGTTTCTATAAATTCCCTTCAGCAGAGTAGTAATGGATCCACCTAAATTATTCTGCATTTTTGCTTAGAAAGGTTATCACTGAAGTGTGGGCTGCTGCCTGCATCCTAATCAAGCTAGGAGCTAAATTCAGGTATGATTTTACAAAACTGATGGCCTCATCCTTAGAAGTTTTGGGAAAGCCAGTGTTAGGGGTTACTGGTTTGGCGTGTAACTGTGACTCCACACAGAATCTATGAAGAATGATTCTCTGATCAGTCAGAACCCGAGTCGTATCCGTTTGGCACCATTATGAACATGGGACTGTTAGGAGCCACATTTAAGTACTTAGCCAGTTTATGACACTAGGGATATGAAAATAAGAGAAAATAGTTACTGCAAATAGCTTCCCATTATATCAAATAGGCAGCCAGCCAATTGCAAGCTGTGTCCCAGTTTCTTTGACATAAAGCAACTGGTGAGTGGTAATGTATTAATATATGTGAGCCCCTTGGGAATGCCTTGCCTGCATCAGTGTTTAATTTTTATTGAGCCTCAGCCTCACTGTGAACAGCAAAATGGAGCATTTTGGCTAATTACAGACTCTGTATTCATAAGGGATTGGCTTGCTTCTGTTTCACTTAAACAGTTTGTTAATTCAGCCTCTTCTTCAAAGTTCTTTGGGGATGCGTTTGTTTTAATTGAGAGATTATATGCAAGAAGAGGAAGGTGCAATAACTACAGAGATTTGTAGTCTTCAAATCTGACAATCACTAAAAATAGCTTTAGTTTATGTAGTTTGAAGGATTCACTGTTGGGGAAGGTTCTGGAAAAACAGTAAAGAATTGAGCACCAGCTATATAGATACAAGAAAATAGCAGTTAGGATGCTTTCAGCAAGCACTGAACATATCCCTCATTATAACATTGTGTGGCTTTAGGTCTGTTTCTCTTTCTATGAAACAACATATCTGTTTTCATATGTCTTGAAGTCAGATAATTCTTTTAAAGGGCTTCAAAACCAGTGATACCTTGCTATTTATGACACTAGAACTTGATGCTTAAGATCTACTGTAAATCTGTTATTAAAGAGATTATATGTAGGCTATAAAAATATGTTTGGTTTCATTATATCCTGGTTTTAGAAAGAGTTCCTGGGAATTATTAAATGGGCATACAATATGTCATATAAATCTGATCCCAGTGGGCAAAGAGTTTCTTAAGGATGGATTTTTGGTTGTATCTCCAAAATACTTGGAGAAGATTATTGGCAAACTGTGATCAGGTATGTGATATGTCACCAGATATTATATAACTTACTTACATTTTCCAAAATAGAATGGAGGATGCAATCCTCCTGCAGCCAGGCGCTTTCTGACATTTGGTTTGGGGAAAATGTTTCTATGTCATTAAAACAAGTAGGGATCATGTGAAGCAGGCGCTGGCATGTGCACATGCATGTACACGTTGGTCCATGTTTTTATGGTGCTACAGAATTAGATTGGCCTAAGTTTTCTGGTTACTGGAGAATGATTGATTATGTAGAAAGAAGCTATGAACTTTGTATAGCCATGGTCAAACCTCTTTTATCCTGAAGTAAATGACAGGAAGGACTGGACTTATTTTCTGAACCCAGCAGAAAGTGAGGTTCTCGCAGGATATGGGTGCTTTCATTTGGCGGTGCTTTGTAGTATATATATATTTGGGGGCTTTATAGTATATATATGTCTTTGTGTGCTCGGTAAACTGTTAAATATTTCATTGCGTGGACATTGGTGTGTCATACAAGTATTACATGATTCACATAGGACATATACTAGTATTGGCAAATGCTATGGAGTCTGTATCTGTGCTGTCTTTTTTGCTAAATTGCCTTTGTTTCTCTAAGGATATGATTACATGACACACTACAATGCTGTACAGAGAAACCCAAACTAGTTGTGGATGAGTGGTCTTGAGCCAGCGAAAGCAGTACAGTATGCAGCAGTACAGGCTGCTTGGGCTCATTAGCCCTGTTGAGGAGTGAGAAAGGTGAGGTGTGCCATATAGGTCGACCATGATTTTTGTGATTAAAATATATTCAGTTAATGATGACATCAGTATTATATAATTGTAATTGCAGCTGTATTTCAAATCTACCTACCTGATTGATTCACTTATTTTAGCACTAAGGACAATAAGGAATTTCCTAGATTAGAACGCAATCCATTTCGTTAATCAACCACTGTAATGTTATTACTTTACCTTTGAGGAAATTTAAATTAAGTTGAGATTAGGTTACGCATCGTAATTTTTTCATTAATCTGATAACTCCTTTCTAAGGGGGAGAGTTGATTGAACTTGCTTCCTTGCTCAGTGAACATATTTCGGACTTCAGTTTGCTCATGCCAAACACTGCTGAACAATATAACTGACCTTTCTCAAATTATCAGCAAATATTTGTTTTAAGCTAAAGTAAGAGTGACTTATAAACAGCAAAACTGGAACTGGAACTTACCTGGTAGGGAATTGAGGTAGATAAAAGACAGACTTTTACTCATTTTCCTACTGTAGTGGAGCATTTTAATTGTTAGGCATAAAATTCATAAAGCTGCAAGTGTAAGAAAATCTCATTCCTTTTTCTTGATTTTATTTGTGGTTTTGGGATTTGTTTTTACTTTTGTTTTTTTGGAAGTCCTGAAGGGATGATAGGAACAGAGCAAATTCAGCAAGAAATCTAACCACAGGCAAGGTGACATTAATCTCAAAGATGTTCCAGATGAACTTGAACTGTCTTGAAAAATACAAACAAATATGCAGAGAAAAAACCCTGCAGGGACAACTTTGGTTATTCAAAACTTAGTCGGTTCAGCACTCCAGTACTAGCAGTAGCAACAGCAACAGTAGATTGTAAATCAGGAGCTGGGCTGTTTAATAAACCAAACCAACAAATCACCAACCCAAAACATCTTCACCTAATCTTTTTTTTGAAGAAAGTTTTAACATTTTAGTTAGGAGGTTGGGGGTTGGCAATGCTTGGTCTGTTCTAGTACTTCTGTCACTGTGGCTTCCAGTGGAGCTGGATCTGCAGTAGTAGTGGTAGAAATTTCTTCTGTACTCAATTGTTCTGGTGTTTACCAGATTCAATTCTGGTTTTTACTACTCAGCAAAAATAAAATAAATCTATCTTTCAAATTTATATACCATATTATATACCCTAATACACATCACAGTTATGTTTTACTGTATTTACAGGTTTTGGTAAATAACTGAAACCAATGTTACTTTAAGGAGCAATTATAGAAGATATTCCATTGAGACTGAGATACGGTAAATAAAATGTACAACCTAGTGAGCGTAATATATAATTCCAGACACCTGAGTGTCTGCGTACAATTTTGTTTTGGTATGTTTCCATATTTAACTATTCTGTTAAAAAAAAAAAAAAGGTCAAAATTACTTACATGTATGAAAGTAACAGTAATTTAGAGGCATGAGTAATCAGAAGCTTAAAGGCTGTGGGTTAACACCACAGGTTCAACTGTAGATGTAGCATTCCAAAGAAGAAGATATGGCTTGATCCTGTGTCTGTGTCAGTGTTGAATGCATGTAGTTGAAAAAACCCCACGATATGTTTAGTGAAACATTACTGATCTCGATGGATCAGCTAACAGGGAACAAGTTAGCTTTTTAGCTTTTTCTTCGTAGCAGATGAAAGCAGTATTTTCTGAGTATGGAGGTGGTTCTACTTTACATGTAGATAAGTATTATGGGAAATCAGTATTTTTAAAAGTAGCCCTACCTTTCCTTGTTTATCCTTATTCAGCTGACATTTTCTTTCCTGCGTATTTTGGGTGAAGGAGACTGACCAACATGCAGTAGAGTAATTGCCATATGAAATAATTTTTGTGCTTGGACCTTGTTAGGTTCCAGACCTTCACCCACCAGTAGCTCCCACCATTCTCTGCATGCAGCAGCCACAGTGGACATACCCCGTTGGAGAGTGTCAGGTGTCACAGTAGCCAATTTCAGTTGACTGATCATATTCTTTTCTTCTTGATAAATTTACTGGTTATTACGATGATCACCCCTTCTGTTGTTCTGCCTCATAGTCACTGGCAAGAGTCACTCAGAGTCACTCTCAGTCTCTCACCTGAGATAAAGTGATGGATTTTAAGTGTGTGTTTCTGGATATGTCAGTTCATTGCTTCGTCATGGATTTAGGGATTTATAGATGTGTGACATTCTTTTAGCCAGTCTGCAGGCTGATAGTCATTAGCAGAGTAGTTCTGTAAATCCATAGCATGGTTCATTAAAATGCTTAATGTAAGGTTATATAAGCAAATTTAGCAAATGTGATATATAATCACAAGCAGCTTTTAAAGTGGTGTGTATCCATCCATATGCAAGAAGAAGTCATACTTTTTTCCTGGGGTTAAAAAAATCTCATAGGCAGAAACTACAGCAATAACACAATTAGTTTGTTTCAGAACTGGCAATAACAGAAATAGTTTTACCTTTTGTAGTGCTAGACGTTTTTTACAACATCAGTAAAGATGTTTTGATTCCTCATTTAGCTAGACTTGACAGAAAAAGAAAATATTGCAGCATAGCCACACTAGAGGGATAAGTCTGCAGGGTAAATACATACCAGGTTTGTCATATGCATTATGCATTATATTCAGCACCTCCTAACCGGTAGTCAGCATTTAGTCTTTGAAGTTTAGGTGCTTGTGTTATCTGAGAGAAAACCAGAATTTTTAGTCTAGTCAAAAGGTACTTTTTGACTGTGGAAGTAGCAGTGATATTCTGCCTCACAGGACAAAGAGGCTGATGCTTCCAGAGTTCTGATAAACTGCTGCTGTAACAAAGATCACAAAGGGAACAAAAAGTGGCACCATGTGACGATTTTCCTGTTAGCAGTTACAATGATGGAGCACGTGAACTTTGTCCGCTCTTATTAGAGACCAAAGAGTTCGTCGTTGTTGCTGGTTTCTCAGTATGTGTTTTATTTCTTGATTTATCTAATGCTCGCTTTTTTCATACCTCATCAATACGATGAAACTGCTGACTTTTGACTAATCACCTGGGCAGCAGGAAAACTGTCAGGAGACCCTTCCCTACTGAGTGACTGGGAGTGCAAACCCTAATCAAGAGACCATGTGGATAACTTCTCAAGAATGAATATAGAATTATAGATATAGGAAACATACTGCAGGTACCCAGGTAGTTATTCAATACTTTGTCTCCCTGTGACTCAGTGCAATACAGAAGCTTGTACCCAAGCAGACATTGCTGTGTATAAAATGATTTCAGTAAATACTATGTATTTTTAAACTTATTTTTATCATCTCAACTGCCCTCCCCTTGCCCCCATGTTTGTGCTGCAATTCAGTGGTTCAAAACAGAGTTGGTTTATATCGAAAAGCTTTCTGAACGTCCCTGGATTTAGGAAGGGTTCTGCTTCACATTTGACATTCATGCTTATCGTTCATCTCTAAGACTGAACATCAAAAGCAGCTGTGCTAGCCCTCTGTGGGCACTCTCGGTCTCTCCTTGACATTGACAGCTTGGAGCAGTTGCTGTTTATTGCTCTGAGATGAGAACCGTGTTGATACTCAAGCATAAACCCATGTGGAATAGACCTGGACTTAGATTTGGATTTGAAGTTCTTATAATTCAGACACCATTTAGATAAAAACTGTGGAGTGCATTATTGGTAGTTATGACCGAATATGTCTGAATTTATGTAGAAATTCCCAGTGAAACTCAGGAGAAACTACAAAGGTCAAACTCTTGAGTAGGATGAGGGGAAGAAATAAAAGGTTTTGATTAGATAATTCAGCACATGCCTTCATAGCACTTCACTTGATGTAGTAATGCTTTACTCCTTGGAAAGTCATAATTTTCTTCCCTTTGGGTCTGGCCATTACTGGGAGAGGAGTGTGTCATGAAGGAAGGTGGTTGGTACATATTTCCAAGAAGTCCAGATGTCTTTTGATCAGATAACAGTTTCATCTCTAGTTTTATCAAGGTCTGAACTTTTATTAACTGGCCTGATAAACAATAAGAATATGAAACAGTTGTTCATTAATCCTTTTTTTAGAGGTTTAAACATATGATCTGTTATTGGGACTGCAGTGATATTCTGAATTAACATTATCGTATGAAAAATCTTCATATTTTAAAGAAGTCTTCAGTAAATTCAAAAGGGTGGTTTCAGGATGTTCTGTTTGATTCTTCTGGAAGAAAATACAATACAGGAGCAAATTTGATTTTGTTGTGATTAAGTGGATATTCTGTTGTCTTACATTTTGCCACTGTTTGAATTTTGCATTCTTTTTTTATTTCCTTAGTTGGATACTTTGATCCCTATTGTGCTTCAGCCAGAGATTCCTTTCAGCAAGACTTGGCTCTTCTTTTCTATTATGTTTTCATTACTGTTTGTTACCCCAATGCTTCCAGACTCAAGTAAAGAATAAAACCCTATTGTGCCTGGTGCCACAAAAAACACATGGTAATAAATATGAAGAGCATTTGTTTACACTCCCAAGACATGTGCGCAACAGGAAGGGTTGCACAGCTGATCTGATGATAGAAATCTTGTTTTCAGAGAGCTACTTATTTTTCTTGTTAGCAGGCATAGTTTGAATCTCTTAGTTTTAACTGAAGCTAAAAACATTTGCTGTTTTTGAGGGGTCTGATGGTTTATTGAGTTAATAATTGCATGTAGTCTTTAGTCTCTATAGCAGCTGTTCATATCCAGCCTAGTCTGGAATCAGACTCAAGCTACAGTAGTTCAGTTGATGACTGTTGGGAGTGAAATTATCTTGTGTCATATGCTTAGAGACTTGTGATGCTTGCTCTATAGAAATACTAATAAACATAGACAATAGGATGAGATAGATCTCTGTCAACATCATAGTGAGCATGAGCTACGCCCCCCTGCTATGCATATGCACACATAATTAGTTCCTAAGCTGCCTCAGAAGAAATTCTAGAGTTTGCATGCAGGCACTGGAATAAAGGATATTGCTGTTTCTAAAGCATTAATTTGATCTGCAGATTTTGTAGGATGTAAGCTTGCCATGCTGTACGGATTCTGTCAGTTAGGAGTTGGCCTGTCAGTACAACATCTTTCATAAAACTAAATTCATTTAAATTCTCTTTTGTTTGAAGTGACCTAGGACTTCAAGTGCATTAGACTCTGAGCATGTGTGAGACACACAAAACTGGTAAGCATGTGTATCAGTACTTGGTACTTACTTGACAGCTACTGCTAAACTGCTATTGGATGATAGAGTCAACTTTCTTCTGGCCTTCAGTGGGCTTTTTATTTTAGGAACATGTA
The DNA here is from genome assembly GCF_011004875.1 of Balearica regulorum gibbericeps. Classification (NCBI taxonomy): domain Eukaryota; kingdom Metazoa; phylum Chordata; class Aves; order Gruiformes; family Gruidae; genus Balearica; species Balearica regulorum. The sequence goes on from NC_046186.1 coordinate 106,620,833, forward strand.
ACTTTTTACACTCTAAGGATAAAATTTGAAGTTAGCTAAAAATGTGTTAGTATACAGTTTAGTTTATGGAAATCATGAGTTATGGATGAGTTACTTTTACACAGCTTTGGTACAGCATCTCTTGTTAGTCAAAAGAGGCATGAGATAAATTTTAAATCTACTGTTCATGTAAACAGTGAGGCTGTCCTTAGGTTATACAAATGAAAGAAAGAAGAATGTAGCATGACTGCGGAAGCGGAGATACAGGAAAATCAAGTAAAATATTTTTAACTGAAGTAGTAAACACTTTTATTAGTTCTGTGTTGGTTTAATTGTTTACTACAGCTTGCCTAAAAGAGGATGGAGTTAACATACTGATAGAGATTTTGTTTGCATCCGGAAACATGTGGGTCATAATGATTTTCCCTGCATTCTACAATAAATTTACGGTAAACCTGGGTTTTCAGTATTTTTGTTGCTGAGGTACCTTTTCCTCTTTAACACTCTGATAGGAAATTTGATACGTGTGATCTAAAAGCTTCTCTCCTTCCCTCTATTAAGTCTTTTCTGCCTACTCTTTAGTTACATTTATTATCTGTGAAATATGGAATGGGATAAAATGGGGGTGTACCTTATTCAATCAGTCTCTTGGGCACTCACATAGTTTTAATTTCAGATTTTTTAATTTTAATTTTTAATTTAGCTAATTTGCAGAACTGACAGTAGAATTGGGACGAAAGAGCTGACAGTATTTATACTTCATGCACAAATAATTTCATAAATGTTGCGTAACTAGAGATAGTGCATCTCTTCTTCACATTATTTTCTTGTAAATATATCAGTTTCATATTTACTAGAAAGGTATTAGTATTGCAATAAAAGTACTGAATGTAATCCCTTTCGTCCTTTCCTTGTATACAGTACTGTATCTGGAAAGAAAGTCCTTAAGATAGGACTTAAGAACTCAGAGGAAGTATAGTATTTCTGGCAGGCAATTCATTCACTACTGAGACTCATTTATTATATGCACTGTGCCAGCACTATTTTTAGTCAAATTTACAAGTTCCTGAATTCAGCACTTTCAAAAGTTAGAACATAACAATTGTTATTTTTAGCAATCATTACCTAAGGATGTCTGTGTGCTTACCTAAGGATAATGACAAGATATATCCTGCTGTGCCTGCACAGGTGTTCGAAGCAGGGGTAGCTTGTAAGAGGAAAAGTTACAAAACTATTGCAAGAGTGAATTGTTCAAACTTTTGACTCGGTCACAGTTTAGTCCTTACCCCCCTTTTACTCCAGGGAGGAAGAAAGGTTCGCCAGTGCGATGCCTGGTGGAAATGGAAATATCCTTTGAGGGGAGATACATAGGGTTATTCATAATATTACTCACAAAAATGCTTACATGTAAAACTGTTTCAGGTTAACTGTCTTTTGCTGTTAATCTCATCCTTTAATTGTTTATTCAATAATCAAAGTGGCAAACAAAGTATCACCCTACTGTAATAGACGACGTCATGCTTTACAGTTCAGCTACTTCCAGTAGTGATCTGAAGGATATGTAAACATATGTCCTTACAGGATCAGAACATCACGAGCAACAGCAGAATAACGCTGAAGATGCAGCAAAAATGTACATAAGTAGCTGTTGTCTGTAATTTACTCCTGAGAGCAGTGTACTTCTCAGCTGCTTGGGGTAATGTAATTTATGCATCTGTTCCTCAGAGCTGTGTGGAAGATATTGGCAAAATTTGACTTGCTAATGGACTGTATTTGCTCTGATTTGTTATGCAATAAAGTAAATATTTGCATTTTAATAAAACTAAAGAAATTGAGGTTAAATCAAATGTCACTGTTACGTTTAGCAGAATGTTCATTGTGGATTTAAGTCAGGATCAGACCCTATAAAGCCACTATGCAATTACAGAAAGCAACATAGTACCTAAAAATAGAGTGCAATGATTTTACATCATACCTGTTACATGGATGAAAATTGTTTCTGCTGGGAGTTAAATGTCCTGCTTTGCATTTAGATGCTGATGTTTTCAATAAAGCTGTTAGAAGAGCAGGGCAGGGATTGTCTGTACCGTGTCTGCACTGTACCAAATCCGCTTCCTCAGACTGACAGTCTTTACATGCCCGATACGGAAACAGCCCTTTCGTGAACACTTAGTTTGCAGCATTTATGAAACTGTCAATCTTGGGCAGACCCCCGGGAGAAGGCCTGAGGGCCCTTCCTGCGCCGTGCAGATGGCTGAACTTCATTTTAATGATCACTGAGACTTCTGCATTCATAGACCTGCCTGTGAAATGAGGGGCTGGTTTTCTAGATCCTAACGAACAGCTGTGGTACTAATTGTCATTCTCACCAGTTTTGGGCGAGCAGACAAAGACGGCATGAGCTCTTGGAATAACCCAGCTGCGGGGCGTCCTGGCTGGCTGTGTCTGAAACACAATAGTGAGGTAGGGCAAGAAAGCATTTCGTGTACCCTGTTTCATGTTGGTGTGTGAAAATTAGAGAAGTTCACACGCCAGGGTTGCTAACCCAGCTTCTGTTACTGGTTCTGAATTAACGCTAAAAAAAGAAAGGTTGCGAAGATATCTCCTGATCCCTGCTGAGTGGAAAAGAACAGTTCGCAGAGGAGATACACTAGTAAGATCACAGCACATCTGCCTTAATGACGTGCCTTGCAAGGACGGGGCACTTTTTGAATTGTGCTGGTGTCCTGCAGACCTTACAGTGGAGAAGTCTTTTTTTAAATCATAACCTCTTTACCTTTTGGCTGTTATGACCTGCTGTAGGCTCTGCAATACAGAAATATTTATAGATATTCTTGATGAATGTCCCATAAAGACCTGATCTTCCTCTGTCACTTTTGTTAAAGTTATTATTTGTATTATCATAAAGCTTAAGTATTCTAGTCATAAACTAGCTCCAGTGGAATCTATAGATTTTGAATATATTTATCCCCGTTTTGTAGAAGACAAAAATGAGACAATGAGAAGTGAAACGATAGGCCTAAATATAGATGTGTTTAGTAGCTGAGATGGAAAGAGCATCCAGAAATCCTCTATTTTAAGATTAGATCTGGTAGTGTGTTACAGATGGGTATGAAGTGCTTTGTGAGAATGATAATTAGGTTCTTTGTGTTATTCATTTCATTGTCTGGTATTTGTACTGTGGAGTGACTTATGTTCACATCCACTTAATACTGTTTAAAGAAATTCCAGCAGTGCATTAGAATAGTGAAGTTACCTTTACAAAGCATAGGCTTTGTGCTGCTTTGTTTCATTGTGATCCAGAAAGGTGGAGGGGTGAAAACACAGATGTTACATCCTTTCTTTTATTTGTGCTCTGCATTTGGTCCATAATGTAGTCTTGCATACGTGCACCATTGCTCTCTCCCACATAAAATGTAAAGCTGTGTATATGAACTTAGTACATTCAACTGCAAGTTGTTATTTTGACAGTCTGGAATCCATTTCCTAGACATTTTCTTTTCAGCTAGTTGCATACATCTGCATAGCAAACTGCTAAATACTTCTAGAGGATTGTATGACATGGTTTTGAATTACTTAAAATGCTTTGGTTATAGGTTTGTGTTTGTAACAATTTTTAACTGCACAGCTGAGTTTCTAAGTGATTGTTATAAGCGACTAGAGAACAGAGCTTGTAAAGACGCAAGCAATTGTGGATTTTAACAGTAGAATTGAAAGAAACTGAACCTGAAAATTTGGACTGAAAACATCAGTGTATTTACCATGACACCATTGTATTGGGCTCCAGGGCAGCCTTTCAGAGGAGGTTTTGGAAGTCAAGTAACTCAGATCATTTAAAGTAGATTAGAAAGATACACTAGAACATGTAAGTGGGAAGCCTTCATGTATTTCAACAGTAAATTTCATGTTTCACGTGTTTGATCAGTGCAAGCAGTATGTTTATAACTGTTGCAAACGTTAAGATGTATGGTCTGTGTATTTAAATTATACACAGTTGACCCTACTTCTTTGATTTGTGCAACAGCAGGAGCAAACAGATATGATTTGTTTCAGTGTACGTACATTCCACGTACGTGCACAGTCTGGCCAGTGCACATGCTGCTGCTATTTTCCTGTGTGGTTTTGCCTTTTTTTTTTTAATTCCCCACTTGCTTGCACTACACTTCTGACTTCTGTGGTCTGTGTTGTTCAGTTAGGAGAATTTCAGAGTCATTAAATAATTGTCTTCAATTCAGCAGCTGATACTCCCCAGTAAGCCAGGTTAACTCTCGCGGGCTCTATTAGGGTGGGCTTTAAAGTGTAATTAGAGTAAGTCTTCTGTTCTGAAAACCTTGGGTATGTCTCCATCCCCTCTTTCCCTGCTACTGATGAGGACCAAGTCTACGTGTCACCTTTAGCAAGGGATTTGGTGGAAAAAAGCAGCAAAGTGAGCCCCATAGTGAGAAGCTGCAGCCATCCTTTAGTGGAAGTAGGTGCAGTAGCATTAAGCACTGCAATAAAGCAGCATGCACTTAAATCAGGCCTGATTCCATGCACGCGTGGTGTTTTCAGTTTCTTGTTGCTTTTAGGTGGATGGAAAAGGGCTTGTGTGTTTGTAAGGTGAACAACTTGTTTTCACTTAGGTAATCATCAGAGCTCTTACGTGAAGGAGATTGAACCTCCACTTCTCTTCAGGTTTCTTTTTTCCTGCCATCTGTGGGAGGAGAAGGCAGGCATTAAGAAGGGAAGTTCTTTCAGCCTCTAACAGCGTAATGAAGACTCTCAGAAACCCTGGGAAGGATAGAGTATCTAATCGCTGGCAATTTCTGGGTATGCTGTAAAATCTGTGGTTACAGTATGGAGGCTGGCGTGCACAGATGGAGACTGATGTAGACTCAGAGTCTGTTGGAGGAAGAAACAGCAATTCTGTGAGAATTACTATTGTTGTGTAGCACTCGGGCGTATTGGTCCCAAGCGAAGTGCTGGAAAGAACCATGAGGTCTTGACATTTCAGTGGCTTAACAGTGACTGTGAAAACAGTTTGATTCACTCATTGCAGTTGATTTTCTAAGCATGAGAATTTAATAGCACCGATGAAGGGAGATTACTATTCCTGCTATAATATCTTCCTGGTTTTGGTTTCTGTGAGGTATTTTATGTGCCCTGTTCTCACTGATGAGACAAACTGTAAGAGTCATTCCATGTAAAAAATGATGTAATGTTCTGTAAAAGCAAAATTACATTTGAGAAGGAGGTATCCATACGTAGTAAAGAGAATAAGGAGGAAAAGTACTGACAGAAAAAGATAGGCTTAGCTCTTATGTAAGATCAACAGAATATATTTAGGAAATAGGAAACTGAATAAAATGATTTAGGACTGAGCTTCCCGAGAGATGCCCCTCTGCAGTTGCAATCTACAGAGGTCTTTGTATTCCTATAAACACAAAGCAGCTGTTGACAGGTGCTTAGCTTCAGTGCTTGTTTTTCCATACTTTAATTCAGCCAAACCTAGATGTCTATACACAGCAAAGCCTGCCTTATTTTCTTTGGAATTAGAGGGGAAGAATCTATCTACATGTGCATGTATGTGTGTACTACTTTGTATGAGGATGTATTGAATTTTTATGGTGAGATGGTAATGATATGAGTATGATATCTAAGACTTTGTATTTTAAATGCAAATGATGGATTGTGAATAAGGATTTTGAGTATTTACTGATACGGATGTTTATTTAACTATACGTATCAGAGGAAAACTTAGAAAGGTATAGTAGTTTCTTTCCCTGGCTTATGTTATAGCAAAAGCTGTTTCTGATTAGCAGCATTTTGGTCTAGAAGCTGACTTTTTTTTTTCAGGCTTTCCTCTTTTTTTCCCCTGGTGAATGTCAGCCAGCAGAATTTCTGTTGATAAATTTGTAATGCTCTTCATTAGCTTGGGACTCAAAGTGACCAAGTTGCAGCCCTTAAGAATTATGGTGCTTTGCCAGTTTCTCCTTCAACTCCATGTTCCATGACCACCTCAAGACTTCATCTTGAGCTGCGTCAGAAAGCAGGTTATTATCTGAATCAGGGTGTTCCTGGTTCAAAATAGAAGTATACTGTTTATATTCTAACATGCTTACCATCTGACAGCTTCGTATGCTCTCCCAGCAATGAATTAAAGATGTTAGTTTAATTCCTGTTGCGCAGCTGTGTCACTGAAGTTCCTATTGCAGTTGACTACCTCGGCAGGAAAAACAGGGATTAACTGTTGCTTGTTTCTCAGCCAGCTTTCTTCTCTCCAGGAGCTGAATCCCATGTTTGCTAAAGTTGATTGAAAGTTTCCATTGGTTTCAGAGGACATTGTGTCAAACTGCAGGATGATTCTTACAGCCAAGAACTGAGCCAGTGTTATTTTTTAGTTATTGAATTACTTGGTTTACTTTTCCTCGCAAGCCTTGCTGTTAGTGCCTTTCTACACTTCATGTTTTCAATTCTCTCACCTCCTTTTAGATTTGGTCTCTTAGGTAAATTGCCTTAATATAAACTATAATTGGCTTTGCAGGCTGGGCTTTGTCTGCTTCTTTGCATGAATTCTCTTCAGAAACTGTGATCAGCGCTGAGCCTTTACTTATTTATGTACACAGGAAAATGTCACTCCAAGAAAAGGGTGAAGAGACATAAATAACCCATTTGTTGTTCTATCAAAGACATAGGTAGATTTAATTTACACCAGAAACTGTGACTGGAAAGTGAGTCGTCTTCTGAGAGTCCACTGCTTCCTCTGTTTCCTTTCTAGCTTCACAGCAGATTGTTTTGTTTTGTTTAGTTTTTTAAGCTCTGCATAAATTTTCACCATGGGTTTCCTTCCCTGTTATTACCAGCCAGCCCACTGATCAGGCACCAGGGTTGTGTTCTTGCTAAGTTTGTGGATTGTGTTGGAATCAAAAATCAAATATGTGAAAATGAATACAAGATGCTTTTAAGTGTTATGATGTTTAGTGGGTAGATGTACATCATGAAGACCTTTCTTGTCTGCAATTTGTGATGAAGATGAATCATTCTTTGGGGAAAGGTTATAGTCATGTTGTAAATCACATTCTAAAAATAAAAAAAAAAAATCCAGCAGTGATAAATAACTACCATCTGGAATCTGAACTATGCAATTGTATTATGATTTGTCATCCATGTAAGATAAGCTTTAGAGAATGTTTAAGTTGAAGGTGTAGACACAGAGATAGCCAAATGTGTTAGCTACTTCAAGTAGTGAAGTTAAATGAAAGTAAAAAAAAATGTTCCATGTGAAATGGAAAGACTCCTAGAACCAAGAAGATGGAATTCATTGCAGCCCAGCTGTATGCGAGTAGGTAGGCATTGGGAGTAGCTATATAGTAGGCTTTACATTGTTATGAAAAATGGGGGTCACTTTAATTATTTGACAGGTGAAAATGAATTTACATCAAAAGAAGCCCCTCAAATGCTTTTTGTAATTTAACTTTGGTTGATGTAGCTCCAAGATGCAGCAAGGGATGCAGATGAACTGTGTAAGGCATTGTCTAGCTTTGAGAAATATGTACTGCTGGAAATTAATCTCTTCTATTGAAGAAAAGAAATAGAGATTTCTGAGAAAATATGTTGGAAGAAAACAAGAGAAGCAAGCCAGCTAAGAAAGGGGAAAGCAGTGAAAAAAGAAAAATGCCTTTAGAAATAACTACCCTGAATCAACATCACATAAACTTCTGCTTCTGCCAGCTGCCCACTCACTTTCTCTTTTAATAGAAAGAATCATCTTGAGTCTGAAGCAAGTAGTGTGGGGAGCCATGGATTTACTAAGGAAGTGACTTTCCTGTCATAGTGGGTTTTAGCTTGCAACACTGACTTAGTAATGAATTTGATCTCTTTAGGGTGTATATAACATATCAAAATGGTAGAAGCAGCCTTTTATTTTTTCAAGGACGCTCCTCCAATATAGAAGTGAAGCTTCAGTAGTAACATTATTATTTCCTTTCCGAATGCATCAGTGATGGAACTTAGTTCTTTAAGAACTCTTTTACAGGCATTCATTTAGTCTCACAATGCTTCTGTGAGTGAGGCAGTAATATAATCTACATTTTGGAGGCAGAAATCTGGAGTACCAGCTAAGACAGTAAATGATTTGTCCCATGCCTCTCAACAAGCCCCTGGAGTACAGCCATGGTTAGAACCTGAACAAACCTGGCACTGTGTCTTGTGCTCATTGCTCATAGCCAAGCCGTCTGTCAGCGGAGGTATGTCTAGGGACAGACACAGACACACAGGAGACTTGCAGAGATGGTTTGTTTTCTGAAAAAACTGCTTAGATGAATAAAATCAAAGCGGTGTTTTACTGATGTCTGTTATTTCTGTTCCTTTCTTTTTAGCTGGTGTTACCGGAGTACTCTATCCATAGTCTCTTCTGCATAATGTTTTTGTGCTCTCAAGAGTGGCTCACACTGGGGTTAAATGTTCCTTTGCTTTTTTATCACTTTTGGAGGTAAGCCCATCTTTTATGTGCTCACTGCTTGTTAGCCTTATTTGCCAAGTCAACACACATGCAGATTGTATGAAGTGTAGTGATAGGAGTATGGCTGAATATCTTTTACCTAGAAGCTTTTGCCTATAAGCAGCTGAAACTTACATTTCTAGAGAAAAAGTAAGTATTTTTCATGAGCATTTAGGATGGGTAGAGAAAACATGTAATAATATAAATGTGGCTTTCAGTTACTAACTTAGATTAATATTCCGAAGAGTGTCAGGATGCACTCACCACAACTGAATGAAAACTTGGAAATTAAATAGGCTGGAATCTGAAAATAGAACTTGTTGAGGCTCTAAATATTTCACAGATAGGGAGTTGTAAGGCAGTTCATGTCTGAAAGATGTTGGACCTATTCATTCAGCCCTAGTAAGGAAACTTTTCCATTGGAGTTGTGAAATAGAGACTGGGCAGGTTGGTATAATTTTGCTTCTCATCTTTGGGATGCTTTTTTTTTTTTTTTCAGTATAAAATAAGTTGTTTCTTGCTGTACAGCAGAGAATTTCTCTTCTGCAAGAGAAGTCTCTCTTGGAGACTCTTGGAGTAGGGATTGCAGTAGATGAAGAGCTGTTGTCTTCACCCTGCCCACGTGAAAAAGTGGGGAGTGTTTCCACTCTGGATCTCTGCTAGCTGTTTAAATTCACCGAGGGGCTTTCAGAGCTCATCACATAAGACTTACTATTGAGCAGCTTTAATGTTTTCTGGACAGGCAGTGCAGCTGCTGCATCTTCCTCTGCATTCTAGTGGAGGATTGGCCTTCTGTTGCCTCTGAAGATAACCAAGAGACATCAGTTTTTGTGGTTGTCGGTCTGGAGTCTTAACTAGTTTTGCATTTCCACAATGTTTGTAAAAGCACAGATTATTTTTGTCTGTCAGGGTCTCTTTGTGTTACAAAGATACATATGGCAGCGTATAGCTCCTGTTGTGAAGTAGCTTGAAGAATAAATCTGTGAAGAACTCAAAACCATTATCTCAACCAGGAACTAAAAAGTAGTAGCTTTTTTACACTATTTTCTGCAAAAGCTTGATAGAATTAGAGAGTCATATGATAGAGTGTATTATTCAGAATTTAAAGTGCCCGTATAGGTCTCAGAAAACTAAATGGAGAGAAGCTACAAGCACGTTTCTCCCTGTTGTTTGGGTCCAATAAAAATAATGTTTTATTGTGCAGTTTTAGGTTTAAAAAGTTTGGGTTTTTTTAAAAAAGGTTTTTTAAAAAAATATTAAAATTGTACTTTATGTCCAAGATGAAAATGGTCAGACACTAAATAATGATATCAACCTTTGGAGAGAACATTTGATTGTCTTTGTTTCCATGGTTCTCCGTAAGCTTTACTATAATTACTCCATAATTTCTGCTGGTTTAACCACAGACAGGTTTGGGTTTGTTATGTAAAAGATCTGCATGAAACCATGGGAAGATACTGTGTAATATCTTCATCTCAATGAAGATAATTAAGCAAGGTTTCACCTGTGGTCTCTGTAAAGAATTTGGAATGTTATTAGAGATTTTAAGTGGATGTGACTAATACTGGAAGGGAGGAAGGCAAAGTTATTAGAAGAATATTTACTTTCAAAGTTTGCTGCTGGTCACTTGCTTGAGGGTTTTATATCTATCTATCTGTCTGTTTATCTATCTCTAAGCAATCCCAGCAATTTTCACTGTTTACATTGCTATTTCAAAGCGACAGAAATAACAATATTTCATTTGATTCATGCTGATCTTAAAGCAATTCATTAACTTTGAGGACTTCTTTTTTTTGGTTTGCTTTTGCTTTTTATTGCAAAGTAACTGAGACAAAAGCTCCTTTGCCAAAAAAAGTTATTTTGTCAGGATTTTCTCAAACATCCAGTAATTGCTGAGAATAATTGGAAATTTCTCCTGTGTAAGAAGAAAAACATATTCCAATTAAAATTATTTGGATGATAAATTCTTGAGCAGTGCTACATGTAGAAAACATTAGTCAGCCAGCTCTTATATTACTCAATACTGACTTTTTTCCTTTTCAGAGTTGGAGGAACTGAGCTATCAGTTGGTTGAGACTGTCACCTTTTATCATGTCTGAAATCAGTTGTGTAGATGCAGTTAAAGCCCACTAATCCTTCCTCCATGCTGTGATCACAAGCCGCCACATATTGTCACTCACAATATGTAAGTTATTAGTGAGTAAGCCAGAAATAACTATATAGGAAGGGGGAATGTTTCAATCTAAAGAATTAATAGAACACAGAAAGTCCACATTCGTGAATTGCTTGGTTCTGTAAGAATGGTCTGCTTAGAATAGCATCCTTATTTTAACATCTGGAAATAGAGGCTTGAAAAAGAGAGAAAAATTCCTCCTATACTATGGAAGATGGCTGTCTTCTGAGCTGGTCATCAGGAGGGTGTATATCTGCACAATATTTAATACAGAATGTTGCAGAGTCATTCCAGATGTCGTCTTCTGCTCTTTCAGGTATTTTCGTTGCCCAGCAGATAGTTCAGAGCTAGCATATGATCCACCTGCAGTCATGAATGCAGATACCTTGAGTTACTGTCAAAAAGAGGCCTGGTGTAAGCTAGCTTTCTATCTCCTTTCCTTCTTCTACTACCTGTACTGGTAAGTCTGGTCATTTCACTAAGGAAATAGTAGCTGCTTTTCATTTCACATGTGAAATTGTATTTAGGTATGGCTGGAACCAATTGGCCCATTTCCTTAGTTTTGTAAAACTTGCTTCTGATCTTGATGCAGGGAAGCATGCCCACTTACAGCACCATGTGCTTGTATCTGCTGACACCTCAGTACGGAATATTAAATGTTTATCTAAGGCCTGAGTCAGGCTCCAGGGCCAACCCCAGGAAAAAGTTTTTGCTCCTCTGCATAGTCTCTTAGGATGGGTGAAATTGCAAGTGTTATGATAATGACATTACATCAAATAAAAATGATGATTCAAGAGAATCATAAGAAAAATACTACGTCTGCTGGTGTAGTGATGCTTAAGATGGTAAGTAAATGGGTAGGTAGATGGTGGGTAGGAACATGGAGCGTAGCATGCCTGTAGTCATTCCTGCAGGCTCGCTTTCATGACAGGGTAAGCCTGTGTGTGGTCCAAACCCCTAATTTAACTACATTCTTGAAGATACGCACCCCAGTTGTGTGTTGTCCCCCCTGCCCCTTTCAGCTGTCAGGTGTCCTTAGTGCACAGTCACAAATGCCCAGTGCAAGAATATGTGAGGATCATATTTAAGGTAAGGCCTTGGAGGAATCCCTGTGCTTTTAGTCACCCCTGTAATCACACCATAAAACTACTTGACAGCAAAGGTTAACACACTTTAAACGGAGATGTTTTATGATGCCTTTCTTCTACTCCTTCTTCCATAATGTATTTGCATAGAGTGCCTCTTCAAGCTGGCCTTGCATGCAGTAATCCCTCTGTAAGGCAGGTTTGTACGCTGGTGGAAGAAGATAAATGTTATTTCACTTCTGATTACTGGTCCATTATCTGTTCTGATGTTCCCCATATCTTGAGGAGTCATTGCTGCAGGCTGTTGTTTCTCAATAGTACTTTTAAATACTATTGAGAACAAAGTTTTCTGTCCACGTGTACATGTGTATGTGCCTGTGTCTCATACATGAGAGAGAGAAAGAAAGTGGAAGGGCCCAGAATCACAGAAGCAAGTAGGTGCTTAACTCCTGCTAAGATGGATGAGACATAAAAATCTGAGCAGGAGTTTAGCATCCAGTAGCTTTGTGGGTTTGGGCTGAGCACCTTTGCCCACCAGTTCTCTTCACGGGGCAGAGAGTAGAAAGCATGGCACTTATGCTAGGCAAGCTCTTTTGGTAGTGCAAGGAGAGATGGTGAGGCATGGCTGGAGAGAGAAGCATTTTTAACCCCACTTTTCTGTGTTGACTAAGAGACTGTCAAAGTCAGTTATGTCGTGTGGCCTAGCATTTCTGCTGGGACTCTACTGTTGTGCAGCTTCCTCTGAGCCCTGCTTCCTTCACGCTAAAATGTGGCCATAATCCAAAATCCATTGCTTGGCGCTAAATAAAATAGTATTAATTACATTAAATTTTGCTGTGCTTTCCTGGGTATTATCAGAATTAGAATTGCAGTAAAATGGAGCTGTGGCAATATACTGTGATTTCTTCACTTTTCAGAGTTGCATTTAATATGTATGGATTCGCTTCAGCTGGTGTCTGTATTTTGTTTGTTCTATTGCATGGAGTTTTTTTCCAAAGGAAAAAAAAAGATGCAGTTTCATGGGAAACCTTGCCTGCCCTGCCGAGAGCTGCTGGTTGAAGTTTTAAAGATCAAACACACTAAAGCAAAATGGTTTTGTTTCTTCACTGTTCAAATTCAGACATCAGACTGCGCTTTAATAAGCGCAGACACAGCTTGTGGTGCAGTAGGATGTCAATAATGAATTTGTCATTTCTTGAGTGCTTTTTGATATTCATCTTTAATACTCCATAATTAAGATGCTTTAGAGAGATAGAAAGAATGCAAAGGAAAGCACAGGCCGTTACTGACATACCTGAGGAACAGACAGTAAAGGGTTATACAAATCAAAGAAGTGCTCTGTATGCTTCAAAAGGATACTTTCATATTGTGTCTTTCTTTTACATTCAGCATGATCTACACTTTGGTGAGCTCTTAACTGAAAGATCATCATTAGAGACTGAAAACAACAAAGGCTGGAGTTGCAAGGACGAGTAAGCCAAGTGATGCATGGTTTAAAAAAAAAAAAAGCAAAGAGAGGAAAACTTTGAACCCAAGAAGTAAATAGAGTACATGAAAAAGAGACCCAGCAAGAAGCAGCAGAATACCATGAATGACTGAGTTAACTGTGTTTATCTCCTGTTTCTCAATGTGTTGCAGTAAATGACTTTCAAAACCCAAACAAAACAAAAAAAATGCAACAAGGTGGGCCAAGTTACACAACTATTCATCTCTCCCAGGATAATGCTGCTTGGTTTAGTGGATTCATTATAAACTGTAGTCCCTACTGTCTTCCAGGGAGCAAAGTTTCTTTTCTTAATGACTGTTCTGGACCGAGGAAGCAGAGGGCAAGATCATCTTACACAGAAAGAACAGCTATACAACGCATTCTGAAAATGAGCACCAACTGGAGTTCAGATAAGATGTCTGACTGTTCTGCAGGCATGTTCACATGACACTAATCAAACAGGGATGTTGGATCTTGTGGAATTGCTTCGCAATTTTTTTTCCACCCGTAACAACAATAACAAAAGAATTTGCAATGGCAGTGTTCTGTTTTCTAATGGTATGCTATTTCTGTCAGTGAACATCCAGTGTATTTCTGTACTTCATTTGTAATGCACCAATAACATACAGTGATATGGATAAATACATTGGATTTGACCTAATCATGCCTAGCACTTATCAGAATAGTGTTCCTCTGACTGCAAGAAAAAAAAAAAAGGTAAAATCTACATATATTAAGAACGATTGTAACATAGGTATTATATTCATCACAATGCTGGATAACAAAATACTGGACGAGCTAATTGTGGTCTGTAGTTCTGTTTTGCAGCTTTATTTCTGCTGTCAAATTTAAGCTGAAACAAATATGCAAAATGGTTTTGTCTTGTATGAGGTTTGTATTGAAAGATGTTCAGGTTTTTGTAATTTAAAAGTTTTTAAATTTTATCATATAATTCTGATTTAAATTCATATATATGGGCTGTATATCTTATACATATATATATATGCATATACAAATACACATCTACATAAATACTCACAATCTGTGTATATTTTAGGTTAATCTGTTTGATTGACAGGTCAGAGGCATCAAGTGTCCAGAACTGCTGCTAAATATATTTCGGCACTGAACCTAGTGGAACAGGTCACTAAGGTATTTCAATGGAGCCACTGGTGCTCTGGGTATTAGGCAAGCCTGTAAGATCAAGATCAACACCGTGCACGCACAAAGACCACTTGGATCTCACATTGTGAGTGAGCTAATAAGGTATGTTGCTACCAGAGATGCTGCAGAGAACAGTGCATAGAGGCCCATCTGTACCCCAGCTTGGATACAGTTGGTCTCGTTAGCACTCGCTCATTGTTGACCCTGCCAAATTTGGTCTGGTTATTGAGAGCCAATAGATTGTTCCTGTACCAAACCCTGAGGACTTTTCAGTCTGGGCACAGGACTTCAGCAGGAGAGATGCAGTCTCACATTCAGCACTGCCTCTGTGCTAGCACAACCTGTTTCAGACCATGGTGCAGAAGCAATGGCTGAATGGAGTTGTCTCATGTCTGGCAAGGTCCAAACTGAACTGGAGTTACTGCATGTGTACGGTGCCAAGACTTTCTGGTTTGATCTGGCTATGGTAACAAAATTAAATCCTGTTAGCCTGCAAAGCACAGTTGCTGCATGCAAACTGTGTGCTCCTGGACCATGCCAAGTCCCAAATCATGCTTGGGCACTGCTTAGAAGAGTGCTAGCTGGCCTGCACAAAAATTATACCAGGGATCATTCTAACAATATTTAGATGAGCAAGTTGTCCCAGGTGCTGACATTCTTTAATTTACAAGTACGGACATAGCCAGTAGGTCTTACTGCATGTAGTTTAGCTTCTTACAACATAGCATTCCCAGTTCTGGAAGCACACAAGGCGGCTGCCAAATCAGGTTACTTGGGAAGCTAATTTGGGCTCTGATGGTTCATTAGTTTGGATTGCGCACATTACAGAAGAGGCTGAACTGCTCTTGAAATCACAGTGACCCGGCAAGCAATATAGATACATTCACTTGGAGTGTGCTTGAGCTAAGAAACTTCGCTGGGTTATTACAGAGCTAACTGATAAAGGTCTGCTGCCATGGTATAATTAATGCACAAACCATAGAGTTTTTGTAACTGGCATTGGCATCTAATTCTTGACTTTGCACAAGAGGCACCCATATACCTAGGTCTTCTGAATGTAGCTTCAGGTGACTTCAAGGACATAATGCTTGAATGGACATGCTAGGTCATTTAAAACAGGCTCTCTATTTCAGGCAACTTCATCAGTATACTTCCAAACTCCACTTGAAAGCAGGACAGTTTGATCCCACTACTGCGGTGAGCAAGCGTTTCCAAGATCTCACTGCTCTAGTACAAGTAAGTTTTTCTGCATTTCCAGAGTAAATTTATTCTTGGATAATTTATTCCACTTGCTTTTGAGCCAAAATTAGCCTAAATATACCTTCTTAAGACTGTGATACATAGAGAGTGCAGTCCTTTTCAGCCTCCATTCTGTTAAGAGTGAGCTGTCTCTTCTTCCATCCTCCAACTGAATAGCTCTCCATTCTCCATCTCTTCTTTAAAGGATTTCTCTGTTGTCTTTCTAGTCAAATTCAGCTTTGTTAAGAGTGGATGATCACAGCTGTTCAGAGTATTCTGGAGAGTACCTTACCCTAACTAGTCCATGCTATGAATGGGACAATAAAAGCTAGTATTCTCAGTTCTTTCCAATAATCCTTATTCAAAAAAGTAATCTCGCTGCTTTTAATAGCATTTTGTTTCTCTTCAAGAAAAAAAATCTTAATTTAAAGTCAATGGAAAAATTGTTCAATATGGGGATAGTTTCCCTTTCATTGAATTTAGTTAAGGTTCTCCTGAGCAGAAATAACTTACGAAACTGGCCAAAGCATTAATTGGAGGAAGTTTAATGTAAGGCAGGTATCTCCAACCCAAAAGTAATGAGGCCTTCTAAGGTGTCTGGCAGTACCAAGAAGCTGCTAGTGCTGTGGACCTCACAGGCAGCATCGTAAGGTACAGCCCTCAGCATATTCCTTGCTCTGGGTTTTACCCAGGTGGGTTGCAGTATGTTGTTGGGTTACTCAGACAGACTGCAGCCACTTGGTTGCAGTCCAGTGCTAAACCATTACGTGGTGGTGCTGTTGTAGTGGCAGGGAGACTTCAATACCATATTCTGTTGATGAACAGAAAAAATACTGCGATCTTTGGTCACAAGGCAGTCTCTTCCCCATGTCACATTTCTAAGGGAGAAAGAATCTATGCTATTCCTTTTCTGTCTAGTTCCTCCTTGTTGGTTGGTGGAGGTGAGAGATTTCCTTCCCAAGCCTGCTCCCTTCCTGTCTCTTCTCCTGGAAGGGTGAATGTCATTACTTACGAGCAGTTTTCTTCTCTTACATGCTCTGGTGATACAGATAAATCCCACAAAAGTCATAAGCAAACACGTCATCTCCCTTTGCTCCTTGAAAAGGTGTGCAATGAGCACACACTTAAATCAGTATTCATTTTCCTCATTTGTACTATCTGTAAAGTGAGAATGGTGATACCTAGCTTGTGAAGTCTTTTCATACAGATAATAATATTTTTTAAATTTTTTTTTTCTTTTCACAACTGTTGGATCTGCTTAAAGGAAAAAGGTAAGAGATGGAAAAAAAATGTGAGAGGATGAGACCTGAATGAGCTGCTTACCAAAGAGGTGGCTACAGAGTGTGCTAGCCTGTAGCTGCATATTCCTGGAAGGGATGAAAAGGCAGCCCCGTTGGCAAGGTGTTGCTCTGTGGTTCTGCCTGTCCTATTTATAGTCAGGTATTGCAGCAATGCTGAATAAAATTGTTGCTGCTATGACTGTTTCAGTTTCAAATACAGCAAATCAATGCCGATAGCAGAATCCTTCGCCTACAAATAATTAACTGCACTTAAACTGTCAGAAATGTTTTTCCATCTGTTTCCTTCGGCCATACTCTTCCTTTTGCACTAAGCCACTGAGGGTGGAAGAAAAACTTCTTCAACCTACACCTTCTTACAGAAACTGCACTGAGGTTGTTATGATCTGGCACTGCTGTTGGGGTTGTGATTACCCATATATTAGTATGGGTATTAGCAATCTATTGCTTTTCCTTTCTCCATTCTGTCTCCAAACAGATATTTCTGTAAAAAAACCAACACACACACACACACACACCCCCTTTTACAGGGCATGATCCCAAATCCTTGAATTTACTGGAGATTTTCTGTTGTTTCCAATAGATTTCACTTAATGTCTGTTACTCTAGAGCTACATGGGGAATAGGTTCACACTGGAAAGTTCTTAGGGTTTTGCCAGTAGGGATCCTATCCTTTAGATCTTGGTTTCACATCTATTTAACTGAATTATGTTAATGGCAGAGGAACTTGCATTTCGGAGTGATAAGTGTAACATTTCAATGTTCATGCCAGACGGTCACAGAAAGTTATACCAACTTGGTAAAATTCTGGCTTCATGGAAGTTAATGGAAATCTTGCCTCCTATTTCATGTGAGCCCTGCTTAGCATAGTACAATTTCCACCAAGAGGTCAAGGGAAATTAAAAATAGAAAAAAAAAAAAAAAACCAGAACCAATAAGTTTAGTTAATAAAAAATGTTATTGGATGTTAGATAAATCTTGGGTTGCTACAAATAGAACAGGAGATCAAAAGGTTGAAATAAAGCAAGATTTTTTTTATATGGCAAGCAACAAATATTAGACTGCCATCCATACTGCACTGAACTTTGTATCAGTGATCTCAGTCTATATTTCTGCTCTGGTGAGTTTTTTATCATTAATTTGCTCATGAACACATTGCTCTGGTTTGATTTTGTTCTGCACAGTAATGCAGTTGCAGGTGAGAAGGGGGGAAAATTCTGCTCTAAAATACAGCATTCCCCCTTTTTTTTCCCCCAGATAACCTATGAATGAACCGTAACAAAGTTCTAATGCTGTATTTCAGTGGTGCACCTCAACCTAAGAATGAAGCTGTCTGCTGCAAATGATACTCTGCTACAATTTAATAAATCACAGTTCTAGAAATATTTTTAAGTGCTTACACAATTAAAGTAGTTGTTTTGTTACCTTTAAATTGCTGGCCAGCTTCTCATGAGAGAGAAAATATACTTCTTTGGCCAAATTCCATGACTTTCTGGGTAGTCTCAGTAAAGCTCTGAGGGATGTAAAGCGCTTTTTAATTATTTTTTTTTTCTAATAATGAAACCCCATGTTTAGGTCATACGGAAACAAAGTGAAGAGTTAAAAAGCCCAAATCTCTTATTTAGTCTAAAGTTTGAACAGATGTTGTTCCTTTTTTCCCCTGTTGAAGTATCCCTAATATCACCCGTCTCCTGACAGATCTGAAGAAATCTGACTGTCCTGCTGTTCTGAGAGTTTCAGTCTTGTTAAACAGATTTGCAACCACTGATCATCAGTATGAAACACTGACTGGAAAGCATAGTTCATACAAACCGTGCCAAGACTTACGGAAATGTCTTGAGTACCACAGCAGAGATCTGGTCTTAAGGAATAGCTCTCACCTGTGCCCCAGCCGGTAACTGAGCACCACGCAGCCGCTCGCTCCCCCCTCACCCCCCGCAAGGGGATGGGGAGGAGAATCAGAAGAAAAAGGTAAAACTCATGGGTCAGGATAAAGACAGTTTAATAGGATAACAAAGGAAGATGATGATAATACATGAAACAAGTGATGCACAAATGCAATCACTTGCCACATGCAGGAAAACCCTCCCGATGCCCAGCCTGTTTCCAAGTGGCGATCCCACCTCTTGGCTCGCTTCCCCAGTTAGATACGGAGCATGCTGTTTTATGGCAGGGAAAATCCTTTTGGCCAGCCTGGGTCAGTGTCCTGGTTGTGCTCTCCCAGCTTCTCATGCACCTGGCAGGGTGTGGGGAGCTGAAAAGTCCTTGTCTTGGTGCAGACGCTACAACTACCCAGCAACAAATAAAACATCAGTGTGTTAGCAATGTTATTCTCATCCTAAATCCAAAACACAGCGCTATACCAGCTACTAGAAAGAAATTTAACTCTATCTCAGCCAAAACCAGGACACATAGTAGAATAGAGTACTGAGCAAATAATAGTGCAAGTAATATATAGTACAAGTCATATAGTAGAACTAAACCAGAATTTCTGCTCCATCTGTAATACTTTTTTGTAATACAGTAGTTTGCTTGATGTAAAAGAAAAAAAAAAGTTACAAGACAGAAGATAATGAGGCTGCAGCAATTAACAGGAAAGCAAAGTTTGACCATAGTTGTTTCTAAACATTTCAAATAATTACTGTTTCTGACATAGTTATTGACAGCTTGGAGTTACTGGAGGTGCAAATTGTGATGTTAATAGTAGCTTTAGCAATACATATTTTCACTTTTGGAATAAGAATCCATGTGTCTTTCTAAAATGTATTTAACACATTTTCAGACCTTACCTGACTCTCAATATATAGCAAATTTAAATATATTACAAAAAACCCCGAGTGAAATGCAAACACAGAATCTAGCAAACATGCCAGAATCTCTAGCAAATTTCTTGTTATTCAAAAGTAATTTATAGGTTTGATGCCACTTATTGTGGGTCTCTGGACTGTTGAAGCCCCCTTGAATGCTGCCGTTGTCAACATCAGCAGTTCTTCAAGAATATAAGCAAATACAAGCTTGGTTATGTCTTCCCAGCTGCCCAGAAACATCTTGTCATGTAGCCACCTTTACTACAGAGCAGATGACATCCACTTTGTCACTTTGAATCACTTGCGCTTTCAGAAGGTAAGAACATCACAGTCCAAAACTCTTAGCCATTTGCAGCCACTGATGATGACCTACCTTGTCTTTACAAGCACACACTTGTGTCCAGGTTGAAAAATACTATCAGGCAAGAGCAATTATCACTGACCTTTTTCTTGAGCTTCAGCTTTTACTGTTTTGAGGTGAGGGGTTTTTTTTTGTCAGAAAAGAAGATTTATTTCCTATGCCTAATGACCAGCATCACTACATTGGTTTTGGAAGACTTCCTCTCACCCACCCTTTTGTTGGGTGCATTTTAGTACATATCAAAGTGTACTAAATCCAGCTCTTTGTAATGGGTTTCTCCTCAGGTCTGATTTTCAGCATTCCTGCTCTTTTGGTGCTGAGTAGTCATCCAGCCATAAAGATGTATGTAAATGAATTATAAAGTTGCATAAAATAACCAGTGGAGGGAGGAGGGCTCTTACCTATCCTTTCTTATAAAAACAATGGGAGCACTGAAAGGAAATTGAGAGGCAAAGGTGTGAAACGTGAAAAGAAATGTATGCCTTGTAATCAATGAATGCATTGTCACAAAAGATACAAGTATTGGGACACCAAATGTTAAATATTGTTCCATGTGAACCTGTACCCTTATATAGGTAACAGGCACTTCCATAGTTACATTTGAAAGAATAATGTTAAAGAAAAATTCTACCAGACGTGAGTTACCCTAGGTATGCTTTATTGCAGCACTGGATGCACGGGGGAAATAGCTCCACCAAACGTGCATGCCAGGTGATCACCAACATACAGGTTATATAGAATCAAAATATACATATTCATTATTTTTCTGAGAAAAGGCAGTCCTATGATAATCATTTCTTGGAATCCATTTCCATATTCTCCTCCCCATCACGCATGCTCAGTGATTTGAGTTGGTGGTCCTCAGGGGTCTCTGGTGGTCGTCAGTGGTCTCGCACCCGTGTTCGCTGGATGACCCTCTTCTTGCAGGCATGCGCAGTATCCTTGCTGTGGATACACTTGTCCCTTACAACTTACTTAATAAGATTAATATTCCCGGGCCTATTGTCCGGTTGGGTAGGGACTGTACAAGGAACGTAGCAGCATTGTACATTGCCGTGGTCAGTTAGCTATTACCTTGATTACAAACCCCTTTCCCACGATTATAGGCTTTAAAACAGTTCTAGGCCTTAAGCAGCTTTCTAGTTAATATAAGTTTTCTTATAGCTAAGCTTCTATATTTTTACAAATAAAACTGTAAAAGAGTTGGAAACCCACAGCTTTCAGGAGCCATCCAATTGCTGATGGTTTGAGTTCAGCAGACTATTTACCCTATGACCAGCTTATCTATTACAAAGTATTTTCCACTTTGTTCTGAAATGTCTGGAGGTGGCTGCTATCAGAGACAGCAGCTGAAGGCAGATGGACCATTGCTGTGTTCATTCAAGGACTCAGATTCTGTTCTCAGATGACCATAAATCCAGAACATCCATCAAATTAGAATCTGTGTTTCAAATTATTAACTTCTCTACACCGAGGATAAAAATTTCAAAAGCTCCTAAATTACTTTGGGGTGGAAGTCTAATTGTACAAAATATTTGGATATTTACTTATTAGAGCTAAGGATCCTAAGAACTTCTTGAAAGTGAGATGGAACACTTGTCCACACACCAAGACTTCAGTACACAGAAGGAAGCAGTTAGAATTTGCCACGTGGTAGCTGTTCCTCACCAGGTCCTTGTATCTGCACTCTATCCACTACAGCCCTGCAAAGCCAAGTCTGCAGTTTCACAGGTAGTTGGCACTGGAGGTGCCCACAGAGGAAGTTAATGCAGAATAGCTAACGTATTCTTCAGTCCTTTGTTGCTCTTTAGATTAATTTTCCGTACAGGGGAATCCTTAGACTCCTAAATACTCGAGGCACTTTAAAATGTTATTTGAGTGAGGTCTACTCACTCCTGTTTCAACTGCAGGGTCCATCCTCTAATCAGCTAACCAGAAAGGATATAAAAATAAGGCAAAGCCAGATAATCCCTTTTTAAGAAATAAAGGTCTCATGGTTGAGTTACCAGAACTGAGAAAATGAGAGTTCAGCTCTTGCTGGTTAGACAGCCTTCCTTTGGCGTTTTGGGCAGGCACTTAATCTCTCAGCTCCCCATCTACTAACTGGAGGTGATAGCGCTTCCTTTCTCCCTCAATTTGTCTGTCTTGTCAGTTTAGATTACGAACTCTTGAGAAGGAGCCGTTCCTTTCTCTGAGTAATGCCTGGCACTGCATAGCTGAAATTGGGAATTACATCTAGATGGTATTATAATCATAAATAATTAATACTTTTTCTCATGGGAGGAAGGAACTGAATTCAGTGGAATTAGTCAAAATGTATTTGTTCCACTGTCGCCAAGATCGGTACCTGACCTGGTATGTTGCTGTGCCTTAGGGCCTACTGACAAACCTAAGTGTGCTTTAGCCTCTGAATGCATGTAATGCTGTAATTTGATGCCAAAAAGCACTAAAATGTAAAGAATAAAAAAAATCCAAACAGCTGCCCATTTCAGTATTTTGCACCCTTCTATCCTCTTTGCTCTAGCCTGTTATCCTCTTCCTTTATCGCACGGCGACATCCTGGTTTACTCATCTTTCAGTGTTGCATTCAAAGCAAACCCAGTGCAAGCTCAGACTGAAATGGTGGCACTGGTTCTAATCCCAACTGTTTGTCTGGTTGTGGACATTTATTTGAGAATTAAATTATCTGTTTTGTTTTTAAGTAGGTACAAATGGAAATCAGCTAATTTGAGAGAAATCCTTTTTATTCTGAAGCACAAATAAAGCCACATGTATATAAGAGTATGATATTTATCTGCATTGGCATGAATCTGTTATTAGACTAGATGAGAAGCATTTTGGAGCATAGAAGTTGCCCCCATTTGGCAATGGGTGGTAGATCTTTATAGATGTAAACCAGCTGCCAAACAGCTGGGGCAGGAACGCGCCCCAGTTGCAAGCACTGGTGTAAGCACTGTCTGACCTGTCCTGGTGCAGAGTCCTGCAGGTCACTGGTGGCATCTGGCCTTGGAGCCAACGCACGTGATTTTGTGCTGCAGTGGCTGAGGAGTGTTCACAGGTTAACTCCACTGTGGGACCCGTGTTTATAATCAGAAGAGAAGTAAAACCCCCTGGGAGTTTGGCCACTTAATATTTCAGTTCTAGGTCCTTGAGTTCAACACTCAAGTAGACCCTTTTTTTATACATATGCATATATTTTCTAAGAGATTGCATGAGATGAACTATAAAGGAATCTAAAGTTTTTCTATATCCCTTTTATTGTCCATTTATAAGCCTTTAAATACTTTGGTATTTAACTTCATGCTCCTTGATACGTACATACACACACAAGCTATCTAGAAGTTAAATTAATTCTTGTCTGCTAATATTATGAACAAAGTGAAGTGCTCTTCTGTTATCTCTGTGTATCTACTGCATATAGCAGGTCTGAACAGTAATATTATTTAAGGGATTATACTGAGCAAGAAGAGGAAGCCGTATTTCTGGACTGTAGTATCTTTGCTAACAAGTTAATTTAAAATTCATTTTTGACAAGCGCTGCTGGCGGGTTCAGAGGAGCTGCTGAGCGGTCATTGTAAGCCACACCACCTCGGGTCATTTGAGAGCCTTTTTTCAAGGGATGTTGAAGACATTCCCTGAATGTGCTCATTCTTTGACTCTGGCCTTGAAAACCTAAATGCAGTTATCAAGGTCTGTGGGTGAAAAATTAAAGCTGACGAGTCCTGCCTGTCATACAGAGCACTCTCATTGTCACAGCAGCAGCCAGCGCTTTGGTTTTGAATAGCTGTGAAGAAATCTGCTGTATTTTATGTCATGGGTTTGCCTTATGAGAGCAGGCAATGTCCCTAAAAGTTAATTATTAAATAAGATTCTGAAGTTGTATTGGAAAATGTGAATCATTCTTTCAAAACCTGTTGCCTTTAAGTAGAAGCAGTATTTATCCTCCAAAAGCTTCCTGAAGTGGTAGCAGCAGCAGCAGAATTTTAATGTACCTTCTCTCATTCATCATTTGAAGTCTACAACAACAAGCAATGAATCTTTGATGAACCTTGTCAAGCTTCCTTCAAATTGTAATAGCGCTTTTATAAGCTTCAGAGAAGTTCAGAAATAATTTGTTATGACTGTATCCACTTTTTTCCTGTATGAGCACTCAGCCCAGTGCTGAGCTCTGATACATTGCTGCATTAGCAAGTCTTGTCCCTGTGTTTCGAGTGTAAATGAAAGCCTATGTAGCAAACATTAGGAGGCTATTTTCCAGAGAAATCCCAATAAAAGCTACCAGACTACAGGGATCCTTTTAATGATTTTTTAAAAATATATTGTTGTTTAAGTGTAATGAATCCATTGACCATGTCTAGAGACAATCTCTGATCCTGGTGTACTGGGAGTAATTATGAATTGGTGATGCTTTTTTCATGCAATCGTAGGTCTCTGTTTACTCTCTGCAACATGCTTTAACATCCATATCTCCGGCAGGTATCTTGTTCCTAGAGCTTGGTACAAATTTTATCAGAGACAAATAGTGTGTTCTCAAATGAGGACATTACTTTTGTCATCTTGGTTTTGTGCCTCGCCCTGCTAAAGGCTGGAGTCTGAACTCCTGCATGCAAGCACTGAGAACTCAAGGACCTGGAAATTTGTTTACTATTAGCACAACCTTTGTAGTCACCAATATTGTTGGCTACAAAAATAAACTGCCCTTTTAAAAGTTTGCCCTGGAACTTTATGACTTGCAGAAACTCTGGATATAGTTTCTCACCTGTATTAAGGCATCTCTGCATAGCTGACAAGTGTCGAGGCTTTCATAAAGACAGAGCAACTGGTCAACAAAAGATTCTTGGCACCTTACAAAGCCCAAATGGAGCAGAGCTGCTTTGCCATGTCCTTGCCAGTGATAAGGAGTGATGGGCTCTTGGTAGGACTCCATCCTACCTTGCTGATTCTGACTGCTGCAGTGGCTCCTTGGGAACAGCTACTGGCTGGCCCGTGCTGAGATCAGCTTTCTTATGATGTTAAATGATGGGCTACTCTGCCAGTTCTAGCTTTGTTTCTCCAGTGTTTCGGTTCAGCAATACATTAAAGTGATGTAGTAAACCTGGAGAAGCGAAGCAAAAATATGTAAGTTGTTTAATGGTGTACTGCTGATAGGTACTGAGGCTACAAACTCCTTAGATCCTCTCAGGGTAGACAGGTGTTTATCAATTCTACCCAACTATGAAAATTTCAGTTTCAGTCACTGGTGACTTAACCAGCAGGCTACATATGAAGAGGGGAATTTATCAGGAATGCTTCTTCATCAATAGTGGGTGAAAGAGGTTACCATGTGACATTGGAAGTGATGTGTTGTCTTTTAAGCCTGACTTTTGAGTCTATGGTTTCTCCAGTACATTCAGAAAACTCTCATAGTATTGGTCTGTGTAATCATTGACTGTGACTAGGGATCCCTCTTGACATGAGGATCCAACTCACTGGTTGGATTCTTGATCCACCTCCAATCAGTTGCAGTGGCTCAACTTCTAGCTGTCTCTCTGTCCCTTCTTGGAAAGCTTCCTCCATGGCTTGTCTTCCAGTTTCTGCCAGGTGGTGTCTGGAGATAAAACTTTTTGCAAAAATGGGAAGCTTGTGTCTTTATATGAGGAGTCCATGCATAGCTTGGACAGCAGCATCCTGGGAAACTAGAGTATGGATGAGGTTGCTGCTCTGTGTCTTCACTGCAGGCAGAGGAAGCTGACCTCATCCTGTGATAGATGCCAATCTTTGGTAACCCTAAACCCTGTGATGTGCCTGGGATGACCCTATCAGTAGATGTACAAGCCTGGCTGTTCATACCAATGGTCTAGCTCAGTAATCTGTTTCCTACAGGGCCCAGAGCCTTAGAGGAATGTCTAACTGCATTAATAGATGTGGTATGATCTGTCCATCATGTTAAGCCTCATCCTGACCTCTTATAGCTGGAGATTAGTGCAAGCCCCTGAAGCCTGAACATCCCTGAAGCATTAATTATAACTAATTCTTTATATATATGCAAATATCCAAACCTTTTTATTCCAACTAAATTTTTGGATTTATGTTGCCATGGGGTCTAGAATTTTATTCAATGTTGTTTGGGAAAAAAAAAATCTTTTGCTGCTTTGGAATGTGTTCCCAGTTTCATTGAAAGTCCCCATTCTCTTTGGCAATGAGATTGGCAAGACAGAAATTCCTGATGTATTACCTTTACAATATTCATTATCAAATTCTATCATGAACCATTTTGTTGGGTTTTTTTAGTGATCAAGACTGGAATTCTGAGTGTTTCTCTGTACTTATTTTTCTATGCCTCATTTTGGCCTTTCTCCCTTTTTGTGATAGCATAACTGCATATATTTTTAGTTTGGGTGATTTGAACAACATTTTTGTATTCTCTGTGTTATTCATGGTTCTGCTTCACATGCAACTGTGCATGTTTAAATTTTTTTGTGTTTAAATTACGGCCACCATGAAGCAAAATTCTTGCCTGAACTCTCCAACTGTGATAACCAGTTGGGCAGATATTCAGCTGGGCAGATTGGACTGAGATAACCAGTTGGACCAATTCCTTACTTGGATTTGGAATCCAAACCAGCCACTTCTAAAACTGAAATAAAGCTGCATGCCATTTGCCCGAGCAAAGGTCTCTGCCCACCACTGGAGTTGCTTTTCCAGGTCTCCTTGCAGTGGTTTATTGGTACTTGACTCAAGCAGCTTACCTAGTTGCTTATCACCATTTCTCTTCTCGAAGCTGCTGCCCCTGCACCCCTGCTGACAAGATGGTTTGCTCTTCTCGAAGCTACTGCCCCTGCACCCCTGCTGACAAGATGGTTTGTGTGAGTGTTCCCTAATCCACTTCAGTGACAGGTATCAGCTCACATTTACCGCCGTTTGAACTCATATGAAGAGTTCATACCGCCGTATGAACTCATACCGAAGACCAAATTGTCCGGGCAGCCTGCACACATCTGCTGCCTCTGCGACTTCTGGCGTGGAGCAGGGTGGGTGGTCACAAACAGAAACATCTGAAACCGTGACAGGTGAAACTGCTGGAGCTCCCACTGGAGTCATTAGAGACCGACCCTACATGGAAAGTAATGACTTGTTTTTCTGGCATTCAGGGCATTATGTGTTAGATGAGAATGAGAAAAGCCCTTCCGATAAAATCAAAACTACCCTGGCCTTAAAATCTGGACTGAATCTTTTTGGAGAGTCAGAGTATTTGGATCATCTCTTTATTCTCTTCTTGCTGGGGCTGGAAGAGAAAACTCAGGAAAAAGCAAAAATCTGTTCTTCCCAAACAGCCAATTCTCTTCCTCCAAACCGAGGAGGCTGGTTTATTTTAATAACGAATGATATGGGTAGGTGGTCATCTGAGACAGGCCCACCAGACCTTTTGAGGTGGATTTTCTGTATCATTGCTGCAAATTTGGGAAGCAGATGAACTCTTGTATTGTGACACAGGTTCACTGTGTGATCACGGTCAAATGGCCTAACCTTGCTACACTTCTGCTATTTCATTCTTCAATGGATATTAAGATACTGTGTCTCACCACTGCATTGTAAGGTTTATCTATAGCTTGCAAAGAAATTTGAATACATCAAGTGTGACACATTTCACTAACAAAAGAAATCCTTTTCTAATGAGGAGAGGCAGCATATTTTAATATTTTAAATACCTGACACAGAAGCCTAGGTTTATTTCTGATTATCCTAATGACTTAATGTCAATGAGGCATCACTTTATTTTCAAGAACATTGATTTTCCCCACTCTCTAAAATCGAGTAAATGTTGAAATACCTGATTTTGTAATAATAAAGGAAATTTCCAGATGGAAAGCATCAGAGAGGAAAGAACATTATTGATACCAAAGCTCACAGATGCTGGCTACCTTCAAATCAAGGGATTTTGAATTTTTAACGTGTTGCATGTCACATTACAAAAGTTGCCTTGGCAGCAGAAGCCTTTAAAATGGTATCGTTGGATGACTGGTTTTAAGAAATTGTTAAGTCCTTATTTGCATAATAGCCCAACAAGTTCATCAGCTCAGCTCCCGTTCGTAAGAAATCTAATGCATTTTGGTAGCACTCTGAGCAGTTCGTAGACCTGCGGGTTGTGACACATGGCATAGAAGTCTTTCAGGTCTGACTGCATGACAGCTCTCAGGAATATACTGGTTGCCTGACAGTTATCAGAATTACTGAGTTTTATTCACATTCAGCAAGTGAAGGGGGAGACAATGGTTACGGCGGTCTGTAAAATAGTGCTCCTGTAATCCTCTGGTTCAGGTCAGTGAAGTTAATTCACTTGAGAATCTGTTTGAGAATGAAAACTCACAGCACTAGTGTTGGTGCCTGACAAGTGATCGCTCATTTCAATTACCAAAGAGCAATTTTTGCTCTCAGCAGCACGGCAGGTTGAGTTCTGACTTATAGAAACAATTTGTAATAGTGGATCAAAAATGCATTCATTTTCATTTGGAGTATTTAATTTATTAGGCACGTTGGGGTTGCACAGTCATATAGCAATTCCATTACATTTCCAGCTCAAAAAATGGCAGTTAAAAGCAAAAAAACCATGACGTGCTAGCTATTTGTTATGCTATCAGAGAGTTTGGCTGAAATTTTGGCAAGTCCTTAAGGAGATGTTATGGTTTTGTTCTCCAGGTTCTGAACCATGGCTCCCAAGGTGAGACTGGGTCATTCTCACCAGTGATGTGCAAAAGCCAGACTTTATAGGGCTGTGATTAAAATCCTAGGACAAAGAACATAATTGATTTAGAGTTGGGTTGGTTTGGATTTGGTTGTTATAAAAGCATTTCATTTATTGCAGGAATTGCAAGTTCCTTCCTCTCTCCATACCAGAAAACATATTAAAAGCAACAGCTGCAAACTTTTAATATAATTTATGTTGTGCTCTGACACTATAGCAAGAGTAGAATTGCTGTTATTTTTATACATTAAATTTACTGTCTGAGCCCAAGCTGTAATGGATATCAAACAACTCATTTTTATGTTTATGTTCTCAGAAAACAATTTTGATTTCAGAAGGAGACCAAACTCTTCACTGCGTTATTTGTAACTTGAGAATATTCTGCCTAAGGCCTAATTTGGCTTTCTGGTTTCCAAATTCCTTCCAGTCATTTGAAGAGGGAATATAAATACTCCCTAGAGACAAGAGGTGAGAAATAAGAAAAAAATGTTAATTTCTGTTTATAAATTAAAAAAAAAAATTTGCTGTTCTTTAATTTTTTCTTTTCTCTCTGCTTTTCTCTGTTGCTTTGTTTGTATCTTGGGGAAAATCTGCTGGTTCATCTTTAGAAATGAGTTAATTGATGATTAGGCTGATGTAGCCAGGGGACAGACTTGCTTCCCTGCTGTTTCTGTTGCTGCTAAGAAGTATCCCGTGGCTTGGAAAAAGGCAAAAGGAAGCTAAGTGGTACCCCATGGCTTGGAAAAAGGCAAACGGAATATGCTCTACTGCTAAAACCACTAAAAATGGGGCGGGGGGAATACAAAAAACTGCAAAACCCTCACAAAATAGCTATAGATGCAAAAAAATTTCTAAACCTGATAAACCTGATAAAACATGCTTAAAATATGCTGAAACATAGAAAAATTAGTTAAAACTTAAAACACACTAAGCCTGCTAAAGTGTGCATAGCACACAAAAACCACAAACCCACAATAAAACCACCAGAAACAGACACAAAAAAGTAAACAATGCAGAAAACAGTATAACATGCTACAACATGCTTAATCACATCAAACACATAAATCACACAAATCCCTCCAAACCAGCAAACCCCATAAGAACCACATAAATGCAAAAACTTGGGGGGGGGGGGGGGGGGGGGGGGGGCAAAAAATGGTTAAAACTGCAAAATTGCTAAAAAATAATTTTAAAAAATGCTAAAAATGCAAAAAACCCTAAAGATGCCATTATTGGTCCCTTCTGTGAGGCATCCATCAGTCTGGCAGACCACATTTCATGGTCTCTATCCTGCAGGCACTTTGTTAGTTTTATAGCATAGAACAATTAGTTCTGTAACATAAATAACTTTTACTAATAACATTTAGCTCACGTGCTGTACGTTGCTTCTAAGAATCTAGGGGACTTTCAACTTCTATTCGTGCTGTAATAAAGACGTGACACACAGGAGTAGCGCTGGCCTCTGCCACACCAGATGCATCGGCCGAGCACACGGCTGCATCCCTGTAGCAGCTACGTGACATCAGCTCTTGTCCTTTCACAGCTGGAGATTCAAGAAGACAGAGGGGTGAAGGTCAAACAGTCTGAACTTCAAAATAGGTCCCTACAACTACTTTCAAAATTCCATCTTACCGATTAGATATTTGGTGTCTGCTCGGGGACTGTGGGTACTTGTGATCCAGGTCATTCATCCCATGAAGTCATGACATTTGACATTCCTTGGATTAAACAGCAGGTAATGGAGGAACTAAAAGTTATCAGCCATCCTCTAAGCTATCACTCTCACCATCAGCTATCCACTAGCCACAGCAAACATTCTCTGACAAAGAATAATTACACTATTTGCCTAATTACTTGTTGCAGAGTCAACTGCTTGTTTTTGCAGTAAAATTATTTTTAATGTAGACGTGTGGTCATATAGGATATGATTTTTTTTTTTTATTTTAGTCTTTTTTACTTTATCCCTTATTGCCCTGCCACTATTATGTGCTATGTTCCCATGGAGTTTAATCCGCATGTCTCTAAAATATTAAAGCCACTTGAGACACTAGGTCAGTGCTGCCATGCACGCAGTGAATACTAATGGAGATGCTCTGCTTCATCTTCCAGACTGAGTGATGAGACTTCCAGGAGGAGGAAAGATCAGAAAACCTTTTAAGTGCTGCATGAGCATGACAGCTTTATTACAGCGTAAATCAAATCAAAGGAAACATGTTCAACAAAACTTATGAGTTCGTCAGGGTTTTTTTTATTAATTAGGAAATACCACATAGGAAATGTAATTTTATCTCATGGTCTATATTCACTGTATGGCTAAATGCACCTGTGCGCTTTCTGTAACTGTGATGTACACGGAGAGTGAGTTAACCGTTGCATAAAAAGGGGCTAGACAGATACTTCTGGCTCTGAACACTTGCATGAACTGCAAAATCCGTAGACAAACCAACACGTGCAACAGACCGCTGTTTATTTCTTGGCACATAAAATTGCATAACGTGGAGTTTAGAGTTGCCTGGCAAGGGCCAGCAGTTACTGGTTCAAAGAGCTGCTGGCATACTTGGGTATTACCACAATATCTGAGCATAACTCGTACATATTTGGTGGGTCTTCATATTGTCTCACTGAGCTAGAAGGACCTGGTGGTAAAGGTGTAAATTCGGGGTCTGTGCTCTGCAATTAGGAGGAAAGAATAAAGAGGGCAAGAGAAGCAGACAGGTAATCAGGTTACATTAATTGGGAGAGTAGAGGCAAAAATCCACTTAAGGGAGAAGAACAGACGAGTAGGAAGGGGAATTTAAAATGATAAACACATTTGTTCTGTCTTTCCATGTATATTTTTTACTGGTCACCCGAGTTCCAAGAAAACACATTTCCAAGTGTGGAGACTGGGAAGCTTGCAATTACTCAGAGCAGAGGAGCGAAATAATCGTGGCGAGTACAATCCTGAACTCGAGCTTGCTGATTTCAATTTCTAATCAGACCTGTCTCATGGCACGGAATAAATGATAATTATAAGCACCACAGGAGCTTGTTGCTGTCATGACTGAAGTCTGATCATTCCGTATCTGTTATTTAATTAAATTTGCTTATAAATTCCACATTACATGACATTAAAGATAAGATGCAAAGTTGTTCTTCATTTGGTTTCTTCACACCTTTTAATCCATCACAGTTTCTAAGCCCAAACTGCTCCATTATACTTTCTTCCCTGAAAAGCAGCTAGTAGTTCTATCTGCTATTTTTATTGTAACAGCCTGCTCCTTTCAAACTCATTCATGTGTTGAACCAAAGGGCTGCATATTCCACGGTGAATTAAACTTTGACTTGTTTTTATTAAGCGTAACGGGTCTGATTAGCGTTTTACAGAGGTAATTGTATGACCGCGGTTGCCTAGCATCTGAACACCTGCTATAGTACCAAAATTATCACGCAGGATTTCCAGCCTTTGGGGATTCTATTTCTGATTTCAGATTTAACAGCTCAGAGGCTATACAGAAAATGTGTGTGTACAAGCATCTCCCAAGCACCTTTCTTCCCTGCTAGGGAGAAATTTGTAGGTGGAAACTTTGGGCAAAAGAAAAGTTCAGAGAACCGAATGAGGCTCAGCTCTCCCACTAATCTGCACAAGGCTTTCCCCTCTCCCCCTCACATTTTTTTTTTCTTTTTTTCCCCCCCAGTAACTTCAACATAGCCTGAATTTTACTTAGAGAATTGAAGGGACTGAGCAGAGGAAATGACCATCTCTCTGGGGGTTTCATGCTTCTTTGCAGCCATGGTTATTTGATGCTACCATTTCTTAGTTTCTTGAATAGAAGCTTAATATCCCAGATTTCCCTTTTGTTAAAAATCTTGAATTATGTCCTCAGTGTTTTCACTGAGCCAACATTTTTTCTTCATAAGAATTCATGTACTTTTTTGCGTATGATCTTGTCTTTGCCTGGACTGACTTAGAATTGTTTTATTCTTACAGTTTTGGTGTCTTCATCCCTAACGCAAATTGCAAACGATCAATTTATGATGTTTATATGGCTTAATAAAACTCACTTTTTTTCTTTTACCAGAAAAAAAAATAATCCTGATGCATCAACATTAAAACTGAAAATTAATTTCACGTATCAGTCATCTACTGTAAAAACTATTTCCTAGTCCAGGTCTGCAATCCCTTACTCTGCATTTGGTGCTGCTTCCTGTCAAACGCAGTCAATGAGAAGAGAGCTGGTAAGAGTTGATGACAGTCTGCGAGAAATATAGTGGCTTCACAGTAGTCCAGCATGTTTTATGGATTTCATATGGTACATTCTGCTCTTAACTACAAAGGCTTCTTCAAGCAAAAGTGACCTTTCGTCTTAGTATTCATCGATACAGGACAACGCAGTGGCTCTGAAGAGCGTTACACACTTCTGCAACTGCTCTGCACGTTCAGTTTCTTATTTTAATTGGCAATGGACTGCACTAAGATATCAATTTCAGTTGACTAAAACCAATTTATATGTGAGGTGTCAGTACAAAAGTCTGCATTATTATAATTAATGTGGTATTTGCATACCTAGTCTTCCTAAAACAAATCCTTGGGTCTGGTTTTAAAGAAAAATATGATATTGCATCACTTCTTCTTTGATGATTAGTTGCATAGGTGTAGTAATATACTGTCCTCTTTATGAGCAAGAAGGTCTTTCTTTAAAAGGTGAATAAAACAGTAGAGGGGTTTAAATATATTTATTAAATAACTATATTCAAAATTGTGAGATTTTAGATGGGAGACCTACCATTTCCAGTCAATCATAACACTAAATGACAAAATTAGGCACAATTTAACTTCAGTTACATCTCTTTTTAACTTCAATTTCAACTTGGTCATGTCTTCTGTATTCTTATTGTATTAGCACTGTGGCTTTATTAAAATCTGTCCTGGTCAATTCTGGAAAACTTACTCTTCTGTCTCTAACACCAGTAAGTCACTCATCCTTTTCAGCTTAAATTAGTGTAGAGACAGTTTTTTCGGATCTAGTCTTTTTTTTTCCAGCACTATAGTTCATGACCTCTCACGTACATTTTACTCTTTCTGGTTTATGTTATTGGAGGCTGAAGTGATAGTCCTCAGCCACTGGAGGAATTTTTATTGCAGAGTGCATATAATGTAGCCGGAGCAAAGAATTCACATGTTCATGTGATTGTAGAGAAATGAACGTTGTTATTCTGCTGAACTGTCAGTTCTTAATAATTCAAGACAGCAACAGTTGAAAAATAACTGCATTGCAATTACACTAGATTAGGTGCTCCTAATAAATCAAAATGGAAGGAATTTCACTGTTCAGGCAAAATGAGGACTAAATTTGCATATAACTAGCCCTGTAGTAGCTCTAAGCTACCCAGAGCATTTCATTTTTACTGTCCGGATACACGGTCTGAATGAAGTGTGTGAGACCACACCACTGGTATGGCACTTCCAGACAAACAGCCGCTGCACGGGAACAGGTAATTCTGTAGCGCACCAGCAATGGTTTCCCCGCGGCCTGAGACACAGAGCGCGCTTGTTGTGGTTTAACCCCAGGCCCACGCAGCCGCTTGCTCACTCCTCCCACGGTGGGATGGGGGAGAGAATCGAAGAGTGAAAGTGAGAAAACTCGTGGGTTGAGATAAAGACAGTTTAATAGGTAAAGCAAAAGCCGCGCACGCAAGCATAACAAAGCAAGGAATTCATTCCCCACTTCCCATGGGCAGGCAGGGGTTCAGCCGTGCCCAGGAAAGCAGGGCTCCAGCACGTCTTGGGAAGACAAACGCCATCGCTCTGAATGTCCCCACTTCCTTCTTCTCCTCCCAGCTTTATATGCTGGGCATGACATCATATGGTATGGAATATCCCTCTGGTCAGCTGGGGTCAGCTGTCCCGGCTGTGTCCCCTCCCAACTCCTTGTGCACCTCCAGCTACTCGCTGGTGGGGTGGGGTGAGAAGCAGCAAAGGCCTTGGCTCTGTGTAAGCACTGCTCAGCAGTAACAAATACCTCCCTGGGTTATCAACGCTTTTCAGCACCAACCCAAAACGCAGCCCCCTGCTAGCAACTGTGAAGAAAATTAACTCTATCCCAGCCAAAACCAGCACAGCAGTACATCGTGGTTGGTTTCCAAAGTATGAGAATAACTTACAGCATGTCAGAGCAAGCCATCTAACAGGAAAAGGGCAGGTACAGAACGTCCCACGGTGTTTGACATCATGTGTGTGTGACGTCATGCACTGGAGACAAAGCAATTCCACATAATGAAGCTGCTCTCCCACTGACTGTTGGGAACATGATGCTGCAGAGGACTTGAATGTATATTTTGTCTGGGCAAACTTGACAGGAAAGCAATGACTTTTGCACTTACGAGCTAGTATTCAGTACCCAGAATTGCCAGAACTTGCCAGGGAAAAAATTCCAGCTGTTTTATTTTGAGCAAGCATATATGCACATGCTGTCTAGATACTTCACGATTAATTAAAGTTTTGTGAGTCTGAGACTTCTTAATTAGACTAAAAATTTGAAATTACATTCTATAATACAGGATGCAATTTATATCAGAAATGCCTATAGTAATTATTAAGAATGTAAAAGAGATGACCTAGACATGATTTAACTAAAAGATTAAATAAACTCAGTGTTCCCGTGAGATGAGAAAAGTGAGTCCCTGATCACTCCCTCACTGTGCAATTTTATGCAAAACTGGTCTGTCATGCTAATTCAAAGATTGGTCCTTGCTATTTAGTGTCCCTTTCCTTGTCCTCGACATGGTTTCAAATGCTGAAATCCTCTAACAATATACCTGTAATATTAGTGAGAACATATCTCAGATTTCTACAGAGAAAAAACTACATCTCAGGCAGTGACCCCTGTATACATTTACTGAATCTTGTAGAGGAAGCGCCTGTAACACATAAACTGTCTAATAGCAGTTTGCTCAATACATTCATCATAATTACTTTTTTCCTTAAAGAGGTTATGTTAGGCTGTGCGATTAAGGATCTTCTCCACGACACAAAGCAGCACAGAAGCACCATGGCAGGTGGGGGAAGCCCCAGTAACTCAGTCAAGGGGTTACTGCCTGCGGGTATGGGACATGTTATAGGATTCACGGGAAGAGCGTTTGGGGATTATACAAGGCCTATGATGGGATGTTTAGAAGAGGAACCAAAGGGAAGGATCGAGGTGGTTTGAGGAGGGACAACATGAGAAAATAGAAGGATAAGGGGGCTGCCACGTGTAAGCAGGCTGGTCAGTATGCTCGTTTTGTCAGCGCGGTCTGCCCTGTCTTCTCATTAAACTCCATTTCTGACTCTTATCCTGAGTGAAGGGACACTCTGCTCTCTGTGTATGTGTGTGCCAGCAACTGGGGTAGGGACCGTGGGTCAT
The DNA here is from genome assembly GCF_011004875.1 of Balearica regulorum gibbericeps. Classification (NCBI taxonomy): domain Eukaryota; kingdom Metazoa; phylum Chordata; class Aves; order Gruiformes; family Gruidae; genus Balearica; species Balearica regulorum. The sequence goes on from NC_046186.1 coordinate 106,657,011, forward strand.
GGCAGGGACCCATGTGTCTTTGTGTCCATAACGGGAGAGATGGGGTTCTGTGCCCATCATCTGGGTGCATGTGTCAGGGTGGGACCACTAGCGCCTATCAAGCAGGACCAGTGGCAAGCAGGATAAGAGGCTTGGGAGCCAGGTGTTGAGGTGGCTGTAAGTCTGGGTTGGATACTGGAGAGGTCAATGTCACAAGGTGGCTTCTGGAGGGACCAGGAGGTCCAAGCCAGCTACTAGGCAGGGCACGGTGGCCAGGAAGGGCTAAAGGTCCCTATGCAGCCACCGTCACCCGCAGCTTGCTGTCCCCTGCAGCCATCCTCCCTGCACGCTGACTGTCGGGCAGTTTCCTCAGACCCCCCTCACTGATGGCAATGGTAGAGATTAACTTCCACGCTGGGCGCTCTAAATGCCTCGGCTCACCCAAAAAGCTTTGGAAGCGGCTCCAGCAGCAGCCGGACTGCTGAGGCTTTGGAGCATCCCGGTGTGATACAGGGGCCGCCCGCGCCCCGATGCAGGAGGAAGGGTGAGCACGCTCGCCCTCGGTAGGTGACCATTTTGGCCACAGGTTGCTGTGGTTTAACCCCGGCCGGCAGCTCAGCACCACACAGCCGCTTGCTCGCTCGCTCCTCCGCAGTGGGGTGCAGGGGGAGAGTGGGAAAGCCAAAGGGAGAAAGCTGGTAAACTCGGGTAAAGTTAGTTTTATAATTAAAAAAAAGAAGAAGCGGTAAGGAAAACCAGCAACAAAGAAGAAAGAGAGAGGAAAATCAAGCATTTTTTAAGAATGCTTACAAAGTGGGTTTATATAAGATTCAGCGAGGAGTTTCATTTCAGGAATGCGGGATTAGTTTTGATGACTAGCTTGTAGAAACCAGTGTGACATTTCCAGAGAAAACTGGAAGTTTCAAGAGTTTCTCTTGATACAGAGGTAAAATCACTCTACTGGAACTGTGTGTGCAGCTTCATCAGTTTTACTTTAATGGATGCACAATAGAAAATATCTTTCTTTAAACAACTTATTACAGTTATATAAATCTGCATTATCATCGTCATTATTAATACCAAACAATTTCATCTTCCCTTAAATCCTTTCTTTTTCCTATGGACGATCTACACCAACAGCAGTGAAGTTTTTACTGTATGGTGAATACACAGTTTACGCTACAAATATAAACATTATTCATGATACCGCTTTCAGCTTGAATCTTCCAGCCCAGAGAAATGAGAACATTGATGGGCATGAATGATCAATCAGTGACATATATCTTTGTCAGTTCAATATTTTTTCAGCAAAGTGGTAATGGAAAAGAGAAAAAATTCTGTGTGCATGCTTGTATTTATGCATTAATGGATGACAGTTTTAATTATTATTTAATATTTCTGTTTAAGGCACTAGATTTTTAATCATCTGATTGCCTGGACTCTTCCTCAGCATTCCGTCAAGTTTATGAATAACCTGTAATGACAGATAGTAAAGTCATTTCCTGACAGTCAATGACTGACTGGAGTTGCTGAGGGATAGAGGCAAAGAGCTACATAACCATCCGTAGGACAACGACAAGGCTGACTTCTCATCATAAAATCTCTGGCTAACAACTTATTATTTTTTCCTTTTTTCCTAATCATATTTTTCCTAGGTTTGTCCTTTCAGAATCTCTTTGAGTTTTATGGAATGAAAGCTGTCTACTTTCAGGTTAGTTAGTCCAATTGGCTGCTTTTGACGTTTTTCAATAATAGGGAAAAATGGAAGCCATTGTAAACTGTGGATCAGCAACATTTTGCCAACCTGTTGGCAAAACACTTTTCTGTGAAGAATTTCAGAGTGTTACATGGAACACATTCACTTTCTAAAAATATAAAAACAAAAAATAACAAGAGCTGGACCGGGCACCTGACTACATATGTGTTGCCAGTATGTGCTTCTCCCTTCTGGCTTTTTCAAAGATTAGAACATAGACATTTTAGTGGAGTCTAACATCAGTAGCTTGACTAGCAGATTGCTGTAAAAGCCATGCTTTTAAAGAAGATAAAATTCATCTTTCTTCTTTATTAATACTGTTTGAAGGCTCTTGTTTGACTTCCCTTACTAGGTTCTAGACTAGCCCTGCAGAGCGCTAGAAATTCGGTCTCAGCTAAGTCGGCAGAGCTGACACATTGTTAAATATATCGTATTGTTTAGGAATAAAATCCTGATCCTTGCCTATTTAGTACTGCTCTTGAAAGTGATGTGTTTACACAACAGCAGGGCTAAATCCATACCTAAAACGCTTTGGAAGCGGCTCCAGCAGCAGCTGGAATGGTAAGGCTTTGGTGCATCCCAAAAGTTTTATCATTAAAAAAAAAGAAGCAGCGGTAAGGAAAACCAGCAACAAAGAAGAAAGAGAGAGGAAAATCAAGCCCCAGAGAAACAAGTGACGCAAAAGAAAGCGATCGCTGCCCCCCAAGGGAGCGATGTCCCTGAGCAAGGGCAGCCCCCGCCAACCTCCAAACCCCCTCCCAGCTTTACTGCTGAGCACGGCGTCGTATGGCAACGTGGGATATCCCTTTGGTCAGCTGGGATCAGATGTCCCCGCTGTGTCCCCTGCCAGCGTCTGCTGCACCCCCAGCCTGCTCGCTGGCGGGGCAGCCTGAGGAGCAGAAAAGCCCTTGGCGCTGTGCAAGCTCTGCTCAGCAGTAACTAGCGCATCCCTGGGGTCTCAAGGCCGTTTCGGCAACGATGCAAAACATAGGCCCGTACAAGCTCCTGTGGAGAAGGGTAATTGCAGCACGATCAAGCTCATCATAGGGTCCCATTTGGGGACGTATGTTGCTCCGTCTTCAGACCCTCCCGGCCTTCCCTAGGCCACGGCAGCCCTTTGGGCTGGTCTGGGTTCTGCCAGTCGTCCTGGGGCAGGACGGTCCTGGCAAGACCAGCCTCCAGAAAGCCCAGGCCCTGGAGAGCTGGCGGAAAGGCTGGAGCGAAGAAGAGGTACCCTGAGTGCAAGAGGCTGCGGTAGGATCAGGGGGCAGAGGGTGAGATCGGGCAACGCTGAAGCAAAGTGGGGATGCCCCGGTCCCTGGTGGGCCCTGCTGGGGTGCACCCTCGAGGGCTGCGGGAGCTAGCCGACGGGCTAGCGAGGCCGCTCCAGAAGGGAGATGTGCCCGAGGGCTGGAAGAAAGCAGAGAGCCCGTGGGCTGCTGAGCAGTGCCGTGGCTGGAAAAGCAGCTGAGGGGCCGGGGCCAGAGGCTGGTGAGCAGTGGCACCAAGCCGGGTTGGAGGCCAGGAACCCGCGGCGAACCCCGAGGCAGGGGGCATCGGCATTGCCAGCAGGTGGAGGCAGGTGGTCCTTCCCCTGGGCTGTGTCCTGCTCTGGGCTCCCCAGTGCGAGGCAGCCATGGCCATCCTGGAGAGAACCCTCAGCCCAGTGCCCCCCCAGTGCCCCTCCCACTTTCCGTTGGGCTCGGAACGTTGGTCAGTTGGAGCCAACAGCCCACAGAGACAGCAGGACGGAGCTGTGCTGGCACGCAGCAGCACTGGGAGGAGGCAGGCTCTGGCCGAGCAGCTCTGACCCACCACCGGCACCGGCACCCCGCTTCCCATCCTCGCCCTCGCCGCCTGCGCCGCGTCCTTGGTGCCCGGCGAGGGTCCTCCAGTTGCGGGCGGGATGGGCCAGGCCAGCTGCTGCTGCGGCTCCAGGTGGGCTACCCCCACGGCTCGGGGACACACGGGCATGGCCGGCCCCCGCGGCAGCTGCCGTGCTCATGCCCGCCGCTCTCTGCTCTGCCCTGGGCAGGGAGGCTCTCAGCGAGGCCGAGGCGGTGCTGAGCGCAGACGTGCGGCTGAGCCGGGGCCGCAGGAGGAGCGAGAGGCGCCTTCTCCTCCTCCAGGAGGAACTGGTGGTGGCCAAGTTGCAGTAAGACCCTCAGAGCCCCGCTGCCTTTCCCCCATCCCTGGCCCTGGGAGTGGGGCAGGGACAGCCGGGCACCAGCCCCAGGCCCCGGGACCTTGCTGCTGGATGTCCGGCCCAAGGGCAGGTGGGGGACAGGGCTCTGCGTGGGGGCACCCCAGGGAGGCCACCTCCAGCTCGCTGCGCGCCTCTCCTCTCTGCAGACGTGGCACCAGCGTGCGCCCACAGCTCCGCCTGGCCCTGGACCAGCTGTGGGTGCTGAGCGGCAGGAAGAAGGTGGCGTGGGAGGAAGAAGGGCAGGAGGAGAAGGAAGGCAGCGATGAGGACAGCACCTCCCTCATCTTCATCTGGCCCACCGGCTCCTGCGTTGCCAATTTCGGGTGAGTCCTGGTGCCACGTCCCCTGGCCGGGCAGGAGAGGCTCCCAACCATGCCCACGCCGTGGTGTGAACGGCCTCTGCTCTCCGTGCGGAGCCTGGGCAGGGAGCAGGCAGCATGCCGGCAGGGAGGGATGGGGGCATTTCCACAGTCAGCATCCCCGTTGCGTCCCCGGAAGGCAAGGCAAGGGCAAAAGCAGCTGCTGGGGCAGGAGAGAGGAAGCCAGGGCTTGGGCAGCGCCTCTGTCCTGCCCCGCGGGGCTTCCTCCTGCCCCTGTGTCCTTCCCCACGGGGCAGGGCTGTGCAGGCGCCCACATCTGCCCACGGGCTGGGGGGGGCAGCAGGGCCTGACGCTGCTTCTCCTCTCTTTCAGCAGCTCCTGGGCGCTGAAGGAGCTGTGGCTGCGCACACTGCTGGGGTGAGCCGGTGGGGGGCTGCTCCAGGCGCAGCCGGGCAGGGGAACACGGCTCCCCAACTGGGGAGAGGTGCCCCCGCGGGCACCTGCGGGCAGCTCTCAGGCAGAGCTGCCTGCCAAGAGAGAAGCGGCGGCTTGGGGCTCACCCAGCTCTCTGCCTGTCCCTTGCCGGTGCACAGGACACCCGAAGGAGCCAAGAGAGCCCGCGTGAGCCGTGTCCCATCGCTCAAACTCCTGCAGAAGGAGCTGAGCTGCCGCCACCCCGTGAGTGTCTCTCTGGTCTGGGCTTGTTCCCGAGCACTGGTCCTCCAGCCCAGCAGCAGAGGCATTGCTGCTCACCTTCTTCCACTCCTCCTCTCTTGCCCAGTGGAGGACGTTCAGCGCCAGGAGCCTGGAGAGGCTGCTGGAGGGCCAGGCAGAGGTGAGAAGGGCTGCCTTTCCCCTGCCCCGGCTGTGCCAGGGATGTGCGGCGAGGGGGGGGAGCTTGTGCGGCAGGGAGGGTGCCGCTCGGGCAGCGGAGAGGGCTGGCGAGCCCCCAGGAACGCCGGCACGTCCTGGCCGGCGGCGCTGGGAGGAAACCTGCCGTGCGGGGCAGAGAACCCGCGCGGGGCAGAGAGCCCGTGCAGGCAGAGGGTCCCAGCTCTGCCGCGCTCAGGCTGCCTGTGCCGGGGGGCAGCTGGCCGGTGGCCCTTTCTGCTGCGGGGCCGCTCTCTAAGTGCAGCCTGGTTCTTGCAGGCTGACCCCAAGCAAAGGCCAACGACGGTCCCGTTTAACAACGAAGGGATGGTCTCACCAGGTGAGTTTTGGAAAGAAAGGCAAGCTCCTCCTGCAAGCGGCTGAGCTGCGCTCACTTGTCCCTTGAGTGTCGCCATGCAGGTCGGGCACCCCAAGGGAGGACGTCAGCCGGAGGAGGAAGGACACCCGCTGGGCAGCGGCCGCTGGACGTGGTTCTCCACAGCTTGGAGCAGGGCAGGGCGAGGGCTGGGCCAGGCTGTCCCGCCGTCCCGCCGGCTCGCAGGAGCCTCCGAACCGGAGCCGCTGAGCCGAGGCCGTGGTTCCAGCTGCTGGCTCCCTGCCCGTCCTGCCGCACCGCTCAGCACCGTGCTGCAGGCAGGGCAGGGCAGGGCAGGCTGCGGGAAGCGCTGGCTGGGCGGTCTCCATTGACGGGCTCTGGCTCTCTTTTCCTTTGCAGCAGGACGGAGCAGCAGCAGCAGCAGCAGCAGCAGGAGGAGGAGGACATGGCTGCCCTGGCCCTTTGCTCTGCAGCGGACCCCGGCCGCTGCCCAGGCAGGCTGCGGCTGCAGCAGGGCGCTCTTTGGCCAGCCCCTGGCAGCCCTCTGCGGGGAGGACGGCATGCTGCCCCGGCCCATCCAGGTAAGGCAGCCTGGACAGGGGGTCCCCAGCCCTCCTGCCGGCTGCTCCAGAGAGGTGGTGGGTGTCCCCAGGAGCTCCAGGGACAGGGGATTGGGCTCTTCAGCCCCAGCAAGGAGCCAGGTCTGGGCCAGAGCTCTGGCCCTGGCCAGCGCCGTTGGAAGGCAACTCCACAGCCAAGCCACTGTCCTCCTGCCTCTCCTGCAGGAGCTGCTGGCTGTCCTGCAGCAGGAAGGGCCTTCGACGGAGGGCATCTTCCGCAGAGCTCAGAGCGGGGCAGCCTGCCGGGAGCTGCGGGAGGCCCTGGACCGCGGTGCCGACGTCGACATGGGAAGCCAGCCCGCGCTGCTGCTGGCCGTCGTCTTGAAGGTGAGGGCTTCTGACCTGCAGCTGGAGGAGCTGCTGGCTGGCCTGGAGTGTCCAAAGGCTCACCTGCAGCCCTTGGCATTGCAGGACTTCCTCCGAAGCATCCCCTCCAAGCTCCTCGTGAACAACCTCTACGAGGACTGGATGGCAGCGATGCAGCAGAGCAGCAAGGAGGAGAAGATCTCGGAGCTGAAAGCGTAAGCGTGGGCAGCAGCCTGCCTGTTGAGCAGGAGCCCTGAGCGCTGGCTGAGAGCCCTGGAGAGCTGCGCAACACAGCCGCTGGCTCCCACCTGCCTTGGGCAAGTCTGGGGGACGGCTGCGGGCAGCATCTGCTTTATGACCCTCGTGTTCCTGTGCCCTCAGGGTGGCCGAGAAGTTGCCTGCGGCCAATCTCCTCCTGCTCAAGCGGCTGCTGTCCCTGCTCCAGCACATCGGCCGCAACGCAGGCACCAGCAGGATGACCTCCAGCAACCTGGCCATCTGCATCGGGCCAAGCCTGCTGAGCCCGCCCAACGAGGACCTGCTCCCGCTGGAGGCCATGCTGGCGGTGACTGAGAAGGTACGCTCCATGGAGCAGCCAGCTGCGGCCTTCCCGGCCCGTCGGGGCTTGGCTGCTCAGAGGTCCCTGGCTGCCTCCTGCCTTGAGTAAGGGCCGGTGGGGTGGCTGCCTGCAAGAGCAGCCCCACAGGCACAGCCTGCTGTGCAGAGGCAAGGCTCAGGAGTGGGAGAGCCTGCTTGGTCCGTTTTCAGGCAGCTGGGTTGACACCAGGGCTGTGATGTGTGCAGGTGAAGGGGCTGGTGCAGTTCGTGATGGAGAACTGCAGGGAACTCTTTGGGGAGGAGGCAAGGGAGCTTCCCAGCCCGCCAGCCGAGGAGTCGCCAGCCCCCACGGAGAGATCCAGAGGTAAGAGGAGGGACTGAGGGTTCTCACAGGCTGGCGCTTGGGATGCCAGAAACCTCAGCACCGTTCCTGGCGGGGCTGGGCATCGGGCGTGGTCCTCTCAGCCCGGCCTGTCCCCTGGCCTCTGTTTGGCCACTGCCGCTCGGGGCATGAAGGGTTTGCTCTGCAAGATGAGCTGAAGCCTGCGGACAGGGCATTGGAGGGCTGAAACCGTACGCGGTGTAGGGCTTCAGGTGGGCTTTGCTTTAGCTGCCGCTTACTTCCAAGAAGGCGCTTTGCTGCACGTGCTTTTGCTTTCTAGAGCTGCGTTTGGAGGAGCAAAGTGTCCCTGCAGTCACAGCGGACACCGAGCACCAGGCAGCAGACTTGCTGCGTGCACCCCGCTCTCTGCTCGGTGTCCTCAGAGGAGCTGGGGGAGACACGGCGCTGGAGTCTGAAATGGCAGAGGTACGTCAGCTCCCCAGGCACTGTGACGGCGTGTCTGGTGGAGGAGGGGAGTTTCTGAGGAGGCCAAGCGGCTGCGGTGCCTCTTGCTGGCAGCAGAGCCGGGGCGTGTTTGGGTTCTTCCTCCGCGCCCCGGGATGATACGTAGTAAGGAAAGCTGGCACGCTTGTTTCTCAAACGCACTGGGCACGTGCTTCATCCAACAAGATGCCCGCCAAATACCTGCAGAAAGGCAGAGGGGAGTAGCTGTCAACTTCAGAAGGGTTTTGCTCAGGTCCTGCTTCGTCAGAGCTTTGTCAAGACTATTTGGGGGGGGCTGTGCGAAACGTGGCTGATGCATACAAGCCAAAGGGATCTCTGCAGAGCCAAGGCGGCGATTTGGCAAACAGTCGCTTACGGCTCCAGGTCGTCTTCTTGCCACCTGCCAACTCGCACATCTCTGTTGTAGGCACGTCCAGCTTTGCCTTCACCTCCCCCCAGAGCGCGACAGACTCCCTGGGGTGCCCAGAAGCACTGGCGAGCCTTCCAGGGGACAGAAGGTAAAATGAGCTCGCTTTGGTTAAAATCAGAACGGACGGCAGTGGATGGCACCTCTCCCTAACTAATACTGCGGTGGGATGGAAAGGTTTGCAGGCTCTCCCCGGGACAAGGAGAACAAGAGCAGAAACGAGAAGAGAAAAGAGGCCTGGGGAGAGGAGAGCAAAGGCCAGGCAGCAAAGAAGAGGAGGAAGAAGAGAGGAAATGTTTTGGGGCATGGAAAGCAGAAAAGATGCAGGAAGGCGCAGCAGGTCAGGAAGCCCAGGTGTGTACCAGGCTCGGCTGCCCATCCTTCACAACTCTCAGCGCTGCTCCAAGGCAGTCCAACCGGCTGGCAAGGGCCGGCGAGGGCCGGTGCTGCGCGGGGTTTGGCAATAACTCCCTGGCAGCTCCCCAGGGGCTCCCGATGGAGCCCTGCTGCCTGGCACAGGGGCACTGCGCATCTCTGCACACGCACGGGTCTCTGAGGGCATTAGCCGTGGGGAGAAGGCGCCAGAGCCAGCCTGGAGTCAATGCCAGCAATAGCTCTCTCTTCTGGGCCGTGAACGATTCCTCGTGAAAAGTGGTGTTCCCCAAAGAGAGGGGACCAAAGTCCTGCCTCTTGCTGCCTTTGTGGATTTATCGGAGCTCTCGGACTCTGTCGTTGCAGGTGCCGATTCATTTTCACCGGCTGAACCGCTGTGACTCCTGGCCCCCCCCGAGCTGACATCCACAATAAAATGATCTCTTCTCCCTCCTGACTGTGTCTGCCATAGGCTGTTGTGGAGTGGGGAGCTGTTGTTTTGTGATGAGTCCTCGGGGAGGAGCTTGGGATCGTCCCTTGTCCCAGCATCCTTTCCAGCGGGCGCCAGGGCTGAGCTGAGGCGCTTTAGGAGCGAAAGCAAAGCACCGAGTCAGGCAGGAGGGTGGAGGTTGGAAGGGACCTGTGGAGGTCCTCTGGCCCGACACCTGCTGAAGCAGGCTGGCCTAGAGCACGTTGCCCAGGACATGGTCCTGGTGAGTTTTGGGTATCTCCTAGGAGCAGCGCCATGAGGGCAGAGCGAGGGCAAGACGTAGGCAGGGCACGGTGGCCAGGAAGGGCTAAAGGTCCCTATGCAGCCACCGTCACCCGCAGCTTGCTGTCCCCTGCAGCCATCCTCCCTGCACGCTGACTGTCGGGCAGTTTCCTCAGACCCCCCTCACTGATGGCAATGGTAGAGATTAACTTCCACGCTGGGCGCTCTAAATGCCTCGGCTCACCCAAAAAGCTTTGGAAGCGGCTCCAGCAGCAGCCGGACTGCTGAGGCTTTGGAGCATCCCGGTGTGATACAGGGGCCGCCCGCGCCCCGATGCAGGAGGAAGGGTGAGCACGCTCGCCCTCGGTAGGTAACCATTTTGGCCACAGGTTGCTGTGGTTTAACCCCGGCCGGCAGCTCAGCACCACACAGCCGCTTGCTCGCTCACTCCTCCGCAGTGGGGTGCAGGGGGAGAGTGGGAAAGCCAAAGGGAGAAAGCTGGTAAACTCGGGTAAAGTTAGTTTTATAATTAAAAAAAAGAAGAAGCGGTAAGGAAAACCAGCAACAAAGAAGAAAGAGAGAGGAAAATCAAGCATTTTTTAAGAATGCTTACAAAGTGGGTTTATATAAGATTCAGCGAGGAGTTTCATTTCAGGAATGCGGGATTAGTTTTGATGACTAGCTTGTAGAAACCAGTGTGACATTTCCAGAGAAAACTGGAAGTTTCAAGAGTTTCTCTTGATACAGAGGTAAAATCACTCTACTGGAACTGTGTGTGCAGCTTCATCAGTTTTACTTTAATGGATGCACAATAGAAAATATCTTTCTTTAAACAACTTATTACAGTTATATAAATCTGCATTATCATCGTCATTATTAATACCAAACAATTTCATCTTCCCTTAAATCCATCAGAATGCTTTGGCCACAGAAGTTAGGCATACACTTACATAGCGTTTGCTGTTTAAGGCCATACTTTGGCATTTCAGCACCGTTCTAAACAAGGTAAGATACTCTTTTTTCTTTGGAGGAGGTATTGGTTTTGCTGGAAAAAAACATTTGATTCTGACTTCTTCATTTTATACCAGTAAGTAAAAATTTTCCTATATGAGTTCCTCTACTAGCTGGCTTATACCTGTAAATAGGTTTTTTATGAGTCTGTAGATATTTATCCATGTCATTCCTGGGATTCCCAACACAGTGGGACCTTCATGTTTTACAAATATTCCTTCACGTGAATACAACAAAAAAAAAAATCAGTGAAAATCTGTAGGATTCAGGTGGATCTAGCTGCTTTTCTGATTAGTGTGTTCTAGTGAATGCACTATTTAAAGACATAAAGATTTTTGCTTTAATATATTTGAACTTATGAATCATACTGGAAAAACATTGTTCCTCTTAATGTTCCCCAACCACTCCTGAATGCCCTCAGATTAGTTTTGTAATGTTTTAGGGTCAAAATTCTTTTTGAAACATAACTTCATATCCCCTAAGAAAGTACAGTGCTTGCTTTAGCAAACTGTAAATTTGTCAGCATGTGTTCATTTTAATTTTGTTCACTTTATTTGGTTAGGAGCATGTTTCCCTTCAATCAGTTTTGCAGTAATGTTATTTATCTCAGCACAAAGGGGAAACAAAATTCCCATGCAAAGAGAAATCACGATATATAAATCTACAATGTGTAAATATAGTCATATGTAACAAAAAAAGGGTAAAACACTTGAAGTTTATTTCAAAGCCACATAGAAAGTTTCTGGTTTGACATATGACCCAGATTCATGCAATTATTTAAGGCAGCAAACATAATTGGAACTGCTTCTCAAATTAATTGCATCCAGGTTCATAGTAGCACTTAAAAATAATTAATCTTTTACTCTTGGATTAAAAGTGGACCTTTTTCAGTTTAACCTGTCCTAGAGTAATAGGATAATATTGAAAGTCTCAGTTCTCAGGAGCTATCCTTTCTAAATCTTTCATAAACCCCAAACATTTATAAACAGAAAAATCGGCAGATACAAATTAAGCCATACATTTTAATGGCTGGTAAATACTACTTTTTTATCAGCATTCCAATTTTCTGTATTCTTGTAACTGCTCAATGTTAACTACAAGTAGCTTCAATAGGAGCTTTGCATGTAAATCTCCAGTGTGTAAGTGGAAAGACAGATGAGTCTCCTGCAAGTACTTAATTATTTTTTATATCTCTTGAGATTCCATTTCCTTAGTATGACACTTGTTACTGATTCACCAAGCCAGACTTATTCATATTAATGTGTTTGAAAAAATCATATTTTATTTGAGTATAAGCATTTCAGATTAACAAATAAACGCTTAGTCACCATTTACATCTTTAGGGAAAGCCACATATGGCTAAATCAGGTATGGATGAGTTAGTCCTGAGCAGACTTTTATTTTCCTATTCAGATTTCTGATAGTCTGGCAGTTCAGATGAAATATCCTTACATTTCTTAAAGTATACTTTGTTCTTTTAATTATGAAATAATGTCATGACTAAGGAGAAACAAGTCAAAGGATATCGTCTGTATACACTGGAGGCTCAAGAAAATTTGTAAGCAGACTGGTTTCAAGATGCTGAAGTATAAATAGTTTTACTTTTAAAAAAATCCACTTTGGTGAGGGCGTGGTAACATCTGATTATTTCACCAAAGTATTTGCTTTATTAATGTCTTCTTGAATTTCCCATAGCTTGAAGCTTCTCTTCATGACACAGAGCCAAACTGCAGAAATTGTTGAAAGAAGTTAACGGACTCATTTACTTTTGGCTTTCCTCAACATTACCACAGAATGGTTTTCACCAAAAATTGAATGGTTTTCACCAAAAATTGAATGATTTTCACCAAAAATTTAGTGGTTTTGACCAAAAATTAACCTTACTTCACCTCTCAATTGTGAGGTTTTGTTGCTGCTGGCCTCTGGTCAGAGGTCGGTGCATCCCGAACCAAGGCTGGTGCTACAAAAGCCGTGCGGCACAGCACGGCTGGGGAGAGCCGTTAGCCCTCGGCATCCCCCAACGGCCTCCCAACAGCCCCCCAACAGCTCGTAGCCAGGGGCCCTGCCCCGTCCTGCCCGCCGGCTCCCGGCTGCAGGTACCAGCCAGGCCGGTGGCCACGGAGATGGTGAGCAGAGCTGGGGAGGGGGGCTCTGGCTGCTTTTTCGGTGCCAAAAGCAAGCTTGCAAGGTTGATCCCTAAACGCAGAAATATTAAAACTCTCTGTAGTGGAAAAGTAGGTCTTCTCTTTAGCCGTGGCTTAGTTTAGGTTAACTTCCCTCTTTTCCTGCGTTTAGGGGGCTCCAGTACAATGGGGTGGGGGGGGGGGGTGTGTGTGTAAACAAGTTGCCCATTAAAGCTACCGAACTCTTCAGGATAGTAAGAAAGCAAAACCGAACCTGCAGAGTCTAAGGGTGTGCGATAATACAGGCAGCAAAATAAATTACCAGCTGAGGGTTACTAAACCTGTCTAACTTCTGGTTCAAGGAGTGTGTAAGGCCTGGTTGTTGGCAGCATTGCTCTATGAATATCCTAATGCTTGTGGGCTGCCTTTGAGCTTGTGTTGCGGGGCCTTGTTAGAAAAAAAACCAAGGAGTTAAGAAAGGTTTCTGGTTTGTTTCTTTAAAATAGATCATAGATCAGCTGTAAGAAGCCATTAAATAGTTTCTTACAACTGCTGAGGGAGAAGATAACAGTGATATGTCTTCATTGCAGCACCAAATGTGCTTGTTTTCATTTACACTTACGCTTAAATTTTGATGTGCATACACTAAGGGATCTATAATACAAGTAGAGACTCTAACAAATAATACATTTTTCAAGTACATATGTATTTTATTAGTTTCTCAACATTTTTTGCTGACAATCGAAAAGATCAAGTATTTCGATTGACCATCAGCTGGATTTCAAGTCCTTATATTATTTGATCAGTTGAGTCCTTAATAAATTGATTATTTTTTATACTTTGACTAATAAATTTTGATCCTTGTGCCAAAACAAAAGGCAGTTTTAAATTTTGTTTCTTTTCAAGAAAAATGAATGGTGTCTTCAGTTTTCTTCAGTTTTCCTTCCTTTTTAACTGTCCCATCTTGGTATGCTCTAAAAGTTAATGAAATGAGTGGGTCATAGTCGTCCCCTCTGTTTTCCCCAATGATGTTACACCTCAAGCTTTTACAGGAGGAGCTTAAGAGTGTAACTGCAGGGGCACCCTATCTGGACCTGTAATAGTAGATTCTCAGAGATACAAGATATTGCTTTTAGAGGTACTAATTACTTCTGCATGGCTATTGCTAGTACAGCTGCTTCTGTATCAAAAAATGTTTTGCCTATATAGCTTTATTAGTATATATGCCACCTCCAGACATGATTGCAGTCTTTTTGGATCTAGTTGTTATGGGTAAAAAGTTTATTACTACTCAGGTGGAGCTTACCACTTCCACAGTTGAGATAATTTTGCCTGTGAACTGCCCTGATCAATGCTGGTGCACAGTTAGTTGTCACATTGGTTTGAACCATTTGTTCTGCACTAAATTGATTGAGGAGCATGCAGGTGATGTCTGAAAGTGTATCGATCGTGGGAATATTAAGGATTGTGTGGAGGGATGTCCTGAATCTAAAAGGAGTGTTTTGGAGAGGTTACTGTCACTTTTTCTTGCAGCTGCCTCAACAACTAATTCTTACAGCACTTCCCTGCTAAAACTGTTTCAGACTGTTAGAAATTTAGTTTATAAAGTAATACTACAAGAACGGGGGAAGTGCTACTTCTCACCACAGGATGCTTTTATGTTGTCAAAAAAGTAATGTCACCAGATGTTCAGAAATAGACTAAACTTCCACATTAATATTAGATCAGGATTCAGCAAACCTCTTCAGCACATGATTAAATTTAAGGTATGTTCATATTTTACCATCTTGCACTTCATTTTTAATCCAATGAGCATAGTGACCTGCTGCCACTGTGGATACAGTTAGATCTGAAGAAGATTGTGTGGTTTCGGAAGAGATCTTGGCCACTGGGATAAGACACATTCCTTCCATCCATATCCTAATTTCAAGACCAAGTGAGTGACCTGAGCCCTGATGCACAGGGCTACTTGTGGATCCTAGAGAAACAGGAGAAGAAAACTGAGCTCAAGCGATCAGCTACCCTTGCAGCATCGTAAAATTATGTTCTGCTGTTGAGTTGCCTTAACTCCTGCTGGAATGAGCCAGCCTGCCTCATTGACCTGTTACACTGAGCTTCAAAATCCCAGACAAGGCACCGTAGCCAATGATTAAGCCTCTTGCAATGGGAATGTGAAGCAGGGCAAGATCTTTACCTCTATTTTACCTGTGCGATACACTTTCTCTTATGTAATATGCAGTAGCAACTAATGCTTCAAGTGGCATTTACTCTTCTATGTACTCTGTTTAAATCACTGAAAATGCAATATGCAACATAATTTCAGTGATGCTTCCCGAATTTAAGTATTTGGCCTAAATAGTTCATAAGATTTATAGTGGGGTGCAAAGAAAGCATCTTTTTCTAGATAGCAGCTTTTGGGCCATCGGTCACTTCTTTGGTGGGAAATGAGAATGTTTAATTCTGGGAGATATGAGCTGTAAGCTGGTAACATACAAAATGAAGCTGATGAAGGAACTGCATGTGCTGTCCGATGACTTTCTGCTATTTCGTATCTGACTGGTGTCCATCCTAAGGCCAAACCTTTAGGCAGTGAGCTAGCATGCGTTGAGCAAGATCCTACCCCTAGTTTTGCAGATGTTGCTCTGCAGTAATCTACTTCAATCTCAATTTGATTTTATACATATATTTGCAGTTCATAATCAACTGTTGCAAATCAGCTTCTGGAGACTGAGACAACAGTCAGAGTTTCTAATACTTAACAGTTTTACCACATTACGTGTTACCATGTCTGGGTTTTGATGATGCTGATTCTGAAGCATGTGACGGAATGGAGGAAGGGGGACCTAACTGGGAAAGTAAGCTAATATGATATCTGAATGAGACTTGCAAGTCAGGAATGAAGACCTCTGCTCTGCTCTGTCCTGGTTTTGAATGCTTTTTTTTTTACTTTCTATCAATATCTTCCTGGCTAGAAAGTACAATAGTCTTTTTGAACTGGATTTTTTTAGATGATTATTTTTGGCTTGATTTAGGAGTTTAAAAAATCCTCAAAATATCTTTTCAGACTCTCTTAAACTTTCCATATATAGTATGTATAATATATGACTCCTAGAAAAATTTTTTTAAAAAAATAAATTTTCTTGTAGATGTCCTTGTAAAAATGTACATTCTTCTTTTATCTAAATTATGATTAATGCAGTAAATGTGTTTGCTTTTATAGTTCTACATTATTCATTTTTCAAAGGAAATTAATGTTTAATTTGCCACCTAGTGTACAATTAACTGTTTTTAATTTGTCAACTGTGTGAACTTTCAGTTCCAACACTGCAGAAGCAAATATCCAAACACCCCCTGATTTCTAATAAGGCGTGCAGATCTTCTCACGTCTGACGTTCACTCTGAGGACATAGAGGGGAGGCAGTCACTGCTGCAAATGTAATTCCATAGGTGTTTTCTTACTCTTAGCATGAAGAACACCTGCCTCAGATGGATGAGCAAAACAAAATGCTGAAAGAAAAATTAGTATCTCGTCTCCGGTTTGAACCAGAGAGGACAGAAGTACTGCTTATGGTAAGAGGCAGGTATCTCGTGTGCGACCCAGCTGACAGCAGTGAACTCGTGGGAGCATGCATGGTTTTAAACTAGACAATATGCTAATATTTTAGTTGCTGTTAATATCCTCCTAGCTACAGTCCCATTGTACTAAAAGACTGACTTAGAGTTAACTATTATAATTATGTAGTTAAATACAAAAGCGTGTACGTTCCTGATTCATTTCTAAATCCAGGCGCTCAAAAGCTCAAAATTAGATCTTTAAAAATTCTGGTGAGTTGCTGCTAATCCTGGAGTCGGGATTATCTCGTGTACTCCTACATCAAAGCTGGTGCTGTTGCATGTGCGCCTCTGGACTGGACTCTCTATTTTTACATACAGCAATTTTTTAAATTTTTTGTTTTAAATCTGACTTCTGTCTGAAAAAATGCTGTGTGTGTACACATGGATTGCATGTTTAATGCCTATGCAGTTGTGGGAGTGAAAGTCTTACACCTAGGAACGGTGTAAGGAAAACATCAGAGGCTTCATTTATCTTGAGGAATTTTCCTGGAGGAAGTACTTGATACTCAGTAACAATTAAAATATGGGAATTTGGAATAAAAGCTTTTTTTGCTTAAAACCTAACTACAGTCCTGCCATTGTTGGTGGAATCTCCTTAATTTATTATAACCCCGTGCCCTCTGTCTCTCCAGAGCAGAGTACGATGGAGAGCCTCGCATGACTTAACTGCTCTTACCAAATAAGCTACAGTATAAGTTAGCCTTCATCATTTCAAATATCTTCTCATAGCAGTAAACTGTAGCTCTCAAATATGAAACAGAAACATTATATTCTGTTTTCCATTATCTTAGCTTTTTCTTATCCAGTGTAAACTGTTTATTCTCATCTTTCATATAGGGTACCAAAGTTCTATTTTATGATGCTAATTTAAATAACGAAAATCAGACCTCTACATTTTATATATGTGAATCCCCTACTCCCTCTATAAACCCATGTAAATTAATCTAATTTACCTGATTAATGGAGGTATTTTCATTTAGCTAGTGTTTGCCTCAAGTGTCCTGAAAAACAATGATTTGTTGTTCTAAATTTAGAATTTCTTTTTCTGAACGTTTGTAACTATTTCAGGCTTCGGTTGATGGAAACAGGAGAAAGCAATTTTATATTCCATATGAAAATACCAGACATTAATTTTAGTGCTCTCAGCACCATTATTTTTAAGTCATTTATTAAGATTCTTTTTATAAGTAAAATTTCATGCACGTAAAATGCTGTATATCTTAACTCAGAAAAATTCTGTAATGAAAGCTGAGTTAAGCCATCAGTTGATGTGAAAATGTTTTCCATAGCTGTTAAATAAATGCCTTCTTTGATTTTTTTTTTTTTTTAGATTATAACATATGACCACTCAGTCAATAGTTACTGAAATTAATGTATTACTCTGCCCTTTGTTCCCAGTCACCCTCAGCAGAGAAGAAATACCCTATTCTTCGCACAGCAGTTTACAGAGCAAGCACAGAAAGGAAACACAAAGCGGAAATAAAAGAGGAAGGCGTGTGTTTTGGAAATGTGTATGTGTAATTATATTTCTTTACAATAACTTTTTGTACTTTACTACTTAAAATTTGTAACAACAATGGATGTCTTCTACTGAATTATTTGACTGCTTCCCTGCAAATTCTGTGAAGCCTGGATTGACGCTCCAGCATAAACTTTATAATCTTCACCCATTGCAATAGAGTCTGATCTAGTTTATGTCACTGAAAATCTGGAGAAGTGCTAGTGAAGTCATTGCAAAGCAAATACAGCCTAGTCAATGGGGAATTATATACTATATGAACCTATATTAGTATTTTTCAAATTTAATGATGGAATACGATGACTGAGTTGATTTAGTTGTTTAATGTTTATTGTCTTGAAGTGAAACTAAAGGAGTGTTCATATTGCTCTCAAATACTGTACCAAAACCCATTGAAGTGGCATGACAAGGTGAAGGGGTGATGTATACTTGCCAAGAACTGAAGGTTCAGAAAAATTGCTGTAGTGGGATCAGTGAAGTCCAGGATTCTGTCCCTAAAAGAGACATTGATCCTTCACGCTCTCGTGGGAAGTGCGTATATAGTGTGGGGCTGCTGCTAAAGCAACAACTTCTGGCACATGAGTTTTGGACAACTTCAGCTGCTCCAAGTGATTCTTCTTTGATGCCTTTGCCACTACGATAGAATCTAGATTATGAATTAGCCTTTTTAGTCTGAATTATATATCCTGAATTTTTGACAGCATATCCACAACGGAGTTGGACCAACAGTTAGTTGAAGCATAGTTAATTTTAATTCATTTTCCCACTGTTCCCGTGGTTTATTTTTCGTTGTTTTTCTTATGTTTTCATACAGGCAGGCTAATGTATTGCATATACTTTTCAAAGCTCTCTACCTTAATTTTGAATCACTTTTTCTTGCATATTGAGCTTATTTAAGAGATTTTCAGATTGGTTTACAAATCTAAGAATGAACTTGAAAAAAACAGACAATATAATACAAATCCTGTAATACAAGATTCTTATTTTTATACTTTCTCTAGGAAAGAATTTAATTTAAAAAATACAATTGATTACCTTCTTTTTGCTTTCATAGCAGATACCATGCTGTTGGAATTACTAAGAGTGAGAACAAATTACAGCATTAATTTTTTTAAATATTATTTTCTTAGTTGTGTTTTCCAGAGCTTAAACTTAGTTTAATCTTGAAGCTCTCTTACCTTTGAGGCTAATGAAAAGAATGATCAGGTTTTATATAATATTGCTTCTGACGTCTATAGTGTCAGAACACAAGAGGTAGGGCTGTAATTTTATTTTGATTTCTTTCCCCATCCTCACTGTATATTTTATTCATCATGAATAAAGTTCTTATTTTGTGCCATAATCGTAAATGCAAACCATTATACAAGTCCTATTTTAGTTGATTGTTCTGTTTTGCCTGTATGACTGAATCTTCAGGGTTTTTTCCTAATAGTGTATATTGTTCAATTTTAGACTCTCAGGAATACATAAGGAGGGAAGAGAAGAATCTGTTTGTCAGCCTATTAGCATGTCAGAGCATGAGACAATGAAATTTAAAAGGAGCATGACAAAAACAGTGTCCTTAATGTCAAAGAATGAGAATTTGAAAAAGACACTTCCCAAAGCTTCTGCTTGCAAAGGAGTTCAGCATGGTTTTGGCGCATCACCTTCTTCTCCTGTACATGGTAAAGTGCCTAAAATGACAGAAAGTGGAGTAACAAAAGATATGGCTTTCTTTCCTCATCGTTGTAACAATTCTTTTCCACACACTTGTAAATATACAGCGAGCTCCAACGCATTTCTAACAAAGAACACTGTAAGTCACAAGCATACCAGTTTTTATGTTAAGGGTGGTCTGATCATTTATTTTCTGTTTTTCTACTGAAAATAGCAGTCTTACTGGGTTTCTAATATTTGGTGAGATATAATATTGCAGTGGGCAGTTGTAGCATTGTCCTGGTTTTGGCTGGGCTGGAGTTAATTTTCTTCCCAACAGCAGGTATAATGCTGTGGTTTGGATTTAGGATCAGAATAATGTTGATAACACCCTGATGTTTTTGGTTGTTGCTTGGCAATGCTTACACTAAGTCAAGGACTTTTCAACTTCACATATTGCCCACCAGTGAGGAGGCTGGGGGTGCACAAGAAGCTGGGAGGGGACACAGCCAGGACAACTGACCCAAACCGGCCAAAGGGATATTCCACACCATACGACACCATGCTCAGTATAGAACTTGGGGCTTAGCTGGCCGGGGGTTTAGACCATGGCTCAGGAACTATCTGGGCATTGGCGGTCTGTGGGTGGTGAGCAATTGTGCTGTGCGTCCCTTGTTTTGTATATTTTATTTTCTTCTTCTTCTTCTTCTTCTTCTTCTTCTTCTTCTTCTTCTTCTTCTTCTTCTTCTTCTTCTTCTTCTTCTTCTTCTTCTTCTTCTTCTTCTTCTTCTTCCTCTTCCTCTTCCTCTTCCTCTTCCTCTTCCTCTTCCTCTTCCTCTTCTCTTCTTCCTTTTCTGTCATATTAAATTGTCTTTAACTCAACGCATGAGTCTTACTTTTTTTTCTCAATTCTCTCCCCCATCCCACAGAGAGAGGGGGAATGAGCAAACAACTCTGTGGTTGTTTTAGCTGCTGGCCAGGTTAAACCATGACAAGCATAAACATGCACTCTTGTCTTTCTCCCTAAAGCCTTTAGAAGGAAATGCTTTTCTTTGGGTATTACAGGGATGTGAACAACACTTTCTTTGTATGTGGTGAATACATAAAAAGACTCCTGCAAAACTTCACATCTTTTAAAAAAAAAAAAGGAATAGTGGAGATGTAACACTGACTTTAACTCAGTAGACTAAGTGAAAGTGCATAAAAGCATGTGTTTGTTCTGATTTTAAAAAGTTACAGTTATCCATACTTCTTTTCTGTGTACATTTACCTATTCAAAGTTTCTTTAAGTGAGAAGGCTGTGTAATATGTCTTGAATATGCTTTTTCCACCAGATGTTAATGAAAACTAAATATATGATTGTCTTTGCTGTTGTCCTCCAATCAACCTGGGTTTTTTCAAAGTGTGAAGTGAGATCATCTCTCTCAAATACAAAATCATAATTCATGGAAGTTGTATGTATGGGGAAATGAAACTACTCACAAAGACTTGGTGGCCTTGTGATTACAATTCTTGCTCTTGAAAGTCACTGCATGTTCCCAACTGACATCAATGGGTCAAAATTCAAACAAGTCTGCAAGCTGGAGTTCATTTATGTCAGCAATTTTTGCACTACGCTTTGAGTGAAACTTGCAGAAAACATTTTTGAATCAATTGTGTCCTATAAATTTTCAGCACATAAAACATGAATATTGAGAAACTACGCCTTGTTAAACAAGGCATTGAAGTGTAGGGTTGTACCAGCCCATCTGGCTGGGATGGAGTTAACTTTCTTCGTAGTAGTCCATATGGTGCTCTGCTTTATGTTTGTGGCTAGAACAGTGTTGATAAGGCACCAATGTTTTGGCTATTGCTGAGCCGTGCTGCTTTTCTGGGGTCCAGGCTTGCTTTCTTTTAGCATGGATGGAAAGGTTTTCTGATAATAAACAGGGCCAAACAAATGACAAAAGTCAAAGTGAATGTTATCCTCGTTACCTAATGGGTTACACAGGAAACAAGTATTACATTTCTGATCCAACCACACTGAAGTAACTGATGTCAGTTAGTGATCTGAATACAAGTTTTAATGTATTGCCAAAACAAAAAGAAGTGACATCTTATGTATGTGCATGTCTCTATACAAATATTAAAACTAGATGTTGCAGAAATGTAAACTTGTAGGAAGGTTAACTGAAATTAGAAAATAATTGTGCATAATGATCTGCTTTAAATGACAAATATTTTCATTTTTAATGTGTTGCTTGCAGATAATATTAGAAAGACTGGAATGCAAACAGCCATTTTGGAACCAAGTTGCCATAAAAAGACTTGTGAGCAACCAAAAGTGGGAAGATCTTCTAAAAAGCCTTTGGGAACCAAAGTTCATTCTTACGACAGAACAGGTACATAAGTTGTAGCGTCGGGGAGGGAGACTATGTTATTAGTTATGCCTGTACAGCCAATGTATTTACTTCAGATTTACATGGGAATAATGGAGAATATACTCATCTGCTACTCTCTTTCCTCATCCCTCTCCTGCCTTTAGAGTAGGATACATGTGAGGGGAGAGCTGATATGGCTGTAAATGAGAGAGCGCTGTCATTTCAAATCTTATTTCAAAGGCTGACAGCTTTCCCCTCTGTATTCACCTTCTGATGGCGTAATTTTTTACACCTGATCTCTGAGCAGAATTTACTTTCAGACAGCATTTGAATTCTTATTTTAATGTTCTTTATATTTTATATAAGCTGCAGTAAGTTTTCTTTTCATTAGAAGATTCATAAAGAGGAGTCATGTTTTCCTACTTATCTTCCAGGATTAGTGTGGGGAAAAATAGATTTTGATCATTATTTCTCCATTAAAAATATCTGTCGCTGAATCTGAAAACTGTGAGGAAGTGATACCACAACTGGTTTCTAATTTTTTTTCTTTTTTTGCAAACTTTTTTCTATACATATTATTATAGGGATTAAAAACCATGGGGAAAAAAACCACTTTTAATGCTTTCCAGGACTTCTCAAATTGTTTTCCATAATGTTATAGAAACTTTTGTTCAGCTAGAGTGTTCTTCTCCTATACAGGACTAGATTGGTCTGATTTCTAAAGGGGTACTGTGTTTCTATGTAAAAAGGAATTTCTTTTAACTATTAGAAAGAAAAGTAGTAGTATTATTATTCTTGCATTTTCAACATTCTTTTTGTTTAGCTGAGATTTTGCTCTGCCTTCAGAAGCCTTTTCTCATTTTTCAGTCTTTTAAGCATTTGAGAAGGTCTTTGGCCTGTAAATCATATTTTTCCTACTGAGTACTTTGAATTTTGCTGTGTAAATTACACCAAAGATGAGTGTAAAATCACTGGAAATTGAAATTACTTTGAAGTCAATTGAACATCTGTTCTTCAATTGCAGGAAAATACATTTGGAATATCTGATGCCCTTTTTTTTTTTTTTTTTTTGAGAAAGACTTTCTAAGATATGTTTTCTGTGTCTTCCAACTCGCTCTGAATAACATTACACCAATCCTCCACACTTGTTAAGGCTTATGCAATGAAACTAAAGAATGAATGGCTGGCTGGCTTGTGCAATGAATCTGAAGATGTTATGTTGAAGGGAAAAAAAAATAACCTTTCTTTTTTTTCTTTTCTCGATGTACCAGAACCAGTTGATGATGACATTATAATGCATATTCTGAGGCTTCGAGGCAAACTTGGCTGGCAAACAAAGTTACCATTGTGTAAATGGTTAGCTAGAGAGGCTGATGTGGCCAGATTTCAGAAGTTCACGCTTACGGTGATTTTTACTTTCCCTTCTCCACATCCTGTGCGATTACACATTCTAGAAACAGTGTTGGTTATAAATGTTAAATACTTATTTCCTGAAAGATTTTGCCTCTGAAAAAGGATGGATCTGATCTTGGAATCAACAAAATGTTTAAAAAGAATAAACTAGGAGAATTCTAATTACCAGAATTGAATTTGATTACTTAAAAATAGGAAGTGGAAGCCAAGATTACACTTTGCAATGGTCAGAGCCATAGAGGAGTTCTAGGAGGAGATGGTACCTAGAATTATTCTGGGAAGAGAATAGTGGTACCTAGAATTATTTATTCCATCTCTGGGCGCATTGCAATCACTTAAACTTAGTACTTAGCCAATAATAGTTGAGCTATTCCAGCACTAAGTAGAATTGTGGTCATGTCTGTACTGATCAAACATGCCAAGTATGAGGCCAGTATTTGTTGTGAGTGGTACTGGGCAGTCTGCTCTTGATATAGCCACATGGGACGCCGCCTGTGTTCTCTTACTAATTTGGTGCATTCCATGACAGACAGACACATATCTGGTTTCATTATAATTTTGCATATGTGTTTTTTCATTAACAAAAAAAAAAGAGGAAAAAAAAATCAGGTTTCTTTCAATGTGCTCAATGTTGTGAGATATTTTGAATGCACAATGAAAATAAAGTCTATGATATATTTTGTCCCTTGGGACTTTTGATTTCAGATATAGCTGCAAAAATTTTAAGAAACATTACAGTTGTCCACAAAACTAAAATTTCTTCCAGCTATAATGACATATTTTCAAAACAACTAGGTATCACTGATATTTACAATCTTTAACTGTATAGGTGTTTGCTACTAAAGAGCTTTATGGTGTTTTTTTAATCTTCACAGTGCTTACCACTGTTTTTATAGATGGAGAATCTTAACTACTGAAAGTTTTTTTCAGGTTTGAATAAAAAAGTTGTAACACTAATAGGGTTATATGAGACAGTTTTCTCAATGAGAAATAGTAATATTTAACTAGCTGCTGGTGGAACTGAAAAATAATTAATTAGAGTGGAAATAATAGAAAAATATTATGATAATAGAATTAGATTGTAGTCAATTCAGTGTTGCTACTAAGCTTATCAGAATATTTGAGTACTTTTTAATCTTTCTTCTCATAGTAAAAAATATAGGTATATAACTTGTAATCATGACAAATATATTTTATATATATATGTATAAAAACAATTTTCTCCTTTGACAGAGACCTTTATTGCTAAAAGATAGCGGGGAATATATATATTGCCTTGAACGAAACAGGAACAACTTTAAAGCTCCCTACAACCCATATGATTTACAGGCCGTCTCTATGAGTACAGCAATGCAAAGCAAAGAATATTGGACTGTTACAGCCTCATTTGTGTCTAAGGTAGTATGTTGCACAACACACAGAACAACACGAACCCAGAGATTTCCACAGAAAGAACATTTTTCTTTTCATTTATTATCACATCGCATTCCCATTGCAATTATGTTCTTTGCTTGAGGTCTCTCCTAAGGACAGGTCCTCTGTTGGCTTTGAGCTCATCCTTTTGCTCAGGCACGTCTTTAGATCTTGAACTACAGTATAATTCAAGACTAGGTCTATCAGAAGACGGGTTACTTAAAACTTAGCACCCGGTAATCCACTATCTGCATTTCTGGGCGTAGTAATGTGCAACAGGGAATACACTCACATCCTGCCTGTTCTGACCTCAGACAAGGGCATGCCTTCCGCTCATAGTTGTGCATGGGAACTGGTGATGTTCATGACTTATCTTTGCATTTACTCTTTGCATTGTAACTAGGTATGCCCTTGGTGACTTACTGATTCGTCTTTGTTTAGTCTTGACAGCATTTTCTTTTTAAAAAAAAAAAAAAAAAAAGCTCGAAGCTTATTCTCTAACTCCAAATGACATCTCGGGACTGGTTTAAGCCTATGTAAGGCTGCTGAGTGACGGGCTCTAAGCTACCCTCTCCATTGCATTGGCACTGGTGATTTCATGGCCGGTATGCTGGATCATCTCACTAATTTAGCTGAAAATGAATGAAAATACTTCATATGTGTATCTATCTGCTTGCCAGGTTAATTTTCAGTCAGATTAGAGAGCTAATCCATCTCACCAAGAGCACAGAGTACTGAAAAGAAGCACTAAAAATAATACCTTTTAAGAATATGAGCACCACATTGCATGATGTTTCATCAGTTCTTAAATGTCTTTGAAGACACCTCAACTTTGAAGCCCTTTTTCTCTTTAGCATCAGTAAATTTTAGAATTAGTATGACACTAAACTAGCATGGAAGAAGTGATAATTGCATAATTTACATAATTGGATTGTTGCTGGATGCTAAAGTTAAACTTTTTGTTGTATGTATGAGATACATGATTTGAATGTCAGAAAATTACAGACATAGCTTAGCAACTGATGCAATTACTGTTGTTAAAATGGAGAAAATGTATTTTCTACCAGTGGAGGTACTCAGCTTTTATAAAAATAGATTGGAAGAAAAGAATAAATCTTGAGAACCTGACTGGGAAAAAAAGGCTGCGACCTTGTTCCTTTGCCTTCAGAATGCTTGCTGTACTACAGAAATTTGAAGTACAGCCTTGATTTAAATACAAAGTGATGTGTTCCAAAACATCTCTGATTGATAAAAGATCTAGTACTTTCTTTGGCTAAACCAGAGAATGATTCATTCAAAACAATTAATTAGTGCTTAGTAGCCAGCCTTCTATCTCTTATACTCCTATGAAAGATAATGAAGATTTCTACAAAAGTACATCTGCCCATTGCCACTTTACTGTATCTGCCCATTGCCATTTTACTGTATCCTTGCCAGTCAGACTCCCTAATTTGAAAAGGAATTATGCTAATTTGCAATTCGTAATGTTTATATCCTTTCACACAGGTGAAAGGATTCTCCTTTGGAGACTGCAAATCTATTTGCTTACCCTGTTGTTGATGTGGTTCTGAGATGCTGTTTGCCACCTTTGGGTGGGTCTATCTGCCCACATTGTATTGGAAATCTTTCCACAAGTCTAATTCTCCTTTCCTCTCGTTCAGCTGTATCATGTAGTGATGGGAAGAAACTGATATTTCATAGTTTTACTTCTAGCAGTAAATACGTACATTCTGATTTCTCCTCCTTACTTTGTGTGAGATAAAGCATTTTTATACAAGAAAGGTACTCACTAAGCCTAGATTAATGGCTTTTATAAGGTACCGAGGAGCTTTCCTAACTAGGGACAGACTTGGACATCTGCCTGAACGCTTTCCTGAATAGTGGGTATAATGACATACTTTGAATGACAAAAACATCTTGATATTTAAAATGATAAAACCATGTAGTAACTGTAAGCTTGTTCAAAATTAAACAAAAATAAAACAAAAACTGCATTGGTAGACAGGATATAATGTGTTGAATTTTGCCACCACTGAGTTCATCAGTAAGCACGCCTTTTGTCTTTGATAGTGAAGATTCAGTAACGTTTGTTAAATTCTTTTTGAAAAGGAGTTGTATTTTTTTTTTTCCCCCTAGTTTTCTGCAGGCCATAAATTAGGTGAAATGGAAATAACACCGGTGCCACAATGGCTGCATGAAAGACAGCTCTATTATAGGTTACTCAATTTGAATTTATTTTCCAATTTCAGGTAAGGAAATGAAAAAAAAAAATTGAAATTCACTGATTACACTAAAAATTTTCAATATCTTTGTATGATAAAATCCCAACTTAATACTGTGTTAATTCCTGCATAGGCATTTTCAAGAATTACAGTATCTAAACACTACTCAAAATCTTTTTGGTTCTTATGTCTAGATCATTAATGGAACCAAACATCCTCTTTTCTCTTTTGCTTTTTTTTGTTTCTTCTTGTTTATTTATTTAACCTTAGAAAAAGTAAAAGTATCTCTAGTAATATCTTCCTATGCACTAAATATTAAGAGGCAAGTTAATTCTTCCATTTTTTCTCTTCCACATTATCTAGAATGTATGAAATAGCTAATACTACTCACCTTATATAGAATGCATTCAAGCAAATTATTTAGTGTAAAATAGAAGAAAATATTTAGTGGCTGACTGTTTTGCAAACATCAGTAAAAACACAATAGCTGAATTTTAACCTCTTGCTTAGTCTAATATTAAATATCCACCTCCTACACATCTGTCTCAATATTTTCCTTTTATAACTTTTTAGTGGGAGATACTAGTTTCTGGTTTATTTTTTACTTTTGTTAGAGAATATTGCTGGAAGTGATTCAGTTTTGGTACTTGACCCTGTGTCTCATGTTGGATTTGTGCATGCAAGTTTTTTGTGTGTGCATCAGTCTCACAATGATGGCATCATAAATTTCACACATTTTTGAAAACGCATTTTATGTTTGCCAGTGCCACATTCCACATATAAAAATTAACCAAAGTGATCATGATTTTATTTCATTACATTGCTCTGATAACATTTGTTGTTATTGAATATGTGTGTATATGTGTCAATTAGAGAATTAAAGATCGCTGTGATGGGAACATTTAGAAGACAGATAAGCCAATTTTAAACTTTTAAACGAAGTTTTACTAAACTGACATTCTTTAACTACACACTTTATGCTAATGCTTAATTCATAACCATTGTCAGTCACTATCTCTCCACAGTCAGTTGATCCTTCACAATCTCTACGTGGTACTGCATACTCACAGAGAGCTGATGCGGTGCATTTAGCACAGCTCTTGATTGCCTTGCTCACTGGGGTTGAGGTGGTAAGACTCAAAACCTGTCTACCAGGGGAAGCCGAAAACATAATGAAGATGTTACATCTCTTCTCCCCATCCAACCAGCTCGGGGATCCTACCCATTTATAAATGTTTTGTGTCTATATGGTTTCTAGACGATTGGCCTCTGCCTCTGGGCTAGGTGTTGCAAAAGCTTAGCGGGTGCGTTCCCAGGCTGCAGCAGGTGTCCTATCCTGTAGCTTGGCTGGTTTGGGGGGGTGGGGGTGTTTAGTTGGTTCTTTGTTAATTTTCCTTATTTAGCTGCTGTTTCTTTCCTTAAAGCAAAAGTAACACTTGCCCAGCTTTGGCAGTTGCGTTTTATCACTGCCCAGTGATTGACCATCAGTGAGTCGGGTTCTGGGATCCATTGGTTTCAACCTGTGGCTGTATTTTCAAGGCCTTTGCTGTTATCCCGTGCTTAACCTACATGCCGACAAGCAACGTCTGGTACCAAGGTCCAGTTTACAAAGGAGGTTCTCAGAACAAGTTGATAACAAGCCTAACCGGCCAGGACTAGGGCTCGGTGCACTTAACATAAGGCACAGTTAGCTTAAAGCTTCTGGTTTATTATTGGCAGCAGCAAGACTATTTTTAATGGGCACAAAAACGCTTATGCAGTTATGGTAGATTAAGGATGCTTATATTTGGGTTTAAAACAAGCTAATATTAATGTTTGCTTAGTGTACTTGGTCTTTTGTGGGTACAACAGGCCTCTGCTTTAGCTATACTTTTCATACATCTGTCAAGATAGATGAAGAGGTGTGGAGGCAATGTTTGGGAACACATTTAGAAAGCGGAAATTGGCTAAATAGATCTGCATCTGTCTCCCAACAGCGTAAGTGCTGTTAATGAGCTGTTGCGACAGCAGGTGTGACAGTCTGTAGAATTTACATGCATAAATAATTATTTCTGTTGCTTCTAGAATGAAGAAATACTTTCTAGTCTGGAAAATCAATGTTAGAAGAAGCAAGGCGAACAAGACCAAGTCAGTTTGAATGTCAGGATTTCGTGGGAGAAGAATTAAAGAATACTTAATCTCCTGCTGTACACTTTACCAATTTGTATCTTATTTTCCTCTAAATACTTTATAAATCAACAAAAACCATTATACAAATGCCACACTACCTGTTGATAACAGCATGAAAGACTAATAAAAATTTTATGGTACTTTTATCTTACTGTGAAGGAGCCTGGAATTTTAATCTGGTCAAACCCGAGCTTTAATTTGATGTTTGTCTAGTGCCAAGCACAGCGGGATTCTGCGTTATGACTAAGGATTTTCACTATAAATGGGATGAAAACAGTAATTAGTACAGTGTTATATTGTAAAATGAGAGTTGTTGCACAAAGTCCAAGCTGAATATGGGCTGAATGAGAAGATGGCATCCAATCTGTATGTTGAGGTGAGTAAACAAGATCCCATCACACTTCATCTATTCTCCTAAGGCCGTCTTTTATTGGTATGTAACTAAAATCTGTATTCTGTAGGTTCAATGATAAAAAAAACATTGTCAGCTCCTTACAAGAGGGGTTCTTTCCCCCTTTTATGAAAATGTATCCTATAGTTAAGATTATTTTTACAGGTTTTTAATTAGCCTTTGTGTTAGGAAGATGGTCCCTTCTGGGGTTTATATCAAACCATGCTTTGCGCTCAGAGCATATGGATTAGATGTTTCCCTTGTACCTAGGGGTAAGGAACTGGGATGGTTGATGGCCACCTTCTTCCATTTGAACAGTCAAGTGGAAAAAGCCTAAATTCTCAGGTAGTCCTTTCTCTGTCTCATTTTAAAGTTACTGAAATAGGAAAGGTATTTGAGTAAACAGAGTTTGTAACTGCATAAAATCTGAAAACTGTCATTTATGGAATGCATCATTAAAAATAATATATGATGAGTCAGCTTCTGAAAAAAATAATGTTTTCTCTTTGCTTGGCATTAGTCAGAGACACATTCATTAATTCATACATTAATGCTTAACAGATACATAGCGCTTTCCCTAAAAGCAGATTTTTTTGTAGATGGCAAGTTCACCAAAATTAAGTTGGGGCACTCTAAATGACCTGACTATAGAATATTTTTAGTATGTTTTGTCAAAATCAGATTTGTCTTTTGAAATGTTTTTATGTCTTGAAATCATACAATGTTAAGCTGTAACCTTTTTATAAACTAGAAATCAGTCCTGATGCTCTCCACACTTCAGCATTTGAATAAATTTGCGGGTGAGCTGTTCCTGTAAACAAAGGTGGTGAAAGAGACCATAGTCACTATAGAGTCCATAAATTTATTTTGTTGAGGCTTTGCATTTGGTTTTATTCCTCAGTATGTAGCTGCTCACATAAATTTAATGGATCTTCATATAGGTAGGTTAGTGCAAGAGACTTTTTCAAAAGGCAATCACGGAAGGACTTCTAATGCTCTGTTGACTACACAGCCTGGTTATGCAACTGATTGTTCCTAAAATGATTCAGATTCCTATGCATTAAGAAAAGCAATTTAAAGGTATTTTGTTGGATTTTTTTCAAGTTCTTTACGTTTCTTAAATGTCATGTTGAGGCAAAGCTCTTTGAAGTTTATTAATGCAATAGGTAAGTTTGGTTATGCTATTCCTTATTTTAAAGTCATTAAAAAGAATACTTCAAACATGGATAGTGAAAAACGCAATCACATTAGAACTGCACGTTCACAGTTTGCTGTCTTTTCTCTCTTCTGCACAAAGGTGTGCACATTGCTTCACACATCACAAAAACAAAAGACACCTCAGAGTGGCTACGTTTTGATTTGGAGACCATAGAATGGCTTTGTTATCAAAAATAAGAGGTTGTGATCTTAGCCCATTTATATATTTATATTACAGCGCTCCTTTTTGGTGTGTATTCCCCCACAGAACTTGAGCTTAAGATTTTGTTATCATCAGGAGCATCTGCTGGAGATACACCCTCCCTTTGAATATCCCAGTGCTTTCAACCAAAGGCATAAAACTCTCTGCTGCTTCTCACCGCCTTACAAGTCCTTCCTGATACTTAGTGAGACATATTTTAATGGTGTTATTATAAAGGATTTTCTGTTAAATAAAGGAAAATCTGGTATCATTTCAGTTGTCCTAAATTCTCAGATTTTGGATTACTAATGGTTTCAGTTAATTATGCCATTGAACAATTGGTTATGTTAATCCAGACAAAACTGTCTAAGATTTATATAAATTATTTTCAAAGAGTAGAGAGTGTTTAAAGGAGTCTTACGTAAAATACAAAGAAAACAAATATACTAGAAATGATCAAGCACTTAGCAGCTCTCTGTACTTGCTAGGGTAGAAGATTATGCCTCATGGAAAAAGTGCTATATCTAGTTGCTCAAGGATTTTCACAAGTATTAGAAACCGCTCCTTCACCTTTTTTTAAAAACAATAAAATCTTTAGACAACAAAGGAAATCAGGAATGTCAAAACCAAAGCAACACTGGTCTCCTAGCCATCTCCCTTAATGCCTTTTAGAATCAAGGTCCATGAATCTTCTATAGCCTGACTCATCTGAAGAGTAACTCAACAAGGACCCATTCAGGAGCTGATGATAAAAGCCACCACCATCATTCAGTATCTCAGTGCTCATGCACTACTGACCACTGTTCTTGCACATGTGGTGAGAGTCGTGGAAGCCTTGCTGATTCCACCGTTGATTCCTAGAGCGCTGTTATTCACAGTAAGTGCTCCAGTGCTTTCCTATGACAGTGCATAATTT
Organism: Balearica regulorum gibbericeps; assembly: GCF_011004875.1. NCBI lineage: Eukaryota > Metazoa > Chordata > Aves > Gruiformes > Gruidae > Balearica > Balearica regulorum. Next base: position 106,688,486 of record NC_046186.1, read on the forward strand.
GTCACCGTTCCCCTGTAGTACCACAATCAACCACGTTCTGCTTGATCTGAGGACTTACTAGCGAGCATCAGCATTTTTACTTTTTTATGGTATAGGTACTAAGCTCTCCTTTGCTCGTATCTCAAATTCTTTGTAGCCTGGTACCCAGTGTCAATGTTAATCCTTTTAGGGCGTGAGAGAAACTCCCCACCTTGCAAGAACTATGCTGGTAGCAAAACCTAGATCCTGACCATGTTTTCTTTCCTTGCCAACCAAGTGGGACTGCTCCGGAAGGAGAATAAATCAGATGAATGAACACAAGAAAGCTGTCTTTGCAGTGTTTGATAGCAGTTTGGATACTTGCAAGGCTACTAGACTAACATCTGCTCTGGAGGTGTGCAAAAGCCAGTTCACGCACAGGGTCGAGGTGTGTGTTTATTCCACGTCTGCGCAGAGCTGGGTGCTAGGTGGTCAGTCCACAAAGCTAGCGCACCGCTTACAGGTACATCGTACATCTGTGCAGTCCAGGGTGTTAGTTCCGCCTGTTAGTCACACCTTCTTACCTACAACTGGTGAAGTCTTTGCTCGCTTCGATTTAAAGGTATGGTACTTTCTAAACGCAGGTTCGGTGAGTAGGGGTCTTTATCTGGGGAGGGTTGCATTCAGCGCCAGAGGTGTGCTTTTCATATTATCATCAGACTGTTTGCTCCAAGGACACCAATCAGAGGAAGGACTTCTGCTGACTTTTGACTCTCAAGGATGTACATCTTGTCTTTAAGAAGTGTTCCTCTGTTCAAGGTTCCTCTGCTACATCTTATCTAACTGTACCTCATTCTAAGATAAATGATGTTTTTCATGCAATTAAATTGGGTATGCAGTATGTTAGTTACGTTAATTGTGCCAGCTAGGCATCAGTTACGTTAATTTTGTCCTTAAGCAGCTAGGCATCGATGTTACTATGCCAAACCCCTTTTTTCAGAAAGAGAAGACAGCTACTTTTGGATTTCAGAAAGAGCTTGCCAGAGAGAGCAAAGTCATATAAGTAAAAATAAAAACTCAAATAATAAAAGGAGTTCCTTAGTAAGAATAGCTGCTAATAAGAAAAAACAAATGGAGATATCAAATTATTTTTTTCCAGACAAGATATTATTTTATCAATTGGGATTCCTCTAAGTTTTCGCTTTAAAAATTTCCTTAATACTTGAAGGTGAAATTAAGATTTGTTATCACAAAAGTTTAACCACAGGCAAAAATAGTACTGGAGGAAACCCTGAATGTGAAAAACAAAATCTCCTGGCATTTCAGTCAAGGAAGTCGTACAGACCTTTCTGACACCATTTTTTCTGGAATGTCAGCAAAGATGAAAATAACCAAAGTTCCTCCATTTTGAAATCATAAGAATATTGCATACTTTTAAATAGAGTTTAAGACCTCCGAGTATTTCTATTTAGTCTAAAATAAAAATAAGACAAGCTGAAGTCTTACTAGAGGCAATGCCTCTAACAAGAACCAGATCAAGGAAGAAATACAAGGTTTTTAACAAGTATTTTTCCCTCTCTGTTTACTGCTGCATTATATCACTAGTCTCCTAAAAACTTCAGGCAGTTGATTTGGTCATTCCAATTGACAAATGCTATGGATTTTTCTGTGTCACTTCTTTTTTGGGTATAACATTTTAGGAACATCAACAGAGTTGTTAAATGGACAGTTGCTCTGCCTCCTCCACTTTCATCGTCCTTCTTTGTTCTTATTTAGGACTTTCTCTGTCTCAAGCATAAGGGTCTTGGTTATATTGAATATTGAAATTGCTATTTCTTTTTGGGGATTTTTTTTTTAGATATGTAAATTAGATAAGTGCTACCTTTGGTGTACTGCTTACTATGACATTCTGGAGAGGTTTTTTAAATTAATTTCCCCCTATGGCAAAGTACTTAAATTACTTGGAATCCTTTATGTAAACACACCAGTCACGTGATATAGCTGCAGCAAGGGACCTATGTGCAACCCATGTCAACCGCCCTCATTTTATGGTGAAGGAACTCATCAGCGAAGGAAGATGACCTGCTTTTTATCTTGTTTGCTGAAGGTTCAAGGATGTTCACAGTACAACCACTATCACTGCTCCAGACCAAAATTTTAGATACAGAAGATGCACAAAAATAGAATAGGAGAGTATATAAGAGAAAAAAATACTTATTGTACACTAACTGTAATTCCTTGAGGAAATTCCCCAAGAGGCAAGGCTGAAGTTTTTGTTGTGTGAACCTTCTCCATCTGGTTGGACTAACTCCACAGTAACCTGTGTCCCGATTCTCTGCTATAAAGGCTGCAATGAGGAAGGGTGGAAACAGAGTCTAAAACCAGGACCAGATTGGGAACTACTTGTCAGAATAGACCCCTGCTACCAAAACAATGCATGTGTCACAAGATTAAGAAATGCAGCTTAAGCGGCAGTGGTACTGTAGAAGAACAATTTCATATTTAAGTCCCAGAAGTGTGTACCCTGCTATATAAAGCAAAGCACTATCTGTCCTGAAAAGTTAACATTCTAATAAGAAAACATTGAGGGAGAACCTGAGAGGGAAGTAATACTGAAAATGTTGATATCATAAACCAAGAATTTTTAGGCAGTGTTTTGGGTTTGCATGGCATGGTTTTGGTAGCGGGGGGGCTACAGGGGTGGCTTCTGTGAGAAGCTGCTAGAAGCTTCCCCTGTGTCTGACAGAGCCAATGCCAGCCGGCTCCAAGACGGACCCACTGCTGGCCAAGGCCAAGCCAATCAGCGCCTCTGTGGTAACATATTTAAGAAAAAGAAAAACAGTTAGAGCTTTTGCAGCCGAAGAGAGGAGTGAGAAGATGTAAGAAACTCTGCAGACACCAAGGTCAGTGCAGAAGGAGGGGGAGGAGGTGCTCCAGGCGCCAGAGCAGAGATCCCCCTGCAGCCTGTGGTAAAGACCATGGTGAAGCAGGCTGTCCCCCTGCAGCCCATGGAGGAAGGATGAGGGGGTGTAGAGATTCCACCTGCAGCCCCTGGAGGACCCCACGCTGGAGCAGGTGGAGGTACCCAAAGGAGACTGTGGCCTGTGGGAAGCCCACGCTGGAGCAATCTCCTGGCAGGACCTGTGGACCCGTGGAGAGAGGAGCCCAGGCCAGAGCAGGTTTGCTGGCAGGACTTGTGACCCCGTGGGGGTTCCACGCTGGAGCAGTTTGCTCCTGAAGGTCTGCACCCTGTGGGAGAGACCCACACTGCAGCAGTTCATGAAGGACTGTAGCCCGTGTAAGGACTCATGTTGGAGAAGTTTGTGAAGGACTGTCTCCCGTGAGAGGGACTCCATGCTGGAGCAGGGGAATGATGAGAGGAGTCCTCCCCCTGAGGATGAAGCAGCAGCAGAAACACCGTGTGATGAACTGACTGTAACCTCCATTCCCCGTCCCCCTGTGCTGCTGAGGGGGGGCGGAGGTTGAAGCCGGGAGTGAAGTTGAGCCCAGGAAGATGGGAGGGGTGGGGGGAGGTGTTTTAAGATTTGATTTTATTTCTCATTCCTCTACTCTGTTTTGCCTAGTAATAAATTAGATGAATTTCCTCTCTCAGTTCAGTCTGTTTTGCTTGTGATGATAATTAGTGAGTGATCTCTCCCTGTCCTTATCTCGACCCATAAGCTTTTTGTTATATTTTCTCCCCCCGTCCAGCTGAGGAGGGACAGTGACAGAGCGGCTCTGGGGGGCACCTGGCCTCCAGCCAGGGTCAACCCTCCACAGGCAGGCTTTGAAATAGTTTAAAAAGATTGTGCAGAATAACAAGTTGAATAAATGTAAGAAAATACAATTTTGTGCTCTTTACAGCAGCTTGCCTTTTCGATAACCCTGTTTCTCAGAGCTGCAGTAGTTTAAAGTGTGTTTAAGTAATTGCTTGAAATTGAGTTGCTTATTTTATCTCATCTTACGTATGACTCTGCATGCTTCAGGAACACTGCACTTGCAAATAGAATGTGTTAAAGTAGTCCTTACCCTAACAAAATCCTAAAAATTCTTAGTAGACAATTGGTTGCGGTTAAGAGTTAGACATTTTTAATGTACAGAATAAAACTTACAGTTTTTTTCTCTTGCAGTGTTAAATCTGCAGATGGCAAGTCTCCTGTCTCTCAGCCGTTCGGTGGCACAAGTAGAATCCTACAGCAGACAGTTTATATTACTGTCTTAGCATGGTGAATAATGCTAACATTGCAAACATCAAAATGAACTCTACAAAAGGGAGCATTGTCAGAAGATTTCAAGAACGTTCAAGTTAAGTATATAAATGCTGTGAAGTAAGTTGTAGGGATGACTACTGAAAAGCATATCCGTATGATCAAAGTCAAAAGCTTTAACTGTGAGAAAGACTGCCTTCCATATTTTGACAGCCTTCCATTTGGTTAATATAACACATTTGTCTATGAATAATAAAATTGAAGAAATTAATTCACATCTCTTTCAATTAAGTGGATTTATAGCTGGTAAGACGTAAACACTGATGGAGATAAATGAGAATAAGTTATGTGATTGTGTTCCATATTTAAAATTCAGTAATACTTTGAAATCAAATGCTTCTTCTTGCGAATGACATCACTAGACATTTATAATGTCTGCTTGGCACGCCAAGCTGCATGCTGTCTCAGTCACGGTTCTGTCTCGAAGGGATATGTGCGATAGCCTGTACGCAAATTCGTAAGGGGGATATGCATGTGTTGACTCAAGTAAAAGTCTGTCAAGACTTTTTATTAGGATGGTCTATGGTGGGTCTTAATTAATATTGGCGATCTGTTTTCAGGCTTATGTTGGTATAATACTGCTTTGGCCCTACAGGGAGAGGCAAGACTACAAATTGAAAGATTTTAGGAAAATCTTTGGTACTTTTACATACTAGAGATTTTGAAAACAAATCAGCTGTTGAGCTTGCTTTGCACATAAGTGTTTTGGGATGTTTGTGGCTTATAGTTTAGATTTAAGAGGATGACTTTGCAGGAAATAAAATATTGCATAGTTTATGCAGAAACAAACTTTAAAAAGTAAATAAAGTAACATCTATTTATTTGAGTTTTTCACTAAAAAAATAGTACTAGAAATGCCACATTGGCATCTCTTTATGGTTAGGTTTCACATGCAAGCTTGGGCCTATATAAATATAAATCCATTCTATTCCCTATGATGGTTGTGATGAGGAAGGTAGGTCAGATACAACAGCGAATGGAAAAAGAATGAGCAGTATGTGACATCTTTAGGAGATCCTGGAAGGTGAAAGTGATAATGATCCAGTGGGGAATCTGCAAGAACTTGCCAAAAGTGAATCAGAAGGGGGGGTGTGGGGGTGTGTGTGTGTATATATATGTATGTGCCATGTATATATGGCACAATGAGTTGCCATGCAGAGATTCTGCATGAGATATACTCCCGTAATGGAAAGAGCACAATTTCCTAAGTGAGGTCTTCTGCACGGGCTGTTTTGACCAGCACGGCTCCTGGAGCTCGAGGTAGGCATGATTCTACTTGTCACTGTTAGTACAGGCATTTCCTAAAAGTGAAATCTTGGAGATTACACATCTTGAACTGCAGTTGCTTCGAGATTAGTAATTGGTCTTTTTTGTCCTTGATTTTTAAAATGCCTGGGGACATTTTGTTCTCAAAGACTTGGCATATTAGTGCACTTGATAAGACTCAGCTATGGCATCAAAATTGTTGTTCTTGCCCACTCACCTTAATCTTAAAAGAGAGCTATTGCAGTCCTAGAAGGCATTCCTACTGCATTTGTGAATAATTTTTGAACAAGATGTGGAAGTCAAGATAAAACCAACAGAATCAGCTGTTATTTTCATAAGAATTATGTTTCAGTCCTGCATAACTTAATGTTGATTTGTAAACTGGATTAGCTATAGAAATTTTACAGGCGTGATCAATTTAAATCTATTTTCAACTATGATTTGAAACAAGTTTGGATGTTGCTCTTCCAAATAAAAAGTTAATCTAATAAATTAACCTATTGTGCCTCCTAAGATCCATTGCATTTTTATTATTTATTAGAATGGATTCAATATTTCATCTTCAGAAATCTGCAGATACATGTCACGTGTCATGTTGCACATTTCTAGGCATGGATGCAGACATTGCTCGGGACATCTGAACAGCTTCTTTATTGCACATGATGGATGTAGAAATGTTTCTGCTTTCTGAGGAGAAGAGTGCTAAGTTTGGCTGTAAGTTATCTTACTGGATCTCAGTGTTACTTAGTCAGACTTGAGAGCTTGTTTTAATTATGGTCCCTAACAATTTAATTATCAACTTCCCCAAAGCCTGCTGTGCTTTCTGGGACCCTGCAATTCCAGGATTTGTAGACATGCTCCAGATATTCCTGTTCTGCTCCAGCAGGTCATCTTTGCCAGAACTTGGGAAAAAAAAAAAAAAATCAAAGAAAATGTTTGTGACCATATTATTTCGACCACAGGGGGATTTTCCAGCCTCAGCCGAGGTTAGGAACTGAAATCCTTTGCTTGCCACAGCCATCTGTTGTGTAAAGGGTGTGAGTCTGATGCGTGGCTGAGGGACACCCTCCCGTTGAGTCTCGAGGTTCGGAAAGGACCCCCTTGCTTTCCAAACTCCTTCTCAGCGAGGAGCCGAGGTGCAGCTGGGTCCGATCTTAGTCCCAGACTTGGTCAACGGTTTATGTCTAAAGGATTATGTGTAGCCACGTACCAGAGCCAACGTTTGCCTGTCGGAGCGCCCTAAAGGACTTTCACTGAGACAGTTTTGCAAAGTTGAAACTAATAGAAAATTTATTACAGCAACAGATATGGAAAGTTCAGAATTGCTGTTGATAAATACACTTACTGCCAATATATGACTATGATTATAATTATAATGCTATCAAAATACTATCCCGGGTATTCTCACCAAAAAGGTGAAATCACAATTTCTTACCGAGAAGGCGTCTCTGTCTTGGGTGGAGGAGAAGGAGCACAGCCCATCGACTGCCTCTTCGGGGCCTTCAACCTCTTCTCTCCCCCCGGAGGTAACTTCCTCTATATCCCTTATAACCCACTCTTAGCTGTTCCCTCCCTGGGGTGACATTTAACATGATTTGTGTGGAGAGTCGAGTACTATAGTCATATACATTTAGCATGTATGCCTTTTAGCTCATTATCATACTTAGGGGTGTCAGCTTTAATAATTCCTTTCACGGATAATGAAGCAAAAACTCTCACTCTGGGCACTGTGGCCTTCAAAATTCTGTGTAGAAACAATCTATCTGTTTATTCTGCATTCTCTAGCCAAAACAGGGCTGTCTCACTGCCATAAGACTCCCTCCTTTGGCTGCTTCTCATACCAACCTTGCGGATCTCCATTCACAATGTTTGCGTAAGAGATAAGCGGACACCGGTGGTTTTTAAACCTCTTATGTGCAATCCTCACACCATCTCACCCAGCGTAAATGACTGGAATGAGAATAAGAAACTCCTCCAGTATAATTTGGAAACTTCAGCATTAGGCAGTACTTTCTGGTTTACTACTGTGCTCAAGGAAATCTCTCAGAAAGCTGCAAAATTCCGAGCTAATAGCTTATGCGGTAGGAAAAGAACTTTGAAATGTCTGACCATGAGAAATACGTACATCTGCCATACCTTTTCCTGTCATGCACCTTGTTATGGTGCTAGTAATGGGAGCTCAAGCGTGCACATTGGAGTTCTGTTTTACAATTACCAATTTTTGTGCTGTTTGTTTCTAGAGTGTGATACATTTTTTTGAAATCTAATTGTTAAATTAATACATTTGGAGAAAAAAAATAGTGCTTTCATCTGTCTCAATAAAAACCAAAATTAGTAATCAAATTACTATTAAAGAATGCAATGAAACCATTATTTGCATCTAGCTCATTTGCAGAAAGTGTCTTTGACCATGCAGTTGTGCATGTGTGATGACTTGATACAAATATGCTGGAGCTGTCTAGCGCTGCATGGGAAGAGGAAGCATTGTCTAACTAGAATTAACAACTTGATCGCAAAAACTAATAGAGTTTGCTTTGTTATTTTTTTCCATTTTTTTTCTATCGAAAGATAGATTCTATTTACGGGCCAAAATTAGCAGTCCTAGTCATGCTATATAACCTTTTCCACTTCGAACAGTTATTTTTCTTTGCCATTTGACAGCTGTAGCCCATGAGGTGAGGGAAAATACTTCTGGCAAAAATGCTAAAATAAGACATTCAGAAAAGTTTGACTTTGCAGTCTATTCTTCTAAGTCGTATTTGCATATTCTGAATTTTACACAGGGTGCTTAATAGCAACACGGTTAACTGGGGCAGAGCATAACCTGTCTGTCTTCGGGTGACAGTGCACGTGTCCGTTCTAACCGCAGGTGCCTTTGCAGTGTTTGAGAAAATTCCCTTTTCCCTAGTCTGCAGTGCGCAGCTGGTGAGCTCCAGCAGCTCTGGCAGTACCTGAGAATATATTGGAGAGAGGGTTTGCTCCGAGCGTGGACTGCCCGTCCGCAGGGCGGGTAACAGAGCTCTTGGTACCAAGCCACCCGTGCGCTGGTCCTTCCTTCGGCGCTCACAACCACCGCGGAGGAGGTTGTCTGCCGATACGCTCTGGCTTTGAAAATAGTATTCCTCCTCCAGAAGTGGCTGCTTTTAGGACTTCTTGGGACCATAAAGCCGGCTATCTTGTAAACCATGGACCGAGTTTTTGACAGGCTACCTACCGTAGCTCTGTGCCCAGAGACTGGATGGCAGGCATTAGATCTATCTGACATATTACCGCTTCTCCTTTCCTGTGCTTTCCCCTCGCTTTGGTTAGTAATTGCAGCAAAGGAAGGGTCAAAGGCACCTGAGAACGACTCAGGCAACCAAATACACTGGCTTTATTCTTTCGATTTCTTAAGTTCAGGCTCGCAAGTTGTCAAAAGCTTTTTGTCAGCTCTGAATTTAATGTCATGACATTTTAAGGTTTTATCAGTGGGCTCCAGAGACAGCTCTCCTCGCTTTCTCTTCACGCTCCCTTTCAGGCTGTGATAGGCGCTGATCTCAGCCTCTTGTGTGTTGGGGTGACAACTGCAAGCCTGGCAAGCCTGGCTCCCTCACAGGATTCTTGAAAAATTGCAGACAGTTCTTGTCCCTTCAGAGGGACTGATGTTTTTTTCAATGACAAAACAAATCAAATGATCCTGTTTGTTTAAGTAATTGCAGGCAGCTTACCCTGAGCTGTTTCCCGCACTCAGCTGCCTGCAATGCCTTTTGTTTCTGGCGTCTCTGCCATCGCAACCCTCTTGCCATCATAAATTTCAAGGAGAAAGCAAAAAATCAAAGCCACTACCCGGCTGGTCTGGCTTCTGCTGCTTCAGTTAATCTCATCTTTCTCTTTCCCTACCTCAAGGTAGCTTGAATTCTCTTTTCAAGTGGGAAACCCAGCAGACAGGTTTCATATGCTTTTTAAAAGCTTTTTCTGACAAGTGTATTTTTAAATTAAAATCCTTAAACATTTAAAATGCATTTTTTTCTTCTCACGGAGACAAATACGGCATCTTTATTTTATGATGTATCTCATCTCTCTTAGGACATGACATTCAATTAAAAGCAGCATTAGAAAAAAATGTTTTTCTGTAAAAGAAGAATGATGAAGGCATGCTTTTCTCTACAAGCAGCACTATAAAAACATGTTTTTCTCTACTTTTTTTAGCTATCAGATAGGTGATTGGTATAATAGATTTATTTTTTAGCAACAGAGAATGATCTGTTACCCCAAAGACAGTGTAGTGGGTTGACCCTGGCTGAGGGCCAGGTGCCCACCAGAGCGGCTCTATCACTCCCCTCTTTCATTAGACAGGGGAGAAAAGGTACAATGAAAAAAAACTTACGGGTTGAGATAAGGACAGGGAGAGATCATTCTCTAATTATCATCACGAGCAAAACAGACCGAACTGAGAGAGGAAATTCATCTTATTTATTACTAAGCAAAACAGAGTAGAGGAATGAGAAATAAAATCAGATCTTAAAGCACTTCCCCCTACCCCTCCCATCTTCCTGGGCTCAACTTCACTCCTGGCTTCAACCTCCGCCCCCCCTCAGCGGCACAGGGGGACGGGGAGTGGGGGTTACGGTCAGTTCATCACACGGTGTTTCTGCTGCTGCTTCATCCTCGGGGGGGGGGGACTCCTCTCATCGTTCCCCTGCTCCAGCGTGGGGTCCCTCTCACGGGAGACAGTCCTTCACAAACTTCTCCAACATGAGTCTCCTCCACGGGGTGCAGACCTTCCGGAACAGACTGCTCCAGCGTGGGTCCCCCACGGGGTCACAAGTCCTGTCAGCAAACCTGCTCTGGCCTGGGCTCCTCTCTCCATGGGGCCACAGGTCCTGCCAGGAGCTTGCTCCAGCACGGGCTTCCCACGGGGCCACAGCCTCCTTCAGGTGTCTCCACCTGCTCCGGCGTGGGGTCCTCCAGGGGCTGCAGGTGGAATCTCTACACCCCCTCATCCTCCCTCCATGGGCTGCAGGGGGACAGCCTGCTTCACCATGGTCTTCACCACAGGCTGCAGGGGAATCTTGCTCCGGCGCCTGGAGCACCTCCTCCCCCTCCTTCTGCACTGACCTTGGTGTCTGCAGAGTTTCTTACATCTTCTCACTCCTCTCTCTGGCTGCAAAAGCGCTCTCTAACTGTTTTTCTCTTTCTTAAATATGTTATCACAGAGGTGCTGATTGGCTTGGCCTTGGCCAGCAGTGGGTCCGCTTTGGAGCCGGCTGGCATTGGCTCTGTCAGACACAGGGGAAGCTTCTAGCAGCTTCTCACAGAAGCCACCCCTGTAGCCACCCCCCCGCTACCAAAACCTTGCCACGCAAAACCAACACAGACAGTAACCTGATAGACACTTCTGCTGCTTGTGAGCTTTTTGTGTCTATCCCATGTATTTGTGATAATGTGTGTTCATATATTTATATACATATGTATGTGTAAATACGTATAAAACTTTTACCATCATGAGTCAGAATGATGTTTGAAGTGAGAATTCTTTCTCAAGCCAGTACTTTTACCGTGCATGTAGATGTGCAATCATTTTCGCAGTAAGAATATAAACTTTTCTTGTTTTAAACAATTTGTTATTTTAAAGGTAAAAGGTAAGCAAGATACTAAGACGGTAAGAGACACCGAAATTTTAGTCTCAGGTAAATTTGTGACTTAATGGGATTTTCAGGTGTTTCTCTGCAATATTCATGTGTACCGTTTTGCTCTGGCAAATACATGAATCTGGTTTGGGGTTGGTTTTTTTACATTTAATAATCTCTTTTGTTATTACAATTTTACACTTGCAGACTCTGCGCTCGCTTTGCTAGGTTGAGCGTAACTATCACCAAAGTCACAAAGATGAAATGTAAAAGGAATCATCCCGGGAGTAGCAACGTGGTCACTCGAGGACATACATCTGTGCTGCAGTCCTTGTCCTGCTTTTTCTTTGCCGTGTAATGATGCAGCAATTTTACTGTTTGCTTTCTATAAAAACCAATTTTCTGTGCCCTAAGGGACAGTTACATGCTGTAGCAAAGGGGTAGCATGATTAAAGCTAGGCCTCTGCCAATTTCTTCTTCCAATTACCAGTTGAAAATAAGGAGTAAATATTAATGCAGTGACTTTAAGTAACTGAGGTCTAATTGCTTGCTTGTGGTTTTTTCATGGTCTTTTTGGAATCTTTGGCAACAATAAGCATTTACTTCAAAGGGAGCAAGATTAAGCTTAACCATATGTATATATTTATGTAGACTATAAATGTATTTGAAGAAATCATGAAGAATAAATGGTCTTTTTCATTAACAAAATCAAAATAATGAAGGATGGGAACCCTTCATAAAGACATGTCTATTAAAAGTTCCACCAAATAATTACACAGAAGGATGTGGAACATCTTGAAAGTTTGTTTCAAAGAAGTTTGGAAAAGGACTAAATTTTTTATATAAACGCCAAAAAAACGTGGCCATATCTGTACGTCAGAGGAGTATTGTACAGGATCTCTGCAGAACCCTGGAGGTGTTGGACAGACTAAGTAAACAGTGAATAAATGAATTCCTTCCAACAGTGGGGATCAGGAGTTGCCTTGCATTTTTAACAATGTCTCTCTTGTGCACCCGTAGTGGGGTGCTAGCGGGGTAATTTACCCTTCCCCCCCCCCCCCCCTTGAAAATGTGGAATAGTTATTCAGAAAGCAGTAGAAATCTAGAACCATATTTTTCATATTTCATGCATTTTGAATTTTAGTAGCAGTACTGCAAAATTATCTACCCTTTTAGTCTTAAAGGTTTCACACTCCATTTGGCTTCAACTAAGAAAGCACTGCCAAAAATGCCAGCCAACTCGTGTATACGCTTATAAAACTATGATGTGAAATGTATTGAAAAGTTGTAATGTATGTTAGTTTATGGCAGTGAAATATTTGAAGATTATAATAATCTGCTTAAATTATTAATCTTTATTTTTCCTGCTTCATTCATTTCAGGGAGAAAAAAAAGAAATAATTTCTGGAAAAATGTCCTGATAAGTTGCAGTCATTATCAGTGAAACTCCATATATTTGCATTTACTTGGGCAACTGGAGGTGTTTTAGGATGGGAGGATGATTATGAAGATGATTCTCTGATCAGCAGAAGTACCCTGTATGAAACTCTTGTAAAAATAATAGGAAAAACATTTAGTTTCAATAATCTTGTGCATGACGTATTTGAGGGAGAACCACCCCTTCATACTTTTTATATATGAAACATATTACATGTCATTCATTAATATTATTCTTTCTGCTATGCTATTTAATTTTTTCAAGACCGAACCCTTCAATTAATATGCACGATTGGTTTTAAAAGCCTTCTATTTGAATATGATTTTGTACATTTAAGAAGAAAATCCAGTGAGTAATACTCTATTTTCAAATTCAGTGCCAGATCGTCTTCCACAAACCACATCTGTCATTATCAGGATTAGACGCAGTCATGTTCAAATTAATAGCATGACTGAGAAAAGGTAGAGCATTAGGTTATATCAGCCATGGTTTCTACTTGGAATGGTATTTTTTGTGACTTGATGAACCTCCTTCATAGAGCAGCAGATTATTAAATTCTAATAACTTTTGTTATAAGTTGTGCTTAAACCTCATGAAGAAAATACTGTTCTCAGCAGAAGGTATGAAAACCACTTGGTGTTTAAATCAGGTTTTGAATGAGCATTACACCTATTGCATTCACGTTTGCATTTAAATTTGTAAGTAAAATCATGGGTTTATCAATTGCTTCTTTTAAGTATCTGGGTCTTATGTCCAAAAATGATCATTTGAGATTATGTTATTAGGTAGGACTACCATATCTTTATTATGTAATAGAAACATTTGTGACATTATCAGCAGACCGAATAGCAGCTTTTTGGGTTTTATGGATTCTAGATCTATATATTTTAGGCACAGATTAAATAAAAGTGAGATACGTAGGTGACAAATTGATGCAAAGCAATTCTTATCCACATACAGAAACACACAGTTGTTGTTTATCGTGAAGGCTGGAATCGCTATCATTTCTCTCTTTCTGGCTGCCAGCTGATTTTACAGTATGGTTTTTTGTGGTTTTGGTTTTTTTTTAATCACAGAATGATATATCAACTGGAAATCTTGAGAAATATTGTTTTACAGTCCTTTAAGTTCATGTAGGTGACAATGCAAATGGTAGTGCAAGTGATTATTTTAAACCTGACTTTTCCTACTTCATTGTAACTTTGATAAGGAATACGTTGAAAATGATTACTGTTAAAAGTAGTGGTAAAACATCTATTGCTTGTTGTCTGGGAAACCATATACAGGAATCAGAAGTGAGTTAAGAAAACAAACTTTGACTTCTAGATTTTTTTTACATCCTTTTTTTAATCTAGCTTTTAAGCAAAACATAAGAACTTGTGTTAATATTAGTAGGTTTCTGCATTCAGAATTAGGTTAGAAGTATTTATTTAGTCTGAAAAACAGCTTCAAGTGAGATTAGTTATTACTGGACAGTTTTATTACATCCAAGTGCTTTTCTTTCTTTCCCCCATTTAATCTAAAGTTTACATATTTTTAGGCAATATTTTAAAGCTGTTGTCTAACCTTGTCTCAGAAACAAACTTCGATTTATTCCAGATGGAGCAAGAAGAAGATTGGAAAGTAGAAAAGTAGCAGCTAGAATTGCATTCTGTTTTCTGAAATTTGATTTTATTTTGAATTGTTAGCTCAGTTGTCTAAGTTTGTCTTTTTTTCTTGTTTCTTTATCCGTAGAAGGCCCAGGATGTTTCCTTGGGTGCAGACTGTGCCTCTCCAAGCGATGGGAGAAATGAGATCAGTTAACACCTCTCATATTTTTGCACATTAGTTCTCCCTCCACCTTCTTTACAGCCCTTGTTACATGTTTTTCTGGTAATAGGTCAGATATTTTGGAGGAATCGGCACATCAGATGGATACTTAAAAAAGAATTAATACTCTCTAATACTGTGAGTAAAATAGGGTTTTTTTCTTTTTCATATGACACTCTGAAGTTGTACAATAAAGGGGGAGAGCTTTTACATATTAAGAAATGAACTTTGGAGGATAAAGTTCAGGAAGACATTCAAGTATCTCCCCCAAACAGATAGAGATTTCTCAGTTGTGAGAAAATGTTCTGATACAAGACAGTGATCAAATTGCCCCTCAGAACCAAGAAAGATTTTAAAGTCTGAAGATAACTTCCATTTAAAAACCTAGAATTTGTTTCATTTCTCTGCGAGTGAAACTGAAAAGATATCCAGAAGGATCCACTGTTCTGAAAACTGATCGGTTTTATTTGTATTTCTGAACTGATAATTCTGTAAGCCAAAATGTTGATGGAAAAGTGGAAATCACGTATGCTAAGTGCTATTTGGTTGCTGCCGCTATGCGTGGTCACACGCATTTCAGTGTGCTCCTGATTCTTCTGTATTCCGTCTCCAGCCGAAACGCCATCAATCACTGCGAGACACAAAGCCAAATGCGCTACACAATTTGGACTCTCTCCTAGAAGGAATTTAGATGGATTCATTTTTGATGCTCTATTGGATTTGTGTTTTGATGTTGATAAAACACCCAGCTGCACCCATGCATAAATGTTGCAGAGCCCCTCTGCAGCTTGTACCTATTCAACACAAAAGTCATTCTTTGTGTGTGAGAAACTCAACAGAAGGAGCAGGGGCATGGATGAAAAGTGTGAAGAAACGTACAGGAATCGCAGGTGGCATTTAACTACGTTGAACTGCAGTCACTTTAGCCAAACATGTCTTAATGACTAACTTTTAGTCACCTAACATTCACAAATTATTAGGAAGTTAAAAGAAAAAAATCAATTTAATCAAATTAGTATCTCAGAGGCCCGAAATTTCTGGCCACGTCAGACTTCAATCTTACAGGAAATCCTGTTTACTTCTGAACAGGAAAGTCCTTTATACCCCTGACAAAATTTTCCCATCTTCATTAGTCTTCCTGACAGCAATTACATTTGCTAGAGAAAGAAAAAAATCAAACCCCAGATATAGCAGGTCTTCTTTATACTGTTTTATTGAGGATGAAGTAACTCTCAGGACACTTCCAAGCACCTTGCATGTGTCTGTATTCCAAGTGAGTAAAAAAATTAATTTGCCTGTGATTTCTTCCAAACCCATATGAATCCAGCACAGGAGCTTGCTGTCTTATACTGAGCATTAGTTGTGCTTTATCTTTTTATACCAACAGGACAAAATCCTTTAAAGGCATTCCTTATCTTTTAGTGTCAGATGTGAGAAGTCCTAAGATTTACATATTTCATTAAAGAGAATTTGTCCCTGGCATAACTGACTTGTGCAAACATGTTATGGGATCGTTAAAAGGGAATCCTCTGCACCAGTTAGGGCTCATTCAGTTAGAACTCAGGCAAAAATGGGATTTTAAAATTTTTTTTAATTTATTTTTTTCATGGAGTATGCCTGCAGATGGAAACTGCAAAGCAGCCATTTGAACCTCCACTTACTTTGCAATATGCTCCCACTGAGCTTTAACAAGCCAAACCTGAACCCACAGAAATCAGGATTACAGTTTTACCCATTGCTTTTGTGCCTGTCTGGATGTTGGCGTATTCTCAATATTAAACCACCCCATTGCTCTTTTGTGGTTTAAAATACTATATACACTAGGAAAGAATCTCAGCAGTATAGTTAAATGACCACACACAGTTTTTGTGGGATGCTCAGGAAGGTTCTGTCACTTCTTGAGACCTCTTCCAGCAACTGTAGCAACTTAAAATCAGGGAGGCTGTTCACGAGTTGTGTGGGGGCACATTTCACAGTCATGTCGGCTGTCCTGGTTTCGGCAGGGATAGAGTTCATTTTCTTTCTGGCAGCTGGTGTAGTGCCGTGCTTTGGATTCAGGATGGGAATAATGCTGATAACACACTGATGTTTTCGTTGTTGCCAAGCAGACAAGGACTTTTCAGCTTCTCATACTGCTCTGCCAACGGGAAGGGGGGGAGCACCCAAGGAGCTGGGAGGGGGCACAGCCAGGACAGCTGCCCCAAACTGGCCATGGGATATTCCATACCATATGACGTCATGTTCTGTTTATAACTGGGCAGCTGGGGTCTTGCGCAGCAGTGTTTGGAGCGATGGCGTTTGTCTCCCAAGTAGCCGTTACGCATGACGGAGCCCTGCTGTCCTGGAGGATGAGGATGAAGCAGTAAGAAAAACTCCAGGCTCCTGCTGCTGATCTGCTCTTTTGGGATGAGGTTATTCCCAGGGTGCAGCCTAACTTTCTCCCTACAGTAGACTCCAAATTTTACCTTAGTCAGGAATTTATTTGCTGGTGGTCTTCCCTGGATCTTATACCATGACAGCTCCAGCATCTTTTAAATTCCTGTGTCAGACGTGCCCAATCATTCTACTTCTGAAGTAAAAAGGCTTTCCTCCTTGCTGCATTGTTTCCACAGAAGAGATATTAGGATGTGCACATATATATGAATGACACTTCTTCATGGGCATCCAGATACTGACAGCAATTGTTCTCGTCTTTATGTCCATTTTCTGTAAAAATGGATGAAAAATTTTGTCATTTGTTGTTTATTTTAGATTACGAAATCTTCTAGGCTTTGATGTTTTTATTATACTTATATTCACCCAGCATGATGGACCCTTAACTGTTACGGTAATACAAACCCAGTGATAAATATATATAGCTAGTCAGACTGAAGAGAGACGGATTTATTTTTTCATGAACAGAAATCGTATTCCTGACCGGTAATGCTACTTGCCTGAAGTGGGAGGAAGCTTGGAGAACACTTCCACGCAAAGCAGCCGAGAATCAGCCAGTTGAACAAATCAGGTGTGGAGCACAAAGACGTTTAGGAGGAGAGGCAGATTGGGAGAATTGAGCAGATTTAATATTTCAGCATCTATTTCACACGTTCTCTGCCAGTTGCTGTTTTAATCCATTATTACTTAAATGCTGATTTTGTTGATGGGATTTTTTTTATCCTATTTTCTTATTTTCTCACTTAACATTTCACTTAGAAGAAGCTGTGAAAATTATGTATTTCTGTAATAACATACATAGGCACAACACACGACTAATTTGGTGGAAGAAATTTTAGGCAAATGCATTTAAAGAGGAGCTTATGTATCCCTAATCTAATATTCTTCAACTTCTCAAAATAAAGTGCATAATGGAGTGACCTCACGCAGTCTTAAACATAGTATTGAAGATGTTACACTATCGTAATTCAGTAAGTCATATTATCTATAGTGCTGTTACCATTTCAGTGTTAATGGTGAGTTTTCATCATGCCATGAAGAAATACTTATTTGTGTTTCATTTAATTCCATTTTGTAAATGGCATAAAAAAATACCAGGAACACTTAATAAAACAATGATTATAATGGAAAAGATTGCATTTTTATATTACCTTTCTTTTTTGTAATTACATCTCTGAATACAGACATATGTTATCAGAAAAATTAATGAATGTAATTAGAGTGTCTATTTTACATCTATATAAGCTATTGGTGTCGTGCAGGTAAATGAGGAGTCTTTGTATTACGGTTGTATATAACTAGCAGTTTCAGAAAGGGTATATTTATTTAGCATACTTTTTACAGCTCAGATAATGGCTCATTATAGGTAAAAGTTGCTGTAAATTGTGTGGACCATGAAATATCAATTGGGGGAGCACAGCAGCCAAAAAGCATAGGACTTCGTAAGGTACAGCTAATGTGGCTCAAATGATGTAATCGAGCCCTTGCTTCAAAAGTTAATGAGGTTTGTAGTAAACTACAGTTTAGACTGCTGACAAAAATTATTAGGACAGTAAGCAATTCCTTTTGTTTGTTAGTAGTCTATAAAATATCAACTGCATTAAAGGAACCGAGCACATAAAAATACGAGGTAAAGCATGGAGGTAAAGAGTGAGATTGGAAATTTGTGGGTTTGCTGTTAAAATAATGGTGAAAAATTACAATTTTGTTTTAATAAAGATATTTAAGAAATAAATCTACATTTCTTTAGGTAAATCTGGGACCATACCTTTATAACAATAGATTTTTACCTGAGGCTCAGAGCTGCGAGGATGTATCAGCATCTTTGTCCGTAGCCGTATTCAGCAGCATGTGTCACAACATGCCTCCAACACCGGCTAAGTCCTTTCACACATTTAATCAATAAGATCTCTTCCAGATACGCTGTATCACTCTACGCATTTGAGAGCAACATGAGAATATTTTGGGTTGTGGTAGACTAACCAGGAAAATCCAGAAGTTCAGGAATTTTACTTTCACCATTGTCAAGGCTGTTCAAGACGTGTTATTAAATGCAAAAGGAAAACAGAGGAAAGGAGAGCTTCAGAAGTCAGCTCCTGCCCCGTGGAGAGTCCGCTGGGCACGGGGTGAGTGGGAATAACCGTTCCTGTCGCCGTAACCATTCTGGATCAGAGTCCTAGCAACTCCTGGTGTCCTGTCTGTAGGCATGCAAAGACCTCGGCCAACTTCAGCCTCGACCAGAAGGTGCCGGAGCTGGAGCTTTTGCTCCCTGATCCAGACGAGCCTGTGCGTAAGCGATTGCAAACATTTAATATTCCTGTTCTCAAATGATGAGCGTAATGCACAAGCTCATAGCAGCATGTGTTTTACATGATTGTGTATTAGTAGGGTCAGTTGTATCTAGCCTTTATTTTCATGGAGTTAAGGGATATACTGGGGAAAACGGAATATAATGGAACTATTATGTCACTAATGACATGGTAATTATAAAAAAGGACTATAATTCACATTTTCTTCATATGCAAGAGCGGAAACACATCACTTGATACTTCTGTCACAGGACCTGTGTAATTATGTAAAGGTAATTTTTCCAGGCATTTTTAACAAGAATGATCATCTGGGAAATTGATTTTAAGATTTTTTTTAAAAGATTGTAAAGATATTTGTTTTTATATTTATTTTGAAAGCATTATTAATTATATATGCATACACGAAGGATTATAGTTTGCTCTTACCTGACTAGAGTTAAATCTGAGGAGAAGTTTAAGTTGTTCTTTCTACCTCCTTAACTTCAAGCAAGCAAAGCAACCACAGAAAGCCTTGCAGGTTTCAGGAACACCCTCAAGGAAGCCTTGTGGAACTGGGACCACAGATATGATATATTTGCTTGATATATTTGCTTGAGCAAGTCCTGTGCTTTAGAAAAGTGTCTCCCACTCCCACACTTTTGAACCCCCAGACAGGAGCACTGATTGACTTTCCAAGTAAGTAAGTGGAGCTGAAGCCCGGTACGGACCCCAGACCTTCACGGCCATACCCTGGATTTAAAAAAGCCGCAGGCTGGTGTCACTTGCCACGTTACACAAGAAAACACCGGCTGAAGAAAGCAGCCAAAAAAAGACTCAAGCAAAAACTTCTCCAGAAAGAAATCTCCATCCCTGCGCTAGCCCTGCTGCCAGGGTTCCAGAGCCGCCGCAGGCTGAAGCTCCGGCTGAGGAGCACATCCCCGGGTGGATGGCGCGGCTCTGGCCGTGCGCTGGGGACAGGGACAGCGGGCATCCATTCCCATCAATTTCCAGATTTGTTCTTCCCGGCTGCCTCTGAACAAAGGCTGATATATCAGAGCCCTCTGCCGGGCAACGATACCAAAATGCCTTCGGTTCAACAGGGGAACGCAGCAGTTCTCGTTGTAGAAAATAAAGACACTGCATGATTTTTTTTAATTTTTTTTATGCTTTAACAGGATAGTATCTCTTCTTTTGGGATTTAAAAGCCTTGGCCTGATGCTCACTGTGAGAGCGTTGTTCTCTCTTGGATTGCTCTCTCTCCAGTGTGTCTTCAGACTTCGCTGATGTACAATGCCTGGGACTTCGTACGGACTCAAACAGAGATTGGGAAAACTCCTAAAAGAAAAAATTATCGAGCGCTATTAAATACAAAGGTAATATCTTTCATTTAGGAAGCCTTAGAGCCATGAATTGTTGGAGACAGACTAATACCCCTGGGGATGTACCATTCCAGCTCTAACATCTGCGCTTCCGCACCGGTCTGGGGCTAAATGAATCTCTGGTCCGATGCAGTGGAGTTTTTCTTTTGAGTGGAGATCAAGAGAAACAAATCTAAAGAAATTAGAATATAGACAGTTTTGATTACAGGTTTAATAATAATTTTGTGCTTAATAATAATGATCAGAATTAATTAGAAATAATTAGTAATAATGACGTTTGTACAGAACCTTACCCTTTCTGGCACTGTTGAAGACTGTTTCTTCACTGCGCGATTGAAAGGAACGGAAAGAAGTTGCAGCTGTGGCACTTTGGATCTCTAGATTAGCACATTCGGATCTGTGGAACAGTTACACCTGTTCAGGCTAAAGGATCAAAACCATTAACTATAAGAAATTGATAGGTACCCTGTTTGTTTATCTAATAAACACTCATTGCATGATTTTCATAAATCGTGTCCCTTTTACTTAAAAGAGAGTGATGTTCCTTAGTGTCAGGGTGGTTGCGATGAAACTCTGAAGTCCTTTTGTGATGTCTCATTGGTTGGGAT
This sequence comes from Balearica regulorum gibbericeps, assembly GCF_011004875.1. Taxonomy (NCBI): domain Eukaryota; kingdom Metazoa; phylum Chordata; class Aves; order Gruiformes; family Gruidae; genus Balearica; species Balearica regulorum. Next base: position 106,709,542 of record NC_046186.1, read on the forward strand.
TGCGAGGAGGACTGTGGTTTCATCGCTAGGCTCGACTAAGGCTCAGGTTAGGTCTTGATCTAGTGAAAGGCATTTCAACTGGGCTGATCGTTGGCTCGCTGAAGCCGATCGAGGACTGGCAGCTTTCCTCTGCAGGCTACTCCTCCGAGAGCCTCAGATCCCGAAGCCAGAAATACGTCTCAGATAGTCCTGTTGCCACGCCAGCTGTAGATCCTGCTATAGCCGCTTCAGGAAGACGCGACTGTTTCATGATTAATGCTCAAATTGTCTGTCCTAAAATCTGGGGTTGGGCTTTTGAGACTTGTGATCAGAGAAGACCTGTCAAGCCCAGCGTTGACTATGACACTTCTCAGAATCTGGATAAGTAGAAAATAACACACTTTACACACAAATCCTACTAATTAACCTGCTTTAACACCATGAAGCTTATTAAAGGGAGTCAAATTTTCAGAGCTGTTTAAAAATTTCCTAAATCTGCATTATTGTTAGTCCATCTGCCTCTCTGCACAGCTGCACGTTTCCTGCAATTGGAGTCTGCGTAGCGCTGGTGACATCAGCGAGGCTGTGACAGGAAAAAGCATGGGAAACTCGGGCACTTCAGCACCTGGAGCAGAAAAAACCGTGCAGGATCTGGGCCATGACGCGTTCTTGACAAGTAACTGTTTTAAAAAGAAACCAAGAGGTTTAAAGGGACAAGAAATAAATACCTAGCTTTCTTTCCATTAACTTCTTAGCAGCGAGAATTGGCTGTCCCTTCCAGCTTTTCTACATACATTCACCAATTACAGCCCTTTTTTCCTAGGAAAAATGTGTGATCCCTGTGAAAACAGTTTTTCATTCATAACCCTCTCTTGTTCTGATGAAGGTTATTTTAAGCGATCTGCCTCTCTGCAGCCTGCCCAGTAAGTACAGCTTAAAAAATAAAATAGGAGCTAATGTAAAAGTCTTTAGCTTCTTCATCCTAATAAGCTGGAATTTGTATTCTAAGGAAATTATTTTAATGCTAAATAATGTTATAAATTGATGAGGAATTTTTCATTCTCTAGGTCTTACATTTCAAGCAGGGTACCTCCTGACAAGCTCTGGCTTTTCTAAGCGCTAAAAACATTTTAGGAAAACTAAACTTGGAGATTATAGCCTCAGCTTATCGCCTTTTTGCACAGCAAGAGGACAAGACCTTCCCTCTTCGAAACAGTTTTCTCTTTAAATATGCCAAATTGTTTCAGAGTTTTCTCAGCCCCGATGCTCTCAGGGATGGGAAGATGATTAGTTGATGTCCTTTACTTTTGGAATGTTTTTGAGATTTAAGCTGCAGTCTGAATTTGGGAGAAGTACTTGATCTGTATGAGAAGGAGGAGTTGGATGATACTGCTGTGAAGCTTACAGCTGTTGCTGACAAAGCTAATTAATAGCAGATAAAGCATTTTATTTTTTTCTGCAGGTTGTATGTTAATATTAATTATGGAAAGTGTTGAAACTTCTATTTAGGCATTTAGTAATTTTTCAAAAGAAAAATAGTGTCGGGAGTCAGTTTTCCCTGTTTCATTTATAATTTTTGAAGTGCAAGTTGAATTCTGTGGTATCCAAACAAGTACCTCAGCTTGAGCCACTCGATAGTTGACATTATGGATGCATTTGATGTTATAGATGTGCAGGATTTTTTTTATTCATGAGGAGAACTAAGCAGTGGTCTGCTGATAAACTCCCACTGTAGCTGAGGTGAATTCCTAATATTCTTACAAAGACGGAAAAAGAGTTGATTAAGAATGATGCTCACATAGGGGCTGCAGGTTTAGAGAGTGCTCTAAGAGGAACCCCTCCTTGGCAGTTAGCATGTTTAGTTTTTCTTTTAGGCGAGGTAAATGATGTTTGAACCATGGGTTTGCGTAGTCAGAGCGCAGGATTTAAAAATGATCACCTAACTTTGTAAATTGTTCATAAACACTAATAAAAAAATGGCAAATTTAGCATACTCTTCAAGTAACTAAAAAGCTGTTTTGAACCCAACGCTACCGTATGTAACTGCTGTGAGAACTGCCTTGACAATCTCCTGCGTGTTGCAAAAACTGATTTTTAATCAAACTGAGGTAGTATAAATAAAGCATATCTTTTCTCTTTCTTCCCTTCTTTCCTTCTTCCCAGTTACATTTTCTCATTTATGATTAGTACAGAATTCAGACCTAGAAGTATATGGAACTCTACAAGTAAATTTAAAAAAAAATTGTTGAAATGGTAAATTTTATTCTTCTTGGCCTGTTTACATGAATACAAATCAGAAGTGATTCCATGGAAATCGATGTGGCTGTAGTAGTGTCATCTCAACAGAACTTGGAAAGCAGCTCAGTCCACAGGATACAAGCTTGTCATAAAAATGTTTCTCATTAAAAAACAAAAAATCAGGATGGAGATATTCTTGCTTCTTATTGAAAATTAATTTTTAGTTTAAAAATATAGTTATGGCACAAAGCTGCTCTTTATCAAGGAAAACTTAAGCTGCGTACATTTGGTGTAAACTGAAATTTTATTTTTTCCAAAACGAGTGATGAGAAGACTTTTGGTTTTCAACCAATTTCAATTATTAAATACAATAATTCAATTTTATTTTTTTTCCTTAAAGTACACTATTGTAATTTGGCTTCCTTTCTATCACTTTTTAACCAGAGATAGAATTCAATCATCTGTATTGCTTAACCTTCATGTCAGTAATCATATGGTATTCCTTTAGCATACAAGTGGCTAGTTTAAATACTAATACAACATATTTCAGTGCATGGAACAAGATCGTTTAAATTTAAGTGTAAAGTACACCTAAATTAAAACCTTAGCTACATGGGTTTGTTTTCTTTCTTAAATTGTACTGTATTCCAAATTTAACCGCCTGTGTTGAAACCCACAAAAGCACGTTGAGGATAAGGAAGAGCCACTTGACCGATGCAAGAAGGTGGGACCGAGTCACGCCGTCGCCGCCTGAAGTTCCTCGGGACCTTCTCAAGGCGACCAGATACCAGAAATGAAACCTCAGCGTAACGGGTGACAAACCTGTTACACGCTTTCCGCGGAGCCCCCGTGGTACTGCTGTAGCAGTGCCTGATCTTTATAGAGAGAAACTTCATCTCTGCCCATGAAACCTGCCCGCAAACATGTACCAATGTTGTGTAGGTGCAGTCTGAAGTTTACTGCAGGTAATTATGGAATCCAAATACCTCCGTGGTCACAAGTTCAATGTCTATTTGTTTCTTAAAGCACCCGATAACCCATCTTTTATTTAATCACTGCTTCAGCTCTCCATTCCGGGTTATCCCCAAATGGTATTAAAAACAGCCTAAGTGCACGTGTAGAAGTAGCTAAGCCTGTGTAAATTGTAAATCACATCTCCCTGTAATTTAACGAGGGCAGGGACACACACAATTATTTATAATTCTGACTCACTGCAGGAGCAGATGAACGTCCCTGGTTACCTCTGCAGGCCGTGCTGCACGCGTGCAGCTGATCCTGATGTCCTCCGAGCTGGCGGAAGGGAACCCTTGCCCATTTTCCACTGTCACAGAATCTCAGCTTTCATCTCCCAACAGATGCTATTCCGTATTAAAGCCGGTCGAAACAGTGAGCCAAATCTAGGTTATTATTTCCAATAGCAAACTTAAAAGAATACAACTGTGAAATGCACATTGCAATTAATTTTATTTTTAGGGATTGTTTTCATAATGGTCTAACCAAACATAGAAGCACCACTTGGGGTTGCAGAAATGCAGGATGAGTTACTTGTCCTTGGTCTTCAAATAGAACAAATATCAATGGTAGTTCAAAATACATTGTTGCTTTTATTCAGTATCCTTCCATATCTTTAGCGTCGTCTTGTATTTTTTCACCTCAAAATCCAATTCCTACACATAACTCTGTGGCTTACTCTTCAAAATTAGAATTAAAAACCTGTGTGTCCCCCCCCCCCCAATCACTTCATGGCTAAACAACCGTGAGCATATACAATCCTCTGTATTTTTCCAGTCGTATCAGTTTGATCTGAGAACTCTCTCTCCATACATGTGTCTGTGTGTTTGCGCACCATGCAAGAGACTCAATGAAACCCAGTGACATTCCTTGTTGGCTCATTTCAGAGACATCAGTCACTAACTCTGTCCTTTTTTTCTTGAAATTGTATCAAGAAAGTGTTTTCCTACCACAAGGATTTTTTCGTGAAGCAGGGGGCATTGTGGAAGCTGCAGAGAGACTCACTAGCTGTGAAAAAAGATTTGAATGCTTGTTAAGATGAAGAAACCACCGTTGTAGAAACCAGGATTGTTGCAGAAATATGCTCAGGTACAACGTCCTTAGTGCTCGTTTTCCGATTTGCACTTCTGCAGATGCGGTCTTAGGAGCTGCCAAGACTTTCAGCTCCCATTTATTTTGGTGGGAATTGAGCATTTTTAGTCTGGCAAAGTTCCATTCCCTGAAGGCTGTGATAAGCAGATAGAGACACACAGAGAAATTGCCACACAATCCCAATATCTATCTTTTCTCTACAAGATCCATTTGCTTTCAGGGGAGTCTTGACAAGATTATAAGATCACAAGTAAAGAAGAGCATGAAATAGTTCTGCTTTGGTTCTTTGAATCATTACTCTATTTGAACAACCTTGTATGAACATCATTTGTCTTACCAGTAGAAAAGCTTTTCTATTAATAGTTACAGGATGCATGTCTCTTAAAGCTGTGCTGCCAAGAGCAAATGGTTTGAATTTTAATATGGCTTTGAGCTCAACTTTTTTCCCCTTTCTCTGCTTATGAATTTCCGCTTATATTCCCACAGATCTACCAGATATTTTCACAGAAATTCACATCATCTGATTTTAAGCTTTAGATAGATTCTCTTTCTGGTCGGTTGATTAGCATTTAGAAGTTTCTGCAGTTTGAAACACAAGATCAAGCAGGGCCTCGGTCAGGCTGACTACACTGAGCAAGGTATCGGCTCCAGCAGGGAATACAGGCACTACGGAAGAGTCCTGGGACACTCGTGCCAGGGAGAGCGGACAAGCTCACGCGTGCACAGCTCAAGTCTCAGGGATCGCAAGACAGGCTGGTCACGAGATGCGGTTGTGTAGTGAACAAGGCATTGTATGTAAGTTGGTTTAAACACTAGGGTACATTTGCACTGATAGAAACATGATCAGTTGTGTTTCTCACCCTTGGGATCTCTGTTAAATGTTTCTCCTGAACATCTGCAAAGACATTTCTCACGGCTGTTGTGTGGACTGACTGAAATTCTTGTAGCACCTACATCTTCCATAAGAAGTATTTTGTAAGGGAAAGATTACTGGCTCAAAATTGCCCATTTTCAATTGCAGGTCACCTCCATTTACACTTCGCACAGGTCCCCAGAATGAGCTTATGATCTAATAGCTGTTCTTTAAGGCATTACCGCTGTGTGTTCGGCTTTCCTTTCTTCAGCCAAGGAGGGAACTGAAGAATACATGGACTCACTGAACCATTACTCTCTCACAATACAGTATAACACAGGGAAAACAAGAATTCTGTCTTTTCACAGTCAAAACTAATGTTCTTTTTGGATTAACAGAATGAACAAAAAGAGGTATGCGTTAGCCCTGCCCCCTTCGCTGGACTCCCAAAAGACCCAGGGTACTGTCACCTCCAGGCTCACCCATTCACTTTGCAACACGCAAGCAAGGACAGTCAGTCACAAAAGCAGGTGCTGCCGTGCCTGCTCTGTGACTGACAGCTCTCAGACACGTTTAGTGATGAGCATTTCATTTCTCTGAAGCCATCATCTTTAATCACTTTTCCCTAACTTACTGTAAGTTACTGATAAGTAACTGAAGTTACTATCCACCCTGGTTTTCGAGCCTGCTTGTCCTTCTGCTGCCATGCCACCTACTTCTTAGCACTTTGATTTTCTCCAGCAATCCACCAAACTAGCCAAACGAAGATGGAGCCGATTCGAAGAACAAGTGTGCTCTCAGGCTTGTGGGGGGTCTGTAAACTTTTGCATGAAGAGAGGAAAGCAGAAGAAAAGGGAGAAACTGAGATCTTTTAAACGGATAGACCTTCTTTCCTCAAAATTCCCAGAGAAACACCACACATGAGCTTGTAACACTCAACCCACAACCACAGATACAAAAGGAACTTTAGAAAACTTGCATCTTAACAAGATAAAACAACATCCTTTTTGTCCCCCGACACCATCATGAATTGAAAAAAAAACAAACCACCAAAAACCCCAAACCACTACTTAAAATTAAGCAAAAACTTTATTTTAGTTTATAGGCTTGTTTGTATTAAAAACAATTACTTCAATTTCACATAAAACTCAGCATGTAAATAAACCGAAGTTATCACCGGTCAAGGTCTGTTTCTGAAAGACAAGGGCTTCGAATTACATTTTAACAACCTTGCGTGACAACAGATAAAACTGGGACGGCAGTAGCATCTCCTGGTTTACAGGCTGAGGAGTTAAACTCTCCCCCCACCTTCAGTACATTTGAAACCACCAGCTGCAAGCTGGTGCAGTCAAATCATCGCTCTATTACCCATTAATCCATTGAGCAACCATGGAAAACAGTATCCCAGTTTAATCTGCTACTTCACAGGAGTAAATGCTCTTCAGCGTTGTTACAGGCACTGCTATTTTCTTCCACAAATCAAAGTAGTTAAAACATTTTCCTTACAGATTTTCAGAGGAGACTGTAACAATCAAGCTACATTATATACACTTCAAATGTACAATCATCTTTAAAAAAATGCCTGTGTACAAAATAGAGGGTTCTTTTATTAAGAAAAAAATCATGTGCTAGATTTCAATTACATCAACAATTTTAAAAGAATTGAAAATAATTGATGAATAATAGCAACATTCAGATTTATTAGGAACCTTCCTGCAAGCAATTGTAGAGGTACCTGCACTATATTTAAGATTCTAATAAGCTTTTTTGGACCATTTGTGCTGAAAACTTCATGGATGAAGTATGTGAAAAGCTCTTAGTTGTGACGACAGAACAAAAGCTAGTTAATTAATGCAAGATTATTTCAGTAAAATATAAAATATTCTACTTACTGCAAGGGCATCTGATTTACAGCCAGTTAGACAAAGAACAAAACTAGTGACTAAAACACATACATTAGTTAAAAAGTCAAATATATACAAAAATATATTAGGAAGTGGTCAAGTTCAACCACAGGCTCATGTAAAAAAATGTTGTTTTAAATAGCAATAGCAAAAAAATAGCTATTTTCTTTATCTGCAGCAGTACAAAATGCAAAACCTACATATGAGGTAGCAACGCCAAATTAAAAAAAAACAACTTTGGATTGAGGAGCATTTCCTGTATTTTCATAGCATATGTGTCAATACAAGTATTTAAATGGACACTTCAATTGTTTCAAGAATTAATACATTAATTTACAAAAACCTTTATTCAATGAGCATTTTAAAAAAGACTACTGGAAATGGATTTAGTTACTGATTTTCTCCTGTTTCTAAAAAAAGCTATCGCGTTTTCAAATCTAAACACTGTACAGCAAAAATGCGGCGGCTTTATTATACACACTTGGTAAACGCTATGGTACATTAAGACATAATTTACAAAGAGCAGAATAAGCCAACTGTGGTACTTCTTTTCTGTCAGATACGCATATGCTGCACCTTTCGCTACCCTGTGTTCAATGCCAGGTGCAGGATTAGGGTTCACTATTCACTCCCACAGCTCTGCCCACAACTGAAGTGTTTGTATCATCTACCTTCAGGAGCCTGAACCAGAAGCATGGCTGCTCTCTAGGGTTGGGGCGCTGCCAGGCAGCAGCTCAGAGCCCCCCTCGCTCCCTGTTGAAATTGCCTCAGGAACGCAGGGATGGGACGGGAGGGGAGAGGACAGTCGCACCCCTTCACTTCTCCTCCTCATCCCATCCCTCTGTTCCTCCTGCAAGCACAGAGCAGGAGGGGGCACCTGAGCCTCCCTGACCAAAAAAATCCCATTAATGAAAAGCCAGGAGGGTGACAACCACCCCAGCTGAGCTGTGCCAGCTCTGAGCCCGGGGCTGCAGGGCAGTGCTGCCAGCGGCACAGGCCCCTCACGTGGGTCAAATCCTTTGCTTCCAGCTCCACTGACCAAAAAGACCCTGCTGCTCCTCCAATTCAGGCAACCAAGTCAGACATCTGAAGTTAGATGGTACAAGTAACACCAAAAAATGAACTGGATGGAATTTCTGTATTTATTGTATTAAGAAAATAATATACTTTACATCACAGTGCTTAATTAAATGCAATAAAAAATGTAAACTCAGGATTCTAGATAAAATTTAACTTGAAAAATTAGGGCTCCAAGACTTTTAAAAATTCACAATTTCTTAAAAATTGAAGTCACAGACAGTCAGTTCACATAACTCACATATTTAAGATTACTTGTAAATACCTGTTGATGCACTCCACTGTTTGGTCACTTTTATTTTTTTTTTTTAAAAAAAGCCTAAATAACAAATAGACCAAGTGCAAAGGTAAGAGGTATATTTTTATTTGCAAAGAAACTAACTTTAGAAGTAATTTGCAAATCAGGCATCTGGAGTACTCTAGTAGATGTAAGGAAATATGCGGTATGGTACACGCTGACAATACCTTTCCCATGCCAAGCCATATTTTTGCTTACAATGATGTTCATCACGAGCTTCTCGATGAACAAGCAAGCAGATGAAATATATCACGTAGAAATATGGTAAAATGTGATTAAAACCTGTAGAATAAAGCGAGAAAGTCACTTCAGATACAGCCAAAAAAAAAAAATCTGGAAATGTTAGCTATTAACAACATGTACTAAACTGGTGATGTATACTTGTTACGGACTGAGGCACCTTAGACTCGTATTGTAAAGCATTAAATACAGGATAGTGCAAAAACTGTGTGACGTTTACATGCAGATAGGAAAAGACCACAAGAAACTAAGAAATAATCTTTAAAATTCAGAAAATTCTCAAAACCTACCAACTTCATTCTTGATGCATGCAAAGCTAGCCCATATTTTAAGTTCTTTAGCTATCAAAACCAGAGAAATCATTAAACCACTGCAGCACTGAGCTGCCCCACACAAGCCCCATAGGCTTTTCTCTATTTTGTCTGTAGACTCCAGCTTTACTCTGAGCACACTACTGACTTGTGGATTAAAAGCTGGACATGAGCTGGCAACATGCACTCACAGCCCAGAAAGACAACCATACCCTGGGCTGCATCAAAAGATGCGTGACCAGCAGGTCGAGGGAGGCGATTCTCCCCCTCTACTCCGCTCTTGTGAGACCCCACCTGGAGTACTGCGTCCCGCTCTGGGGGCCCCAGTACAAGACAGACATGGAGCTGTTGGAGAGAGTCCAGAGGAGGGCCACAAAAATGATCAGAGGGCTGGAGCACCTCTCCTATGAGGCCAGGCTGAGAGAGTTGGGGTTGTTCAGCCTGGAGAAGAGAGGGCTCCGGGGAGACCGAATTGCAGCCTTCCAGTACCTAAAGGGGACTTACAAGAAAGATGGGGCCAGACTTTTTTGTAGGGCCTGTAGTGACAGGACAAAGGGTAATGGTTTTAAACTAAAAGAGGGTGGGTTCAGACTAGATAAGGACAAAATTTTTTTACAACGAGGGTGGTGAAACGCTGGAACAGGTTGCCCAGAAAGGTGGTAGATGCCCCATCCCTGGAAACATTCAAGATCAGGCTGGATGGGGCTCTGAGCAACCTGATCTAGTTGAAGATGTCCCTGCTCACTGCAGGGGGAGTTGGACTAGATGACCTTCCAACAACACTTCCACTTCTGCCATTACGATGCTTACAGAGGATTCGAGTCCCTCATTTTCATGGGGAGGAAAACCCTCTTCCAGGATATTGTCTGCAAGTGTCTATGCTAATCTAGTGTTGTCTACTCTCAATTAAAATCCAAAACAAAATTAACTCCTGGAGGAACCCCTAAACTCCAGCATCCTCTCTCACCTGATGCCCCTGGTCAGGACCTTAATCACTTGGTGACAAAGTCCCACTCTACCAAATCTCCCTGTGTCCCACAATCTGCAAAAGCCAGACTGTGCCATGGGGTGCAGAGTAGCTCTGCCTCAGAACATCCGTCACGCTCACTTCTGTGTTTTTATAGAAGAGAAACTCCTTCAGGCAAGGGAGGAGTCCAAAGCCATTTTTCAGACTTGAATGAGAGGCAGCAGGACTACCAGGACCAGATGTATTTTCTGAAATTCTCACTGCTCTTTCTAAGCTCTTGCAAAGAATCAGGACTATAAAACCCCACTGGACAAAAGGCTCCTTAATTTCTTCCAAGTGTAAACTTCCTGAAAACCAGGAAGTACTCATTAATAAAAACTATGAAACACAATTCCACTCCCTTGTGTTTGATGACTCTTTTTTTAAATGTATTTTGCTTAAAGTCCATCCCTATATGCACTAGTCCTTGTTCCCAAGCAAACTCCCACTTTTTGGGGAATTGCCTTTGAAAGTATTACAGCACAACCACTAGCCTAGAAAAAGTAAGGAACAAATTATTAGCAAGCAAGCCCCTTCATTATTGAATGACAAAGCATCAGAAAGATTAAAATCTCTAGTATGATATATCAAATCTATAGTAAGATATAAAGGATAAGGCGTAAGACAAAATAGGTGTCAGATCATGCTTACAACACAGGAATTTGCCATTCAATTAATAATAGATTTTAGTATCTCAAATAACTACCACTTTGCATTTCAAACCCAGTTAGATGCCAAAAACATAGAAGCATTTCTAATAAAACCCACTTGTGTTTCAGGCACTTACCACAGGGTAGGGACCATGCTAGAGCCATGATGATGTCACCGAGATAATTAGGGTGACGAACAAAACCCCACCAACCCGTGACAAGAAGCCCTTTTCCAGTTGCAGTGGGTATAAATTTCAGATCTGTGAATAGATTATTGTAGTCAACACAACAATTGAAACGTGTATTTAACAAAGAGACATTGTATAGCAATTGAACAAATAAAAAAATGCACTTACAGGCCAATTTGGGATCTGCTGGATTCCTTCGGAAATTATTTTTCTGAGAATTTGCACTACGGAATATGTAATACCCAATACCTGAAAATACATATTATTTACTTTGGATTTTCAATATTTTCCAGTTTTCTTTCCTTCAACAAAAGCAGTGTCATGGTCTCTGCCACTCTTACTACATTAAAGTCTTTTCCTCAGAGATAAGAACCGATATTGTCTAGTTCTCAGAACTCTTAACAAGATAGAAATGCTACTGGAATGCTGCCTTCCATACACTCTTACACATTACTAACTTTTAAGATTTTGGAGAAACTTTCAGATTTATATCTGAAATAGTTTATTAATGTAACATTGAGTTTGAAATTCATTTAAGGTGATATGCTGCAGTTTGTAAGATTATAGCTCTATTAGCAGCCCAGCACAAGTTCACAATATTAAAAGAATCAGAAAATTAAGTATTATATGGTTTTGAAATTCTTCCCACCCATCATTTTTACAAGGTAGTTGAAATTTGTTTTTTCTGAGGCTGTATTGAAAAAACACAACATACTTCAAATAAAGATGCTAAAAAAGAAAACTGCACAACAAAAAATATTAATTGAGAATGAAAAGAGATGTTCTATTTCTCAGGACTGTACAAACCTTCATATTCTTTCCAAGTGCTTCAATTCCCTTTGTCCTATCTACAAAAAACTTTGTGTTTTAGGTTTATTACTCAGATAAAAGGGACAAACTAGAAGGCCATATTGGTGCAAATGTAAGGTCCCATAAGGATGTAAGATCCTCTCTCGAAGCACTCAGCTAGAAAAAAGACGTCTTCCACTGACATGAGTTTCTAACTATGGGGACTGGGGAAGGAGATGCAAATTGTTAAATGACAAAACCTCTTTTTCCCTAGGTTCAGTAAAGTATAGCCAACAAGTTATCGACTTTTGTGGAAGAGCCACTCAGTCACTCAGATTAACTCTAAAAGGCATCTGCTACACTTCATTCAAAATGTTCTAAGTCACTTCTGCTACTCCAGACAGCGTTCATCTAAAGCTGCCTCTCAACAGAACAGTTAGGTGTCCAGACTCTCATTTATCCTTCATTTAATAAAATAAGAATTTATTATAGTCTTTATATTAAACAGTAGCCAGATACAGGCTTCCACCAGCTGCGGCAACACAGAAGGTATCACCACTGCATTTTAGCAAAAGCTTCACTTCACAACTCAAAGAAACAAAATCAGTACAACATTGTTCCTCCCAGTAACAACAACATTTACTGTAACTTACAGTTCAGAATAGTAATTGCAGCAGCAACAGGCCAAGAAATTGCAGTAGGATGACCAACTAAATAGAAGGCCTGCAGACTGTAGACAAACGGAACCCACACCAAATCTCCAAATGCTAGCATAAATCCAAATCCATCATGCGTAATATCCATGGTAGTTAAAATAGCTTCCTAGAAACGAGGAGGAAGGAATTTAGAATTTACAAAGCCTCATTCATTTAACATCGTAATTAAAAACGGTAACAGTTTAAAATGACTGGCATTTTACCTCATTCCAAAGAGCATCCACCACATACAGAAGCTGAAAGCTGTTCACAAGTATCATTGGCAAAGATGGCATACTTTGATTGTGTATCTTCATCTCAGCCAAGAGCATTGCCAAGTTTATAACAACCTAGTTAGAAAATACTTTATTATAGATTTCCCTTGTAAGAGAAAGTGGTCTTTTCTGTTACGCTACAGGACATTTTAATACAGATGTTTTTGACAAATATTTAAGTTTTTTAAAAAATAACCTGTTTCACAAGCAACAGTTTGCAACTAACTACATTTCTGAAGCTGTACCCTCAGCATCTGAAAACTTCAAGAATGGATTTCATTTCCAACAAAGCAAAGAAGCTAGAGTGTAGAAATTGTCCTAAGGTGAATAAAAATGGTCATTAAAAATTTGTCAACATGAAACTAAGTACTTTTTCCCTGTTTATAAATACATATTGTATCCTTAAGACCAATTATTTAAAAAAATGTATAATATTTAAGCAAATAAAATAACTAAGATTACTGACTCACCCAGCCAATTAAGCCTGGACGCAATTCACAGAAGTATTTGAGATCAAAACTGCCAATACGAGGGTTTAATTCATGTCCAGTAAAAAAATCATAAATAAAATACCCTGCAGATAAGACATACTCTTTGTTAGCAATACTCTTCCTTTTATCCTCTACTACACTCCTTATAGAGCAGTTCCTACTTTTTACTAATGTTCTCTCATTACAAATAAAAACACATTTAGACTGGCAAGAAAAATGTGACAGTATATGCAAAATACAAAGCAAAACCCAAATTACTTATATTTTAAGATGCCCAAATATTTTGTTAGGAGTACTACACACTTTAGAAGTTACTATAGTCTTATTTCTTCTTGATATTTGTTATTTTCAGCCTCCTCCTCAAGGTCACATCATAGTTTTCATGATCTTATGGTACTAATTCATTCTACTTTTCTTAATACTTCATTGCTCTTCTCTGGGAGCAAGAATTCCTTTAGCTGTGACAACAACCTGTCCATCGAAAGAGACGGACAAGAAAGAAAATACAATACCTTGACTTTGAGATATCCTGCACTGAGTTAGAAAACAAACACTCTGCAGAACAGTTACAGAATACTACTATGCCACCTACAGAGACTAGAACTGCACTTTTCAAAGAAAAAAGCAATTTACAATCATTGTATTATTTCCCTTCACACATACACACTGCACTGATTAAAAAAAAGGAAGCTATTTGAATACTTCATTTCATTACACTGAATGTTCTGTCCATAAACTCCCTTTCTTAGTCACCCTGTGATCATTTTTAAAAGCAGTTTGTTTAATATTAAACACTAATCAAGTTCTCAATCTATTCTTTGTACTACAGAAACATATATATAATTGACACTTTCCAGGTAGGTAGTCTCATGACTGAATCAAAATTTCTTTCGAAAGCTCAATTCAGCTAACTAGATTTAAAAGTAGGCAGCAAAATAAAAGTTTAGAAATAACACTGTAATTTCAAGTTCTGTATCTGGACTTCCCACTGCCAAAATACCTAGTTTTTTCAGTTTTTCTTTCCAGTCCCAGCTGTTTCAGGAAAAGGCCCACCAACAGGGGCACTACGAAGCGAACTAGACAAGCTTCTTAGGCAAATGCTGAAAACTGAAGGAAGCGTGCTCTCATCGCTAGGGGACTAGATGAGCCAAGATATTTCTGCATAAGCTATTCAAAATAATCCAATGAAAATGTTACGCATTTTGCAGCATCTGAGTGTGAACAAAAAATTGCCATTTAACTTGCAACATGAATTTTACATTGGTAGAAAGTAAAAGTCATGGTATTATAATAACCAGCCCTAAATCTAGCCTTTAGTTCATAAAAATGAAACTCTAGCAAAGGATTGGAAAGAAATTATCCAAAATATTTGTAAAACTCACCAGAATTTCCACCTGGTGCTAGGTCTTCCTCAGGTGCTTTCAGGGACCGAATATACAGATAAATGCTCAATGCCAATGAAAAAACTGCAGCTGACACTGCAAACTGCATGAAGTGGTCATATAAATAATGAAGTTCAAATTGAAAGTATAATAAAGTTCCAATAGCTGCAGCAGTCAAAACAAAAGCATAAAACCCTAAAAGATGTAGAAGAAAAACATATTAGCCAAAATTTAAAAATCATTCTCAGTAGAACCCACCTAGTCCAGACTTTCTGCATTTTTACTTCTTCCAACATTTGTCTGTATTCCAATAATGTCTTACAAATCCCATGAGGTTCCAACTTCTGGGGCACGGCAATATAAGACATGGAGCTCTTGAGGCCACACCTTGAGTACTGTGTTCAGTTTTGGGCCCCTCACTACCAGAAGGACATTGAGGTGCTGGAGCGTGTCCAGAGAAGGGCAATGAAGCTGGTGAAGGGTCTAGAGCACAAGTCTTACAAGGAGCGGCTGAGGGAATTAGGGCTGTTTAGCCTGGAGAAAAGGAGGCTGAGGGGAGACTTTCTCACTCTCTACAACTACTTGAAAGAAGGGTGTAGCCAGGTGGGTGTTGGTCTCTTCTCCCAAGTAACAAGCGATAGGATGAAAGGAAATGGCCTTAAGCTGTTCCAGGGGAGGTTTAGATTGGATATTAGAAAAAAATTTTTCACCAAAAGGGTTGTCAAGCACTGGAACAGGCTGCCCAGGGAAGTGATGGAGTCACCATCCCTGGAGGTGTGTAGATGTGGCGCTTAGGGACACGGTTTAGTGGTGGACTTGGCAGCGTTAGGTTTATGGTTGTAATCTATGATCTAAAAGGCCTTTTCCAACCTAAACAAATCTATGATTCTAAGACATTCTAGCTATGTCCTGCAATTTTCTGTGCTCCTCATCAAAAAGGTCAAGAGGCAGGAATACTCTGCGCTCCTAAATTTTTTACAACGCAGGATCCAATTTCAGATTCTAATGGAAAAATGGACAGTGACACTACTACTGGATAATGACAGCAGGTCACAACATTTCATCTGTAGGGCTGCTTGGAAAGCATTTTCTTCAAGTATTTATCTTCATACATACCTTCACACAGATTACTTAACCAGTAATTAAAGTATTAAAATAACTGTCAAGTCAAGACTTGAACACAAAACTTTTGTGCTTTGAGAGTATAAAATCATGTACAATGGAATGATGTCCAAATACAAGCAGGCAGTTCTAGACAGTTCTCACCTAAGTACCTCCTATGAACCCTTTCACAGGCTCACAATGGTTGAGGTTAGAAGGGACCTACAGAGCTCATGTAGTCCACGCCCCTGCTCAAGCAGGGCCACCTAGAGCTGGTTGCCCAGCATCATGTCCATATGGCTTTTGAATATCTCCAAGGATGGAGACTCCACAACTCTGGGCAACCTGTGCCAGTGCTCAGTCACCCTGACAGTAAAAAAAAGCATTTCCTGATGTTCAGACGGAACCTCCTGTATTTCAGTTTGTGCCCATTGCCTCTTATCCTGTCACTGGTCATCTTCCTTTCCTCAAGAAGGCTTCCAAAGCTGCTTAGAGAACTAGCCTTTGAAGCAGCAAGAAGATGGCTTCTCTTTTTTTTTCTTTTCTTTTTAAACCATCCAAATCATGTAGCTTATTTCTTCCCTTTATCAGAACACACAAAAAAATGGACTATGCCCCTACTAAAGACAGAAGTACAAACCAAGAAATGTTATGAGCCAGCCACAATATGACTCACTTCCGCATGATGTAATTCACTCTGCTTCTATGATTTACAGTCCTATTCCAACTTGAAAATGGTGCATCCTACCAGACTATGCGAAAACCCCACTCAACTTTTTAACAGAACAAGTGGATTCCACTACCACCAGACAGTGTCCTTGAACTGACTAATTAATCAAATAGGTAGTCTGAAATATCTGCAAGGCAAAGTACAGCTTTCTATTTAAGCCTGAAAAAGCAAAACTGTTGAAATATGTTACACCATATTCTAAACCTAGATGAGAAAACTGTCTTATTCATAGGAAGTGAAATCAGATCTGCGTAAGAACTCAGAACTGTTCCAGGCATGAATAAGAACATCTTAAATCAATTACAACACACTTCTTATTAGTCTGTAAATCAGAGGCATCCAAGATCATCTAGACACATAGGATAAGATCTCTTCACATCACTCCTGAACATTTCCTCCAGAGCAACAGTCCTTGTTACAGAAGCATTACTAACGCTTCTGATTGGCAACTGCCTGTTTAGCAATTATGCAAGGAATATGACAGGAGTCACCAGTCACAACTGGATGCAGACCAGGTGCCCAGTGGAGTGTAATGTCTTGCTCTTGGGGCAGTTAGTTCCTGATCATTACCAACCTTATTCTTCCAAGACAAGGCTCATCCTATTTTATGAAAGATTTACAACAGATACCTAGTTTAACCATAGAGTGTGTCTTTCATCATGTGTATCTTTTGGTACTGAGCAAATGAGATAGTGATACCCATTTTCAGAATTAGCAACTGCAACATGCTTACCATTTATCCGGTACTGCAGCTTCCTTCCATTTGAAAGGGGCAGGCCTTCTACAACCTAGGAAGAATAAAATACTAGTGTTTCAACGGAGTAGTTTCTGGGAGTACTGGCAGAGGAGGGAAATCAAGCATCTCTCTGCCACAAAGACATTCAATCAAGGTAACCAGCTGGACACATTCAAATCTGAAGATCATGCATTGTTCACAAAAGCATACTTTGGATAACAAAAGAAAAAGGGTAACAGTTTCAAATTAAAAGTGTTTTTAAAACCTCTTCCTAACCAGCCTCAAGAAAACAGAGCAGCTCCAATCACTGTAAACATATATAGCAATAGAACAACATGATTGAATGATCTATTTATTATAGTGTTCTTTCAGAATCTGCCAGTATCCCTCAAGTCACAAGAGGGAAACAGGGCATTTGCCTAATACATGTATGGTTAGAATGGTTTATAGCTTCCCGTAAGTGAAGATTACATTCCAAAACACTGGATACCAGTAAGAAACTGAGTATCTAGCAGTTTGTTGATTTAGAAGTCAGATAACTGAAATTCTTCTAGAATTCTATCAAGCAATTTTTATCCATGCTTTGATTTGAACTCCTATATAATGCCTTCTGCCTTTTCTAGTCTAAGGCTGTGAAATCCGCACCCATGAAATTCTTAACAAACTGTGCTATTTTAAGCTTACAGAAATCTGCAGTGGCCATATTCCAGCTTAATATGGAAAACAAAACAATTTGCTTTCAAATTCACTGCTTTAGGAACATGCCCTACCTTCCAGCCTAACGCACAAATTAATTATCCATAAAGACCCAATTGCTACCCAATAGCTTACCTTTCCAATTGGTAGTAAGTAAAACAGAGCTTGAAGGAAAAACCACAGAAGAAAAAGACCAAACATCCTAGCCTCCCAAAGACTTTCAAGTGCTGGGAGAGGAGGAGGGAAGTTCATAAGACTGGGGTCATCTTGTTTGCACAGCAACAGCAAGTAGAATACAGTAGCAGGCAGGAAAAATATCAGCAGGAAGGTCCCTGTAAACAGACATCATGCCATATCAGAAGATAAACATAGAAAATAAAAAACCTAGTTTCAATCCCACCAATAAAGCTCAATATTAACTTTAGTAACAAAGAAGAGGTTGTCGTCATCTATTCCTGAAGCAAGACAGCGGCAATCCCCCAGTCATTTAATGGGATACAGAGACATTCTTCTCACTCCCATATGCAGTCATATAATCAAACTGAAGGATCACACTCACTGCATCCCTTTAAAACTGTTAAAAAAAAACTATATAAAGAATACTTTGCTGTTGAGTTTGAAGCACCTAGGTTTTGAAAATGTAAATTTGCTGGTTACTTCTTAAGTTTCATTTGGAAATATTTAAATCTCACTGTGCAAGGGAATGCTCAAGATCTTCACTATATTTCACAAGAGAACCAAATGTAGTACCAGTTCTTTGACTGCCATCAATACCAGTATAGACTATATGAAGCACTATCATATGACTCTGGATTGTACAACCACAGTCCAAAAACTGGAAAAACAATTCTTGACAAGACAGTATGGTCAATAAGTAAAAAAAAACATTAAAGTACTAGTTTTCAACTATTACAACAATTTGCACACATACCAATTCTTCCACCAAACTCTAGCTCCTTTGTTTTTGATGATGTTTTCTCAATTGTTTTTATTGTCTCAAAAATCTTTTTCTCCGAATATATCTCTTCTTTTTTCTTCTCTTCTTTTCTTGGACGCAAGCTGTACTGTTCAAGCACACGCTCTATTTCCAGGTCTGGTTTTGACTTTTGCTGTTAATGAATAAAAAGAATTTACTTAAAAAAAAAAGAATATCCCAGTGATTTTACCTTATTTTACTCCAATATGTTTTATTTAGGAGGACATTATTCACTATAAAACACCAATATACTATGTGTTCTACTTCTATACAGTACTTAAGTTTATGCATTTATATGAAGAGACTGCTATTAAATCAGTTTCATTGTGATCACTTAGGCCATGATTACATATCAGCAGGAGTTCCAGTACACATCATCCATTCCTCCACCATCCTCATCTCCTTTTTGCCATACCTCTGTGTATTAGCTAACAATCAGGACTAAAGAACTGATTCGGCTAAAAGAAAAGAAATCACTTTCTATGATCAAACATTCACACTGCAAAAGCATGGGAATGAACACAAATAACCAGTGAGGGTTTGATGGAAAAAACAAAGAAGAAAAACAAATGTTACACAGCTCTAGTATTGTTCCCTTCTGACAACTTCATCTTCTGCCCTGAACTTAGCTGGACAGTAAACTTCGTTGATCTCGAAGTTTTATGTTGCATTCTATTTCTCCTCTTTTCTAGGGATTTCTGAGAAAGCTAAGTTAGAATGAGACATAAAACTAAGAGTAAATACAATGTTTATACCTCCAAGATTAGGCAGGATGTGTCATTTCTTTCTGTGCTGTCAGGTTCACCATTGTACCTTCTGGTGTTATTCTCACTTGGTTTCTGGTTAAAAGAAAAAAAACTAGTTTTAGCTTTCTGAAAATAACAGCTGCATTAAGTATGCAATGAATAATTAAGAACACTAACTATCTAGTTTTTTTGCAACTGCAACTGCTCTGGTTTTCTCCACAGGAAAACAAGTGGATTCAATATCCAAAGTATGGACAGTTTTAGCTCACAAACAAGGGAAGAAAACCCATTTAAGAAAAGGTTACTTTTTTTTAATTAACAGTAAAATTAAGAGAGAATACAGCTCCCAAGTTACTTTTAACTCATCATTAGGAACTGCCAAGTATAAAATGCATGTCTATTTAGTAATTCGATTAGAAAAGCAGAGGAAATTTCAGCATCCTATATACGACACTGCTCTGCAGGACTGAAAGTTTGGTTTTCCATTGAATATCTTTTTATGAAATAAATTCACTTACAAAAATTCTTTTTATGAGTCTAGCTTACACAACTCTGGGAAGACACTACTCATTTGCCTTGTTTTATTTCAACTTAAGCTTTGTTGAAAAGGACCAGATCATTCCAGTCATACAATCACCAATAGATTAATCCTACTCCTCAACTAAAAGTCAGGAGAAAAACCAAACATATTTTAACCTTTTTGTCCAAAGTAAAGTGTAGCCGCTGGCTACAAACTACTTAAAACGAGCATATGGTCCCCAGGCTATGCACTGGGTCACACAACTCAAAGCAGTTCACTGCAAAACAAAAACCCCAGCAACTTCAGTGATGAAGAATGCTTTTAGTAGTAGCAATTTACTGAACTAAACCTATCTAGTTTAGATTGGCCTGGTTTAGTTTAGTTGAAACCTAACTAAAACCTATCAATTTTCAATAGATCAGCAAAAGGCATTTCCAAGTCAAGGGACTGAGCTTCAAATGATACTTGTCTGAGACAATCTCAAGAGCACAAGAGGCAGGCAAAATGCTGTTTTGTGTCTTAATAGAGAAAGATCACCTCTACTATTCTTCACTTTTCAGAACAGCAGAACCATTGATGGTACTCAGTATAACCTTCACAAAAAGGCCAAGATCAAAAACGATAAATTGCAGCTAAAAACCAGGTATTTGATAAACTTATAAAAACTATCCTGTAAAGATTTGTAACAAAAACAGTTCTGCAATATTATCAATCAGCAAGGATATATATATCTCTCTCTCTCATACTTGAATTCTGCAGCAATTCTCCTACAAAAGCTTCACGTTTTCCATTACTATTTTAATGGCCTCTATAGGAAAACAGAGCTCATTTTATTTCAAATTCTAATACCTACCCTGTTATGTATCTATCAATACATCTTAGTAGGCTAGCTTCCTTTGCCCCATTTCACAAGTGGAAGCATATGGCTAACAACGACTGCAATATTAAAATGTTAAAGAATTTGTGTTTCTTTGAGTTCTGAGAACTTGACAGTACCACCAAATTCAAATGGAACTTAACAACATATGTTCATGTTTCAAGAGTTTCCTCACAACTCGGTAAGCTAGAAAGCCTATCTTCAAAGAAAAACCAACAGTTCTGAGATACATTTTGCAGCTAATTATGTTACTCAGAGAACATGAACTACATCTGGCTTTTACAATAATAAACCCATATGCCTAAAACAAACCTTTCACAAATAGCAAAAAATTGTTTTAAAAAAAAAATCCAACAAACCCACATACAAATAATGAACAGACAAACAAACTAATACCAGTAGAGCTAAGTTGGTTTCCTGAATAGTTTTCTTTTTGTCATCTTTATGTTCTCTGCTTTGGGAAGAAGAACGACGTCTGCCTCTTGCTGGCCGACCAGGAGATCTAGATCGAGATCTGCTGCTACTTCTTCTGGAGGGAGAACTTGAAGAGGACTGGCTCTTCCTGTGCTTGAATGATGATTGTGACTAAAAGAAAGAGAGGAAGAAAGCAAAATCTTATCTTAGATGTTCCAAAGAACAATTTTGGAAACTTGGGTTTTTCATGATGAGAACTCTGGCATATAGTTCTACAGAATTGTCTCTTATTTCCTATACTGATGCTGTACAAAGGCTGTTAAGAAAAAGCAACTACAGCATACTCATTTTGCTGGTAATACCCAAATAATCCTGTCCCAAGTCCAACTACTGACAGTTCCTGTCAAAGCTACAGAAATCAGGATATGGATGTAAGCTATCAATGTGTGCAACAAGCCCTTAAGCGTACTACCCTCTTAAGCCTTTGCACAAGTTAATTAAATGATAGTTGCCTCTTAATCCTTAAGAGACAGCTATCATTTCAATTACTTTGCTTTATCAATACATTTGGCATATCAAGAAGCAATGATGTGTTTAAGGCAACACAGCTCAAATCAACATTAAAAAACTCCAATTAAGCTAAATCATTAGATGTGATACATAATTTCATGAACAGTTTTCCCCAGAAGTACTGTTTTATTTCTCTGTGAAATGTACAACGCTGATTTTCCCATGTAAGATTTCCACAACACAACTTTTATAAGGCACAAATGCTTTATAACAAAGAAAGGTATTTTCACAGCTTGAGTTTGCTAACCTGCAAGCACAAAGTAAACAAGTTAGAAAGTCTTAAAGCAGTGAAAACCTTTGTCTAGCTCAAGGCAGAGACCTTTTGTCCCAAAAGAAAAGGTCGGTCACAGGGCATTGTACACTGCCACCAAAAAATGAAACTACAGTTCATATAAAGACATACAAGTTAGATTTGAACTTATGCAGGTTTCAGAACAGGCCTTAAAAATCAACTACAGCAAACATTCAAGTAACTTTTTCTCTCATGCATTATGACATTTTAAATTTAAATGAAACTTGTTAGCAGAATTTTAAAGGCCTTTATTAATAACAGAAAAAGAAATAATAAAGGTATGTTAAGAGGAAGGGATGTGCTCATATACATATGACATGGCCCTTCTTCAAAAGTCCCCAATTGTCACAAATAGAGCAGTCTTATGAAACCTTTGGAGACTTAAACCAGTACAAGCTATTCACAGATTATTTCAAGTATGTGCTTAAAGGGTGTGCACTATTCATATTTACGATGATCCTTAACCACATGCTTGCATTTATTTTCAAATTTTCTCATTCAGAAGTAGAAAAAAAGTCAAATTAGCATCAACTGTCAGAGTAATAGCTTTATAAGGTACCCGAAAACAGTTTTTCATGAACAAGCATGCCATAGAGTTCGTGTACTATCAGACTTGTTTTTCCCAAAATGCATCGCTGTTTTTTCAACATAAACAATCATACTTGTTTAAAAATAGGGTCAGCATTCTGAACTTCTACTTGAGATGTTACAAAGGAAAAAGCTATCACTTAGCACCAATTTCTTGAAGACACAGTTAATGAAAACTTGCAAGACAACCATCCAACTATAAGTCGTATTTATCTACATCACAAAATCAATATAATCTTCCAATAGAAATACTGATAATTATAAGCATGTGTACTCACCTTTATATCACTTTCTTTCAATGCAAGTTCAGTCCCATCTTTGTACTTAACAGTATAAAGATGAGAAACATCATCGTAACTAGTCACTTGTACTTCATAGTACAGGACACTTCCTGGCCAACGGCCCATCACCACCTCGCCATCAGCAAACCTCCGGTTTGGCATTTTCCAAAAAGAATCCCTAGGAAAAAAAAAAAAAAAAAAAAATCAATACATATGACAGCTAAAGATTAGGCTTAATTTTTCCCTACTCTCTCTGTATCATTTAGGCTGGAACTGGGAAACTTTAAACCAAACCACTCTTCACCTCAAGTAGGCAGAAAGCTGCCTGGTAAGAAAAAACAGATGATCTATTTGCCAAATTAATAGCAGATAGAAGAAACAGGTTTAAAACAGAGCAAAGATTGAAATTAGATGTTATGAAAAAAACGTTCAATGTATTAATAGTACATCTAGACCAGTATTCAACTACGATATACAATCTCTATCAGAGACCACCAAAACCAGGCAAAGCAAATATTTGACCAAAATTACATAAATGTAGTTGATCTTATCTAGAGGGGGGAAAAAGTAAATTAGATGGTATCTAAGTGTCTTCTAACCGTATTTTCCTCTGGTTCTACAAAAATTACAGTAGTGATGATTTCTAAATGTTAAAATAAAATGTCCCAAATCTATTCAATACACACAGACACATTACATACTTTCTTCAATTTGTTATGCCAAATACTGAAAAGTTAGGAAACACCAGGATTTAGGCTCCTGTCTGGGTTGAGTATTTTCTCTTTTCCACCTATTTAGCACTAGGCATGTAATGCCTTTCGCAGCAGCCTGTAGGAAAACAAAGTACAGCATCAGAGCAATCACATAATATCCTGAAAAACTGAATTCTATCCCCTGTCTGCACCATAAGGTTTTTACTTGATATTAGTAAAACAGAGTTTAAGTGACTACTACCCTTGGTCCACCATACTAAGGTGCTGAGGAAAAAAAAAAAAAAAAAAACAAAAAAAACCCAAAAAAAACCACAAACCCAAAACCACACAACTGCAATTTAAAGAAAGTTATGTTTTTAAATGTAAAGTCCTGTATAACTCTTTGAAAAGTGCCTTGTATTATGTCATTGCCATCTGAAAATAGGTATCAATAGCAGAAAATACTTTTAACCTGAATGTCTCAGCAGAAAATACTTTTAACCTGTGACTCAGGCCTCAATATACAAAGCGACAGTATTTTAAAAGCCTAAGGTAAAATACATATTAACTTATGTACTATCACCATTTGTATGATAAACACAGGAACTTAGAATGGGGGTAGGGAGATGGGGAGGGGGACAACACAAACAAACCAGCAAATATTTTTGTTTCAAAGCATTTTAACTTGTTTGCTACAAATAAGATGTGAAGCCACACAAAATGAGGTGAAAACAAACATTTAACCAGATACTCATTCATTACACATTAACTAACCTGCAGTGAAAAGTTAAGATTCTTTGGCAAAAAAATACTGTTAATATGCAGTCACAGACCTTTATAACACATTGGGGGATGGGGCTAAGTGAGGCTTTTCAATCAACTTTCACTGTGGCATTTCCTGAAGCTGATGTTATTAAGATTTTACACCTGTGTAGCTCTCCAAGAAGAAACCAAAAACTTGGCAAAAATTCCCTCATGTGGATTTTACCACTAATATTCCTAATTGCTTCAGAACAGAAACATCTGGCCACCTCCTCTGCTGTATAGTAGCTGAAGGAGCGAAAAGACTAAGTTTTATCCTTTAGTTTCATTGATACTTGCCAGTTTGAAAAATTACCAGAGTTCTAGTCTAGGCTTGTAGGCATATGCTTTTCCAGCTCATCTGTCTTCTACCTAGTGTTTCTTATCTCAGTCTTGTTTTACTTTCTTACTCTTTCTGAATTCCCAGTCCTCCAACTCTGTTTTATCCCAGCCAGTTTAACCCCCTCAAATTCATAGCCTTGTTTCTTATGACTCCGTAAAATACAATTTCCATATTTTCATTTCAAATTCTTCTCCATTCTCTCCTTACTCCCCTTTAATTCCTTGTGGGTTTTCTGCCTTTTCTGCCCTTTTTCACCAAACTAGTTCCAGTTCCTCTTCACCACCTCTGGGCTCAAGATCTGATCTCAATCCCCATCTCTGTCTCCTTGTCCAGTTTTCTCAACCAAAAGACAGTTCTTTAGGAGATCCACGTCTACTACTGCTCTTTCCCCAGTCTCTCGCACACTTCCAGCTTCTTCCTCCTCTTCCATGAATAGTCTAAACACTGGTTCTCCACCAACTCCAGTCATAGCTTTCACCAGATGTCATAACCTCATCTATGACTTAATTTCCTCTTTGCTGTTGCACTTCCTACACTCCAGCCAACTGTTTCTTCTCAACCTGGAACACCTCAGGCATCATCTGTAAACTCAAAGCCTGACCAGGACAAAGCTGCCCGATCCTAGGACAAAGTTGTGAAAAACAGAATCTTTGGAGTTTATGTCCTTTTTGAAAAAGGGAAACAAGTTTTCACAAAGTTGTTACTCAGGACATGTAAACTGATTTTTACGATTTATAACAACCACTTCAAAATTTAGATATAATTTCATAGGGATCATAAAATGCAATTCTCTGCCAAACTTCAAAACCCAGCATTTTTGTACACAAACATGAAGACAGCCCAAACCTGATGATTTAATTCTTTCTAAAGGCAGAAAGACCTTGCCCTCCTCCAACCTTGTTCTCAAAAGGAGCTGAAGTTTGTTTTAAGAACTTGGAAAATGTGGTTGAAGGACCTAAAGCTAAATCAATGTTATGTAATTCAGCCTGAGGAAGATATCAACAATATGAAATTCCAGAATAATAAATAAATCTAAGCAAGTGGAAATATTATCCTGTGATTCAAAAGTAATTAACAATTCTATTAATGGAAAGATCTACTTATTTTTCCATTTTTTCCTTAAACAGTAGAGCTTAATAATGAGATTATAAACATTAAACAATAAAAAAGTAAATATTACTTCTTATTCTATCAAAGATTACCACATTGTTTTGCACCCCTGTGTCTCCTGTTTGCAGGGAGGTTTGCAATCCTCATTCCATGTATCCCACTTCAAAAAGCTACACCTTTTAAAGGCAGCCTTGATCTGTTCAGATAACAAAACCCATCACTGGCAGCAAGAAAATTAAAGACAGGAAGTCTTAAAAAAAAAAATTTAGAAATTACATTTTTAATTTATTGTTCTTTCAAGCTCTACACACACACCCCTGATAATTTTCAGGGTATCGGCTGGCATCAGCCTAATATTCACAGTAGTCCTATACAAACTTTTTAATTCATGGGGCTTCAAAAAATATATATCCAAGCACCCTCAAAAGAAAATTACTTCATACAATGAACCCTGTACTGTACAGATACCTGTTTGCAAGTATATTCACTTAGTCCTAAAATGAAATTTGTTTTTTCCACACCATTTCTGCACCTTTTGGAACCCAGATTCTAAGGGAATGGCTCAAAAGGATTTTTGTATCCTATACCAAGCCAAGACAATTAACCCAGAACTCCCTGGAGCTTAGAAGTTGGTTAAGAAGAAAAGTGACTGCTGACTCAATCAAGAATGAAACAATTGAAGAGAAACATGGCAGAGAAACATATTGCCCCATACATCCATTTCTGGTCTTTCTTAATGACCATCTCACTAGATATGTGGAAAGATACTTCACTCCTGTCAAGAAAATGACTGCTAGCTTGTAGTCACCAGAAAAATCATACCACATAATCAAAAGTTGGGTGCACAGTTTTAAGAATAAATACATAAACCACTAAACAAAGTTTCCCCTCTTGAAAGAGCAAAGTTCATACATATCCGGTGATTCTACTTACTAATTCTGACATCTCACCACAGGTAGATAATGTTGTGTATGTCAGAGGAGGGAGCCAGTTGAATGCAAGAAAAGAAGAAATGCAGGAAAATAAAAAAAACATTGACAGTCAAGGCTAACAAGACACAGCTTCCTACACGGAAAATTATTACTGAATTCACCAAAGAGACCGAGCTGTGCAGGACCTTTTCAGGATCACCATTCCTCACTCCACATTTCTAGCTTTTTACCTCCATAACGGTGGAGGCATCTACCCCTGTTCAAGCTTGGCTCAACCAAACAACCAAATCAGCTTCACCGCTAAAAACAAGCGCAAATAGGCCTCAAAGTAAAATAAAACCCTATCGATCCTCAGGCAAGGAAACGACGTTTTCCCTTTTAAAAAGGTTTTTCACCAGAAGCACTGAAAGCGCAGGGAAAGCGTCCGGAACTCGAACTCCCCACGCAGGGCCGCGAATAGGCGGCGGGCTGAAGGCCGCGGCGGCGCGGTGTTGACAGGAAGAGACCCACGTACCGGGGGCGGGGGGAAGGCCCGGCCCCTCGGCCCCGCTCCGCGGCCCCGCCCCGACCGCACTCCCGGCCAGGGCCTGGCGCGGGGCCTCCGCCGTAGGGGAAGTGGGGGGGTTGGGGGCGGCGCTAGGCCAAGCCGCCCCTTGCCCACGGCGCGCCCCCGCCACACCGGGTGGCCGCGGCCTTTCCCCGCACCGGGCCCTACGTCGCGGTGCCGCTGCAGAATGGAAGGGGACGGCGACGATCCCGAACAAAGCGAGGGAGCCCAACCCCCTTACCCCCAGGGCCCAAGCAAGCGGTCCGGGCAGCGGAAAAGGGCACCGGTCGTCCGCCCATCAGGAGAGAGGCCGGAGAGAGGCCCGAGCGGGGCCGCGGCCCGACGCCCGCGCACGGGGGCGGGGAAAGGTGGCGGCGGCGATTGGCCGGAGCTCTTTCCCACGGGAAGGCCGCGGAGGGGGGTGTGTCCCGGCCCGCGCCTGCCTCGGTGCCGCCATTCCCTTACCTGGCGCCCGCCCCCACCGGGCCGGGCCGGGCAGGGCAGGAGGCGCTTCCGCGGAGCAGCGGGAGCCGGGCCCGAGCGCGGCGCTCTCCGCTGAGGGGAACAACCGCCCTAAGCGACGGTTACGGCCGCACAAACGGTCCGCCCCTTCGCCCCACCTCTTCCCGCCCGCCAACCGCTCCTATTGGCCACGACTCGCCGTTTGAATCGTGGGTGGCCTCACGCTATTGGCTGCCGCGCGATGGCGCGGTCCTGCCGCCCGAGGCTCGCCGCTTGCCCGCCCCGGTGAGGGGGCGAGCGGGGCGGTTCGGCCGCCTTACGGCGACGGGGGGCTGATAACGGGTGCGAGCGCGGAGGGGAGGAAGGACTCGGGGAGGGAGAACGGGCGTGAAAGGCCGCGGTCGCCATGACGGCGGCAGGGGCCGCCTTAGGCCGCCTGCGCCACACAGGCCGCGCCGCCAGGCGGTAAACAAAACCGGGGTTTTTGTGTACGGAGCGCTCTGGTCTCCGCCTCAAACACCGCCTGAGACCACGAGGGCTCTTACGGTGACTGAACAACTGCCCGTGCTCCCAAAGAGGCTGAAATGTGGTTAAAAACACCCTCTCTCCCTGCAAAAGAAAAATTAAAAAAGGGCAAAAGAGCGGCAGAGTGTGGTTGTGAGGCAACTTTTCCAGAGAGGCCATTCAAGTTCCTGGCAGGTGGTGAAATCAGGAAGGCTAAGCAATACTTCAGCAGGCAGAAGAAGAATAGGTTGTGAAAAGGTTAACCAGTCGGCACGTGCCGTGAGTTTAAGTGTAAAGTAAGTTGTGTTTCAAGTGTTTGGATCTTAAAAACGATTGAGCCCTTTAAGCATGAAATATGGTGGTTGTGCAATGTTTATGGACCTCCCAAACGAAACACAGACATGGGGTGACAAGTCATATTCTGGCCTAATAAGGCTTCCCAAATCAAGGAAAACTGAAAGACAAAACCACCATTTTCCAATACAGAAGACTGTGTCTTATAGAAGACCAGACACAGCAAAAATCTCAGATTTAAAAAACAACAACAAAACACCCCAGTAACAACAACACAAAACAAAAATAACCCCAAAACCACAACCAAAACCAAACAAACAGACCTAAGTAGGGCCTATGATAACCATGGGCTTAACTTGTCTGAGATTTACTGTTATTTATTTGCTCACAAATTCATGAAGGGTTTTGTTTTGTTTGTTTAAAGTTTTTAGCTATAATGTTTGAATTAAAGAGCAAGGTTTTTACTTAAATGAATGCAGGAAACGGGCCTTCATATTTGAATTATTTAAAAAAATACATTTTAATATGTATTCTGCCTAGTTTGGCCTTGAAGTTTTTAATTTTCCCAAGCAGTTTTTTTTAAATTTTATTTTGTATCCTCTCCTTTTTTTATAACAAATAGGTTACGTTGTATTTTCTTATGCATTCATTATATTTTTCACTACACAATGCAATAAGAAACGTCTAAATGAGATTAAAAGTTACTCAGTCAAACCAGAGTCATGTTTAAGCACAAGTTTAAATAAATGTCAGAATAAATTTGTTCTTAGTTGTGTTAAGGCAATCAGCTTTTATCTGAAAGACATTTTATAACTTACTATATGAAAGAACACAACTGAAGCTTCATTTCTGGCTTCAGATAATGAATGTTTTTAGTTCCAGCTCAGATTTTTGCTTTATTATTATTGCACAGTTTACAATTACAATGTTAAGAACTGTTTTTGGTAGATGTCTTAATTACAGGAACTCATGCTTGGAATGAGCCTGCTTCATTCTGTTGGCAACAGAGGCCTACAATTAATATGTTTAAATATGAAGGTTGTCAGTTGTAATCTCATTTAGAGAATAAACATGCCTTCAGAGTAATGGTTTGTTTTGGGGGTTTATTGAACATGGATTAGAAAGCTATTGGGCTATTAAGAACTGTTTATTGCAATTCTCTGCCACTGAACCTGTTGATGGTTGGTACACATTTGAGAGATTATTTTGGAAATACTTATGGGACCATCCCAAGTCAACTATTAAATGGAATAAATGTGAAAACCAGTCAGGCCATCACCATCAAAATGATATTACCTGTGCACTGCTACAAGTTAGCTTTTCAGTGTCTGTATAAAGGACTCGGAAGCAGAGAAATTTGCCAATCTACACATAAACCATCTCAATCTCACAATGTAAAACTGAGGAAAGAATTCTCCAGGCTTTCATTTCATTGATAACTGTTAAGCACTACAATATCACATGTACCTGAGAACACTACAACATCTGTGTCCCCGTAAGATATTGATCCTTCACAATTCAAGCCTCAGTTCTCCTTCTGATTTCAGTAAGGAGCATAAGAAGGCTCTGGGAAGTTGCTGGTGCTGTAGCTGGTCCCACCAAAGCTGCCTGCTGCCTTTCCTTCCTCTGATTCCTCTCCCTGAAATACTCTTCAGCTGCAGGTAGAAAGAAGGGCAGGAGTTTGGGAAGAAGCCATTCAAAAAGCACTGGGCAGTGGGTGTTAATTGTGCCAAGGCTCAGGAGAAGAGTGGAAAACAATACTGATGATAACCCAAGTGGGATTATTTTACTCTCCTCCAGAAAGGGCCAGGAAAAATTGCTTTACAAATCCTGCATCTCAGGACATGCAGTTAGCAGTAAAAAGTGCTTAAGAGAAAATAGAAAATAGTTGGTTGTGTAGAAATTCAATATGAATAATATTACCTACTTCTGTAAAATCTGAGTGTTCTCAAAGTAGAGAGATTGTCTCTCTCTTCAAATTGTCTGCAGGACTGAAGTCTCAAATAGCTCTAATGAACAGCTAGGAAGGGCGCTATAGGCTATGCTTATTCCTAGGGGGTTATGTACTTAAGTAATTCCAGGAAGTTCAGTTATACCGACTGGCCTTGGTAGAACAGGTTGGCTTTACAGAGGACCTCTCTTCAAATGATGAGCCCCTCTAAGACTGGAGGCACTGAATTTAGTGTCCCAAGATATTAAGTTATCTTTAATTTAATAAAAGAGATTTTTAAAAATTTCAGCATATTAACTGGAGTTAATATCCC
The DNA here is from genome assembly GCF_011004875.1 of Balearica regulorum gibbericeps. NCBI lineage: Eukaryota > Metazoa > Chordata > Aves > Gruiformes > Gruidae > Balearica > Balearica regulorum. Next base: position 106,740,497 of record NC_046186.1, read on the forward strand.
AAGACTTACAGCTCAGAACTGGTCACCATCTGAGTCCCCTGGATTGTTATTAACCAGCTTGTTGCTGCCTGTGATATTGTGAATTACTGGTATTACTGTGTGTGCTGATATGTAAACTAATACGTCTGAAGACTCATAACTGTATGCATACTAAATGCCATATGAAAACTCGGGTATCACAGTAAAGCCCTCAGATAAGTCAAGTCTATGGAACTAAATTCAGGTTAGATCCAAACTGTCTTCTTTAATTAATGATGTGTAAACACTTCCTGAAACATGAAATTTTACTATGAACCCTTTGACCTTTATTTTTCATTGTTACATTATAATGTTTACATACATTATGTCGATCTTGCATTTTTCCCTTCCTATTTTTCATTTTCCATGAAAATGTTTGTAGCTGACAAGCAAAATAAGTCCAATCTCAGAAGTGTTCTCATTCCAGTAGAGTTTAAAGACCAAAAAATTAACAAAACTTTCATTGATCAGGCAAATAAAGTTCTTACATTCATTTTTACACTGTTTCTGTCCATCTGCTTATCTCTTTTAATGTAATAAGATGCAGATTTTGATTTTTTTTAAAATATAAATATTTAAAAAAGGCAATTCTGATACCAGTACCCATCTTTCACAGAATTAAACCCACTTCAAATTTACCAAACCATTTACACAGCAAGCACACAAATACTTCCATTATTCAGAAAATACAGCTTTAACAGTAATAAGAGCTGACCATGAACTCCTCTAAAATTGTTTAGCTCTGGAATTCTTAAAACATTTTTGGTCAAAGTTGATCTTTTTCAGTCCCACAGCTTGATCTAACAGCCTAGCTTGTCCAGGGCACTCCCATGTATCCATGCCATACCTAGCCATCTCTGTGCTTAAGGCAAGTATTACTGATACTTTGGGGTTACTTTACCACTGTTTTTCATAGGTGCTGTAAAAAAGGCTGCAAAAACGAGTCCTCCTATGAAGCTGCCAACCCAAGAAGGTTGAGAAACATTGTGATAAATGGCTTTAGCAGAGGCTCCAGCGGTGGGTGGGGTAATCAGCTTCTATTTCCTCTCCTGATTAGCCCTTTGCTTCTGTAGAAGAAAACACTCATAGGACTCAGAGTAAGGTGGGGGGTTTATAGTCTGTTAAAACTCCCATGTATTTATATATGTGTACTATATGTATATACTATATATACGTGTGTATATATATACACACACTATATGCTTTCTCTTTCTCCCTCTCTCTAGTATTACATATGATCAAAGCATCCTAGCCTGTCTAGTGAAAACACCTCTACTGTTTGCATGAGAAGAAGAAATCTCCTAGCTGGCAGCTGTCTTCACAACACACGCAGCTGAGCAGCTACCTGCTGTAGCCAGGCAGATGGTGATGAACACATACGTTGTCTATTTTAGATCACAAAACGTAACTTGGGAGAAAAGATGGGCAGAATTCTGGTCACTTGCAAAAAAACATCTCCTCTGTGCTTCTCAAACTGCTGTTGAAAAGCTAAGGACAATCCACTTTTAGAAGATTAAAGAATGTGAATTAGCTTGGGCACTTTGGGGCTTGTTTTGGTTACCGTATATAACATTATTCATATTTTTTCAGTGATAGTATGGTTCTTAAAAAAGGAGCAGGAGATTTGGGATTAAACTCTGAATTTTGTTGAAGTAAATCAATAGAGGTTTTGTTTGCGCAGACCTCAGTAAGGCAGGGATTCCGCCCTTAACCATAGAAGAAGTTTCTCAATATATATTAATTTATGATACATCGAATTGGAACTTAAAACCCCCTACAAAGGAACAGCCTGCGAACAGACAGTATGGCTGTGGGTAAATAAAGTTGAGCACTTGCATTCTGGGAATTTTTGCAAAATGTTTATCTTTAGAAACAGCTTTAAAAAAATGCCCAAGGCTATCAACCGTGCTGGGCTCAGCAATAAGGAGAGGGATACAGATACATGCAAACTGGCTTCAGTTCTCTAAACAGGAGAAGGAGAAAAAAAAACACATTGAAACTTTGATCTTCACAATAGTGCAATGAGCTTCCTTTCTGTATTGTGTGTGAATTTATAAATAAGACTCATTATTGACTAGGGGAAGTTGATGCAATTCTCTAAGCAATGGGTATTGAGATAAGAGTTTTGGCTACTGTATCTTCTGCTGGGCCGCTTACCTTCCCATTTTTGCAGCACGACTGTTAAATTACTCCAGCAGTAAGCCCTTGAAACAGTCAATTTTCTGAATGCTTATGGAAAACACAGACTACAGTATTTCCAAGTATTTGTAAGATGTGTCAGAGGTATGTGCATTAAAGAATTGTAATTGTTTAAACAGAAAGTGGTTTTAGTACTAGAGAAAGATAGAAAACTTTATGAATTTAAAATTCAAAGAGCCACTCTTGCATCCCAAGCACCCCCTGACTCACAAGCAGTTTTGCAGAAGGCTTCTGGCTTTTGAACTGGTATCCTCTAGTCTTCAGAAAGAGGTTACAGAGCAAAGAGCGACTTCAGCTGACGCTGCAGCCGTCTGGGATCTCCGCAGGATGGGGGAGACAGAACATACCTTCCCCTCATTCCCGTGTGACAACCTGCCCTGGATGAAGGGAGAAATTTGGCCTCAGTCCCCATTTATAGCCCATTAAAAATATTACATCCGTAGAGCATGACAGCGCTCTGGTACCTGGGGAAAAAACAAACAAACTCCTTGGCAAATGCAAAACAGACAGAACTCAAAGGCTTTGAAGTCATAACCCAAACGAGTACACATGTATACCTCTGCGTGTGTATGTATATCTAAAACATACATATGTATGTATATGTATAAAGAGTGAACAAAAATGTTAGCTCTCCAGCCTTACTTTTTGAACCAATTCATGATTTCTAAGCCTGTGGCTGGCAGTATGCCCAACTCCCTGCAGCAGCTGAAACTAGTATTTAAGAGGCTTTGTAATACAGGATGGAGAGGGCCACGCGCTGCTGGGCCAGGGTGAACAAACGGCGGAGCTGCTGGTGCTCGGCCAGGCAGGGGTCGGCAGCGAGGCTGCAGAGTGGGCCAGGCCAGCATCAAGGTGGAATGTTGCACCCATGGCTAGTTTTCAAAATTGTATTAAAAATTCACTGTAATGATTTTAATTGAATTTAAAAAGGGAAAGCACTGTACTTCTGGGAGGAAATATTTGGGTAAAATTGGGCAAATATGTTAGTAACATATATTTCTAGTAAAGGGATATGTAGAAAAGATGATAAATTTCTTACCAGAGTACAGGCACCCAAGAAATGATTTTATTTAACATGGTGCTCATATTCAATTTCTTGTATGTGGTGCTGCTGCTGCTGTCCTCACACCTCTCATCTTTGCATTCTAGAAAAAAAAAATCTAATTGCTGAAACATGCAGGCCCAAACCAGAAGCAATACATGAAGAATAGCTTGATGCATCTTGCAAAAGATGAGCTCACATACCTTGGCTTTAGAAGCTGGTATTGCTGCATATCTACTCTCAATTAAATTTACTTCTTCTCTGATTAAACCTGTTCAACTAGTCCTGTTTATATTTTTTTAAAATACAATCATTTAAATGTTAATTAACTCTTTGAACTTCAACAGCTGTATTTCTACTAACGTGTTCAAATATATACATGTACTCAATTTTTCCACTCTGTTTTATGAAGATGGAGGGTTTAAACAGAAATGCTGGCAAGAAACAAAACCAAAACCAAACCAAACCAAAACAAAACCCAAAAAACAATTTGGATGTGACATTCTTTCTTTAGAAAAGATTTCTAAAAAACCAAACTAGCATACATGCATCAAGTCATGCATCTTCAAAAGTATCAGTAGTAAGTACTAGAGCAGAATTTCAATGTGTACATGTGATCCTTCCTAGGCATTTTTCATTGCTCCACTTTTGAAATTCTTGTTACAAAAAAAACCCGCATAAAGTTAGTTTCATTAGAAGCAATTTCAATAAATGTATTAGAACCCTTCAGGGCAGAATTTGCGTATACAAGCCTACACCTCCCTCACTTCCACAAATCTTTCTTAGCTCCCTTCCCTACATTTAAACTCCATATATCTATACTATGGCCATTGCTGTATATGTGGACCATTTATAACACAACAACAAATTCATCTCCAAATTCTTGGTCAAGCAGTGAGCAGCTAAGAGCTAGAACAGAAGTGATGAAATACAACATGTATGTGAAAAGTTTCAGCGAGGCAGTACCTGGAGACAGATGAGAGGCAAAAATAGTTGCATACTTCAGAGTCTTCTCTTTGTCTTTCTCCCCCATTTCTCTCCAGTTCTCCCATTTGCAAGGCGGGACAAGCTGAGCCCAAAACACGAGTTATGGGAAGCAGAGGCTACTGTCAGACTTCTCATTTAATTAAAGGAGAAAGGATAATTAGGATGGTTTCTAGCCTAAACTATACTAAAACCCGAATTCATAATTAATTCTGGCACTAGGCAGGCTGCCAGTTTTCAGACACTTCTTTCTTATGCTAAATTCTAAACGCAGAATCATTCCTGGCTGTTAATGCAATAGTCATCCGTTCCTGCCATGGTTACATCTGTAATTTTCAAGTTTCTGATAGCAGTTGCAGGCATTCCCTGGCAATAAACGGGTCAGGGTTCTGAAACAAGTGACACAATATTTAAAAAAAAAAAAAAAAAAAAAAGAAGAAGTATTTCTGTTATGACCAATTCCCACAGAATGTTTATTTGTTCATTGCTACTTAACCACACACGCACAAAAGGAAACTACATTTTGTTCTCAGGGAAAGCTAGCCTTGCCGCAGACGTCGGTACCTTGGCTCAGAGTCCCGATAGGGCAATTGAGGCGGCTCACACATATTTTTCCCAGCCTGTGCAGGGCTGACAAATCCCAGAGAGATTTGATGAGGTTTTTTTTAAGGCCAGAATTAGACCGCTGTGCGCACAATGCATCTGGAATTTTCGTGGGCAGTGGGTGGCGGGATTCTGGTTTAAGATTAATTGTTGTTAAATACAAAAAACCCAAAGACACGGGTACCTGATATTGAACTGCATGCAATTGCTACCCCCCTGCCAGGCAGAACGCTCTCGCTGCCAGAACAAGCTGTTATTTTGCTTGGCCAGAAATGCCCCTCAGTGATAACCTGACCTGAAAATACCCTCCCATGCACAAAAACAAAGACGCTTCGTGCTCCTACGTGCTTTGTGTTTATGCCAACAGGCAACATGACTCACTCTATTTACTTTTAAAGCATGCTTTCCCTTCAAAATCACTCGGGCTGACCTGGCCTGGCCGGATCTCTCCCACTGAGGTGGCCAGAGCCATGGTGGTGCACAAGCCTGCGTGCCGGAAGACCCACAGATCTTAGCAGTGCATTAAATGGGGCTGCGCTGCACTCATTTTCCTTTTCACTCTCTTTCTCTAAGGTGAAGCTGCTGTTGTGCGGCGCGGAGGTTATTCCCGTAAAGCTTTGGCGTTACTCGTCTTACACACGCGGCAGGAGAACCTCGCGGTGCAAAGGCGATTGGGGAATCGAGTCTGAAAAACACACCGCAATCTAAAAAATACCCGATTTGCTTTCTTACTTCTCTGTTCCTTTTCTGTCTGCTATATATAAAAATATGACCCGGAGGATGTTTCCCCCAGTTACAGCCTTTGCCGACATTGCGCCGGCCTTTTGCCGAAGCCGCGGTGGCACAAGACAGCTGGCTGCAAAGTGATTTCCTGGACTAGCTGAGTTTGGGCTCCGTGGACGTGCGGCATCCGCCCCACGTTCACCTGCCACTTTAGCACTGAGGCACCCCTGGGCTTTCCCCCGAGTGAGGGAGAAAAAGATAAAACCCAGATGGAGTGGCGGAGCAGCTACTCATGGCCAAAAAAGCAGGCTGAAGCAGATAAGGTCTCCAGCAAGGCTAAACAGAAATCAGGAGAT